>NC_133687.1:6995612-8195612 GCF_048934315.1 Petromyzon marinus
TTTGTCTCTGTATGTGTGTTCACGCGTCACTTGATTCTCCGTGCTGATCGCTGTAGCCTCGCAATAGCACTGTGGAATTTCCACCACTGACTCAATGATGTCGATCTCTACTTTGTGTCTCTGACTTCCTCAATCTCTCGTCAGAATGGAGTGGCTTGTGTGTGCGTTGTGTGTGTGTGGTGTGTGTGTTGCGTGTGTGTTGTGTGTGTGTGGTGTGTGTGTGGTGTGTGTGGTGTGTGTGTTATGTGTGTGGTGTGTGTGTTGTGTGTGTGGTGTGTGTGTTATGTGTGTGGTGTGTGTGTTGCGTGTGTGTTGTGTGTGTGTGGTGTGTGTGTTGTGTGTGTTGTGTGTGTGTTGTGTGTGTGGTGTGGTGTGTGGTGTGTGTGTTGTGTGTGTGTGTGGTGTGTGTGTTGTGTGTGTGTTGTGTGTGTTGTGTGTGTGTTGTGTGTGTGGTGTGGTGTGTGAAAGGGGGAGCGGTAGTGTATCGGTTAGCGCGCTGCGATATGAACCTGGCGACCCGGGTTCGATTCCCGCTCACGGCCAACACCAGTGACGATTATCTGAACCGGTCCTGGGCCTCCCCTAGGTCGACTCAGCCTCAAATGAGTACCTGGTGCGGTGTGTAAACATCGTCACTAGGGAGACAAAGGCGGTCTGGCGTGGCGCTGGCCACCCACCCCTTCGTGTACCGTTCCGGCCTTCATAGGTGCTCGCTAACAGCACTTGCCCCTACAGTCTGTTAAGGCGATACGGGGGATCTTTTTATCTTTGTGGTGTGGTGTGTGTGAGTGTTGTGTATGTGGTCTGTGTTGTGTGTATGTTGTGTGTGTGTGTGTTGTGTGTGTTGTGTGTGTTGTGTGTGTTGTGTGTGTTGTGTGTGGTATTGTGTGTGTGGTATTGTGTATGTTGTGTGTTATTGTGTGTGTGGTATTGTGTGTGTGGTAGTGTGTGTGTGGTATTGTGTATGTTGTGTGTGTGTTGTGTGTGTGTTGTGTGCGTGTTGTGTGCGTGTTGTGTGTGTGTTGTGTGTGTGGTATTGTGTATGTTGTGTGTGTGTCCATGAAAAGACCGTGTTTTTACGGTTGTGGCCACAAAGACAAAAAAAAACAGCCGTATGTAATTGCTCGACTTTTGGGGCAAGTGCTGTTTCCGTGATCAGCGCCAAAGCGGTTGTCGTGACCATCGCTACGCCCGTCCGCCTTTGTCTCCCCCACCGGCGATGTTCACACAACCCGCTCATTCCAGGCCGACTCCAGCCAACGGCTCAGGAATATTCCCCATCGGTGTTGCCCGCGACCTAGAACCTACATCTTAATTAAGTTGTTTATTGTAAAAGTCCGGTCACAGTCCCTGTGATCACTGTTACGTTGCCATTATGGCTTTATTTTTTGGTGATTTCGAAAACGTTTTCTTTGGTTTGGACATGTTTGTTTTGTTATAGTACGGAGTTAGTCTGATGGCCTTAATCTAAGTTTTCTTGTGGTTGTTGTTGTTATTGTTGTTTGACTTGCATCCCACTGGGATGTTTTGCACGCAGCGTTGGTGTACGTTGCCTTTTTTTTCAGGAATATTTTTGCTGGTTTTTTTTGTCATGGATTTTCTGTTTGCACAGTCACACAAAGTCACTTTAAGATGTTGTTCTTGTTTTTGTTTGTTTGTTGTGGCTGCACCCAATTCAAGAGCCGAATGGCTCACAGGGCTACACCAAAATGAATAAACTGAATGAAGAAACTGCATGCGGGGACCCCCTTTGAGCAGAGAGCGTTGGGGCGAGCGATGTCTCGAGCAGGACCGGGTCACGGCACGTCGGGCTTCAAGGAGCTGCAGCCCGGTTGGCCTCAGGCCAGCTGGACGGGGCCCCTCCAGAGATGAAGTAAAACGTTTTTTTGCCCTTGTAAAAAAACTTTTTTTTACTTTTGAAAATATTACGGGGGGGGGGGGGGTGTGGGTGGGGGAACCTCACGGTACCTGTAGCCCAGGGGTGCCTACAAAAATCTTAATCCGCTCCTGTTAGCGAGCACCTATTAAGGCGGCCCACGGGCACACGATGGGGTGGGTGGGGTGGGTCACCAACACCACGCCCGGCCGCCTTTGTCTTTATCTCCCCAGTGCGCGATCTGCTCGTTTAAGACTGCGTCGAACGAGATGAAGACCCCCCCCCCCCCCACCACCAGCATAACGACGCCGGGTTCCACTTATTGGCGCCGTGAGCGGAGCATGGAAATCTCGGCTCTTCGCCTTGCTCGAGTTCGTCGTCAGCGCCGTTAGCGGCGCTAACCGCTGCGCCACCGCTCCCCCCCGCATGCGCGCGCGTGCGCGCCGATCGGAAGTCACGTGAGCGGCGGCGCGCAGTATAAAGCACGTGGCGCCACGAGGTGATGCGAGTGAAGGGTGAGTTGCTGCTGTTGGTGTTGGTGGGGGGGTGAGCCAGGGAGAGAGTTGAGGAGTTCGCGTCCCGAGTTCCACGGAGGCGAGATGTACAGCGCTCATGAGTTGACGCGCGTGAGTGTTACACTCCTCACTCTCTCTCTCTCTGACGCACTCACCCACACTGACCCACTCACACTCACCCAGCCACTCACACTCACCCAGCCACTCACACTGACCCACTCAGACTCACCCAGTCACTCACACTCACCCAGGAACTCACACTGACTCACTCACACTCACCCAGTCACTCGCACTGACCCACTCACACTCACCCAGCCACTCACACTCACCCAGCCACTCACACTCACCCAGCCACTCACGTTCACTCAGTCAAGCCACACTCATTCACTCACTCACTCACGTGAACTCACTCACCAACTCACACTCACCCAGTCACTCACACTCACCCAGCCACTCACACTGACCCACTCACAGTCACCCAGCCACTCACACTGACCCACTCAGACTCACCCACTCACTCACACTTACCCAGCCACTCACACTGACCCACTCACACTCACCCAGTCACTCACCCAGCCACGCACACTCACCCAGCCACTCACGTTCACTCACTCACCAACTCACACTCACCCAGCCACTCAGTCAACCCACACTCATTCACTTATTCACGTGAACTCACTCACCAACTCACACTCATTCACTCACTCACATGAACTCACTCACCCACTCACACTCACCCAGCCACTCAGTCAACCACACTCATTCACTCACTCACGTCCACTCAATCACCAACTCACACTCGCCCAGCCACTCACGTTCACTTAGTCAACCCACACTCATTCACTCACTCACGTGAACTCACTCACCCACTCACACTCGCCCAGTCACTCACGTTCACTCACTCACCAACTCACACTCACCAACTCACACTCACCCAGCCACTCAGTCAACTCACACTCAATCACTCATTCACGTGAACTCACTCACCCACTCACACTCACCCAGCCACTCACGTTCACTCAGTCAACCCACACTCATTCACTCTCTCACGTTCACTCACTCACCCACTCACACTCACCCAGCCACTCACGTTCACTCACTCACCAACTCACACTCATTCACTCACTCACGTGAACTCACTCACCCACTCACACTCACCCGGTCACTCACGTTCATTCACTCACCAACTCACACCCATTCACTCACGTGAACTCACTCACCAACTCACACTCACCCAGCCACTCACGTTCACTCACTCACCAACTCACACTCATTCACTCACTCACATGAACTCACTCACCCACTCACACTCACCCACTCACACTCACCCAGCCACTCACGTGAACTCACTCACCAACTCACACTCATTCACTCACTCACGTGAACTCACTCACCCACTCACACTCACCCGGTCACTCACGTTCACTCACTCACCAACTCACACTCATTCACTCACTCACGTGAACTCACTCACCCACTCATACTCACCCAGCCACTCACGTTCACTCACTCACCAACTCACACTCATTCACTCACTCACATGAACTCACTCACCCACTCACACTCACCCACTCACACTCACCCAGCCACTCACGTTCACTCACTCACCAACTCACACTCATTCACTCACTCACGTGAACTCACTCACCCACTCACAACTCACCAACTCACACTCACCCAGCCACTCAGTCAACCCACACTCATTCACTCACTCACGTGAACTCACTCACCCACTCACACTCACCCACTCACACTCACCCAGCCACTCAGTCAACCACACTCATTCATTCACTCACGTCCACTCACTCACCAACTCACCAACTCACACTCACCCAGCCACTCAGTCAACCCACACTCATTCACTCACTCACGTGAACTCACTCACCCACTCACACTCACCCAGCCACTCACGTTCACTCACTCACCAACTCACACTCATTCACTCACTCACATGAACTCACTCACCCACTCACACTCACCCACTCACACTCACCCAGCCACTCAGTCAACCCACACTCATTCACTCACTCACGTGAACTCACTCACCCACTCACACTCACCCACTCACACTCACCCAGCCACTCAGTCAACCACACTCATTCATTCACTCACGTCCACTCACCAACTCACCAACTCACACTCACCCAGCCACTCAGTCAATCCACACTCATTCACTCACTCACGTGAACTCACTCACCCACTCACACTCACCCACTCACACTCACCCAGCCACTCACGTGAACTTAGTCAACCCACACTCATTCACTCACTCACGTGAACTCACTCTCACCCACTCACACTCACCCAGCCACTCACGTTCACTCACTCACCAACTCACACTCATTCACTCACTCACATGAACTCACTCACCCACCCACACTCACCCACTCACACTCACCCAGCCACTCACGTGAACTCACTCACCAACTCACACTCATTCACTCACTCACATGAACTCACTCACCCACTCACACTCACCCAGCCACTCACGTTCACTCACTCACCAACTCACACTCATTCACTCACTCACGTGAACTCACTCACCCACTCACACTCACCCAGCCACTCACGTTCACTCACTCACCAACTCACACTCATTCACTCACTCACATGAACTCGCTCACCCACTCACACTCACCCACTCACACTCACCCAGCCACTCACGTTCACTCACTCACCAACTCACACTCACTCACGTGAACTCACTCACCCACTCACACTCACCCAGCCACTCACGTTCACTCACTCACCAACTCACCTAGCCACAACGCATACTTTAACAACGCTTACTTTAACAACGCATACTTTAACAACGCATACTTTAACAACGCATACTTTAACAACGCATACGTTAACAACGTATCGGCAGTGTACATTCCCACCGCATCAAATAGCCTTACTCGAAAATCGTTGATATCCCCGTGGACGGCTGGGCAGCCGAAACGTCGGACCCGTCTCGCTTGCTTCGCTCAGTGTTTGCAACGCGTGACCGTCAGTATATAGGGTACACCACGCATATATATATAGGGTAAACACATATATAGGGTAAACACCACACATATATAGGGTAAACACGACACACATATATAGGGTAAACACCACACACATATATAGGGTAAACACCACACACATATATAGGGTAAACACCACACACATATATAGGGTAAACACCACACACATATATAGGGTACACACCACACATATATAGGGTAAACACCACACATATAGGGTAAACACCACACACATATATAGGGTAAACACCACGCACATATATAGGGTAAATACCACACATATATAGGGTAAACACCACACACATATAGGGTAAACACCACACGCATATATAGGGTAAACACCACACATATATAGGGTAAACACCACACACATATATAGGGTAAACACCACACACATATATAGGGTAAACACCACACACATATAGGGTAAACACCACACATATATAGGGTAAATACCACACATATATAGGGTAAACACCACACACATATATAGGGTAAACACCACACACATATATAGGGTAAACACCACACACATATAGGGTAAACACCACACACATATATAGGGTAAGCACCACACACATATATAGGGTAAACGCCACACACATATAAAGGGTAAACACCACACACATATATAGGGTAATCACCACACACATTTATGGGGTAAATACCACACATATATAGGGTAAACACCACACACCTATATAGGGTAAACACCACACACATATATAGGGTAAACACCACACATATATAGGGTAAACACCACACGTATATAGGGTAAACACCAAACATATATAGGGTAAACACCACACATATATAGGGTAAACACCACACACATATATAGGGTAAACACCACACACATATATAGGGTTAACACCACACACATATATAGGGTACACACCACACACATATATAGGGTAAACACCACACATATATAGGGTAAACACCACACATATATAGGGTAAACAACACACACATATAGGGTAAGCACCAAACATATATAGGGTAAACACCACACATATATAGAGTAAACACCACACATATATAGGGTAAACACCACACACATATATAGGGTACACACCACACATATATATAGGGTAAACACCACACACATATATAGGGTAAACACCACACACATATATAGGGTAAACACCACACACATATATAGGGTACACACCACACACATATATAGGGTAAACACCACACATATATAGGGTAAACACCACACATATATAGGGTAAACAACACACACATATAGGGTAAGCACCAAACATATATAGGGTAAACACCACACATATATAGAGTAAACACCACACATATATAGGGTAAACACCACACACATATATAGGGTACACACCACACGTATATATAGGGTAAACACCACACACATATATAGGGTAAACACCACACACATATATAGGGTAAACACCACACACATATATAGGGTAAACACCACACACATATATAGGGTATACACCACACACATATATAGGGTAAACACCACACACATATATAGGGTATACACCACACATATATAGGGTATACACCACACATATATAGGGTAAACACCGCACATATATATAGGGTAAAAACCACACACATATAGGGTATACACCACACATATATAGGGTAAAAACCACACATATATAGGGTAAACACCACACACATATATAGGGTATACACCCCACATATATATAGGGTAAACACCACACACATATATAGGGTATACACCACACACATATATAGGGTAAACACCACACACATATATAGGGTAAACACCACACACATATATAGGGTAAACACCACACACACATATAGGGTACACACCACACATAAATAGGGTAACCACCACACACATATATAGGGTACACACCACACATATATAGGGTAAACACCACACATATATAGGGTAAACACCACACACATATATAGGATAAACACCACACATATAGGGTAAACACCACACACATATATAGGGTAAACACCACACACACATATATAGGGTATACACCACACACATATACAGGGTAAACACCACACATATATTTTAGGGTATACACCACACACATATATAGGGTAAACACCACACACACATATATAGGGTAAACACCACACACATATATAGGGTACACAGCACACATATATAGGGTAAACACCACACACATATTTAGGGTATACACCACACACATATATAGGGTATACACCACACATATATAGGGTATACACCACACACATATATATAGGGTAAACACCACACATATATAGAGTAAACACCACACATATATAGGGTAAACACCACACACATATATAGGGTACACACCACACATATATAGGGTAAACACCCCACACATATATAGGGTAAACACCACACACATATATAGGGTATACACCACACACATATATGGATAGTAAACACCACACACATATTTAGGGTAAATACCACACATATATAGGGTAAACATCACACATATATAGGGTAAACACCCTACACAAATATAGGGTAAACACCACACACACATATATAGGGTAAATACCACATATATAGGGTAAAGACCACACACATATATAGGGTAAACACCACACACATATATAGGGTAAACACCACACATATGTATAGGGTAAACACCACACATATATATATAGGGTAAACACCACACACATATATAGGGTAAACACCACATACATATATAGGGTAAACACCACACACATATATAGGGTACACACCACACATATATAGGGTAAACACCACACACATATATAGGGTACACACCACACATATATAGGGTAAACACCACACACATATATATGGTAAACACCACACACATATATAGGGTAAACACCACACATATAGGGTAAACACCACACACATATATAGGGTAAACACCACACAATATATAGGGTAAACACCACACACATATATAGGGTATACACCACACACATATATAGGGTAAACACCACACATATATTTAGGGTATACACCACACACATATATGGGGTAAACACCACACACACATATATATATAGGGTAAACACCACACATATATAGGGTAAACACCACACACATATATAGGGTATACACCACACACATATATAGGGTAAACACCACACATATATAGGGTAAACACCACACACATATTTAGGGTATACACCACACACATATATAGGGTATACACCACACATATATAGGGTATACACCACACACATATATAGGGTAAACACCTCACATATATAGGGTAAACACCACACACATATATAGGGTAAATACCACACATATATAGGGTAAACACCACACATATATATAGAGTAAACACCACACATATATAGGGTAAACACCACACATATATAGGGTACACACCACACATATATATAGGGTAAACACCACACACATATATAGGGTAAACACAACACACATATATAGGGTATACACCACACACATATATATAGAGTAAACACTACACACATATATAGGGTAAATACCACACATATATAGTGTAAACACCACACATATATAGGGTAAACACCACACACAGATATAGGGTAAACACCACACATATATAGGGTAAACACCACACACATATATAGGGTAAACACCACACACATATATAGGGTAAACACCACACATATGTATAGGGTAAACACCACACATACATATATAGGGTAAACACCACACACATATATAGGGTAAACACCACACACATATATAGGGTAAACACCACACACATATATAGGGTATACACCACACACATATATAGGGTAAACACCACACACATATAGGGTAAACAACACACATATATAGGATATACACCACACACATATATAGGGTAAACACCCTACACATATATATGGTAAACACCACACACATATAGGGTATACACCACACGCATATATAGGGTAAACACCACACATATATAGGGTACACCACACATATATATGGTACACATATATACATATCATACACCACACATATATACAGTACACACATATATACATATCGTAAACCACACATATATACAGTACACACATATATAGGGTACACACACATATATACAGTACACACATTTATAATAATAATTATACCATATGTATGTGGGATATTACCTTCATAGGCACTTGGGTGAAGTCGTTTGGATTTGGATAGATACACGCCACGTGTCAGTGTTGTACGTGATGGGAATATCGGCGCTTTATGTTTTTTTTTATATTAACGCGAACGCAGTAAGCTCATCCCGTTACAGGGTAAGACCCCGTTTTACGTCGTTTCGCAACTACGTCGTCACTTGACGAACAATAACACCGCTCCGACCCGATATGCGTCGCCACAGCCCCCCACAATCACGGCGCTGACAGCGTCGCTGTCCGTGCTGCCTCGTACAGCGTCGTCTGTAAGTCTTCGCCTCCACCCACCCATCAAACACAGCCGTCAACCCCGTGTCAATGCCCCCTACCTTAGTACAGACCAAGTCAGACCTTACTGGACACCACGTTGCCCCGTATGAATCTCAACGTTCACCCTACAGAGTCATCATCACAAGGGAGGAATAGAGACAAATAGACACTCGCCACTAGTACACTCACCACGAGTACGCTCACCACTAGCACACTCACTTGTACACTCACCACTAGTACACTCATCACTAGTACACTCACCACTAGTACACTCATCACTAGTACACTCACCACTTGTACACTCACCACTAGTACACTCGCCACTAGTACACTCATCACTAGTACACTCACCACTAGTACACTCATCACTAGTACACTCACCACTAGTACACTTGCCACTAGTACACTCACCACTAGTACACTCACTAGTACACTCACCACTAGTACACTCACTTGTACACTCACCACGAGTACACTCACTTGTTCACTCACCACTAGTACACTCACCACTAGTACACTCGCCACTAGTACACTCACCACCAGTACACTCACTTGTACACTCACCACTAGTACACTCACCACTAGTACACTCACTTGTACACTCACTTGTACACTCACCACTAGTACACTCACCACTAGTACAATCGTCACTAGCACACTCACCACTACACTCACCACAAGTACACTCACCACAACACTCACCACGAGTACACCACTTGTACACTCACTTGTACACTCACCACTAGTACACTCACCACTAGTACACTCGCCACGAGTACACTCATCACTAGTACACTCACCACGAGTACACTCACTTGTACACTCACCACTAGTACACTCACCACTAGTACACTCGTCACTAGCACACTCACCACTAGTACACTCACCACTAGCACACTCACCACTAGTGCACTCACCACTAGTACACTCACCACTAGCACACTCACCACTACACTCACCACTACACTCACCACTAGTGCACTCACCACTAGCACACTCACCACTAGTACACTTACTTGTACACTCACCACTACACTCACCACTACACTCACCACTACACTCACCATCCGTGAAACTTTGAAAAATATCTACACACACACACGGGCACGTGATCATGATGAGCTCGAGCAACGCCCGTCTGTCCATCATCAGTGGTCATTGCGTGTGGACCCATCACGTGTCCACGCTGTGTCTGTGTCTCTGTGTGTGCACCAGCCACGTGTCCACGCTGTGTCTGTGTCTCTGTGTGTGCACCCATCACGTGTCCACGCTGTGTCTGTGTCTCTGTGTGTGCACCCATCACGTGTCCACGTTGTGTCTGTGTCGATGTCTCTGTGTGTGCACTAGCCACGTGTCCACGCTGTGTCTGTGTCTCTGTGTGTGCACCCATCACGTGTCCACGTTGTGTCTGTGTCTCTGTGTGTGCACCAGCCACGTGTTCACGCTGTGTCTGTGTCTCTGTGTGTGCACCAGCCACGTGTCCACGCTGTGTCTGTGTCGATGTCTCTGTGTGTGCACTAGCCACGTGTCCACGTTGTGTCTGTGTCTCTGTGTGTGCACCCATCACGTGTCCACGCTGTGTCTGTGTCTCTGTGTGTGCACCAGCCACGTGTCCACGTTGTGTCTGTGTCTCTGTGTGTGCACCCATCACGTGTCCACGCTGTGTCTGTGTCTCTGTGTGTGCACCCATCACGTGTCCACGCTGTGTCTGTGTGTGTGCACCAGCCACGTGTCCACGCTGTGTCTGTGTCTCTGTGTGTGCACCAGCCACGTGTCCACGCTATGTCTGTGTCTGTGTCTCTGTGTGTGCACCAGCCACGTATTCACGCTGTGTCTGTGTCTCTGTGTGTGCACCCATCACGTGTCCACGCTGTGTCTGTGTCTCTGTGTGTGCACCAGCCACGTGTCCACGCTGTGTCTGTGTCGATGTCTCTGTGTGTGCACCAGCCACGTGTCCACGTTGTGTCTGTGTCTCTGTGTGTGCACCCTTCACGTGTCCACGCTGTGTCTGTGTCTCTGTGTGTGCACCCATCACGTGTCCACGCTGTGTCTGTGTCTCTGTGTGTCCACCCATCACGTGTTCACGCTGTGTCTGTGTCTCTGTGTGTGCACCAGCCACGTGTTCACGCTGTGTCTGTGTCTCTGTGCGTGCACCCATCACGTGTCCACGTTGTGTGGATGTCTCTGCGTGTGCACCCATCACGTGTCCACGCTGTGTCTGTGTCTGTGTCTCTGTGTGTGCACGCGCCACGAGTCCACGCTGTCGGTGTCTCTGTGTGTGCACCCACAACGTGTCCACGTTGTGTCTGTGTCGATGTCTCTGTGTGTGCACCTATCACGTGCCCACGATGTGTCGGTGTCTCTGTGTGTGCACCCATCACGTGTTCACGCTGTGTCTGTGTCTCTGTGTGTGCACCCATCACGTGTTCACGCTGTGTCTGTGTCTCTGTGTGTGCACCAGCCACGTGTCCACGTTGTGTCGATGTCTCTGCGTGTGCACCCATCACGTGTTCACGCTGTGTCTGTGTCGATGTCTCTGTGTGTGCACCCACCACGTGTCCACGTTGTGTCTGTGTCTCTGTGTGTGCACGCGCCACGTATTCACGCTGTGTCGATGTCTCTGTGTGTGCACCCATCACGTGTCCACGCTGTGTCTGTGTCTCTGTGTGTGCACCAGCCACGTGTCCACGTTGTGTTGATGTCTCTGTGTGTGCACCTATCACGTGCCCACGTTGTGTCGATGGCTCTGTGTGTGCACCAGCCACGTGTCCACGCTGTGTCTGTGTCGATGTCTTTGTGTGTGCACCTATCACGTATTCACGCTGTGTCTGTGTCTCTGTGTGTGCACCAGCCACGTGTCCACGTTGTGTCTGTGTCGATGTGTCTGTCTGTGTGTGTCTTTTGTCTCACGCAGCTGGTGGGCCTGGATACAGACTTTGAACTCCAGAGATTCTCGGACGAGGTGGATTTATACGGCAGCGGTAGGATCATCATCAGCACCACCACCAGCACCATCACCACCACCATCATCAGCATCACCACCATCAACAGCACCACCACCAGCACCATCAGCACCACCGCCATCATCAGCATCAGCACTATCAACACCACCACCATCATCAGCATAACGACCATCATCATCAGCAGCACCATCACCACCATCATCAGCATCACCACCATCATCAGCACCACCACCAGCATCATCAGCACCACCATCATCAGCACCACCACCATCATTATCAACACCACCACCATCATCAGCACCACCACAATCATCAGCAGCACCACCACCAGCACCATCAGCACCTCCACCATCATCAGCACCACCAAAATCATCAGCACCACCAGCAGCACCATCACCACCACCACCATCATCAGCATCACCACCATCATCAGGACCACCACCAGCACCATCAGCACCACCACTATCATTATCAACACCACCATCATCAGCACCACCACTATCATGATCAACACCACCACCACCATCATCAGCACCATCACCGTCATCAGCAGCACCACCACCAGCACCATCAGCACCACCACCATCATCATCAGCACCACCATCATCATCAACACCATCATCAGCACCATCATCATCAGCACCACCACCATCATCAGCACCACCACCACCGTCATCATCGTCATCATCGCCGCCGACACAGTCCCATCACCAGACAACTCAACACAACCGCGCCTGTCACGTGCTCACACCGCAGCTCCCATCCCCTTGGAGTGCCACGGTGGCTAGGAGATGTTGACTACCTCGCCTGGTATACAGGAGGTCGTGGGTTCGATCTCGACCCTGATGCCTGCTGTGTATTTGGAGTCTGCGTCTCTCTCTCTCATCATCATCACGGTGACTAGGAGATGTTAACTACCTCGCCTGGTATACAGGAGGTCGTGGGTTCGATCTCGACCCTGATGCCTGCTGTGTATTTGGAGTCTGCGTGTCTCTCTCTCATCATCATCACGGTGGCTAGGAGATGTTGACTACCTCGCTTGGTATGCAGGAGATCGTGGGTTCGATCTCGACCCTGATGCCTGCTGTGTATTTGGAGTTTGCGTGTCTCTCTCATCATCACGGTGACTAGGAGATGTTAACTACCTCGCCTGGTATACAGGAGGTCGTGGGTTCGATCTCGACCCTGATGCCTGCTGTGTATTTGGAGTCTGCGTGTCTATCTCTCATCATCATCACGGTGACTAGGAAATGTTAACTACCTCGCCTGGTATACAGGAGGTTGTGGGTTCGATGTCGACCCTGATGCCTGCTGTGTATTTGGAGTCTGCGTGTCTCTCTCTCATCATCATCACGGTGACTAGGAAATGTTAACTACCTCGCCTGGTATACAGGAGGTCGTGGGTTCGATCCCGACCCTGATGCCTGCTGCTGTATATTTGGAGTCTGCGTGTCTCTCTCTCATCATCATCACGGTGACTAGGAGATGTCAACTACCTCGCCTGGTATGCAGGAGGTCGTGGGTTCGATCCCGACCCTGATGCCTGCTGCTGTATATTTGGAGTCTGCGTGTCTCTCTCTCATCATCATCACGGTGGCTAGGAGATGTTGACTACCTCGCCTGGTATACAGGAGGTCGTAGGTTCGATCTCGACCCTGATGCCTGCTGTGTATTTGGAGTCTGCGTGTCTCTCTCTCATCATCATCACGGTGACTAGGAGATGTTAACTACCTCGCCTGGTATACAGGAGGTCGTTGGTTCGATCTCGACCCTGATGCCTGCTGTGTATTTGGAGTCTGCGTGTCTCTCTCTCATCATCATCATCACGGTGGCTAGGAGATGTTAACTACCTCGCCTGGTATGCAGGAGGTCGTAGGTTCCATCCCGAGCCTGACGCCTGCTGCTGCTGTATATTTGGAGTTCGCGTGTCTCTCTCCGCCCGTGATCGCGTGGCGTTGTCTCCGGCTCCTCCGGGTTTCCCCCCCCCACATTTAGAAATCAACATCACAACGCGTTTAGAGTACTGGGCTGCTATAAATGGTCCACGTGACAGTAAGCCACTTCGCTGAGCCAACCTTCGTGGTCGCTTCTGAATACGAGCTACACACCACAGTAGGGCCTTACCTGGCTCGTGAAGGACGCTGCTGCTGCTGCTGCTGCCACTGGGCAGTTGGAGGCAGTCGCCCTCCAACAACAACGGTAGGAGGAGGAGCGACGCTCACAACAACGAGTGGAGCGCCGGGTGGCTAAAGCACAGCAGGTTGGCACAGTAGGGGGCACAGGTGGTGCATCGTCCAGTCATCTCAGTCAGTCGACCCGTGGCACCTGCTGGGTCTGTCACGTGACCTCCTGCCAGCGGGCGTTCGACACTTCACGTGGCCTCAACGTGCACTTAGCCTGGCACAAGCGTCGTGGCGAAAGGGGGGAGTGAAGGGGGGGGAGTGAAGGGGGGGAGTGAAGGGGGGGGGAGTGAAGGGGGGGGAGTGAAGGGGGGGAGTGAAGGGGGGGGGCAAGAGGGCGTTGGGGCAGCCATCGGCGGATAATAATCTCGCCCGCGTTATTTTGCAATTGCGTCAAAAGTTCCCAGGCCTTGGATAACATCGACGCCTGTGTGTGTGTGTGGCACACAGAGAGACACAGAGGGAGAAAACACATAACGGACATCCGGATTCGCGATTTGAGTTTCCCCAAAATGTCTCAACAGGAGAGAGGCGGGATTGGGGGGCGGGTCTGGAGCTTCCTTCCCGTCCGATATGAATCTTACATTTGACTGCTATGAAGTTCCCATGTGGCGATAAGCAACCGCATTGAGCCGTCAGTAACGCGCCTGGCCAGCCACGGTCGCTTCTCAGAAGAGAGACAAAGAGACAGAGAGAGAGAGACAGAGAGACTTTGTTGACTCTTAAACAACTTTTATTGCCGCCAGCAGCAACAGCGCCGGAGGCGATTCCGCATACGAAATACACAAAGTCACCAGCAACACAAATACACAAAGTCACCAGCAACACAAATACACAAAGTCACCAGCAACACAAATACACAAAGTCACCAGCAACACAAATACACAAAGTCACCAGCAACACAAATACACAAAGTCACCAGCAACACAAATACACAAAGTCACCAGCAACACAAATACACAAAGTCACCAGCAACACAAATACACAAAGTCACCAGCAACACAAATACACAAAGTCACCAGCAACACAAATAAACAAACGCTACAAATCCACGCGCTGTGGTGGCGCTAAATGCGCCGCGCACAACTCAACAGAAAAGCCACGTGGTGGTGGTGGTTGTGGTGGTGGTGGTTGTGGTTGTGGTGGTGGTTGTGGTGGTGGTGGTGGTTGTGGTGGTGGTCATCGAGCACGCCACGGTGACGAGCGAGCGCTTCAGAAGGTGAACACGTGGGGTCCCGTCCACGCTGGTACAGAGAGGGGCTTGCCCGGCTCCCCAGCGTTCGAAGAAGACGTGCTGCACATCACCGGCACGTGTGTGTGGCACGTGGCGTGCTCCAGCCGGAGCCGCGCCTTGAGCAGGTGCGGGGGCTGACGCCCTCCCTCCTCCTCCTCCTCTCCCTCCCTCCTCCTCCGCCCCTTCTCGCCAGGCTTTCGCCGATCGAGTGATCGGGCCTCCCTGCGCCAGCGTCCTCTCTGTGGGACATGGCTAGTGGCTGGCTCCCCACCACCTGGAGTTATCCCACACACTCCCCACGTACACCACCACTAATGCGGGGGTAGCTGCGTGTGCGCGCCCCCCCCTCCCTGCTCACCACGGCACGCGCTAAAAATATCCGTATGAATATGCACGCGTCCCACCTCGGGCTTTAATCCGCTGTGCAAACATGCACGGCGGGCAAAACGCCGGCCGGGTTGACGAAAATATTCGCGCGTTCCACCGCCAAGTGGCTATCGTCGCTACGTGAAACACACTGCGTAAAACGCGCTGTGTAAACACGCATGCGAACGAGGTTTTAACTCAACCCTCCCTCGCCTTATTTCTCGCGTGCCTCCCACACACCCGCTCGAATTACGCGTGGGTTCGTGTGGGGGGTGGGGGTGGGTGCTAGGGGATAGCAGCGCTGGCAGTTTCCTCCGTTCCTGTGGCACCACGCAGGCCCCTGAACACTGGAAGCACGGAGCAGCCGTCAGTGTCACCTTGCGGCATCTTTTTCCTCGATCCGTACACAGCCATCTTCGCCCGAGCACAGGCGAAGTTGGCGAGAGGGAGACAGACACACACAGAGAGACAGAGAGAGGCACACAGAGAGACAGAGAGAGACAGAGAGAGGCACACAGAGAGACAGAGAGAGACACACAGAGAGACAGAGAGAGGCACACAGAGAGACAGAGAGGGACAGAGAGAGAGAGAGACAGAGCGAGAGGCTAAGAGAGAGAGAGAGAGACGTAGAGCTCAGTTGGGTGTGGGCTTATCTGGTTAAAATTATACAGTAAAACCTTGGATTACGAGGAGCATAATTCGTTCCGGAAACGTGTTTGTAATCCAAAGCACTCGTATATCAAAGCACTCGTATATCAGTTGTGATCACGTGACGCTCGGCAGACAAAGCGCGTAAACGTTACTACTCGTATTGCAAGACCTCGTTCGTTTATCAAATTAATAATTTATTTAAAAATGTTGCTCGTCTTGCAAAACACTCGCAGACCAAGTTAATCGCAATCCAAGCTTTTACTGTATTTGACAAAAGATATCGTTTTAGTTTATTTTCCTCGATAGAACAACAAAATGTGTGCACCAAGGCTGGGTTGCGGATGAGATGGATCCGTGGGTAATTGTTTGGCGAGTTCCCTGCAAGAGCAACGCAATGTGACTTACAAACTTTAAACAATGACAACAGCAGAGACACAAACATTGCCGAGACAGCGGACATGGTAGTTGTGATAGTGTTCATTAACTGGTCCCTGCAGGGTGGGCTGGTAGGAACATTGGAATTTTGCGCAATTTGATGACATTGTTACGTAAAATTGTGTAAAACATCCCCAAAAGCGAAGTTCGCAAATGAGATAATGTGACTTCCAAATGTTGGGTGCAATAAGACATATCAAGTCTCTGCGCTGTCTATTGCTGATTTTACACCCAACAGCACGAGATTTCACTTCGTTAAAGTATTGAAAGGGGACGGACGGACGGACACATTAATCGATTGCAGGCTGGTACACTCAGTTTACAACTTCGTTCCTACCAGTAATAGTGTTAATTGTAGTAGAGATAATTGTAGTAGTGATAGTTGTAGTGATATTTGTAGTAGTGGTAGCTGTAGTAGTGGTAGTCGTAGTAGTGATAGTTGTAGGAGTGATATCTGTAGTGATAGTGGTAGTAGTGGTATCTGTAGTGTTGGTGTTAGGAAATGGACGACACGCAACGTATTGGTGTTAGTTTATTTTGTTTTTAACATTCTTCACAAAGACTAATTCGCAGTACTGCGGTACCTGTTGTCGTTATTTAATGGTAGGCAAATTATTTAGCGGAAGGCAAATCGCCCACTTCAGCTCGGCTCGATGGCAATGCCGAAAGGCATTCATCAGATCGGGACCCTACCGCTCGCAGATCGTTGTCCTTCGTGTCCCAGCAACGTGCGGCAAGCATTTTGTACCTCCGATAAGCACGGCTGGCGACGTACGGTGCGAAAGAAGTTCAACGTACAAAACACAGATGAACACGGACACATTTAAATATTTTAATTTCTATCGTGGGAGGAAATCACAGCGCCCGTAACAACCCCCACACATACGGGGGTGGGGTGGGGGGTGTTACGGTTGGTGGGAGCACGTCACTCAAATGCCCGCACAGCAAAGGGGGTTAATGAACCCAGCTGAGCTCTTCTGCCACCTCTGTCGCTACCTTGCCACTTGACGGGTTCAGGATTTCGCGAACCAGCAACGCCTTCCGTGACCGGCGCACGCAGTCCCCCGGCGCGCGCGGCTTGGCTACGCACGATGCGAGATAGGTTGAGCGTGCGTGCGTGCGAGAGTGTGAACCGCTCGCGCTAATTGGAAGCGGGCGTGGAGAGTTACCGGTACGGGAACAGCCAGATTGTCACGTGTCCGGCTCCTTTTCACGTCGTTTCGCAACTGCGTCGTCACCGTACTTGGGTCGCCCCGAACCCGCGCGCTCTCACGTCGCTCGCAGCTTCATCGTCATCGTCCCCCCGCCCCGCCTCTCTCTCTCTCGTATCCCGTCGCCTCTCAGCGTTCGCCTCCACCCACTTACCCACCGCTGCCACCCCGTGATAATTATCGTAGTTTCGATGACATTTGATTAACGGCGTTTCGATGACATTTGATTAACGTCGTTCTTCGCGTTCTACAGATGTAGATGCCACTGGTTCTTCACGTTCTGCATATGTAGATGCCACTGGTTCTTCACGTTCTACAGATGTAGATGCCACTGGTTCTTCACGTTCTGATGATGTAGATGCCACTGGTTCTTCACGTTCTGGAGATGTAGATGCCACTGGTTCTTCACGTTCTGCAGATGTAGATGTCATTGGTTCTTCACGTTCTGCAGATGTAGATGCCACTGGTTCTTCACGTTCTGCAGATGTAGATGTCACTGGTTCTTCACGTTCTGTGGATGTATATG
The DNA here is from genome assembly GCF_048934315.1 of Petromyzon marinus. NCBI lineage: Eukaryota > Metazoa > Chordata > Hyperoartia > Petromyzontiformes > Petromyzontidae > Petromyzon > Petromyzon marinus. Next base: position 7,014,964 of record NC_133687.1, read on the forward strand.
CCACTGGTTCTTCGCGTTCTGCATATGTAGATGCCACTGGTTCTTCTTGATCTGCAGATGTATATGCCACTGGTACTTCACGTTTTGCAGATGTATTACTAACTCATTACTTACTAACAACTCATTACTTACACCTCCTGTTGTATTGGGACAAAGGGTAAAAAAAACCTCGTTCTTATTTGTATTCATAGCGGACAGCTCTTACGCAATTGAGACGACGCTCCCGTATTCGTGACGATATGTATCCGGTGAGAGACGTCATTAGAGGTGACGACATCCCCACGTGGTGTCACTGGCGGAGCCAGTGGGGGGGGGGGGGGGTTGGCACGTGCCCCCCCAATGATCCGATCGAAATCCCTAATTTCGATCGGATCATTGGGGTTAGTAATAAATCGGCATTTTGCGACCCCCGCTGCCACTGTGTAGCAGATTATTACGTGCCAAGGACTCTGTGAGATGATAGGACAATAGTCTGGGTCAATAGTTGGCAATAAGTAACGGCAAAGCAGTTATAAGTGACTCAGAATTGTGCGCAGTTGCGTATCCAGTCCACGACTTGCCTGAAGGCATCGACACCTCCAGCGAGCGAGATGCCGATCGCACCACGCGGTTCGAACTCGACACCTCGCCATCGCCGCACACGCGTCGGATAAACATCAAGGGGCAAGTCCTTACTTACTAACAACTCATTACTTACTAACAACTCCTTACTAACAACTCCTTACTTATTACTAACAACTCATTACTTACTAACAACTCCTTACTTATTACTAGCAACTCCTTACTTACTAACAACTCCTTACTTATTACTAACAACTCCTTTCTTATTACTAGCAACTCCTTACTTACTAACAACTCCTTACTTATTACTAACAACTCCTTTCTTATTACTAACAACTCCTTACTTACTAACTCCTTACTTATTACTAACAACTCATTACTTACTAACAACTCCTTACTTATTACTAACAACTCCTTACTTACTAACAACTCCTTACTTATTACTAACAACTCCTTTCTTATTACTAACAACTCCTTACTTACTAACTCCTTACTTATTGCTAACAACTCATTACTTACTAACAACTCCTTACTTATTACTAGCAACTCCTTACTTACTAACAACTCCTTACTTATTACTAACAACTCCTTTCTTATTACTAACAACTCTTTACTTACTAACTCCTTACTTATTACTAACAACTCCTTACTTACTAACAACTCATTACTTACTGACAACTCCTTACTTATTACTAACAACTCCTTACTTATTACTAACCACTCCTTACCTACTAACAACTCCTTACTTATTACTAACAACTCCTTACTTATTACTAACAACTCCTTACTTATTACTAACAACTCATTACTTATTACTAACTCATTACTTACTACTAGCAACTCCTTACTTACTACTAACAACTCATTACCTACTAACAACTCCTTACTTACTAACAACTCCTTACTTACTAACAACTCCTTACTTATTACTAACAACTCCTTACTTGCTAACAACTCCTTTCTTATTACTAACTCCTTACCTACTAACAACTCCTTACTTACTAACAACTCCTTATTACTAACAACTCCTTTCTTATTACTAACAACTCCTTACTTACTAACAACTCCTTACTACTAACAACTCCTTACTTATTACTAACAACTCATTACTTAATACTAACAACTCCTTATTACTAACAACTCCTTACTTACTAACTCCTTACTTACTAACAACTCCTTATTACTAACAACTCATTAATTACTAACCACTCATTACTTACTAACAACTCTTTACGTATTACTAACTCCTTATTACTAACAACTCATTAATTACTAACAACTCATTACTTACTAACAACTCTTTACTTATTACTAACAACTCTTTACTTATTACTAACAACTTCTTATTACTAACAACTCATTACTTACTAACAACTCATTACCTACTAACAACTCATTACTTACTAACAACTCCTTATTACTAACAACTCATTACCTACTAACAACTCCTTACTTATTACTAACAACTCATTACTTACTAACAACTCCTTATTACTAACAACTCATTACCTACTAACAACTCATTACCTACTAACAACTCCTTACTAACAACTCCTTATTACTAACAACTCATTATTACTAACAACTCATTACTTACTAACTCCTTACTTGCTAACAACTCATTACCTACTAACAACTCCTTACTTACTAACTCCTTATTACTAACAACTCATTACCTACTAACAACTCCTTACTTACTAACAACTCCTTACTTACTAACAACTCATTACCTACTAACAACTCCTTACTTACTAACAACTCCTTATTACTAACAACTCATTACCTACTAACAACTCCTTACCTACTAACAACTCCTTACTTACTAACAACTCCTCACTAACTAACTCATTACTTACTAACAACTCATTACCTACTAACAACTCCTTATTACTAACAACTCCTTACTAACAACTCCTCACTAACTAACTCCTTACTTACTAACTCCTTACCTACTAACAACTCTATAATTTGTCATTGCTGGAGGGGTTGCCCCCCCCCCCCCAACCTGAAAATCCTGGCTCGGCCTTTGCGCGGTGGTGTCACGTGGGCGTGTGGGTGACCCCTCCCCCTGTCCCCTGTGCCCCCCCCTCCTCCTCCCGCCCCTCAGCAGTGAGCGACACCCCCGTGCTGTCGGGGTCGGAGGGTCCCCTCTACCCGGGGGTCTCGGCCTTCCTGGGGGACCCCGCCTGGACCCTGGCCCAGTCCCCCTACAGCTGCGGGCCCCCCTCGTGGACGGCCCTCGCCAGCCCCCACCCTCTCACGCAGCTGCACGGCTCGCTGCCGGTACGGGCACGGGGGGTGGGGGGAGGGGTAGTGGGTGGGGGGGTTAGGGGTGGGGGGGTAGTGGGTGGGGGGGTTAGGGGTGGGGGGGTAGTGGGTGGGGGGGTTAGGGGTGGTAGTGGGTGGGGGGGTTAGGGGTGGTAGTGGGTGGGGGGGTTAGGGGTGGGGGGGGTAGTGGGTGGGGGGGTTAGGGGTGGGTGGGGGGTAGTGGGTGGTGGGTTGCGCAGGGAGCACGGGTGGGGGGGGTAGTGGGTGGGGGGTTAGGGGTGGAGGGGTTATGGGTAGTGGGTAGGGGGGTTAGGGGTGGTGGGTGGTTGGGTGGTGGGGGAGAGGGTGGTGGGGGGGTAGGGGGTTGTGGGGGGGGGCAGGGTGAGAGTAGGGTGGGAGGGTAGTGGGTGGTGGGTTGCGCAGGGAGCACGGGTGGGGGGGTTGGGGGTGGTGGGGGGTAGGGTGGTGGGGGGGCAGACTGCAGGAGCTGTGGGCAGCGCCAGGCCAATTTGGGCCGCCCTGCAGACAGTCACCCCTGGACGTGACACGCACTTTGAGAATCCCTGTCTTGCGAGCTGCCTCTCCACAACCCTCTCTGTCTCCACAACCCTCTCTGTCTCCACAACCCTCTCTGTCTCCACAACCCTCTCTGTCTCCACAACCCTCTCTGTCTCCACAACCCTCTCTGTCTCCACAACCCTCTCTTTCTCCACAATCCTCTCTGTCTCCACAACCCTCTCTGTCTTCACAACCCTCTCTGTCTCCACAATCCTCTCTTTCTCCACAATCCTCTCTGTCTCCACGATCCTCTCTGTCTCCACGACCCTCTCTGTCTCCACAACCCTCTCTTTCTCCACAATCCTCTCTGTCTCCACAACCCTCTCTGTCTTCACAACCCTCTCTGTCTCCACAATCCTCTCTTTCTCCACAATCCTCTCTGTCTCCACAACCCTCTCTGTCTTCACAACCCTCTCTGTCTCCACAACCCTCTCTGTCTCCACGACCCTCTCTGTCTCCACAATCCTCTCTGTCTCCACGATCCTCTCTGTCTCCACGATCCTCTCTGTCTCCACAATCCTCTCTGTCTTCACAACCCTCTCTGTCTCCACAACCCTCTCTGTCTCCACGACCCTCTCTGTCTCCACAACCCTCTCTGTCTCCACAACCCTCTCTGTCTCCACAACCCTCTCTGTCTCCACAATCCTCTCTGTCTCCACAACCCTCTCTGTCTCCACAACCCTCTCTGTCTCCACAACCCTCTCTGTCTCCACAACCCTCTCTGTCTCCACAATCCTCTCTGTCTCCACAACCCTCTCTGTCTCCACAACCCTCTATGTCTCCACGATCCTCTCTGTCTCCACAACCCTCTCTGTCTCCACAACCCTCTCTGTCTCCACAATCTTCTCTGTCTCCACAACCCTCTCTGTCTCCACAACCCTCTCTGTCTCCACAATCCTCTCTGTCTCCACAACCCTCTCTGTCTCCACAACCCTCTCTGTCTCCACAACCCTCTCTGTCTCCACAATCGCAAGCGACGACTGAAGCCTAAACCCATAACCCCCGCCCCTACAGTTAACCCCAATCCATGAATCTTTAGGGGATTGCCCGATGCACCGAGCCCTGTGGTCCATGGCAGTGAATGCCAACGGGCTCCAACGATCCAACCACCATCACTACCACCACCACCAACACCACTACCACCAACACCATCACTACCACCACCGCTACCACCACCACCATCACTACCACCACTACCAACACCACAACCACCTCCATTATCACCACCATCACTACTACCACCACCAACACCATTACCACCACCACCATCACTACCACCACCAGCAACACCACTACCACCACCACCATCACTACCACCACCACCATCACTACCACCATCACTACCACCACTACCAACACCACTACCACCACCACCATCACTACCACCACTACCAACACCACTACCACCTCCATTATCACCACCATCACTACTACCACCACCATCACTACCACCACTACCTATTACCACCGCTACTACCACCACCATCACTATCACCACTACCACCACCACTACCAACACCACTACCACCACCGCTATCACCTCCATTATCACCACCATCACTACAACCACCACCACCACTACCACCACCATCACTACTGCCACCATCACTACCACCATCACTACTACCACCATCACTACCACCACCACTACCACCACCGCTACCACCACTGCTACCACCACTACCACCATCGCTACTACCACCACTACCACCATCACTACGAACACCACTACCACCACCATCACTACCACCACCACTACCACCACCACCGCTACCACCACCACTACCACCACCAGTTAGCCGTGGCCAGGAGTCAGCAGCATGCACCACAGGAGGCGCGTGCGGCTGTGGCTCTTTTAACGAGGACCGCCACCGCAGTCGCTTGTAGTTCACCCACAGTGCAGTGCGGCTCTTGTTGTTGTTAGTTATTTATACGGAATTCGACAACAACAACAACAGCAGCGGCTCTTCTTGTTCCTTTGGTTGCACGACCCTGGCCATGACCGACAAATTTAATCCGTGGGCTCTCACCCTGTGTGAGACGCAATTCTGCGGAAGATGAGGCACCAGCGCCGACTATTGGTAGAGGTTAGTGCACGTGTCTATGGCGACTCAATAAACACTACGTAACGCGATTTTTGTTCCTGGGTAGTAAGTGTTAGTTTCAAATTTTTGATTTAAAGCTTTCGTGACTGCAGTGATTCATATTCTTGGTTCTTTCGGTAACGTGACTTTACCGAAAGAACCAAGAATACGTTATTTTCTAATAATGCCTCAAAAGTACAGAAGACGGCTATTATTATTCACAAACTTTGATTTTGGGACCAGGACTTAATGTGTAGGAATGACACAAATGCACACCACGTGTTCTCATTGACAATAGGTACATTTCAAAATATCACTGTCCTGGTCACAAAAGAAAAGTTTGTGGGGGATAATAGTCATTTTCTGTACTTTTGAGGCATAAGGAACTAGGAAAATAACACTTACCACCCAGGGACAAAAAATTATATATTTTTGTTACGCAGTGTTACAATCGAGGCGTTTTTTGTTAATGTGTTAGATCACGTTAAATGTGTCGTGAAAGCCGCCACCACCTGACCGCGCAGCCGATCGGTGATGGTCTTCCACGTGACCAACACGTGGCAAATGTGTTACTAGTTCAGCACACGGGCTGTGTGTTGGAGAGTCAAACCCCCACGGCAACGTCATCAACTCGTAGCTTCGTGACGTTTCGCCAGTAACTACAACAACCAGCGTTATCGGGCGGACAGCCGGGAGTCGTGGAGAAATCTCCGGCTGTGTCGGGTGGTGGCGGGTTTAACGACACAATTACATTTGCGCGATACAACCCCCCCCCCCCCCCAAAAAAAACCCCAACCTCTATTGTGGATTAAAATTTGGTCACGAAAGCCTCCGCTGCGTGTACACAAACTATCTAGGGTACCGGTTTTTTTTGCGTGCCGGAATTCACGTGGTGAACATGCACCACATGCATGTATGGTCAATGCAGACATGATTCCCTGCTAAGGTTTCAGTTTGGTGTTTTAACATCTTAACTCAACTACTTTATTGCCAGAAAGGGGAACCCCCCCCCCCCCCCTATTATCAAAATCCAATACTGTCAGAACGCGATCTAACTCCCTTAAACAAGAAAGACCCTCTATTATGGACAATGTTGGTCGCCAAAGCCCAAATATGACGGCTGACTTAACAGATTGAGCCCCAGCCGCGTCGTTCACGCGCGCGCGCGATGTGCGTCTCGACACGGGGAGCGATTGATTTTTGTTTGTTGTTGTTGTGGTTGTGGTGGCGATGATGGTGGTGGTGGCGGTGTTCAGGACGGCGGCGACCCCACGCTGGGCCTCCACCTGGGAGCCTTCCACTCGTTCGAGGCGTCGCTGCTCCAGGAGCAGATCGTCTTCCCGGCCGCCGCGACCTCGACGGCACCGCCGCCGACGTCTTCCTCATCGACGTCGTCGTCGGCGGCGTCGCCGGCGGCGTCGTCGTTAGCGGAGCGTGCGAGCCCAGGGGCCACGCCGCCTCACCAGCACCACCACCACCACCAGCAGCAGCACCAGCAGCACCAGCACCACCAGCACCACCAACAACAACAAAATCATCACAGCCATGAGCACCCCAACACAACACCGCCGCCCACGTTAACGCCACCGCCGCCGCTACCCCATCACCACCACCACCACCATCATCAACATCAACAACAGCAGCAGCATCATCATCATCATCACCACCATCATCAACGGCACGCGCCACAACCGCACTCCGGGGGGGCCGTCGAGCAATTTGGGAACATCATCGTCGCGACCGTCACAGCCACCAGCTCGCCACCGCCGCAACCGCCGCCCTTCTACTACCACCACCACCACCACCGCCACGATGACGACGACGACGAGCGCGCCGGGTCGCCGTGCACCTCGTCCGGACGCCGAAGCCCCGGGCACCGCGGCTCCCCGGGGCCGCCCGCCGCGCTGGACGCGCGTCCTCCCCCGGCGGCGGCGGCGGCGTCGTCGTCCCCGACGCCGTACGCCACCGTGTGCTACTACCCGCAGCGGCTGCTGCCCGCCGGCTCGCAGCAACAGCAGCAACAGCAACAACAGCAGCAACAACAGCAGCAGCAACAGCAGCTGCTGCTGTCCGACTCTCAGCTGCGAAGCCTCAACGGAGCCGAAGCGTCCCAGCGGCACCCGGGTCGAGGTGCGGGGAAGGGGATGGCGGAGCCGGGGGTCACTTGTTGCGTGCGTCGTGGTGTGCTGCACCCCCTCGCGGGCCACAGTGCCGGCCTTCATAGGCGCTGCTTCGCCAACAGCAACTTGCCCCAGCGGTCTGTTAAGGCTACACGGGGGGACTTTGTCTTTGTTGTGTGTCGGGAGTGTAGCGGTCAGCGCTCTGCGCCGAGTTCGATTCCCGCTCACGGCTACCAACACCAATGACGATTATTTTGAGCCGGTCCTGGGCCTCCCCTGGGTCGACTCGGCCTCAAATGAGTAGCTGGTGCGGTGTGTAGTAAACATCGCCACTGGGGAGACAAAGGCGGCCGGGCGTGGTTGCTGGCAACCTACCGTACCGGCCTCCAGAGGTGCTGCTACTCGCTCAATTGGCATTTCTCTCTCTAACCTCTCTCCTTGACATCCTCCGACCTCTCCCCCATGACCTCCCTCTGACCTCTCCCCCCTGACCTCCCCCTGACCTTTCTCTCCTCTCTCCCTAGCCTCCCCCTGACCTCTCCCCCCTAACCCCCCATGAACTTTCTCTCCCTAACCTCCCCCTGACCTCTCTCTCCCCGACCCACTTCTCCCTCCCTGACCTCCCCCTAACCTCTCCCCCCTGACCCCCCATGAACTTTCTCTCCCTGACCTCCCCCTGACCTCTCTCTCCCCGACCCACTTCTCCCTCCCTGAATTCCCCCTGACCTCTCCCCCTGACCTCCTCCTGACCTTTCTCTCCTCTCTCCCTAACCTCCCCCTGACCTCTCCCCCCTGACCTCTCTCCCCCTGACCTCCCCCTGACCTCCTCCTGACCTTTCTCTCCTCTCTCCCTAACCTCCCCCTGACCTCTCCCCCCTGACCCCCCATGAACTTTCTCTCCCTGACCTCCCCCTGACCTCTCTCTCCCCGACCCACCTCTCCCCCCTGACCTCCCCCTGACCTCTCCCCCCTGCCCTCTCTCTCCCCGACCTCCCCCCCCGCCCCAACAGAGCCGCGTGCCCCGCGTCGCCCCCGTCTCTACGAGTTCCTGCTGGAGGCGCTGTCCGACCCCGCCATGCGTCACGCCGTGCGCTGGGTGAGACGCAGCACAACATCGACACTCACCACCACCACTCACCACCACCACTCACCACCACTCACCACCACCACTCACCACCACCACTCACCACCACTCACCACCACCACTCACCACCACTCACCACCACCACCACTCACCACCACCACTCACCACCACCACTCACCACCACCACTCACCACCACCACCACCACTCATCACCACTCACCACCACCACTCACCACCACTCACCACTCACCACCACTCACCACTCACCACCACCACTCACCACCACTCACCAACACCACTCACCACCACCACTCACCACTCATAACTCACCACCACCACTCATAACTCACCACCACCACTCACCACCACCACTCACCACCACTACCACTCACCACCACCACCACCACTCACCACCACTCATAACTCACCACCACCACTCACCACCACTCACCACCACTCACCACTCACCACCACTCACCATCACCACCACTCACCACCACTCACCACCACCACCACTCACCACCACCACTCACCACCACCACCACTCACCACCACCACTCACCACCACCACTCACCACCACCACTCACCACCACCACCACCACTCACCACCACTCACCACTCACCACCACCACCACTCACCACCACCACTCACCACCACTCACCACCACCACTCACCACCACCACCACTCACCACCACCACTCACCACCACCACTCACCACCACTCACCACCACCACTCACCACTCACCACCACCACTCACCACCACCACTCACCACCACCACTCACCACCACCACTCACCACCACTCACCACCACCACTCACCACCACTCACCACCACCACCACTCACCACCACTCACCACCACCACCACTCACCACCACCACTCACCACTCAACACCACTCACCACCACTCACCACCACCACCACCACTCACCACTCACCACCACTCACCACCCCTCACCACCACCACCACTCACCACCACTCACCACCACCACTCACCACCACTCACCACCACCACCACTCACCACTCACCACCACCACTCACCACCACTCACCACCACTCACCACCACTACCACTCACCACCACTCACCACCCAGCACCACCACTCACCACCACTCACCACCACCACTCACCACCACCACTCACCACCACCACTCACCACCACCACCACTCACCACCACCACCACTCACCACCACCACCACTCACCACCACTCACCACCACTCACAACCACCACCACTCACCACCACTCACCACCACCATTCACCACCACCACCACCACTCACCACCACCACTCACCACTCACCACCACCACTCACCACCACTCACCCACCACCACTCACCACCACCACTCACCCACCACCACCCATCACCACCACTCACCACCACCACCACTCACCACTACCACCACTCACCGCCACTCACCACCACCACTCACCACTCACCACCACCACCACTCACCACCACCACCACTCACCACCACTCACCACCACCACCACTCACCACCACTCACCACCACTGCTACCACTCACCACCATTCACCGCTCACCGCTCACCAACTAATCCGCGCCAGATCACCGCTCACCATCAACCTCTCTCTCACCTTCCACCCCCCCCCCCCCCCCGCCAGGTGAGTATCCACGAGGGAGTGTTCGCCTTCTCGTCGCGGCACAAGGAGGAGCTGGCTCAGGCGTGGGGGCACCGGAAGGGCAACCGCAAGGCGATGACGTACCAGAAGATGGCGCGCGCGCTGCGCAACTACAGCAAGACGGGACGCGTGCGCAAAGTGAAGCGGAAGCTCACCTACCAGTTCGGGCCCGAGGCGCTCTGCTAAAGTGGGGGGGTAGGGGAGGGGGGCAGCGTTGCCCCCCACCCCACCCAACAACTGGAAAGGACGGGGGGGGGGGCGGGCAAGTGGTGTTTGGGGTTAGGAAGGGCAGCGGTGGGTTGGCGGGCGGGCGAGGGTGAGCTGCTGCGATGGGGTTGGTGGAGAGGGCGGTAATGGGTGGGGGGGGGGGCAGCGTGGTGAGGGGGGGGGCAGCGTGGTGGGGGGGGCAGCGTGGTGGGGGGGGGGCAGCGTGGTGGGGGGGGGTAGCGTGGTGGGGGGCAAGGGCAGCGTGGTGGGGGGCAAGGGCAGCGTGGGAAGGGCAGCGTGGTGGAGGGCATTATTGTAGGGGAGCAACATAGTGGTTTGGGGGCAGCAGGGTGGTGGGGGGTGTCAGCATGGTGGGGGGGGGCATCATGGTAGGGGGGCGGGGTGGGCGGCATAGTGGGGGGGTTGGCAGCATTGGTGGGGAGGGGCAGCATGGTGGAGTGGTGGGCAGCATGGTGGTGGGGGGGAGGCAGGTGGTGGGGGGGAGGCGGTTGGGGGGGTGGAGTTCTGTCTCCTGTTCATCGGACTCGAGGGAGCCGTCGCCATTCATCGTCAGGTGGAGCAGTGAGGAGCGAGTCTGTGGGATGTGATGGTGGAGTAGTGGGGAGCGAGTCTGTGGGACGTGATGGTGGAGCAGTGAGGAGCGAGTCTGTGGGACGTGATGGTGGAGCAGTGGGGAGCGAGTCTGTGGGACGTGATGGTGGAGCAGTGAGGAGCGAGTCTGTGGGACGTGATGGTGGAGCAATGGGGAGCGAGTCTGTGGGATGTGATGGTGGAGCAGTGGGGAGCGAGTCTGTGGGACGTGATGGTGGAGCAGTGAGGAGCGAGTCTGTGGGACGTGATGGTGGAGCAATGGGGAGCGAGTCTGTGGGATGTGATGGTGGAGCAGTGAGGAGCGAGTCTGTGGGACGTGATGGTGGAGCAGTGGGGAGCGAGTCTGTGGGACGTGATGGTGGAGTAGTGGGGAGCGAGTCTGTGGGATGTGATGGTGGAGCAGTGAGGAGCGAGTCTGTGGGATGTGATGGTGGAGCAGTGAGGAGCGAGTCTGTGGGACGTGATGGTGGAGCAGTGGGGAGCGAATCTGTGGGACGTGATGGTGGAGCAGTGAGGAGCGAGTCTGTGGGACGTGATGGTGGAGTAGTGAGGAGCGAGTCTGTGGGACGTGATGGTGGAGCAGTGAGGAGCGAGTCTGTGGGATGTGATGGTGGAGCAGTGAGGAGCGAGTCTGTGGGACGTGGCGCGCTCCGCAACGCTCCGTGGGATTCCTGCCATGAGCACCGTGCACCGTAACTCTTGTTTCGAGGTTGGTTACCGCCCTGTGTGTGTGTGTTGAACGTCTTTCGCACCGTACGAAGCCGAACGTGCTAATCGGAGGTGCTGGGCGCGGGGTGGGAGGGGCGAGAAACAGCAAACTAAACGCAAACATCAGTTCTGGAGCGCGTAGCTCCCAGCGGCTTCCAGAATATCGGAAGGGAAGAGCGTTCCAGACGGCCGCAGAAGCGCTTCGGAAAGCGCCGCGCGACAATGGCGACGACGATGATGACGACGACGACGACGATGATGACGATGACGACGATGATGACGATGACGATGACGACGACGACGATGACGACGATGATGATGATGACGATGATGATGACGACGATGATGACGACGATGATGATGACGATGATTATGACGATGACGACCATGACGACGATGAGAGACCACCACCGTCTTAGTTCGGTGGCTTAGCCAGAAGCAGCCCCCTCCGCCGCCGCTGCTGCTGCTGCTGCGAGGATAACGGGGAGGGGTGGCGGTGTGGTGGATGTAACAACGCGGCTGGGGCCGGCTCTGAGCTGTGGTTTGCTTGGAGCAGGCGCAGTTTGCGTCTCTGGCTTTAGCAAGGTCAACTTCTTGCTCGCACCCCCCCCCCCCTACCCACCCATACCCCCACGCCCCCCGCTCTATTCGCCGATATATATTCAGTGCTAAGTTATCGACCCTCCTTTAAGTTATAATTCACTCTGTAACAAAAAAAATTTTGTTATCCTGGGTAGTAAGTGTTATTTTCTAATTTCTTATGCCTTCAAAAGTACAGAACATGGATATTATTCCCCAAAAGACTTTGCTTTTGTGACCAGGACAGTGATATTTTGAAATGTACCTATTTTCAATGAGAAAACGTGGTGTGCATTTGCGTAATTCCTTCACGCAAAGTCCTGGTCACGAAAGCAAAGTGTGCGGGGAACAATAATAGCCAGTGTCTATACTTTTGAGACGTAATCGATTAGAAAATAACACTTACTTCTGCAGGGACAAAAAATCGTGTTACGTGGCGCGCCCAGTTTCGGCGTTGAGAGCGCTCCTCCTCTCTCGCCGTTTGCGGCGTTTCTTTGTCTTGTGGATTCGCGTGGCCTCTCCGGCGTTAGAGGTCGCCAATATTTGTGCTCTCCGAAGTAACTTTTTTTCAGAGTTGATTTAAAAAAAATTGTTATTGTTTTTGTTGTTTTAAAGGAATTTTTTTTAAAAAAATTGTAAGAAGCGCATTCAGTGTTTTAATGTTGCAAATTGTGCAAATCGTATTGAAGGGTGAAAAAGAGAAAATAGCCACAACTAATGTGAATGCCATTCCGTTTGGAGTCTGGAGCAAATTAAGAATGTGCTCGATTAAAATACCATACATACGGCTCGAAGCTGCGCCCACCTTTTTATCGGCGTTATGGTCACACTCCGCTAAGTAGCGACGAAGTCGGCACCGCGCTTGTGCCAGGCCGGGTGCACTTTGAATGCCACGTGAAGTGTCGAAGGCTCGCTGCTGGCGGGAGGTCACGGCACACACCCCGCTTGTGCCAGGCTGGGTGTACTTTGAGCGCCACGTGAAACTGACTTGAGATTCACCACCAGTTTGTGTTCCTCGCTTGTGCCAGGCTGGGTGTACTTTGAGTGCCACGTGAAACTGACGTGAGATTCACCACCAGTTTGTGTTCCTCGCTTGTGCCAGGCTGGGTGTACTTTGAGTGCCACGTGAAACTGACGTGAGATTCACCACCAGTTTGTATTCCCCGCTTGTGCCAGGCTGGGTGTACTTTGAGTGCCACGTGAAACTGACGTGAGATTCACCACCAGTTTGTGTTCCTCGCTTGTGCCAGGCTGGGTGTACTTTGAGTGCCACGTGAAACTGACGTGAGATTCACCACCAGTTTGTATTCCCCGCTTGTGCCAGGCTGGGTGTACTTTGAGTGCCACGTGAAACTGACGTGAGATTCACCACCAGTTTGTGTTCCTCGCTTGTGCCAGGCTGGGTGTACTTTGAGTGCCACGTGAAACTGACGTGAGATTCACCACCAGTTTGTGTTCCTCGCTTGTGCCAGGCTGGGTGTACTTTGAGTGCCACGTGAAACTGACTTGAGATTCACCACCAGTTTGTGTTCCTCGCTTGTGCCAGGCTGGGTGTACTTTGAGTGCCACGTGAAACTGACGTGAGATTCACCACCAGTTTGTGTTCCCCGCTTTAGCCAGCCGTCTCGCTGCGTTGTATCCTCCCGGAGCTCCGTTCGTTGTTGTGAGCGTCGCTCCTCCCCACCACCCCCCGTCGCCGTAGTTGGGAGGTCGGCTGCCTCCAATCCTGCCCCAGCGAGCGTCCTTCACGAGCCTCCTCCAGGAACAAGACGAGACATCGACCCACGGCGACGTCCCCGCGGCGATCTCGCCACGCTCGGTGCACTTTGAGTACAGCGTGGAGGAGCCACGCAAAAAGACGAAGATCCCCCCGGTGTAGCCTCAACAGACTGTTGGGGCAAGTGCTGTTAGCGAGCAGGACCTATGAAGGCACGGCACGGGCGCACGACAGAGGGTGGGTGGGTGGCCAGCACCACGCCCGGGGCCGCCTTTGTCTCCCCAGTGGCGATGTTTACTACACACCGCACCAGGTGCTCATTTGAGGCCGAGTCGACCCAGGGGGAGGCCCAGGACCGACTCAAAATAATCGTCATTGGTGTTGGTAGCCGTGAGCGGGAATCGAACTCGGGGGGCCGGGTTCAATAGCGTAGAGCGCTGACCGCTACACTCCCGACACACAGCAAAGACAAAGATCCCCCGTGTAGCCTTAACAGACCGTTGGGGCAAGTTGCTGTTGGAGAAGTAGCGCCTATGAAGGCCGGCACGGCACACGCCTACATAGACACACAACGGGCACACACAACAGACGCAGGGGGGAGGTGATAGGTGCGTCTTGTACTCCAGATAACGCGAGTAGTATTACCTAGTGATGGTGTTTTTGTCGTTGCTGTAGTAACCGGGTTTCTATGGTGTCACCAGGTCCCCGTGGAAAATATTCAATGTACTTACCAGTGGGGTTTTACCTGTGCCAGAATAGAACCATGACTTAAAGCTTTCGTGACTGCAGGAATTCATATTCCTGGGTCTGTCGGTAAAGTCACGTAGATAGGTTCAAAGAAAATAACAAAAAATATAAAACAAAAAAACTACGACGTTTCGATCGCAACACAAGCAGTCGTCATCAGGAAAAAAAGGTAAAAATAAAGTCGGGAGTTTTTGTTATTTTCATTGAACCTATCTACGTGACTTTACCGACGGACCCAAGAATACGAGCACACCGTATATTATAAATCGGGCCACATGAGAAAGTCAGTTTTAATTACTCGGGAATCCCAGGTGACAAGAGTAGGAGGCACAAGGAGCCCTTATAAACAAAGCTGTTTGTTCTTAATAGAGGGCGGAGATCGCGTAAATATATAAATGTGTCGTTAAACCCGCCACCACCCGACACGGCCAATGAGTGAGGTTTAGTGTCACGTAAACGGAACGTGGCCAATTCGTTATTGGTGTCATGGGTTTCGATTGAGGCGCACACTCAACTTGGAGGCAACACTACGTATTAACACGTAACATTAACACGGACACTACAACATAAGGTGGTGACCACGGTTCCTACTCTCACTACCACTCGGGGAGCATTACACAGCGTGACCCAGGGCAGGGGGACGGCTGCTTGGTCACGAACGACGATCGGAGACTTGAGGACCTCTCACGGCGTCTTCGTACCGGAGAAGAACAGCCCCCCAGCTCCCCGTTCACGCCCCGCACCGGCGTGGCAGGCTCCGCCCCAGGCCACGCCCCCCTTCTCGATCCTTCGGGAAAGCCCGGTTCCCCAACCACGTGACCCCCAAGCTTCCCCCTGGGCTCCCCCCCCCCCCCTTTGTCCGGTCACGTGTCCCGTTGGGTTCACGCAAAGTGCCACGACCTGACACGACCCCCGTGACACCCGACCGCAGAGCCCCCGTACCGAGCCGACACGGTAGTGACGTCATATGTCCCTACGCTCGTACAGTCACGACATAGTAGTGACGTCATATGTCACGAGACCAGTACAGCACACCGGTGTGTTGGAGAGCAAAGCCACAACATTTACAATTGTGGCTGTACTAGTAACGAATTGTCACGTTCTGTTTACGTCACACTAAACCTCACTAATTGGCTGTGTCGGGTGGTGGCGGGTTTGACGACACATTTAACGGCACATAATGACGAGACTTCAAATCTAGATTTAACGACGCATTTATATATTTACGCGATCTAACCCAACAAAAAAAACACCCTCTATTATGGATGATATTGGTCGCGAAAGCCGACTGCGTTTTCCAGCTGTGCGTGCCTCGCTGTGGGTGGAGCGGCGTTCTTCGTTGCAAGGCCCACGGTCCCTGACGTGCGGCCTCCCCTACAATACACAAAGAGTGACAACAACATCAACAACACCATCATCATCGTCGTCGTGCTGCTGCTGCTGCTGTCAAACCGACCCAATGGTTTCAAATGTGTGACGGTCTTCGTCACACTGATGGTGCCTTATCGGCTAATTAAGTGAAGAACTCCGTGCCATGCGAAATACTACTATACACCACTCTATACTACACTATACACTACACTATACACTACACTATACACTACACTATACACTATACTATACACTACACTATACACTACACTATACACCACTCAATACTAAACTATATACTACACTATACACTACGCCACACACTACACTATACACTACACTATACACCACTCTATACTAAACTATACACTACACTATACACTACACTACACTATACACCACTCTATACTAAACTATACACTACACTATACACTACACTATACACTACACTATACACCACTCTATACTAAACTATACACTACACTATACACTACACTATACACTACACTATACACCACTCAATACTAAACTATACACTACACTATACACCACTCTATACTAAAGTATACACTACACTATACACTACACTATACACTACACTATACACTACGCCACACACTACACTATACACTACACTATACACCACTCAATACTAAACGATACACTACACTATACACTACGCCACACACCACTATACACTACACTATACACTACGCTACACAATACACTATACACTACACTATACACCACTCAATACTAAACTATACACTACACTATACACTACGCCACACACTACACTATACACTACACTATACACCACTCAATACTAAACGATACACTACACTATACACTACGCCACACACTACACTATACACTACACTATACACTACGCTACACACTACACTATACACTACACTATACACTACGCTACACACTACACTATACACTACACTATACACCACTCAATACTAAACTATACACTACGCTACACACTACACTATACACTACACTATACATTACGCTACACACTACACTATACACTACGCTACACACTACACTATACACTATGCTAAACACTGCACTATACACTACACTATACACTACGCTACACACTACACTATACACTACGCTACACACTACACTATACACTACACTATACACTACGCTACACACTACACTATACACTACACTATACACCACTCAATACTAAACTATACACTACTATACACTACGCTACACACTACACTATACACTACACTATGCACTACGCTACACACTACACTATACACTACACTGCACACAACACTATACACTACACTATGCACTACGCTAAACACTGCACTATACACTACGCTACACACTACACTATACACTACGCTAACCACTGCACTATACACTACACTATACACTACGCTACACACTACACTATACACTACGCTAACCACTGCACTATACACTACACTATACACTACGCTACACACTACACTATACACTACGCTAAACACTGCACTATACACTACACTATACACTACGCTACACACTACACTATACACTACGCTACACACTACACTATACACTACGCTAAACACTGCACTATACACTACGCTACACAACACGCTACACACTTCACTACACACTATACACCACGATGCACACCACGCGACACACTACGTGACACGCTACAATATACACTACACTATACACTACACACTACACTATACACTACACTGTACACTACACTATACACTAGACTACACACTACACTATACACTACACTACACACTACACTATACACCACGCTAAACACTGCACTATACACTACACTATACACTACGCTACACACTACACTACACACTACGCTACACACTATACACTACCCTACACACTACACACTACACTATACACTACGCTACACACTACACTACACACTACACTATACACACTACACTATACACTACACTATACACTACACCAATGTTGTCCATTGCAACGCCCCCCCCCCGGGCCACTGGTGGCCACCGAGGGTGGCCTTGAGTGCGGCCCCGTGACAAGCCACAAAGAGTGGCAGCACCATCCCCCATCACCGTGGTCATGGTGCAGCTGCCAACCACAACAGCAACGGTGGTTTCAAATGTGTGGCGAAAACCTCAATCACACTGACGATGTCTTATCGGCTAAAGTGGCACCCCCACCTCCTCCCCTGAAAAAGAGTGAATAACACCGCTGCGGGGTGTCGTGGTGCGTTAATCGAAATAAATAATCGATCTCTTAGTTGCAATACGTAAGCAGACGATACGACACTTTTTTCTCCCAGATGTGTTTCCTTCAACTTCAAAAAAAAAATCAGTTTACCGGTAAACTTGACCACGATGGGATTGATAAAAGCGATCTAAGGGGCCGTCCATAAATGACGTCACGCACCTGGGGGGGGGGGAGAGGGGGGGGTCAGACATTTGTGACGATGTGTGACGAGGGGGGGGGGGTAGAGAAACGTGACGTCACATCAAAATGCGCAACTTTAAATAAATATAGACAACACGTTCTACTTAATTAAATAGACTTTTTAATAAATGTTTTCTACCTACAACATCAGAGTGCAGCGCCACATTAAATACGCACTACAATGACAATAGTTTTAAGCGATTTGAAGCGTGTTTCATTTTTTTTGGGGGGGGGGCAATGCTTTGTGACGTAATATTTTAGGGGGGGGGTCTGACTTTTTGTGACGTCGTGTGACGATGGGTCAAAAAATCGTCCAAAATCGCGTGACGTCATTTATGGACGGCCCCTAACTTTTAACTTCATTCAGTGTGTCGCATCGGCAGAATCCAGGCTCGCTTAAACCAAATGCCAGCGAACTGCCAGATGTTTGTTGACCGATGAAACCACTCTGACGCATAGACATCGGATCGAGTTACATTTGAAAATTCCACAACGGTTCCATCTGTTTAGTGAGTTTTTACCCAGGGGGGGGGGGGGTAGAGAGCGATCGTAATTGCGACAGCCGCTTTGGCGAAGGAGTTGGATGAAAATCAGCGCGAAAGGGGAAAAATTGTACAAACTGACGGAAATGTATTCGGCCTCCAATATAAACAAACACTAGACATGTTATCATTATTATTTTTTTTAATATGTTTAGCTCTTTCGGTAAAGTCACGTTGAAGGGAAACAATAAAATAATAAAATATATATATAAAACAATAAAAAAAATTCTCACGACGTTTCGACCATAACGCAAACGGTCATCATCAGGTGTTATTTTTTACTAAATGTTTTATATATTTTTTATTGTTTCCCTTCAACGTGACTTTACCGAAAGAGCTAAGAATATGAATTACTGCAGTCACGAAAGCTTTAAATCAAAATTTATTATTTTTTATTCAAGGATTTGCCAAACTCCAGTCTTTGCAAATTTGAACGCGTAGGCATTTGCGACCGATATTATTCATAATAAAGGTTTGTTATGGGTTTGATCACGTAATTATAATTGTGTCCGTTAACCCTCCACCACTACTCGACACAGCCAATTGGTAAGCCTTGTCACTCAAACAAACCGTGACAAGTTCGTTACGACATCAGCACACAGGCGTGTTGAAGAGTAAGCCGACGCTGTCGGCGTGAATAGAGAGTCGAATTCAGTTTGGGGGTCTCTTTGATCGCGCGCGCGTTGCGCGTTGCACGCTCCGTCTTAGCACGTTTAGCAATTCACTCCCCATTCAAATACAATTTAACTCCTTCGACGCTGCACGCGCCCGATGATTGTTAAGCGCGTCCGAATGATGAGCAGGAGAGAGCCGATAGAGAGCCGATAGAGAACCGATAGAGAGCCGATTCAAATTAATGTCAATTGATTCAAGGTCTCAGTGCGCACGTGCTGCCCGTTAGTGTGTGTGTGTGCCCACGTGCGTAGCGCTTAGCGCTCTGCGCTACGAACCCGGCGACTCGAATTCGATTCCCCGCTCACCGGCCAACACCCAGTGACGATTATCTGAAACGGTCTTGGGCTTCCCCTAGGTCGACTCAGCCTCAAGTGAGTGCCTGGTGCGATGTGTAAATATGACCACTGGGGAGACAAAGGCGTGGTGCTGGCCGCCTACCTCCTTGTGTGCCGTGCCGGCCTTCATAGGTGCTCGCTGATAGCGCTTAGCCCAACATTCTGTTCGGGCTATACGGGTGTTTTGTGTGTGTGTGTCTTTGTGTTCCACGTGACGCAGGCATCGTTTATTACATAGCGCGTCGCACGGGGTGTGTTTAACCATCATCGGGCGCGTGCAGCGTGGAACGAGTTAATTTGGATATGGAGAGTGAATCGGTAAATGCGGAATGACGCAGCGTGGTAGTGAGGTCGCGAGGACTGGAGTTTAGGTAACCCTTATATTTCATTAGACCTTCTTTGCCAGTACCAAAATGTAATAATAGGGTTTATCCACTTTTTTTCTTGCAACAAAACTGAAACCTTTTTACGAGGATTCATTTAGGCTGTACGCCTTTTGGCGTCATCTGGTCGAGCACCAATTGGGTCGAGGCTCAAAATAAAGCCGTCACTTGGTGTGGACCAATCAGTTTCAAGGACAATACATATATTATCATAGTATGTTTTTTTGTTTGCATTTTGACTGCAGGTATTGTGGTTAATGCAGACATGAATACTCGTAAAAAAATATGTTGCTGCAAATGCTATCGCAAAAACAAGGTCATCGTTTAATCGGATCGACAATGGCTAAAAAATGTACGCGGTTTAATACAATAACCGCTGGGCCATGGAATCGTTACATGTCATGGATTGCCTCATGCGCTTCATGCTTTATTTATCGAGGTTTGTTGTTGTTGTTGCTCTCGTCGTTTTCAGTGACCCGGGTCGCTAAATGAGAATCGACCCTTGAGTACGCTTCCAGTGAAAGGTAATACAGGAACTCCTCTACTTACGAACACTCGACTTACGAACGTTCAGAGATGCGAACAAACCTTTGTCCCGGACGCCCAATTGCCTGTTCGGACCGAGAGTCGTTAAGGTCAACCGTCGCGGAATAGACGGCGGTGGTGGCATCTGCATCTGCAGAACGTGAAGAACCAGTGGCATCTACATCTGCAGAACGTGAAGAACCAGTGGCATCTACATCTGCGGAACGTGAAGAACCAGTAGCATCTGCATCTGCAGAACGTGAAGAACCAGTAGCATCTGCATCTGCAGAACGTGAAGAACCAGTGGCATCTACATCTACAGAACGTGAAGAACCAGTGGCATCTACATCTGCAGAACGTGAAGAACGAGTGGCATCTACATCTGCAGAACGTGAAGAACCATTGGCATCTACAGAACGTGAAGAACCAGTGGCATCTGCAGAACGTGAAGAACCAGTGGCATCTACATCTACAGAACATGAAGAACCAGTGGTATCTACATCTGCAGAACGTGAAGAACCAGTGGCATCTACATCTGAAGAACGTGAAGAACCAGTGGTATCTACATCTGCAGAACGTGAAGAACCAGTGGCATCTACATCTTCAGAACGTGAAGAAACAGTGGCATCTACATCTTCAGAACGTGAAGAACCAGTGGCATCTACATCTGCAGAACGTGAAGAACCAGTGGCATCTACGTCTGCAGAACGTGAAGAACCAGTGGCATCTACATCTGCAGAACGTGAAGAACCAGTGGCATCTACATCTCCAGAACACGAAGAACCAGTGTGGCATATACATCTGCATAACGTGAAGAACCAGTGGCATCTACATCTGCAGAACGTGAAGAACCAGTGGCATCTACATCTACAGAACGTGAAGAACCAGTGGCATCTACATCTGCAGAACATGAAGAACCAGTGTTATCTACATCTGCAGAACGTGAAGAACCAGTGGCATCTACATCTGAAGAACGTGAAGAACCAGTGGTATCTACATCTGCAGAACGTGAAGAACCAGTGGCATCTACATCTTCAGAACGTGAAGAACCAGTGGCATCTACATCTTCAGAACGTGAAGAACCAGTGGCATCTACATCTGCAGAACGTGAAGAACCAGTGACATCTACGTCTGCAGAACGTGAAGAACCAGTGGCATCTACATCTGCAGAACGTGAAGAACCAGTGGCATCTACATCTCCAGAACACGAAGAACCAGTGTGGCATCTACATCTGCATAACGTGAAGAACCAGTGGCATCTACATCTGCAGAACGTGAAGAAACAGTGGCATCTACATCTTCAGAACGTGAAGAACCAGTGGCATATACATCTGCATAACGTGAAGAACCAGCGGCATCTACATCTGCAGAACGTGAAGAACCAGTGGCATCTACATCTACAGAACGTGAAGAACCAGTGGCATCTACATCTGCAGAACATGAAGAACCAGTGTTATCTACATCTGCAGAACGTGAAGAACCAGTGGCATCTACATCTGAAGAACGTGAAGAACCAGTGGTATCTACATCTGCAGAACGTGAAGAACCAGTGGCATCTACATCTTCAGAACGTGAAGAACCAGTGGCATCTACATCTTCAGAACGTGAAGAACCAGTGGCATCTACATCTGCAGAACATGAAGAACCAGTGACATCTACGTCTGCAGAACGTGAAGAACCAGTGGCATCTACATCTGCAGAACGTGAAGAACCAGTGGCATCTACATCTCCAGAACACGAAGAACCAGTGTGGCATCTACATCTGCATAACGTGAAGAACCAGTGGCATCTACATCTGCAGAACGTGAAGAACCAGTGGCATCCACATCTACAGAACGTGAAGAACCAGCGGCATCCACATCTGCAGAACGTGAAGAACCAGTGGCATTTACATCTGCAGAACGTGAAGAACCAGTGCATCTACATCTGCAGAACGTGAAGAACCAGTGGGATCTACATCTGCAGAACGTGAAGAACCAGTGGCATCTACATCTGCATAACGTGAAGAACCAGTGGCATCTACATCTGCAGAACGTGAAGAACTAGTGGCATCTACATCTGCAGAACGTGAAGAACCAGTGGCATCTACATCTACAGAACGTGAAGAACCAGTGGCATCTACATCTACAGAACGTGAAGAACCAGTGGCATCTACATCTACAGAACGTGAAGAACCAGTGGCATCTGCATCTGCAGAACGTGAAGAACCAGGGGCATCTACATCTGCAGAACGTGAAGAACCAGTGGCATCTACATCTGCAGAACGTGAAGAACCAGTGGCATCTACATCTGCAGAACGTGAAGAACGAGTGGCATCTACATCTGCAGAACGTGAAGAACCAGTGGCATCTACATCTGCAGAACGTGAAGAACCAGTGGCATCTACATCTGCAGAACGTGAAGAACCAGTGGCATCTACATCTGCAGAACGTGAAGAACCAGTGGTATTCTAAATTTGAAGGTTTCGTGACTGCAAGAATTCATACTCTTTGGTTTTTTCGGTAAAGTCACGTAGGTAAAATAAAATAATATAATAATAAAACAACTAAATTAAATCACGACGTTTCGGAGGCAACACAAGCTTCCATCTTCAGGTGGAACAGTCACAGCAAAATAGCTGCATCAAGTGAGTAGCTCTGAGACACCCGAGACTATATACAGGTTAGGGGGGGGGGGGGGGGCGGAGGAGCCAGGAAGGGAACCATGATGAGGTGGAGGGCTAAGTTAAGTCGCCTTTTGTTATGATGAGGGTTTGGGGGATGCGGTGATTCACTGCACGAGTGCAATGGAAAAGGCTGTACACTTCTAAGGCAGCTATTTTTTAACTTGGTTTATGACATCTTTCCAGTGGTTGCTCAATTTAAAACCATCCTTTCGGTTGAAGTTGTGTCTAAGTTTGTATATCTGGATGCCTTCATGGACAAATCTTTGGTAATAACTGGGAGGTTTGCATAGTAATTTAGTATCGGAGAAAACAATGTCATGAGAACCCGCTGTGTTGAAACAATGATCAGCCACGGCCCAAGAATTCGTTCTGCCGTGTTTCAAATCTGAATTGTGCTCGCGAATTCGGTCAGAAATATGTCGTTTCGTCTCCCCGATATAGCAGTCACCGCAGGTACAACTCAATTTGTAAACACAGGGGTCCTGTAAGTCAGAAATGACATCCTTTATGGAGGGTATCAGATCACGGATTTTGTGTACTGTATTGAACCGAACCTGGATCTTGTGTTTGTTTAGAATTTTGGAAATCTTTTTGGTAACGCCTGCTATGTATGGCAGTGTGATGATTTTGATCGAAGTATCAGGTGGTTGTTTCTGTATTGTGGGAGAAACAGCTTGGCGGATAGTACGGTCAGAGTAACCGTTCATCTTGAGGGCCAGATGTACATGTTTTAATTCACTGGCCAGGTGGTGTTGGTCAGAAATGCAATGAGCCCTATGGTATAACGTTTTGATGAGATAATTATTTTGAGCCGGGTGGTGGTGGAAATCAGGCTTCAAGTAGGAATCTGTGTGGGTGGACTTCCTGTGAACAGAAACTATCCCAAAATGGAGGACGGATGGCTTTTTGGGACAATCTGTTTACAGAAAGTCCACCCACACAGATTCCTACTTGATGCCTGACTCCCACCACCACCCGGCTCAAAATAATTATCTCATCAAAACATTACACCATAGGGCTCATTGCATTTCTGACCAATACCACCTGGCCAGTGAATTAAGAATGTACATCTGGCCCTCAAGATGAACGGTTACTTTGACCGTACTATCCACCAAGCTGCTTCTCCCACCATACAGAAACAACCACCTGATGCTCCGATCAAAATCATCACACTGTCATACATAGCAGGCGTTGCCATAAAGATTTCCAAAATTCTAAACAAACACAAGATCCACGTTCGGTTCAATGCAGTACACAGAATCCGTGAGCTGATCCCATCCGTAAAGGATGTCATTCCTGACTTACAGTACCCCGGTGTTTACAAATTGAGTTGTACCTGCGGTGACTGCTATATTGGGGAGACGAAACGACATATTTCTGACCAAATTCGCGAGCACAAATCAGATTTGAAAAACGGCAGAACGAATTCTTCGGCCGAGGCTGATCATTGTCTCAACACAGCGGGTTTTCATGACATTGTCTTCTTTGATACCAAAGTACTATGCAAACCTCCCGGTTATTACCAAAGATTTGTCCATGAAGCCATCCAGATATACAAACTTAGACACAACTTCAACCGAAAGGATGTTTTTAAATTGAGCAATCACTGGAAAGATGTCATAAACCAAGTTAAACTTTAGCTGCCTTAGAAGTGTACAGCCTTTTCCATTGCTCTCGTGCAGTGAACCACCGCATCCCCCGAACCCTCATCATAACAAAAGGCGGCTTAACTTAGCCCTCCACCTCATCATCGTTCCCTTCCTGGCGCCTCCCCCCCCCCCCCTTAACCTGTATATAATCTCGGGTGTCTCAGAGCTCCTCACTTGCTACAGCTATTTTGCTGTGACTGTTCCACCTGAAGACGGAAGCTTGTGTTGCCTCCGAAACGTCGTGATTTAATTTAGTTGTTTTATTATATTATTTTATTTTACCTACGTGACTTTACCGAAAAAACCAAAGAGTATGAACCAATGGCATCTACATCTGCAGAACGTGAAGAACCAGTGGCATCTACATCTGCAGAACGTGAAGAACCAGTGGCATCTACATCTGCAGAACGTGAATAACCAGTGGCATCTACATCTGTAGAACGTGAAGAACCAGTGGCATCTACATCTGTAGAACGTGAAGAACCAGTAGCATCTACATCTGTAGAACGTGAAGAATCAGTGGCATCAACATCTGCAGAACGTGAAGAACCAGTGGCATCTACATCTGCAGAACGTGAAGAACCAGTGGCATCTACATCTGCAGAACCTGAAGAACCAGTGGCATCTACATCTGCAGAACGTGAAGAACGAGTGGCATCTACATCTGCAGAACTTGAAGAACGAGTGGCATCAACATCTGCAGAACTTGAAGAACCAGTGGCATCTACATCTGCAGAACGTGAAGAACCAGTGGCATCTACATCTGTAGAACGTGAAGAACCAGTGACATCTACATCTGCAGAACGTGAAGAACCAGTGGCATCTACATCTGCAGGAGATTATACAACTTTTTAAAGCCATTCCCCGTGTTTAGTGTACACGCCGTACACCGTGATTAGAATTGACGGGAGTAAAGTTGTACTTATGAACAAATCGACGTGTGAACAGACCTCTGGAACATAACTCGTTCGTAAGTAGAGGAGTCCCTGTGAACGTGACCGTATCAGTACGCCAAACGGCCAACGTAATAAAGATCGGCGTGTTTGCTCACATGACGATTTTATTTATGCGTCCGTACCGGGTGGAGAAGGGTGCACGACACACATTGCCATCTGACCCAAAAAACACCGAATGCGAACGATTTACCGCTGCAAAACTTAAGCACAAGGCTGTGGGACTGATGGGTTATGTGTAGAGACAGACACATATGTGATGGGGAGGGGGGGGGGGCATTTGCTTATCTATTGCATAACTTTTACTCTCTATAAAGAAATGCATTGTTTTTGTGTGTTCTGTATTGTCTAATGTTGGGTCGAGCTAGGACCCATATCTGAAAGAGAGGGTGCTTCTGTATGACATCTGGCAGTTCACCAGCATTGATTCAAGCAAGTCTGACTTCTGCCGATCACACACCGTAATTCGATAATGGTCCAGAGTTTGCCTGTACTGAATGAGTACTGCTGAACCTAAACTACGTTTTTATTTCACGACGAAAGACCCGCTGCGGTATAAAGTATTTTTTTATGAAACGACCTGGCCACAAATTATAGCTCAACAAAGTGGCTTATCGCGTGGAAATGTGTACCAGCCAAATACTCTAAACGCGTGATGTTGATTCCACATGTGAAGGGGGAAAGCCGGAGGACCCATAGAAAAATCCACGCGACCACGTGGTAGAGAGACACCGCAAACTCCAAATACACAGCAGGCTTCAGGATCGTGATCGAACCCACGACCTCCTGTACACCAGTCGAGGTAGTTAACATCTCGCCACCGCGGAGCCCATTATATAACTCACAGAAGGCCGTGTAGTTCATGGGTTGTGTCATTTTTTTGCTTTGAGACAGACTTTTGAAGAAGGCGGTTAAGTATTTGCACATATATTTTATGAGTTATTTTCTCCACACTTACTATTATTTTGTGTTATAGCCTTTCTCCACCAACCCCGACCGAGACACCCCCCCCCCTTCCTGGAATCGAAGGGGGGTCCACAATGGAGGAAAGGCGGGGGGGGGGGTAGTTGGATGGAGAGTAGGGTGGTGGTGGTGGCGGTGGTGGTGGTGGAGGGGTTGGGGTTAGTGGAGGTGGGCAGTGGTGGTGGTGGCGGTGAAGGGGTTGGTGGTTAGGGGGGTGGGCAGTGGGGGTGGTGGTGGTGGTGGTGGAGGGGTTGGGGTTAGTGGAGGCGGGCAGTGGTAGTGGTGGTGGTGGAGGGGTTGGTGGTTAGTGGAGATGGGCAGTGGGGGTGGTGGAGGGGTTAGTGGAGGAGGGCAGTGGGGGTGGCGAGGGGGGTGACAGAAAGAACCCAAAACAAACACCCAGTGAATTCCTTACAGGGAGAGAGGGGGCGGGGGTGATGATTGGTGGTTGTGGTGGGGGGTAAGGAGGGCTGGAGGGGGATAGGTAGTTCCGCCCACATTCCACACCTCCCCCCTTCTCCAATTCAATTTCCCCTGCCCCCCCCACCACCACGTCCCCACGGCAGCCCCAAGACCATTGTGGTGGTGTTCTATGTAAAGCCATATACAGTAATGTTGTGGACCCAAGCGAGAAGACGGGTGTCAAGTAGCGTACGCGCCACTGTGGTGAGCGCGGGTTGTCTCGCACCGGTTCAGAAGTCGCTCATCCGCTGCTGTTGGGTCATTGGTCGGGAATCGAACTGGAGTCGCCGGCTTCACAGCGCAATGTCATAATAAAACCACAGTGTCCTCAATGTGCATTGAGCATTGATTGGATGGTTGTCCGTTCCTTACCCAAGCCAGTAGGGGAATTTCCACATTCACTATGGTGGGATCTTTGAATTCCACTGTGAAGCATACCGACAGTGCAGTAGTTTGTGGTTTATAAACGTGAATTATTAATCAGGGCGGTCTGCCGGATTCGAACCACGAGCCTGTGTCAAGCGGCGAACTCGCTGGGCCAGGTCACTCGCCGTCCCGTTCATCTGGACTCTTGAATAATTATTGGTCTGAATTCACTCTGGGTAATAAGAATGAGTCTGTTTTGGTCATAATAATATCCCAATTACCATCATTCATTGGTCTGAATCATTTTTTACGATGATCTAAACGTTTCGCTGTCAATTAGCAGACGACATCCTTCAAATATGTCTTTCCACATTATATAACATAAACATTTTTTACACTTCCCGTCAATCACGAGGCCTTCTGGGAGAGTATAAGCCACAGCGACACCAATGATTATTCTTCTTTAGTGGTTAAACTTTTTCACTGATTACTCTGATTTCCACCCCCCCCCCCCCCCCCCAATTATTGGTCGTATTATTTCGTTTGTTGACCTTGGAAAGTCTGAGTCTCAAGAGAAGGAAGGTCCTGCCATGTTTTCGCAGTAGGGGACGATGTTGCCATGAGCAATCGAAATTGAGTGATGTTTGCAGCTAAATTTTTGTATGGGGTATTTCTAAGCTATCGGAGGAAATACCGATAATTCAGGGGAAACTCGCTCAGAACAGGAGAGGATCTTATAAAACTCCACACGGAAAGGCAAACCGAAGTCAGGAATCAAACCCAGACCAGAATTGGAATATTTATTAACACGGGAGAAATCCGATGAGCTACAAAGCTCTTTTTACCCCCACAGATGTGTCGTTAAACCCGCCACCACCCGACATAGCCGATTAGTAAGGTTTGTCTCGCGTGATCGATCGGCAATATAGCCATTCACCATCGACGGGTAAAATTCCTTCTCCGCTCTGGGATTTCGAATGCCCTCGATTTTTTCCGAGATTTTTTTTTGGGAGTGAGTTGACTGACGAGTGACGTCAGACGATGGAGAGACTCCGCCCCCCCACCCCCGTCGATTATTCACCATCGAATCGCCCCCCCCCACCTCGTTCTCACCGCCGCCGTTCTCTGATTGGTTGCGCCCCATTGACCAATCGGGTGCACCCAAAACAAACGCGGCGCGCGCGCGCGCTCTTACGGGAAATCGAGCGCCACGCAGAAAATAATCCCGTCTCCTCCTCCTCGCCTGAAGCACAACCTTTTCGCTTTTCGCTCGCAACGTATTTAAAAAATAAATACATTTTTACGTGCGACCGAAAAACGACCAAATAACGTTGCGCGCGGCGCTTTTCTCCCTTCCACCCCCCCCACACCGCACGTGTGGTATCGCTCCGCGGGGTGGGAGGGCTTGCAGACTTGTTAATGTGGGGGGGGTGGGATTGGTGGTGATGTGGTGGGGGGATGTGTGGTGATGTGGTGGGGGGATGTGTGGTTGATGTGGTGGGGGGATGTGTGGTGATGTGGTGGGGGGATGTGTGGTGATGTGGTGGGGGGATGTGTGGTGGTGGTGGTGGTGGGGGGGAATGTGTGGTGGTGGTGGTGGGGGGGATGTGTGGTGGTGGTGGTGGTGGGGGGGGATGTGTGGTGGTGGTGGTGGGGGGGGATGTGTGGTGGTGGTGGTGGTGGGGGGGATGTGTGGTGGTGGTTGGTGGGGTATGTGTGGTGGTGGTGGGGGGGGATGTGTGGTGGTGGTGGTGGGGGAGGATGTGGTGGTGGTGGTGGGGGGGGGATGTGTGGTGGTGGTGGTGGGGGATGTGTGGTGGTGGTGGGGGGGGATGTGTGGTGGTGGTGGGGGGGGATGGTGGTGTGGGGGGGGATGTGTGGTGGTGGTGGGGGGGGGATGTGGGTGGTGGTGGGGGGGGATGTGTGGTGGTGGTGGTGGGGGGGTGTGTGGTGGTGGTGGGGGGGATGTTGGTGGTTGGGGGGGATGGTGGTGGTGGTGGTGGTGGGGGGGTGGGTGGTGGTGGTGGTGGTGGGGGGGATGTGTGGTGGTGGTGGTGGGATGGATGTGTGGTGGGGTGGGGGGGGATGTGTGGTGGTGGTGGTGGGTGGGTGGTGTGTGGTGGGGGGGGATGTGTGGTGGTGGTGGTGGGGGGGATGTGTGGTGGTGGGGGGGATGTGTGGTGGTGGTGGGGGGGTGGGGATGTGTGGTGGTGGTGGTGGGGGGGGGGATGTGTGGTGGTGGTGGGGGGAGTGTGGTGGTGGGGGGGATGTGTGGTGGTGGTGGTGGGGGGGGATGTGTGGTGGTGGTGGGGGGGGATGTGTGGTGGTGGGGTGGGGGGGAATGTGTGGTGGTGGGGGGGAGATGATGGTGGTGGGGGGGGGGGTGGGGTGGTGGTGGGGGTGGTGGGGGTGGGGGTGGTGGGTGGGGGGGGGGGGTGGTGGGGGGGGGGGGATGTGTGGTGGTGGTGGGGGGGATGTGTGGTGGTGGGGGGGGGGGGGTGGGGGGGGTGTGGTGGGGGGTGGTGGGGGGTGGTGGTGGGGGGGGGGGGTGTGGGTGGTGGTGGGGGGGGGGGTGGGTGGTGGTGAGGGTGGGTCGGTGGTGATGTGGGGTGTGGGGGGGTGTGTGGTGGGGGGGGGTGTTGGTGGTTGATGTGCTGGTGGCGGGTTGTGGTGGTGTGGAGGGAGTTGGTGGTAGGGGGTGTGGGGGGTGATGGAGGGGGTGTAGTGGTGGTGGTAGTGGTGGTGGTGTAAGGGGAGTTTGTGGGTGGTGGTGGGGTGGTGGTGGTGTAAGGGGAGTTTGTGGTTATTGGTGTGTGTGGGGTGTAGGGGTGTGTGTGTGTGTGGGGGGTGGGTGTAGGGGTGGGGGGTGTGTGTGTGTGGGGGGTGTGTGTGTGTGGGGGGGTGTGTGTGGGGTGTAGGGGTGTGTGTGTGTGGTGGGGGGTTGGTGGGTGTAGGGGTGGGGTGTGTAGGGGTGTGTGTGTGTGTGTGGTGGGGGGTGGGTGTAGGGTTGGGGGCACGACGACGTCGTGGGGGGGGTGCCAAACGAAGGAGCGGGCCAAGCGGCTCACAAACTTTTCCTCATTTTTAAACCTCTCCCCCCCACCACCACCACTCCCCTCTCCCGCTCCCACTCCGCTCAATATAAACTGAACGGAGCAGACTGCCGTGGACCTCTGCGTTGGGTTCCGCCGCGACCATGGTGGTGTGGCGAGCGTGCGAGCGGTGACGGGAGTCGACACCGAGGCAATGAGTGCGGTGGGCGCACCGAGGCGGAGGCTGACGCCGAGGGAGGCTGCCGCTCGCCGTGTGCTGCTGGGCCGGCCTCCTGTCGCTCTCGGCCGGTAAGAGGCGCTAGGCAAGAGCGGGGGTTGGCCGAGGCGCCCCGTGTTTTTCCTAGGCCCGCGCTTGCTAGCGCAATCGTAAATGAATTAATAATTAAATCTCTGCTTAATGCAGTTGAAGGTGATTATTGTTATTCGCGAGTGTCGGGTTGTTTAAATGTAATATAATAATGGTTATTAGAATGTACTTGCCGTGTGAATGTGGGTGGATGTTATTGACCTGACGGTTACGTTGGTATTTTTTTTGTCATGCAATAGAATGCAATGATTATAATGCTGTATTGCAATTACAATGCGGGTGACAGTAATTATTACTCTAGTATTGCCTGCATTAATATTATAGATAAATAATAATATAGTTACATTTATAACACAGTATAACTATTTTTAGTGAGCTGTATCGACTATGTAAACATCATACTATGATCATACCATGATCCAATTCTGTACGGGTTTTCAATAAATGTTAGCATTCTATGATTGCAAGTGCACTTCTAGGGATAATGATAATTTACGTAATACTTGCATGTCAAATGTCCATGGTTTTGCCCGTTCGTATTAATGATACCCGTGACCACAATCGTGTTACTACTTATTTTAACAGTCGTGACAATCGCGAGGCATTTATCGATCACGGTTAAGATCAATGGCGCATTCATTGTACTGTGTAGGAACCTCCTGGTGACACCAACAGCCCACAGGGGATTATTGTGTCCGTCCGTCCGTCGTGCATCCAAAAATGGGAGGGGTGGGGCTGGGTGGGGAGGGGAGGGGCTGGGTGGGGAGGGGAGGGTGGGGGGTGGGAGGGGCTGGGTGGGGAGGGGCTGGGTGGGGTGGGGCTGGTCACCCCGTGGTGCCCTTATAAAACTCAACGTTTAACCTACTCATTCCGGCTTGTGCCCGCCCCTCAGTCGGGCATATTGTACTGAATGCACCACGTGGTGGTGCCGCCGTTGTTGACCCTGGCCATTGACCGAGCAACCCAACGTTCCTACCAGCTCCTCCCTCCGCAGGAGAATGTGTTTGACGATCAGTGATGTTTTACCTATCTTGGCGTGAATACTGACGCTGGTGGTAACAACCACGGGGATTGTTGGGTGATCGTAACGTGGCAAGACACGTTCTTCGTAGCGTCTTCACAACTTCAGTGAAATCGCGGATGTTTCGCAGTTGTTTGCGGAACAAAAGGTTGTTGTTTGTGTAAGGGATCTTTAGAACGTAACGAGGACCGCTGCCTTTGCAAGTTGAAGGATTTCAGTTTGTTTTAAAGAAAAAAGATGAGTGCTCGCGTTCAGCAGCAATAATAAACAAAATAATCGGGATCGTTACAGATATTGATAATATATAGGTTTTTGGGGTTGGATCGCGTAAATATATAAATGTGTCGTTAAACCCGCCACCACCTGACACAGCCAATTAGTGAGGTTTGTCACGTAAACAGAACGTGGCCAGTTCTTTACTAGTACAGCACACCGCTGCTGGTGTGTTGGAGAGTAAATCCCACAACATTTACAATCGGAGTACGACGTTTCGCCTGTAATTACAACCAGCTTCATCAGGCTGTCGCCTTATTTATTGGCTGTATCGGGTGGTGGTGGTGGTGGGTTTAACGACACACATTTACACGATTTCTAACCCCAAAAAACCTATTACAGATGATTTTGGTCGTGAAAGCCTACCGCGTGTCTAACCGTTAGGGAGATGTTTAAAGTCCTGTCGTGGAGATCTGACACCGTTAAATTCGCCTAATTTGTGACCTTTCCAAGTTTTTGTGATTTTATTTTCTAATTTCCCATACACGGCGGTCGCCAATTGGCATCTGCGGATGAAATACGCCTTTGCAAAATGTCAATTATCATGACGACTAGAAGCTTCTGCATGGGGTGAAATTGTCCCTTTGAGAAGAGGGTGTCCCCCACACTCGCATCAGGATGTTTTTGGTCGGTTAATTTTATTTTCTAAAGTAAATCGGCTATTATGCACCTTTTGTAACGGGCAACAACGAGCGTGATAATGATATTACTTTGCTCACGTGACGTCCGATGGTGTTCTTCCCCTTGAGTGTTTCTCCGTCTTCAACCGCAGTTTAATTTGGGCACCACACAATTTTATTTTCTAAAGTAAATCGGCTATTATGCACCTTTTGTAACGGGCAACAACGAGCGTGATAATGATATTACTTTGCTCACGTGACGTCCGATGGTGTTCTTCCCCTTGAGTGTTTCTCCGTCTTCAACCGCAGTTTAATTTGGGCACCACACAAATCCCAGTTGTATTCGTGCCTGATGGTGAGGAGGCAGCCTCACGAATGTACCAGACTAACCATGCAGGTGGGCTCTGGAAACCAAACGTACACGTTGCGTATATACACCCGGCATTGTTTGAAAAGTGGCTTGTAACTAAATATTATGGACCGCGGTGTCAGCCCTTCGGCTGATGATCATTATTCGGCGCAGATAAAGGGAGTTTGGATCTGTGTTTGTGCGCGGCTGCAAGTGCGGTTCCTTGTGAATGTTGGATTTGAGAAGCGACGTTACAATATTTTCACACTTCTCTCAAACGCAGTAGCACTTTATGTTCGTGTTTTTTTTAGTTTAGTTTAGTGTCGTACGTGCAGGCATGAACAAAAGAAATGAACGCGAGTGACCCTTTTGTTAGCTCATCGAGTACTTTTGAACGGATAGAGAAGAGGTGGGGGGGGGGTGGGTTTGTGCCGCAATAGACGTTGGCGTTATATCACGGCCGGTGAACACTGAGTACGACGTTTTGTCAGTTGTTCCTAGTGACGAATTGGCACGTTCTGTTTACGTGACAACCCCTTACTCGTGGGCTGTCGGCTGGTGGCGGGTTTTAACGACACATTTATATATTTACGCGATCTAACCCCCAAAAAAACCTCTATTATGGATGATATTGGTCGCGGCAGCCTACGTGTTAAACAAATCCTACTTATGCCATTAAAAGAAAAAACCCTAATTTAAACTACAATGTAAATATACAAATATAAGCAGAAGAAAGACCTCCCTCCTGGTTAAGTAGGCTTATTCTGCAGAAGTCAACTAAATAATAGCCACTGGATTTCAAATTACTTTACTGGGCAAGAAAAAATATTATATTTTCACGGGGACATATCTGCAATTTGTCAATCGCTGCACTGCGTAGCATAATAAAGGATGGCTTCATATTTTCATTTTTTTTTACAGAATAACCTTTTTAAAGGTAAATATTTAATATCAAACCTACATTTTAGCAACCTTTACACAAATAAAATATCTTACCACAGCAAAAAAATAGTTAAATACTTGCCAACTAGAGATGAATTGACTGTTTCAGCTGAGTTTACTGACAAATGAACTGGGGTTACTAATTACAACTCACTGCCGACAGCACCAGTTTCTATATTTGAGAAACCAAGAGACATAAAATGCAGCATTTTGCACGATTGGGCCATCAATTTCTGTACTTTTAATACTAAAGGTTTTTGGGTTAGATCGCCTAAGTATAAATGTGTCGTAAACCCGCCACCACCCGACACAGCCAACCAGTAAGGTTTGTAACGTAAACAAAACGTGCCAGTTAGTTACTACTTCAGCCCACCGGTGCGTTGGAGAGTGTAAATCCACAATATTTACAATTTGAGTACGACGTTTTGCTGGCAATTGCATCCAGCATCAGCGGCATGGGTTAACGGCACATTTATACTTGCGCGATCTGACCCAAAAACCTTTATTATGAATAACATTGGTCGTGAAAGCCTACGTGTCAAATTTCTGTACTTGTTACCGCGTTCATTTGTGAGTGAACCAAAGTTCACTTTTATAACAGAAGACAGTCTTAGACGCATCCCTTAATCATCATCAACATAAACAAACACTGTCAAAATATCTTAAGCTGCATGTAAAGTTCACGAGTAGACTAATATTCCACACTGAAGATGGACCGACCCACCATTCGTTCTGTCGCGAAGCTCTCGTGTATGCTTTTATAGCACTTTCCCCTTCGCTTGTGTGGCAGTGTTAATGACGGCAGCAGTCAAAGGTATTTGGAGCTTACACGTTTACACCAGTTCTCGCACAGTCCCTCGAAGTTTAATCGGCGCCCATTTCCATTGCATTCCGATTGGGCCCCCTCTTTTTTGTGTGCCAGCTGTGTGTGTGTTTTTTTTTAACCAAAAACCCCCACCCTCTATATCCGTTTTGGGTCGGTGCTTGTGTTCAGCATTTTGCAAACGCACGCACCACCCCCCACCCCCAAAATTGTCATTTCAACGTGCGTTAAGTTGAAGTGAAAGCGTAATGTTTTTACTCCGTGAAATAATAATTGCATCCACGTTCGGGAGCGAGAGGTTTCGCTGTGCTCAGCTCCCTCGGTGGTCCCAAAACCCAGTGGTGGGTTTGCGTATTCCACGTTCCTACGGTGCTGTAGGAAGGCGAAGTTCCTCGTCTTTTGATGTTGGTTAGTTTCATGCATCATCGGGTTGGATATACGACGGTCGGATACGCGACGTTGTACTCGTACTCCTCGTCACCAATGTGTTCGGCTGGAAATCGAACCCAAGGTTTGCTGAGATCGTGGCGCTGTCATGAACCCCCCACTGTGCCACAGTGTACATAGGACATAGACTATACAGGAAATATTTTAATGGGAAAACCATGGCTCGCTGGATACGCTGAAAATACTTTTCCATTACGGTTATTTAATGCGCTCCATAACAGAAAATTATTTTTTTTTGCCTTTTTTTAAAAGCAGATATTTGGCTGGAGACTTATAGTTGGAAAAGTTGTATGGCTTTTCTGGTAAGATGACATTTTGAGCTGGTTGACATTTGGAGATAATGTTGTTCATATAATGATATAAATATAGTAAATATACAGACCATTTTTTTCAATCCACAGCTGGATGAAAGCCTTCCGAACTCGGTGAATTTTCATGGGAGTCGCTTGGTGGCAATTTGCGCTAGTCAAGTGGGTTTTGGGGAAAAAGGTGGGCGACCCAGGACCGGCTCGGATATCACTCGCCGCTGACGTTAAGTTGTGGCCAGGAATCTAACCCGGCACACTGTAATAGAGGTTTTTTTGGGGTTCGATCGCGTAAATATAAATGCGCCGTTAAACCCGCCACCACCCGACGCAGTCAATGAGTGAGGCTTGTCATGTAAACATGCAAATTAGTTACTGTTTTCAGCACACCGGTGTTTTGGAGTGTATATCCACGTTATTGTTCGCGAAAGCCTGCGTGTGAAAATCGGGACACCATGTTGACAGCTTGGCGGGCCAAATGCCGCACCTCCAATCTACCCCCACTGATGATGTACAACACGGTTTTATAGCAGCATATATAGATTAACAAACTGTAAACAAAAAGTTTTGGTGAATTAACTTTCATTAAGTAAATTGCATGCTTTGTACCTGCGAATTTTAATTACTGTTAGTGTGTTTTATTTGGGCTTTGCTGGTGTTAAGTATACTGCATCTACGTATGTTTTTGTATTAAGTCAGAGATATCTTGGAAAATGTAATATCGCACACGATTTTAGAGCTCTTGCCAACTTCATCATGATCATGCCAACTTCATTGGAACACAATTCCATTTTTCATAGGATATATTGTATCATCTCCCCAAGAGAGTGAATAATTAACTTTTTTTAAATCCAATAATATATCAATTTCCAACAGTACCTTACTTTCTGGACAGTAATCTTTTGTGGCTTCGTACGGTTTCCATTACACTTCTCAAATTGTCAAATGCAGTTCGAGAAACTGGATAGTTCACATATTCCGATTCGCCAGACAATGTCACGTCGCATGTACATCCTGATTTCGGTAACCTTTTACGGCGCCGCCAATTCTCGAGATGTTAATTTGCCTCGCCTGGTATACAGGAGGTCGTGGGTTCGATCCCCACCCTGACGCCTGCTGTATATTTGGAGTTTGCATGTTCTTTCCCCCGTGGTCGTGTGGATTTTTCGCTGGGTCCTCCGGTTTACCCCTCCACATTTAGAAACGTGCTTTCAGAGTAATTGACTGCTGCTATAAATGTGCACGTGATAAGCCACTTAGTTGAGCTATCATTTGTGGCCAGGTCGCTTCTGAAAGAGATCTACATCACTCGGTGGCCATTACCCAGTCAAAAAAATATAGTTGTAAATATATTCTTAGCTCTTTCGGTAAAGTCACGTTAAAGGGAAACAATAAAATAATAAAATATATATTTTATTGTTTCCCTTTAACATGACTTTACCGAAAGAGCTAAGAATATGAATTGCTGCAGTCACGAAAGCTTTAAATCAAAATTTAGTTGTAAATAGTTCAGTTTTTTCGAACAGGGAGATGCTTTTACTTGACTTCTGAATCCATGTGGCAATGATTGTTGACATCAACAATAGCTTGTATTTGTGGAGCAGCAGCATCGTTCTATCATGAAGTGAGGACCCCCAAAGGATTTGACTTGCTGGCCTTAACTTGTACACATCTGTTCGTTAGAATATAGACCATGGCCGGGGTGGAACCTTTTTCTTACTGAGGGCCTAATAGAATCGTTTGCATGCCTCAAGCGTGCAACACACGAGCACGGACTGTAGCGTTATCCACTAATAACTTGAGAAATAATAATTGTGGCTTAACTTTTGCGGGCGAACCCAAAATCCATGGTGTCGCCAGATCGAACACGTTCACCGATAGTGCCCGCCATTAGTGTGGCGAAGATGCTCTCGGTAACGGATAAAAGTAGTTTGGTTAGGGTTTCGAAATGTTTTGCCTCGTGGCCATTGGGACATATTCAATGAAGTCGCGGAGGCTTTGGGTCCCCCCCACCACCCCACCCCTGCTGTAGACAATGGAGCATTCTCCAAGTAAGATCAATGCCCTCGTGTTGAATACAACGAAACTTAGCACGCAGCCGATTGGTATACAGGTCACAAGAGAAGTGTCGATACTCGGCCAATGAGGCTTTCTTTGATATACAAAAAAACAGATATATTTCGTGAGATTATGAAAGGCCAACTAGGCGCAATTGGGATTTTTTGTTTGTTATGTAATAAAAAAAAATTGTATACCTTGCAATAACCACCTTGAACATCTCCTCCAGCACACTCGTGCAGGAACTACCGATTGAGCACGCCTTGATGTCGGAAAACAAGCCGGATGAAGACAGGCCTTTAGGCACTCGCATTCTTTGCATGTGTACGCATGTACGTTCAGAATCTGA
Organism: Petromyzon marinus; assembly: GCF_048934315.1. Taxonomy (NCBI): domain Eukaryota; kingdom Metazoa; phylum Chordata; class Hyperoartia; order Petromyzontiformes; family Petromyzontidae; genus Petromyzon; species Petromyzon marinus. Next base: position 7,053,736 of record NC_133687.1, read on the forward strand.
ATATGTATTTGTACTGGAGGAGGAATCCGATGAGCTATAAAGCTCTTTCACAGATGGCCAGTGGGGGCGGGTGAGAAAGTTGCAACAGGAAACGATACAAAAATCACGATTGGAGTGCAAAGTATAGGAAAGGTCAAATCTCGGTGTTTGCAATGACCTCGTTAAATCCATATCGACTTATCGGCCGATCAGTGATGCTTATCCTTGGGTAGGAAAATCTAAAACGCTGACGCTTGTCCACCAACAGGTGAAGAGGCATTTCAGGTTTTGCTCAGAGTACGTAGCCACGAGAATTTCCATTCCCGTTAGAACAGTAACAGTTGTCGGCGCAATTAGTTTTGATCCCACAGAGCTGGCCTATAGAAAACAAAGCCACACTCGGTGTACTTGCCTAGCCAGCTGTCGCTTTCAGCGTCCGTGGCCACGTCTTAATCTTGCCGCCAAATTCGCGCAACTTTTTAAAGACGCGTAGTATTTTTTTTTCCGCACGCGCGTGGAAAGCGTGGCGGTAGAGAGGTATGAACTCTCCCCCACTCCACCCCCCCCCCCACGTGTTATTTTTTTTCGTTTTGTTTAGCCTGCATCGCGTCACGGTATTTGGGTAAAAGTATGTGTCGTATGTAATGGGAAGCTGAGCCGGAGGTGGTGGTGGTGGCGGCGGCGGCGGCGGTGTACATGTCCTGGGCGTGGAGTTGGTGCATTTTTTTGGACGGGTTATGCAGACGCAGCAGTACAAAGACAAACATCGCCGCCTTCCCCCCCCCCCCCATCTTTCAATTCATCAACTGTTTGAGCTAAGTATTGTTAGGGAGAACTTGTTCAAGTTGACCAGGCACACGAGAGGGTGATGTGGACAGCATTGTGCTATTGCACACCCTTTGTTCGCCCCCAGTACTGTTCAGAATCAGAATATTTATAGATGCCAGGGGGTTGGAATCCGATGAGCTATGAAGCTCTTTTTCGCAGATGTCCAGCAGGGGCCACGGGGTCAGACCCCGTTACATCAACAAACATTGCAAAAACACGGCAGGAGTGCAAAAATATAGGAAAGGCAAGCAAATCACTCCAATAAATATACGAAAAAAACTACTAAACAATTTTATTTTACTAGGGAAAGCCCCAATGAGCTATTGGCTTGTTTTTTTTTTTTCAGAAGCGACCTGGCTATCAGCAATGATAACTCAACGAGGTGGCTTATCACATGGACATTTATAGCAGCCAAATGGTCTAAATAAAATCTCCCTGCGTGTTTTCTTAATGTGGAGGGAAAACAGCCGGAGGACCCGGAGAAAGATTCCACGCAACCATGGGGGGGCAGGGGGGGGGGGGGGAGAGACGCGCAAACTCCAAATTTACAGGCCTCAGGGGTGGGATCGGGATCAAACCCCCGACCTCCTGCAAACCAGGCGAGGAAGGTAACATTCACATCACGCCATCGTGGCGCCCCTGTTTGCACTCATCACATGGTACTCATTTAAGGCCGAATTGACTCTCAAATTTAGGGCGGGGGGGGGGTTGCTCAACGTAGGTTTGTTACCTTTTCCCACTGATGTTATCCGTGGTTGGGTATCGAACCCAGGCGCTGGAATCACAGGGCAGTGTGCTGAACACGGCATCAGCCTATGTCATCCATCTGACTCTGAAAGGCTCGCCAAATCAAAATAAATAAATGTCGCCCACCACTGTTGTGGGATATTCCTGGATTACGTCCATCCCCTTTAAAAGTTATTTAAATATAACCCCTTTTGGCATCATTCTCAAGAATGAAATTAGACATTTGAAAATGACCCCACAGCCAGGCTCAAAGAGCGATTTGACGTAACGAGCAGGGTGACTGCAGAGCGTCTCGTTCTCACTCCTGCTCGTCAACTCTCTCGTCGGTTTTTACACGGGGGTTAAGAGTCGGGTTATCTTTTCTCCGCGTCGCCTGCGGTGTATTTTGACGTCGCCAAGCGTGCCCGTCGGGCGGACGTCGGAACAAGGCCTAATGTGAAATAACTGCAACGTTGGTCAGGGTGCTCGTGTTTTAAGATTTCTCAAACGCACCATTTGCCAATGGAAAGTTCTACCACCTACTTAAGTTAAGGCCTCCTCAAAAGAGACGAATAGTTTAGTTGATGATCGGCGACTGCGCCCATGGTGCCCTGGATTTTCAATTTAACTCGGCGCCCCCCCCTAATCCTTTGCTCAAAGGGGGGCAAGGGGTCCCCACCATCCCTACCTCTCTCCCCCGCCCCCCCCAAACAGTCAAAAAAACGTAATTGATGGGTGGTTTTGAGTTTGCGACTGGAATCGAGTAGTTCCTTTGTCTGTGAGAAGAGTAGCCAGGCTGCCAATGGCAACTGGGCTTAGCGGAGGGGAGCGAGTAAGTTTTTCTAAAAGTAGAAACTGAATGTGCTGAGCATTGTTCGAAGGAAGGTGCACCCCAAGTTCGAAACAATTGTGCGTGTTTTTTTTTTCCCTCTTGCTTATCGCCAAGGAGAGATTGAAACATCGGTTTACGAGATGTCTGAACTCGATTCTCAGGAGATTTCACGATGCTCGCACATTGCGGCTTAATTTGACCTCATCGTAACGTGACCGGGGCAGCGTTCCCTCCGATTAAAAAGGTTGTCGTGCAGACAGGAGAGAGGGGAGCAAACTGGTGGACTGGTGTCGGTGGGAAAACCACGTTTTCTCTGGCACGCTTACGAATTTGAGTCGAGCCGATTGTTATTGCTGCGTACAGCTGGGATGGCAATTATCCACGCGGGCAACGCAGAGAAAGCCACCGGTGGTAATGCTGCGCCTGGTTCACGCAAAGTGGAAGCTTGCCATACCATTAACTTGTGGTGATGCACCAGTGGCTTGTGGAAACCGTAATTATTAACCGTTGCCCGTTCCGAGACGCCTGCAAGTTACGAGGTGTGGGTGTTTTGTTCACCGCTGAATCTCGGAGCGCGCAAACGGTTCAGCGTTAATTTGATTTGCAACGGCGTAGCACCGCTGTTTTTAAAGACGTTCTACTGAACTCGCCGCGGAGAACCTTGGCGACACGACCGCACTCTACGATAGCTGGCTCCAAATTGTGCCACGCGCCCTCCCGCACGACCTTTTACTTCCGATTCTGTTGGGAATCGACTCCGTTCCGACGACGTAGACGTACATCTTGTGACGGCGGCAAGTGACGGGATGGAAACGTGACGGGAGTGCGAGGTGAGACAAAAACAAGAGTTTGTTCTTCAATCGAATCGTGACCCCGAATCGTGACGATGCACCGCCAATGTGAATCTGTTGCCGACTTTGTAATCCACGTTCCGGTACTTGGACGGAGCGGTTCCGTGCTCGAGTCGCATGGAGGAACGTCGTCACAGCGGTCACTTTGTCTGACACTTATTTGGAGTATGAGAAAGTAAATGAAAAACCTAAATTGTTTAGCGGAAAAATATCTATAAACAGAAAAGTTAGAAAAATAAACTCATGCCGGTGCAAAAAAAAAAACCCTCCATAATTATTGAAACAAAGCTGACAAATAAAAATTATAAGATATTAGAAAATTACCAGCATTTAAAAAAAAAACATATTCTTAGCTCTTTCGGTAAAGTCACGTTGAATGGTCGAAACGTCGTGAGAATTTTTATTGTTGTATATATATTTTATTGTTTCCCTTCAACGTGACTTTACCGAAAGAGCTAAGAATATGAATTACTGCAGCCACGAAAGCTTTAAATAAAAAAAAAGAACCATCAACCTTAAACACGACAGCTGAACGTATCTGCGTAGCAAAGTCGAATAATCCCTGAATCTATGAACTGGCCCACTTGCTGGTTTGAGCGTTGCTCGTTTGGAAGTTACTTTCCATTATACAAGCCCCTGACTGGCAGCGGAGTGATTTTTTTTGATTGGCAAGAATCATCAATATATCCTGTTGCTCGTTTCTCGACTCGCTCCTTGGCTCGGGGCCTGAGCACAGATGAATTCGGTGCAGGCACCAGTTACAAAATGGGACGAGGTGTTTTGGACAAGTCTTGATGACTGCAAGCTACATCAAAGTTGATTGGTAACACGGAATAAGGTTTTAATTTCATGAGCCCTCCGCAAACCAAATACATTTAACCTTGGGAGACGACATGTCATTTGCAAGGATAGATGGATAAACATTGAAGACAATGGGCCATTGTGGAATATTTTAACAATTTAGTCGTCACCGCTTAAATATTGCATTTGAAATGTGATCTGGAACACGGGTTATATTACAGTTTTTAACATCCACAATATTGCATGTTTTTAATAATCATCAGCCATGATCTATTTGCTGCTGGATTAAGGCCACACAAAGCTGTCGCCATCTCTCACTGTCTTGCAACGCAACAATCCACGCAGTGCCTTACATCAACTATATTTCAATGCCCCTACCTCCTCTGTGGATCTCCTCACAGGCATCTTGTTCCCTCCTTTTGTCATGACTCCTCCCCTTGCATCAAATCGTTGGTGTCCCCCTCCCCCACCCACAAAAGCTGTGGCTGAGTGGGAATTGCGCACGGCGGTGGGAAACTGGGTTCTCGGCCGTTGTAGCTTATGCCTGCGGGAAGGACACGGAGCTTATGCCAGGCCAAGCTTTTAACCCTTTCCCATTTGGAAATGACTGCGAGTTGCAGGGCGCGGGTGTCCCGTTCACCGCTGAATCTCGTGAACGCGCGAGTGGTTCAGCGTTCATTTGATTTTAAAGAGGCGTAGTCGCGCCGTCGATTTGAAAGAACGCTTCGCCCGGCGTGGAGAACCATGGCGAGGTGACCGCCGCACTCTACGACAGCTTGCACCAAACTGCCGCACGCCCTCCCGCGTGGCCTTCAGTTATAAAGTTATTTTATTTTAGGCTTTCTTCCGGTTCCGTTCCGATGACGTGCACGGACGTACACGGACGTACACAGACGCCACGTTCCCACAGCAAAACCCTAAGAGTGCATTTTCAGATCCCTCGAAAAACCTTTAGGGCCCGCTTCTCTACTCGTTGACCTGAACTGGTCAGCGATTTAAATAAGATACGTGCCGCTTGCGTATATTTAAGCTTGCCAGACGTGTTGATGTATTCTTTTTTTATTGCAGTTTTTATGTCAACTCAACTCGAGCCCGGTAACGAGCATCGATCACAGAACAAGAAGGTGCGGGGAGGGGGGGGCGGGGTCAGAAGTTACGTGAACAAAATCCCGAGATCGGCGCGGCAGGGCTTAGTGAAGTGGGGAGGGGAGATTGGGCTCACTGCCCCACCCAGGTCGGGGACCACTCGCGGAGAAGTGACTGAAAAAGTCTTAAACTAACCATGGACTTACCGCATTCATTGTTGACGAACACCAACTTTTTAAAGGCTGCTGTCTTACCCCCCCCCCCGGCCTCCCCCTACCCACCACCGGGGAGGTGGGGGGGGGTAGGGAGGGGCGGCAGGAACGAAGCGGGAGCCCCGGGGCCAAGCCCCACAGAGCAGCGTGGGGACACCTTCCCGGTGCCCCCCGGGTGCTCGCTCCTGGGCCGGAGCTAGGAGGCAAGTGCTGGGTCCGCAAATCCAAAGTTTCCCAGTGCCCTTGCACGTGCCCATGTTGAACTTCTTTCGCTCCCTGCGTAGCCAACCGTGCTATTCGGAGGTGGTCGCGGGAGATGGGTCGGGCTCGTTTCTCGCCGTGGGAATCTCCGCTCGAGTCGGCTGGCCGACCCAGACGCTGTTATCGTTCGCCATCTGCCCTACGAATTAAATGATTCATTTACTTTGGCTTTTCGCAAGTAGGCTCGCTCACTTATAATAAACTTCGCGCGCCTGTTGCTGTTGCGCTGGGGGCGGATGTGATGGAGTGTGCGACGGGCTGCTGCTGCGGCTGCTGCTGCTGCTGCTCGTGGTTTATAGCTCTGTTTTTGTTTGTTATGGCTTGCTTGTCATGGCTGCCGAAGTGAACATGCTCTCCTCCCCCCCACCGCCGCCACCACCACCACCTCCTCCTCCCTTCCGCACTGACGGATGAGCGGCAGAAGCCCGCTGTTGTGGAGTTTAATGGGCGCACGCAAACAAATACGCACCGCAGGCCAGAAGCCGACTAGCAGATGCCCAACGTAAACATCGCGCGGGACTGCCGCTAGCGGCGCGCAGTTGCGGTTTGCGTGCCCGTCCGGTTTTGTCCGCGGATTTTTCAAGTCGGCGAAGTATTTGGGGGAACGACTTTTAAAAAGGGGAAGAAGCTATTGCCCCGCGGTTTGAGTCGCTCAAAGCGGTGCACGGCTTGGCGTTCTAAACTCCAGAGTTGATCCAAAAATGGAAGCAGGGCCGCGGTGTTGAGGTTAAGTTCGGCTAATGAGGACGCTTGTGATGGTTTCACAAAGTGCACATTTCTCTCGCCTCCCCCACAGCCCTCTCACCCAGCCTGTCCGCATGACCCACAACAGCTGCACTCGCGACCAAATTGAGTCTCTCAGAAACACGCGCGCGCGTGTTTCTGAGAAGGCTACGACTTGAAGTGTGAGAACACCGTTCGTAAAATGCACGTGCACGTGCGTGTGCAATAACAACGCTTGAAACCGTGCACTTGCGTGTATGCAAACTCCCACGCACGCACACTTGAGATGTTTACTCGCATGCGCGCAATTCATTGGTTTTGCTTCTAAACGCTGACAGTATCATTGTCCGCTCGCACACGCACAGAGATCCCTTGTATAGCCACTTGCACACCTAAATTGGGCAGCGTTCATCATTCACGGTTTGAATCCGGCGGCCTGCCTTGGTTATTCCTTGCGGGTGCTGTGACCCGTAATGATACGTGCCGTGTAATAACACACAGCAGTGGATAGGGCAACAGAAGTAACTGACAGGGCGACACCGGAGCGGTGAGCCAGCGCTCGACCGAGATTCTGATTTCAAACCCGGGCCGGCGTCCCATCGTTGCTTCCAGGTTGTCGAGTGTAATGGGAGATCCACAGTTTCTCCGGCGGCATGAAGGAGTTCCGTCTCGTGTTGACAACGGGACAGGTCTGTGTGCGAATGACCAACTCGTGCGCGCGGAGTCACGGCTTTTATCTTCTGGCGAAGTTTCCCGCCGTTTATGCCGTGCCGACCGGGGAGCAGCAGGAGGATCTGTCTTCGTCTCGCGAGTAAACTTTCATTTTCAGCTCATCACGAAAAAATGACAGGCCGCAGCCCCCAACCCTAGCAGTTTTGCAAACCTTCAGACCAGTGCTATCCGTCATGTCAACTGAAGGCATCGCAATAAATGTATCGACCAAAACCGTCGCCATTGCCCTGTCACCTGAACCCCAGGCATAGCCCCGAAACTTCACTCTTACTTTTCCACACGTGATAACGGTCACGAAGCAGTCCTTAAAGAGCCACATACGCTTCCCGGAGCGTCAGGCCGGTGACCCCCTCTTCCAGTCTAAGCGTTAGTCTTTAACCCTACACCAGTAGTTGTTAACCTGGGGGTGCGAGATGCCCTTTCTGGGGGTGCGAGACACGGCCAGATTTTATATTGACGGTAAATCATCGAAAACGCAAATCAAGCACGGGCGACGCAAGCGCAACTACTTTTGTTTCATCAAACCCGATTTGTATTTATTGACGTTATACATTTTTGTAACAATTGAGAACTATACCCCAACCTAACTCTGGGCCCACGGGCAAACTCTCCTGGGCCCACGCCAAACTCTCTTAATTATTTTTTTTTTAAACCTAAGGCAACGAGTGCCTCCTCTACATGGCATTGATTCGTCGCGCATGGCAGAGCGCGCTGGCGTGCCGGAGCGCTTGGAGAGAGAGAGAGAGGAGGGGGGGTGGGGATGACGCGCACACGTACTTTTTTTGTTGGCCACGAGCGTCGCGTCTTGGCGTTTTCTGTGCGGTTAAGCGCAAGCCCGGGGTATCGGCACGGAATAGTATCTTGCCCGCTGGCGCTGTTGCGGCACTTTTTTAACCGAGCGCGCGCCCCTTTGCTGACCAGAAGCACGTGCCATCGTCCGTGGTTGGGTTGCTGGAGCTGAGCGCTTCAGTTTGGGTTTTCGTCTGTTCGTTAATTAGGGAAGCGTTTGGCCAAGACGATGTCTGTTTGTACAACGAGGGGTGGGGGGGAGGGGGGGGTCCCTTGGAGACGGTGGAGGGATGAGAGAGTTCTACTTTTTATTTCGTTTTTTTTTAACTTGTTATTTATTTACATTTTCGATAGGGGGTGGCTGGGGCACCTCGGAGGTCAAAGTGTCGAGGCCGGCACCGCTGAGACCCTGCGTTCGAATCGAGAGGTTTTCATCCCCCCCCCCCCGACCTCCTGTGTGCAGTGAGTTTGAAGGCCTCAGCCCCATTTACAATGATTGCACGCACAAAAAACTCCTTATATTAAATTAGTTCCCCCCCCCACCACCACCACGGCCAGCCATAATTTGGCTGAATTCCAGCTCTGCGAGTTAAACTCTCACTTTGGATGCCATGTGACACACACTAATCTCCCGAGTGGAGTGCAGTGTGGGAAAGTGTGACACTTGTGTAGAGATGAAAAAAAAGAGAGAGACCCACTTGAAAAGGTTTTCCAGAAGAAGTTTAAAAAAAAAAAAATCTTCTCTCCCGGTCCTTCCCGGTCACACGGAGTTGCACCGCTCCGTGAGGTTTCCACATTCGTTACGAGTCTCGCGATACCTTGCCGATAGCGCACCGGGAATAACATTGGCGGGAAGCAATCGAATGCGTCGTTAGACCTGTACTTCTCTGCTTCCACATCTACGTCACCCACCTTTTAACCAACCCCACACTTAACCAGCCTGATGAAGTATGGTCAAATAGCCATAATAGAGGATTTTGGGTTGGATCACGTGACTGTAAATGTCTATTCTGGATAATATTGATCGCGGAAACGTCTACGTGTTCAACTATGGTGAAATAATTACCACAGTTCGCTCCGGTATGGGGAGGCCCTTGTCCAGCAGTGGATCGTCAAAATGGCTGCACATATATACAATAATGCCTGCGTAGCGAGTAGAATAATGTATTTAATATACTTGGATTGTTGCATGCTTACAAGCCACCAGCTGGATTAATTCAACCAGTTCACCCTGCACTGGGGTGCTCGCTATTCAACGTGAAACATGCGTGTGGGTAGCTGCGGCGGGGGGGGGGGGGAGTTCAGTGAGAGATCGCATCTGCCATCGCAGGGCCAATTTGGAATAACAGCTTAATTTTACGACGGGTTCCTGAAATTCGGAACCGCTAGATCGATTCTGAAAGCAGTTACCGCTTTGACCAGTTGGTTGTTTGTTGGTGTTGTTGTTTAACAACCTCCCCCAGTTCAGCCATGATCAGGGGTCTGCAACCAAAATAACGAGCCATTTAAAAAAAAAATCGCTTTTAAAACTCAATCTTTCAGGAGCCGCAATGCACCGTGTGGTGAATACACAACGACGATCCCTTAATAAGTAACTGTCATGGAGCAGCCCTTAAAGATCCACAGCTTGCCAACCCCCCCCCCCCCCCCCCGGCCACGATCAATCCGTTGCTGGATAATGACTTAGTTTGGAATAATGGCTTGATTGGAATACCAGTTCCAGAATTTCAGAACCGGTAATCGATTCTGAAAGCAGCTACCGGTTTGAGCGGTGGTCGCTTAACCCTATCTCAGCCATGTTCAGTCTTTTGCTGGATGTGGGGAAAAAAACCTAAACTAAACTCTTTTTTTTAATTTTAACAGGTAAGGCCCCGCCGAGCCTATGCAGCTCTCTTTCAGAAGCGACCTGGCCGTCACGCATGATAGCTTAGCATATTCGCGAATCATGTTGAAATTTATAGCAGCCAAAATACTCTGAAGCACACGTTGATTCTACACGTGGGAGGGACAAACCGGAGGACCCGTAAAAAAATCCACGCGACCATGGGGAGAACATGCATACTCAATATGCAGGCATCGGGGTTGGGATGGAACCCACAACTCCCTGAATACCAAGGGGAGGGAGTTAACATCTGACCACCGCGGCGCTCTAGGACGACTGTGACTGCCCTCGCCATCACCGTCTCTCGCGGGCCTGCGATGCAACAGTCCACCTCACACCTGCAACACGGGCCAATTCCATCGCTCAGTCTCCATGGTGAGACATCCTCACGAGCATGTTTTCCTTTACTTCCCTTGAGCTGCCATTATATTTGGCTACTGCTAAAATTTCCATGTGATGGATAAGCCACTTCGGTGAACTATCATTTGTGGCCAGGTCGCTTCTGAAGAATGGCTATATAATATTGATTTGAAGCTTTCATGACTCTAGAAATCCATACACTTTGGTTCTTTCGGTAAAGTCACGTAGGTAGAAAAATAAAATAGAAAGTAAGATATCGCGACGTTTCGATCGCAGCACAAGCGGTCGTCCTCAGGCGGAAAAAGTAAATCAGCAGTGGAACTGCTGAACCAGGAAGAAACACGGCGAGAGAGCTGTTACAGCAAGATGTTATATATGTGGCGAAGGGCAAGCAGGCCTTCGGGCTGCCATCAAAGATTTGTCCATGAAGCCATCTGGATATATAAACACAGAGACAATTGCAACCAAGAAGATGGGCACAAGCTGAGTAATCATTGGAAGGACGTTGTTGACCAAGCAAAGTCGTAACTTGGTGTGGTGCTTCCATTCTTCCCTGCCGTTTGGCTGTTATCTCCGACTCCCTGAGTTGCATTGCCCTGTTGGGTGCCTCTGCATTAACGGGCTGGGGTCTCACTAACATGGCCACCTCTGCTCTCTTTTTCTACCTACGTGACTTTGCCGAAAGAACCAAAGAGTATGAATAGCTGTATCGCTCCGTGGGCTTTACCTGGTAAAGTAAAATAGTTTTGTATATTTGTTTACCTTTCCTATACTTTGCACTCCAATGGTGTTTTTCTTATTGTTTGTTGTAACGTTCCGACCCGCCCCTTACTGTACATCAATAGGGCTCCCCACGGCATTCTGGGGGTTGAATAATGGGCGCCACGGTGGCTAGGAGATGTTAACTACCTCGCCTGGTATACAGGAGGTCGTGGGTTTGATCCCGACCCTGACACCTGCTGCTGTATATTTGGAGTTTACGTGTCTCTCTCTCCCCCGTGGTCGTGTGGATTTTTCTCCGGGCCCTCCGGTTTTTCCCCTCCACATTTAGAATCAACATCACAACGCGTTTTAGATTATTTGGCTGCTCTACATTTCCCATTTCCACGTGATGGTGATAAGGCGCCACTTCGTTGAGCTATCATATGTGGCCAGGTCGCTGATTCCAGTGTTCATCTCGATGTGTTCTGTCCAAGCCCACTTTCATAAACCGGAGATATGACGTTCCATCCCTGCGTCGGTTGTTCAATGGGATTCTGTTTCTCTCGATGTGTTACGTTCCACTGGAGCGAGCTTCTCGCGCTTCTTCTTTGTGCGCTGCTTCTTTGCATCGTCGACGTTGCTGTCCGTGTTTTCCCCGATCCATGTTGTCGAAGCGGGGGGGGGGTAAGGTGACGTGCACTTGTCCAAAGTGTCCATCTTCGGGCACAGTGTGTGCACGCGCATTGCGTTTTTCAAATGCAGCGCGCTGGCATTTTGTATTGCTTCCCATCCGCATGATTTGTCTGCATGCATTTGTCACGAAATCCGAATCGGGAAGCATTTAAGTTGGAAGCATACAGGCGGAATATGCAACCACGTATAATTATACTTAATTATTGAGTGCTTCATCGAATTGCCGAGACGACAAGAACATACTATTATTTACCTCGGAACTTGCCTCCAGTGCCGGAGGTATATTTTTAACCATTATTAAATTGTGGTTGCTTTTTAATCGCAAACTTATGTCGTTGCCATTATTATATAAAGACAAAAGGTCCCCCCCTGTTAGTCTGCGTAGACTGTTGGCGCAAGTGCTGTCGGCGAGAACATTAACGTCGGCGCAGTGCACGAGGGGGTGGCATGTCCCAACACTGCACCCAGGCCTCCTTTGTCTCCCCATTGCGGATGCTCACTCGCCGCACCGTCGTGCCAATCAAAAGGGGTTCGGTTGACCAAGCGGAGGCTTGGGACAGGCTCGAGTGCAAATTGTTGTCGAAGTTTCGCATGGTCGGGAATCGGAACTCGGCACGTGCGTACGCACACGCTTGCTGCTGCCCTTCCGGGCTTGACTGTGAATCACAACATCGTATCGCGTTACTACAACTTCGGGCCAATGCCTTGCCAACATTGAGACCTTGCCAAAAAAGTGACTTGGGGCATTTTCATGCCGGCGATCAATCGGTGCCCATCAATTTAGCAGTTTTTTTTTTACATCCCTCGAAATCATTCAACTAAAACCACAGCCACGCGGGTGACCTCGGTGGCGGATGCTCGCGTGTAGGTAATTTCAAATCCCTGCGGCGGCACTACTAAGTTTTTTTCGATTTTTCGAACCCGGGCCGGTGTCCCGTTGTTCTGCCTGGTTGTCAAGTGTAATGGGTTGATGTTTTCATCGAGCTCTGGGTGCATTTTGTTTTTTGACATCGGGGAAAAAAAAAAAAGCGCTCCTCCCGGCGGGCAGGAGTTCACCTAATGTTGACATGAGAAGCCCCCGTTGAATGTGGCTCACCACGTTCGTAGCGCAGCGTGCTGTGCTAAGCAGATCTGCCGCCCGTTCACCACTTTTAGCGATTGTGACCATTGGTATTTGGGATACTTCAATGAAATTCTTAAGATTCAAAGTGATTTGTCAAACAAAAGATGCAGATTCCCCCTGTGTAGCCTTGACAGACTGCAGGGGTGAATGCTGTTAATGAGCACCTAATGAAGGCTGGCACGGCACATGAGGGCGTCGGTGGCCAGCACCATGCCCGACCGCCTTTGTCTCCCGAGGTGACGATGTTTGTATATCACATCGGGTACTAAGGGAGTCCCAGGACCGGTTCAGATAATCGTTACATTGTTGTTGGCCGTGAGCGGAATCGAAGTCGTGTTGCCGGGGTTCGTAGCGCTAACTGCTACGCCACTGCCCTTAACACACACACACAAACCGTGTGCCCCTGTCCGGCAACTTTGAGCCGCCAAAATCCGGCCACCCGAGCGTGCCGAGGGCAAATCTGCGTTCAATGGGTGAGAGAGCGTTCAGTCGTTGGCCGCCCCCGGTCTGAAAGGGACGCTCCGTCAGTCGAGGTTTTTAGGACTCCTACAGAAAACCACGTTTATTGTCTCTTGCGTATCCCCGTCTGTGTAAGGGGGTTGTTTTCTTCTTGGTTTTAACTTTAAGGGTTTTTACTGACTGGGATTGTGTTGGAAAGTGGTGTTGTGGCCTTGTATGAATGGCACTATGTACAACTGAGGTTTACTTGCTTACTAGCAGACCTTTACACCTACCTAATATTATGTTGTTTATTTTTTATTATGCTTGAGGTGACTTTAACATACAGGATATGAAAACAAAAATGTCAATTTGTCCTCTGCACAAAAATATACTCCTCCACTCAATTGTAATAATAATTTAAGTAGATAAAGCGCCCTCAAGCAGTCGTTCTCAGGGCGATTGTGACGGTACGTTCGACCAATTGTTTGTATTTAAAATCACGGGCAGCGCAAGTTCGGAGTGTTTACAAGGCTGTGCCGAAAATGATGAAATCTTGCAGGAAGAAATCAGATTAGTTTTGACGAAAATGCGTGCAGGTTATCTCTCTGGAAAGCAGTTCTATTCAGAATAGCAGGGTCAGGTGCCTGAGATGGAATGCACATTGAAGAAGGGTGTAACGTGTGTGTTACACCTATGGCTAATGCACAGCGAGTGTTCCCCGTCACATCTCAGAAGCTAAGCAGCTTTGAGCCTGGATAGTGCTTGGATGGGTGTCTGCTACGCACAAACAGGTTGTGTTGCAGGGCTATCTGGTGATCAGCAGAGCGCAGTGCAGGAACATCCATTACTGTGCTGTATGTTTATACTTCCAGGTACAGGCTGTTCTCCGATAACGCGTGTTATTGTTTTTTTCATGACGCGAATTGTATATAGTGGCATGATGAATGGGTTGGGGAGCAAATTTTTTACGACGCAGAAGGAGAATTGGATATAACGCGATTGAGCGAACAGAACTATGTCACGTGAGAGGGGGGATGAAGTGGTTGAACGGCTCCCTCGGCGTAGCGTCATCACACAGGGCGTTGGGATGCTGCTGGATGCTTCTGGACGCTACCCACGCGCCTCAGTTGTTCGGCCTGTGTACGCATATCGCGTGTTACCACGGACTGTGCTTCGCCCTATAGTATATATTATTTATTATCGTAACGCGATTTTTTTCCATAACGCGGTGTTCTTCAGGGACGCAACTACCGCCGCGTTATAGGAATAACAGACTTTGTATATCCCGTCCACACCCCCCCCCCCCTTTTGCCAACCCGCACTGACCAACTTGGTGAAGTATGGTCGCAGTAACCCCTCGTATGGCATGCACTGGGCTTGCCCAGTAGTGGATTGACAGCAGGACTCTACGCGCACGGCCGTTGTTTCACTCCCAACTTCCATATCCGTGTGGCACACGGCGGGACGAGGGAGCCGAGTCGAGGGTACAGTGTACGGGGAAAAAAGGTAAGGGGAAACATAAATGAAAATGAATGGGAAATGGGAGAAAATGATGGAAAGGGGGAACGGAGAAGCGGGGTCCCAAGGGGTCGGGAGAGACGAGAAGAAGGGAGAGGTGGCCGCATGAGGGCCTTGACGCTGCTGCACGACTCCCGTCGATTCCTGTGAGAGCAGGGAGTCGGCGGCGGGGACAGGGGCGGGATTCTGAGTGGGTGTAGCCCACACGAGGGAGGGAGGCTTGAGCTGATGCACATCTACAGGCGGACGCATGAAGGCACGGGCTCAAGATTAACGCAGCGGCCGAAAACATTTAATTTCATCGACTTGGCGACCTGCCCCATTTGTTGGTATTGGTGACATAGTAACGGTCTGTTTCGTTACAAATATAAGACGGATAAATATTCGCTGTCACAGGCTCTGATTTGGTAACACTTTCTTCCTACTGTTATTCTCTGACAGTGTGTTTTGCGCGCCACTCTCGAATTAGCATTTCAGGATGGGTGCAAAAGATTGCGATGTAAATGTACGGGTCTCAAATGTTAGTCATGGAGATCAGTGGTTCCCAACCTTGCTGAAGTGCGGACCACCACATGCTACTACAGGGACTCCTCTACTTACGACGAGTTTGGTTCCAGGGAATGTCTTTAAAAGTTGTTTAGTCTCCTGTAGATGTAGATGCCACTGATTCTTCACGTTCTGCAGATGTAGATGCCACTGGTTCTTCACGTTCTGCAGATGTAGATGCCACTGGTTCTTCACGTTCTGCAGATGTAGATGCCACTGGTTCTTCACGTTCTGCAGATGTAGATGCCACTGGTTCTTCACGTTCTGCAGATGTAGATGCCACTGGTTCTTCATGTTCTGCAGATGTAGATGCCACTGGTTCTATACGTTCTGCAGATGTATATGCCACTGGTTCTTCACGTTCTGCAGATGTAAATGCCACTGGTTCTTCACGTTCTGCAGATGTTGATGCCACCTGGTTCTTCACGTTCTGCAGATGTAGATGCCACTGGTTCTTCACGTTCTGCAGATGTAGATGCTACTGATTCTTCACGTTCTGCAGATGTAGATGCCACTGATTCTTCACGTTCTGCAGATGTAGATGCCACTGGTTCTTCACGTTCTGCAGATGTAGATGCCACTGGTTCTTCACGTTCTGCAGATGTAGATGCCACTGGTTCTTCACGTTGTGCAGATGTTGATGCCACTGGTTCTTCACGTTCTGCAGATGTAGATGCCACTGGTTCTTCACGTTCTGCAGATGTAGATGCCACTGGTTCTTCATGTTCTGCAGATGTAGATGCCACTGGTTTTTCACGTTCTGCAGATGTAGATGCCACCTGGTTCTTCACGTTCTGCAGATGTAGATGCCACTGGTTCTTCACGTTCTGCAGATGTAGATGCCACTGATTCTTCACGTTCTGCAGATGTAGATGCCACTGGTTCTTCACGTTCTGCAGATGTAGATGCCACTGGTTCTTCACGTTCTGCAGATGTAGATGCCACTGGTTCTTCACGTTCTGCAGATGTAGATGCCACTGGTTCTTCACGTTCTGCAGATGTAGATGCCACTGGTTCTTCACGTTCTGCAGATGTAGATGCCACTGGTCTTCACGTTCTGCAGATGAAGATGCCACTTGTTCTTCACGTTCTGCAGATGTAGATGCCACTGGTTCTTCACGTTCTGCAGATGTAGATACCACTGGTTCTTCACGTTCTGCAGATGTATATGCCACTGGTTCTTCACGTTCTGCAGATGTAGATGCCACTGGTTCTTCACGTTCTGCAGATGTAGATGCCACTGGTTCTTCACGTTCTGCAGATGTAGATGCCACTGGTTCTTCACGTTCTGCAGATGTAGATGCCACTGGTTTTTCACGTTCTGCAGATGTAGATGCCACTGGTTCTTCACGTTCTGCAGATGTAGATGCCACTGGTTCTTCACGTTCTGCAGATGTAGATGCCTCTGGTTCTTCACGTTCTGCAGATGTAGATGCCACTGGTTCTTCACGTTCTGCAGATGTAGATGCCACTGGTTCTTCACGTTCTTCAGATGTAGATGCCACTGGTTCTTCACGTTCTTCAGATGTAGATGCCACTGGTTCTTCACGTTCTTCAGATGTAGATGCCACTGGTTCTTCACGTTCTGCAGATGTAGATGCCACTGGTTTTTCACGTTCTGCAGATGTAGATGCCACTGGTTCTTCACGTTCTGCAGATGAAGATGCCACTGGTTCTTCACGTTTTGCAGATGTAGATGCCACTGGTTCTTCACGTTTTGCAGATGTAGATGCCACTGGTTCTTCACGTTCTGCAGATGTAGATGCCACTGGTTCTTCACGTTCAGCAGATGTAGATGCCACTGGTTCTTCACGTTCTGCAGATGTAGATGCCACTGGTTTTTCACGTTCTGCAGATGTAGATGCCACTGGTTCTTCACGTTCTGCAGATGTAGATGCCACTGGTTCTTCACGTTCTGCAGATGTAGATGCCACTGGTTCTTCACGTTCTGCAGATGTAGATGCCACCTGTTTCTTCACGTTCTGCAGATGTAGATGCCACTGGTTCTTCACGTTCTGCAGATGTAGATGCCTCTGGTTCTTCACGTTCTGCAGATGTAGATGCCACTGGTTCTTCACGTTCTGCAGATGTAGATGCCACTGGTTCTTCACGTTCTGCAGATGAAGATGCCACTGGTTCTTCACGTTCTGCAGATGAAGATGCCACTGGTTCTTCACGTTCTGCAGATGTAGATGCCACTGGTTCTTCACGTTCTGCAGATGTAGATGCCACTGGTTCTTCACGTTCTGCAGATGTAGATGCCACTGGCTCTTCACGTTCTGGAGATGTAGATGCCACTGATTCTCCACGTTCTGCAGATGTAGATGCCACTGGTTCTTCACGTTCTGCAGATGTAGATGCCTCTGGTTCTTCACGTTCTTCAAATGTAGATGCCACTGGTTCTTCACGTTTTTCAAATGTAGATGCCACTGGTTCTTCACGTTCTGCAGATGTAGATGCCACTCGTTCTTCACGTTCTGCAGATGTAGATGCCACTGGTTCTTCACGTTCTGCAGATGTAGATGCCACTGGTTCTTCACGTTCTTCAAAGGTAGATGCCACTGGTTCTTCACGTTTTGCAGATGTAGATGCCACTGGTTCTTCACGTTCTGCAGATGTAGATGCCACTGGTTCTTCACGTTCTGCAGATGTAGATGCCACTGGTTGTTCACGTTCTGCAGATGTAGATGCCACTGGTTCTTCACGTTCTGCAGATGTAGTTGCCACCGCCGCCATATTGCGTGCCGGTTGAACTTACGGCTCTCGGTCCGAACGGGTGACTCGACGTGCAGACAGGTTTGTTCGTATCTCTGAAAGTTGGTAAGTTGAATGTTCATAAGTAGAGGAGTCCCTGTACGAGTTATTTGAAATTGTACATTTCCTCAGTGAGGATGTTACTATTTATCCTTTCCGCGGGCCCACACCCCCCCCCCCCCCCCCCCCCCGTAGTCTTCGCCTCGCAAGACCGCCAGGCGTCCGCGGAACCAAGGTTGGGAACCTTTGATGTACATTTATTAAATATTAAAACAAGGACCACTCTGTTTTTGGCAGTGATTTGTAACGTAGCCGATAGGATACATATTACAACGGCTGGAAATATCGTGTCCTTCCGTCTCGGCGTGTATTCACAAGGACTCAAACCCTAAGGCCAGCCCCCGTACGAAACTCCGCACACGGATTGTTTGAAGCTCAGAGTTGTGCAAGTTTTTTTTGGGGGGGGGGGGGGGTTGGGGGGGGGATTGGGCAAAAACTTTTTTTTTTACAAAAGGTTTTTTTTATTTTCAGAAAAATGATTGGCATTTATTTGTAAGGCACCGTCCACTAATGTCTCAAGGCGCCTTGTTAGGATAAGGAAAGGGTCAAGAGAGACGAAGCTAAATAAAATAAACTGACTTTGGAACATTTCGCTTTAATGCGTAGGCTTTCGTGACCAATATTATGCAAAGGAGGTTTTTTGTTGGGTTAGATCGCCCGATCTAACCCAAACAAAAACTTCTATTATGGTTAAGAAGATGTGGTTTTAAGACGAGACTTAAGAGTGTCCGAATTATCGGATGAACGAATTTCCAACGGTAGCGAATTCCACAAACCGTGGCGCAGACACGGCGAGTGGCCTCTCACCCCCAGGAATGCGGCCGGGATCGAGGCGCGCACAGAAGGCCCAGAGTCTGCAGATCTTAACGCCCTTGAGAGGGGGTGGTACGGATTAATTGACTCGCGAATGTTTCAAAAGTAACATTACGTTGTCGATCAAGACTATTAGGACACGTATATGTGGGTGTAAATTTAATACTTAGGCTTTCGCGACCAATATCCATAATAGATGTGTTTTTTTTGTGTTAGCTTGCCACCACCAAACACAGCCATTTAGTAAGGTTTGTCACATAAACGTAACATGCCAATTCGTTACTAGTACAGCACACCGGTGTGTTTTAGAGAGTAAACCCACAACTTTCACTTATAATTACTGGCGAAACGTCTTACTCAAATTGTGAAAATGTTGTGTGTTTACTCTCCAACACACAACCGGTGTGCTGAAGTAGTAACTACTTGGCACGTTTTGTTTACCACACACAGCCTTTACTAGTTGGCTGTGTCGGATGGTGGCGGGTTTAGCGACACATTTATGTTTACGCGATCTAACCCAAGACAACCTCAGTTATGTGGGTGTTAAGTTAGTTTGCCTGCCTTGTGCTCATTTGCGTTTCTGGGCGCAGATTTCTTTGCATGGTTAAAAATCCCCTCGAAAATCGGGAGGCTCCCTTAATCGACTGGCCTGCCGACTTTTTTTGTTTACCCAGGGACGATTTATGTTTTTGCAGAATGGCTCGTGCTGAAAGAGCAGGCCCATTTGCCGAACATTCCGAAACATGTTTCCAAGCCGCAGATCTCACCAGAACGTTTCATAATGTGGAAAACTTTAACGTTGAAATGGATCATGTTGAGAAAATGTTGTAAAAAATGCCGTGCAATCTCTTGCAATAAGATAAGTTTCACTATGCTTTCAATTTGGTCTTCATTGGAACATTTATTTACGTAGGGCGAAAGACTTGTCACCGTGTGGTTACTACACAAGGTGACACAGATAAGTGCCAGCAAATACACTCCAATGTAAATTGTGTAAATGATACTTAGTTTAATATTGCCACCACCTCGCATAATTTCACTTTCCAATTGCACAAGAGAGGCGTAACAATTATAAGTGGGCATTGCCACAATCTTTTACGTGCATTTCAAACGTTTTAAAGGTGCGCGTACTCATTATTAACGCTTTGCAACTAAGGTTGAAAAGCGTTGCGGTATTGCACTATAGCTCTGGCTATCCGTAGTGGGTCATTGTAATTGTCATATTGATAATCTCATGGAAATAATCATCATCAAGATCCATGGGCAGATAGCCTGTAGTTGTCCACTGCACATTTCTATATTTGTTTACACTTTCCTCTCTGTCTTGTAGTGCCAATACACTCAAGTAGTGGTCACATCTTTCTGGCACCAATCTCTTATGTCATCGTCATCAAGCCATTCTCTGTCAGGTCTTCCTCTCTTTCCGATTCCTTCCTTATTTACGAACAACAACAACACTTTTATTTTCCTGTTGTTGTTCATCCTACGTTTAGTCCAGTTTTCCTTCTCATCACTGCCTTGCATCATCGGGTCTTCTTCTATGTGCAACATTTTTAAATAATAGGTCGGTATAAAGTTTGCGTTGCTATCAGGAAGTCAACCCAATTGGTTATTGGCCGCTGTTCGGGTTAACCAAAGTCCACCATTATTGCTTTTAACGCCTCGGATGCAAAGCGCAATGTTTATATCTTAACTGGATCGGAGCGGCAACCGCATCAATTTTTTTGGGGCGGATTTTCGTTGGGTTTTGGCCAACTCTGCTTGGCCATATAAGAGGCTTACCCTTTGAGCAAACCAGGTAAAAAAATTATGGCGTGATTATCCAACGTGTCGGCCGCGCTTCATTCGTCACACGGGGTGTTTTCGATTCTGCGTGACGTCGCGCGCCTTGGCTGGTGATGTCACTGATGATGTCACTGATGATGTCACATGTCTCGCGGCGTTACACTCCACAAAGGCCTCAACCGTATTTTACCTTGACAATCGAAACTTTATTCTTGGTTCTTTCGGTAAAGTCACGTAGAAGGGAAACAATAAAATGATGAAAATATGAAACAATAAAATTCTCACGACGTTTCGACTGCAACACAAGCAATCATCATCAGGTTTCCCTTCTACGTGACTTTACCGAAAGAACCAAGAATATGAATCCCTGCAGTCACGAAAGCTTTAAATCGAAACTTTATTCCACGCGACGTAATTCCGTTTGCAAATAAATTATCTTTAAACATCCATGCAGTTGAGGCCTGGTGGCCCCCTAGGGCCAGGCCTGCCTCACCTGGTTTCCCTGCCTGGATCCCCGTGCCTCTGCAAGCAAGGGAATCCCGGGAGAAACCTGGGTGGGCCCACGTCACTGATTGTCATCATCAGCCAGGGTCTCTCTCCGCTGTTGGAAGGAGATCAGTAAATACAATGCCTCCGATTTGTTCTTGTTTCCCGATCCACCGCGTGTTCCTCTTTCTCTCTCTGGCCGTGTAATTCCTTGCATGCATCTCGCCATGCTTGTTATCACCTCCGTCATGCTCTATCCACGGCTTCCTGAACATCAAAATGATGTCGTTAAGCCCTTGTACGTTCTCCAATCCATGTGCTCCGCTTTCCATCTTCAGTGTAATTCAAATTGTTCATCTCTCCGTGCCTCTTTGAACGCTCTCCGTTATCTGCACAATTGCTGTTCTACCTCCTCGATGTCCATGTTTCTGATCCATGTCATAGCAGGAAATATTAATGAATGATAGAAGAAAAACGCATGTGAGTGTTGGATGTACTAAAAAAAATACGTTTCATCCTTGCTGGGATTGTAATGGACATTCAGTTACGTACACGAGTCAAACCATTGACTTGTTCCGTGATTAAAACGGTATATAATCAGGTTTAACTTACACCCAAAATTTATGATTTAGTATTTTGAATGTGAGGTTTCCCAATGTTTGAAACTGGCCTCATCATTATTAAAAGATTTCACATCCTTCACAATCGTACATATGCTCATTCGTGCCTCTGCCAAACATTGAACGCACAGCTGCTGCGGAAATCTCTCGGAACCAAACAGCCATAACCTGGCATTCGAACGACGGCGGCAAATTCATAAACTCGACCCCCAAGCAGTTTGCGATTGTAGCAAAGAAAAACGTTACGGTGTTGCTTCCCCGCCCGCCCGCCCGCCGGTGCGAAGAAAGACAGCATTGTTGGGCGCCTTGCGGTACAGTACCCGCGTAGGTGCGAGCGCGCCGATGCGTTCTTGCGGTGCCCGCTAAAAGGCGCAGGTTTTGGCAACCCGCGGGCTCGCACAAAGCCCCGGGGCTGTGGGAGGCTTTGGCCTGCGATTGCAACGGTCTGATGCGCCTCAATGGCAGCGTGACGTTGTGCGCGCCGCCGCTCTGCTGACCAGGGTGGTGGGGGGGTGCTGGCCCCGGCAGGTCGGGGAAGTTCACCGGGGCAGATGCAGCCGTGAGGTCCTCTGGTGGGTGGATCTTGGTGTCCTCATGAGCCGCGCGCCCGTTTGTGTGTCAGTGTGTGTGTGTGTGTGTCTTGTGGGGAGCGGTAGTGTAGCGGTTTGCGCGCTGCGCTATGAACCTCGGCGACCCGGGTTCGATTCCCGCTCACGGCCAACACCGGTGACGATTATCTAAACCGGTGCTGGACCTCCCTGAGGTGGTTGACTAGGCCTCAAATGAGTACCTGTTGCGGTGTGTAAACATCGCCACTAGGGAGACAAAGGCGGTCGGGCGTGGTGCTGGCCACCCACCCCCTTGTGTGCTGTGCCGGCCTTCATAGGTGCTGCTCGCTTAACAGCACTTGCCCCAACAGTCTGTTAAGGATACACGGGGGATCTTTGTCTTTGGTTGCCGAGGCATGTCTTTAGGTGTGGGACACTTTGGAACTCCCGACCCCTCGCTCCTCACGCTGATTTTGATGAATTGTCACAGGTCGGGGTTGTGACTGGATTTAAAAAAAATTTAAATTAGTAATGGCACGAATCCATCTGGGTCACGTTGATTCAAACCTGAATTTCGGTCTGAATCTTTACTTGCTCGAGTTTAGAAAAGCACAAAAATCAAATCAAGTGACAAATGTTGCGACGATTTTTTTTTTTTTAGCGCTAAGACCCCTACCAGCTATAACTGCAGCCGCATGAACCCAGCGCATTGTATGTCAAGGATACAATGCGCCCCGTAATGTTCAAGCGTGCGAATGGAACCGATACTTCAGTGCATTTGATGTACACAATAAGCTGCATGAGTGCTCGGGAACATTCAAAGTGTAAATTTAAACACGGTATCCATGCATTGATACATCCCCCAGCTGTGATGTGGTGGGAGCTGTTGCCGGGTGTAGCCATGGTGTACGCTGCGCCATCGGCACCACGCTCCTCCTTGCAAATTCGCTTCCGGATTCGCGTGCGCAAATTTTGAGTTTCGTTCAAAACCCGAAATGGGGATCTGTGTTTTGGAGGTGGGGGCTGGTGGCGTGGTGGTATCCTTTGCCGTAAATATTATGTTGATTACCCTATCAATCCAACCGATAATGGATATCCGTTGTAATTTATATGCATACATTAACTCCCGCCACACCCCCCCACATTTATCCCCCCCGTCTATTTAAGACCGAAACAGGAGGAGGATTTCTCCACAACTCTCCGCCTGATGATGCTGGTTGTTGTAATGACTGGCGAAACGTCACAGTTCTCGAATTGTAGATTGTTGTTGTGGCTTTACTGTCCCAACACACCGGCGTGCTGAACTAGGAAGGAAATTGCGCGTTTTGTTTACGTGACAACACCGTGCTAATTTGCTGTGTCGGGTGGCGGCGGGTTTAACGACACATTGTACGCGCCCTAACCCAAAAACCTCTAACTATGGATAATGTTGGTCGCGAAAACCCACGCCTCGAATCCTTTTGCCTGTGCGCACGACAGCTTGGCCGCTTCTCCTCTTCGCCAACCGGCGGGACATCCGCGTGGTGGACGCGGCGGCGGCGGCGGCGTCGGCGTCGGCGCGGGGTGGTGGGCGAACGGCTCGGGCCAACGTCTCCGTGGTGCTGGCCGGCCTGGAGGACGCGGCGGCACTGGACTACGTGTACGATGAGGGCACCGTCTACTGGAGCGACGTCAGCGACGAGGCCATCAAGCGCGCGCAGCTCAACCGCTCGCTCGTGGTACCGCACGCACGGGACGCGCCCCTCGGGGCGGGGGGGCACGCACGGGGGGCACGCACGGGGGGCACGCCAACGCGGGGCACGCGCGGGACACGCACGGGACACGCACGGGACACGCACGGGACACGCACGCGCGGGACAAGCACGGGACAAGCACGTGTGGGACACGCACGGGACACGCACGCGCGGGACAAGCACGGGACAAGCACGTGTGGGACACGGGCGGGACACGCACGCGCGCACGTTGGCCGATGTGTACCGCCGGCATTGTACGGCGCGTCTTGTAATCGCCGCACAAGGCGCATTTAGTTGCCGCCAGGCGGTTTTCATTCTCCGTGCGTGTGACACGCGAGGAGTTGATGTGTATTTGCCCGTTGTGTTGATGCTTTTTGAGATTGAGGTTATTCGATTTGTTGCACGGATGATCGCGTTTAGCCATTATTCCCGGCCATTTTGCAAGGGAGAAGATAAACAAAAGGCAAAGCCGC
The DNA here is from genome assembly GCF_048934315.1 of Petromyzon marinus. Lineage (NCBI taxonomy): Eukaryota > Metazoa > Chordata > Hyperoartia > Petromyzontiformes > Petromyzontidae > Petromyzon > Petromyzon marinus. The sequence goes on from NC_133687.1 coordinate 7,078,093, forward strand.
AAACATTTCAGAGAACGAGTGCAACTAACAAAAAGAGGTGCAGTGTGTAGCATCGTTACCATCATCATTATTATTATTCGTGTTTCACCACAATGTATTTGTATGCACCTGAATCAATCCTTCTGTGTCACCGGAGGAGTTGTCGAACGGCAGATGCGCATCACGTGAACAACTCGGAGCTTGTCGCAGTATCAAAATCGTACACGTGCCGCGCATATGTGCCAGCCATTGCGGTCACGCGTTCGTGCAATTAAACACTTTGGAGCGCTGCTCTTCCGATTATTAGGAAGCTACTGGAGCTACGCACTTTTTAAAATCGTCCAGATTGAAAACCCGTTTCTTTTTAGAACTGCACGTTGTCGCGTTTAGTTTGTTCTGCCGCCACGCCTCTGATCAACTCATTTGGCTACGTACGGTGCGATAGATGCTCTGCATACATACGCGGGTGTACGTATATATGTATGGCATGTCACGCTAACCAATTTATACGTGGTGTTTGTGCACATGGAATTGCAATGGCGGCAACACGCACCGCGTTACATTTCAATTCCTCTGCGTAAGTGTACACTTAAGAAACGTGTATATTGATTTACGGTTGCACACACGTGCATGCCATTCATCGCAACCGTTCGGTTAACTTGGACCGCCCCAACATAACAACAACAACAACAACAACGACGGCCGGCACGACGTGACGGTGATGTCACCATAGCGCATGTGCCAGTCTGCGTGCGCTTTTGAGAGCTCGCGCAGTGTGTAGACGTCGCGCGCGAGCGAGCAGGCCTACGGGACAAGGCCGGCCGTTGTGTGGGTACAATCGACTCGCGCGACTGGCACATGCATCACCTGCGGGCCAGCCCACTTTGCCAAAACAGGCGCGCACAGAGTTCGTCTCATTCATTAACGTTGGGGGGGGGGGGGTCGTGTGAACGGACTCTTGACAACCGGCTCCCTTCACCACAGTTGCCCGCAGAGGCCCGGCTCCTCTCTCTCTCATCGCATGCCCCGCGCCAGCAGAGACAACAACAAAACCAAGCGTCATTGGCGCGCCCCCCACTCCTCCTTCCCCACCCCCCCCCCCCCTTGCTCGACCGGTTTTGGAGACGGCAGCAGGCCGGGGCGCTCAGACAGTGCCGGCCGCCGCTCTTCTCCACTCTCCGTGCCGCCCGTGTTGAAGTGGTCCATGCAGAACGGGGGGCCTCTGTGGCGGCGGGGTGGGGGGGGGGGGGGCGTTGGTCGGGGCGGTGGCGCGCGTGACGTACCCACGTACCCACATACCACGTACCCACGTACCCACCACGTACCACGTACCCACGTACCCACATACCACGTACCCACGTACCCACCACGTACCACGTACCCACGTACCCACATACCACGTACCCACGTACCCACCACGTACCACGTACCCACCACGTACCACGTACCACGTACCCACGTACCCACCACGTACCACGTACCCACCACGTACCACGTACCCACGTACCCACGTACCCACGTACCCACGTACCCACATACCACGTACCCACGTACCCACCACGTACCACGTACCCATGTACCACGTAACCACGTACCACGTACCACGTAACCACGTACCCACGTACCCACGTACCCACATACCCACGGTGCGGGCACGTTTCACCTTACAACTGCTCAATTCATTCATTCCCAGTTTCCCGTGACAAATAGTTTCGCCTTTGATTCCTCGAGGGGTTTCATTTCTGTCGCGGCTTAATGACTCAAAATCAAGTTTATTTAGTTGATGATGTCCCTGATTGCAGCATTCGGTTTGTTTGTGTGCGTGTGTGTTTGTCTGTCTGTGTGCGAGCGGCAGCGCAGTGGTCAGCGCTGCGCTGCGCTACGAACCTGGCCACCCGAGTTCGATTCCCGCTCATGGCCAACACAAGTGGGCGATTTTTTTTAACCGATCCTGGGCCTCCCCTAGGTCGACTTGGCCTCAAATGAGTACCTGGTGCGATGTAAAAACAAAAAAATCGCCACTGGGGAGACAGACGGGCTGGGCGTGGTGTTGGCCACCCACCCCCTCGTGTGCCGTGCCGGCCTTCATCGGTGCTCGCTAACAGCACTTGTCCCTACAGTCTGTTCGGGTTACACGGGGGATCTTTTTCTTTGTGCTTTTGTGTAGATGTCTTGTCCACACTGCATTGTACAGTCGGTGTAAACAGGATTAGTTTGTATTGGCTGTAATTTTTATGTGGATAGGCTGGCTCTGACTGTACTGTGCATAGGACATCTGCACATCTGTGAAAAAGAGCTTTACAGCTCAACGGATTCCTCCAGTATAAATACATATAATGATTCTGAGCTTGGATTCTGGTGGTGGTGACGCAGTGGTTAGAGCATTGTGCTATGAAACCGGTGACCTTGAGTTTGAGTTTAGGCCCCGTTTAATACCATTGCCGAGTTATTTCTAAATCGGTTTCAGGACTTTAACCTATCCGCAGGGAACCTACGTGTGGTAACGTCTGGTCGACAACTACTCCCATGACCCACAACGAAGCTTGGGGAGGTTTTCAAGCAGCAGTGGATTAACGAGAGATGTAAATTGCGGTCAACATAAAGTTAACTTCTCGATCGATGTCAATTAGACGAAGGTTATTCTTGTCGGCAAAGAGAGCATCCAAACATTGATATTTTAACCAAATGAAGAACACCTAGCGGAATTACAGAATGTTGCGGAGTTTCCTTATGCAAGGTTATAGAGTAAGGAAATTGTGATGCAGGCACAGAGTAGGCAAAAACAAATTGCACACATGCATAGCTTGTGTACTGCTTTCCAACATGCATTTTTAGTCGGAAGAAATTAGTTTTTTTTTTTAATGCGTCGAATGCGCTTTACCTACCGTGACACGGATGTGAATGTTAAACGAAGAAAATGGAAAGTGTTCAGATTATCAGGTAGAAGGTACGCACTTGGAGTCGCATTAACAGCGACGGAAAGAGGAACGCGTGGATTAAAGAACCGCCGCTGGCTTTTTTTTTTTCCCCCCCCCTGAATTTTGTTGTTGTGGTTTTGTTATTGGCGCCGGAGCAGGGCGGCTCTCCGACTGTGGTGGTGTCGGGCCTGGCGTCGCCGGATGGGCTGGCGTGCGATTGGCTGGGCCGCAAGCTCTACTGGACCGACTCGGAGATGAACCGCGTGGAGGTGGCCGAGCTGGACGGCTCCCACCGGGCCGTGCTCGTGTGGGGCGAGCTGGACCAGCCCCGTGCCATCGCCCTGCATCCCGTCAAAGGGTACGGACGCGCAGACGAACACGTTTCCCCCGCGCGGCCGTACGCACTGTAAGGGGGGGGGGGGGCAAGTTGCTGTTGGCGGGGCTCGCTTCGTATTCGATGGTAAAGTGTTGGAGAATTCCGCCGAGAGTGGGAACACCCTCGCTTCTCGGGGGCGGTCGAGTTGCCTTTTTGGGAGAAGTATATCGAGCACTTTTTTTTTTGACCCATTTGCTTCGCGGGCTGTTGTTGTTGTTGCTGTGTTGCTGGCTGTTTGGTCATACCCTGCGGCGTCCTCCTAAACGCAGAAATGCCCACCTAAGTAATTTACCCAATATCCCAAGCAGTATCTTCCGGGTGAGGTAATCAGACTGGGTGATGCAAACAAAACTGCTCATTATTATTAAGCAGTTTGTGATGTTTCTGCAGTAGGTTATTGCTCTGCTTTACATTTACTTGACATGTATTTTCATGAACAATACAGACAGGTCTCCCCACTGCTGCGTAAAGCGATTTGAAACGTGTCCTCGAATCGGTCCGTTGACTCGGGTGTTCGGGCACGCCGTTTGTATCCGCTCGCGCACCGCGAAACGATTCGGATGTACTGTACGATGGACGGCGATTGATGCCGTTGGCTGTCACACAGCTTGTTGAGTTAGGGGCGTTGGCGAGGTTGGCTTGTCGGTCGTTTAAGCCTCCGACTGTCGGGGATTGGATCGCATGGCTGTTGCGTCCATACGCATTCGAATATCGGCCTGCAGTGCGACGTGAATGACGTCGCTTCATTTGGAGCTTCCTTAAGATACCGGAGTAACTGGAACGCATTAGTTGGGTGGTGTGATGGTCGTCCTCTTTTACCGTTAAAAAGTTCAACGCATTGAGGCAGCTCCGAGCGCCTCCAGGCAGCTCCGAGCGCCTCCAGGCAGACGCCCAACACGTTACGAGCTGTCGCACTTTCCCGACTTTTCATCTCTCGTCGATTTGGGATAGCACCATGGGGGGGGGGGGGGCGGTGCCCCTTTTGTAGGCCCGCGGTCGAGCGAAAACAACGTTTCCAGCGGCCGATTGGCTCCGTATTGCCGTGCCTTAGCGATTACACCCCCCTCACTTAACCCAGCCGTAAGCATTGGGCTAACCCAGCGCTCACCCCACTCCACGTAGAATACTTTTCCTTTTAAACATAATCATAGGGAGTCCCAACCATTGCCTCTAATGCCTGCTGTCATCCTTCACCCAAGTCGTAAGGGTTATGCTAGCCTTAACCCTACCGCCAACCTATAGTCTAACGCTGCTTGCGAAGGGTAAGTATTATGCATGCAACCCCATCCCGTAACCCCTGGGTTACATTATAGGGTTTGACAGATAGCCAAACAATTAGGTTTTTTTTCTCTCTCTCTCTACACACACTGTTTCTGGTTTGCCGATGGAGTTTTTTATTGTTGTAAACATGTTGTACATAATCACTTCTCCTTGTCCCGCGTTCGATAACGGTTATGGGCGTGCGCACTCGCTCATCGGAGAGGACCTTGCACCCCCGCCCCCCCGCGGCTCCTACCGAAGCCGTGGTCCACGCTCATCCTCGCATGCCGAGCCCCTGTCGCTGGCAGTCCCATAACGGTGCTCTTGTTTAGCCGTCCCTCCCCCGAGGGTTGGTTTGGGTCGGTCGGTCGGTGTGAGAGGGGGGGGGGTTGGAGGCTGAGCCCGGTGAGCTGTGGTGCAGCGTCGGTAGTGGCGGTGTTTGGATCGTGATGGGGAATTGGTGGAATGAGATGATGATGATGTTGGTGACGGGCGTCTGTCGTGAATTGTTACGGTTAAGTTGTTGGTGGCCCGGGGCGGGGGGGTGTGAGGGCATGCCGGGCCCCCCCATTACTCTGCGTTGTATTTTCAGTCGACGCCTTGTATTGGCACAATTTCGATATTTTGTATCGGGCTACATTTTTTATTTTTTTTTCCCCCCCCTGTTGGGCATTTGTTACGTGAACCTAAATTCGAAAAATTACCCCTCCGAATTTTCGAATTTCCCCAATTCGGTGGAATACACGGAGCGATCATTGCTCCCCTCCCCCCTACTGGCAGATCGACGCCCCCCCAGGTCGCTCTTGCAAGTGAGACTCATCCCGGTCTCTTGAGTTCTCACCCGGTTAAACAACTTGAAACTTGGAACTGTTGTTGTTTCTTTAAGTTGAATCCGAAGTGTAAATAAAACAATCACATTTCGATTTAAAGCTTTCGTTACTGCAATGATTCATCTTCTTTGGTTCTTTCGGTAAAGTCACGTAGAATGAGAAGAATGCTGAAATTTGAGGGCGCTTTGTTCCTCTCACACAGCTTAAAGGCCGTGATCTGAACGTGGCTCTTTCACTTCAGCGCTGTCCTACCAGACAGTCTCGCCCCTTCACCTGATGAAGGCCGCTTGTGTTGTGGCGTGAGAATATTATTGTGTTATTTTATTTTATCAATTTATTATTTTATTCTCATTCTACGTGACTTTACCGAAAGAACCAAAGAAGATAAAACAATCACAACCTGAAACTTTAAAATCACCTTTTGGCATCAAGGAGTTGACTAGATTGAGATGTTGGATAGGTCTTTGTGCAAGCCACGCGATAGCCGACACATCAACGTGAGATTTCGTTTTGACGTGGGACGCCAATTGGCGTGGTTAGCGAGTTGCATTCGGACCCCCTCGCAACCCGAGTTGGATTCCTAGCCAAGGCTAGCATCGGTGGCGGGGGTGATATCCGAAGCGCGCTCCTGGTCTCTCCCCCGCGTTCGTAAACCACCTGTCCGTCCCCAAAAAGATTGCCAAAAAAATCCTTACGACTGACATGGCCCCGGGAAGGGCCCCCTCCCCACAGGCTTCCGGAGTAGCCGAGAGATGGCAGTGAAGAAAGTCAGCTTTGTGAGCCCATCTGTGTGGCCCCTTCTGTGTCGTATGCCTGCGTTTTCTCCCCGTACTTCCGCGTGCCAAATGGCCCTTAAAATGGAATTGATCAAACACCCGCCAGAACAGAACTCTCCTGAAATAGGCCCTTCAGATGCAGGCATGCTCTCCTGAATAAATATATCGCAGTTGATTATCGATTATCCGCCTGCTTCCAACATGATCCGGCAGTCCCCGGGCCGATCCAGCAAAACCGCTCCCAAGGCTGTAACTAGTCCGGCGATGAGCAACACGTGCGTGACAAAAACAATGTAGCTACGCTTGAATTCCGTGTCAAGTCGTGTATACAGTACATTATACACTACATACAATTTAAACAGTGAAAATACTGCACGTATATACATCACCCCGTGCAGAGTCTTCGAGATTGGAGTGGTAAGTACGGTGCAGTAAATAGTGTGACTTTTTACACGAGGGTATTTATTTTTGTCTATTTGTATGTTCATGTATGCCAATTTCTAATAGTAAACAAATTTAAAACACACAAAAAACATAACAACAACTAAAAACATAATGTCATTCAAGAATGTGCAAAAATTATCTTTTTAAAATAATAATGTCGTGGTTATCCGGCGTTTTTTAAAATCCGGCACTCCCTCCAACCCGAAGCCAGTGGATATTTGCTCGATCTACTGTAAATTGTATTTTGATTATTAACTTCTGGTGTGGACTCGGTACCCTGACTCAACCACCAGTCCCCAAAGCTTCCCAAGCACTTCCGATTTTACGATATTCTCCTTGGCTTAATCATGGTTTTCTGATTAAGCCAAACATTTCCTGTTTCATCCTCTAGGGCATCACCAGTGGGTTGCAGCTGTGCTCGGCTTAGTCCGAAACTTCCATAACGCTTGAGCGTTTTATTCTTCCTTTTTTTTTCACCAATGGGTGAGTTGCAAGCGAACGCCGCCCCCCCTCCCACCCCCCACAACATAAGTATCCATTTGCAGCGCGCTAATACCGGTGCAATCGGTGAGCACCTATTTGAGGATACCGGCACGTCACAAACTCATTTCTTTAGGACTGCTTTTTGGTGTTTAGTTTGTTGTCCTTCCCCGCGCCTCCGTTTCGCACGGTGGGCTACGTACGGTGGGAAAGAAGGTCGGCGTACATTCGCGTTGCGCCTGGGCCCACCCACCTTTGTGTCCCCGCGAGTTGCTGCGAGCAACAGGAACCTATATCTTAGACCAAGTTGACGTAAGGAAGGCTCGTGCCGGATACAGACACAATTTTGCCGTCGGTGCTGATGACAAGTGAGTGATTGCAAGTCGCTGGGATTTTACTCGAGTGAGTTAGCCATCATTACTCTGTTCCCGTGCGTTTCTCCGCGTGCATCCCCCCACCCCGCCCCGCCCCGCTCCCGAACAAAGACAAAGATCCCCCCCGTATAGCCTGAAGAAACTTTTGGGGCAAGTGCTGTTAGCGAGCACCCTTTGAAGGCCGGTAGGGTACACGAGGGGGGTGGATGGGCAATGCCACGCCCGGCCGCCTTTGTCCCCCGAGTGGCGATGTTTTACACACCGCACCAGGCTACTCATTTAAGGCTGAGTCGACCTAGGAGAAGCCCAAGACATGTAAAAAAAAAATCGTCACTAGTAGTGGCCGTGAGCGGGATTTGAACTCGGGTCGCCGGGTTCGTAGCGCAGCGCGCTAACCGCTACGCCGCCGCTCCCCAGCGAACACAGGTGCACGCACACGCCGGCTTGCACAGGCTATAATCAATCACCGCTTGCGTAGACGCCCAACGATTCCAGAGACGCACACGGACAAACACACGACGATTATTAAATAATTTGGTTTATATTATCCAGCTGCAAGCAAAAAACCTAGAGGAAGGATTTGGCACGTGCGAACGGCAACAAACAAACAAAAAACCCGCCCCGTGGTGCACTTGCGTCTGAACAGAAATCACCGCCGTCTGTCTGCTCGCAGGCAGGGGCAACCTGCTGGCGTTTTTGTTTTTTTAACAGGGCCCCGGGTTTAAGAGCAAAGGGGTAGGATATAGTTACGGCCTTGTGGGACGATCGCCGAAAGGGGGGGCCTGGTGGAGTGGGAGGGAGGTGGGGATTGGGCGGCGGGCGAGGGAGCGGGGGGGGAGGCATTCCGATGGCCCCAGCAGGCGTTGGCAATCACGCCTCATTCATTAGGCCACACGGCGGTGACGGGGAGCGGACAAAAGCTTTTCTGCTGCTGCTGCGACGGCTGCTGTTGCTGCTGCTACAGTTGGCGCTGCCTCCGGGCCCCATCAGTCACACATGTGGGATTGTTTTCCCGGTGTCTAAACATCCGCCTCGGCCACTGCGCCTCTGAGCGGCTGGTTCGTACGTCTTGGGAGGATGGAGGGGTGGGGTGTGGGCGCGCGGTGCACGTGCGCACGAAGATGGTTTTTGTCACGTGCGGTTGGTGTTCGTGCGTGCGACACGCGGCGCGTGTGCTTGGCGTGTGAGCATTGTGCGCTGTAACAAGTTTGTGTTGGTGTTGCGTGTTTATTGTCTTGTAATGGGGGGGGTGGGGGGGGGGGAGCGGGTATTGGCGCTGGCGCAGTAGTGAGTGAACTGCACCATGGCCCTGGAAGCATGAGTACGATTCACCATTTGAATTACTCATCACCCCCCACCCCCCCACCCCCAACCCAGGCCTTCACCAACTAGCACTGACCAGCATGGTCAAGTATGGTCATTGAACCTCTATGAGCAACACAACTTACTTCATGAGTATTCGCGTGTGCGTGTGCGATCAGCAGGAGTGTAGTGGAGAGTGGTAGGGTAGCGTTGGTGCATTGTGCTGCGAACTCGGCGACCCGAGTTCGATTCCCGCTCAGGGCCAACACCAGTGGGCGATTATCTGATGAACCAGTCCTGGGCCTCCCTTCAAAGCAGCCAGGCTTGTTGCTGGCCACCCCACCCCCTCATGTGCTGTGCCGGCCTTCGTAGGCGCTCGCCAACGGCACTTGCCCCAGCAGTCTGTTGGTGCTAAAACGAGGGATCATTGTCTTTGTGTGGGGGGCAGCATCACCTCACAGAAATCTCGATGAGCTTGCTGGGGGATCGAACTGCTAAACCGATGAAAGCAGCCTCGGTGATTACCACGCTGGTCACTATGTCGGGGTTCGGGAGAGCAACTACTCTGAAAGGTTGTTTTTACCTTATCTGCAAGTCTTGTAATAGACTGTGAACGGGGGCTGCCGCACTTGCTTTTGACGGCCCTGGGGCCGCGTGGTTGTGGGGGCGTCTGTTCGGAAATGTCACGGCCTACGTGCGCGTGAGAAAAGCCGCTCAAAAAAGAGTGCCAGATGATAACAATAATAATTTTACGTTAATTTGTAAGAGGGCGCCTTTCCCTAAGGCGCCTTGTAAGGAAAGGGTGAGGAGAGCACGAGGAGCCAAATAGTAGAATCAACTGAATTTTGATTCACATTCTTGGTTCTTTCGGTAAAGTCACGTAGAAGGGAAACAATAAAAATATAAAACAATAAAATTCTCACGACGTTTCGACTGCAACACAAGCAATCATCATCGGGTGTGAAAACCACAGCAAGAAACAAAATTCATAAAAGATTTTTTTTTTAAATTTTCTTGCTGTGGTTTTCACACCTGATGATGATTGCTTGTGTTGCAGTCGAAACGTCGTGAGAATTTTATTGTTTTATATTTTTATTATTTTTATTGTTTCCCTTCTATACGTGGTGACTTTACCGAACGAACCAAGAATATCTAATCAACTGACTTACGAAAATGCGTTTTTAAGAGGAGACTTTAAAGTATATCCACATGATTCGTGTTGGGTGACCGGTTGGGATTTCCCCCCCCCCCACGGAGCAGGAAAATGAAAAATAAAACTAAGTTGAGGACCAAACGTTAAGCGATTTGCTGTTTTGCGTCACCTTTGCCTATCGGGCCGAACCTAACCCCTGCTCGGTTATACCTGGGGACTCGTTTTTTGTTACCGTTTAATGGCACGATTCTATTTTTAAAAAATTGCTAATGCGAACCGAACCGAAATTCACATTGTATGCTTTTTTTTTAGTCATGGGGTTAGGGAAAATTGGGAAAACCCTCAGAGGAAACCGACGCAGAACAGGGGAGATAACTTACAAACTCCACACGGAAAAGGTTCCCGAGTTGAAAAAATCGATGACTCGGGGATTTCTCGTTGCCGTGAGGCTGCAAGTATTACCGCTGGGCCAACCAGCCCGCCCCCCCCCCCGAAAGAATCCGAATCAGATTATTTAGTTGTACTGCAGGGGGAATCCGATGCGCTATGAAGCTCTTTTTCATGGATGTCCAGTAGGGGCATGGGGGTAAGAACATTACCACAAAAAAAATAACACAAAAACACGATAGGAGTGTAAAGTACAAGAAAAATGAACAAATCACCCAAACTCCTTGGTTCTTTCGGTAAAGTCACGTAGGTGTAAAATAAAATAAATCGCGACGTTTCGATCGCAACACAAGCGGTCGTGCTCGGGCGTAAAAAAAAATATCATCCAGCAGTGGAACTGCTGAACTAGCGAGAGAGAGCAGCTACAACAACAAATCGCCCAAACATCTACAAAAAAATTTAACCATCCCCATCCTACCAGGCCAAGCCCACTGAGTTATTAACGTATTTTTTAAGCGACCTGGCCAACAAATGACAGCTCAACAAAGTGGCCCCATCATTTGGACATTTATAGCAGCAACATAAACGCATGTTTCTAAATGTGGAGGGAAAAAACCGGAGGATCCGGAGGGGAAATAAAATCGACACAACCACGGGCAGAGAGAGAGAGAGACACGCAAACTCCAAATATACAGCAGGCATCAATGTGGGAATGAAACCCGCCGACCTCCTGCATACCAGGCGAGCAAGATAACATCGCACCACCGTGGCGCCCTTTAAATAAGTAAAGAGCTACGGGCCGAAACGAAATCATCCAGACTCAATGCGATTGCTGAAAAGTTGATTGTGTTTTCGTCTTGTTTTGTTGTAATAACTTTCTGACCCCCCCCCCCCCCTCCGAGCCCCTACTGCTCATCTGTGCAAAAGAGCTTTATAGCTCGTCGGATTCCTCCGTAACTAAATAAAGATTCTGATTCGACGGCATATTGTGGGTTTGACGCACGCCGCTTAATCCGTCATCTTTGAAGTGGGGTCGGTAGATTCTGATTTTGTCCCTCCACGTTTTAGAAACGTGCATTGAGATTATTTTGCTGCTATACATTTGCACGTGATAAGCAAATTTGTTGAGCTGTGTCAATTGTGGCCAGGTCGTTTCGAAAAAAAATAAGTTAATACCTAGGTGGCCTTTACCTGGTAAGATAAAAAAGTGCTTTGTCTTATTTTTTTTAAGTGATTTGTTTACATTTCCTATACTTTGCACCCCTATCGTGTTTTTAATGCTCTGACCCGCCTCGACTGGACATCTGTGAAAAACTTCTTTATAGCTCGTCTGATTTTTCCAGTATAAATAAATATTTTGATTCTGAATATATATGGAGCTATGACATGCGATTTTGTGTTTCTTTCCTTCCCCACACCCACTGGGTATTGGCAAAATTGCCCCGTCGTTGCCGCGGAAATTGAACGAAGGGTCACATTTTCCATTATGCGAATCAGGCCGTGAACGTGTTTAGTGTGACCAGCTTGTGTTTGCATGCGTGTGGTGCATCTCCACGTCATCTCTGTCGGTCAACCCGTGACACCTGGATCTGTCCTGTGACCTCCTGCCAGCGGGCGTTCGACACTTCACGTGGCCGTAAAGTAGGCAACAGCCTGGTACAAGCGCCGTGGTGACGTCACCGCCACTTAGTGACGAATGGCTGTTGTTGTTGTTGCCGTTGTGTGCGTGCCCGAACAGCTACATGTACTGGACGGACTGGGGCGAGGTTCCCAAGATTGAGCGGGCTGGCATGGACGGCACGGCACGTTCCGTCATCGTGGACACCAACGTCTTCTGGCCCAATGGCCTCACCATCGACTATGAGGCCTCCAAGCTGTACTGGGCGGACGCCAAGCTCAGCTACATCCACCGCGCCAACCTCGATGGCACATTCCGGTGAAGGGGCTGCTCGTGCAAGGGAGACGCGCTCCCAAAAAAAAAAACGCCCAACGCCTTTCGTTGTGCGGTTACCGATTAACCCTTTCCCGTTACAAGACGTCTTCAAGTTGCCGGATGGGGAACTGGGGGGTGGCGGTCCCGTTCGCCGCTGAATCTCGGAATGAAAAAGGGTTAACCAATACGAAAAAATAAGAATAGGCTTTTACCCTCTCTGGCAATAAAACAGTAGGTGTTAAGATGTTCATGCATCAAATAGACAACCTATTTCAAAGCATCAGTCTGCATTTGCCACACTTGCTCGTGGCAAAACGAGTAAAAACGTGCGTCCCAGTATGTCGCCGTGACACTAGTGATGCGTTTTATAATATTTGGCTGCTATACATTTTCCACACGGTAAGCCGCTTCGTTGGGATGCCATTTGTGGCCCAGCTCACTTATGTGAAAGAGCTACAATGTAGCTCGGTGAGCCCTTACCTGGTAAAATAAAAATAGTGTCGTTGAGTTTACCGATACATTTCCATTGAGAAAGCTTCAAGGCCATGCCAGACAAGCGCGGACACACAGCTCGTTTAAGGATTATAGATTCGCGTTCGTTTGGAGAGACCACTTTTCTCCGGTGATAGGTTGCTTTAAACTCGGTTCGGGGGGAGAAGACTGTGGTTTTTTTTTTAGACCACCGGTGAATTTTACGTTGAAGGAAAATAACAGGTTCTGCGGAGACCTTTTTTGCAAGCGTTTCTTTAAAAAGAATAAACTTACATCCCCGGTGGTAGATTATTTTTTTTTCTGCGATTAGCTTTCCCCACTGTACGCAGCAAAGTTTTGCCGATCTGTTTTTTTGCCGTGAACCGGTTTAGACGTTTTCCTTTCATGTCGAAAGTGCCACTATCTCGAGATCAAAACAAGTCACGTTGTTTGTGGCATCGCCCCGGTGTGCTTGCATTGGTCAGCGAGCAACGTCTCGGATTTTAATCACGTGTATATTGTGTGGACCCTGGAAGAGAAATGTCAGCCACATCGCGATGCGCGCCTTGCGGCTTTCCATTGTGGAAAGTGTGGGTGCAATCGACAAACTAAAATCTTGTCCGTTTTTTGGGAGAAATTGCTTCAAACCGTAAGTGCGGTTTGCTGCACCTGTAAAGCTTCGGCAGACAAATATGTTAACGACCTCGCCCGGTATACAGCAGTACGTGGGTTCGATCCCGACCCTGGCGCCTGTGTATTTGGGAGTTTGCGTGCGTCTCTCTCTCTCTCTCTCTCCACGTGGTCACGTGGATTTTTCTCCCGGGTCCTCCGGTTTTTCACCTCCACATTTAGAAACGTCACGCGTTCGGAGTAATTTGGCCCGATATCAATTTGCACGTGGATCAGCCCACTCCGTTGAGCTTATCATTTGTGGCCAGGCCGCTTCTGAGAAAAAAAACCATGTCGGTGGGCCTTATCTGGTCAAAGAAAAGTAATAGTAGTAGTTTTGTCTGGGGCTGGCACCAAGTGGCTGCCCTCTTTACCAGCACGTTTAGAGCAGCCACGACCCACGATCCCTCACGCTTCCATATCGGTACCGCGACGGGGGTCAACGTGGGCTTTGGGTCACCTTGGCCCCGGGAAGACTGTGCCAGAGAACTACTTGTCAAGTCCCTTCATTTGCCCTTCATCCCCCTTCTCATTGACACGCGTTTTTCTTGTTTACGTGCCCTACAAAGGACGTTCGTCGCATGTCAATAAAACCAAAGCTTTCGGTGCCCCTTCATGTACTGTGGCAAAGTAAAAACCTGATGATATGGTTTTTAGGCACAATGTAATATTTGACGGGGCGGCGGGGGGCTGTGGCTGTGTTGGGGGTGGCAGTGGGGGAGAGAGCAAAGCATTTGAGAGCGTGGGATAACCCCTACCGCATCGGCGGGTTTGTGTAGAAGTCGAGGCCTCAAACGTCGTCCCCCGTGGCGCGAGCAGGCAGGTGGTGATCGACGGGTCGTTGTCGCACCCTTTCGCCCTGACGCTGCTCGCCGACTCGCTCTACTGGACCGACTGGCAGACGCGCTCCGTGCACGCGTGCTCCAAGCTCACGGGCTCCGACCGACGGCAGGTCGTCACCGACATGTACTCCCCGATGGACATCCACGCGTACAGCCCTCTTCGGCAGCCCGCTGGTACGTACGTACGTAGGTGGGTGGATGCTTGCCGAACGTCTTTCGCACCGTACGTAGCCAACCGTGCGAATCGGGGGTGCGGGGGAAGGACAGCAAACTAAAGACAAAAAGCAGTTTTATTGAAATTAGTTTGGCAATCTAGATGATTTAAAAGGGCGTAGCTCTTCTTGGTTCTACTCGGTAAAGTCACGTAGAAAGGAAATAAAATAATAAAAATAAAACACGATCAAATGAAATTCTCACGACGTTTCGGCCGCAACACAAGTGGCCTTCTTCAGGTGAAGGAACAGAACTGTTGAGACGACAGCGCTTCAATGAACACTGCTAAGCTTCGCAGCGTCTTTTAAACTGGGTGGGAGGAGCAGAGCGCCTTGACAAGGGAGTTTACATATCAACAGAATAATTTAGCGTTGAAATAGCTGTGTTAAAGTGTTGGATTAGCAGGGTGTTAAAGTCAGAAATGAGCATGTAACTGGGAGATTAGCATGATGTTAATGTGAGGGATTAGCATGTAACTGGTCACGGAAGTAGCTATGTTAAAGTCAGAGTTTACATATCAACAGACGCATTTAGTATATTGACGCTAAAGAACTGCAACTACCCAACTATGATACAAATAAGCCGATGTGAAAGAACTAAGTATTCATTATATAGTGTAGTGTATGCCCACTTACTTTATGTTAATAGCTCAACTTATTGAAGAATATATTGAGTACATTTATTATATTGATGTAGTTTATACTTAGTTTTTTCACATCGGTTTAGTGTATGATAGTTGGGTAGTTGCAGTTCTTTAGCGTCAACATACTAAATGCCTCTGTTGATATGTAAACTTTGACTTTAACATAGCGACTTCCGTGACCAGTTACATGCTAATCCCTCACATTAACATCATGCTAATCTCCCAGTTACATGCTCATTTCTGACTTTAACACCCTGCTAATCCAACACTTTAACACAGCTTTTTCAATGCTAAATTCTTCTGTTGATATGTGAACTCCTTTGTCAAGGCGCTCTGCTCCTCCCACCCAGCTTAAAAGACGCTGCCAAGCTTAGCGGTGTTCATTGAAGCGCTGTCGTCCCAACAGTTCTATTCCTTCACCTGAAGAAGGCTACTTGTGTTGTGGCCGAAAAGTCGTGAAAATTTCATTTTATTATGTTTTATTATTTTATTTCCCTTCTTACGTGACTTTACCGAAAGAACAAAGAAGATGAATCCCTGCAGTCACGAAAGCTTTAAATCGAAAAAGTGCATAGCTCCTCGTGGCTTCCTAATATCAGAAGGAAGAGCGTTCCAGACGGCCGCTGAAGCGTGTTTGAAAGCACGCGATGCGGTGACCGTCTTTGTTCGATGGCCAGCCAAAATCCTCCGCTGCGAGGATGACCGGAGCACGCGTGATGGTGTTTATGCTCCTTGACGAGATCAGCAGCGAGGTGTTGTGGCAGGCACTTTGTGTGCAATGAGTACGACTTCATCATGCGTTCGTTCAGCAACCGGAGGCCGATGCAGCTCAACGAGCGCTGGACGGACCACGGTCGGTACGCGCTGTGCTAGTTGCAACAAGAAAGTGGGGTGGTGGTGGTGGTGGTGGTGGTAGAGGGGGGGGTACGGGGGGGGGGGGGGGGGTACACATTTTGCCGCGCTCGCCGCCGTCTCCTCCCCAGCGGGGGGCCGCCGCACGTCGACGCCCGCGGAATAGACGACGCGGTACCCGAGAATCGGCGACGGTTCGTCAGATCGCGCGCGCGCGTGGCAGACGCGGGCGGGCACGGCTCTGGGTGTGGCGAAATCGTCACCCTACCTCGGTGCCTGGCAAAGCACACACGCACACACACACGCACACACACCGCACCCCCCCTCCTTCTGCGTGCGTGCGTGCGTGCCCTATCCTCCTATGCAGGCCGGAACCCTTGCGGCGACGACAACGGAGGCTGCTCACACCTGTGCCTCATGTCCCCGGCGAAGCCGCACTTCAGCTGCGTGTGCTCGACGGGCGTGCAGATCCTTGCCGACAACAAGACCTGCCGGCAGGGTAAGCGGGCGCCGCCCCCTCCGCCCCCTTCGCCCCCTTCGCCCCCCCCCCACCCCCGACAGACACCCGCTCTCCGCTCTCCAAGCTCGCTCGCCGTGGCTTCCTCGCGTTAGCCCGCCGCGCGTCGGTGTCGTTTGTGCAGCCGCCCCCCCCGGTCATCCGGCCGGTTGGCCTCTTGTGGCTCCGGCAAGTCGGCATGTCTCGAGTTCAACAAATTCTGATTCGGTGTTGTCCCCCAGCCCCATGATCCCTCCCCAGGTGAAGCACGACGATAAGCCGCTTCATTGAGCCATCGTCCGTGATGGCCAGGTCGTGTTACTGAAGAGAGAGAAAAAAAAAAAAAAAAAAAGAGAGCTACACAGATCAGTTGGATCCTTTACCCTGGTCAAAAAACAAAATGCAAATTTTCAGCGGACCCGTGTCCAGCAAGCCTCGCGTGCCGCCGGGCCTCCGCTTATCGCCGGTCGGACACCGAGCCCCCCCCCCCCCCCCCCGCGGCCCGCTCCCGCCCGCGTCCTTGACGTCTCGGCATGCCCGTCGGCAAGCGGAAAGCGCGCCTTGTCCTGGCAGGCGCGCAGGAGGTGCTGCTGCTCGCACGGCGCACGGACCTGCGGCAGATCTCGCTCGACACGCCCGACTTCACGGACGCGGTGCTGGCGGGCGCCGGCGAGGTGCGCCACGCCATCGCCATCGACTACGACCCCGTGGAGGGCCACGTGTACTGGAGCGACGACGAGCTGCGCGCGGTGAAGCGCGCGTCGCTGCGAGCCGCCGGCGGTGGCCCTGCCGACCCCGCGACGGGTAAACGGTCGCCGAGCGTCCCCCTTCCCCGTTGTCGCCCTTTGAAGCGTGACGTCGCATGGTTGAAGAGCTTGTTGATTTTTTTTTTTTTTTTAAATCTGCTTATCAGACGAGAGAGGAGGGGGGGGGGGGGCCCTTGTGTCGTCGAAACGACACCGGGAGAAAAGCTCAAATCGAATCGCTTTATTTTGGTACCGAGGCTCCCCCCCCCCCCCCCACCACCCCCGGCAGGGGCACGCGGGAGGGTGCGCAGCGCCGCTTTTGGCGCCGGCTATCGTCGGGTGCGGCGGTCGCGTCGCTGCAGGGTTTCTCTGCGGTGGGTAACGACGTCTTTTAAAAAAACAACGGGCGCTACGCCTCCCTCTCTCTTTTTCAGAGGCCAAGGCGCCTATCGCAAACGGGGCGACGGTTTCGATTCGAGACTCTACGCTATTTTTTTTTTCGTTTGCGGCGTCTCGTTCGTACTTGGTGGAATAATTTGCGTTGTCCGCATCGGTTACGCCGTCTTTGTTTTAGACGGTGTCTCGTCTGCGCTCTCTCATTCGACGCATAGACTGAACTACTTTTATTTCAGCTGGCCACCCACCCCCTTGTTGTGCCTTACCAGCCTTCATAGGTGCTCGCTAACAGCACTTGCCCAAACAGTCTGTTGCAAGCTATGTCGGGGATTACATGGGCGCTATTCACTAACAGCACTTGCCCCAACAGTGTTTAATAGGCTATCCGTGTGTGGGGGGGGGGGGGGTGATCTTTGTCATTGTTTATCTGTCTGATGTGACCTCTCTGATATTGATTCTTCAACAACATCAACAACAACAACACGAACCAACAGAGGAGACACTAATATGGACGGAGGTGCAGCACCCGGACGGGCTGGCGGTGGACTGGATCGCCCGGAACCTCTACTGGAGCGACACGGGCACCGACCACATCGAGGTGGCGCGTCTCAACGGCTCTTCGCGCCAGGTCCTTGTCTCCGAGGACCTCCAGGAGCCCCGGGCCCTCGCGCTGCACCCGCTCGCCGGGTACGCGCCACGACGTTTGTCGGCCACGCTGCTGGACGAGGGACTACCGCGCCGCGTAGCGGTTGTTACGTGCTCGCGTAGAACTTCTTTCGGCGCCGTACGTTGCCGACAGTGGAGGTCGGGCCGCTTTGCCGTAGCTAGAAGGCAACTACAGCGGCGCCAATGTACAGGCCCATTAATAATAAAAATATATATATAAAAATGACTCTTTAAGTTGAGTTTTGGGGCTCTGCGAGTCAGCGCTGTCTTCTAGGCAACGATGTGTGTGGCCATTACCCGCAAGTCCTCGAAAGGTGAGCCACAAATTTTTCCCCGGTGGTCCTGGAACCTCTGCTCATAGTTGTACGTACGTCGCAAAATCTTTCGCACGGCCAAAGGACAACAAACTAAACGGGCAAAGCAGATTCGAAAGAAATTAGTTCGTCAATCTTAGACGATTTAAAAGTGCGTAGCTCCATCGGCTTGCATAATATCGGTACGAAGGGCATTCCAGACGGCCGCAGGAGCACTTCCGAAAGTGCCAGTTAGTTGGACTTACTTCACTACGTTGGTCAGTGTGGTCGGTGGGTGGTCGGGAACTCGGGACCGTTAAAGTTAACATTCAGTTGACATCAATGAGGCCTTGTACCTTGTACAGTCAACCTTTTGTCAATCCGCTGCTGGATGAGGTTCTTCCCCACGTTTTTTAGGTCGTGGGAGAGGCGGGGCTAGGGGGTTATTCGATCGCAAGTAATGCTGGCCAGTGCCGGTTGGTTAAATTGGGGAGCCGTCGATCTGGGAAGCATAGAAGTGCGGTACAACAACAGCGTGTTTGCTGCTCTGACACCCAGCCTTTTGGCCGTCTCCTGCAGCCTGTGAAACAGCCTGTCGTGCCTAGTGGGCACTCATCCACGCTTGGCTTCCGAGATCTGACGAGATCGGGCGCATTCCCGGGCTGTCTGGCCATAAGCCCAACAGCTCGTAGTTTGTAGGCGCCTACCGTGCTGTGTTGCGGTGTGCCGGTGTCGAGGTTTTGTAAGTGCGAGAGAGGAAAAAAAATATATCGTTGCAAGTTGATGTTTAGGAGCGCCTCTGTGGCCGCGCCCTCTACTGACGGGCGCTGCCACCGTGACTGGCACGCAATTTGAATTCGGCAGCAGTTTGTGGGTCCACGGTGGGAGCTGACCGCTCCATACTGTGCGTCGCAAAACGCGGAGCGCGGTGGGGAGCGGTGGATTGAAGATTTCGTTTTGGGCCTTGGGTTGGTTGGTGGGTTTGGCTGCATCAATTTCCAGAGTCGGGCGAGTTCGCGGCGTCGCCGAGTGAGCTCGCACGCGTGTGCCGAATGGATTGTGAGACGTAACGATGGTTTACGTACGTACGCACGTACGTTTGTTGAGCCTCTTTCGCACCGTGCGTCGCCAATCGTGCTAATCGGAGGTGCGGAGGGAAGGACAACAAACTTAGACACCAAAAGTAGTTCGAAAGAAGCGCGTTTGTCAATGGAGATGATTTAAAAGCGCATAGCTTCCCCCCCAGTGGCTTCCTAATATCGGAAGGAAGGGCGTTCCCAGAGGGTCGCAGAAGCGCATTCGAAAGTGCGCGATGCGGTGGACCGTCTTTGTTCGTCTTTGTTCGACGGCTTAGCCAAAAGGCCGCCGCTGCGAGCATGACCAGAGTTTGGGTGGTTGGTTTATGCTCCTCGACGAGATCTTCGGCAAGGCATTGCGCGGTTCATCGGCTAGGCATTGCCTGGTTCATCGGCAAGGCATTGCCTGGTTCATCGGCTAGGCATTGCTTGGTTCATCGGCAAGGCATTGCCTGGTTCATCGGCTAAGGCATTGCGTGGTTCATCGGCTAAGGCATTGCCTGGTTCATCGGCAAGGCATTGCCTGGTTCATCGGCTAGGCATTGCTTGGTTCATCGGCAAGGCATTGCCTGGTTCATCGGCTAGGCATTGCCTGTTTCATCGGCAAGGCATTGCCTGGTTCATCGGCTAGGCATTGTGTGGTTCATCGGCAAGGCATTGCGTGGTTCATCGGCAAGGCATTGCCTGGTTCATCGGCTAGGCATTGCCTGGTTCATCGGCAAGGCATTGCTTGGTTCATCGGCAAGGCATTGCGTGGTTCATCGGCAAGGCATTGCGTGGTTCATCGGCTAGGCATTGACTGGTTCATCGGCAAGGCATTGCCTGGTTCATCGGCTAGGCATTGCCTGGTTCATCGGCAAGGCATTGCCTGGTTCATCGGCAAGGCATTGCTTGGTTCATCGGCAAGGCATTGCTTGGTTCATCGGCAAGGCATTGCCTGGTTCATCGGCTAGGCATTGCCTGTTTCATCGGCAAGGCATTGCCTGGTTCATCGGCTAGGCATTGTGTGGTTCATCGGCAAGGCATTGCGTGGTTCATCGGCAAGGCATTGCCTGGTTCATCGGCTAGGCATTGCCTGGTTCATCGGCAAGGCATTGCTTGGTTCATCGGCAAGGCATTGCGTGGTTCATCGGCAAGGCATTGCGTGGTTCATCGGCTAGGCATTGACTGGTTCATCGGCAAGGCATTGCCTGGTTCATCGGCTAGGCATTGCCTGGTTCATCGGCAAGGCATTGCCTGGTTCATCGGCAAGGCATTGCTTGGTTCATCGGCAAGGCATTGCTTGGTTCATCGGCAAGGCATTGCATGGTTCATCGGCTAGGCATTGTATAGTCCCAGCGGTGCGATCGATCGTGGCTTACGACGACGACGCCGCCGCCTGTGGAAAACTTTGACGCAGAGCCAAAGCGTCTCGCCCACTGTGTGCTGTCTGCCGCGCGTTCCTGTGCCGCGCGTCAGGTACATGTACTGGACGGACTGGGGCGAGCGGCCGAAGATAGAGCAAGCGAACCTGGACGGCTCGGAGCGCGTCGTGCTCGTTAACACGTCCCTGGGCTGGCCCAACGGGCTGGCGCTCGACCTCGCTCTGGGCACGCTCTACTGGGGAGACGCCAAGACGGACCGCATCGAGGTGAGCCACCCCCCCCCCCCTCCACCGTCACCGTCACCGCGTCCGTCACGGGAAGGGGGGGGCGGACGCGCGGCGCCCGCGATCGAGTTTTTTTTAAAGTGCATAGCTCCAGTGGCTTCCTAATATTTGGAAGTAAGAGCCAATCACTCTGTATGTGCGCGTGTGGGTGTTGTGTTAACGCGACCTACATCCGGCCTGCGTGGCTTTAAGTACAAGTAATATTTTGATTTAAAGCTTTCGTGACTGCAATGATTCATATTCTTGGCTCTTTCGGTAAAGTCACGTTGAAGGGAAACAATAAAATAATAAAATATATAAAACAATTAAATTCTCACGACGTTTCGACTGTAACACAAACAGTCATCATCAGGTGTTACAGTCGAAACGTCGTGAGAATTTTATTGTTTTATATATATTTTATGATTTTATTGTTTCCCTTCAACGTGACTTTACCGAAAGAACCAAGAATACAAGTAGCATGTAATGATCGTTTTTGAATTGGCGCATTCGTGACCCGTTGGCCCAACGGTGATGATTTCATTTTTTTTACTCTTGTGTACGTAGTGCATTGAGCCGTGAGTGTAAGATGCTCGATAGATTATTTGGCGACGCTGCTGCTGCTGCTGTTGCCGAGTTTGCAGCGGTGCACAGGCAGACTTATTGACCGAAGAGACCTTAACACGTTCGTCAATAATGTCGCCTTCTTTTGAAGGCGGCGTTATTGATGAATGCAGTGAGCTTTTACGTACAGATATT
This sequence comes from Petromyzon marinus, assembly GCF_048934315.1. Classification (NCBI taxonomy): domain Eukaryota; kingdom Metazoa; phylum Chordata; class Hyperoartia; order Petromyzontiformes; family Petromyzontidae; genus Petromyzon; species Petromyzon marinus. Next base: position 7,100,054 of record NC_133687.1, read on the forward strand.
GGTCATTTTAGATGAGGTGAACGTTTTAGATAAGGTGAACATTTTTTTTGAGGTTAGTGGAATGAACGCGGCTAAAACGGGGTGGACGGTGCAGGTTATATGGGGTGCCACGATTACGAGATGTTGTCTCCCTCGCCTGATATGCAGGAAGTCGTGGGTTCGATCCCGACCCTGACGCCCTATATATTTGGAGTTTGCGTGTCCTCCCTTTCGTCGCGTGGATTTTTCTTTCCCCGGGTCCTCCAGTTTTACCCTCCACATTTAGAATCGACATCATGCGCTTAGGCCATTTGACTGCTCTACATTTCCACGTGATAAGTCCACTTCGTTGAGCTGTCAGTTGTGGCCAGGTCGCTTCTGAAAAAGAGCGACTGTACAGCTAATTAAAAATTTAAAAAACCCAGCCTGAGTTGAAAGTCGCAAGCTCGTGATTGTGGGTCAAGGGCTCGAATCATTGTCCTCTCTATTAAAATAAAAACTCGGAACCGCTGATGTTTCGAAGTTTGAACTTTTAAAGAGTGAAACGTTACTGAGCGATTTAACGTGGAAGAGGAATGAAAAAAGTAAAAACGGCGGTCACTTCCGTAACACACTCTTTCCTCGCTACTCGCTTCATCTCAATCTCACGACGTGATCCCATAATTAAAAGACATTCAGAGAAAAAAAAAATACCAATTACCAGTTCTTCATCAATCCACTCTGGGATGAGGTCCTCCACACGCGTTGACACTCGTGACGATCTCACCCCCCCCCAAAAAAAATCTCTTTTTTAGATAATATTGTTCGCGGAAGCCCCACGTCGGTGTTGTTTGACCATACTTCACCACGCTGGTCAGTTGGGGCTTGGTGAAGAGGGTCCTAGGACCCCGTCCAGATACTAGCCCATGAGCCCAGATCGGATCCCTCTCTTGTCCAGTACCACTAGAGCTGGCATAACAATTTCTACGTGGTCAATAACAGTAAATGATGCAATAGCAATTTCAAATGGTCAGATGGTTATCTTGTAATTCACCTTCATTGGCGATGTAAGTAAATGGGTTGTACTCAAGATGCGCTACCCTTCGGTGATACCAATTACTGCTCTGACCTACGGACTACTACACCACTCGCTACTCAATGAAAGTCGTGACCCGGGGAACTGAACTCGAGTCACCGGGTTTCACGGTGCAGTGCGCTATCCACTCCGCCAACTCGCCTTCCAAATCACATGAAAGTGAATTTACTATCATTCTGTAATTACAGGAAAACTCCATTCAATTCTGGTGACCCCCCCCCCTACTCCCTACTTTAGAATCGAATTTTTTTCCCTCCAGACTCCCCGCCCCCCACCCCACCTCCCAACCCCCGAAGCTGTGATCACTAAGTGGGATGAGGTTCTGCAAACATACAGCACTGTGCCGGTCGGTCGGTCGGTCGTGTGACGGTTGGTTGAATTTTTGTTTGGCGAGTATTTTTTTCTTTTTTTTTGCCACCGTGATGTGGCACGCCGTTTGAGCCCGTCTGCTGTCTGGCCGCACGAGAGTTCACGCGCTGACGCGACAAAATTCCTGCGTGGTTTCGCAAGCCGGTTTGCTGTTTTTTTTTTTAAAGGATTTAAGAGTGGTGGGGCAGTGATTTTCTTAGCAAACCGGTCCTCGGAGATAGCCAGCCAGCCAGCCAACGCCCCCCCCCCCCCCCACAACGCGTCGTTTTGTTTTTAAGTGAATAATAATCATCACGATGATGTGATGTTAAATTGGCAATAAATTGCTGCGCGACCCATTTGCATGCAAAGGCCTGGTCTTGCAAAAACGCTTAAATCGTCGACATCTTACGCGCTCGTCGGAAAGGACACGTAATCCGATCGATTTTAATCACACTGTCCAGTTCAAAACTCGGTCTCTTATTAATCTCCACACGAGAGAGTTCCCCATCTGAAATGTTTTATTTTTGCCACGAACCGAGCTTGACTGGAACCAGTTGTGCAGTGTGCACTCTGCCACTTATTTGGCGCGGCGTGAGTCGACATCACTGCCAAATCCCCCCCCCCCCCCACTCCCCCACTCCCCCACCCCGCTGTTTTCGAACGTGTGAGATGCATCTAATTTGGACAGTCTGCGAGTTGAACGCTTTCGCCGGTTCTACACACACGCACTTGTGCATCGGCGCCTCGGCTGGACATGTCCGATTTGGTGGACGTATCAACATTGTCCGGTGGACGGTCACAACGACGGTCAAAAACCTTGGCACGCGCAGCAAATAGATTCGAAGCTTTACATTTGATCTCTTTCATTTAACATTTTATTTGATTACATTTTTATTTTATTTTTTGAAACGTGTATGACCCGCCTTTTTTTTTCGTCTTATCCACAAATCCTTTTAATCTTCGGGGTCCAGGGCATCCGCTCTATTTATTTGTCCACAGATGCCACTGGTTTTGTAGACGTTTATTTTCGCCTGCTTCAATTGCTGCACAGCTAGGTTTCCCGTGGCCCGTGGTGGGGAACTAAAAATGTTATCGGTTCGTCGATTTAAAAATTGGTGACTTGGACCATCAACTCGCTTCCACATGCAGCGAGTTCCCGCACCTTTGCTTAGCAAGGTTAGCTACGTCACGGCCAGCTGCCAGGATTCGAAAAACCAGGATTTCATTGGTCCCAGCTCGGCGCTCTGACCCACGAACCACCTGCTGCTCTGTTTGAGCGTGGTTGGCTACGTGCCGTCGCGAAAGAAGTTCAACGTGCGTACGTATACACACACGCACATGCGAACCAAGTCCTGTCATGGCCAGCTTCCAGGATTCCAAAAACCAGGATTTCAACGGTGCCAGCTCAGCACTCGCAAACCCACCCGCGCGGTGCGTTCCCGCACCTGCCGATTAGCACGGTTGGCCACGCGCGGTGCGAAAGAAGTTCAACGTGCATACGCCCAGGGCAGCGACATCCCAAGTCGGCCCCGTGCTTGCGATCGATCTCGTCCTAACGGTGTGTGGCTGCCCACCTCTCTCGTCGCCAGATGATAAAGCTGGACGGCTCTGGCCGCCGCGTGCTCGTGGAGGACAAGCTGCCGCACATCTTTGGCCTCACGCTGCTGGGCGACTTCGTCTACTGGACCGACTGGCAGCGGCGCAGCGTGGAGCGCGCCCACAAGCGCACGGGCGAGCGGCAGGTCCTCATCGACCAGCTCCCGGACCTCATGGGGCTCAAGGCGACCGCCGTCGCCGCTCCGTCAGGTACCCCGCGCCGGAAGGGCGCGCGACGCGGTGGCCGCCTTTGTTCGACGGCTCCGCCACAACCATTGACGCGCTTATTTAATCGTCCGTCTGTTTTTTTTCTTCGGTGTCCGGTGCCCTTCACCGCGCTGCTCTCCCCGCCCGCCTTCGCCCCCCCCACCCTCCCCGCCTGCCACCGCTCGTGCCGCCGCCGGCTACAGGCACGAACGCCTGCGCCGGGGAGGAGAACGGCGGCTGCAGCCACCTGTGCCTGTTCCGCCCGGGGGGGCCCCGCTGCGGCTGCCCCCTGGGCCAGGAGCTGCTGGCGGACGCGCGCACCTGCGTCGTGCCCAAGGCCTTCCTGCTGTTCTCGCGCCGCGGCGACATCCGCCGCATCTCGCTGGAGACGAACGCCCGCGGCGACGTCGCCATCCCGCTCGCCGGCATCAAGGAGGCGTCGGCGCTCGACTTCGACGTGGCCGACAATCGCATTTACTGGACCGACATCGGCCTCAAGGTCGGAGCGCGCCTTGCGTGCACGCAGGGGGGTTCAGGTGTTTTGCGTTTCGCTAAGGCGACGTCCGCCACGCCGGCGGTTCGCAACCTTTTCGAGTGCGCGGAACCCTTTGCTCGGCGCCGAGGTTGCTAGGAGATGTTAACTCCCTCGCCTGGTGTACAGGAGGTCGTGGGTTCGATCCTGACCCCGACGCCTGCTGTATATTTGGAGTTTGCTTGTCTCTCTCTCTCTCATCATCATCACGGTGGTGTTGAGATGTTAACTCCCTCGCCCGGTACGCAGGAGATCGTGGGTTCGATCCTGACCCCGACGCCTGCTGTATATTTGGAGTTTGCTTGTCTCTGTCTCTCTCATCATCATCACGGTGGTGTTGAGATGTTAACTCCCTCGCCCGGTACGCAGGAGATCGTGGGTTCGATCCTGACCCCGACGCCTGCTGCTGTATATTTGGAGTTTGCGTGTCTCTCTCTCTCTCTCATCATCATCACGGTGGTGTTGAGATGTTAACTCCCTCGCCCGGTACGCAGGAGATTGTGGGTTCGATCCTGACCCCGATGCCTGCTGTATATTTGGAGTTTGCGTGTCTCTCTCTCTCATCATCATCACGGTGGCTAGGAGATGTTAACTACCTCGCCCGGTACGCAGGAGATCGTGGGTTCGATCCTGACCCCGACGCCTGCTGCTGTATATTTGGAGTTTGCGTGTCTCTTGCTCTTGCCGTGGTCGTGCGGATTTTTCTCCAGGTCCTCCGGTTTTTCCCCTCCACATCTAGAATGAACGTGCCTTTACAGTTACTGCATTTGGCTACATTTCCACGTGATGAGACACCTTTTTTGAGCTATCGTACGTGGCCAGGTCACTTCTGAAAAAGAGATTACTATATAGCTCAGCGAACCTTACCTGATGAAATGAAAAAATCGTTTGCAGGTTTTTTTTTTTTGTCCCCGCGGACCCCATGTACTAGCCTCGCAGAGCGCCGGGGGGTCTGCGTATCACAGGTTGGGAACAGCTGCACCAAGCTATTGCTCCCGCTCCCGTCGCATCTCGGCATTCTTTTGGCGAGCGAAACCCTACTCTGCCGCACGTGTGTTGCTCCTTCGCAGGCTATTCGGCGACGTAAAATTGATCGGGGCCCCTACTTTTCCTTTGTTGGTTTGTGTTCGGTTTTTTGTTTACGTCATTTGCAATGAAACCTCCGTCGTTTCCGCAGACGATCAGCCGCGCGTACATGAACGGCAGCGCGATGGCGACGGTCATCGAGTTTGGGCTGGACTACCCCGAGGGCATGGCCGTGGACTGGCTGGGCAAGAACCTGTACTGGGCGGACACGATGACGAACCGCATCGAGGTCGCGCGTCAGGATGGGGAGCACCGCGCGGTGCTCGTGTGGAAGGACCTGGACAATCCGCGCGCGCTGGCACTCGATCCTGTCGAGGGGTAACGCCCCGCACGCGACGTTGCCCGCTGTCCCCCACCCCCCCCCACCGCCCCGTTTAATCTTGGGGAGACTGCCGGGATGGAGGGCGCCTGGGCATGACGCGCCAAGGGCCCAGGGGGTGGGTCACAACGGCCCCGTGACTTAATTTCGTGAGCGGAAGGGGCCGTGATTAGTTTCGGGGATTAATTTCCTGCGGTCCGCGCCACGGAACCGGAATATTTATTTGTGCTGGACGAATCCAATGAGCCGTGAAGCTCTTTTTTTTTCTTCGCAGATGTCCAGTAGGTGCGTGGGTCCGACCATTACAACAACAAACAATACAAAGACACGACGGGAGTGCAGAGTAGGGGAAGAGTAAACAAATCACTTTAAAAAAAAATATATACCAATGAAACTAAACTTTTTTAAAGCCCCCCATTGAGCTCGTGGGGGTTATGCAGCTACCGCTGTACTCGAGCTGCAGAGGGAGCCACGGTGGCAAGATTTTAGCTACCCCACCTGCTTTCCATGATGCCTCTTGAGTTCGATCCCGACCCTGACGCCTGTACAGTAAAAACCTTGGATTGCGAGTAACTTGGTCTGCGAGTGTTTTGCAAGACGAGCAAAAATTTTAAGTAAATATTAATTTGATAAACGAGCGAGGGTCTTGCAATACGAGTAGTAACGTACACGCTTTGTACTGCCGAGCGTCACGTGATCACACAACTGATATCGGGTGTTTTGATATACGAGTGCTTTGGATTACAAGCACGTTTCCGGAACGAATTATGCTCGCAATCCAAGTTTTTACTGTATATTTGTAGTTTGCATGTTCTCCCCCAAAGTCGCATGGATTTTCCTCCGGATCCTCCGGTTTTTTCCCCTCCACATTTAGCATCAACATCACGCATTTGAGAGTATTTGACAGCTTTACTTTTCCACGTGATAATAATCCACTTCATTGAGCTATCATTTGTGGTAGCCAGGTCGCTTGTGAATAAATAAGTAATATTTTTTAAAACTTTTTTAAAAACACGCTTTAATGAAATGTTCCCGTACTAGTAATGTCAGAACTCCACGACTCCAGGAAGTGGCCCCGAATCTTGCCATAACGTAAGGGGCCGTGGCCAATTACAGCCAACGTCAGCTGACCGTGGACAATTAGGCCTCAAGCCGAAACATAACATATAACAAAATAATGTTTGAAAATATATATTATTTTTAATGATAGAATATAGTATTGTCATCAGTACGACATACGTATACCAAGTTTGCAGTCGATACCACATTGGGAAGTGGGTTAAAATTGAGTTACAAGATTTGAGGATACGACAACAACAACAACAACGGACAGAGCGAGTTAAATGAAGGCGTGCAAAAAGAGCTCGGTGGATCTTCATCATCAACATCATCACAATCGTAGGTGTCCACTGCGCATTTCGCTATTTGCTTCCACTTCCCTCTGTCCTCGTGCCAAGTGGTGCACCGTCTTTTTGGAACCAGTCTCTTATGTCGTCGTCAAGACATTTGCCAGGCGAGTTGGGGGTGGGGCCTCACCCCCGGTTAAATAAAACATAGCTTATATTTTGGTTTAAAGCTTTCGTGACTGCGACGATTCATATTCTTGGTTCTTTCGGTAAAGTCGCGTTGAAGGGAAACAATAAAATAAATACGAAACAACGAAATTCTCACGACGTTTCGACTGCAACGCAAGCAGTCATCATCAGGTGCGAAAACTGCTTGTGTTGCAGTCGAAACGTCGTGAGAATTTTATTGCTCTACATACATATTTTGTTATTTTCTTTGTTTCCCTTCGACGCGACTTTACCGAAAGAACCAAGAATACGTGGCTTGTGGTTTCACGTGCTGAGGCTTTCTTTGAGCTGCGTGCCCCCGTCCCGTGTGCGGCCCTCTCCCCGTTGGCGCGCGTGTTTCAGCTACATGTACTGGACCGAGTGGGGTGGGCGGCCGCTCGTGGAGCGTGCCTGCATGGACGGCACGGAGCGCCGCGTGCTGCTCGCCAACGTGGGCCGCACCAACGGCCTCACCATCGACTACGCGGCGCGCCGCCTCTACTGGGCCGACCTGGACACCTACCTCATCGAGTCTTCCGACTTGCTAGGTTGTCCTGGCGCTCGTACAAGTTCTCCTAATAAACCAGCAAAGCTTAAATCGGTCTCAAAACCGTTTACCCATAAATGCTCGCCAGTAATGCGTAAATCAGTCTGTTGTTTTCGGTAAAGTCGTGTAGGTAAAATAACATGAATGAAAACAACTAAATGATATCACTTTTTTTAATTGTATTTTACCTACATGACTTTACCGAAAAAAAACAAAGAGTGTGAATCCATGCAGTCACGAAAGCTTCAAATCTAGAATAGTCTGTGTACAATGTGGCTTTCTTTGCATTTCATTGTTTTGATGGAATACTCTTGCCAATAACATCTGATAACCCGGCAGCTTTTTGCTTACAACGGCATTTTTCATTGCAAGGCCACCACGGGCCACTGGCAGCCCCTGGTGGCCTTTAGTGCGGCCCCTTGACGTGTTGCCCCCTGACAACACGCAGATAGTGAAAACACCCCCCATCATCATCATCATCGTGCTGCTGTCAAACCCAGCGGTGGTATCAACCGTGTGGCGGCACCTCACACTGATGATGGCTCATCGGCGAAAGTGGCCTCCCTCTGACAATTAGCGAAGAACACTGATTTAAAACAATCCCGACTGAGAGTAATGATCATTGGCGGTGGTGGTGGTGGCGGTGATATCCAACCAGGAGAAAACCGGGGCGTGATCGCGGACGATCTGCCGCACCCGTTCGGCCTCACCCAGTACCAGGACTACATCTTCTGGACGGACTGGACGCGGCGCAGCATCGAGCGTGCCAACAAGACGGACGGCAAAAACCGCACGCTCATCCAGTCGCAGCTCGACGACGTCATGGACATCCTGGTGTTCCACTCGAGCCGGCAGGTGAGCCGCGGCGAGCGCACTCGCGCAGCCACGGACCGAGCAACCGCTGAGCACTCCGGACAGGTGGACACGTGCCAGACACAGACACTCTCTTGCACAGCAAAGGCGAAGATCCCCCACCCCCGTATAGCCTGAACAGACTGGTGGGGCAAGTGCTATTAGCGAGCACCTTTTTGATGGACGGAACGGCAAACGGTGGGTGGGGGTGGGTGGCCAGCACCACGCCCGGCCCGCCTTTGTCTCCCCAGTGGCGATGTTTACACGCCGCACCAGGTACTCACATTTGATGCTGAGTCGACCCAGGACCTGTTCGAATACTTGTCGCCGACGTTGGCCGTGAGCGGGGATGGAACTCAGATCGCCGGGTTCGTAGTGCAGCCCGCCAAAGTGCCACGCTACCGCTTCCGCACACTTTTTGCACACACACACACACACAGGTGTGTACCGGGGGCAAAACACATGGTTGTACGCACACACGCGGTCGTGTACTGTGAAAGTGTGTAGCCGTACGCACTCGCAGGCGCGAGGACCCTTATCCATAATAGAGGTTTTGGGGTTAGGTAGCTTAAGTATAAATGTGTCGTTAAATACACCACCATCCGACAGCCAATCGGTACGGTTGTGTCACTTGAACAGAACATGCCAATTCCTTACGAGTACAGCACACCGTTACTAGCTGTACTCATAACGAATTGGCATGTTCCGTTTACGTGACAAACCTTACTAATTGCCTGTGTCAGGTGGTGACGAGTTTAACGACGCGTTTTATATTTACACCATCAGACCCAAAAGAACCTGTATTGTTGATGATATTGGGTCGCGAAACTCAACACAAAAAGCAGGTTGTGTAGAAAAATTTGTTTTCAATCTACACGATTTAAAAGTGCCCAGCTCCAGTGGCTTCCTAATATCAGAACGAAGAGCGTTCCAGACGGCCGCAGAAGCGCACCTGAAAGCGCGCTATATGGTTGACCGCCTTTGTTCCAACGGTTAGCCAGAATCGTTTGAGAGAACCTACGTGCTAACTTGTCGCGTCGCGTCGCGCTCGCTCGCTCGGCAGGGCGGATGGAACGCGTGCGTCATGGGGAACGGTCAGTGTTCCCACCTGTGCCTGGCGCGCCCCGGTGGGAGCTACGTTTGTGGCTGCCCGGCTCACTACACCCTCAACGCCGACAACCGCACCTGCTCGCGTGAGTTATCTCCCACTCCCCCCCCCCCTTCCCCCGTGCCCCGGATGCGTGCGGGAACCGTGGTTCGTGATAATGATTTGCCGCCGCGTTTGCTCTGCTCGAGTGTTGCATGTTCCCTCCATCCTGCGATGTCCCGTATGTACGTACGTTGAACTTCTTCCCCGCCGTGGGAGGAAGGACGACAAACTAAACACGAAAAGCAGCTCTAAAGAAATGCATTTTCAATGTGGATGATTTGAAAGTGCATAGCCGCCAGTGGCTTCCTCATAGCCAACTGTGCCAATCGGAGGTGCGGACCGTGCTAATCTGTAACTGCCGCCCGACGTGTGGAAGCCCTAGCGACAGGTCGGCGATGTTGCATTCTCACCGTGCCTTCTCGCCTCCCCCACCGTGCACCGTTGGCCACCAAGCGCCCACGTCGTTCCTGCTGTTCAGCCAGCGCACGGCCGTGAACCGCATGCTGCTCGACGACCTGCAGAGCCCCGACATCGTGCTGCCGCTGCCGTCCCTGCGCAGCGTGCGCGCCATCGACTACGACCCCCTGGACAAGCTCATCTACTGGGTGGAGGGGCGCCAGGGCACCATCCGCCGTGCCCGCGAGGACGGCACCCAGGTGGGTGCTCGCCGCCCCTGTCTTTGCTTGGCCTACAGGGGCTCCCCCGCTTACAGGACATTCGACTTGCGAACTTTCAGGAATGCGAACAAACTAACGTCCCGTTTGCCCAGTTGCCTTTTCGGACCGAGATTCGTAAGTTCAACCGCCGCGCAATAGAATGGCGGTGGTGGCATCTGCATCTGCAGAACGTGAAGAACCAGGTGGCATCTACATCTGCAGAACGTGAAGAACCAGGTGGCATCTACATCTGCAGAACGTGAAGAACCAGCGGCATCTACATCAGCAGCAGCAGCAGCGGCTTTTTGGCGAAGCCACCTGACAAAGACGGTCACCGCGTCGCGCGCTTTCGGACGAGCCTCTGCGGCCGTCTGGAACGCGCTTCCTTCCGATATTAGGAATCCGCTGGAGCTACGGCACTTTTCAATCATTGTCTAGACTGACAAACTCATTTCTCTTAGTACTACTTATTGCGTTCGTTGTTTGTTGGCCTTCTCCCGCACCTCCGATTAGCACGGTGATGCGAAAGAAGCTCGGCATGCGTACAGGTTGCGTGAAGTAAATAAACGAGTGTCGCTGTCGACGGACGGCCGTCCGGCGAAGGAGCACACGGGATTAGCCAAGTTTCCGCGAGGGGCAGAAAGCGCACAAAACGCGTTGCGTGACAGCGCGTTGGGCTGTAGGCCTTAACCGTGTAAGACAACGGTGGCCTTTGCCGTACTGCCCTCTGCTGCCCACAATGCCTACTGCAGCTGTCTTCCAGAACATAGCGGTCACCCATCCAGTCGCTGTCCAGGCTCAAACCTGCTTGGCTTGCGAAGTCTGGTGGGATTGAGCGCATTCGAGTTGTAGGTACAGTATTTATATGGACAGTAGGGATATTTGCCAAACGGTCAAAAAGTGTCGATAGCAGTATAATAGAAATAGATTGAATACTTATGTAATGGGTTCAACTGAGTCACAGATGTAGTAGACTTGGAGGCAACACATGTATTCAGTTCCAACACCCGGGGTAACTTCCCCTTGACAGAATATCAACCTAAGGTGGTGACCACCCGGCTAGCTACACTAGTCACTACGCAACTGGTGTAGTTAACCGGGTGGTGACCACCAGGTGAACTACACTAGTTACCACGTGACTGGTGTGACCACCAGGCTAACCACGCTAGTTACAACGTAACTGCTACTACACTAGTTACTACACTAGTTACTACACTAGTTACTACGTAACTGCTACTACACTAGTTACTACACTAGTTACTACGTAACTGCTACTACGGACCGGGACGAATGACTTCGGCCCCGGTCCACGTGTTGGAGACTCGTTGAACGGAGAACGTAGACAAAGGGTTTCTTCCAGGATGAACAACAACGCCGGTCCCTCTCAGGACCCGGCTGATATTCTCTGCGGCGTGGCTGGCTCCGCCCTTGGCCACGACCACCTTCCAGAATCCTCGGAAAGGATCTGGGTCCCAATCACGTGACCCCCCCCCCCCCCAGCCCCCTCTTGGGGCCCCTCTGTCAACTTATCCGGTCACGTGTCCTCCCGGGTCAACCAGAGTGCCATGGCCTGACATAACCCCATCCTTCGGCGGGCACCCACACACCCTGTCCTGCAGGGTCGGCACTGCATGCCAAGCGTGGTGCCATCTATCGCTATCACTCAGCGCTCACCGGGCCCCTCTAGGGCCGGTACTACACCCACAGTCTGTTGACGTCCAGCCATGTCACTACACTTAGGCAGAGGCGGAGCCAGGATTTCAGGCCGGGGTGACATTTCAACAAATTTTAATTTCAAGAATGATTAGAGAGTCAGGCTGTTGAGCCAGACGCCATCGGTTGGCGACACACTCTGACTAATGCAGTTGCACGGAGGCCGCCAGACCGAGTGTCGTACACTTATACGCAGAATGTCACCCCTGTCACCCCCCCCCTGGCTCCGCCCCTGCACTTAGGCATTCACGACCAATATTATCCATAATTAGAGGGTTTACTCTCCAACACGCCGCTGTGCTGTACTCGTAACGAATTGGCACGTTCTGTTTACGTCACAACCCTTACTAACAGACTGTGTCGGGTGGTGCCGGGTCTGACGACGCATCTATATATTTACGCGCTCTAACCCAAAAAAAAAAAACCTCTGTTATGGATGATATACATAGAGTAAGGCCCGTGGTATTTTACTGCACTTATGCGACATCGCCATGGGTGTTTAAACAAAGTTGATGAAGCTGGGTTTATAAAAGAACTCTGCAATGTTTATTGGAGAAACCTTGCTTTCATTAATCTTGTCAAACAGTTTTGACCGCCTGCCATCCATCTGTGTGCATGTTTGTGTGTGTGTGTGTATATATTTAATGTGATGTACCGGTTATGGGGTGGGGGGGGTGGGCGACAGTGTGTTAATGTTGTATAATATTGCGTGCGTGCGTGTGTGTATATCATGCATAGTGTAGTGGGGAGCGTGCTGCACTACGAACCCGGCGACCCCGAGTTCGATTCCCGCTCACGACTAAAAACCGGTGACGGTTATCTGAACGTGTCCTGGGCCTCCCCTAGGTCAACTCAGCCTCGAAATGAGTACCTGGTGCAGTGTGTAGTAAACATCGCCATTAGGGAGACAAAGACGGCCGGGCGTGGTGTTGGCCACCCACCCCCTCGTGTGCCATTCCGGTCTAACAGCACTTGCCCCAACAGTCTGTTCAGACTATGCGGGTGATCTTTGTTATATTTAAATTAAACCTCGTCGACTCCTGTTTAGACTCGTTCGCTTGAGTCCACTGCTGCAAAACATCCCCGCTGACTTAATCTTGGGGGTGGTCAGCTGTACTGCGAAGAGCCGTGTAAACATTGATTCTGCACCGACTCCTACATCTGGAACCGCGGTAAACATGTATCTGATTTTCAAGTGGTGCGCTTTTAAGGGCATTCTCTTGCATTGAACTGCTCGATATCGGCCATGGGGGTACGCGCGGTACTGCTTGTGTCTGCGCCACGATGTCAAGATGTCAACTACCTCGCCTGGTATGCAGGAGGCCGTGGGTACGATCCTGACCCTGACGCCTGCTGCTGTATATTTAGAGTTTGCATGTTCTCCCCGCGGTCGCGTGGATCTTTCTTTCCGAGTCCTCCGAGTTTTTCCCATGCGCGTTTAGAATCGGCATCACGTGTTGCGAGGATATTTGGCTGCTATAAACGTCCACTTGATGAGCCACTTTGTTGAGCTATCATTTGTGGCCAGGTCACTTCTTGAAGGAAGCTAATAACTCGGTCAGCTTTAACCTGGTAAGATTAAAAAAAAAAAAAAACTGGGTTAGTTTTATTTGTGTATATTTTTTTTTATTTTGCACTGTTTCTGTATTTTTGCATTGTGTTGTTGTTGTAACGTTCTGACCTGTGGCCCCCACTGGACATCTCTCAAAAAAAGCTTCATAGCTCAACGGATTCCTCCCATTATAAATAAACCGCACACACGCGTGCGTGCTCGCTCGCTCGTGCGTGCTCGCTCGCTCGTGCGTGCTCGCTCGCTCGTGCGTGCTCGCTCGCTCATGCGTGCTCGCGTGCAGCTGTGGACGCTGGTGGCGGCGTGGGGTGGTGGCTCACAGCCGTTCGACCTCAGCCTGGACGTGTACAGCCGCGCCATCTACTGGACGTGCGAGAGCACCAACGTGGTGAACGTGACGCGCCTGGACGGGCGCCCCGTGGGGGTGGTGCTCGGCGGCGGTGCCGATCGGCCACGCTCCATCGTCGTGAACCCGGAGAGGGGGTGAGTGTGGCCGGGGTGGGGGGGGTGGATTGGTGGTGGTTGGGGGGGAGTTGGCGCTTGGCAAGGTGGAGCCGAGTGGAATTTCCCGATGACCGGTACCAGCGGTGTCATCAAGGTCGGCCTCTGTGGAGGAGGCTCGTGAAGGACGCTGCTGCTGCTGCTACTGGGCAGTTGGAGGCAGTCGCCCTCCAGCAACAACGGAGGGCCGAGGGGCGACGCTCACAGCAACGATGAACTTGGCAGAGTAGGGGGCACAGGGGGTGCAGCAGCAGCCAGTCATCTCAGTCATCTCAGTCGGCAACTCGTGGCACCCTGGGTCTGTTCTGTGACCTGCCAGCGGGCGTTTGAACTTCACGTGGCCTCGACGTGCACTTAGCCTGGCACAAGCGCCGTGGTGACGTCACCGCCACTTGTTGTCATTGTAGACGAGGTGCACGCGGAAGAGGGGAGCGCGGGTCGTTTTGGCTCTCGGCGTGATTGAGAAAATCCCAAACCTCGCCCAGCTGCGACGTGGCCGGGAAGTGGCGGCACAGCTCCGTGATCTCAGAATTGCGGCGGTGGCAACGCATCACGAACCTCCAGGACCGGGCTCCACGTATCGAGCGCGCCTCCCTGGACGGCACGGAGCGGGAGGTGCTCTTCACCAGCGGCCTGAGTCGCCCCTCCGCCCTGGCGGTGGACAACGCGCCCGGGCGACTTTACTGGGCCGACGCCGAGCTCAAGCGCATCGAGTGCAGCGACCTCAACGGTGCGTTTGACCCCACCCCCCCCCCCCCCCCCCGAGACCCCCCCGCTGAGGCGCTGTGCATAGTGGCCCTTTCTCAGTAGCGACCTGGCGATCACAAATGATGGCTCGACGAAAGTGACGGCTTTTTTTCGTCGTCGTGTGGAAATTTGATGGCGGCCAAATGCTCCAGACGCGCGATGTCGATTCCAAATTGCGGAGGGACAAAACCGGAGGACCCGGAGAAAAATCCACGCGACTGCGGGGAGAGCGCGCAACCTCTAAATATACAACGGGCGTCGAGGTCGAACCCACGACCTCCTTGATACCAGCAGGCACAACTAACTAACCAACTAACCATCCCGCGTTCGTCTGCCGGAGAGCTCGTGTTAAGATCAACACGCGTTCTGCGTGGCAGCATCGTTAAAAGGCACCGGTAACGAGGCCGTGACCGCATTTGTACGTCGAGGATCGGACTCGTCTCCATCCAGAACAGAACAGGGGAGGATTGGGAACATTTCTCAAAATATCCTGCCCGGAGAATGAACGTCAACCGGAAGGAATCGGTGGGATAAAAACACAACTGGCGCGCGCGCGCACACTTGAAACGCTTTGAAGCGAGGTATCATCGCAAAACCGGAGTCCCCAGAGGTAAACCCACGGGGAATGAAGAAAGGCGGACGCCAGTGAAATGTCCGCACGGACGGGCGTCACGGATGTGTGTGTGTTTTTTTTTTTCACTTCACGTGGAGGGGACGGCTATCAGGAAGCCACTGGAGCTCCATAGCTCAGTGGGCCTTACGTGGGAAGGAAAAACAAAAAATAGGAGTTTGGTGCGCACAATATTCCTGAAGCGTCCCGTACTACTCGGTCCTCTGCACCGTCGACGATTTTGTTTTGTCGCTGCGGTGGTTCTCGCGCACCACGGATGTCTCCGTGTAAAGCAGCCGGGCAAGTGGACAAAGAGGACCATGGGCAGTGTGACGAATCAAAATAAACTTGGGACCGCGGCGAGCGCGAGTTGCTGTGCCGGGTCGTCGCCGGGGGGCGTGGGAAAGGATGCGCGGGCTTTGATGTTATTCCTGGCGACGGCGTTGTTGCGACCCTAGCCGCGGCGGGTGGCCACGTGGCACGCCAGGATTTTCCCCCCTTGTTTGTGAAATCAAGAGGTCTTGCAGATATCTCTTAGCGTCAGGAGAGTTGAGAAACCCCCCCCCCCACCCCCCCACCACCTCTCTCTCCACGCCCCGGGTGACGTTGCCAAACTGACGACGCCGAATCGATTCTTACGAACCGCGTTGAATTGTTTGTTGAGGTTTGAGTACACGTCGTTTGTGCGAGTGGTCCCGCAGCTCGATGTTGAACTGTTACGTTAAGGCTGGTTGAGCGGACGAAACCGTACAAACTGACGAGAGAGATAGAGAGAGAGAAAAACATGGGTTGTTGAGGTCTGATCGCATCCTCCACTCGTGATAATTCATTGGATCGTCTGTTGGTGGGGTGGAAGGGGGCCTGGGGGGGTGCGGGGGGGGGGGGGCCGGCCCCGCCCGCCCGCCCCCTTCGTGTGCCCGTGCCGGCCTTCGTAGGCGCTGCTCGCTTAGCAGCACTTGCCCCAACAGTCTGTTAAGGCTGCACGGGTTGGGGGGGGGGGGGGAGACCTTTGAGCTTTGTGTGCGCGTGCGTCCGCCCCTTGCTCTGACACCGCCGCCGCTGCTGCTGCTGCTGCTGCTGCCGCTGCTGCTGCTGCTGCCACCGCCATCGCCGACCGGCGCAGGGGCCAACCGCATCGTGCTGGAGGAGTCGAACATCCTGCAGCCCGTGGGGCTCGCCGTGTTCGGCGCTCACCTCTACTGGATCGACCGGCAGCAGCAGCTGATGGAGCGCGTGGCCAAGGAGGGCGGCGGAGGTCGCACCAAGGTGCAGGGGCGCATGCCCTACCTCACCGACGTGCTGACCGCTCACGAGATGCCCCTCGCCCATTACCGTGAGTGACACCACCCCCCCCCCCCCACCCCACCAACACCCCCCCCCCCATGATCCGTGGATCAAACAAGTCGCTCGAGACGCCGGTGTACAGCAGCGGCAAGGGCAGCTTACGCGAATGCCATCATCGCAAGAGGTCACACGTTTGACTGCAACGGCCATTCGCCGGCATTCCTTCCGCCAGTTCGCCCTCCTCACAGATTCATCCCAGCTCAACCGCGTGACCCTGTGCGACCAAAATGACAAAAGCAACAACAACAAAAAAACTCCCCAAAGTTACACCAGCAGGGTGACGGTCGATTTTACGGACCAAACTCGACGCCCCGTCGCGTGGCTTGGTGCTCCTCCGTCTCCCGCTCGCCGCGTCTCTGTTGCTCTTCGCTCACCCGTTGTGCCACCCTCTCCCCCGCCTGTCCCCCCCGTCCCCCCCGTCCCCCTGCACCCACCCCGTGGCTCGGACCGCAGGGAGCCACCCGTGCTTTGGGGACAACGGCGGCTGCTCCCACATCTGCATCGTCAAGGGGGACGGCACCACGCGGTGCTCCTGCCCCGTTCACCTCGTGCTGCTGCAGAACGAGCTCACGTGTGGGGGTGAGGAATGCCGCTCTCGCTCGCGCGCGCGATGGAACGGAAAGTTCCACACGCAATGATGACGACGGTTCGGTTCTTCTTCCTCTTCCTCCTCTTCCTCCTCTTCCTCCTCTTCCTCCTCTTCCTCCTCCTCTTCCTCCTCTTCCTCCTCCTCCTCCTCTTCCTCCTCTTCCTCTTCTTCCTCTTCTTCCTCGTCTTCCTCGTCTTCCTCGTCTTCCTCTTCTTCCTCTTCTTCCTCCTCTTCCTCTTCTCGGTTAGATCGAGCAAATACGGCAACGCGCGTGGAGCATTAGGCCGCGACAAGGCCACGCCGTGCCGCGCGGTCTTTGGCAGCTTTCCTCCGCTTCACCCCCAAGACAGGCCCCAAGGGCTTTCGCCGGTCTTGAACGGTGCCGCCACCAGGTGGTCCCTCGGCCTGCCCCGCGGTGGGGGGGGGGTCTCTCTCCTTCTCGCGGTGCCCCCCACCGTAGGGCAGCTATCGCTTATGGACCCGGCTTCCCGGCACGTGCCCCAGCCACGCCCGAGAGTCTTCTCTCTGCTGCGTCCCGCGTCGTGCCCCTCGCCCCACAGCAAGGCCTCTGCCGCGCCCCTTTCGAAGCGCACGTGGCCAACCGTTCTAATCGGAGGTGCCCGTATTCGATACACGCGCGCGTGTATATAGATGTAGCGGTGCACGCAGAGCACCGCTACATCTATATACACGTGTGCGTGTGTACATAGATGTAGCGGTGCACGCAGAGCACCGCTACATCTACATACACGTGTGCGTGTGTACATAGATGTAGCGGTGCACGTAGAGCACCGCTACATCTATATACACGTGTGTGCGTGTGTACATAGATGTAGCGGTGCACGCAGAGCACCGCTACATCTACATACACGTGTGCGTGTGTACATAGATGTAGCGGTGCACGCAGAGCACCGCTACATCTATATACACGTGTGCGTGTGTACATAGATGTAGCGGTGCACGCAGAGGACCGGCCGCTGCACCCATCGCTCGCCGCCGACGAACAAATGAGCCCCCCCCCCCCCCCTCTCCCCCCCCCCCCCCCGCCCCCCCCCCGCACGTCGCCCACGCAGAGCACCCGACGTGCAGTGCGGAGCAGTTTGCGTGCTGGACGGGCGAGATCGACTGCATCCCTCTGGCGTGGCGCTGCGACGGCTACGCCGAGTGCGACGACCAGAGCGACGAGCGCGACTGCCCGCTGTGCTCCGACGCCCAGTTCCAGTGCCGCAGCGGGCAGTGCGTGGACGCGGCGCTGCACTGCAACGGCGACGCGGACTGCCAGGACATGTCCGACGAGAGCAGTTGCTACGGTAACGGGCCCCTACCCTCACCTACCCCCCCCCCACCCCCCGCCCGCCCCGCCCGCCGCCATATAGTGTGTGTAGCACGTGTGTGTTGCACGTGTGTGCAGTACGTGTGTGTAGTACGTGTGTGTAGTACGTGTGTGTAGTGCGTGTGTGTAGTGCGTGTGTGTGTAGTACGTGTGTGTAGTACGTGTGTGTAGCACGTGTGTGTAGCACGTGTGTGTAGCACGTGTGTGCAGTACGTGTGTGTAGCACGTGTGTGTGTAGTACGTGTGTGTAGCACGTGTGTGTAGCACGTGTGTGTAGCACGTGTGTGTAGTACGTGTGTGTAGTACGTGTGTGTGTAGTACGCGTGTGCAGTACGTGTGTGTAGCACGTGTGTGCAGTACGTGTGTGTAGTACGTGTGTGTTGCACGTGTGTGTAGTACGTGTGTGTAGCACGTGTGTGTAGTACGTGTGTGTAGTACGTGTGTGTAGCACGTGTGTGTAGCACGTGTGTGTTGCACGTGTGTGTAGTACGTGTGTGTAGCACGTGTGTGTAGTGCGTGTGTGTAGTGCGTGTGTGTAGTACGTGTGTGTAGTACGTGTGTGTGTAGTACGTGTGTGTAGTACGTGTGTGCAGTACGTGTGTGTAGTACGTGTGTGTAGCACGTGTGTGTAGCACGTGTGTGTAGCACGTGTGTGTAGCGCGTGTGTGTAGCACGTGTGTGTAGCACGTGTGTGTAGCACGTGTGTGTAGCACGTGTGTGCAGTACGTGTGTGTAGCACGTGTGTGTGTAGTACGCGTGTGTAGTACGTGTGTGTAGTACGTGTGTGTAGTACGTGTGTGTAGCACGTGTGTGTTGCACGTGTGTGTAGTACGTGTGTGTAGTACGTGTGTGTGTAGTACGTGTGTGTAGCACGTGTGTGTGTAGTACGCGTGTGTAGTACGTGTGTGTGTAGCACGTGTGTGTAGCACGTGTGTGTAGCACGTGTGTGTAGTACGTGTGTGTAGCACGTGTGTGTAGTGCGTGTGTGTAGTGCGTGTGTGTAGTACGTGTGTGTAGTACGTGTGTGTGTAGTACGTGTGTGTAGTACGTGTGTGCAGTACGTGTGTGTAGTACGTGTGTGTAGCACGTGTGTGTAGCACGTGTGTGTAGCACGTGTGTGTAGCGCGTGTGTGTAGCACGTGTGTGTAGCACGTGTGTGTAGCACGTGTGTGTAGCACGTGTGTGCAGTACGTGTGTGTAGCACGTGTGTGTGTAGTACGCGTGTGTAGTACGTGTGTGTAGTACGTGTGTGTAGTACGTGTGTGTAGCACGTGTGTGTTGCACGTGTGTGTAGTACGTGTGTGTAGTACGTGTGTGTGTAGTACGTGTGTGTAGTACGTGTGTGTAGTACGTGTGTGTAGCACGTGTGTGTAGTACGTGTGTGCAGTACGTGTGTGTAGTACGTGTGTGTAGTATGTGTGTGTAGCACGTGTGTGTAGTACGTGTGTGTAGCACGTGTGTGTAGCACGTGTGTGTAGTACGTGTGTGTAGCACGTGTGTGCAGTACGTGTGTGTAGCACGTGTGTGTAGTACGTGTGTGCAGTACGTGTGTGCAGTACGTGTGTGTAGTACGTGTGTGTAGTACGTGTGTGTAGTATGTGTGTGTGTAGCACGTGTGTGTGTAGTACGTGTGTGTTGCACGTGTGTGTAGCACGTGTGTGTAGTACGTGTGTGTAGTACGTGTGTGTGTAGTACGTGTGTGCAGTACGTGTGTGTAGCACATGTGTGTAGTACGTGTGTGTAGCACGTGTGTGTAGTACGTGTGTGCAGTACGTGTGTGTAGCACGTGTGTGTAGTACGTGTGTGCAGTACGTGTGTGTAGCACGTGTGTGTAGTACGTGTGTGTAGTATGTGTGTGTAGCACGTGTGTGCAGTACGTGTGTGTAGCACGTGTGTGTAGTACGTGTGTGTAGTACGTGTGTGTAGCACGTGTGTGTAGCACGTGTGTGTAGTACGTGTGTGTAGTACGTGTGTGTAGCACGTGTGTGTAGTACGTGTGTGTAGCACGTGTGTGCAGTACGTGTGTGCAGTACGTGTGTGCAGTACGTGTGTGCAGTACGTGTGTGCAGTACGTGTGTGTAGCACGTGTGTGCAGCACGTGTGTGTAGTACGTGTGTGTAGTACGTGTGTGTGTAGTACGTGTGTGTTGCACGTGTGTGTAGCACGTGTGTGTAGTACGTGTGTGTAGTACGTGTGTGTGTAGTACGTGTGTGCAGTACGTGTGTGTAGCACATGTGTGTAGTACGTGTGTGTAGCACGTGTGTGTAGTACGTGTGTGCAGTACGTGTGTGTAGCACGTGTGTGTAGTACGTGTGTGCAGTACGTGTGTGTAGTACGTGTGTGTAGCACGTGTGTGTAGCACGTGTGTGTAGTACGTGTGTGCAGCACGTGTGTGTAGTACGTGTGTGTAGTACGTGTGTGCAGTACGTGTGTGTAGTACGTGTGTGTAGTACGTGTGTGCAGTACGTGTGTGTAGTACGTGTGTGTAGCACGTGTGTGTAGCACGTGTGTGTAGCACGTGTGTGCAGCACGTGTGTGCAGCACGTGTGTGCAGTACGTGTGTGTAGTACGTGTGTGTAGTACGTGTGTGTAGTACGTGTGTGCAGTACGTGTGTGCAGTACGTGTGTGTAGTACGTGTGTGTAGTACGTGTGTGTAGTACGTGTGTGCAGTACGTGTGTGTAGTACGTGTGTGTAGTACGTGTGTGCAGCACGTGTGTGCAGTACGTGTGTGTAGCACGTGTGTGTAGCACGTGTGTGCAGTACGTGTGTGTAGTACGTGTGTGCAGTACGTGTGTGTAGTACGTGTGTGCAGTACGTGTGTGCAGTACGTGTGTGCAGTACGTGTGTGCAGTACGTGTGTGTAGTACGTGTGTGTAGCACGTGTGTGCAGTACGTGTGTGCAGCACGTGTGTGTAGCACGTGTGTGCAGTACGTGTGTGCAGTACGTGTGTGCAGTACGTGTGTGTAGTACGTGTGAGCAGTACGTGTGTGCAGTACGTGTGTGTAGTACGTGTGAGCAGTACGTGTGAGCAATGGCGGAGCCAGGATTTTCAGGTAGGGGGCGGCGGCAACCCCTCCAGCAATGAAAAATGATGGAGTTGTTAGGAAGTATGGAGTTGTTAGTAAGTATGGAGTTGTTAGTAAGTATGGAGTTGTTAGTAAGTATGGAGTTGTTAGTAAGTAAGGAGTTGTTAGTAATAAGTAATGAGTTGTTAGTAATAAGTAAGGAGTTGTTAGTAAGTAAGGAGTTGTTAGTAATAAGTAATGAGTTGTTAGTAATAAGTAATGAGTTGTTAGTAATAAGTAATGAGTTGTTAGTAATAAGTAAGGAGTTGTTAGGAAGGAGTTAGTAATAAGTAAGGAATTGTTATGAAGGAGTTGTTAGTAATAAGTAAGGAGTTGTTAGGAAGGAGTTGTTAGTAATAAGTAAGGAGTTGTTAGTAAGTAATGAGTTGTCAACAAGTAAGGAGTTGTTAGTAATAAGTAAGGAGTTGTTAGTAAGTAAGGACTTGTCCCTTGCTTGTTACTCGGCGTGTGCGGCGATGGCACAGCCATCGATCGAGGGTCGAATTCGAACCGCGTGGTGTGATCGATGGCGAGGTGGCGAGTTCGAACCGCGTGGTGTGATCGATGTCGAGGTGGCGAGTTCGAACCGCGTGGTGTGATCGATGGCGAGGTGGCGAGTTCGAACCGCGTGGTGTGATCGATGTCGAACCGCGTGGTGTGATCGATGTCGAGGTGGCGAGTTCGAACCGCGTGGTGTGATCGGCACCGCGCTCGCTGGAGGTGTCGATGCCTTCAGGCAAGTCGTGGACTCTGTAGACGCAGCTGCGCTCAATTCTGTGGTCACTTAGAACCGCTCTGCCGTTACTTATTGCCAATTGTGGACTCAGACTATTGTCCTATCATCTCATAGAGTCCCTGGCACGTAATAATATGCTACACAGTGGCAGCGGGGGTCGCAAAATGCCGATTTTTTTTTTACCAATAAACTCCAATGATCCGATGGAAATGAGGGATTTTGATCAGATCATTGGGAGGGGGGGGGGGCACGTGCCACCCCCCCCCCCACTGGCCCCACCAGTGCGTGTGTGGATGTTGAACTCCTTTCGCCACCGTTGTCGGGGTTGAGCCTGGACGGTGGCGGGTTGAGTGACCCGCTGTGTACTGAACACGTGTGCAGTGGGCAGCAGAGGGCAGCAGAGGGCAGCAGAGGGCAGCAGAGGGCAGCAGAGGGCAGCAGAGGGCAGCAGAGGGCAGCAGAGGGCAGCAGAGGGCAGCAGAGGGCAGCAGAGGGCAGCAGAGGGCAGCGCAACACAGGGCACCGTAGTCCTACACGGTTAAGTCCCGCGCCCACTGCGCTTTGTGCCCCTCGCGGAAGCTTGGCCAATCCCGTGTGCTCCTTCGCCGGACAGCCGCCCGTACGCGCGTTGAGCTTCTTTCGCATCACCGTACGTAGCCAACCGTGCCAATCGGAGGTGCGCGCGGGGGAAGGACGACAAACTAGACGCACAAAGCGGTTTTCAAATTATTGAGTTTTGTCAATCTAGACAATTTAAAAGTGTGCAGCTCCCAAGTGAACCTCCCAATATCGGAAGGAAGAGCGTTCCAGGCGGCCACGGGAGCGCATCCGAAGGCGCGCGATGACGATTGCGTTGACCGTCGTCTCTCGTCGATGATTTGGCCAAAAGCCGCTGCCGGGATGACGACCGAAGTCAAAAGGGGAGGGGTTAGGGGGTGGTATGTATGGATGGCACCCCCTTCACCTCGTGCCGGCGATGGGTGACGGGACGCGCACGATGAGAAGTGATGACGGCGAGAACCTACGAAAGCTGCCACGGGAAACGCGAGAGGAGGTTGGTGCGGCCAACGCTACGCTTCTCCTTTCTGCGCGGAGTAAAAGTAAAAAAAAAAAAGAAGCCAGTAATTGAGTGCCCCCTTTTATTTGGTAAGCCATTCCGCGGCGTCCCGGGTCGTCGCTGAGCGGAGTAGTCCGCTTGGTCAGCATTTAAGGGGGGCCCTGCTTGGTAAAATAACAAGTGCGTCGTATCGTGAGCCGAGTTTCAATTGTCCTTCCACGTGCGGGCGATGTGCCGTGGCCGCTGCGTTGGCGTGCGAGCGCCGCGGTGAAGTCGCCGCCGCTTACTGGCGAAAGACGGTCGACGTTGTCGCTGTGGGCTGTGCTTGTTTGTGGCGGCAAGAGTGCCCAGGGGACATGTTCCAGTGCGGCAGCGGGCAGTGCCTGCTGCGACGGCAACGCTGCGACGGCGCCGCCGACTGCCCGGACGCCTCCGACGAAGACGCCTGCCGTGAGTTCGGTGGCGGGGTCGGCGGCCGCGGTTTGGGGTGCGACAGCAAATCGCTGGGAAGGTTGACGGGGGGGCGGGGGGGGGCTTCTTTGCAGGCATTCTCGCATGCAGTCTCAGGGACGCAAACCACACCTCTACCCTTGCCCCCTGCTAGCGAGATGGGCTGCCTGCCACAAACGGAGCGAGCGCGCGAGCCATCTTTTTCCCCTGCCTCCCTTGATCGTCGGGCGACGGACAGTTCGGCAGCGCTTGCAGGCCACCGCTTGGCCGTCCGCGCGCGAGCGAGCGTGACACCCGTGTCGCTTTCTTTCAGCGCTGACTCCGCTGCCGCCGTCCAGCCACGTGCCGGCCGGCTACACCATAAGCTCGGTGGTGGGCGTGGTGTTCCTCGCTCTCGTCATGGTTGCCGGCGCCTGCTTCGTGTGCCAGCACCTGCTGTGCCTGCGCGGGCGGCGGCGGCGGCGGCGCGGCGGCGGCGGCGGCGTCGTCGGCGGCGTCGGCGGCGGCGGCGGCGTCGGCGGCACCGCCGGGGTCATCGTCGGCGCCGACCTGGGCCCGGGGGGCCACGCGGGTGGCTTTGGGGGCGGCGCGGGAGGGGGGTTGCCCGTCCACACCCCGCTGGCCTTCATGCCCCGCTCGGGCGCTCACGGCGGTTGCCACATGGGTGAGTCGGCCCGGCTCGCTCGCTCGCTCCCTCACGGGCTTTGCGGCCCGCTTGCCGGGCTACGAGTTCCCACGAACTCCCACGAACTCCCACGAACTCCCACGAACTCCCACGAACTCCCACGAACTCCCACGAACTCCCACGAACTGCCACGAACTCCCACGAACTCCCACGAATTCCCACGAACTCCCACGAACTCCCACGAACTCCCACGAACTCCCACGAACTCCCACGAACTCCCACGAACTCCCACGAGTTCCCACGAACTCCCACGAACTCCCACGAACTCCCACGAACTCTCACGAACTCCCACGAACTTCCACGAACGCGCCTTTGAGGTTTTTTTCCCATTAAGCTATCCCACACGCCCGGATAAATGGTAATATCAATTGCACGGCAGTAAAAACACACTTCAATTGTGACATTTAGCCATGCAGTAAAAGGCCTGGCTAGCCAGACCCTGGCTCGCCAGGGATTCTTACTGCATTGCGTGTTTCTTTTTTGTCAGTGATCTTATTTCGTTCAGTGGTGGGGGCAGGTGGGGGTGGGGGGGGGAGCCCCTTCTTCTCGATAGATTAAAACACCTCGTGGCACACCCATTGCTTTACGTGAACCGGCGTACCGTAACGTATGTACAATATGTTGAACCTCTTTTGCACCGTAGTAACTTAGCCAACCGCGTTAATCGGAGGTGCGGGGGACGGGGAACGGCAGCAAATTAAACACAAAAAGTGGAAACGAAACAGGTCCTTGTATACGGGCTCCTCGACTTACGAACATTTGACTTACAAACTTTCAGAGATACGAACAAACCTCGTCCCGTATGTCCAGTTGCCTGTTCGTACCGAGAGTCGTAAGTTCAACCGCCGTGCAATAGATGGCGGTGGTGGCATCTACATCTGCAGAACGTGAAGAACCAGTGCCATCTACATCTGCAGAACGTGAAGAACCAGTGGCATCTACAGAACGTGAAGAACCAGTGGCATCTACATCTGCAGAACGTGAAGAACCAGTGGCATCTACATCTGCAGAACGTGAAGAACCAGTGGCATCTACAGAACGTGAAGAACCAGTGGCATCTACATCTGCAGAACGTGACGAACCAGTGACATCTACATCTGCAGAACGTGAAGAACCAGTGGCATCTACATCTCCAGAACGTGAATAACCAGTGGCATCTACATCTGCAGAACGTGAAGAACCAGTGGCATCTACATCTACAGAACGTGAAGAAACAGTGGCATCTACATCTGCAGAACGTGAAGAACCAGTGGCATCTACATCTGCAGAACGTGAAGAACCAGTGGCATCTACATCTCCAGAACGTGAATAACCAGTGGCATCTACATCTGCAGAACGTGAAGAACCAGTGGCATCTACATCTCCAGAACGTGAAGAACCAGTGGCATCTACATCTGCCGAACGTGAAGAACCAGTGGCATCTACATTTGCAGAACGTGAAGAACCATGGGCATCTGCATCTGCAGAACGTGAAGAACCAGTGGCATCTACATTTGCAGAACGTGAAGAACCAGTGTCATCTACATCTGCAGAACGTGAAGAACCAGTGGCATCTACATCTGCAGAACGTGAAGAACCAGTGGCATCTACATCTCCAGAACGTGAATAACCAGTGGCATCTACATCTGCAGAACGTGAAGAACCAGTGGCATCTACATCTCCAGAACGTGAAGAACCAGTGGCATCTACATCTGCCGAACGTGAAGAACCAGTGGCATCTACATTTGCAGAACGTGAAGAACCATGGGCATCTGCATCTGCAGAACGTGAAGAACCAGTGGCATCTACATTTGCAGAACGTGAAGAACCAGTGTCATCTACATCTGCAGAACGTGAAGAACCAGTGGCATCTACATCTGCAGAACGTGAAGAACCAGTGGCATCTACATTTTCAGAACGTGAAGAACCAGTGGCATCTACATCTGCAGAATGTGAAGAACCATTGGCATCTACATCTGCAGAACGTGAAGAACCAGTGGCATCTACAGAACGTGAAGAACCAGTGGCATCTACATCTGCAGAACGTGAAGAACCAGTGGCATCTACATCTGCAGAACGTGAAGAACCAGTGGCATCTACAGAACGTGAAGAACCAGTGGCATCTACATCTGCAGAACGTGACGAACCAGTGACATCTACATCTGCAGAACGTGAAGAACCAGTGGCATCTACATCTCCAGAACGTAAATAACCAGTGGCATCTACATCTGCAGAACGTGAAGAACCAGTGGCATCTACATCTACAGAACGTGAAGAAACAGTGGCATCTACATCTGCAGAACGTGAAGAACCAGTGGCATCTACATCTGCAGAACGTGAAGAACCAGTGGCATCTACATCTCCAGAACGTGAATAACCAGTGGCATCTACATCTGCAGAACGTGAAGAACCAGTGGCATCTACATCTCCAGAACGTGAAGAACCAGTGGCATCTACATCTGCCGAACGTGAAGAACCAGTGGCATCTACATTTGCAGAACGTGAAGAACCATGGGCATCTGCATCTGCAGAACGTGAAGAACCAGTGGCATCTACATTTGCAGAACGTGAAGAACCAGTGTCATCTACATCTGCAGAACGTGAAGAACCAGTGGCATCTACATCTGCAGAACGTGAAGAACCAGTGGCATCTACATCTCCAGAACGTGAATAACCAGTGGCATCTACATCTGCAGAACGTGAAGAACCAGTGGCATCTACATCTCCAGAACGTGAAGAACCAGTGGCATCTACATCTGCCGAACGTGAAGAACCAGTGGCATCTACATTTGCAGAACGTGAAGAACCATGGGCATCTGCATCTGCAGAACGTGAAGAACCAGTGGCATCTACATTTGCAGAACGTGAAGAACCAGTGTCATCTACATCTGCAGAACGTGAAGAACCAGTGGCATCTACATCTGCAGAACGTGAAGAACCAGTGGCATCTACATTTTCAGAACGTGAAGAACCAGTGGCATCTACATCTGCAGAATGTGAAGAACCATTGGCATCTACATCTGCAGAACGTGAATAACCATTGGCATCTGCAGAACGTGAAGAACCAGTGGCATCTACATTTGCAGAACGTGAAGAACCAGTGGCATCTACATTTGCAGAACGTGAAGAACCAGTGGCATCTACATCTGCAGAACGTGAAGAACCAGTGGCATCTACATTTTCAGAACGTGAAGAACCAGTGGCATCTACATCTGCAGAATGTGAAGAACCATTGGCATCTACATCTGCAGAACGTGAATAACCATTGGCATCTGCATCTGCAGAACGTGAAGAACCAGTGGCATCTACATTTGCAGAACGTGAAGAACCAGTGGCATCTACATTTGCAGAATGTGAAGAACCAGTGGCATCTGCAGAACGTGAAGAACCAGTGGCATCTACAAAATGTGAAGAATCAGTGGCATCTACATCTGTAGAACGTGAAGAACCAGTGGCATCTACAGGAGATTATCCAACTTTTAAAGCCATTCCCCGTGTTTAGTGTACATGCGGTTCAACGTGTTTGGAAACGACTAGAGTAAAATTTGACTTACGAACAAATTGACTTACGAACAAATTGACTTACGAACAGACCTCTGGAACCTAACTCGCTTGTATATATTTTTTTGTGTGCAGTTTTCACGCAGCGACAGTGCCGACCGGCCAGCCGGCCGGCCGATTTTTTTTGTTTTATAAACACCATGGCCCCCTTCGGCTTCCCCCCCCCCCCCGCCCTCAGGTGGCTCGCGTGGAAAGTCCTTGATGAGCTTCGACAGCCTGATGGGGGTGGGCGGCGGCGGCAGTAACGGGGCGCCACCCTACGACCGCGCGCACATCACCGGCGCGTCCTCCAGCAGCTCCTCCAGCAAGGGCACGTTCTTCCCGCCGGTAAAAGCCCTGGGCGGCGGCGGGAGGGAAATCCCAACGGCCGCGCGCTCCAGTGGTGGCGATTCTCCAGCCGCTGTCTCGAATGGGCCGTTGAGGGAATCGGTGCTCGTTATCGCCGGTTGTGATCCCTGCGGGGCCCAGTGCTGGAAGATTCTCCAGCCGCTGTCTCGAATGGGCCGTTGAGGGAATCGGTGCTCGTTATCGCCGGTTGTGATCCCTGCGGGGCCCAGTGCTGGAAGATTCTCTAGCCGCTGTCTCGAATGGGCCGTTGAGGGAATCGGTGCTCGTTATCGCCGGTTGTGATCCCTGCGGGGCCCAGTGCTGGAAGATTCTAACTGGATTATTTCTTATTTTACTTACCAAGTAAAGGCCCAGCGAGCTATATATATATAGCTCTGTATTTTTTCAGAAGCGACTTGGCCACAATTGATAGCTCGACGACACGGCTTGTCGTTACGTGGAAATCAGTGTTGGCCGATTGTTCTAAACGCTTGTTGATGCTAAATCTCGAGGGGGAAAAAAACGGAGGACCCGGAGAGAGAGAGAGAGAGACGCGCAAACACCAAATATACAGCAGGTGTCAAGGTCGGAATCGAACCCATGTCCTGCCAGCCTTGATAGGCGCTCATTAACATCAACTTGACCCAACAGTCTGTTAATGGCTATACCGGGGGGTGGGGGGGGGGGGGGAGGATGGGCGGGAACTTTGTCTTTGTCTTCTGTTGCAGAATCTCAACCCTCCACCCTCGCCTGCCACGGACCGGTCTCGCTACACCGGGATCCCCAACTACAGCAGCACCCCATCCACGTACAGGGCCTACAGGTAGGCTGTCTCCCCCCACCCCCCCACCCCACTGCCTTCACCCTCGTCAAGGCTGTCGTTGTTGCGCCCTTCTGCCAAAGTGTCGCGTGGGTTGGCTTTCGGGGCAGCGGCAGGAAGCGCCTGGGTTCGATTCCCGACCCCCCGGGTGCCCTTTGCGCGAGAGCGGGGTTCGTACGTGTCCTCGCCCCCTCGTTCTGCGTTGCGGCTGTGCCTACTTACGTAGCCAAACCGTGCTAATCGGAGGTTGGGGGATCGGACGTTCCGTTTACCCCCTCCTCCGTGTCATGCGGTTTCGTCCCACGGCCAAAACAAACGGACAGTGTCAACTGGTATTGGCCAATCAAAAACAGTCCTCCCAAAAAAATGTAATATATATATACAACACAGGTAAATTGCCCAATAGGGAATACACACAGGAGCAACGTGGCCCGCCCCCACCCACCCCACCAGACCTCCCCCCCCCCCCCCCCCCCCCCATTAAAGCCATAAGAGCGCCGCATGTGGCTCCGAAGCCGCAGGTTGCCAACCCCTGCACATGGTGAACTGGACTTCCACGGTGAACTTGAATGTGCTGTGTCCAGCTGCGACGGCGATTTCGGTCACGTTTTCACCACCTGTCGTGTGTCACGGCACGTTTGGTTTTGGACGCTGTGTTGCGCAAATGATCCTGGTGTGTGAATTCTGTTCCTGTGGCCGTCCCCCACCTCCTTTCTTTTACGCACCACTGCCACCCACCGTCGTGCAATACACGCACTCGCCGTGCTCACAATCACACACACTGCACGCACGCACACACACACACACACTGCTCCACGCACACACTGCTCCACGCACGCACGCCCACACACCCACACACCCACACACACACACACACACCACACACACACACACCACACACACACACCGCTCCACCCACACACCACCCACACACCACACACACCACACACACCACACACCACACACACCCACACACACACCGCTCCACACACGCCCACACACCCACACACCACACACACACACACACTGCACGCACGCACACACACACACACACACCGCTCCACGCACACACACACACCCACACACCCACACCTACACACTACACACACACCACACACACCGCTCCACGCACGCCCACACACCCCCACACCACACACACCACACACCACACACACCACACACCACACACACCCACCACACACCACACACGCCACACACACACCGCTCCACCCACACACACCACACACACACACCACACACACCACACACACACCGCTCCACGCACGCCTTCGCACGCCAGGCATCAGAAGCCGCACGCCGTGGCCCCCCCGACCACGCCGTACAGCACGGACGTGTGCGACAGCGACTGCCCCGTCGTGCCGCTCGGCCCCGCCCGCGGCTGGCGCCCCGGGCCCCGGCACGCCGCCCACGCCGCCTCCGGGAGCGGCGTGGGCGGCGTGGGCGGCGTCGTCTGCGCGCCGCCCCCGCCGCCCGTCGCTCTACCCGGGCCGCCACCGACGGCGGCGGCGCCGCCGCCTCGCTACTGCGGTGACGCTGCCGCGGCGGCGGCGGCGGCGGCGGCGGCGGCGGCGTACGACTCGGAGCCGTTCGCGCCGCCGCCCACGCCCTGGAGCCAGTACCTGTCGGCAGAGGACAGCTGCCCCCCGTCGCCGTCCACCGAGCGCAGCTACTTCCACCTGTGCCCTCCGCCACCGTCACCGTGCACCGACTCGTCGTGAACGACCGCCCGCCCGCCCGCCCGCCCGCCTCCTACCCGGCTGAACTGATTTGGCCAGCGGTGCGCCTCGGCTAGTTGTGTGTGTGTGTGTAAACTAAAAAGTACGATTATGAGCTATGTAGTGGCTTCTTTTGCGGAAGCGACCTGGCTTGCCACCAAAGACGGCCCAACGGAAGTGGCTTATCGTCGCATGGAAATGTATAGCAGCCAAATCCTCTGGAATTGCACGTTGATTCTAAATGCGGGCGGAAAAGCTGGACGACCCGGAGAAGAATCCGCGCGACCACGGGGAGAACGTGCACGGGCAGGATCGAACTCACGATGCCCCTGCACGCTGGGCGAGGTAGTTAACATCACGCCACCATGTGCGACTTCGTGTGTCGGAGGTTTGCCGGCTGGCCGGGTGTCCGCTTGCTAGTCGCGCGAGTGTGGTTCGCGTGGCCGTGAGCTGTGAATGGCCTCGTTGCGGCTTGCCACGTGCCGGCCGGCTGGCTGGCGAGTTATACAAATCCGGCGGCGGCCGCTTTTAATTTCTATCGGTTTGGTTAGGTGGCTTCTGGTTGGCTAAAATTGAGTTGGCCCCTTTAGCAGTAAATGTTTCGGCGAGATTGGCAAGCGATTTCTCGCCCCGGTTACGAGGTTTTAGCTTGTTAGAACATTACAGAGCTGCCGTGAACATCCTTTTTTTTTTTAAAATACCAACCGATCCCGCGTGCGATCCCGCATGCTCCGAAGTGGGATCTGTTACCGATTCCAGATACTGACTCACGTGGGTTCCTTCGCGACTTTTGTTCGTCCGCGCTTAACAGGTTTTCTTGCTTTTGCCGGTCGTGTGTGTGTTTTTTTTTTTCGCGGGGTTATTGCACCACACCTGAGGTGTAGCGGCCGGCTCTCCCTCTCTCTCTCTCTCTAAGTTTGCGGGACCGTTGATGACGCTGTACCGCTCGGCCACAACTTTTTGTTCGAGCAAGTACGAAAGCACGCCGGTCCACGCACGTGGCACGGCCGCAGCCTCCGTCGTTGCCGGCGACACGGTGGGGGGGGCGGGGGTTGGGGGGGGGGGGATCGTTTTGGTGGTGTAAAGGGGCAGAAGGTCAGCGACATCCCTCGCAGGGGGAGCGACGTTTGGGCCCTGCGGCCGAGCGCCCAGCGGGGAGCGCCGCTCTCGCGACGGAGCACGCGCCGAGCAAGGGCGCCCATCTCTCCGGTTCGCGTCAAAATGTCAAAAAAACCAATCAGGCGGTGGGCACAAATTTGATGGCAACCGTCGTCAGCTGGAAAATCCAATTTCTCGTCGCCCCTCGAAACTGTTTGTGAACATTTTAACGTGAAGAGAATTCTCTCTACTTCAAGCCTTTTAACGTGTTTGGGTATTTTTTTTCCCGCTCGAAATTTTCCGGAGGTTTTTTTTTTTCTGGATTGGATCGCGTAAATATATAAATGCGTCGTTAAACCCGCCACCCTCCGACGCAGCCAATTGGTGAGTTTTGTCACGTAAACAGAACGTGCCAATTTGTTAATAGTGCTTTATATTGCCACGTACTTCCCTCCCCTCGTCTGTCACTCGCCGTCTCTCTAAAGCGAATCAAATAGCCTACAAAGCCCCCTTTTGCCGAATGCACTTACCCGCTATATATTCTCTCGCATAAAGGTGCCAACAATATTTACGTCGCTCCTGACCCGGCGTCCGTTGAGTCGTTTTTTGACGCAGTTGCGTTTCAACTCTTGCCGCTTTTTTTTTTTGCAATCGTGTTGTTGTTGTTGTTAAACGAACGGTGCGGGGGGTTTAGAACTCGGCGGAGATTGTTCATCACCCTCGCCGTGTTTTCTGCCTTATTGCCTCGCGCGCGGGGGGGCGAGCCATCGTTGCCTTCGTGCCCCGCTGCGTTGCCGAAACCGATTTTGGCTTTCGCAACTTTGAAATAAGCATCTCCAAGCCGCTAGAAACCAAAGTTTATGCTCGTGAACGGAGGGTGCGTGGAAAAGTAACTCGGCAGGGGCGGGGGAAAAAAATTACCGCACGTCTTACGTTCGCGTGCCCGGCCATCACGCGTGCCCGGCCCATCACGTGTGCTGTGTCACAACGGTTGGCTAGAGGGGAGTTTAGAGTAGTACATCTCTCTGTGTTATTGCCACTCGCAAAGCAGTGGCTTTTTGGGGTCACCCCTAACATTGCCTCTGTCCAGGAGCGAGCGAGTACACTCCAGCGAGAATGTGTCCCTCTTGCACGTCGACTCACGTACGCATTCAAACCTCCTTGTTGCGCGCGCGGAAGGGTTCGTTATTATAACAAGACCCTAATGCCAGACGATGGGATGCTGCAAGGGCAGTCCTCGAAGGTCAGATGTCGACCCCTCGACCTCTTGTGTGGGGATCAGGCAGAAGGAAGGAGGCGGTGGCGGCGGCACCACCGCCGCCGCTTTCTAACTCCGTCGTTCAAGTGGCGACGTTGAGACGCCCGCTAGTTGGGTCGATCGCCGTTCCCGCGTAGCAACTTTGAGCCCCAATGCGGAGAGGGGCAGCCGTGGGCGGGGGGGGGGGTACGTGAAGGAGCAGCGGTATTTGTGGACTATCCCGCGGGAGAGAGCTGCTTTTGTGGACAGCACGGCCGTATTTTATTTTGTTTGTAAACGATGTCAGATTCTTGTTTTTGTCGTCGTCGTCGTGATTGTGACGTTTCCGACGCTTCCGTTTGCGTCACACCACGGATCGGGGGCGGGGTGGGGGTGGGGGTGCGGGAGGCGATTTTAGCTGCCAAGCGTTTTTCTTGACGGCCGCGTTGAAACGTCTCGGATATCCGGCTCTTTTTTTTTCCCTCATTATTTTGGACGCGTCACCCCCGCCCCCTATCCACCCACCCACCCACCCCCGTCTCGCAAACTCCTGCGGCAAGTTGCGCACCCCGGTCGCGCGGGTCGACGTTCCATGCGGAGTGCGGCGGAGCCCTCGGAGAAGTGGGGCAGCCCTCCCCGTGGCCGCCACCACCACCACCACCACCCCCCTCCAGCCCCCCCACGTGATCCGCGGAGATCAAACAAATCATTCTCTCTGCTTCTATCGGTAAAGTCACGTAGATATAATTAGTGTTTTTTTTTAAAGAAAACACGACGTTTTCGGTCGCAGCACAAGCGTCCGTCTTCAGGTGAGGATAAAAAAAGAGGATCTGTCGTGGCTTCATGTAGACACGGAAGGTGGGGGGGGGGGGGAAGGAGTTTGGTTGTCGGAGTTCACAGGGGAGCGAGGACGGGGGGGAAGGGTTTGTGGCGTGCGTGGACGAGTTGGTGGCTGGAGAAATGAGCAAGTACTTTACCGAAAGAAGCAGAGAGTATGGATCCCCGCAGGCACAGAAGCTTCAAATCAAGATTGAAACGAATCGTTCGCGACGCCGGTGTGTACGGCAGCATGTGGTGGGGACCAGGTTGCTTCGTATGCGAACGCTGCCGCCGCAAGAGGTCGCGCGCTTGGCGCTGGATGGATATCCGTCTCCGTTTAGGAGGAAGGATATTATACAGGAGGGTGCTTCAGAAAAATGTTAACACTCCCGAGAACGTCTCCACAATAACCACCACGTGACACGTGCTGCTGCCTCGGGGCTCTGAAGACCACCCGGAGGGGGAGATTCCAGGCCCACGCGTTCACAACGGTGGCGAACAAAGTTGGGGAGACTCTTTGAAGCTATTGACATGACATTTGTTCTCACGTTACAGTGTTATTGTCCGTTCTTTTTCCCCATTTAATAACGATAGTCCCATAAAAAAAAGTGTTAACATTTTTCTGAAGCACCCCGTGTGTCTCTATATGCACACGCAGATATACCTTGCGTTGGCCGCGTGAATCTTCAGGTCCAACCGTGCACGCGCGTACGTTGAACTTCTTTCGCGCCGTACGTAGCCAGCCGTGCCACTCGAGAGGTCACCTTGACAAAGTGCCGGCGGTGACGTTCAGAGGGACGGCACAATCGCTCGCCTCTGGGCCAGTTAAAGGGGGTGTCGTCTGTGTGTGTGTGTGTCCCCCCCCCCCACACATCCTCCCGCCAGCGTGGGACCATGGTCATATGCTCCGTGCGACATTGACAACGCAACAACAACAACAAGAGTGTACGACGTTAAACAAAGAAAGGTTGGCGTCGAAAGATCGCGGGCGCATCGCTGCTCACGGCGCCTTGCTCCAGAACACGATAGGACAGCGTGCGTGCGTGCGTGCGTGTCGAGCTGTTCATCTTGTACTCTGTTCTGAAGGACTCTGGACTGTCGCCCCAAGCATCATTGTTTTATATTTAATTGTCCTGTTACAGGGGGGGGGGGGCGGGCGGTGGGGTGAGGGCGACAGACAGTGTGTTAATGTTGTATAATATCGCGCGCGCGCGTGTGTGTGTGTGTGTATATATATCATGCATAGTGTAGTGGAGAGCGGTAGTGTGGTGGTTAGCGCGCTGCACTACGAACCCGGCGAACCCGAGTTCGATTCCCGCTCACGGCCGACGCCGGTGACGATTATTTGAACCGGTCCCGGGCCTCCCCTAGGTCGACTCGGCCTCAGATGAGTACCTAGTGCGGTGTGTAGTAAACATCGCCACTGGGGAGACGAAAGTGGCCGGGGCGTGTTGTTGACCACCCACACCCCCTCGTGTGCCGTGCCGGCCTCCATAGGTGCTCGCTAACAGCACTTGCCCCAACAATCTGTTCAGGCTATACGGGGGGGGGTCTTTGTCTTTGTATATCATGCATAGTTAGGCAGTGCGTGGCTACGTCCGGAGCGTTATCTCGTCTCGGCAGGTTTGGCTTTTTGGGGAAGTGCTGTCTGACGTTGACACATTGACCACAGTGGGATTGTGAGAGGGTGGTGGGGGGCTAAATCTTGTACATGGCAAGCAAACCAGCAGCTGTGCAACCGTCTGTAGGCCAACACTCCGCTAATGCTGCTGCTGCTGCAACCATCAATGTCAAGTTCTCAGCCTTGCCAAACACACTAAAGCACGTTTATTGGTCGTCAAACATCGCCGTTAAAGCGCCGCCGCGAGAGAGTACTCGAAAAGAGTTTGACAAGTAAGTATGTTGAACTTCTTAAGTACGGATGTTGAACATACGTACTTAAGTGCGTATGTTGAACGCCTTAAGTGCGTATGTTGAACGTCTTAAGTACGGATGTTGAACTTTTTTCGCTCCGTACGTAGCCAACCGTGCTCATCGGAGGTGGGGGGGGGGGGGGAATGACGACAAACTAAACGCGAAAAAAGCAGTTTCGAATTGTAGTTACGGCAATCGCCATTTTCCAGTAATAATTCACAGCCCCCTTTTCATCAATCCACTGCTGGTTGGGTGAAAGACAAAGCCAGAAAATGGGGTCACGGTGGCTGACCACCCACCGCCGTCCTGGTCATTGTGTCCTTGTGAAGGTCAGTGTGTCCTTGTGAAGGTCAGTGTGTCCTTGTGAAGGTCAGTATGTCCTTGTGAAGGTCAATGTGTCCTTGTGAAGGTCAATGTGTCCTTGTGAAGGTCAGTGTTTCCTTGTGAAGGTCAATGTGTCCTTGCGAAGGTCAATGTGTCCTTGCGAAGGTCAATGTGTCCTTGCGAAGGTCAATGTGTCCTTGCGAAGGTCAATGTGTCCTTGCGAAGGTCAATGTGTCCTTGTGAAGGTCAATGTGTCCTTGTGAAGGTCAATGTGTCCTTGTGAAGGTCAGCGGCAGTGCAGCGTTCAGCGCTGCGCTACAAAACCCGGCGGCCCGAGTTGGATTCCCGCTCACGGCCCACACAACCAGGGTGACAATTATCCGAAGCGGTCGTGGGCCTCTTCCCTTGGTCGGCTCGCCCCCCAAATGAGTACCGTGGTGCGGTGTGTGAACGTCGCCACTCGGGGAGACAAAGGCGGCCGGGCGTAGTGCTGTCCGCCCCACCCCCTCGTGTTGCCGTGTCGGCCTTCACAGGTGATTGCTAACAGCACTTGCCCCAACAGTCTGGCCAGGCTATACCCGGGGGGCTCTTTGTCTTTGGAGTGGCCTCACCGGTTCACCAGCGAAGTTTGTCGTGGGCCAGGAATGAAGCTCTCAGAACGACCCCCGGGTTCGTGTCGTAGAGCAAATCGCTAGGCCACAAACCCCACGGCTCCCTCACCTTAACCCCCCCCCCCCCCAACATGGTCATCATCATTGTGCTGCTGTCACAAACCCAACAATGGTTTCAAATGTGTGGCGGACCTCACGCCGGTGATGTCTTATCGGTGAAAGCGTCCGCTTGTCCACGTTGGGAGTTTGCTTCGACAATGTGAGAGAGAGAGAGAGGAAAAAAAACAATCGTGTAAATAATTGCTATACATACAGATTTTAAATAAAAACTATTTTATTACAGATCGCACCGCGGCTGGTTTCTTGAGACTCGTCCACGTGGGTTGAACGACGCTCCCAGATCTTGACTTGAAGCTTTCGTGACTGCACGAATTCATATTATTTGGGTCTTTCGGTAAAGTCACGTAGATAGAAAAAAATGTATATTTAAAAAAATAACGCCGTTTCGATCGCAACACAAGCAATCGTTTTCAGGTGATTTTTTTTGTTTTTTATAATTTTTTCTCTACGTAACTTTACCGAAAGACCCAAAGAGTGAGAGGATGCTCCCAGATGTTGCAAATGAAATGGAAGAGAGGCGATACTTGCGCCTGGATTTCCAACGCACTCAAAGTTACGCGTGGGGAGATTGTGAATTCGGAATGCGTTGTATTGTTATTGTGTGAGCTTTTCGCGCGTGTTTGTACAATGCGTGCGCGAATATAATTGACGATAAAACATTATTTCTGTTGCGTTAAAACACGTGGTGCCGATATTGCATCTCGACTCAAAAGGTAACTTCCATTCGCCGAATGTTTACGGAGCGGAGGGTGGGGGGGCGCCGCCAGAATTTTTTCCAAATCTCGGGGGTTCTCTTGCTCGTCGTCACCCATTGACAAAGGGAATCTAGTTTAAAATGTTGAGTGTTTATTTGCGTTAGCCCTTGCCTGTCGTCGCCAAACTAAATTCGTCATGTCGCAGGGCATTGTGTAAAAGTGTATCCCGATTTAATCTTTGCGTGCCGAATTACGGTGTGCAATGGCGAGTGAAAAAGCGTAGAATTTATATCTCGGGAATGCCCCAGGCTCTTTAAGGGGCGGCGTGTATCGCACGTGCGTTGAAACTTCTTTGTCGCCGTACATAACCAACCGTGCTAATCGGAGGTGCAGGGATTCCCAACTGGGAGCGGTGATGCCCCCCTACCCCCCACCTTCGATTAGCACGGTATACTACGTACACTGCAAAATAAGCTCAACACACACACGTACATTCCTGGATTGAACAGCAGGACATTTGCAGATCGGCTCAAGACACTGAACCTTGTTTCGTCTCGGAATAAGGAAGAACGTGCGATTTTAATTTTTACATCCAGGTATTGGAAATAATATTGTGACCCTCCCACCAGGTCGACACGGGACTACTCGCAACCACTTGAAGCTAGACGCGGCAAACAAGAGGCCCACAGGCACGCTAGTGGAAGTTGGATAAGTTGAAGACCGAAAACGTGCGAGGTGGTTCTTCTAAAGAAATGGCTCGAGATACCGGGATTGAGAGAAGTGCACCAACAGCTAATATTGTGGCTAACCGTTCGAACAAAGATGGTCACTTTCAGATGCGCTTCTGCAGCCGCCTGGGACGCTCTTCCATCCCATGTTAGTAAGCCACTGGAGCTGGTCTTTAAGTCAGCTAGATTGACAAAACTAATTTTTGTTGCATAATTGCTTGTTTAGGTTGTCTTTCCGCCCCCCCCGCACCTCCGATTTTAGCACGGTTGGCTCCATCCGAAAGAGGTTCCAACGTACGTACCATGGCCGACTTACCACACCCCTACCCAACCCTCTGTGGCATTGATTCTCAGTCCACCGTTTGACGTGCATTTACAATTCCAATGCTGCCCGTCGTCTCATCTCGATGTGTTCCATTGCACCGTCCAGTTCACACCGTCACGGGCACTCCCAAACGAAAAGCAGACATGTTAAAACAATCTCCATCCATTTACAACTTTATTAAAAGCAACGCAAATATTTGATACCACACACATTCTGAATCTGCATTTTTTTTAATTCTCAACTAGCCTTCAAAATTACATCCTTGCCTCCGGGCCATCCGCTCCACTACCTTTATACCATCCAATTAAATCAAAGACAGGGCGCAGGGGTAAACAAAAAAAAACGATTCAGCCAGCAAGCACGTATTGGTGTGTCCAGGAATCACGGCTGGGCCACACACACACGTGACAGTGAAGCAGCACGTCATCAGCACAAGGTGGCGAGCCTCCGCCACGTCGTTCCACGACAAATTAAGCGAGCTGGGGAGGGGGGGGGCAACGTGTGCTCTCGCTGACATCCGGCGACGATAGAAGTTCAACACACACACACACTGCCGTCAAGGCAGAATTGCAAAAGCAGCAAGTCCTTAGGATGTAATGCGTTGGCGACGGTTTCTTTAGCGACTGTAGCTCCCCACGTGGGGAGAGACACTCCCGGTTGTTAAATTCTCACCGTGCCAAGCTTGCCATCGTCAAAACGGGAATTACCATCCCACGAAACGCTCCCAAGGTAATTGTGGCATCGCCAAGATGCAGTGGCATGGATCGCCTAACAGCCACGAGCCTTGTATGTGTTGGGGAAGACGGTGGGGATCAGTCCAACCGCCACTTGACAAAAAATAAACACCCAATGTGGCTTCCAGGCGCAAGATGCCGTCACTGGAAACGTTGCATTTGATTCACAAGCCCAGAAAAATGAACGTGCAGGTTTTAATCGCGGGTACAATGTGCAGCTCGCTTCAAAAATGTCCCAAAGCACGGCAAAAACCACCACCGATTTGAAAAATGGTGAATGAATGAAAACATTTAACAAGAAAAAAACACAGTAGTGCAAAGGGCAGTTAAGGACTTGGAGCCGGATGGGTGGGGCAGACTGTCAACCACATCGCTGTCACAAACGTCCGCGGGACCAAGACAAAATCGGCGTTGCAGAGCGCCGTCCAATCAAGAAGCACTTTGTGGCAGGTCGGTGAGGAACGGCGCACGGATTGCTGCGACACTGAAGGGGTGTCCCGGGCCTGTCAAGTTTGAAGTCTAGCGAGACTGTTTTCATTGTTTTAATCTGTCATGCTACGGGGGGAGGGGGGGTGGGAAGACAGAGAAAGCTCAAGTTGCTTTTCGCTCCATCTCTGGCAAAACCTTCAGGCGACAGCCGCTGGGGGGGGTTGGGTCGAGGCCAGGAAACTAAGCCGTTTTGCGCCAATTCATCGGCATACTTTAAAATCCGAGCGGTGGCCTTAAAGTCAAGTCCCGAGCTCGGAACCGAGACGCACTTTGGCTCAAGGGCCTTTGGTGCAATGCGCCGCTGAACAATAATTGGCGCGTGCTGTGCTCCCGAACCAAGGGCCCGTTACACTGGGTAACCGGACCGATTGTTGCTGGAGTAAATTTTTTTTTGTTCATTCAACTTGTTCACTGGCTGCCTTCCTCGCACGTGCGAAACCGCAACACGAAACTTTTTTTTTCCAAAATTATTCGGTCAAGGGGCACGCGCGCTCTGGAAGTTTACTTCGACCGCTTACCTTCGACTTCGATCAGCGGCTCTTAACCTTTACTGCGGTCTTGCGCCCCCCCCTCTGGTTCTCAATCGATTGTTACAAAAATGCACAATGTTCATAAACACATCGCGGTTTGATGAAACAAAAGTAAGTTCTAAATTACGTTTGCCCGTGCTTAGTGTGTTTCGTTGATTTCCCTTCTAAAAAAAAAATCTGACCATGTCTCGCACGCCCAGGAAGGGTGTGTCTCACACACCCACAGGGAGGGGTTTGGCGTGATGGACCCCCAAGTTAAGAGCCACAGACTGAGCGCGAACATTTGCGGCAATGGAAATAGCGCAACTGTGAAAGACAAAGTCGCGTTTCGTCCAGAAGCGGGCGAAAGCGCGACCGGGAACCAAATTGGAGCCGATTTTCCCTTCTGCCCACCCCCCTCCCACCGTTGCCCACTCACCATCGCCCATCGGCATCGTCGCCGTGGCCAACCAAGAGGTGTGAAGGGCGGCTGTGGGCCACGGAGGAGCCCTGATGGGGCCCCGAATCGGAGAACGTTCGAGAAAACGGTAAGCTGGCCGAGCTAAATGTTTCGTCGTTGTGAGCAGTTTTATTCTGGCGAGTCTCAGGATTTTGCCAGGATTTTCTTTGTAACAACTGAAATGAAAGTCAACAAAAATCTGCCAGGTAAGATATTTAAAAAAAAAATTATGACGCAGAAGTTTCTTATAACATCCGGTTAATCTCAAAATTATGGAATTATGAGCACGGGGGTGAGGGCAGGGGGAGACTGGACCTGATGCATCACAAAATGTAATGGCACAGGGTCAAGCAAGGGTGCGGCAGTACGCTATTACGCTACGGGATTTTTTTTTTGGCGTTCTTAGGTACAAGTACGGTACACGTCGGTACGTCATTACGGAACGAAATCCGAGTTAAATATCGCACTGCCACCCAGGGGTTCAAGTCATATCGCCGAACAGGCGGGGCAGGGAGGGGGCGAGTAGGGTGGGAGACTTGGGGGCGGGTGGGGGACAGGCCTCTGCTCGGTCACACGGCCTCGGCGAATCCCACGCGGTTGTTGTCGCGGTCGAAGACGGTGTAGTAGGGCCCGATGAACACGTCGCCCAGGATCCAGAGCGGGCCCGCCGGCGGGGGGATGTCCATGCCGATGAAGCCGCTCAGGCACACGGTCTGGCCTGCCTGGCTCACCTGCGAGAGAAGGGCACGCCGGGGAAGGTAGAAGGAGGGGGTTAAAGGCCCGCCTGGCTTACCTCATGTTAACTACCTCGCCAGGTATGCAGGAGGTCGTGGGTTCGATCCCGACCCCGATGCCTGCTGCTCTATATTGCCCCCCCCCCCCCCCCCCCCCCCCCCGTGGTCTCGTGCATTTTTAGCTCCGGGTCCTCCGGTTTTTCCCTCCACGTTTAGAATCAACATCACGTGTTTTAGAGTATTTGGCTGCTGCTATAAATTTCCACTTCGTTGAGCTATCATTTGTGGCCAGGTCGCTTCTGAAAAATAGCTACTGTATAGCTCAGTGGGGGCCTTACCTGGTAAAATAAATTTAAAAAATTGTTCAGTTTTAGTTTCGAAGAGATTGGTGCCATAAAAGATGGTGCCACTTTTCGAGCATATTGGCAAACGACAAGGGAGGAAAGTGGAAACAAATGACAACATGTGGAGTGGACGCCTCCGGGCTACCTGCCCCATCTAGCGCGATGGTGAAACGCGCAGCCCTGCAATTTGCTCTGCGCCGGCAAGGAAGTCTCCGCAAGAGGGACTTTTAAAACTTTGGCTCCAAGCCCCCCCCCGCCCCCCCACCAACCCCCGCCCTCGAATTGTGCGTCGCCGTTTCATTCGTCAAGTGTTGCGCGCGTTACGGATTGCTCTTCTTAGCATCCGCACTTGGGAGCGTACGCCTCCTCTGCATGCCCCGAGAAAATATTGCCCCCGTCCGATTCGGCCGCCTGACCTCGGTGATGCCGACGCTGTCCATCGGGGAGAAAGCCTCCCCTCCCCCCCCCCCCCGAGCCCGGCGGCGAGCGCTCACCTTCATGACGTACTGCTCGCCCGTCAGGCTGTACTTCTTGCCGCCGATGGTCAGGACGATGATGGGCAGAGTGGGGACCTTGTTGCAGTTGATCATGTACTGGGGGGGGGGGGGGGGGGGGGTGGGGAGGCCGTCACATTAGCGAAACGGGACTAAAACAAATCTTCAGACTCGGCCACTGGCCTCGCAGTAAGGAGTTAATCGTCCGACTGCGTTAAACAAACAAGGTGCATCTGCCAAAGGCGACTTTATCGCTGTTTGCGGTACGAGCATCATGTCGTGAGACGCAGCAAGCCAATCCACGTTGCGGAATGGTGTCCCCACCCCCCCCCGGAAGCAGACACCATGGAGCTACTTCCGAGTGTCCTATGGGCCACACGTTAGAAGACCGCATTTTAACCACCCGCCCCGCCACTTGAGAGAGTTGTTTGTTGCGTGTCCGTTAAACCTGGTGCTTTTGATCCTCAAGAGCTGGAAATGAATAACCAAATGTAATAAGACGTGGGGTGGGGGGGGGGAGGGGTTTAGTGTTTGTGCTACGCATGCAAGTAAGACCGTCAAACTCGTCTACACACGGACACGGTTCAATCACGAGGTCGCCGCCCAGGTTCGAGCCCAGGCCCTCAAACGGCGCTCTCGACCTCCGACCTACACGTGCACCTCACTGCGACTTGGCATTCATGCGGTGCGACCGCACGCACAGGACGCAGACGAGAATCGACGACTCGGGTCGACGAACTAAACTCCTAGCAAGCGGGGCGGAGCGTCGGTGTGAGGAGCGTGATGTCGGGCCGGGGTGGGGGAGGGGGGGGATGGATGTCAGGGGTCAGGGGTCAGCGCGGGCGACCCACCTCTCCCATCACGAGCGGAATGGCGCCGATGGCCTTCTGCAGTGCCTCCACCTCCTTGGTGGGGCCGGCGATGAGCGAGGTGCCCGTGTCCACGATGGCCGCACAGCCGCCGCTGCACAGCGCCAGGCCGCCCTCCACGTTCAGCCTGCGACACCGACGGCACCCCCGGGGGGTTTACAAAGCTTCCGGGCCCACGCCCCCCTCCCCCACCCAGCGGGGCCTGTTACCCATATACCGTCGGCATTAACAACGCGCGCGTGCGGTAAACTTCTTTCGCGCCGTGCGCGTGGCCAACCGTGCTAATCGGATGGTGCGGGCGGGGTGAGGACAACCACCAGCTCCAAGGGGCTCTTGCGAAGTTACAGAAGTTCGCCAAGGCATGGGGTGTCCGCAACGTACGTTCCCCCCGTTACAATTCCTCCAAAGAGGCAATCACTCTTTTACCGCAACATTTTTTTTTGTTTTTCCCCACCGCGGTAAATGTCGACCAGCCTGGGGACTACACCAGGTGCTGGCACTCACCCGTCCATCTGGATCTGCCAGTAGGCCTGGCGCGTGACGGGCACGTACGATAGCTCCCCTTTGTAGTACTTGGGGTCGGCGCCGCCCAGCATCAGCTCCCCACCCATCGGGGCCTGCGGGTCCCTGCAACGGCAATGGTCACGGGGGTCGGGGGGGCTTACCAAGCAGAGTCTTGCAGCTTCGAATCCGGCAGGCGGCCCTGGTTAATACCGCGGGTGCGTTTTATTACGTAACGCGCGCACGCACGCCGTCTGCATCACAGTGGACGTTAGACCCGCTATTTTTATTTTACATTTTACCAGGTAAGGCCCACTGAGCTATATAGCTGTGACAACACCGCCACTTAAACTAAAACTTCGTAACAATTTTTTTTTTTTTAACCAGGGAAGACTCACCGAGCTGTGTAGCTCTTTCGGCAGAAGCGACCTCGCCATCGCAAACGAGAGCTCGATGAACCGGCTTATCGTGTGGAAATTAATAGGAGCAACCAAACTCTAAACGCGTGATGTTGTTGATTTTAAATGTGGAGCAAAAAACCGGAGCACCCGGAGACAGATCCACGTGACCACGGGGAGAGACACGCAAACTCCAAATATAGAGGTGTCAGGGTCGGGATCGAACCCATGATCCTCTTGTATACCAGGCGATTGTAGTTAACATCTTGGAGATGCAGTGAAATCGTTCAAAGAGTCATGCCACTGCATGCACGCAAATTCTCACAGTGACCTCGCTTGGGTCGCTAGTCGGCAATCCCTTTCGGCACCTTACACAGACGTCACGTTTGGTTCCTGCGAGTTCGCTCGTGACTTAGCAAGGCCGGCGTTTCAACGACACACACACACGCACGCACACACACCCTTCCGCAGCAGATAATCGCACGCACACAGTGGCCTGAAGGTAACTCCTGAGATCCACACCCCGTCTCCTAGCTGGGTGTTTACCTGGGTAACGGGTAGCCGTCACGAGCAACTCCCACGGCGGGCTCGCCGGC
The DNA here is from genome assembly GCF_048934315.1 of Petromyzon marinus. NCBI lineage: Eukaryota > Metazoa > Chordata > Hyperoartia > Petromyzontiformes > Petromyzontidae > Petromyzon > Petromyzon marinus. The sequence goes on from NC_133687.1 coordinate 7,144,782, forward strand.
TCACCTGTTCAGGTAGAAGGAGAAGACGTTCTTGTCGACCAACTTCTGGGCGATGACGCTGTCGAAGACCGGGGTGACCTGGTCGACGGCGATGGAGGGGTAGGCCATGCCGAGGATTCCGTCGAACTTGGCGGCGATGAAGGTGATGCCCGGCTGCTTGATGGCCTCACCGAACACCTGTTTCTTCACCGAGAGGTCTCCGATCTGCAGCAGCAGGGAGATGCTCAGTCATCTTGTACACGCATATATAGCGTCTTCATTCAGTGATCGAATGCATACATTATAACGGTAAGGCTACGTACGGTGTGAAAGAGGTTCAACATGCACTCGATGCATTCAGTGATCTTCTAAATACATATCGCATTGATTCAGCGATCTAAAACATATCACTCGTTCAGTGATCTAATATATATTAGCACGGTTGGCTATGCATTCATTCAGTGATCGTGTATATATCGTGTTGATTCAGTGTGGGGGGTGGGTTGGCAGTCACCGTGGTGGTGTCCTGACTCAGGTACCCCGACAGGCTGCCCGTGCCGTACTGGATGGCGAAGTCGCGGCCGTCCTTCACGTAGGAGCTCGACTTGGACGAGTCGTACTTGTGGTGGAGCACTGCGGACGCCCGGGGAGCCGGCGAGGCCACGCGGACGCAATAGAAGACGTTCATCAATAACCCGTGGCCCGGGGGGACGGGGGACGGGTTTATCCTCCAATGACGCATACGCACGCCCGCTCGCTCACTCACTCACGTCTGAACTCGCTCTCTCGCTCGCTCACTCGCGCACACCCGCGCACACCCACCCTCGCGCTCTCTCACTCACTCACGTGCCCGCTCTCTCTCCCACTCACACACGTGTGAACTCGCTCACTCGCGCACACCCACCCTCTCGCTCTCTCACTCACTCACCTGCCTGCTCTCTCTCCCACTCACACACGTGTGAACTCCATCTCTCTCCCACTCACACACGTGTGAACTCGCTCTCTCTCCCACTCACACACGTGTGAACTCGCTCTCTCTCCCACTCACGCACGTGTGAACTCGCTCTCTCGCTCTCACTCGCTCGCCCATTCGCAGTCCGTCAGCTCCACTGGGAGCTGCCGCGAAGTGGCGCAATCGGCAAGCTCAGCGAAGGTTCGCGTTTCAGAGTTTACCTGCAGCCGCGGCGAACTATCGACGGATAGAGTAGTAATAATAATAAACAATAATAACAATAATACAAGTCATGAGCGTGGAGCCGCCCAATCGTTCGCTAATTTTGAGGGTGTATGGCGCCGACTTTGTTACACGTCACGTGCTGTTGTTTATTTTTAGTTTTTGTTTTTAAATAAAATCCGCTTTTGTATTATGGCTTTTTGAATGACAAAAACATAAAGTTTTGTTTTAAGCCACGGTTCGTAGCTAACGAGCCGGCCCCTAGCGGTTTCCACTTAAGAACGTTTTGCCCTCGCCGAGTGGAGTGGGGGGGGGGGTGGGGGGGTGGGAGACTCACAGCAGGCGATGTCGAGCAGCGAGCAGTGGATGGACGGCACCCACAGGTTGGAAGAGCCCGTGTCGAAGATGACCGTGAAGAGCTGCGGCGGGGTGCCGATGCCGATCTCTCCGTAGTACTGGGCCTGCACCACGCCGAAGACAAAGGACCACCCGCGTAGCCTTTAAACACCGTCTGGGGCAAGTCCTGTTAAGAGAGCACCGATGAAGGCCGGCTTGGCACACGACGGGGGTGTGTGGCCAACGCCACACCCGGCCGCCTTTGTCTCCCCAAGTGCGCGTGCTTACACGCAAAAACGACGCCCCCATATATCAGGCCGCGTTGACGAATGTCCCTTGGGCACTATTCCTGCCTGCACCTCCCAACGCGTTCTGTTCCGCCGCTGCCCCCGTTCCTAAGGCCGGATCGCTCCGATGTTGTCGATCTCGTTCCATGACGACGACGACGACGACGCACCGCGGATTATTCCTCGCGAAACTCAGCTGGGCACAACGCCGGCGAAAATTTTTTGGGGCGTTTCGTGTGACGCACAAAACGTCGACGGATTTACAGGGGAGGCCCAGGACTGGTTGAAACGTGCGCCACTGTTGTTGGCCGCGAGCGGGAACCGAACTCCGATCGCCGGGTTCGCAGGGCACCAAACGCTTACACGCGCGATTGCACGCCAATTACAGACACAGTGAAACCTCGTCATTTCGGCAATTGATCGTTCGTAATTGGGGACAATTCGGCACGGCTGCACTTTCGGAATATATATATACACATATATACGGCGTGTTAGAAATTCGCCACGAGGCGAATTGCCGTACGGAACGGTCCTCGTGTGGCGAGCGTTCGCGCAGACCCGTCGCTTTGGACTTTAGCTTGTTTGTTGTGCACTCTGTGCAAGCCAACCCTCGCAGAAATGGCGTCTACACCCACATGAAGAAGTAACGGAAAGGGACCAAAGTATAAATGCCTTAGTCTGTGGGGCAAAACCAAAGCTTTGGATAGAACTGATGCAGGGTGCGTGCCCATGTGCATGGTGTGTGAAGCGTTTGGGTTCCCCGATCCCTGTGTGGAGGCCGTGCGGTCACTTCGACCCTTCGACCGTTCTCTCCCCCGCGCTCGTTGGCACGGGTTGGCGAAAGGGGGGGGGGGGGGGGTCAGACTGGACGCGCAAGGATAGAATTAAAGAATTAAGACGTATGATGCAACGGTGGATTTTTCCGCAATGTCCCCCCTACTGCATGCTAACGGGGGGGGGGGGGGCAGGGCACGCACGCCAACACATTCACACGCTCTCGCAGCAGCAGCGGCAGCAGCAGCAGCTCGTGCGTGCCTGTAAACGGTAAAATCACCAAGGCAGCAGGCCCGAAAGCCCTGCCGCCCTCGTGGAAAAGTCCCCGGGACACCGATGGTTGGTGAGCCATTAACCCAGGAGAGATATTTTAATTGCACAGCGACTGGTAAACATGAGCACGCAGTGCAGTCTTCTCAGCGGCTCTATAAACCGAGCCGGAGAATCTCACGGAGGTGGTGGGGGGGGGGGTCACAGAGTTCGGTGGCTGCAGTAAAAGCGAAGCAAATTGTTTTCCCAGGCAATCTCTTCACGAAAGTTAAGCGACCACACGTGTGTGTGCGTGCCGTACGGGGGGGGGGGGGGGAACGCACTAATATCACAGATCCTATTGTCCATGGGGTTATCCGCTGTTGCCTTATCCGTGAGATAAGGTGCAGTGTCACAGGGTAGAAACATGTAGGGACGGGCAGGGTCACAGGGTAGGGACGGGCAGGGTCACAGGGTAGGGACGGGCAGGGTCACAGGGTAGGGACGGGCAGGGTCACAGGGTAGGGACGGGCAGGGTCACAGGGTAGGGACGGGCAGGGTCACAAGGTAGGGACGGGCAGGGTCACAAGGTAGGGACGGGCAGGGTCACAGGAAGGGACGGGCAGGGTCACAGGAAGGGACAGGCAGGGTGACAGGGTAGGGACGGGCAGGGTCACAGGGTAGGGACGGGCAGGGTCACAGGGTAGGGACGGGCAGGGTCACAGGGTAGGGACGGGCAGGGTCACAGGGTAGGGACGGGCAGGGTCACAGGGTAGGGACGGGCAGGGTCACAGGGTAGGGACGGGCAGGGTCACAGGGTAGGGACGGGCAGGGTCACAGGGTAGGGACGGGCAGGGTCACAGGGTAGGGACGGGCAGGGTCACAGGAAGGGACAGGCAGGGTGACAGGGTAGGGACGGGCAGGGTGACAGGGTAGGGACGGGCAGGGTCACAGGGTAGGGACGGGCAGGATCACAGGCTAGGGAGTGAGCGGGAGGGATGGCCCTTACATCCATGTAGTTCTTGAGGGCCTCGGGCGTGGTGCCGTTGCGCAGGGCCGGCGCGCTGTACTTGAGGTGGCGCTCGTCAGCCACAAGCCGCTCGATTTTGCCGCCGGCGCCTGCCATCGTGTGCCGCATCGTCGTGAACTTGCGCAGCGGAATCCTGGGCAGGGATCGCGCGGACGACAACGACGCAACTCGTATAACGACCCTGTCGCTATCGACGGTGGCGAGGTTGATGTTAACTACCTCGCCCGGTATACAGGAGATCGTGGGCTCGATTCCAGACCCTGTGAGATGTTGACTACCTCGCCTGGTGTACAGGAGGTCGTGGGCTCGATTCCAGACCCTGTGAGATGTTGACTACCTCGCCTGGTATACAGGAGGTCGTGGGCTCGATTCCGACCCTGACGCCTGCTGCTGTATATTTGGAGTTTGCGTGCGTCTCTCTCCCCCGTAGTCGAGTGAATTTTTCTCCGTTTTTTCCCTCCACGTTTTGAATCAACATCACACGTTTAGAGTATTTGGCTGATGTAAATTTCAACATGATAAGCCACTTCATTGAGCTATCATTTGCGGTAGCCAGGTTGCTTCTGAGAAAAAGAGCTACGTAGCTCAGTTTGGGCCTCGCTTGGTAAAAAAAAAAAATGTTGTTCATCATCGCCGCCGACTCGTCCGTCACCACTGCCACCATCGCCACCATCGCGACCAACACATTATCTTAAATCGATCTTCTTTCATCCGTCCATCCTCGCAAGTGATTTTTGTCAGGAGACACAATCCGCGGTTGTCATGAGCCGCCTTGCTAATCACGGGGTTTTTACTCTAAACGTATAAAAGTCAAACGGGTCTCCCCCTTGCTCGAGCAGTAGTGAAGCCACTGGTGCTCCCTCCACTCCTGTTTTATACTCCGAGCCAGCGGTGAAAAGTCCATGTTCCTTTCCGATTGGGAACCGCAGGAGGGGAGGGTCATGCTGGCCGGATTATCCGTCACCATCTCTATGCAACGCGAAGTACAAATCGGCAAAAGTCGAATATCCATTACCAAATGCAGGGCAACAAAACAACAACAGCAGTCCCAGACCACACCAACACAACAACAGTCCCAGACCACACCACACCAAGACAACAACAGTCCCAGACCACACCACACCAAGACAACAACAGTCCCAGACCACACCACACCAAGACAACAACAGTCCCAGACCACACCACACCAAGACAACAACAGTCCCAGACCACACCAAGACAACAACAGTCCCAGACCACACCACAACAACAACAGTCCCAGACCACACCACAACAACACCAACAACAGTCCCAGACTACACCAAGTCCCAGACCACACCAAGACAACACCAACAACAGTCCCAGACCACACCAAGACAACAACAACAACAACAGTCCCAGACCACAAAAATCCATCAATGTCATTACTGCTTCAACTACTAAACACTTAAGCCACCCCCCGCCCCGCCGCCACATCTCCTCCCAGGGACACATAACGTGGGAGCTGCTGCTTGCTGAGTCACGCTCAGCTGCTGGCAAGTGAAGCTGACGGCGAGATCGGCAGCTAAACCCTCCCACGGGGTTCTAAGACCACGTGGGAGCGCGTGCGGCCGCGCCCCTCGCTCGTTAAAGATCGTGGCCACAAATAATCACGCGGACCACTTCCGCAAAAGCTGTCCCAGCCAGCCGGACTAATTGGTGTGGGTGGGAGGGGGGGCCGTGGGTTTAAAGCCTCTGCGGTTACGGGGGATGCCGTGCATACTGCAAGCGATTTAAATAAAGAACGTTAAAAATTATATTGTGCATTGACACACCAAAAGGCTTGTAGTAATCATTATAGTAACAGCTGTGTGTTTACGGTTGAATCCGTGACGAATCTCCACTACTTCTTGATCAAACGAACGCCGAAGCCATGAGCTCGTATTCCATTTACAGCACCCCCCCCCCTGCCCCGCGAAGAGTGGAAATTCCAGATTCCCATGGCATGTCGCCACCTCTGCCGTATCTCGCACCGCTCACGCCATCCGTCTGGCTCCTGCGGGCGTCCGTCTCCAAGGTGGCTGCACTCTCAGGCACGACGAGTTCCTTTCAAATCTGACCCCGTACGAGAAACGGTTGAATTCATCTCTTAGGGTTTCATACTGCGCTTGTGCGTGACATTTTTCGGGGAGAGGTAGCGTGACGGCGGTTAGCGCGCGCTGCGCTACGAACCCGATGGCCCGAGTTTCAGTTCCCTGGTCCAGGGCATCCCCTACGTCGACTCAGCCCGAAATGGGTACCTGGTGCGGTGTGTAAATGTCGCCACTGGGAGACAAAGGCGGCCGGGCGTGGTGTGCCGGCCACCCGCCCCCTCGTGTGCCATCCCGGCCTTCACAGGTGCTCGCTGACAGCACTTGACGGCTTGTGCACCAAATCTTAATTATTCACGATGTACTTACAACAAAAATCCGCAGACTACCTGCTGGATTCTAGATTTAAAGCTTTCGTGACTGCTAGGATCCATACTCTTTGGTTCTATTGGGTAAAGGCACGTAGGTAAAAAATAAAATAACAAAAATCACGACGTTTCGGCTGCAACACAAGCGGCCTTCATCAGGTGAAGGGACGAGACTGTCTGGAGGACAGCGCTGGAGTTGAAAAAAGCCACGCTCAGATCACGACCTTCAAGCTGTGCGAGAAGAAACAAAGCTCCTTGACAAAGGATTTAGTATATAATTTAGCATGCTGGATCTCCTCTCTGTTTCAAAGAACAAATTTGACCTCAGGTCTTCGCTCATCTACCAGCTTCACATTCCCTATTGCCGTACAAAAACCGGAGGAAGGGCCTTTGCTATTGATGCCCCCAGGGTCTGGAATGCTATTGCCAATAAACTGCAACTTGAATCACTACCTATGAGATCTTCACTCAAAACTGCTCTAGAGGAGTTGTACACCCCTAGCTGCCACTGCTATTCAGTGGCCTAAAATAAAATAGAATGTTTCGATCCGGATGACCGCTGCAAAGTATTATCTGTATTTTGATTTAGTGTGCTGATCTTAAAGGTGCATTGAAAAATGTGATACTCCGACTGATGCTCCTGTTGTTTGTGGAGTGACTCATGCAGCCAGCTGTGGCTCTAGGGTTTGGTGTTACATGTTATTTATGTAGTTTATTGTAAAAAATTCGGTCACAGTTCCTATGATCACTGTTACATTGCAATTATGGCTTTATTTTGGTGATTTCTAAAAGTTTTTTGGTTTGGCCATGTTTTTGTTTATTGTAGTATGGAGTTAGGCTGATGGCCTTAATCTAAGTTTTCTTGTTGTTGACTTGCATCCCACTGGGATTTTTGCACACATCGTTGGTGTAAGGTGCTATTTCAGGAATATTTTGATATTTTTTCCTGGATTTTCTGTTTGCACATGCACAAAGTCACTTTAAGATGTTTTCTTGTTCATGTTTTTGTTTTTTTGTTTGTTGCGGTTGCACCCGATTCAAGAGCCGAATGGCTCACAGGGCTATACCAAATAAATGAAATGAAAATGAAATGAAACTTTCCCCAAGTTCGTTGGGGCTACACGGGAGAACTTTGTCATCTTTAGGAGCCTCGGGAATGGAAAATGCTCTGCCCCCGTGCGTCTTGGCACGAAAAGTGCTCCGTCAGGATATATCGTCTAATAAAAAATATATATATGCACACCGCCTGTGCGGCAGAGCGACAAGTCAAAAAGCAACACAAGTGAGGCAAGAGAGTGTGGTACACCATGTCACAGTGTCAGCTATGCAAAGCAGAAGCAAAAACAATTGCAAATTAAGCGTTTCCACTGAAGCATAGCGGACACACAAACCACTACACACACAAAAACACCTGATGCCCAATCGCATTTGTTCCGACTGCGCGTTTAAAAGAAATGCGACGCTTGTCGAAAATGCGCACCATGCACGCGCGCGAGCGGGTGCGGTTAGCGCGCCGAGCTACGAACCCACACGGGGCCCTGTGTTGATTCCCGCTCACGGACGCTATGCAAGTTGAACGTCTTCCGCGCCGTACGTGCCCGGCCGTGGCCAATCAGCGGTGACGATCGTCCTGGGCCTCACCGAGGTCGACTCGGCTTCAAATGAATACCCGGTGGCGCGATGTGTAAGCATCGCCACTGGGGAGACAGAGGCGGCCGAGCGTGGTGCTGGCCTGCCCACCGCCTCGTGCGCCGTGCCGGCCGTCACAGGTGCTCGCCAACAAGCACTTGCGGCAAAGAAGTCTGTAAAGACCGATACACGGGGGAATCTTTGTGTGTGCTCAATAATAACACGCACCTCTCTTTGATAGTCTATACGATAGCTGCGTTCTGCACCAAAGGGGAAATTCTTCGTGTTTTGAAATCGTCATGTTGGGTGGAATTCAGACAGGCCAAGATATCCTTATATCAGCGGTACACGGGGTCATTCGTGATTTAAAAGTGGGGATAATGCCGTTCTTAAACAAAGATTGATCTTAAAGGCCTTGAAATGCAGGCTCGTCTGTTTGCAAGGTTATCGTTAAAGGCACCGCGGGGGCTAGGAGATGTTAACTCCCTCGCCTGGTATGCAGGAGGTCGTCGGTTCGATCACGACCCCGATGCCTGCTGTATATTTCTAGTTTGCAAGTATCTCTGCCCGTGGTCACGTGGATTTTTCTTCAAGTCCTCCGGTTTTTCCTTGTACATTTAGAATCAACATCACGCATTTCAATTTCCACATGATAAGCCACTTTGTCGATCATTTGTGGCCAGGTCGCTTCTGAGAAAGAGATGTACAGTAAAACCTTGGATTGCGAGTAACTTGGTCTGCGAGTGTTTTGCAAGACGAGCAAAAATTTTAAATATTAATTTGATAAACGAGCGAGGTCTTGCAATACGAGCAGTACGTATACACGCTTTGTACTGCCGAGCGTCACGCGATCACAACTGATATACGAGTGCTTTGGATTACAAACACGTTTCCGGAACGAATTATGCTCGCAATCCAAGGTTTTACTGTATATAGCTCAGCGGGATTTTGCTGGTAAGATAAAATTTGTTTAGTTTTAATAAGAGAAACAAGGAAGTGGGGATCGGTGGATCGCACGCAACAACAGCTGGTGCGAAACAGAACATCTGGTGGAGACAATGGCACTGTGGGTTCCCGCACTGCGCCCTGAAGCCCAACAACAAACGGATTGATTCCTGGCCACGGCTGACATCAGTGGCGAGTGACATCCCGAAACGCATGCTCAGGAACTCAGCCGTAATATTGAACAGGAATTCGTTTCAAAAGAGAATTCATGCATGCATTCTTCTGATTGGAAGCCGGCAACTTGCTCTCACCCGTGAGCTTCAAAAGCTCATCAGATTCTTCCGGAATAAAGGTTCCGGTTCAGCTTGAACGTCTGTTCAAGGAAAATGAAATGACCCTACGACCTGACCGTGTTGAAACAAACATAAAATAACCCTGTGTGTGTGTGTGTGTCCTGCCTGTTGGGCCATCCGTTAACTATCGTTGGGGTAGCTGCTTACCGTGGGACTCACTGCTGCCATTCGTTGCATTTTTACAAAACAGGTTGTGCGGAGGGCGTGCTGGAGAAGACCGCTTGCTTGCAGGCGACAGTTTGATGTGCGCAACACAAGCAGCGGTAGAGAGTTCGCCGTCTGCAGGCCGCCCTGGTGAACGCCGTGGGTGCATTCACCACAAAATACGCGTGACGTCCGGGCTCCCAATAGAATCCCCGACCCACTGAGACTTTTTTTTTTCAGAAGAGTGGTGCTAAGTTTTTTTTCTAGCAGGGAACGAGGACTGCTTCGTGTGATCCCAATTAAGTAATCCCGCTAAATCTAATTTTTGCCCACTTTGCAGCAAGATGCCGGCACACAACGGCCTTCCCATTCTCTCTTCTCGAGCGACGCCACGGAACGTGTTTTGCGCTACGTCCGTCGCGAAGCGATGCGGCGGGCACAATTTTTAGGCTTAACACCCCCTTGCAGCGTTCACCAGGGTGGCCCGGCAGATTCGAACCGCCAACCTCGGCAAAACAAAGCAGCTCGCGCATCGCCCCGGGGGTTAGCCACGAGGTCTGCCACGGTTGACCGCGACGTAAATATAAATACCCCTGGAGTCAATCACAACCGCGAACCATGAAAATTCAACTGCTAATCGCGGCGATAGCTTACAAAACACAATGTGGCCCGCCATCCTCTTCTAATTCTTCTTCCACGCGTTTGTTCCGCTCATGTGGGAGTGGTCCGCTCTCCACGCCGGCCTGTCTCCACGCCATCTCTTTCCGCTCCTTGGGCCATCACGTCCGATCGTACCATATTCCTCCCCACACCTCTTCTTCCGGCGTCTCCTCTTACCTCATCTTAAAATAATTTACACAGCGCCTTATGCAAGGCACTGTGCACAGAATTAGCAATTGTACATATGAATGCAATGGTGGCGATGAGGTGAATGAAATAGATGGAGAGGAAGTTTTAACAGGCAAATCCGTGATGTGTGAAATCGGTGAAAGCTAAATTTGATGACAATCTATGGTGATCAATGGATTGAATGAATGGGGAATGAGAGTCGGGGGGGGGGGGGGGGGGGAGCGGCTGTGCAGCGGTTAGCGCACTGTGCCAGCTACCCTTAGCGTAACAAAAGGGGCTCAATAAATTGGCTAACAATTCAAATACTGTATAGATAACAAGAGTTGGCACATTTGTGTGTGTGCGCCTGCCGGAATCAATGGTCGAAAATAAAAAAATAAACCCATTTACAAAAAACGGGAACAGCCACGCTTGTGAGGTTTCCTGACTTAAAGCTTTCGTGACTGCAGGAATTCAGATTTTTTTTCTCTGAACCTATCTACGTGAATTTACCGAAAGACTCAAAGAAAATTGTGAGGTTTCCTAAGAAATAAAGCGTTTGTGTAACGAATCGCCGAGATTCGATTAGTAAACAAATCGCGGTTTCGCGATCCGATTCAAGAAACGGCCAGGGCGTGTAACGAATCGCCGCGGTGGAGATCGACGTGTCGCGAAATCGGATCGCGCCATTCGATTTCGGTAAACGTATCCCGCTTCTGGTTTAAAGCTTTCGTGACTGCAGGGATTTATATTCTTCGTTCTTTCTACGTGACTTGACCGAAATACCCAAGAATATGTATCCCTCTTCGTTTGTGTCGTTTCTCGCAGTTACTGGTGGACAGATGTTAACTACATCGCCTGGTGTGCAGGAGGTCGTGGGTTCGATCCCGACTCTGATAATGCCTGCTGCTGTATATTTGGAGTCTGCGTCTCTCTCTCTCATCATCATCACGGTGGCTATGAGATGTTAACTACCTTGCCTGGTATACAGGAGGTCGTGGGTTTGATCCCGACCCTGTCGCCTGCTGCTGTATACTTGTAGTTTGCGTGTCTCTCTATCATCACGGTGGCTAGGAGATGTTAACTACCTCGCCTGGTGTGCAGGAGGTCGTGGGTTTGATCCCGACCCTGACGATGCCTGCTGCTGTATATTTGGAGTCTGCGTCTTTCTCTCTATCATCACAGTGGCTAGGAGATGTTAACTACCTCGCCTGGTACGCAGGAGGTCGTGGGATCGATCCCAGACTCTCCGTGTGCCCGTGCCGGCCTTCATAGTTGCTGCTCGCTAACAGCACTTGCCCCCGACAGTATGTCAAGGCTATACGGGGGATCTTTGCGTGGTGGTTAGCGCTACGCCACGCTGCGCTACAAACCCAGGCCACCAGAGTTGGATTCCCGCTCACGGCCACCAACAGCGGTGACAGCGATTAGCCGAACCGGTTCCTGGGCCTCCTCCCCTAGGTCGACTCGGCCTCAAATGAGTAACCCGGTGTCAAAACATCACCACCGGTGAGACAAAGGCGGCCCACACCCACCCACACCCACCCACGTGTGCCCGTGCCGGCCCTGGTAGGTACTGCTCGCAAACAACGCTTGTCCCAACAGTCTACACTGGTAGGTAGGGCGATCCTTAACTATATATATTCTTAGCTCTTTCGGTAAAGTCACGTTGTTAACTCTAAAGCAGTAGATATATTTACGTGTTGTATGCAATGGCGGGGCCATTCAAGTAGTGGGGTGGGGGGTGGGCAACCCCTCCAGCAATGGAAAATGATGATAGAGGAGTTTCGATTTAAACCTTTCGTGACTGCAAGGATTCATCTTCTTTGGTTCTTTCGGTAAAGTCACGTAGAATGAGAATAAAATAATGAATTAATAAAATAAAACAATAAAATTCTCACGACGTTTCGGCCACAACACAAGTGGCCTTCTTCAGGTGAAAGGAACAGAGCTGTCGGGACGACAGAGCTTCAATGAACGCTGTTGAGCTTCAAATAATAAAAATATCAAACAATACAATCATCACGACGTTTCGGTCGCAACACAAGCAACCATCATCATCATCACACCTGATGATGCTTGCTTGTGTTGCATTCGAAACGTCGCGAGAATTTTATTGTTTTATATTTTTTAATTATTTTATCGTTTCCCCTTCTAACGTGGTGACTTTACCGAAAGAACCAAGAATGTGAATCCCTGCAGTCACGAAAGCTTTAAATCAACACTTGCCCCTTGCTGTTAATCCGACGCGTGGTGTGATCGATGGCGAGGTGTCGAGTTCGAACCGCGTGGTGTGATCGATGTCGAGGTGGCGAGTTCGAACCGCGTGGTGTGATCGATGGCGAGGTGTCGAGTTCGAACCGCGTGGTGTGATCGATGTCGAGGTGTCGAGTTCGAACCGCGTGGTGTGATCGATGTCGAGGTGTCGAGTTCGAACCGCGTGGTGTGATCGATGGCGAGGTGTCGAGTTCGAACCGCGTAGTGTGATCGATGTCGAGGTGGCGAGTTCGAACCGCGTGGTGTGATCGATGGCGAGGTGCCGAGTTCGAACCGCGTGGTGTGATCGATGGCGAGGTGTCGAGTTCGAACCGCGTGGTGTGATCGATGTCGAGGTGTCGAGTTCGAACCGCGTGGTGTGATCGATGGCGAGGTGTCGAGTTCGAACCGCGTGGTGTGATCGATGTCGAGATGTCGAGTTCGAACCGCGTGGTGTGATCGATGTCGAACCGCGTGGTGTGATCGATGGCGAGGTGGCGAGTTCGAACCGCGTGGTGTGATCGGCACCGCGCTCGCTGGAGGTGTCGATGCCTTCAGGCAAGTCGTGGACTCTGTAGACGCAACTGCGCACAATTCTGCGAGTCGCTTAGAACCGCTTTGCCCTTACCTACTGCCAATTATTGACCCAGACTATTGTCCTACAGTCTCACAGAGGCCCTGGCAAGTGCTGTTAGCGAGTAGCAGCACCTGTGAAGACCGGCACGGTGGCACACGAGGGGGGGAGGGTGGTCAGCATCACTCCCGGCCACCTTTGTCTCCCCAGTGGGGTGGGGCAGCATCACTCCCGGCCACCTTTGTCTCCCCAGTGGGGTGGGGCAGCATCACTCCCGGCCACCTTTGTCTCCCCAGTGGGGTGGCCAGCATCACTCCCGGCCACCTTTGTCTCCCCAGTGGGGTGGGGCAGCATCACTCCCGGCCACCTTTGTCTCCCCAGTGGGGTGGGGCAGAATCACTCCCGGCCACCTTTGTCTCCCCAGTGGGGTGGGGCAGAATCACTCCCGGCCACCTTTGTCTCCCCAGTGGGGGGCAGAATCACTCCCGGCCACCTTTGTCTCCCCAGTGGCGAGACGTTCACTTACACACCCGCACCAGGTAACTCATTTTAAGGCCGACCCGACCTGGGGGGGGGGGGGGGTGGAGGAGGCCCAGGGCTCGGTTCAGATTCACTGCCGGGTGCTGGGGTGAGGCTATACCCTGGGGGATCTTTGTCTTTGGGCTCACACAAACACACAGACACACAACAAGGACACTCTTCTTGTTCAACAGCAGTTGACCACTGTGGCGATGTACAATGTATGGAGATGCGGGCGGAGGCGTGTTAACGCGACCTACATAGCAGGCCTACGTCAGCTTCAATTACAACATCGTCCCCGTGTGTGTGTCTGTGTGTATCTTTGTGTCTGTGTGTATCTCTGTGTCTGTGTGTATCTCTGTGTCTGTGTGTATCTCTGTGTCTGTGTGTATCTGTGTCTGTGTGTATCTTTATCTGTGTGTATATTTGTGTGTGTATCTTTGTGTGTGTATCTCTCTGTCTGTGTGTATCTTTGTGTCTGTATCTGTGTCTGTGTGTATCTTTGTGTATCTCTCTGTCTGTGTGTATCTTTGTGTCTGTGTCTGTGTGTATCTTTGTCTGTGTGTATCTTGTGTCTGTATCTTTGTGTCTGTGTGTATCTTTGTGTCTGTATATTTGTGTCTGTGTGTATCTTTGTGTCTGTGTGTATCTGTGTGTCTGTGTGTATCTTTGTGTCTGTATCTGTGTGTCTGTGTGTGTCTATGTGTCTGTGTGTATCTGTGTATGTGTGTATCTGTCTGTGTCTGTGTGTATCTTTGTGTCTGTGTATGTGTCTGTGTATCTTTGTGTCTGTGTGTATCTTTGTGTCTGTGTGTATCTTTGTGTCTGTGTATCTTTGTCTTTGTGTCTGTGTGTATTTTTGTGTCTGTGTGTGTCTGTGTGTATCTGTGTGTCTGTGTCTTTGTGTCTATGTGTATCTGTGTGTATCTATGTGTCTGTGTGTGTCTTTGTGTGTATCTTTGTCTGTGTGTATCTTTGTCTGTGTGTATCTTTGTCTGTGTGTATCTTTGTCTGTGTGTATCTTTGTCCGTGTGTATCTTTGTCCGTGTGTATCTTTGTCCGTGTGTATCTTTGTCCGTGTGTATCTTTGTGTCTGTGTGTATCTGTGTGTATCTTTGTGTCTGTGTATCTTTGTGTCTGTGTGTATCTTTGTGTCTGTGTGTATCTTTGTGTCTGTGTGTATCTTTGTGTCTGTGTGTATCTTTGTGTCTCCGTCTGCGTGTCTTGTGTGTGGGTCTGTGTATAGTTGTGTCTTCGTGTCTGTGTGCGTGTCTGCGTGTCTTTGTGTCTCTGTGTCTCCGCCTGTGTGTGTCTGCGTGTGTCTCTGTGTCTCCGCCTGTGTGTGTCTGCGTGTGTCTCTGTGTCTCCGCCTGTGTGTCTGCGTGTGTCTCTGTGTCTCCGCCTGTGTGTGTCTGCGTGTGTCTCTGTGTCTCCGCCTGTGTGTGTCTGCGTGTGTATTTTATCCACCTGATGAGCGCATCTGCGGGCAGCAGGCAGGCAGCCAAGAGGAGCGATATGGCGGCGTAGCACTGCATGTTGATCGTCGTTTGTTGTTGTTGTTTATATAAATTGTAAACACGCGACTGTAGAGACCACAACAACAACAACCACCACCACCTCGAGCTCACAATGACGACTGAGGTGGGGGGGAGGCTCTCGTCTCCCCTATTTATAGGCGCGCAAGGCCGCGCCGCGTGATTGGTCCCCCGCGCCGGGCCCGAGCTCACATTCCAACCAATCGCGTGCTTCCTCCACACCCCACAGCCACCCTCCCACCCCAACAAAAGACAAAGACAAAGCTCCCCCGTATAGCCTCTTACAGGCTGTTGTAGGGGCAAGTGCTGTTGGCGAGTAGCAGTACCCTTTGAAGGTCGGCACGGGCACACGTTGGGGAGGGCACGGGGGTTTGGGGTCGGGGGGAGGGCAGCAACCACGCCCGGCCGCCTTTGTCTCCCTTCAGTGGCGATGTTTTTTTTAACACACCACCACTGTGGCCCCAGGCACTCGCTTGAGGCTGAGTCGACCTAGGGGTGGGTTTGATCGTTGGTGGCCGCAACGCGCTAACCACTTCCGCCACCGCTCCCTCCGACGGTGAGAGGTCAGCTGGGGGGAGGGGGGAGGAGGGGGGGAAGGGAGGGGGGGGTTGGTGGCTGTGACGTCACCGCGCGCGTGACGGCCTTCGTCATCGCGAGCGCGTGACTGCCGGGCGGAGCACGTGGTCGCCACTGAACACGTGGGGCACGTCTCTTTACATTTGCCAGAGCGCATGCGAGCGGATTCGCTCCTGAGCCCCACAACTTTGCCAGTCCGTCTTGACTAAGCTATTCAGTAATTGGTTGTCACAATGACTATGGTTTTTTTAAAAAAATTCTCATGTACTTATGTGTATGTCCCAGACAGTCCGGTGGCGATATGTTAACTGCTTCGCCTGTTAGGGGCCGTCCATAAATGACGTCACGCGATTTTGGAAGATTTTTGACCCCCCCCCACCTCGTCACACGGCGTCACAAAAAGTCAGACCCCCCCTCAAATATGACGTCACAAAGCTCTGCCCCCCCCCCCAAAAAATAAAAAAATCCTTCAAATCGCTTTAAACTATCGTCATTGTAGTGCGTATTTACTGTGGCGCTGCACTCTGATGTTGTAGGAGAAAACATTAAAAAGTCTAATTAAGTAGAACGTGTTGTCTATATTTATTTAAAGTTGCGCATTTTGATGTGACGTCACATTTCTCACCCCCCCCCCTCGTCACACATCGTCACAAATGTCTGACCCCCTCCCCCCCAGGTGCGTGACGTCATTTATGGACAGCCCCTGATGCAGGAGGCCGTGGGTTCGATCCCGACCCTGACACCTGCTGCTGTATATTTGGAGTTTGCGGTGTCTTATTCTTTGTTTTTTTTCGGTAAATTTACGTAGAAATAATAAAATAACATAATAGTGTACACTAGTACACTATAGTGTACTAGTGTACACTATTATGTTATTTACACTATAGTGTACTACACTATAGTGTACTACACTATAGTGTACTAGTGTACACTATTGTGTACGTAGAAATAACAAAATAACATAATAGTGTACACTATTATGTTATTTTAGTGTACACTATTATGTTATTTTATTATTTCTACGTGACTTTACCAAAAAAAACAAAGAATAATTCCTGCAGTCACGAAAGCTCCAAATTCAAGTTTGCGGTGTCTCTCTCTCCGCGTGGTAGCGTGAATTTTTTTCCTCCAGCTCCTCCGGGGTTTTCTCTCCACATTTAGAAACACGCGTTTACATCATTGTGGCTGATATAAATGTCCACGTGATAAGCCCACTTCGTTGAGCTATCGTTTGTGGTATCCAGGTCGCTTCTGAAAAAGAGCTTCTGTGTCAAGCTCAGTGGGACTTTACCTGGTAAAAAAATATATAGTTTCATTACGGTTCAATCAGATTTTAGAAAATACTGCACTCATGAACTCAAATTACAGCGATGATACACTACCCCCCTGCGCCTGACGCCGCTTTGTCTGCCTTAGCCACGAGAATGAAAAATTGTCGCTGTTGCTCTACATCACGGGTAGGGGAACGGCCGGCCCGCGGGCCGTGTGAGGCCCACGAAATCATTTGGGTCTCTGGCCCTGCCAAGGCAACCCGCAGGCGGGACTCGAAATTCAACAAATTTAGGTGAGCAAACCTGGAATTAAGCAGTTGCGAGTAGCAAGCAACATCGTCAATAGCCGGCTAACATTATCAATACTAGCTAACATCATCAACACCAGCTAACATCATCAATACTAGCTAACATCATCAATACCAGCTAACATCATCAATACCAGCTAACATCGTCAATACCAGCTAACATCGTCAATACCAGCTAACATCATCAATACCAGCTAACATCATCAATACCAGCTAACATCATCAATACCAGCTAACATCGTCAATACCAGCTAACATCGCCAATACCAGCTAACATCATCAATACCAGCTAACATCATCAATACAAGCTAACATCGTCAATAGCCAGCTAACATCGTCAATACCAGCTAACATCATCAATACCAGCTAACATCATCAATACCAGCTAACATCGTCAATACCAGCTAACATCATCAATACCAGCTAACATCGTCAATACCAGCTAACATCATCAACACCAGCTAACATCATCAATACCAGCTAACATCATCAATACCAGCTAACATCATCAATAGCCGGCTAACATCGTCAATACCAGCTAACATCATCAATACCAACTAACATCGTCAATACCAGCTAACATCATCAATACCAGCTAACATCATCAACACCAGCTAACATCATCAATACAAGCTAACATCGTCAATAGCCAGCTAACATCATCAATACCAGCTAACATCATCAATACCAGCTAACATCGTCAATACCAGCTAACATCGTCAATACCAGCTAACATCATCAATACCAGCTAACAACATCAATACCAGCTAACATCGTCAATACCAGCTAACATCATCAATACTAGCTAACATCGTCAATACCAGCTAACATCGTCAATACCAGCTAACATCATCAATAGCCGGCTAACATCGTCAATACCAGCTAACATCATCAATACTAGCTAACATCATCAATACCAGCTAACATCATCAATACCAGCTAACATCGTCAATACCAGCTAACATCATCAATACCAGCTAACATCATCAATACAAGCTAACATCATCAATACCAGCTAACATCATCAATACTAGCTAACATCGTCAATACCAGCTAACATCATCAATACCAGCTAACATCATCAATACCAGCTAACAACGTCAATACCAGCTAACATCGTCAATACCAGCTAACATCATCAATACCAGCTAACATCATCAATACCAGCTAACATCGTCAATAGCCAGCTAACATCGTCAATACCAGCTAACATCATCAATACTAGCTAACATCATCAATACCAGCTAACATCATCAATACCAGCTAACATCATCAATACTAGCTAACATCAATACCAGCTAACATCGTCAATACCAGCTAACATCACCAATACCAGCTAACATCGTCAATACCAGCTAACATCATCAATACCAGCTAACATCATCAATACCAGCTAACATCATCAATACCAGCTAACATCGTCAATACCAGCTAACATCATCAATACCAGCTAACATCATCAATACCCGGCTAACATCATCAATAGCCGGCTAACATCATCAATACCAGCTAACATCATCAATACCAGCTAACATCATCAATACCGGCTAACATCCATCACACGCCTCGCCAAAGATAAGCAGTTCCAGCCCGTCGCATTAGGGAGGCGAGTTAATTAAATGTTTGACCGATTATAACAAGGCTAATTTGTAAGTTAATAATTTTGTATGGCACCGCGAATGACGTTTTATAAATATCCGAATGGCATATTGGCAGAAAAAAGGTTCCCCACCCCCTGCTCTTCATCAACATCAACCACACGAATCAAGACGAGCCCACTAAATGAGGTGGCGTGGGGGGTTATTTCGGGGTACCGGGTGGTGCAGATATCGTATGACCCCCGATTAATTGTCTACAATTTGATATTTTTTTATATAGTAGGATTTATTAAAATGTTAGCGGTCAGTTAATTGGGGGAAGGGAGGGGGGGTCACAGGTCATCTGGACCACCACCCCGTACAATCCTGTTTCGAGTTGAGTCGTCCAGGTGGCGGTGGAACGAGTGGCTCGAACTTGGAGGATTGCGAATTCAAACCCCTAGTTGAGGGGTTCACTCGACCCATCATCCCTGCCTCGGTGATGGTGGGGTCGATAAAACGTGTACCAATTTGCCGGGGGAAACGCAACGGTGAATGTCCTAGGGGCCGTCCATAAATGACGTCACGCGATTTTGGACGATTTTTGACCCCCTCGTCACACGGCGTCACAAAAAGTCAGACACCCCCTCAAATATGACGTCACAAAGCTCTGCCCCCCCCCCCCACAAAAAAACACGCTTCAAATCGCTTTAAACTATTGTCATTGTAGTGCGTATTTAATGTGGCGCTGCACTCTGATGTTGTAGGAGAAAACATTTATTAAAAAGTCTATTTAATTAAGTAGAACGTGTTGTCTATATTTATTTAAAGTTGCGCATTTTGATGTGACGTCACATTTCTCACCGCCCCCCCCCCTCGTCACACATCGTCACAAATGTCTGACCCCCCCCCCCCCAGGTGCGTGACGTCATTTATGGACGGCCCCAGCGTGCCATTAGCCCCACGCCATAGACTTCAGCCCGTTCTTCACACGAAATGTATATGGCATTGTATAACCTACTAAACTGCACGTGTTGTATATTTGAAAGTGTGTGTGTAGACGTGTCCGTTAGGTGTTTTATGTGAGGAGCGGTGGTGTAGCGGTTAGCGCTACGCTGCGCTACGAACCCGGCGACCTGAGTTCGATTCCCGCTCACGGCTAACGCCAGTGACGATTATCTGTACCGGTCCTGGGACTCCCTTAGGTCGACTCAGCCTCAAAACTAGTACCTAGCGCGGTGTGTAAACATCGCCACTGGGGAGACAAATGCGGCCGGGCGTGGTGCTAGCCACCCACCCCCGTCGTGTGCCGTGTCAACCTTCATAGTTGTTCGCTAACAGCACTTGCCCCAACAGTCTGTTCAGGCTATACGGGCGATATTTGTCCTTATGCGTGTGCTGCGTGTCACTCGACTCCCTGGATACCGTCAACTAACAAAGTTCCATCTCGAGGGATGATCCCGGTATAACGTTTTCATCAATAATGAATATCAAATAACATTACAGCATGCCTTAGTCTTTGGTTCTTTCGGTAAAGTCACGTAGGTAGAAAAAATAATAATAGATCACGACGTTTCGATCGCAACACAAGCAATCGTCATCAGGTGGGACAACCACAGCAAGAACAAACTGCTGAGCTTCAGCAGTTTCAGCAGTGTTCTCGCTGTGGTTGTCCCACCTGATGACGATTGCTTGCGTGTTGCGATCGAAACGTCGTGACTTTACCGAAAGAACCAAAGAGTACGGATTCCTGCTAGTCACGAAAGCTTCAAATCAAGATGAGCATGCCTTAGCTTTTGTTGACCGAAAGACAAAGGGCATTGGATTCAATGTAAAATGTGTGTGTATATTTGTTTTCCTTTCTTTGCACTGCAGTTTACCGCGTTGGCTTCTGGTGGGCTGGTGGAGTTCGTTGAACCCATGAAAGTGAGGACAAAACATTGATTCGATGCATACACATGTATATATCTCGTGAGCTAACTCGATTCTGTTCTGCACTATGTTTAACAACAGGGGTTGCGTTTTTTTTTTTGGTCTGTAACTCGCAAAAAATCGCATTTGTTTGAAAAAATAAGAATAGCTTTTACCCTTTCTGGCAATAAAAACAGGTGTCAAGATGTTCATGCACCAAATATAAACCTTTTGCAAGGAATCAAGTAGTGCATTAACCACACACGGTTCTTGTGGTGAACATGCAGACAAATATGCTCTGATAGTGATATATGGCATGGTCTTTGAAACTGATTGGCCGACACGAGAGACAGCCTTGTTCTTTATGGCCCAGTCTCGCTACCAGTGTCAGACCAGAGAACGCCAAAAGGCGAACAGTACCAGTACAATGCCACTATCAGGACTTTCATAGCTCGGTGTGAACAGCTACAAAATGGGACGTTTTTTGCCAGTATCAAAGTGTAACAAATATTTACCCTTTCTGGCAATAAAACAGGAGGTGTTAGGACGTTAACTCGGCATGCACTGTCAAAATCGTTAAGTTCGTAATGTACAGCCCTCTATTGTTATTTTGAACGCTTCAATTACCGATGATGCACGCATTTTCCCCGAGTTGCCGTGGAATTAAATTTAACAATAAACTGCGTTTAGAAAAGTCACAGAGACTGCAGAAGACTGCATTTAGCCACCGTTCCCAAATGTTTATTTGCAATTAAATCCAGCAATCACAAATCCTTGCCCCGTCGCGCTTGAAAATGCCATCTTGCGACTCCAACCATTCCTCCGCCCTCCGTAAGCGCGTACAATCGTCGCTCGCAACTCGAGCACCCGCACTTCTCCTGCGCTCACGCCTCGCTCTTTACACTGGCACCGGGCCCGAACACGCCACCGCCTTCCCAAAGCTCTTCACGTGGACGCAAGACACCGCGTGGCTGGAGATGAGCCACAGGTACGCGAGGCACAGCGTGAGCGTGACCAAGAAGCAAAGGCTGGCGACCGTGAGGCCGTTCGCGAAGTCGAAAGCGCCCAGGGACATCAGCAAGCGCACCGCGGCCCCGGTTGTTTGCCTGCCCCTGCTGACGATGGCGCGGATCGAGCGGCCGGCGCCTCCGGAGCAAAAACGCAGCGGTGCGCCGGTGCCTGACCGGCGCCCGGCGCTGGAATCCGCCGAGTCGCTCGAGGCGAGCTCGCCACAGGAATCGCTGTCGGTGGCGGAGCGCGTCGGCGGAGCGGCCCTCCGACGGCCAAACTGGGCCAACTCCTCTCGGTGGCCGATTTGGCCGCCGGTGCCGAGCGTCCGCGAGCAGGCGAGCTCGCGTGACACGCTCCACCGAGGCCGCCGCCGCCGCCGCTGCTGCTGCTGTCGAGACGCCCGTGAACCTTGGTGGGGGTGAACGTGGTGGCGGAGGCAGTGGAGGCGGTGGTGGCCGCGGCACGCCGATGCGCCGGTCGGCCGCGGACCGCCGGGAGTCGACTCGTTGGCCAGAACGGTGCCGGAGAACGCGAGGCCAACGTTGCAATCCAGTGAGCTGGCGCCGAGATCCTGACGCAGGAATTCTCGGGACTCGCTCTCGCCGTGGCTCGACTGCGACGGGATGACGTTCAGCTGGCTTTCCCTGAGGTCGGAGCCCAGCAAGCCAGAGCTGAGGTCCTGCGGCAGGAGGCCGTGGAAATCGCCGCAGGTGCCTTTGGGCAGCGAGAAGGCGGCGTGGCTGTGGCCGACTTGGATGTAGCAGCCGTCGCTGGTGCAGACCGACTCCGAGTCGGGGATCAAATACCGCCACTTGCACGGTTCCTCTTGCAGACGAGCGCCGGCCTGCGGCGACGGGGGCACGGGGTTAAACGTGCGCCGCACTGACACATCGAAGAGACACTCGCACGCTCAAGACGGAGAATAAAACACGAAGACGGTTAGCTCTAAAGCAGTGGTTCTTCTTCTTAACCTGGGGGTGCACGCCACCCCTGGGGGTGCGAGATGCCCTTTCTCGAGGGTGGCGAGACGCGGCCAGATTTTTTTTTTTAGAAGGCAAATCATCGAAAACACAAATTAAGCACGGGCGACGTAAGTTACAACTTACTTTGTTTCATGAAACCCCTATGTGTTTATTAACATTATACATGTTTTTTTTTACAAGTGAGAACCAAAACGGTGCTAGGCTGTGGTAAAGGTTGAGAACTACTGCTCTACACTATACCCTACTATACACTACACTATACACTACACCACTACTATACACTACGCTATACACTACACTACTACTATACACTACGCTATACACTACACTACTATACACTACACTATACACTACACCACTACTATACACTACACTATACTACTATACACTACACTATACACACTATACTACTATACACTACACTATACACTACACCACTACTATACAGTACGCTATACACTACACTACCATGCACTACACTATCATACACTGCACTATGCACTACACTACTGTACACGACACTATACACTACTAAACACGACATCACTATACACTACTATACACTACACTATAAACTACGCTATACACTACCCCAGTGGTTCTTCTTAACCTGGGGGTGCATCACGCCACCCCCTGGGGGTGCGAGATGCCCTTTCTGGGGGGGGGGGGGGTGGCGAGACACGGACAGATGTCTTCTTTTGAGAAGGTAAATCATCGAGAGCACAAAAATTACGCACGGGGGCAACGTAAGTTACAACTCGCTTTGTTTCAGCAAACCCCTACGTGTTTATTAACATTGTCGAAATGTTTGACGACCGAGAACCAAAAGGCTGCAGTAAAGGTTAAGAACCGCCGCTCTAAACAGCGAATTGTCCAAAGAGTGATGATTGTTTTTTTCCCTCCCCCCCCCCAAGTTATTTCGCACAGTTCAATTACTGATCAAGCACGCATTCCACCCCCCCCCCCCCCACATTACCGTGAAATGTCATTAGCCCATAACTAAGTTGGGAAACCGATACCATGATCCCCCCCACCCACCCGGCAGTGTACAGACTTAGAAACGTGCGTTTAAATTTTACTGTAATGTCCACACGACGATGAGCCACTCCGCCGCGCTATCGTTGGCGATGGCCGGGTCGCTTCTGGGGCCTCGCTTGGTGAAAATGAAATTAAGAAGTAAATCAATGGCTGGGCAACATTTTGCTGATTGCCGATTTCTTTATGGGGGGAAAAAAACCCCTAAATGTACTGGATACAGTGGCTATGGGTCACTGTTCACTGTATAAATTAACATAACAGGTCGGGTGCATTAAAAACTCTACAGAGTCTCTCTGCTTATGAACGAGTTAGGTTCCAAAGGTACTGTTCGTAAGTCCAAACGTGTTGTACGGCGTGTACATTAAACACGGGGAATGGCTTTAAAAGTTGTCTAATCTCCTGTAGATGTAGATGCCACTGGTTCTTCACGTTACGTAGGTGTAGATGCCACTGGTTCTTCACGTTCTGCAGCTGTAGATGCCACTGGTTCTTCACGTTCTGTAGATGTAGATGCCACTGGTTCTTCACGTTCTGTAGATGTAGATGCCACTGGTTCTTCACGTTCTGGAGATGTAGATGCCACTGGTTTTTCACGTTCTGCGGATGTAGATGGCACTGGTTCTTCACGTTCTGTAGATGTAGATGCCACTGGTTATTCACGTTCTGTACATGTAGATGCCACTGGTTCTTCACGTTCTGTAGATGTAGATGGCACCACCGCCGTCTATTGCGCGGCGGTTGAACTTACGACTCTCGGTACAAACAGGCAACTGGACATACGGGGACAGCTTCGTTCGTGTCTCTGAAAGTTCGTAAGTCGAGTGTCCGTAAGTAGAGGAGTCCCTGCAGTGCATTTTTTTTTCACTGTCACGGAGACAAAATGGAACACTTTCACGTTTCGCCTGACTGTGGGACGGTCCGTGCGTGCAACATCGCCAAAGGCAGCGACGCGGACAATGAACGACCGGACATACCGACGCACAAGGCTGGCATTCGTAACGGGCGCCCCCCCCCCCCCAAATCGCCCAATGCCCCATCGACTTCCCAGCAACTTGCGTCATTCCCAGGTGCCCGAGGGTAGAGGGAGCGCGACGATTTTGTGAACGCGACGGTGGTTTTGTTTTTTTTTGCTCTTCGCCATTTCGGTGAACCGGGTCGCGGTTAGCAAATGAGCGCTCGCACCGATCACCCTGAGTCTTCAAGAAGGTTAAAGAAAATAGAATTTAACTCGAGAAGACCGACCAAACTTACAAATGACGCATCAATCAGATTTGCTTACCTATTGGTGTGTGTGTGCGTGTGTTGTGGTAGCGTAAAAGTTAGCGCGCTGCGCTACGATCCCGGCCCACCCGAGTTTGATTCCCGCTCACGGCCAACACCGGTGATGGTTATCTGAACCGGTTTCCGGGCCTCCCCTAGGTCGACTCATCGTTAAATGAGTACCTGGTGCGGTTTGTAAACATCGCCACTAGGGGGACAAAGGCGGCCGGGCGTGGTGTTCACCACCCACCCCTCTCGTGTGCCATACCGGCCATCATAAGTGCTCACTAAAAGCGCTTGCCCCAACAGTCTGTTACAGGCTATACGGGGGATCTTTGCTTTTGGTGCGGTAGCATAGCGGTTGGCGTGCTGCCCTACGAAACCGGCGACCCGAGTTCGATTCCCGCTCACGGCCAACACCAGCGACGATTAAATTATCTGAACTGGTCTGGGGCCTCCCCTCGATCGACTCAGCCTCAAACGAGCACCTGGTGCGGTGTGTAAAAACATCGCCACCGGGGAGACAAAGGCGGCCGGGCGTGGTACTGGCAACCCACCCCCTGGTTTGCCGTTCCGGCCTTCATCGGTGCTGCTCGCCTGTTGTGGCTACGCACGGGCGATCTTTAACTTTGGTGCGAGTCCTTACCAGGTTTTCGGTATCGCGTGCACCCTTTGTGCCTCCTTCGTCCGATCCGGAAGAATCCCAGCCAGGGTACTCGTCATCCTCGCTGTGGAGGAGCGACGCGCCGCACGCGAGTGAGGAAGTTGCAATTTTGGCAAGACGGGAAACTAAAATGCGTTAGGATTTTAAAATAAATTGCGCCGGAACTGATTCGGTTACGTAAAGTACGCGTTCACCCTTGCCGGCCAGCGAAGAGCGTGACAGCAATAACCTCGACGTACAAAGGGGACGCGTTCTCGGAGCGTCGTTACGGATATTTTAGCTTCGCATGTTGAATAACTTCTAACGTTAGTACCCAGTCTTTCGTAATTCGCCATTTCACACCATAAACACACTTCGTAACTGACCATTCGTACTGCAAACAAAGACAATTTATAATGAAAACAATGTCGTGGTTTGTACCGCACAGTATTAAATGAAAAAATAAAATAAAAATAGTGAAGAAATATAATGTAGGACAACACATCGATTGATTTATTATTCACTCGTTCATTCCAGTGTATTAATTTACTGTTTGACTATATTTTATCGAATATATATGCACGCATATCTAGGTGTGACGGACGGGTCACTGAACCGACAAAAGGTTGTTAGCGTCCGTCATACCTGTGCACGTGCCCATGGCGGAGGTGGTGGTGCTGCTGCTTTGTAAGATCATTGCTGAGGTTCATCTGCATCGCCTGGTCGATGTCATGCTTCATCAGGTGGATGGTATTCTCCATCTCCTGCAGCGGTCACACGAAAGACAAAGATTCCCATATAGCCTTAACAGACTGTTGGGACAAGTGCTGTTAGCGAGCACCTATGAAGGCCGGCACGGCGCACGACGGGGAGATGGGTGGTCAGCAACACGCCCGGCCGCCTTTGTCTCTCCAGTGACGATGTTTACACGCCGCAACCAGGTAGTCATTTGAGTACCTAGGGAAGGCCCACGACCAGTTCAGATAATCGTCACTGTGCAATGAGCGGGAATCGAACTCGGGTCACCAGGTTTCGTAGTGCAGTGCGCTAACCGCTACACTGCCGCTCCCCACGCTCAGTGACACTCGCACTGACACACAAAGACAAAGACCACCCATATATAGCCTTAACAGACTGTTGGGGCAAGTGCTATTAGCGAGTAGCACCTAGCAAGGCTGGCATGGCACACGGCGGAGAGGTGGGTGACCAGCAACACGCTCGGCCGTCTTTGTCTCCCCAGTGGCGATGTTTACGCATCGCACCGGGTACTCATTCGAGGCTGAGTCGACTTAGGGGAGGTCCAGGACCGGTTCAGATAATCGTCACTGCTATTGACCGTGAGCGGGAATCGAACTCGGGTCGCCGGGTTCGCAGTGGCTACCGCCACTGCTCCCCACATTCAGTGACAATATACAATCACAAAGTGGCGGTGACGTCACCACGGTGCCAGGCTAAGTGCACTTTAAGGCCGCGTGAAGTGTCGAATGCCCGCTGGCAGGTCACGGGACAGACCCCAGGTGCCATCGGTTGACTGACTGAGATGACTGGCTGATGCACCACCTGTGCCCCCTACTGTGCGACACAAAGATAACGATTCCCGTATAGCCTTAGCAGACTATTGGGACAAGTGCTGTTAGCGAGCACCTATCAAGGCTGGAACGGCAAACGAGGGGGTGGGTGGCCAACACCATGCCGGACCACATTTGTCTCCCCAGTGGCGATGTTTACACATTACACCAGGTAAGCATTTGAGGCTGAGTCGACGTAGGGGAGGCCCACGACCGGTTCAGATAGTCGTCACTGGTGTTGTGCCGTGAGCGGGATTAGAACCCACGCTCAGTGACAAAGATAAAGACAAAGATCCCCCATATAGCCTTAACAGACTGTAGGGGCAAGTGCTGTTAGCGAGCACCTATGAAGGCCGGAACGGTACACAAGGGGGTGGGTGGCCAGCACCACGCCCGACCGCCTTTGTCTCCCCAGTGGCAATGTTTACACACCGCACCAGGTACTCATTTGAGGCTGAGTCGACCTAGGGGAGGCCCGGGTACCGGTTCAGATAATCGTCACTGGTGTTGGCCGTGAGCGGGAATCGAACCCGGGTCGCCAGGTTCATAGCGCAGCGCGCTAACGGATACACTATCGCTCCCCATAACGTGACACACACACTGACACACACACACTGACACACACACACTGACACACACACACTCAACTCGGTAACACACGCACAGAGCGACGTGTGGCGGTGACGCGTCCCGGCGGCAGCACGTTCGCCGCTTGTCGCAGAGAGGTTCGTGGTTCTAAATCCAGTGGCCGCCCTGGTTATCACTTAGCATGCAAATATCCGTAGTTATAATAGAGTTGGGTTTTTTTAGTTAGGTCGCGAAAATATATAAATGTGTCGTCGTTAAACCCGCCACCACCCGACACGGCCAACTAGTGAGGTTTAGTGTCACGTAAACAGAACGTGGCCCAATGCGTCACCGGTACAGCACGCCGCTTGTGCGTTGGGGGACGACGTTTCGCCTGTAATTGCCCCTAAGCTTCATCGGGCGACAGCCACATTGCCCGTGTCGGGTGGTTGGCGGGTTTAACGACACATTCACATGTTCGCGCGACCTAACCCAAAAAAAGAACCCGCTGTGCCACGGACGATATCGCTCGCGAAAAGCCTCCTGCTGCGTGTCAAACGAGCCGTGAGTTGGCATCAGGCGCCGCCCTCTTCGCCTCGCGGTGCTCGCTGAAGTTCGCCCCCCCGCCGCCCGACGTCGTTCGCACGAGCGCGCCGCTCTGCGTGTGCCCGGCAGCGCGAGCGTCCACGTTTGTTTGGGTTTGTTTTTTTTGCTCGCCGAATTCCGAAATTTGCAGCCACGACATCAATCGACCCGGCTTGGGATAATGCAGAGCGGCGGGCGACGCGACACGATGACGCGGGGCAGCGCCGAGAAGGAAACTGGCACCGCTTCGACACATTGCGTCGGATGGACAACAAGAGGGAAAATGTAAAGAGTCGTTGTCGTCGTTGTTGTTGTTGATCGGAAAAATGGAAGGAAGCGGAAAGAGAGGAAGGCCTCGCAGAGAACGGCTTGAGGACGACGACGACGACATGAGGAGATTCGTGAAAAATTAAAGTTAATGCCTCGGTGGGCTTTGACTGGTAGGATGGGGATGGTTTAGTTTTATTTGTACGTATAACAGTAGGTCTTAGCCTTTCTGGCAATAAAACAGCAGGTGTTCAGATGTCCAAACACCAAACATACACCTCCTGCGAGGAGTCACCTGCGGGGTCTGTCTGCACCCGTGGAACGCGACGACGACGACGATGATGGAACAGTAGCAACCATGGGCCCCCCCTACTTGGCAGACTAACGCCTCCCTGTCAACTCTCGCACCACGAGACTCACTAGTGCATCCTGGTGATGGCCTCTGAAGGTTCTCTCACTCGGTTGAACAAAACGCGACCGTTTAACACGCAGGCCTTCGCGACCAATATTGTCCACACGTGACACTCTGAACTCGACACTTTGAACGTGACGACACTATTGAACGTGACGCTTTGAGCGTGACACTTTGAACGTGACACTGAACGTGACACTTTGAACGTGACGCTTTGAGCGTGACACTTTGAACGTGACGCTTTGAGCGTGATGCTTTGAACGTGACGCTTTGAGCGTGACACCTTGAACGTGACACTAAACGTGACACTTTGAACGTGACGCGTTTAACGTGACACTGAACGTGACACTTTGCACGTGACACTTTGAGCGTGACGCTTTGAACGTGATACTGTGAACGTGACGCTTTGAACGTGATACTGTTAACGTGACACTTTGAACGTGACACTTTGAGCGTGACGCTTTGAACGTGACACTTTGAACGTGACAATTTGAACGTGACACTGAACGTGACACTTTGCACGTCACACTGAACGTGACACTTTGAACGCGACACTTTGAACGTGACACTTTGAACGTGACACTTTGAACGTGATGCTTTGAACGTGACACTGAACGTGACACTGAACGTGACACTTTGAACGTGACGACACTATTGAACGTGACGCTTTGAACGTGACACTTTGAACGTGACACTTTGAACGTGACGCTTTGAACGTGACACTTTGAACGTGACGCTTTGAACGTGACACTGAACGTGACACTTTGAACGTGACACTTTGAACGTGACGACACTATTGAACGTGACGCCTTGAACGTGACAATTTGAACGTGACGTTTTGAACGTGACAATTTGAACGTGGCACTGAACGTGACACTTTGAACGTGACACTTTGAACGTGACATTTCTGAACGTGACAATTTGAACGTGACAACTTGAACGTGACACTTTGAACGTGACACTTTGAGCGTGACACTTTGAACGCGACACTTTGAACGTGACATTTCTGAACGTGACACTTTTCACGTGACACTTTGAGCGTGACGCTTTGAACGTGATACTGTGAAAGCGACAACTCTCTGAACGCGACACTCCCAACTCGCGTGCACTCACCCTCGCCTTGAACTCGCCCGCCACTAACTCCCCCCGCTCGCCTTCACGCGGCTCGAAAAATTCAGCACCCAACGAGCCCCACGACTCTGCAAAGTGGCGTTGCAGCGAGACAGCCCCCCGAAGAATGCGGCAAGTCCACTCAGCTCCACGTCATCCTGTACCACATCACTCCATCTCTTCTCTAGCCTGTGCCGCGCCCGTTTAGCCCCCTCGATCCGGCCGAACAAAAGCTGTTTCGGCATGCGGTGGCTGGGCATGCGGGCTACATGATCCAGCCAACGCAGCCTTGCCCGCCAGAGGAGCTCACCGATGGGACCTTGCCCAGATCTTTCAAGGATTTGTGAGCTCCTCACACAATCCAGCCTGGTTCAACCCATGATGGATCGTAGGCAGGCCAGCCAAAATGTTTCTAACCTGCGAAGATGTTCCATTAGGGGGGTCCACGTTCCGCAAGCGTAGAGAAGGGAGGGAATGACCGTGGCCGAGAAGACCTGAAGCTTCGTGCGGAGCGACAGACCAGGTAGCTTCCACACAGCGTTACGCAACCGATGAAAAGATATTGCCGCTCGACTGATTCGGAGTGAGACCTCTGCTGTTAAACTGGAGTCGGTCATAAGCACACTGCCCAGGTATGGGAAACTCTCCACTCTCTCCACAACTGCCCCATCACCGATTGGGAGTTGTGGGGGTGGAGTGTCCGATGGTACAAAATACCCAGGCAGGTGCTTAGTTTTGGTGGTGCTGATGGTTAGGCCCCATCCCACACACCCACGCACCCTCACACACACACGCTGTCACACACACTCACACGCTCTCACACACACTCACACACTCTCACACACCCACACACACTCACACACCCTCACACACACACTCACACACTCTCACACACACACGCTCTCACACACACAACAACCGCCATTCGCCACGAAGTGGCGGTGACGTCACCACGACGCTTGTGCCAGGCTATGTGCACCCTGAGGCCACGTGAAGTGTCGAACGCCCGCTGGCAGGAGGTCACGGGGCAGACCCAGGTGGTGCCACGGGTCGACTGACTGAGATGACTGAGATGACTGGATGATGCACCACCTGTGCCCCCTACTGTACCACCACGGGCTAAACGGGGGCTCTGGACGGGTGCGAGGGGCTGGTAACCCCTCCACCTTCAATTAATTACCACGAATCTACGACTTAAACTTAAACATCACACACACACACCCTCACACACACTCACACACCCTCACACACCCTCACACACACACTCTCACACACACACTCAGAGTTGCAGTGCCGGAACAGCGCGACCGGCGAGCAACATAACAATAAGAGACATTTTCTTGATCGGATTTTGAAAATAAATTAAAAAAAACACATTACCAGAGAGCCGCAATGCACACCGCGG
Organism: Petromyzon marinus; assembly: GCF_048934315.1. Taxonomy (NCBI): domain Eukaryota; kingdom Metazoa; phylum Chordata; class Hyperoartia; order Petromyzontiformes; family Petromyzontidae; genus Petromyzon; species Petromyzon marinus. Next base: position 7,176,302 of record NC_133687.1, read on the forward strand.
TCAGTGAATAGGAGAGACGGTGGTGGTGGTGGGTGGTGGTACTTGGTTGGTTGGTGGTGGTGGTTGGTGATGGTGGTCAGTTGGTGGTGGTCGGTTGTGATGGTTAGTGGTGGTGGTTGGTGATGGTGGTTGGTTGGTGGTGGTGGTTGGTGATGGTGGTTGGTGATGGTGGTTGGTGATGGTGGTTGGTGATGGTGGTTGGTTGTTATGGTTAGTGGTGGTGGTTGGTGATGGTGGTTGGTGATGGTGGTTGGTTGTGATGGTTAGTGGTGGTGGTTGGTGCTGGTGGTTGGTGATGGTTAGTGGTGGTGGTTGGTGATGGTGGTTGGTGGTGGTTGTTTGTGGTGATTGCTGGTGGTTGGTGGTGGTGGTGGTCGGTTGGTGGTGGTTGGTTGTGATGGTTAGTGGTGGTGGTTGGTGATGGTGGTTGGTGATGGTTAGTGGTGGTGGTTGGTGATGGTGGTTGGTGGTGGCGTTCATAAATCGTCGCTTCAAGGGCCCCCACCCCGGGGGTTGGGGCTGCGAAGCGGTACGCGGTGGGGGGTGGAGGAGGAGGCTCACCCGCACCCTGCCGGACAGCGAGCCCAGAAGAGGCCCTGCAGCCTCCATGTCAAGCCCTCACGCCTGGCGAGCCCCGTGACCACCAACGGTGGTGAGTGCCACGCCCACTCCGGCCCCCGTGACCACCAACGGCGGTGAGTGCCCCGCCCACTCGGCCACCGTGACCACCAACGGTCGTGAGTGCCCCGCCCACTCCGGCCACCGTGACCACCAACGGTCGTGAGTGCCCCGCCCACTCGGCCACCGTGACCACCAACGGTCGTGAGTACCCCGCCCACTCCGGCCCCCGTGACCACCAACGGCGGTGAGTGCCCCGCCCACTCGGCCACCGTGACCACCAACGGTCGTGAGTGCCCCGCCCACTCCGGCCACCGTGACCACCAACGGTGGTGAGTGCCCCGCCCACTCTGGCCCCCGTGACCTCCCACTCCGCCCGTGACCTCCCACTCGGCCCCGTGACCTCCCACTTCACCCCGTGACACACCCCACTCCGCAACTGGATGCACGTACGGTGAGTTCATGATTATAGAACAGTTCCATCACCATATCTCCCACCCTTTAAACCTCACTCAGCGATTGCCCTCAATGCCGATGTACTTGCCCCCGTCATAGAAACGCGGAATTGCCCATCGCCGTCTCCGCGCCGCGTCAATGCTCAGTCCCAGCAGTGCCGTTGCACGTCCACGACTTCAACTTGACCTCTGATGTCTGTGGCACGCGGTCACCAGCAGGTGGCAGTAGCGGCGCGGCGTCCCTGTTCAAGAATCAGAATCTTTATCCGGACTCCGCCTACTTGCAGGGGGAGGAAATCCGATGAGCCATGAAGCTCTTCGTTTCACAGATGGCCAGTAGGGGGGCACGGGGGGTGGGGTCAGCAAGTGACAGCAACAGCAGCAGCTAAGAAAAAAAACACGATGGGAGTGCCGAAAGTAGAGTAAAATGGTAAGCAAGTCACTAAGTATTAATAGATTAGTTTTTTTTTTATCAAGATTGTTCCAGGCAGCAACAACAAACAGCACCCACACCAACTTAACACCGCGAAGCAGCAGCAGCAGCTCCTCAATACTCCGAGCAAAGGGGACGTGAATGTTTTACCAACGCGCCGAGTCAGAATCTTTATTTAGACTTCTTCTGCAAGAGGAATCCGATGATCCATGAAGCTCTTCGTTTCGCACATGTCCAGTGGGGGCGGGTCAGCAAGTTACAACAACAGCAGCAAACGACACCACGCCGTGCTGAACCTCTTCTTAAGCGATAAAAGTGTTGATTAAATTGCTCTGTGCTAGCATTTTGTGGTCAGGTCGCTTCTAAATGCGTTTTTTTTTTAAATCAGAGAGAGCTATACGACTCAGTGTGCCTTACCTGCTAAAATTAAAAATATACGTAGTTTAGTTTATAGTTGAATTTGAGTTTCTGCTATGACACATATCAGACGCGTGCGCTGATGAAAAGGCAATTGATCAAAAGCTGAAGAGTGTGCAGAGACGCTGAGCGACATCAAGGTAACACCGCTCGGAAGCGCACCGAGATTGACAGACAGCAGCACGTGGATTCGACTCCAGGTGAATAACATCGTCCAATCCACGAAAAAAATATATATAAGTTGGGGAGAGGGTCTTGGATCGGACACAGTGGCAAGTGTCAATGCCTCAAGTCCGAGTGGTCGTGAATTCCTTCTCCTTACAACCGAATTGGAACGTGGCCGTTTTAAACAACATTTTGTGGCCTGAGACACGTGGATGTCGTTAGCCGGGAATGATTAGCCTGGCCACTCTCCCGCCTCCAGGCAAGGGGGGGTGGGGGGGGGGACGAACGGTAGTGCGCAATCATCATCGTGATCCTCATCATCATCATCGTGATCAGGGCCGGGTTAAGGCACGGGGGCTTTAGGGGGCTGCAGCTCAGGAACCAGCGCCAGCTGGAGAGGCCTCCAGAGATGAAGTGAAAAGTTTTTGCATTTGTGAATGCTGAACTTGTATTTGTTGTTAGCCTTGTAAAACGTGCATTTTATTTTTCTTTAACTTTGTTTTCCTTTTCAAAATATTACTGTGGGCCTCACAGTTCCTGGAGCCCAGGGGGCCTACACAATCTGAATCCGGCCCTGATCATCGTGATCCATGGTGGGGGGGGGCGGGCAGATAGCACGTTAGGTGTCCGCCGAACATTCCGTCACTTTGTTTCCATTCTGTGGTCGTCATGTGCATTGAACTATTTTCTGTGAAGCGCCTTAGTAAAGGTGCTATATAAATGTCATTAAGATAAGAAAATATTATCTCGGTTTTTTTCTCTCTTTACGGCCGAAGTATCATGCAACCATTTCGCCTTACCCTCTTCCTTTGCGAGAAGTGGCACCACGGTGGTGTTGAGATGTTAACTACCTCGCCTGGTGTACAGGAGGTCGTGGGTTCGATCCCGACTCTGACGCCTGCTGCTGTATATTTGGAGTTTGCGTGTCTCTCTCTCTCTCATCATCATCACGGTGGTGTTGAGATGTTAACTACCTCGCCTGGTGTACAGGAGGTCGTGGGTTCGATCCCGACTCTGACGCCTGCTGCTGTATATTTGGAGTTTGGGTGTCTCTCTCTCTCATCATCATCATCACGGTGGTGTTGAGATGTTAACTACCTCGCCTGGTGTACAGGAGGTCGCGGGTTCGATCCTGACTCTGACGCCTGCTGTATATTTGGAGTTTGCGTGTCTCTCTCTCATCATCATCACGATGGTGTTGAGATGTTAACTACCTTGCCTAGTGTACAGGAGGTCGTGGGTTCGATCCCGACTCTGACGCCTGCTGTATATTTGTAGTTTGCGTGTCTCTCTCTCTCTCATCATCATCATCATCACGGTGGTGTTGAGATGTTAACTACCTCGCCTGGTGTACAGGAGGTCGTGGGTTCGATCCCGACTCTGACGCCTGCTGTATATTTGGAGTTTGCGTCTCTCTCTCTGATCATTATCGCGGTGGCTACGAAATGTTAACTGGTATACAGGAGGTCGTGATTTCGATCCCAACCATGACGCCTGCTGCTGTATATTTGGAGTTTGTGTCTATCTCTCTCTCTCCCCGTGGTCGCGTGGATTTGTCTCTGGGTCCTCCGGTTTTCCCTACACATTTAGAATAAACATCACTCGTTTTAGAGTATTTGGCTGCTATACATTTCCACTTGATGATGATAAGCCACTTTCGTTGAGCTATCATTTGTGATGACCAGGTCGCTTCTGAAAAAAAGCACAGCTACTATATAGCAGCTCAGAGTGGGGCCTTACCTGGCAAAATACAAACAAAAGTTTCTCGTGCCACTCAAAGTACCCGCTGGCATCCCTTCGAGGTACCTACTGCAAGAGTCTTGTCAGCAGAGAGGCTATGGACCAGCAGGGGAGGACTTACACAACACAGGATTTATACAACACAGGATTTATACAACACAGGATTTACACAACACAGGATTTACACAACACGGGACTTACACAACACACAGGACTTATACAACACGTGACTTGTACAACACAGAACTTACACAACACAGAACTTACACAACACAGGATTTACACAACACAGGACTGACACAACACAGGACTGACACAACACAGGACTTACACAACACAGGACTTACACAACACAGGACTTACACAACACAGGACTGACACAACACAGGACTTACACAACACAGAACTTACACAACACAGGACTTACACAACACAGGACTTACACAACACAGGACTGACACAACACAGGACTTACACACCACAGGACTTGCACAACACAGGACTTACACACCACAGGACTTGCACAACACAGGACTTACACAACACAGGACTTAGGGGGTCGGTAACGAACACAACAAGAAGAGCCATTTTCTTCGAGTTCGGTAAAAAAAAGAAGCTCGCTATTTCAAAGTGCCTCGACGTACCGTGTGGTGAGGGCGAGACGACATCCCTTTAACACACAACGATATCCCTTTAACACACAACGTCATCCCTTTAACACACGTCATCCCTTTAATACACAACGACATCACTTTAACACACAACGTCATCCCTTTAACACACAACGTCATCCCTTTAACACACAACGTCATCCCTTTAACACACAACGTCATCCCTTTAACACACAACGTCATCACTCTAACACACAACGACATCCCTTTAACACACAACGTCATCCCTTTAATACACAACAACATCACTTTAACACACAACGTCACCCCTTTAACACACAACGACATCCCTTTAACACACAACGACATCACTTTAACACACGTCATCCCTTTAACACACAACGTCATCCCTTTAACACACAACGACATCTCTTTAACACACAACGTCATCCCCTTAACACACAACGTCATCCCTTTAACACACAACGTCATCCCTTTAACACACAACGACATCACTTTAACACACATCATCCCTTTAACACACAACATCATCCCTTTAACACACAACGACATCCCTTTAACACACGTCATCCCTTTAACACACAACGACATCACTTTAACACACAACGTCATCCCTTTAACACACAACGACATCTCTTTAACACACAACGTCATCCCCTTAACACACAACGTCATCCCTTTAACACGTCATCCCCTTAACACACAACGTCATCCCTTTAACACAACGTCACGGGGCAGTTCTTAAAGAGCCACCGCACGTGGCTCCGGAGCCGCAGGTTGCCGACCCCTGCCTATGGTGAATTGGACTCCCATGGTAAATTGGAACCCCAATAGTAAATTGTACTCCCATGGTAAACTGGACTCCAATGGTAAACTGGACTTCCATGGTGTTCTGGACTTCCATAGTAAACTGGACTCCCATGCCACATTGGACCCCCATGGTAAACTGGACCCCCATGGTGAACTGGACTCCCATGGTAAACTGAACTTCCATGGTGAACTGGACTCCCATGGTGAACTAGACTTCCATGGTGAACTGGACTCCCATGGTAAACTGGACTTCCATGGTAAACTGGACTTCCATGGTGAACTGGACTTCCATGGTGAACTGGACTTTAATGGTAAACTGGACTCCCATGGTAAACTGGACTCCCATGGTAAACTGGACCCCCATGGTGAACTGGACCCCCATGGTGAACTGGACCCCCATGGTAAACTGGACCCCCATGGTGAACTGGACTTTAATGGTAAACTGGACTCCCATGGTAAACTGGACTTCCATGGTGAACTGGACTCCCATGGTGAACTGGACTCCCATGGTGAACTGGACTTCCATGGTGAACTGGACTTCCATGGTAAACTGGACTCCCGTGGTAAACTGGACTCCCATGGTAAACTGGACCCCCATGGTAAACTGGACTTAAAGAGCCGCAGGTTGCCCTGAGCTGGCTGGTGGCTCGTACGGGGGGGGGGGTGGGGGTGGTCACCACAGACCCCCACAGCTCAACCACGCCTCTGCAGGCCTGTGCAGAGACCGTCACCACCGCCGTCACAACCACGGCCACCAGCCGAATGCTTCGCGCCATTGCGACCTCTAAATGGAGCTTCCTTCCAGCGGCATCACAGCACCCGGCCAGGCACCCCCACACCCACCTTGGGGGAGGGGTGATCTAGGGAGGAGGGGTGATCTAGGGGGGTGATCTAGGGGGGTGATCTAGGGGGGTGATCTAGGGGGGAGGGGTGATCTAGGGGGGAGGGGTGATCTAGGGGGGAGGAGTGATCTAGGGGGGTGATCTAAGGGGGAGGGGTGATCTAGGGGGGAGGGGTGATCTAGGGGGTGATCTGAGGGGGTGATCTAGGGAGGAGGGGTGATCTAGGGGGGTGATCTGGGGGGGGGTGATCTAGGGGGGTGATCTGGGAGGGGGGGGGTGATCTGGGGGGGAGGGATGATCTAGGGGGAAGGGGTGATCTTGGGGGGGGGTGATCTGGGGGAGTCATCTGGGGTAGAGGGGGGTGACCGGCTGCGCGTTCCTCCGCTCAGCCCCAACGCAGCCGTCCACGCGCCCTGGGAGTCTCCTCTGCTGCCAGGGGCCTCGGCACCCCCCCGCGGCTCTTCTGAAGGCGCCAGTCTCTCGTGTTCACCACACAGGGCGCCTGGCACCACCCTGCACCACCCTGGCACCACCCTGCACCACCCTGGCACCACCCTGCACCACTCTGGCACCACCCTGGCACCACCCTGCACCACCCTGGCACCACCCTGCACCACCCTGGCACCACCCTGCACCGCCCTGCACCACTCTGCACCACCCTGCACCACCCTGCACCACCCTGGCACCACCCTGCACCACCCTGCACCGCCCTGCACCACCCTGCACCACCCTGGCACCACCCTGCACCACCCTGCACCGCCCTGCACCACCCTGCACCACCCTGGCACCACCCTGCACCACCCTGCACCGCCCTGCACCACCCTGCACCGCCCTGCACCACCCTGCACCACCCTGGCACCACCCTGCACCACCCTGGCACCACCCTGCACCACCCTGCACCGCCCTGCACCACCCTGCACCACCCTGGCACCACCCTGCACCACCCTGGCACCACCCTGCACCACCCTGCACCGCCCTGCACCACCCTGCACCACCCTGGCACCACCCTGCACCACCCTGCACCGCCCTGCACCACCCTGCACCACCCTGGCACCACCCTGCACCACCCTGCACCACCCTGCACCACCCTGGCACCACCCTGGGACCACCCTGCACCACCCTGCACCACCCTGGGACCACCCTGCACCACCCTGCACCACCCTGCACCACCCTGGGACCACCCTGCACCACCCTGCACCACCCTGGCACCACCCTGCACCACCCTGGCACCACCCTGCACCACCCTGGCACCACCCTGCACCACCCTGCACCACCCTGCACCACCCTGGCACCACCCTGCACCACCCTGGCACCACCCTGCACCACCCTGCACCGCCCTGCACCACCCTGCACCACCCTGGCACCACCCTGCACCACCCTGGCACCACCCTGCACCACCCTGCACCGCCCTGCACCACCCTGCACCACCCTGGCACCACCCTGCACCACCCTGCACCGCCCTGCACCACCCTGCACCACCCTGGCACCACCCTGCACCACCCTGCACCACCCTGGCACCACCCTGGGACCACCCTGCACCACCCTGCACCACCCTGGGACCACCCTGCACCACCCTGCACCACCCTGCACCACCCTAGGACCACCCTGCACCACCCTGCACCACCCTGGCACCACCCTGCACCACCCTGGCACCACCCTGCACCACCCTGGCACCACCCTGCACCACCCTGCACCACCCTGCACCACCCTGGCACCACCCTGCACCACCCTGGCACCACCCTGCACCACCCTGCACCGCCCTGCACCACCCTGCACCACCCTGCACCACTCTGCACCACCCTGGCACCACCCTGCACCACCCTGCACCACTCTGCACCACCCTGCACCACCCTGGCACCACCCTGCACCACCCTGCACCACTCTGCACCACCCTGCACCACCCTGGGACCACCCTGCACCACCCTGCACCACCCTGCACCACCCTGCACCGCCCTGCACCACCCTGCACCACCCTGCACCACCCTGGCACCACCCTGCACCACCCTGCACCGCCCTGCACCACCCTGCACCACCCTGCACCACCCTGCACCACCCTGGCACCACCCTGCACCACCCTGGCACCACCCTGCACCACCCTGCACCGCCCTGCACCACCCTGCACCACCCTGCACCACCCTGGCACCACCCTGCACCACCCTGCACCACTCTGCACCACCCTGCACCACCCTGGCACCACCCTGCACCACCCTGCACCACTCTGCACCACCCTGCACCACCCTGGGACCACCCTGCACCACCCTGCACCACCCTGCACCACCCTGCACCGCCCTGCACCACCCTGCACCACCCTGCACCACCCTGGCACCACCCTGGGACCACCCTGCACCACCCTGCACCACCCGGGCAGCTCGCCGCAGGATTTTTCTTTAACCTCCTAAAACTTCACGAGAATTTCTCGCTCCCCCCCCCCCACCGCGTGTTTTATTGCCTGCGTGAGTGCCCTGGTGCGGCGCGCGATGTATTCCAGACCACCACACACGGAAACAGCCATGGACCTCAATAACACAATTTCACTTTAATAATAATGAGACGAATAAATCAGGTACCGCCCCTCTTCCCCGCATTGACCAGAGTGGTGAAGTATGGTTGTTCATTACCAACATGGCCTGGCAATCCGACTCCTTCCCACGTTCATATCTCTCCCGCGTAATAACCCAAACGAGCAACATTCGCTACGCGTCCCATCAGCAACACGTGGCCTAGGGTAGAAGATGAATCCTTGCAGTCACGAAAGCTTTAAATCGAAATTTAACACGTGGCCTTCTTTATCGCCGCACTGTTCGAGGATCACGTGGTCCGACACAAAGCAAATCCCCCTAGGAACCGGTGTTTTGTTTACCGGTTCGGTGTCTCATGAGCAGAGCGCGTGTGGCCCCGCGGCCCCGTGGGCCCGTGGCCCCGTGGCCCCCCGCGAGAACGCGGTGGCATGGGCGGGCGCGTCGTGTCGCCTCCCTTCCAGACAGATGCAGCGGCGAGTGAGGAAGGGGGAGGCGATCACCCTCGTGTTGTCCGTGACGCAGGGCGCTGCACGGAGGGGTGTCCGTGCTCTCGAGTCTCTTGTTGCGTCGGGACATCGAGCGCAGCAGCAGCAAGCAGTAAGAACCACCAGCAGCAGAAGACGTAGCAGCAGCAGCAGCAGCAGAAGACGCAGGAGCAGCAGCAGTAAGAACCAGCAGCAGAAGACGTAGCAGCAAGCAGTAAGAACCAGCAGCAGCAGAAGACGCAGCCGCAGCAGCAGAAGACGCAGCCGCAGCAGCTGAAGACGCAGGAGCAGCAGCAGTCAGAACCAGCAGCAGCAAAATACGCAGCAATAGCAGCAGTATCAACAGTAGAATAAGAAGAAGCGGTAACAGCAGAAGCAGCAGCGGACGCAGCAGGAGCATCAACAGCAACAGTCGAAGGAGCACTAAAAGTAGCAGCCGCAGAAGCAGCAGCAGCAATATCAATGCGCGTGCGTTGAACTTCTTTCGCACCGTGCGTAGCCAACCGTGCTAATCGGAGGTGTGGGGAGAGGACAACAAACTAGATCAGTAGCAACAGGAGCAGCAGTAGTAGCAGGAGCAGCAGTAGTAGCAACAGGAGCAGCAACAGTAGTAGCAGGAGTAGTAGCAGCAGCAGTAGTAGCAGCAATAGTAGCAGCAGTAGTAGCAGGAGCAGCAGCAGCAGTAGTAGCAACAGGAGCAGCAGTAGTAGTAGCAGCAGCAGTAGTAGCAACAGGAGCAGCAACAGTAGTAGCAGCAGTAGTAGCAGTAGTAGCAGCAATAGTAGTAGCAGGAGCAGTAGTAGCAGCAGTAGTAGCAGCAACAGTAGTAACAGCAGTAGTAGCAGTAGTAGCAGCAATAGGAGTAGCAGCAGTAGTAGTAGCAACAGTAGCAGCAGCAGTATTACCAGGAGCAGCAGCAGTAGTAGCAACAGGAGCAGCAGTAGTAGCAGCAGCAGTAGTAGCAGCAGTAGTAGTAGCAGGAGCAGTAGTAGCAGCAGTAGTAGCAACAGGAGCAGGAGTAGTAGTAGCAGCAGCAGCAACAGTAGTAGCAACAGGAGCAGCAACAGCAGTAGTAGCAGCAGTAGTGGCAGCAGCAGCAACAGTAGTAGCAACAGGAGCAGCAACAGTAGTAGCAGCAGTAGTAGCAGCAGTAGTAGCAGCAATAGCAGTAGTAGTAGCAGTAGTAGCAGCAGTCGCGCAACGCGAGTTGTCCTCCTCGTCCTCGCCTCTGCCCTCGATGGCTGCTGGGTCCCGATCAGGCGACCCCCGCTCGGGACTCCGCGGGTCCCCTTGACGGGGTCAGTGTCGGTGGGGGGAGGGGAGGTGGGGGAGCCAGAGGGGAGGGGGCGAGGTGGGGGAGCCAGAGGGTGGGGGGGGGGAGTGCCGCTCGCAAGGACCGCGGAGAGTCGCCGGGAGTAGCGGAGTCTCCGCTCGAGTCGTCGTTCCTCCCCCGACTCCGAGGATGCGGTGAACGGGGATCGAGCGCGCGTCTCGAGAAGTGACGGTGAGCTTTTCGCGACAAGCCGCTCGCAGGCTACGCGGGTGACCTTTGTCTGTGTGGGCGTCTTTAGTAGTGTGTGTGTGTGTTTGTGTGTGTGTGAGTCTGTGTGTGTGTGTGAGTGAGTCTGTGTGTGTGAGTCTGTGTGGTGTTTGTGTGTGTGTGAGTCTGTGTGTGTGAGTCTGTGTGTGTGTGAGTCTGTGTATGTGAGTCTGTGTATGTGTGTGTGTGAGTCTGTGTGTGCGAGTCTGTGTGTGTGTGAGTCTGTGTGTGAGTGAGTCTGTGTGTGAGTGAGTCTGTGTGTGTGTGAGTCTGTGTGTGAGTGAGTGTGTGTTTGTGTGTGTGTGTTTGAGTCTGTGTGTGTGTGAGTCTGTGTGTGAGTGAGTTTGTGTGTGTGAGTCTGTGTATGTGTGTGTGTGAGTCTGTGTATGTGTGTGAGTCTGTGTGTGTGAGTCTGTGTGTGTGTGAGTCTGTGTGTGAGTGAGTCTGTGTGTGAGTGAGTCTGTGTGTGTGAGTCTGTGTATGTGTGTGTGAGTCTGTGTGTGTGAGTCTGTGTGTGTGTGTTGTGTGTGTGTGAGTCTGTGTGTGTGTGAGTCTGTGTGTGTTTGTGTGTGTGAGTCTGTGTGTGTGAGTCTGTGTGTGTGTGAGTCTGTGTGTGTTTGTGTGTGTGAGTCTGTGTGTGAGTCTGTGTGTGTGTGAGTCTGTGTGTGTTTGTGTGTGTGAGTCTGTGTGTGAGTCTGTGTGTAAGTGAGTTTGTGTGTGTGTCGCGCTGCTGCTGGTTCTTGCTGCATCAGCCAGTCGTCTCAGTCGTCTCAGTCATCTCAGTCAGTCGACTCGTGGCACCTGGGTCTGCCCGTGACCTCCTGCCACCATCATCACCATCGTCATCATTACCCTCGCAGCAGCAACGGCGGCGGCTTTTGGGCTCAGCCATCGAAAAAAGACGGCGGTGGTCACCGCATCATCATCGTCATCATCATCACCATATCGTCATCACCATTATCGTCGTCATCGTCATCATCACCATAGTCATCATCGTCATCATCATCGCGCGGCGCTTTCAGATGCGCTTCTGCGGACGTCTGGAACGCTCTCCCTTCCGATGTTAGGAGGCCCACTGGGAGCTATTCGCTTTTAAATAATCGTCTAGATTGACAAACTCATTTCTTTACGACTGATTTTTGTCTTTAGTTTGTTGTCCTTCCACCGGACCTCTGAGTAGCGCGGTTGGCTACGGTACGGTGCGAAAGAAGTTCATCTTTACACGATAATCGTCAATCATAGCGCAGTGCAAACCAAAAAAAACTCCACAAATGCGCCGTGAAACGGAAAAGTAATGCGATAGGCGACGTTTCGAGCGACGTGCCTTCTTCACATCACCCTCTCTGGCCTCCTCAATGCGCCGCGATGAGGCGGCCGTTTTCACTGAAACGTTGTCTACGCAGCACGGTTCGCATATTTCAAACACACATGTTGTTTACGAGTATGTTGTTGCAAACAAAAAAGTTTGACTTAAAACTCTACGCGACTGCAAGAATTCATATTCTTGGTTCTTTCGGTGAAGTCACGTAGAGAGAAAAATAGAAAAATAAAAGAACCACGGCTTTTCGATCGCAACACAAGCGGTCTTCATCAGGCGGAGAGAATTTTAATTGTATTTTTTTTATTTTCTATCAACGTGATTTTACCGAAAGAACCAAGAATATATATTGTTAGCTCTTTCGGTAAAGTCAGATTATGTTGTTGCGTCCTTCACCACTGCTAACGCAGCAGCAGCAGCAACGTGTCGTCACAAGCCACGCCATCACATCCACCGCTCTGTTTGAGTACGCGCCTGATGGTGCCGCTTGTACTTCTCTGGCGAGACGCCGTACTCATAATTGTAAATGCTGTGGGTATACTCTCCCCACACAGCGGTGGTGCTGTACTCGTAGGGGGGCATCCATTCAGTACGTAGGCATGGAGGGGGGATGGGGGGGGGGGTCACCCAAATGTGTACGCTTGCGTATGGGGGGTCTACTAACAATGGGCGCATAGGAAACGGGGGGAGGAGGGGGGGGGGGGTTGGTGAAGCCTCGATAATAATTTGTCTACACTGGCCTTCAAATGAGTTAGATAGTGCGGCGGTGGACGATCTGTTTGCTGAAACACGTTAATATTATTAATCCTTGATCGTTCCTGCGTGGATTAAATATCGGCCGTTCTATAGGATTCGGTGGGGGGGGGGGGGGGGGTACGTCAGGCGTACGTACGCAGGTGGAGGGGGGGGGGTCAGGTTTTGACAGATTTTTGCGTACCTACTAAATGCATGGCCCCTAACGAATTGGGCCACGTTCTGTTTACGTGACACAACCTTGGCAATTGGCCGTGTCGGGTGGTGGCGGGTTTAACGGCACATCATTATATTTACGCGACCTAACCACTCCCCCCCCTACCCCCCGCAAAAAAAAATACCTGCATGACGGAGCAGCAGCATCATCGCCAAATATTGAAACTCGCAAACACTATCCAGACCTGGGCCCGCTTAGCAATTCAAGATCTCGCGTGGTCGTTGACGGGCGAGAGACCCTATAAAACATCACCAATTAACAATTAAAGGCTTTTGGGTGAGATGGCGATCTAAACAAAAAGCCTTTATATTACGAATAATACTGGTCGCGATAGCCTACGTGTTAAACAAACATCACCAAGTTTGGCGTTTAATACATCTCAGTGCGTTGACACAGTATTCACTTTAACACAGCACTCCATACCAACACAAATAGCCCTGCCGTTCGCCACTAAATTACTGTGACGTCACCACGGCGCCTGTGCCAGGCCACGTGCACTTTGAGGCTACCACGTGACAGGTGGTCACGGGACAGACCTCGCAAGTGACATGGGTTGGCTCACTGAGATGGCTGGAAGATGCACCACCAGCTGTACCCCCTATAAAGATCCCCCGTGTAGCCTGTAATAACAGACTGTTGGGGCAAGTGCTGCTAGCGAGCAGCACCTATGAAGGCCGGCACGGGCACACGAGGGGGTGGGTGGACAACACCACGCCCGGCCACCTTTGTCTCCCCAGTGACGATGCTTACACACCGCACCGGGTACTCGTTTGAGGCTGAGTCGACCTAGGGGAGGCGCAGGACCCGTGAGCGTGAATCAAACCCGGGTCGCCAGGTTCGTAGCGCAACGTAGCGCTAACCACTACACTACCGCTCCCCACACACACACACACACGCAAAGCCAGTCTTACATACATATACATTCGGTAAATACAGATTACAAACACCAGAATACGTTCATCTCTTCGCCGTGGAAAATCTCGCGAGGGGCACCAACGTGAACATTAAACACAGACGCGTCCCGTATTTGTACAGAGACTCGCGTTGTAAAAGGCAGCAACAAAATTGATGTTAAGTTATCTGGGGGTTCGTGCCTGCCGCCTGTCATTTTTTGGGGGGGGGGGAGGGCATCTGGCAAAGTCGATTCCACTGCAATATTTTAAACTAAACTATAAACATTTTTTTCTAGTTTTTACCAGGTAAGGCCCCACTGAGCTGCTACATAACTCTTTTCAGAAGCGACCTGGCCATCACAAACGATAGCTCAACGGAAGTGGCTCATGATCATCATCACGTCGAAATTCATAGCAGCCAAATACTCTAAACGCGTGATGTTTATTATAAATGTGGAGGGGAAACCCGGAGAAAAATCCACGCGACCACGGGGAGGGAAAACGAGAGAGACATCGCAAACTCCCAAATATACAACAGCAGCAGGCGTCAGGATCGGGATCGAGCCCACGACCTCCCTGTATACCGGGCGAGGGAGTTAACATCTCCTAGCCATCATGATGATGATGAGAGAGAGAGAGACACGCAAACTCCAAATATACAACAGCAGGCGTCAGGGTCGCGATCGAACCCACGACCTCCTGTATACCAGGCGAGGTAGTTATCATCTCCCGAGCCACCGTGATGATGATGAGAGAGAGAGAGACATGCCAACTCCAAATACACAGCAGCAGGCGTCATGGTTGGGATTCGACCTACGACCTCCTGTATACCGGGCGAGGGAGTTAACATCTCCCCAGCCACCGTGGCGTCCTCTTAAACGCAATTAAATTCTAAAGGCAATGCCGATGGGTCTCTTTGTTGTTGTTGCAAAATGCACAATAGAGCGAGCACGCTTCTCACACGTTTCTGAGCGTCGTTTAAATCTTCTGGGGGGGGGGGGGTGAGGACAAACGTTGCCAAAAAAAAACTACCGTTGCCGTGCGGACCGCCGCTCGCTCCCGAGTGAATTGCGCGACGGGACGACTATTTTTGTCCGCCGATGGAACGCCGCCGACACCCCTTGGGTACCGAACGGTTCGCGCGAGTGCAGAGTAGAGAGAGAGGGGAGAGAGAGGAGAGAGGGGAGAGAGAGCGAGTAGGGAGAGAGAGAGAGGGGGGAGAGAGATAGAGAGAAGAGAAGAGATAGGAGAAACAGGGGAGAGAGAGAGACTTGTTGAATTTAAACAACTTTTATTGCCGCCAGCAGCAACAGCGCCGGAGGCGACTCCGATATGAAACTTACAAAGTCACCAGCAACACAAATACACAAAGTCACCAGCAACACAAATACACAAAGTCACCAGCAACACAAATAAACAAAGTCACCAGCAACACAAATACACAAAGTCACCAGCAACACAAATACACAAAGTCACCAGCAACACAAATACACAAAGTCACCAGCAACACAAATACACAAAGTCACCAGCAACACAAATAAACAAAGTCACCAGCAACACAAGCAAACGCTATAAATCCACGCGCTGTGGTGGCGCTAAATGCGCCGCGCACAACACGAAAGAAAAGCCACGTGGTGGTGGTTGTGGTGGTGGTTGTGGTGGTTGTGGTGGTGGTTGTGGTGGTGGTTGTGGTGGTGGTTGTGGTGGTTGTGGTGGTGGTTGTGGTGGTGGTGGTCATCGCGTACGTCACGGTGACGAGCGAGCGCTTCAGAAGGTGAACACGAGGAGGGTGCCGTGCACGCTGGTACAGAGCGGGGCTAGAGAGGGGAGGAGACAGCGAGATGCCGACGCCGACGAACGGCCACAGACGCGGAGGGGTGGCATTTTTCTTCAGAGAATCAGAATGATTTCGATTGAAAGCTTTCGCGACTGCAGGGATTCATATTCTTGGTTCTTGCGGTAAAGTCACGTAGAAGGGAAATAATAAAATAATACAAAATAAAACAGAATAAAATAAAATTCTCAAGGACGTTTCGGCCACAACGCAAGCAGCCGTCCTCAGGTGAAGAACAGAGCGTCCTAATGAACACTGCTAAGCTTAGCAGTGTTCACTGTCAAGCCAAGCTTAGCAGTGTTCACTGCCAAGCTTAGCAGTGTTCATTAGGACGCTGTCTTTCCGACGGCACTGTTTCTTCACCTGAGGACGGCTGCTTGCGTTGTGGCCGAAACGTCCTTGAGAATTTTATTTTATTATGTTTTATTATTTTATTATTTTATTATTTCCCTTCTCCGTGACTTTACCGAAGGAACCAATAATAAGAATGTTTATTGCTGTGGGACATTGTTGTTGTTATTGTTGCCAGTACTGTACAAAAAAATGACGGAAACATAACAATGGGGTTGTACCGCTTTTCCTGGCAATACAACTGAGAAGGCGTTGAGATATTGGAACACCAAACAGGTCGCTTTTGCAGTGCAGCGACTTTGCGTTCACCACACTTTCGTTTGCATGTTTTGCCACAGGGGTGTGTGGCTAATGCAGACCTGATGCCTAACCCCGGGGGACCCGTGGTGGAGCTGATGGTGATGATGATGGTGGTGGTGATGGTCATGGTGATAGTGATGGGGCTAATGGTGATGGTGATGATGGTGGTGGTCATGGTGGTAGTGATGGGGCTAATGGTGATGATGGTGATAATAGTTATGACAGCGCTGGTGGGGATGATAGTGGTGATGATGATGGTGGTAGTGGTGATGATGATGGTGTTCATGGTGGTGGTGATGGTGATGACGGCGCCGGTGGGGATGATGAAGGTGATGGCTGTAGTGGTGGTGGAGATGGCTGTAGTGGTGATGACTATGATGGTGGTGATGATGGCTGTAGTGGTGGTGGTTATGGCTGTAGTGATGACGATGATGGTGGTGGTGGTGATGATGATGGCTGTGGTGATTATGGCTGTAGTGGTGATGATGGTTGTAGTGGTGAAGACGATGATGGTGGTAGTGGTGATGATGATGATGATGGCTGTAGTGGTAGAGGTGATGATGGCTGTAGTGGTAGTGGTGAAGATGACGGTGATGACGATGATGGTGGTGATGATGGCTGTAGTGGTGATGACGATGGTGGTGGTGATGATGGTGTTGTTAGCGGTGTTGTTGGTGGTGGTGCTGGTGGTGTTGTTGTTAGTGGTGTTGTTGGTGGTGGTGCTGGTGGTGTGATGATGGTGGTGATGATGGCTGTAGTGGTGATGACGATGGTGTTGGTGGTTGTAATGATGGCTGTAGTGATAGTGGTGATGATGACGTTGATGACGATGATGGTGGTGATGATGGCTGTAGTGGTGATGACGATGGTGGTGGTGATGATGGCTGCAGTGGTGATGATGGTGGTGGTGGTGATGATGGCTGTAGTGGTGATGACGATGGTGGTGGTGATGATGATGATGTTGGTGGTGGTGGTGATGATGGCTGTATTGGTAGTGGTGATGATGACGTTGATGACGATGATGGTGGTGATGATGGCTGTAGTGGTGATGACGATGATGATGGTCATGGTGATGATGGCTGTAGTGATAGTGGTGATAATGACGTTGATGACAAAGATGGTGGTGATGATGGCTGTAGTGGTGATGACGATGATGTTGGTGGTGGTGATGATGATGGCTGTAGTGGTAGTGGTGATGATGACGTTGATGACGATAATGGTGGTGATGATGGCTGTAGTGGTGATGACGATGGTGGTAATGATGATGGCTGTAGTGGTAGTGGTGATGATGGTGGTGGTGGTGATGATGGTGGTGATGATGGCTATAGTGGTGATGACGATGGTGGTGGTGATGATGGCTATAGTGGTAGTGGTGATAATGACGTTGATGACAAAGATGGTGGTGATGATGGCTGTAGTGGTAATGACGATGATGTTGGTGGTGGTGATGATGATGGCTGTAGTGGTAGTGGTGATGATAACGTTGATGACAAAGATGGTGGTGATGATGGCTGTAGTGGTAATGATGATGATGGTGGTGGTGGTGATGATGATGGCTGTAGTGGTAGTGGTGATGATGACGTTGATGACAAAGGTGGTGGTGATGATGGCTGTAGTGGTAATGACGATGATGTTGGTGGTGGTGATGATGGCTGTAGTGGTAGTGGTGATGATGACGGTGATGACGATGATGGTGGTGATGATGGCTGTAGTGGTAATGACGATGATGTTGGTGGTGGTGATGATGACGTTGATGACGATGATGGTGGTGATGATGGCTGTAGTGGTGATGACGACGATGATGATGGTGGTGGTGCAACCGCAGGAACGATGCTGGCGCGGGAGAGCATCATCCCGGAGGAGTTCCTCTTGGCGAGGCTGGCGGAGGAGTATGCACGCCTGCCACGCTACAGCACGCGGCCACGGCGTGCCCGCTTTATTGAGAAGGTGCCCTGCTCCATCGCTCGCTCACTCGCTCGTTCACTCTCGTTCATTCGCTCGGATCTGTCGCCGCAGAGAAAAGGCGAGCGAGTCGATCATTCGCATGGGGCGATACTCGGTTCACTCGTTCCCTTACAGGGAAGGTGCAGGTCACTGCTCTACTTACGAACATTCGACCTACGAAGTTTCGGAGACACGAACAAACCTTACTCTTTGGTTCTTTCGCCTTCCTCAGCAGTTGTTTCTTGCTGTGGTTGTCCCACCTGATGAGGACCGCTTGTGTTGCGATCGAAACGTCGTGATTTGTTTTATTTTATTTTTCCACCCACGTGACTTTACCGAAAGAACCAAAGAGTATGGATTCCTGCAGTCACGAAAGCTTCAAATCTAGAACGAACAAACCCTGTCCTGTATGTCCAGTTGCCTGTTCGGACCGAGATTCGTAAGAACGTGCAGATGAAGAACCAGTGGCATCTACATCTGCAGGAGATTATACAACTTTTAAAGCCATTCCCCGTGTTTAGTGTAGAACGCCGTACAAGGTGTTTGGAATCGACGGGAGTAAAGTTGGACTTACGAACGAATGGACTTACGAACTAATCGACTTACGAACGAATCTACTTACGAATGAATGGACTTACGAACGAATCGACTTACGAACGAATGGACTTATGTACAAATCGACTTACGAACAGTACCTCTAGGAACCTCACCCGTTCGTAAGTAGAGGAGTCCCTGGACATGTTAATTAATTCACTCAATCCCTTGAAGGGAAGGTGCGTGAATCATTCGTTCCTAATGAAGACATGTCATGAACTGAGTTTGGATTTCTCCGGGATAAAGATGCTGATTTTTATTAATTCCCTAATAGAGAAGGTTGTTGGTTCGGACATTCACTCAATACACTTTAGGGAAGGTGCATCAGTCATTCATTCGTATCGAAGATATTCCGCGAACTCATTCGTTCCCTTCCAGAGGAGGTCGACCGTTCATTCATTCATTCATTGAGTCGTCCATACCCTCGTGGAGGAGATGCACGCTTCGCTCATCCGCTAAATTAATTCCTTCATAAGGGAAGGCGGCCGCGGGTGATGGCGTCCGGCGTTAAATCCGTTCGTGTGAAGCTTCGACCGCCGGTCGAATCAGCCGGCATTTCTTGTCAGCGCGCCATCACAGCTGAAGGGGGGAAGCGGTTACGGAATCAGAATATTTACTCATCCTGCAGGGGGAATTGCGACGAGCTCTGAAGCCACGTCACAACGACAGACGCGGTGCAAAACAAACACAAATCACGACAGGAGCGCAAAGCACAAGCGAGGGTAATGCAAAATCCCCCAAACGCGCGACTAAAATACGACCAGCGCGACCATCCCCATCCCAGCAGGCGAAGCGCACGAAGGGGGATAGGGGGGGTCACGGAGCCACAGGGGATGACCGAGCAGAGCAAGAGGCGAGGCCGCTGCGCGACGAATCGACGTCAAGCGGTGGATGTAAGCGAGATGCGATGAAGAGAAAGGTGGAGAGAGTTCTCACTCGGGAGAATTTTTTTAGATTTTCACGGCGAGGGCGTCGTCGTGACCTGGACGCGGCCCACTGGCTCGCGGCAATCGCGAGAGACGATGGCGGTGGTTGTGGGGGGGGTAGTGGGGTTGTGGGGGGGTAGTGGGGGGGGGGGGGTGGTGGGGGGGAGACATCCTCATGCAGCTGCGGATAGAGCACGCCCGACGATGAGCGCTGGGCACGGTCGCCCGTTCCGCCTCGGAGGGGTTGCACCGCGCC
Source organism: Petromyzon marinus (assembly GCF_048934315.1). Taxonomy (NCBI): domain Eukaryota; kingdom Metazoa; phylum Chordata; class Hyperoartia; order Petromyzontiformes; family Petromyzontidae; genus Petromyzon; species Petromyzon marinus. Next base: position 7,196,344 of record NC_133687.1, read on the forward strand.
AGGTCTGTGTAACGCGTTCTGTGTAACGCGTTCTGTGTAACGCGTTCTGTGTAACACGTCCTGTGTAAGGCGTTCTGTGTAACGCGTTCTGTGTAACGCGTTCTGTGTAACACGTTCTGTGTAACACGTTCTGTGTAACACGTCCTGTGTAAGACATTCTGTGTAACGCGTTCTGTGTAACGCGTTCTGTGTAACGCGTTCTGTGTAACGCGTTCTGTGTAAGACATTCTGTGTAAGTCTCTCTGTATAAGTCTCTCTGTGTAAGACATTCTGTGTAACGCGTTCTGTGTAACACGTTCCGTGTAACGCGTTCCGTGTAACGCGTTCCGTGTAAGACGTTCCGTGTAACGCGTTCCGTGTAACGCGTTCTGTGTAACACGTTCCGTGTACGACGTTCCGCGCACCCCGACGATGGCCGTTCGACGCGGTCACCCCCCCCCACCCCCCCACCCCCCACCGCCACCCCCAGAGCGGCGCTTGCAACGTGGCGCACAAGAACATCCGCGAGCAAGGGCGCTTCCTGCAGGACGTCTTCACCACGCTGGTGGACCTGCGCTGGCCCAACACGCTCATCGTCTTCAACATGGCCTTCCTCACCACGTGGTTCCTCTTCGCCATGCTGTGGTGGCTCATCGCGTTCGCGCACGGAGACCTCGCGGGCAGCCCCACGCCGTGCGTCACCGACGTGCGCTCCTTCACCTCCGCCTTCCTCTTCTCCATCGAGGTTCAGGCGAGTGGCGGTAGTGGCGGCGGCGGCGGCGGTGACGGTGGCGGTAGTGGCGGTGGTGGCGGTAGTGGCGGCGGCGACGGTGATGGCAGTGGGCGGCGGTGGTGGTGGTGGCGGTGATGGAAGTGGTGGTGGTGATGACGGCAGTGATGACGGTGGCGGTGGTGCTGGTGGTGGTGGTGGCGGTGATGGAAGTGGTGGTGGCGGTGGTGGAAGTGGTGGTGGTGATGGCGGTGGTGGTGGCAGTGATGGAAGTGGTGGTGGTGGCGGCGGTGGCGGTGGTGGTGATGGAAGTGGTGGTGGTGATGACGGCGGTGATGACGGTGGCGGAGGCGGTGGTGGTGGCGGTGCTCTCTTGGCTCTATCTTTTAAATCATTTCGATTGAAAACTCAATTCTATAAAACTGCTTTTTGTGTGTGTTGTAGTGTTTGCTGTCCTTCCTCCGCACCTCCGATTAGCACGGTTGGCTACGTACGGCGCGAAAGAGGTTCAACAAACGTTCATCTGCTCACCGCGTGGCATGAGTTGTTTTAATTTCTTGGTGCAGGGTGGCCCGTGAACATTTGTCGCGAGTTGGCAGCATCACCAAGGACAAAGGTCCCCTGCATAGGCTTTACTGGTTTAATTTTCGATTTAAAGCTTTCGTGACTGCAAGGATTCATCTTCTTTGGTTCTTTCGGTAAAGTCACGTAGAATGAGAATAAAATAACAATAAAATAATAATAAACTAAAATAATACAATAAACACCTTTGTCAAGGTGCCTCACTTCTCTCACCCAGCTTAAAAGACGCAACGAATCTTAGCAGCGTTCATTGAAGCTCTGTCATCCCGACAGTTCTGTTCCTTCACCTGAAGAAGGCTACTTGTGTTGTGGCCGAAACGTCGTGAGAATTTTATTGTCTTATTTGATTTTATTATTTTATTCTCATTCTACGTGACTTTACCGAAAGAACCAAGGAAGATAATTGGTTTCTTACCCTTTTATCTGGCAACAAAACTGACACCTTTTTTTAACAAGGAGTCATGTTTACATTGACCACAATACCTGCGGTCGGAACGCAAACAAAAAACAACTCTGATCATGTATGCAAAAAGGTGTCAGTTTTGTTGCCAGATAAAAGGGTAAAAAAAACAATTATCATATTTTGTTACTGGCAAATGAGGTTTCCAATGGAACCAAAGAAGACTTTACAGGTTTCTTTGTGGGATACATCGCAGCCCAACAAAGCCTACAACAGCCGGCAATGTCTCATCGAATTCACCAGGCTGACACAGCCTGCTTTAGGCTGTGTCAGATCTGGGTGACCACTGACACATGAGGGCATGCGTTCAATCAATGTTGCTGAGCCAGGATTTTCAGGTAGCGGGCGGGGAGGGGGGGGGGGCAACCCCTCCAGCAATGACACATGATAGAGGAGTTGTTAGTAAGTAAGGAGTTGTTAGTAGTAAGTAAGGAGTTGTTAGTAAGTAATGAGTTGTTATTAATAAGTAAGGCGTTGCAAGTAAGGAGTTGTTAGTAAGTAATGAGTTGTTCGTAATAAGTAAGGAGTTGTTAGTAAGCAAGGAGTTGTTAGTAAGTAATGAGTTGTTAGTAAGTAATGAGTTGTTAGTAATAAGTAAGGGGTTGTTAGTAAGTAATGATTTGTTAGTAGTAAGGAGTTGTTAGTAATAAGTAAGGAGTTGTTAGTAATAAGTAAGGAGTTGTTAGTAATAAGTAAGGAGTTGTTAGTAATAAGTAAGGAGTTGTTAGTAATAAGTAAGGAGTTGTTAGTATGTAATGAGTTGTTAGTAAGTAATGAGTTGTTAGTAAGTAAGGAGTTGCCCCTTGCTTTTTATCCGACGCGTGTGCGGCGATGGTGAGGTGTCAAGTTCGAACCGCGTGGTGTGATCGGCACCGCGCTCGCTGGAGGTGTCGATGCCTTCAAGGAAGTCGTGTCCTGTAGACGCAACTGCGCACAATTCTGAGTCACTTATAACCGCTTTGCCGTTACCTACTGCCAATTATGAAGTCAGACTATTGTCCTATCATCTCGTAGAGTCCCTGGCACTTAATAATCTGCTACACAGTGCAGTGGGGGTCGCAAAATGCTCATTTATTACTAATAAACCCTAATGATCCGATCGAAATGAGGGATTTCGATCGGATCATTGGGGGGGCACGTGCCACCCCCCCCCCCCCTCCAATATTTAAATGATGGTTGCCTGCGGCGGCGCGTAATCTTCGGGGCAAATCTACCCCTGTACAGACAGGCAGCCAGCTCACAGCCAGACAAAGATCCCCCATGTAGTCTTAGCAGACTGTTGGGGTAAGTGCTGTTGAGCGAGTAGCACCTATGAACAACACCACCAACAACACCACCAACAACACCACCAGCACCACCACCAACACCACTAACAACAACACCAGCACCACCACCAGCACCAGCACCACCACCACCAACGCCACCAGCACCACCACCAACAACACCACCAGCACCACCACCAACACCACCACCACCACCAACAACACCACCAGCACCACCACCACCAGCACCATCACCAACAGCACCACCACCGCCAACAACACCACCACCAGCACGGCGCTCCGCTGACGCTGCTGCCGCTGCCGCTGCAGGTGACCATCGGCTTCGGCGGCCGCATGATCACGGAGCAGTGCCCGTGCGCCATCTGCGCGCTCATCATGCAGAACATCGTGGGCCTGCTCACCAACGCCGTCATGCTGGGCTGCATCTTCATGAAGACGGCCCAGGCGCACCGGCGCGCCGAGACGCTCATCTTCAGCCGGCACGCCGTGGTGGCGCTGCGTGACAAGCGCCTCTGCTTCATGGTGCGCGTGGGCGACCTGCGCAAGAGCATGATCATCAGTGCCAGCGTGCGCATGCAGGTGGGCAGGGGGGCAGGGGGGTGTGCCAGTGTGTGTGTAGGGGGCATGGGGGTGCCAGTGTGTGTGTGTAGGGAGGCAGGGGGGGTGCCAGTGTGTGTGTGTAGGGGGGCAGGGGGGTGCCAGTGTGTGCATGTAGGGGGCAGGGGGGGTGCCAGTGTGTGTGTGTAGGGGAGCAGAGGGAGTGCCAGTGTGTGTGTGTAGGGGGCAGGGGGGGGTGCCAGTGTGTGTGTGTAGTGGGGCAGGGGGGTGCCAGTGTGTGTGTGTGTAGGGGGGTGCCAGTGTGTGTGTAGGGGGCAGGGGGGCAGAGGGGTGCCAGTGTGTGTGTAGGGGGCAGGGGGGGTGCCAGTGTGTGTGTGTGAGGGGCGGGGGGGGGTGCCAGTGTGTGTGTGTAGGGGGGCAGGGGGAGTGCCAGTGTGTGTGTAGGGGGCAGGGGGGCAGAGGGGTGCCAGTGTGTGTGTAGGGGGCAGGGGGGGTGCCAGTGTGTGTATGTGGGGGGCAGGGGGGGGGGTGCCAGTGTGTGTGTGTAGGGGGCGGCGCCAACGTCACCCAAATCGTAACGCGAGCGACAAGTGAAGAGGAGGCCCTGGCGACGTGAACCCTCCCCCCCATCCCCTCCCCCTCCCCCCCTCCCTCCCCACAGGTAATCTGCAAGACGACGACGTCGGAGGGCGAAGTGATCCCCATGCACCAGGTGGACATCCAGATGGACAACCCCGTGGGCGCCAACAGCATCTTCCTGGTGTCGCCGCTCATCGTTAGCCACACGCTGGACGCGCGCAGCCCCCTCTACTCGCTGGCGGCCGCCGAGCTGCCCGGCGCCGACGTCGAGGTGGTGGTGGTGCTGGAGGGCATCGTGGAGACGACGGGCATCACCACGCAGGCGCGCACCTCCTACCTGGCCGACGAGATCCTGTGGGGTCACCGCTTCGAGAGCGTCGTCACGGAGGAGGATGGCCGCTACTCCGTCGACTACTCCAAGTTCGGCAACACCGTCAAGGTGCGCCGGGCGGCTCGCGGTTCGAGGGGCGGTGGCGCTGGGGTGGGGGTGGGGTGGGGGGGGGAGGGCACCACGTGAGATTCTAGGCTTGATGTCAAGGGTGAGGTCAAGGGTTTGAACTCAGGGTGAGGTCACGGTGAGCTCAAGGGATTAAGCTCGAGGATGAGATCAAGGTGAGCTCAAGGTGAGCTCAAGGGGTTGAGCTTAAGGGTGAACTCAAGGTGAGCTCAAGGGGTTGAGCCCAAGGGTGAACTCAAGGTGAGCTCAAGGTGAGCTCAAGGGGTTGAGCCCAAGGGTGAACTCAAGGTGAGCTCAAGGTGAGCTCGAGGTGAGCTCAAGGGGTTGAGCCCAAGGGTGAACTCAAGGTGAGCTCAAGGGTGAACTCAAGGTGAGCTCAAGGGTGAACTCGAGGTGAGCTCAAGGCGTTGAGCTCAAGGGTGAACTCAAGGTGAGCTCAAGGTGAGCTAGATAGCAGTGCAAATTAGCCCAAGGTTTGACGGAGGTTATCTCAAGGTCAACCGCAGTTAGCTCAAAGTTAAAGCACGTGTGCTCGAGGTTGGCTCACCCTCCCTACCCCACTCCACCCCCCCCCCTCGACCTCGCGTCCCACCACCGCCTCCTCCCCACCGCTTCCCTCCATCGGGATTTTTGATGGATGTGTAGTGTTGTAAGGACGAGCAGACTTCTTTTGGAGGCACACTCTGTTTATTGTATTATTTCCTTATACAACGCTTAACACGCACAGAGGGATATTCGGTCCCCTCACCCGATACCCTAGGGAGGTACAACCTCCGGACTTGGCGGGACTCACACGTCTACCGCTATCCTAGTCCTCCGGCTAGGACCTAGGGGAGGCTGTCTGACCCACCGCTGGCCCGGTGGGTCCTGACCACTGGGTATGCCGAGCCTTAGCCCTTAGAAGGGCTGGGAGGCTGGTCCAGGGTCCTAGCTAGGCTTCAGCCCAGTCTTCTATCTTCGTGCAGGGAGAGAACTCCCCGAGGTCCGTTGGGTCACCCGTCTTATACCCCTTCGTGGCCAGGTAGAACCAATCATACATTCCCACGTGGAACCGTCTGATTGGTTCGTACCAACCCCTGGCTACGATCCGTTTCACCTCGACTGACCCCAACCGTTGTACCCAGGGGTAATGCTGCACCGCCCTGGTGGCAATGCAGGTTACGCAACAGCGCGTAGTTAACGCCTCTACAGATGTATCCCGGCTGGGCACAACGGCCTGGAGGTGCCAATGTCCTGGTGAAGCAGCATCGGTCCGCGCTGGGCTTGCGGTGCCAGTAGACGAAGCAGTAGAGGGGGCTTAGTTTGATGTCCTCCCCCCACACCCGCCGCACCTCGGATGAGCACGGTTTGGGGCTGCGTACGGTGCGAAAGAAGTTCAGCATACGTACACGGAGAAAGGGAATCCATGCTTGACTCGCACGGCGGATGACCCGTTAAGTGCCCCTTTTAATCCTCGTGTTCATTATCCCCTTTGTAAATAGCATTCCCCCGCACCTCAGATCAGCACGCTTGGTTTACGTGCGGTGCGAAAGGAGTCCAACGTGCACACACACGTGAGACAGAGAGAGAGAGAGACAAGAGACAGAGAGAGAGAGAGACAGAGAGAGAGAGAGACAGAGAGAGAGAGACAGAGAGAGAGAGACAGAGAGAGAGACAGAGAGAGAGAGACAGAGAGAGAGAGAGACAGAGAGAGAGAGACAGAGACAGAGAGAGACAGAGAGAGAGAGACAGAGAGAGAGACAGAGAGAGGGAGAGACAGAGAGAGAGACAGAGAGAGAGACAGACAGAGAGAGAGACAGAGAGACAGAGAGAGAGACAGAGAGAGACAGAGAGAGAGACAGAGAGAGGGAGAGACAGAGAGAGAGACAGAGAGAGAGACAGACAGAGAGAGAGACAGAGAGACAGAGAGAGAGACAGAGAGAGACAGAGACAGAGAGAGAGACAGAGAGAGGGAGAGACAGAGAGAGAGACAGAGAGAGAGACAGACAGAGAGAGAGACAGAGAGACAGAGAGAGAGACAGAGAGAGACAGAGACAGAGAGAGAGTTTGTGAGCGCAAGGCTCCAGCGGGCTCGCCACGCCGGGTCCACGAGTCCGGGTTGCGTCGCACCGCCGCCCGCCCGTGGCTCGCGTCTCCAGTTCGTCTACGGTCACGCCGCCGCACCGGCGAAACGAACGTTCGCGGCACGTCAGGCACCCAGAGCGGCGAAACGTTAAAACGCCTGAAACTTAAAAAACAAACACACACACACGCGGAAAAAACCACCACACAGCCCCCCCCAGCTCCAACTGCCGCGCGTCTCGCCCCCCCAAAAAAGGTACCGACGCCGCGCTGCAGCGCCCGCGACCTCGACCGCGCGCGCCACCCCGAAGCCTTCGGTCCTCCCCAGGCGGGACCCCCCCTCCTCCAGCTCGCCTGCCGCCACGGGGCGGACGAGCCCGCATCCTCCTCCAACTCGTCGATGTCTCCGCTGCGGCGACGGAAGAACCACCGCTCGGGCTGGGGCGGCAGCGGGGACAGCTTTGGCGGCGGTGGCGGCAGTGGCGGCGGCAAGCACCGTCTGTCCGTGCGGTTCGGGCGGCCCCGGTCGACGAGCGAGCGTTCCGACGGCGCGTTCGAGGGAAGGCCCAGGCCCAGGCCCGCGTCGCTGCACCTCGCCTCCGCCTAAGCCGCCGGCGACGGCGAAGAGTCGAGCCGCTCGCAGCGCGACGGTTCTTCGGCCGGTGGCGGCGGTGGTGGTGATTGTGGTGGTGGTGGCGGCGGTGGTGGTGATGGTGGTGGCGGTGGCGGTGGTGATGGTGGCGGTGGCGGCGGTGATGGTGGTGGTGGCGGTGGTAGTGATTGTGGTGGTGGTGGCGGCGGTGGTGGTGGTGATGGCGGTGGTGGTGGTGATGGTGGTGGCGGCGGTGGTGGTGGTGATGGTGGCGGCGGTGATGGTGGTGGCGGTGGTGGTAGTGGCGGTGGTGGTGGCGATGGCGGTGGTGGTGGCGGTTAGCGCGTTGCGCTACGAACCCAGCGACCCGGTTCCCGCTCACGGCCAACACCAGTGACGTTTATCTGAACTGATCCTGGGCCTCCTCTAAGTCGACTCAGCCTCAAATGAGTACCTGTTGTGGTGTGTAAACATCGCCACTGGGGAGAGACAAAGGCGGTCGGGCGTGGTGCTGGCCACCCACCCCCTCGTGTACCGTTCCGGCCTTCATAGGCGCTCGCTAACAGCACTTGCCCCAACAGTCTGTTGAGGCTACACGGGGGATCTTTGTCTTGTCTTTGGGTGATGGTGTTGGTGTTGGCTGTAGTGGTGGTGATAACCATGTTATGTATGCTGATGATCTGGTGATTGCTGCTTACTTGGAGTGTGCCACCTTCAGCCCCACCAAAACTAAGCACCTGCCTGGGTATTTTGTGCCACTAAACACTCCACACCCTCAGCTTCTCATTCGTGAGGGGGCAGTTGTGGAGAGAGTTGAGAGTTTCCAATACCTGGGCAGTGTGCTTATGACCAGCTCCGGTTTGACAGCAGAGGTCTCCGAATCAGTCGGGCGGCATTATCTTTTCATCGGCTGCGTGATGCTGTGTGGAAGCTACCTAGTCTGTCGCTCGGCACGAAGCTTCGGGTCTTCTCAGCCATGTTCATGCCCTCCCTTCTCGATGATTGTGAAACGTGGACCCCCCTAATGGAACATCTGCGCCGGTTAGAAACATTAAGGCCGGTTTGCCTACGATCCATCCTGGGTTTAACCAGGCTGGATTGTGTGAGGAGCTCACAAATCCTTGAGAGATCTAGACACATTCCCATCAGTGAGCTCCTCCGGCAGGCAAGGCTGCGTTAGCTGGGTCACGTAGCCCGCATGCCCAGCCACCGCATGCCCAAGCAGCTTCTGTTTGACTGCAGAGGGGCCTAAATGGACACGGCACAGGCTGGAGAAGAGATGGAGCTGATGCAGTACGGGAGGATGTGGAGCTGAGTGGACTTGCCGATTATTGGTGCCAGCGGTGTCAAGATCGGCCTCTGTGAGCATTTGGAGGCAGTCGCCCTCCAGCAACCACAGAGGGGAGAGGAGCGACGCTCACAACAAGGAGCGGAGTGCCGGGCGGCTAAAATGCAGCAACTTTACACGGTGGTGGGTACAGCTGGTGGTGCATCTGCCAGTCATCTCAGTCAGCCAACCCATGGCACCTGGGGCTGTCCCGTGACCTCCTGTCAGCAGCGAGCCTTCGACACTTCACGTGGCCTCAAAGTGCACCTGGCCTGGTACAGGCACCGTGATGATGGTAGTGGTGGTGGCGATTAGAACATTCCACAGTAAATAACTGTCTGTCTGCAGGGGGCTCACAATGTATGTAAAACGTACGTGTGTTTAACTTCTTTTGTTCACCGTACGTAGCCAACCGTGTTAATCGCGAGAGTCCATCGCTGCGTCGATGATCGCCTAGACCAGGGGTGGGGAACCTTTTTTTTTCTGCCAAGGGCCATTTGGATATCTATAACATCATTCGCGGGCCATACAAAATGATCAACTTAAAAATTAGCTTTGTTATATTTGGTCAAACATTTAATTAACTCGCCTCCCTAATGCGATGGCTGGAACTGCTTCTCTTTGGCGAGACGTGTGGTGATGTTAGCTGGTAATGGTGATGTTAGCTGGTATTGGTGATGTTAGCTGGTGTTGATGATGTTAGCTGGTATTGACGATGTTAGCTGGTAATGATGATGTTAGCTGGTATTGATGATGTTAGCTGGTATTGATGATGTTGCTACTCGCAACTGCTTTTCCAGGTTTGCTCCTAGATTTATTGAATTTCGAGTCCCGCCTGCGGTTGCCTTGGCAGGGCCAGAGAGCCTCATACGGCCCGCGGGCCGGACGTTCCCCACCCCTGGCCTAGACACACGATGGTTCGTCCTGAGATTGGCGGATAAGTTCGTAGGCCGCCTTGCAACGTCGTACGCGTTGCACGGGTCAGGGTCGGGATCGAACCCACGACCTCCTGTAGACCAGGCGAGGTAGTTAACATCTCACAGCCGCCGTGGCGCCCTTTAAGGAAGGGGCAACGTTTCGGGCGACGACCCTTCGCGGGCGCGTGAAGTCGGGCCGTTTGCAGAACCTTCCGCTCAACGGGCGGTGTTTCTGTGGGCCAATGTGTTGAGTCTCGATTGAATGCCGATCGCCCGGGCCAGGTGATGCTGCTGCTGCTGCTACTGCTGCGTACGCACGAGACAAAGGCTTACGACTGATTTATTTTCATCGTCCGTTTGCACAGCAGCGGACGATCATTCATACGACATAGTTCAAAGACGACAACAATGCGTAGCAGTATTTTTGATATATATGCAAAGTAAAATGTATAAATGCTTTTGAAGAACAAAGTTTATATTTATAGAACGTTTGTTGTTTAGAATGTATGTTTTTTTTTAAAAACAACGAATTCAAGTGTATTCTGCAAAGCCGGGGGAGGTAATAAATCGTAAATAAAATATTGCGTGATAACGAGATCACGGTGTCGTTATTGTAGCCAACGCGGGTGCCAGAACCACACACTTGGCACAGAGGAGGGCGCGGGTTCGATCCCCCCGACCCTGACGCCCGCTGCTTATTTTGGAACTTGCAGAAGCGACCTCGCCACAAATGATAGCCCAACGGAGTGGTTCATCACGTGGAAGTTCACTGCAGCCGGAGGAAAAATCCACGCGACCACGGGGAGAGAGAGAGAGACACGCAAACTCCAAAAATATAGCAGCAGCAGGCGTCAGAGTCGGGATCGAACCCACGGCCCCCTGCATACCAGGCGAGGTAGTTAACATCTCACAGCCATCGTGATGATGATGAGAGAGAGAGACACGCAAACTCCAAAAATATAGCAGCAGCAGGCGTCAGGGTCGGGATCGAACCCACGACCCCCTGCATACCAGGCGAGGTAGTTAACATCTCACAGCCATCGTGATGATGATGAGAGAGAGCGACACGCAAACTCCAAAAATACAGCAGCAGGCGTCACGGTCGGGATCGAACCCACGACCCCCTGCATTCCAGGCGAGGTAGTTAACATCTCCTAGTCACCGTGATGATGAGAGAGAGCGACACGCAAACTCCAAATATACAGCAGCAGGCGTCAGGGTCGGGATCGAACCCACGGGGGCTGGGTTGAGGGGGGGGGCTAGGTTGAAGGGGGGGCTAGGTTGAAGGGGGGGGCTGGGTTGAAGAGGGGGGTGGGCTAGGTTGAAGGGGGGGGGCTGGGTTGAAGGGGGGGGCTGGGTTGAGGGGGGGCAGGGTTGAGGGGGGAGGTAGATGATGATGATGGGGGGGGGGTGCTGGTGTGTGCGTAGGAGACGTGGGGGAGCTTGCATCCGCGTCCAGAGTGCCGCGCGTGTTCCGTTCACACGCCCAGGAGTTTCCTGCGAGACCCCGTGGGGGGGTGGGGGGGAGGGTGGGGGGGGGCGGTGTACCGGGGCGGTGTCGGCACGAGTTGGCTGCTCACCGGACTGTTGATGCGAGGAGCGGTGGCGCGATGGTTAGCGCGCCGCACCTCCGCTTGGCTACGTGCGGTGCGAGAGAAGTTGAACGCGCGGACTGCACTTGCGGCGGGGATGTTGGCTACCTCCCCCGGTGAGCAGCAGGCGGCCGAGACTTCGATCCCGAACCTGACGCCTTGTGGGATATTTGGTGATGGGGTGGGGGGGGTTAGGTGATGGGGGGTGGGGGGGTGAGGTGATGGGGGGTGGGGATGTTAGGTGATGGGGGGTGGGGGGTAGTGAGGGAAGGGGGTAGGGCGATAAGGGGGTAGGGGTAATGGGGGCTGTATGTCCACGGGGCACATTCCCATTTAAATGAATGGCTCGGCTTCTCAGCTCACCTGGAAGTGGTTGCTGTAGTGGGGGATGTCATCACTCCCCCCCTCGCCTGTGACCCCCCTCGCCTGTGACCCCCCTCCCCAGTGACCCCCTCGCCTGTGACCCCCCTCGCCAGTGACCTCCGACCCACCGTAGACATCAGAGACAAAGCTCCCCCGCACAACCTTCACCAGGTTGCGCGGGGCCCGCAGAGACAAATTCACAATCACACACAACAGACAAAGATCCCCCGTGTAGCCTTGAACAGACTGTGGGGGTGAGCACCTATGCAGGCCGGCACGGCACACGAGGGGGTGGGTGGCCAGCAACCACGCCCGGCCGCCTTTGTCTCCCGAGTGGCGATGTTTACACATCGCACCGGTTAATCGTTTTAGGCTGAGCCGACCCAGGGGAGGCCCGGGAGCGGTTCAGATAATAATCGTCACCGGTGTTGGCCGTCAGCGGGAATCGAACCCGGTCCGCCGGGTTCGTAGCGCAAACCACAACACCACCGCACTGACACGCACACTGACACGCACACTGACACGCACACTGACACGCACACTGACACGCACACTGACACGCACACTGACACGCACACTGACACGCACACTGACACGCACACTGACACGCACACTGACACGCACACTGACACGCACACTGACACGCACACTGACACGCACACTGACACGCACACTGACACGCACACTGACACGCACACTGACACGCACACTGACACGCACACTGACACGCACACTGACACGCACACTGACACGCACACTGACACGCACACTGACACGCACACTGACACGCACACTGACACGCACACTGACACGCACACTGACACGCACACTGACACGCACACTGACACGCACACTGACACGCACACTGACACAACAAAGACAAAGATCCCCCGTATAGCCTTAACAGACTGTAGGGGCAAGTGCTGTTAGCGAGCACCTATGAAGGCCGGAACGGTACACGAGGGGGTGGGTGGCCAGCACCACGCCCGACCGCCTTTGTCACCCTACTGGCGATATTTACACACCGCACCAGGTACTCATTTGAGGCTGAGTCGACCTAGGGGAGGCCCGGGACCGGTTCAGATAATCGTCACTGGTGTTGGCCGTGAGCGGGAATCGAACCCGGGTAGCCAGGTTCATAGCGCAGCGCGCTAACCGCTACACTACCGCTCCCCACAGAACACGCACACAGACACACACACTGACACACACTGACACACACACAGACACACACACTGACACGCACACTGACACGCACACTGACACGCACACTGACACACACACTGACACGCACACTGACACGTACACTGACACGTACACTGACACGTACACTGACACGTACACTGACACGTACACTGACACACACACAGACACGCACACTGACACGCACACTGACACGCACACTGACACGCACACTGACAAATAAGACAAATATCCCCCATATAGCCTTAACAGACTGTAGGGGCAAGTGCTGTTAGCGAGCACCTATGAAGGCCGGAACGGTACACGAGGGGGTGGGTGGCCACCACCACGCCCGACCGCCTTTGTCTCCCTAGTGGCAATGTTTACACACCGCACCAGGTACTCATTTGAGGCTGAGTCGACCTAGGGGAGGCCCGGGACCGGTTCAGATAATCGTCACTGGTGTTGGCCGTGAGCAGGAATCGAACCCGGGTCGCCAGGTTCATAGCGCAGCGCGCTAACCGCTACACTATCGCTCACACACACACTGACACACACACTGACACACACACTCACACACACACTCACACACACACACACTGACACACACACTGACATACACACTGACACACACACTGACACGCACGGAGAAGGGACTGTCATTGTTCCACTGCTGTGTGTCACTGACACAACGGACTTGATCCTCGTGCCGCCAGCGACGACAGGGCAAGACGAGATTAGAGACAGAGAGGAACACGCAGCCACTTGGGTCTCAAGCGGCTTGATAATTCACTTCTGTTATACTCCAACAACTATGAAACTATATACGGGGTGTTTGAAAACGATGGACCCCATTTCAAACCAGTATATTTCTACGATGGCAACATGTTACAATTACACAAAAAAGTTATCAAGTTTTAATAACCATTTTTATAAATGGTCTATGCGCCCTCCACCTGCTGTATGGACAACATCGAGAGACGATAGTTGAATTCGTCCCAAACGCCTCTCTTCTCACGTTTTCCTCCGAGGTGCGTGGTCGCCCAGTGCTCTTCCCCTTACATAAACAGCCACGTGTCCTCAAATTGTCACTACCAACGACGAACGCTCTTTGACATTGACGGATCAATGCCAAAACGCCGTTGAAACGCACGCCGCACCGCAATTACGGATTCAGTCTTGCCGAACTGCAGAACGCAAAACGCCCCTTGTGTTGCGGGGGTCACCGTCTTGCGAATGACTGAGGCTAGGGGCTGTTTGTGTTCACTGGGGTCACCATCTAGAGAATGACTGAGGCTAGGGGCTGTTTGTGTACTGGGGTCACCATCTAGAGAGTGACTGAGGCTAGGGGCTGTTTGTGTTCACTGGGGTCACCATCTAGAGAATGACTGAGGCTAGGGGCTGTTTGTGTACTGGGGTCACCATCTAGAGAGAGACTGAGGCTAGGGGGCTGTTTGTGTACTGGGGTCACCATCTAGAGAGTCACTGAGGCTAGGGGCTGTTTGTGTTCACTGGGGTCACCATCTAGAGAATGACTGAGGCTAGGGGCTGTTTGTGTTCACTGGTGTCACCATCTAGAGAATGACTGAGGCTAGGGGCTGTTTGTGTTCACTGGGGTCACCATCTAGAGAGTGACTGAGGCTAGGGGCTGTTTGTTCGCTGGGGTCACCATCTCGAGAATGACTGAGGCTAGGGGCTGTTTGTGTGCTGGGGTCACCATCTAGAGAATGACTGAGGCTAGGGGCTGTTTGTGTTCACTGGGGTCACCATCTAGAGAGTGACTGAGGCTAGGGGCTGTTTGTGTTCACTGGGGCCACCATCTAGAGAATGACTGAGGCTAGGGGCTGTTTGTGTTCACTGGGGTCACCATCTAGAGAATGACTGAGGCTAGGGGCTGTTTGTGCGCTGGGGTCACCATCTAGAGAGTGACTGAGGCTAGGGGCTGTTTGTGTTCACTGGGGCCACCATCTAGAGAATGACTGAGGCTAGGGGCTGTTTGTGTGCTGGGGTCACCATCTAGAGAGTGACTGAGGCTAGGGGCTGTTTGTGAGCTGGGGTCACCATCTAGAGAATGACTGAGGCTAGGGGCTGTTTGTGCACTGGGGTCACCATCTAGAGAATGACTGAGGCTAGGGGCTGTTTGTGTTCACTGGGGTCACCGTCTAGAGAGTGACTGAGGCTAGGGGCTGTTTGTTCACTGGGGTCACCGTCTAGAGAGTGACTGAGGCTAGGGGCTGTTTGTTCACTGGGGTCACCATCTAGAGAGTGACTGAGGCTAGGGGCAGTTTGTGAGCTGGGGTCACCATCTAGAGAATGACTGAGGCTAGGGGCTGTTTGTGTGCTGGGGTCACCATCTAGAGAATGACTGAGGCTAGGGGCTGTTTGTGTTCACTGGGGTCACCATCTAGAGAGTGACTGAGGCTAGGGGCTGTTTGTTCACTGGGGTCACCATCTAGAGAATGACTGAGGCTAGGGGCTGTTTGTTCACTGGGGTCACCATCTAGAGAGTGACTGAGGCTAGGGGCTGTTTGTCACCATCTAGAGAGTGACTGAGGCTAGGGGCTGTTTGTTCACTGGGGTCACCATCTAGAGAGTGACTGAGACGAGGGGCTGTTTGTTCACTGGGGTCACCATCTAGAGAGTGACTGAGGCTAGGGGCTGTTTGTGCACTGGGAGAGGCATCTAGAGAATGACTGAGGCTCGGGGCTGTTTGTTCACTGGGGTCACCATCTAGAGAGTGACTGAGGCTAGGGGCTGTTTGTGTTCACTGGGGGTCACCATTTAGAGAGTGACTGAGGCTAGGGGCTGTTTGTGTGCTGGGGTCACCATCTAGAGAATGACTGAGGCTAGGGGCTGTTTGTGTTCACTGGGGTCACCGTCTAGAGAGTGACTGAGGCTAGGGACTGTTTGTGTTCACTGGGGGTCACCATCTAGAGAGTGAGGCTATGGGTTGTTTGTGTTCACTGGGGTCACCATCTAGAGAATGCCTGAGGCTAGGGGCTGTTTGTGCGCTGGGAGAGGCATTTAGCGGTAATCATTTGAAACTCTATGCCCCGCCCTCTCTATGCCCCGCCCTCCTTATGCCCCGCCCTCTCTATGCCCCGCCCTCTCTATGCCCCGCCCTTTCAAGTGGTGAGCGTTTAAACTTGATTTGACGCTTTCGTGAATGCAGGAATTACTCTGTTTTTTTCGGTAAAGTCACGTAGAAATAAGAAATAATAAAATTACATAATAGCGTACGGCGTTTCGATTGCAACACAAGCAATCATCATCAGGTACAGAAGAGCTAAATTTAAGAGAGAGAGGAAACACATAACCGCAGATATATAGACGGAGGAGCACACTAAATCAATCAGGGTTTAGCAAAATTTGGAAACCATATAAAGCAACACAGACGGTCGGTCAAAACACAATTAATGCATGGTCTGGTTGATTACGCTATTTCAAAGATTGTTAAATTGCAAGTAAAGTGTGAAATTTAAGAGAGTGATAGAATACAGACCCACGAACCTCCTGTACACCAGGCGAGGTAGTTAACATCTCCAAGCCACCGTGGTGATGATGATCGAGGGAGAGACGCAAACTCCAAATATACAGCAGCAGGCGTCGTCAAGGTCGGGATCGAACCCACGAACCTCCTGTACACCAGGCGAGGTAGTTAACGTCTCCTAGCCACCGGGGTGATGATAGAGAAAGAGACACGCAAAGTCCAAATATACAGCAGCAGGCGTCGTCAGGGTCGGGATCTAACTCACGAACCTCCTGCACACCAGGCGAGGTAGTTAACTTCTCCTAGCCACCGTGATAATGATGGGAGAGAGAGACACGCAAGCTCCAAACATGCAGCAGGTGTCGTCAGGGTCGGGATCGAGCCCACGAACCTCCTGCACACCAGGCGAGGTAGTTAACATCCCCTGGCCACCGTGATGATGATGATCGAGAGAGAGAGAGAGACACGCAAGCTCCAAACATGCAGCAGGCGTCGTCAGGGTCGGGATCGAGCCCACGAACCTCCTGCACACCAGGCGAGGTAGTTAACATCTCCTAGCCACCGTAGCGCCACTTTTTTTTCATCGCTCCATCTCCGCGGTGGACGTGACCCCGGGACGTGGTTCCAGGCCACGCCTCCCCAGGTCGCGTGCCACGGTGCCGGCCCTCACAAGGCGCTACTCGCTAACAGCACTTGCCCCGACAGTCTGCGAAGGCTACACGGTGGATCTTTGTCTTTGTACGGAGCAGTGGTTCGCTCAGAGCACCGCAGTGGCTATGTACGAAGAGCTCTGTGAGCAGAGTTCACACCCAGTCACGGGTGACGTTGCTGGCACAACGGTATCTGAATGTTTCATGTAAAGAGTCACAGATGATGAAAAAATAAAAGAATGAGGTTTTACCCTGTCTGGCAATAAAACAAGAGGTGTTGAGGTGTTTCAAACACCAAAGAGAAATCTTTTGCAAGGAATCAAGTTCGCATTAACCACAAACATCCTCTGGTAATATGTATGTATGGCATCGTCTTTGGAACTGATTGGTCTACAGCAGAGACAGCTTTCTATAGAGCCTGGTCTCACTATCAGTGTCAGACCAGAGAACGCTAAAAGTCGAACAGTACCAGGACAATGCCACTATCAGGGCGTTCATAGCTCGGGGTTGAGCAGCTACAAGATGGGACCTCTTTTTTGCCAGTGTCAAAGTATGACAAAATAACAAATAGGATTTACCCTTCAAGATGTTCAGTCACAGATTGTGGATCAGCACTGACCCCTCGCCTTCCCAGCTGGCCGTGTTTGCGAGGATGTGACGGAGAAGACGAAGAAGAGAAGGGAGTGGTGGTGGAAGAGGATGGGGGGGGGGGGGAGATTGTAGGGGTCAGGACCCAGCAGTGTCCTGTTTCCGTTGTTGTCCTGCGCGCCACTCCAAAGACAGAGCGAGCGCTGGGCTAGAGAGAGTCGTCCGCTCGCTACGGGCGAGGCACCCCACCCCGTTTGCGGGGACACCCGCTCGCTCCCTCCCTCGCTCCATCCTTCCCCTGCTCCATCCCTCACCCCATCCCTCCTTCGCTCCACCCCTGTCTCGCTCCATCCCTCCCCAGCTCCCTTCCTCGTCCCATCCCTCTCTTGTTTTTTTTTTACAATCAGAGGGAACAAGAAGATGCTCGGTGTAGTCGGCACTTTGCTTCGCTCATCATTTCGTTTTTGTTTTTGTTTTTTTCAATGCTCTGCTTTATGTTCTCCCCCCTCCCCTTTTTAAATGAAAGATTTCACAAAAGATTTCACGCTCTGCTCTCCTCCTTCTTACTCCTTCCCTCTCTCTCTACCCCCTCTCTCTACCCACCTCTCTCCCTACCATATGTCTATGTTCCCCCTGTTTTCTATGTACATATTTGTCCCATCCCTCCGTTGTCCCATCCCACTCTCGCCCCATCCCTCGCTCCCCTTCTCCTTCCTAAATATGTTGGGCCCATTAACATTGGAGACCATCGCGGATTTAGAATTTCCACCGGAAGCAGTGGCGCACTTCTGTAACACGGCAAAATCTTCCTGGCGAGGGTTTGTGGATGAAACAATAGAAAAACGTCTGGAACTCCCACAGCGTGTAAGACAAGCGCTCGGCCAATTGTGCAATTATGCAATGGTCATGAGCAGTTTCCTGAAGAGGTGCATTGTGGCCCTCTTGTCTCAGGAGGCCATCATACTTTAACACGTGGAAAAAACTAAGAATAAGTTTTACCCCTTTCTGCCAATATAAAACAGGTGTTGTGAAGATATTCAAACACCAACATATAAACCTTTTGCAAGGAATCATGCCTGCGCAGTGTTTATAATGAGTAGTTAGCGCCTCTACATCTGCATTGACCACACACGGTACCTGTGGCGAACATGCAAACAAAACATGTTCTGATGATACGGGGTGCTTCAAAAACATGTTAACACTTCAGAGAATTTGCAACAACGGCACAAGAAATGCGCCCTCCGGGCTCTGGAGATCACCTGGAGAAGATTCCGGGCACGCGTTGACGACGACGGCGAACAAGTGGGAGACTCTTTTTGAAGCTATTAACGTGACATTTGTTATCATGTTACGGTGCATTAGAATTATTATCAGTTCTTTTTCCATTAAAAAAGGATAGTACCGTATAAGTGCTGAGATTTTTTCTAAACACCCTGTATATGGCATTGTCTTTGAAATTAATTAGCTTACACCAGCGGCAGCCTTCTTGAGGTCCTCGTCTCACGGGCAGTGTCAGACCAGAGAACGACGCCAAAAAGCGACCAGTACAAAGACCATGCACTATCAGGGCATTTATAGCTGGGGGCGAGCGGCTACAAAACACCTTCATACTGCCCATAAATAAGTAATATTAAAACATACTTTTTTTAAAACACGCTTTTATGAAATGTACTAGTAATGGCAGAACTCCACGACTCCAGGAAGTGGCCCCGAAGCTTGCCACAACGTAAGGGGACCGTGGCCAATTACAGCCAACGTCAGTTGAGCGTGGACAATTAGACCCAAGCAGAAACATAACATTAAAAAAAATATCTTAAAATTTTGTTTTAATGATAGAATATAGTATTGTCATCAGTATGACGTACGCATACCAAGTTTGCAGTCGATACCACATTGGGAAGTGGGTTAAAATTGAGTTACAAGATTTGAGGATACAACAGCAACAACAGGCAGTGAGTTGAATAAAAGCGTCTAATAAAAAGAGGTCCCATTCTCCAACGTACTACA
Organism: Petromyzon marinus; assembly: GCF_048934315.1. Lineage (NCBI taxonomy): Eukaryota > Metazoa > Chordata > Hyperoartia > Petromyzontiformes > Petromyzontidae > Petromyzon > Petromyzon marinus. Next base: position 7,215,741 of record NC_133687.1, read on the forward strand.
TGCGAGCACGTGTGTCAGGCTGACGACGAGGGCAGCAGATGCAGCGAGGCGGAGCTGAACACGAACTGATTTTGTGTGCTCACTTCGTTGTTGCACCCCCTCCGCCCCGCGCACTTCCGATTGGCACCGCTGGCTACGTGCGGTGCGAAGGAAGTCCAACGGACATACAGGACGTAGATACGGAGAGAGGGACAACCGTGGAGCGGCTTCGTCCTCGCTCGGACTCATCGGTGCAGGATGAAGTGTTCACGCCCTGCAGGATGAAGTGTTCACGCCCTGCAGGATGAAGTGTTCACACTGTGCAGGATGAAGTGTTCATGCCCTGCAGGATGAAGTGTTCACGCCGTGCAGGGTGAAGTGTTCATGCTCTGCAGGATGAAGTGTTCATGCCGTGCAGGATGAAGTGTTCACGCCATGCAGGGTGAAGTGTTCATGCCATGCAGGGTGAAGTGTTCATGCCCTGCAGGATGAAGTGTTCACGCCGTGCAGGGTGAAGTGTTCATGCTCTGCAGGATGAAGTGTTCATGCCCTGCAGGATGAAGTGTTCACGCCGTGCAGGGTAAAGTGTTCATGCTCTGCAGGATGAAGTGTTCATGCCCTGCAGGATGAAGTGTTCATGCCGTGCAGGATGAAGTGTTCACGCCATGCAGGATGAAGTGTTCATGCCAAGCAGGATGAAGTGTTCACGCCGTGCAGGGTGAAGTGTTCATGCTGTGCAGGGTGAAGTGTTCACGCCGTGCAGGATGAAGTGTTCACGCCGTGCAGGATGAAGTGTTCACACTGTGCAGGATGAAGTGTTCACGCCGTGCAGGGTGAAGTGTTCATGCTCTGCAGGATGAAGTGTTCATGCCCTGCAGGATGAAGTGTTCATGCCGTGCAGGATGAAGTGTTCACGCCGTGCAGGGTGAAGTGTTCACGCCGTGCAGGGTGAAATGTTCACGCAGTGCAGGATGAAGTGTTCATGCCATGCAGGATGAAGTGTTCATGCAGTGCAGGATGAAGTGTTCATGCAGTGCAGGATGAAGTGTTCGTGCCGTGCAGGATGAAGTGTTCACGCCATGCAGGATGAAGTGTTCATGCTGTGCAGGATGAAGTGTTCACGCCGTGCAGGATGAAGTGTTCACGCCGTGCAGGATGAAGTGTTCACACTGTGCAGGGTGAAGTGTTCACACTGTGCAGGATGAAGTGTTCACGCCGTGCAGGATGAAGTGTTCATACCGTGCAGGGGGAAGTGTTCACACTGTGCAGGAATGAGTGTTCACGCCGTGCAGGATGAAGTGTTCACACTGTGCAGGATGAAGTGTTCACGCCATGCAGGATGAAGTGTTCATGCCGTGCAGGATGAAGTGTTCATGCCGTGCAGGATGAAGTGTTCATGCTGTGCAGGGTGAAGTGTTCACGCCGTGCAGGGTGAAGTGTTCACGCTGTGCAGGATGAAGTGTTCATGCCGTGCGGGATGAAGTGTTCATGCCGTGCAGGATGAAGTGTTCATGCAGTGCAGGATGAAGTGTTCACGCTGTGCAGGATGAAGTGTTCACACTGTGCAGGATGAAGTGTTCACGCCGTGTGGGATGAAGTGTTCATGCCGTGCAGGATGAAGTGTTCATGCCGTGCAGGATGAAGTGTTCATGCTGTGCAGGGTGAAGTGTTCACGCCGTGCAGGGTGAAGTGTTCACGCTGTGCAGGATGAAGTGTTCATGCCGTGCGGGATGAAGTGTTCATGCCGTGCAGGATGAAGTGTTCATGCAGTGCAGGATGAAGTGTTCACGCTGTGCAGGATGAAGTGTTCACACTGTGCAGGATGAAGTGTTCACGCCGTGTGGGATGAAGTGTTCACACTGTGCAGGATGAAGTGTTCATGCAGTGCAGGATGCAGTGTTCATGCCGTGCAGGGTGAAGTGTTCATGCAGTGCAGGATGAAGTGTTCATGCTGTGCAGGATGAAGTGTCCATGCCATGCGTAATTAAGTGTTCATGCCGTGCAGGATGAAGTGTTCACGCCGTGCAGGATGAAGTGTTCTTGAAGTGCAGGGTGAAGTGTTCACGCCGTGCAGGGTGAAGTGTTCATGCCGTGCAGGATGAAGTGTTCACGCCGTGCAGGATGAAGTGTTCTTGAAGTGCAGGGTGAAGTGTTCACGCCGTGCAGGGTGAAGTGTTCACGCCGTGCAGGATGAAGTGTTCACGCCGTGCAGGATGAAGTGTTCATGCTGTGCAGCGTGAAGTGTTCACACTGTGCAGGGTGAAGTGTTCACGCTGTGCAGGATGAAGTGTTCACGCCGTGCAGGGCGAAGTGTTCACACTGTGCAGGGTGAAGTGTTCATGCTGTGCAGCGTGAAGTGTTCACACTGTGCAGGATGAAGTGTTCATGCCGTGCCGGATGAAGTGTTCATGCCGTGCGTAATTAAGTGTTCATGCCATGCAGGATGAAGTGTTCTTGAAGTGCATGGTGAAGTGTTCACGCCGTGCAGGGCGAAGTGTTCACGCCATGCAGGGTGAAGTGTTCTTGAAGTGCAGGGTGAAGTGTTCTTGAAGTGCAGGGTGAAGTGTTCACGCCGTGCAGGATGAAGTGTTCACGCCCTGCAGGATGAAGTGTTCACACTGTGCAGGATGAAGTGTTCACACTGTGCAGGATGAAGTGTTCACGCCGTGCAGGGCGAAGTGTTCACGCCGTGCAGGGCGAAGTGTTCACGCCGTGCAGGGCGAGAACATCGCTCCATCGACCCCCCGGCATTTCTCTCCACTTTGAGTAATCAACGTCAGGCGTCCACTGTATTTGTCTGCTGTGCGTGATCAGCCCACTTCGTAGAGGTGTCATCTGTTACAGCCTCGTCGCCTCTTAACAAAGAGACACGGCGCCCGGTTGGGCACCTTACCCGGTCAAGTAAAATTATTTAGTTCCAGTAACTAACTGAACCTTTACTAACATAGCACATAAATGACGTCACGCACCTCGGGAGGGGGGGTGGGGTGAGTCAGACATTTGTGACGATGTGTGACGAAGGGGGGGGGGGGCGTTGAGAAATGTGACGTCACATCAAAATGCGCAACTTTAAATAAATATAGACAACACGTTCTACTTAATTAAATAGACGTTTTAATAAATGTTTTCTCCTACAATATCAGAGTGCAGCGCCACATTAAATAACGCACTACAATGACAATAGTTCAAAGCGATTTGAAGCATGTTTTATTTTTTTGGGGGGGGGGGAGGGGGGGGCAGAGCTTTGTGACGTCATATTTGAGGGGGGGGGGGTAAAAAATCGTCCAAAATCGCGTGACGTCATTTACGTACGGCCCCTATCCCGTACAGCGGACAAGTCAGGAATAAGCGGAGCTCAAAAAGTTCACACGAGCTGTTAGCGGTGACTCCGGAACACGTTGGGGGGGGGGGGGGGGGGTGTGGGGGGGGGACACGTGTTGACGCTTTTCAGGAATGGAATCCACTGACGACCGTGCCTATATATGTGTGTGTGTCGTATATTGTAGCTAACAATGACACGCGTTACCATGCCCGGTCCCGTGGTGGTGTGTGTGTGTGGTGGGGGGGGTAAAGTGTGACTCCTGACTCTCAGTGCCTGACATGGCACTGCGAGGAGGTCGGCGTCGGAGATGCACAAACAAGCCGAGGATTACTACTCATTGTTTTTTTTTGGGTAAAGTCACGTATGATGTAAAAATACAATTAAATTATATTAAAACAAAAAAAAACAATCACGACGTTTCGATCACAACGCAAGCGATCTTCATCATCAGTCACGAAAGCTTTAATACTTTATTAAGCCAAGGATTGGTTGCTGGACCACCCCCCTCCCCCCCCCAAACCAGTGCCGGATGAAGCGAGTGCGGGACCTGGGGAATGTGTGGCAAAGGGGCCCTAAATAAAATAAATAACGTAAATATTAAAACACACATTTTTGTTACTTACATAGTAAAGTAATTGTATTTGTTCATTTGCTACACAGCCAGATAAAATATGACAAATCGCTAACCTTAAACACCCAGTCGTTCATAACAGTTGAAGGCGGTATAGTATTATAGTAATAGAGCAAGTGCAGAATCACTGAAACGGAATTGACAGCTTGAAAGCATTTAGCGCGGGGTCCCTTGAAAGTGCTGGGCCGGTAGCAGTAGCTACTACTACACGTGTAGTAGCAGCTACTACACGTGTAGTAGCTGCTACTACAGCTACTACAAGCTACTACTAGTGTAGTAGCTACTACATATGTAGTAGCTACTACATATGTATTAGCTACTACATATGTAGTACCTACTACACATATGTAGCTACTTTTGCTCGGAGGAGAATCAGGCACTGCCGTCACCCCCCCCCCCGTCTCCTTCGCAGGAGGATGAGTTAAGAAGCCCGCGGACTTTTTATTGTGGAGCTCACAGCAGGAGAGAGACATCGCTTCCAGGAATTGACTCACAGGATCTCGGTTGTGGTGGGGTGGGGGTTGTGCTTGACTCATCGTCGCGGGAAAGGTTTGCAAGTTCAAATCCCGGTCAGGGTTCCACGCAGCCCGTCATGCGGACATAGGCGGAGTCTGACTTCGATGTTTGGGTGGCAGGGCACAGGGGGTTTGATGTCGGTGGTGGCCAGGACAGCTTTCAGATGTCACGCTGTACTTACGCCCGTCGTGGCCCGGGAATTGAACTCGTGTCACCGGGTTTGTAGCATGGAGTGATAACCGCTCAGAAGAATTTCTTCCAAGGCGGTAAAGTTGGGAATGTTAACGGCAGCGAAACATTCTTTGGAAGTCCTCGTTTTAGCAGTGGGTTTACAAAGGGCTATCTCGTGGAACGGATAACACGAAATAATTGTTTAAAAAAAAACTATGGCGTTATCTCCTAGGGTCACTTCATATATATAAAAAAAAATAGCTACCGAAAAAGCAAAGATCACCACCGCCTAAAATGGTGGGCATCTTAAAAAAAATACAACAACGGCGGCAATTTTTTTTGTAATTTATAGGTGCCTAACGTTTATTTGTGAAAAGTTACACCATTGTGAATGTCTAACATGGTTGTATCGCAATGCAAAAACGATTACGGTCATCCTCGCAGCGGCGGCTTTTGGCTAATCGTCGGACAAAGAGGGCCACCGCATCGCGCGCTTTCAGATCGGAGGGAAGAGCGTTCCAGACGGTCACAGAAGCGCATCCGAAAGCGCCGCGCGACGACGACGATGATGATGCGGCGGCCGCCGCCGCCGCCTTTGTTCGACGGCTGAGCCAGAGACGCGAGGAGGAACCACGGACGAGAGGGAAAGTCAGTAAGCCAGGCGGTGAGCCCGCGCCAAATCCCTACCCCCCCACCTCCGCCCCCAAGCTCTGCGATCCTCCATATATTAAGGCGCCATTGGCCAACTAATGAGTGCCAAGCCACGCTTTGCGAGGCGGCAACACTCCATCCTACACAGGTGGGACAGGTGGAGTTGTGCCACACTGCATTCTCACGGAAAGTCAGAGGATGATGATGGCACCTCCATGTTGACGGGGGAAGGGAGTTTCACAGTCGCAACACACATGCTCGGTGGGTGATCCACCGACTGTCGCTGGCTCCACGGTGCTGGATTAGGGGCAGGCACGTGGATAGCCACCACCGCCACCACTACCAACGCTACCACCACCACCGCCACCACCACCACTACCAACGCTGCCACCACCACCACCACCACCGCCACCACCACTACCAACGCTGCCACCACCACCACTACCAACGCTGCTACCACCACCACTACCAACGCTGCCACCACCACCACCGCCACCACCACTACCAACGCTGCCACCACCACCACCACTACCAACGCTGCCACCACCAACGCTGCCACCACCAACGCCACCACCACCGCAAACGCCGGAACCAACGCGGCTAAAATGTTTCCGGATTTCACGGGGCAAGCACGCGCGTTTGCTCGGGGTTATTGTCCACGTCACGGGGGCCGTCCTGGCTGGGCTTTGTACACGTGCAATTAATCACGCGATTCTTCCCGGCAATCGCCGCTATTGTGTTAGAACGCCGCCCTGTGGATGGGCTAACTTGCACCGCAGCCACAGACTCCCTATAAGCGCCGTACGGCGAAGTCCTCGCTTAACGCGTTAAACAACGCGACGCGGGGCACGCGCGCGCGTTATAACGCGGTTCCTGATCGGTGGACGACGAACTACTTACTCGGGGAAGTAGTTCACGCGGAAGGATACGGTAACGCGCCGCCTCCTTACTGCTGGTACATGGTACAATTCGCGGTAACGTTGCGTTATTTACCGGGGGGGAAATGTTTTCGCTTCAAGCGGCGCTCGTCAACAAACGCATCAACGACAACCGCGTTAAACGAGGGACAAGCAAGTTCCTCGCTTAACGCGGGGGGGGAGGGGGGGTTGCGTTCCTAAAAAAAAAATCGCCGCTTGTCGTTGTTATGTTAAATGATCGATCACGGAATCGATTTCACCTACGGGGGGGGGGGGGGGGGCGAAGCGGGTGCGGGGGGTGGGGGGTGCCGGGTGGGGGGTGCCGGGGGGGGGGTGAATTAGGGATGAACGAATTGGGGAAAATATCAATTTTTCTGGCAGATATTGCGATTGAGATTTCATTTGCGATTTTTTTTTTTGAAAGTCAAGCTTCAGTTGAATATTCACTGCGTGATAGATTTTAAACCATGTGATTTAAAATCGCACCCTTTGCGATTTGTTAATCGCATTGTTTCAAATTGCGATTAATCGATTTGAAATCGATTAATCGTTCAGCCCCCAGGGTGAATCGGGGTGCGGAGGGGCGGGGTGAGGGGGCGGGGGGCGGGGTGAGGGGGCCGGGGTGAGGGGGGCGGGGTGAAGGGGGCGGGGTTGAGGGGGCGGGGTGAGGGGTGAGGGGGCGGGGTGAATCCCCCCCCCACCCCACGCTGCCCCTCCCCTCACTCTGCAGCCTCCCTTCCGTCATGGCCGCGTGCGTGGAGGCGCCTCAGCCGATCGCCCCCTCGAGCGTGGCCAGCGTCTTCGACTCCATGGAGTACGGCCCGGCTCCAGAGGCGGCCGACGTGGCACAGGTGCATCATCATCATCCTCCTCTTCTTCTTCCTCCTCCTCTTGTTGTTGTTGCTGCAACCGACGAGTCTTGCTGCTCCGCCACCCACCGCTCGCTGTGACATCTGTGGGGGGTGGGGTGAACAAGAGCTTCATAGCTCATCGGATTACTCCGCGATAAATACAAAAAAACGTTCCGAGCGAGTGACGGCGCCGCCGCCTCCGCTGTCGCCTCGGCTGAGGCGGACAGAAGCCGGAGCGGGCGGCCGGGCGGGCGGCCGGGCGGGGGCCGGGTCCCGTGCTTCGTCGTCGGCGCGAGTTTTCTAGGAAATAGCGGAGGCGGGCCGCAGGCTTCGTGTCGGCCTCTTGAGGGGCGGCGATTAATCGTCGATTAATTGTGGGCGATTGGCGTTCGATTAATCGTCGATTAATCGGCGTCGAACTCGGTAGGACCCCACCCACCCCCCCCATCCAATATTGCGTCCGAGGCAAAACCTTTAACTCAGAGATACTGATTATGAGAAAGAGCGAATGGACCTGTGAGAGAGCCTGCTGCATTTTAGAGAGAGAAATCCAGGTAGGCAGTTTGAGAAAACAACATTTTAGCATTTTATTGGGAAATGTAATGCAATGCAACGCAGAGAGTCGGCTAGCACACAGTTAACGCACTTCCCCCCCATCTCTCTCTATTTAAGACCTCGACACATGCATTGGGTCTCTGTGTGTCTCTCTGTGTGTCTCTCTGTGTGTCTTTGTGTTGTGTCTCTCTGTCTTTCTGTGTGTCTATGTTGTGTCTCTCTGTGTGTCTCTCTGTGTGTCTATGTGTTGTGTCTCTCTGTGTGTCTATGTTGTGTCTCTCTGTGTGTCTGTGTTGTGTGTCTCTCTGTCTATGTTGTGTCTCTCTGTGTCTATGTTGTGTGTCTCTGTGTGTCTATGTTGTGTGTGTCTCTCTGTGTGTATGTGTTGTGTGTCTCTCTGTGTCTATGTTGTGTGTCTTTGTGTTGTGTGTGTCTCTCTGTGTGTGTCTCTGTGTGTCTATGTTGTGTCTCTCTGTGTGTCTCTCTGTGTTGTGTGTCTCTCTGTGTGTCTATGTTGTGTGTCTCTGTGTGTCTGTGTGTTGTCTCTCTCTGTGTGTCTATGTTGTGTGTCTCTGTGTGTCTATGTTGTGTGTGTCTCTCTGTGTGTCTATGTTGTGTGTTTCTCTGTGTGTCTCTCTGTGTGTCTCTGTGTGTCTCTCTCTGTGTGTCTCTGTGTGTGTCTCTCTCTGTGTGTCTATGTTGTGTGTCTCTCTCTGTGTCTATGTTGTGTGTCTCTCTGTGTGTCTATGTTGTGTGTCTCTCTGTGTGTCTCTGTGTTGTGTCTCTCTCTGTGTCTATGTTGTGTGTATCTCTCTGTGTGTCTATGTTGTGTGTCTCTCTCTGTCTTTGTTGTGTCTATCTCTGTGTGTTTATGTTGTGTGTCTCTCTGTGTCTATGTTGTGTGTCTCTGTGTGTCTATGTTGTGTGTGTGTCTCTCTCTCTGCTTGTGTGTCTGTCCGCGTGTATCCGTGCCTGTGTTTTGTCTCTCTCAAATGTAGTTCTACCTGATGACGGTTGCTTGTGTTGCAATCGAAACGTCGTATTCTATTATTTAATGTATTTTCTTTCTACGTGACTTTACCGAAAGAGCCAAAGAGTAATTCCTGCAGTCACGAAAGCTTCAAATCAAATTCGAGGCACTGAATGTCGAAGCCGCTCGAGATAGTTTTGTGTTTTAATTATTACACGCTTTTATTTAACTCGCTCTGTTTTATCCTCAAATCTTGTAACTCAGTTTTCACCCACTTCCCAATGTGGTATCGACTGCAAAACTTGGTATACGTATGTCATACTGATGACAATACTATATTCTATCATTAAATATATATTTTAAAACATTCTTTTGTATATGTTATGTTTCTGCTTGGGTCTAATTGTGCACGCTCAACTGACGTTGGCTGTAAATCACCACGGGCCCCTTACGTTGTGGCAAGCTTCGGGGCCACTTCATGGAGTCGTGGAGTTCTGCCAATACTCGTACGGTACATTTCATTAAAGCGTGTTTTTTTTAAAAGGAATTTTTAAATATTACTTATTTCTCTGCGCGGTGGAAGGGAAACAGGTGGGCGTTGGGTTATTTATCGATGTTTAGTTCGCATTTTACCGGTCTTAATTTTGTTGTGTATAACGGCGCTCGCTCGCGCTTATTTTGAGTTGTAGATTTAGAGGACTGTATCGTGTTTTATTGTGGGCGCTGGCAACCTGCGGCCAGATCTCGTTAAACTAAAATACTAAAGTACGTTTATTTTTTTTTTAGCAGGTGAGGCGCCCATTGAGCTATGTAGCCGTCTTTTTTTTTCAGAAGCGACCCTGGGCCATCGCAGATGGATAGCTGCTCGACGAAGTGGGCTGTCAATCACTTCTTTGAGCTATCGGGCACGGGGAGAGAGACGGTGCGAGAGAGACAGCGAGAGAGAGAGAGCGAGAGACGGAGACAGAGAGAGACGGAAAGAGAAAGACAGAAAGACCGAGAGAGAGACGGTGAGAGAGAGAGACGGAGAGAGAGCGAGAGACGGAGACAGAGCGAGAGACGGAGACAGAGAGTGACGGAAAGAGAAAGACAGAGAGACCAAGAGAGAGAGACGGTAAGAGAGAGAGTGAGAGACGGAGAGAGAACGAGAGACCGAGACAGAGAGAGACAAAAACAGACAGAGAGAGACAAAAACAGACAGAGACACGGAGAGAGAGACACGGAGAGAGACACGGAGAGAGAGAGACACGGAGAGAGACACGGAGAGAGAGAGAGACACGGAGAGAGAGAGAGAGACACGGAGAGAGAGAGACACAGAGAGAGACACGGAGAGAGAAACACGGAGAGAGAGAGACACGGAGAGAGAGAGACACGGAGAGAGAGAGACACGGAGAGAGAGAGACACGGAGAGAGAGAGACGCGGAGAGAGAGAGACACGGAGAGAGAGAGACACGGAGAGAGAGAGACACGGAGAGAGAGAGACACGGAGAGAGAGACATGGAAAGAGAGAGAGACACGGAGAGAGAGAGACACACGGAGAGACAGACAGAGAGACATGCAAAACTCCAAACAATATCAACACATGCAGCAAATTGTGACATCTTACATTACATATAATTGATGGGGGGAGTTAAAGGTCGTGGCCATCGTGAAGAGCGGAATGCTCCGGGCGGGAGTCGACAACGTTTTAAACTGGCAGGCAAAATCGTGTGCACCAATCCCGGCAATCGTTGCATAAGAGTTAATGCGCAACACGACTTTCTACCGAGGGTTCACGTTTCAACCACCAAACATCGTTGCCGTTCGCCAAAAGAATGGAGTTTATCTTGTTGGGTTGGAGGCATGCGGCTGGAATAACAGAGTGGTCCGGATGTCTCGTGACCCCTCCCCCCCCTGTTTAATTCGCTCAAAATGTGCTGTTTTTTTTAGGCGAGGTTTATTTATCCATAATACAGGTGTTTTGGGTTAGATCGCGTAAATATATAAATGTGTCGTTGTTAAACCCGCCACCACCCGACACAGCCAATTAGTAAGGTTTGTCACGTAAACAGAACATGCCAATTCATTACTAGTACAGCACACCGGTGTGTTGGAGAGCAAATTCACAACATTTACAATCTGAGTACGACGTTTCGCCTGTAATTACAACTAGCTTCATCAGGCGACAGCCAGATTTGTGGCGGGTTTAACGGCATATTTATATTTACCCGATGTAACCCAAAAACACCGATATTATGGGTGATATTTGTCGCGAAAGCCTACTGCGTGTTAAACTGAACATTTTCTCTTTGCTATGGTCGTGTGCTGGCTACTATAGCAAAGAGTAAATGTTCAGTTTAACACCTGCCCGCCCTGAGGCAAGCAAGCGAGCATTTCTTTTTTTCACTTTGACCTCGTCGTTGTGTTCTCAGGAGCTGGAAATGGCCGGGTAAATTTTGCAGATAACATTTTAGGACAAAGTCGAAATGCTGCAACGTGCAAACAAGAAGCACGGTGGTTAGGAGATATTACCTACCTTGCCCTGGTATGAAGGAGGAGGTCGTGGGTTCGATCCCGACGCTGACGCCTGCTGTTTATTTGGAGTTTGCGTGTCTCTCTCTCTCTCCGCGTGGTCGCGTGGATTTTTCTCCGGGTCCTCCGGTTTTTCCCTTCACATTTATAATCAACGTGCATTTAGAGTGTTCGGCTGCGGTAAATTTCCACGTGATAAGCCACTTTAATGGGCGATCATCTGTGGCCACGTCGCTTCTGAAAAAGAGCTATGTAGCTCAGTGGGCCTTACCTGGTAAAATAAAAAATAATTCAGCATTCCAACGGCGCACATCTCTATTGGTAGTCCAGGGCATCGTGGAAATTATGCATTCTTATGGGTTGGGGCCAGTTTATCAGCAAGACAACCAAATGTGTACGTTCAACAAGGTGGTGTCTCCTTGGCTGATGGATTGGCCGAGATTTGAACTCGCACCATTGTGAGGTTGAGCACTCTGCTGCAGGGATACTTGACAAAAAAATATGAGTGGTGGCCGTTTTGTATATCTTGGTGTTGGATCCCGAGACTTCGTTTAGCCTTGAATTCACAAGTGGCCAGTTTGCGGTCTAGCACGGGTACGGTACCTTGTAAATAATTGCACACTCGGTGGATGGAAGCTGCCCTTGGCTGTGAAGGGGCTTAAAACTGCAAGCATATTTATCCCCCGTCTATTTAAGACCGAAGCAGGAGGATTCCTCCACAATTCTGGCTGTCCGCCTGATGACGCTGGTTGTAATTATTGGCAAAACGTCACGGTACCTGAATTGTAAATGTTGTGGTCGTTACTTTCCAACACAACGGTGTCCTGTACTAGTAACGAATTGGCATGTTTTGTTTACGTGGCAAACCTTACCAATTGGCTGCGTCGGGTGATGGCGGGTTTACTGACGCGTTTATATTTACGGGATCTAACCCAAAAACCTCTGTTATGGATAATATTGGCCGCGAAAGGCTGACTACTCGGTGTTAAACAAACTGTAAGCACTTTGAATTTCAAGCTGCTGGAAATGCCAAAGTCGATCACGTAAACCTCGCAGACGATGCGAACTTGCACGTTGCTGACGTGGCTGGGTCGGCTCAGGGGTCAGCGCTGAGCTGGCATTGCTAAGATCCTGGGGGTTTCAAAGCCAGGCAGGGAGTCAAGTCGATGGCCTCAGTCCTGTCACCAATAACTGCACAAACCTTCCCCCCCCCCCCATGCATATAGCATCCTGCACGAAACCAAATACGGCTGAAAAATATTACGGTCAAGCAAATAAAGCCGGCATCAGAACCAAGTTTAATACCATTGAACATTATTGATCCGGTCGTGTGATACAATCATGAGCAGTGAATATCAATGTGACCCTTGCATTTGTGACTTTTGTTCCTTACACCTCAGTGGGTCCATGCCTGCTCGTAAACCTGTGATTTATCAGATGTTCCACTTCATACCAGGAGGGTGGGGTCTCAGGGAATGCAGGGGTTACTGCGGCTGTCTTGTGTGCATGGCAAGAGTGTAACAATGCGCCGATTAAAATCGATTCTTACGCTCGCGGGTATTTTCGTCAAAAAGTGCTTGTAAGAATTCGTTATTTCTGGAAGCATTGTTATCGGTCCACCACAAGTCAACTGAAGCGAACTAATCTGGACGCAGGCTCATACGTTGCTACTACTCATCCACGCGAATGCAAGAATGCAATTTTCAATGTTGGTATACCTTGCATGTAGCGGGTTTATATTAGCATCAACGTCATTCCATAACGAAGCACAGACATGAAGTTTCTTAAATCGCTCTGTTACTCCTACAGCTTCGCCAAAAAATTATCATCATCGCATTGTGCAAGTGGCCGATTTGTTTGAGTGGCACGGCTGGGGCCAATCGCCATGCCATTGCATCCCCCGGGTCACTGGCAAAAGCTGTTACGTGCATACAGCAGGGGCTGGGAGGTTTTAATCATTGGTTTAAAACAATTAAATATCCCCACCCACCATTGTCATTCGTACTGCAGAGCTACTCTGAAAAACGGCCAGTGCCGGAATTGTCAGCCTGGTTTGTGATATATCGGCGAGTGGTGTGGGTGCACCGATCGCTACGCTCGTGACGGAGCGTGTGGAATTGCGGCGCACGTGAGAGGGTCTGTTCTTTACAATGTGCGCAAATTTTGACACGGGTTATTTGCAAATGTTGAAGTTATGACCATCGAGGACAAACGAGGCTGTAGGCGTGGGGCGTGAATTTTAAGGTGAAATAACACAAATGGTGGTGGTGAAAACGATCCAAAAATAGTCATTGATTCCTGAATACAGTCAAGACCGCATCGTGGCGTTTTGTTTTGTTTGTGATTGCTGTTTTCATTGCTGTACTTTATTGTATTGGGTTTTCTTTTTGTCATTTTGGTCATTTAGGTGACGGTCATTTTGGTGACCCAGTTCACTCTTGCCAAAGTCGGCTCATCCTGGTCTCTTTGAGTTCTCTCCTGGTACAACAAAATAAATCTGACCTTGAATATAATCCTTTTGTGGCCTGCAAATTGTAAAATGCTATAAGACGGTGTTAATGATGGATGATAGTCGTTTTATGCATTCTCTTTCTCTCACCCCCTTCTAAAAACGTTCCTTTGTATTTAGTCTTGACCGCACATTTTCTTCGTAACTTTACATTTGTATTGATGCATCGCTTGGAGTTGGAGAAAGTGAAGTCCGATGGTTTTCCAGGAGACTTTACGGAAACCCTTTCCCGCTTCGGTAACATAACGTGCATGCCATCCAAACGAAACCAGAAGAAAAACTAAAATAAAATAGCTTGAGCGGTACCGAGGCTCCCACAAGGCCATGCGAGAGGGCGTGCGGCACAGTTTGGCGCCAGCCATCGAGTGCAGTCGCTACGGTTCTCCTTAAAAACGACGGCGCTACGTCTCTCTAAATAAAATTAACCCCGAGCCGCTTGCGCGCTCCCAAGATTCGGTGGTGAACGGGACACCCACCCTGTAACTTGCAGGCGTCTCGGACGGGAAAGGGTTAATTATAAGACGTGTAATTATCTTCTAACTCTCTTGTGGCCTTGCGCATCACGGATCTTGTATCTCTTCTACCGCCCTTCTCTCTCCCCACTTCCCCTCTGCTCCAGCAAATCACCTGTCTCAACCTACCTCCAATGTACACACGATGGGAGGTCATGCCTTTTCTTCTGCTGCTCCTTCTGCCTGAAAACGACGTTTCCTACACTGTCAGCACTATTGAAATGCAAAAACACAGCGATTCGACCCGTAAACGCCTGGATCTTTCCCGTCAACTGCCAAGATGCCTAACATGCCCTCGAGGTGCGCCTAGCGTGGCACAAGCGCTGCGTTGATGCGACCGTACTTGGTGGCAAATGTGTTGGCTGTTGGCATACGTATGTGCTGCCACTGATGCACATCGCTCTGTGTGTGTGCGCGTGTACACGGTCGTGGGGACCGCCAGCGCAACGGTTAGCGCTACGCTGCGCTACTAACCCGGTGACCCGAGTTCGATTCCCGGTCACGCACAACACCAGTTACGATTATCTGAATCGCCCCTGGGCCTCCCCTAGGCCGACTCGGCCTCAGATAATTACCTGGTGCCTTGTGTAAGCATCGCCACTGGGGAGACAAAGGCGGTCGGGCGTGGTGCTCGCCACCCACCCCCCCCCCCCCCCCATGTGCCGTGCCGGCCTTCACATGTGCTACTCGCTAACGGCACTTGCCCCAACAGCCTGTTAAGGCTATACGGGGGATCTTTGTCTTGGTATGCTTGCATACTGGTGTGTACGTGCACATCAACCTCTATATGTGTGTGCGTGTAGGCATGGCTGGATTCCCACGGCCGAAGTCTGGGCCACTTTATCGATGGCAAGTGGGTGAAGCCAGAGGGGCGTCCCACATACACCTCTCGCAACCCTGCCACCGGTAAACCGTTTTTCCCCCCACATTCGTTATTACAACCACCACCATCATCATCATCAGCCATGATCAATCCACTGCTGGACGACGGCCTCCCCCAAAGCCGTCGACAATGCCTCACGCAAATTCTGCGACGTGATAATCCGTCTAGCGTCTTCACACGAGGCTCCGTCTCCGCGGCGATTGGTTCCGTCTCCACGGTGATCGTCTCCGTCTCCACGGCGATCGTCTCCGTCTCCGTGGCAATCGGCTCCGTCTCCGTGGCGATAGGCTCCGTCTCCACGGCGATAGGCTCCGTCTCCGTGGCGATCGGTTGCATCTCCGCCTTGTGCGATGCTACGCCTAGGCAACCGTACGACCGCTTATTCCTACCACGCGCGTCATAGTTTCGTTCATATAAGGTTTTACCCTTTCTGGCAATTAAAACAGGAGGTGTTAAGATGTTAAAACACCAAACAGAAACATTTTGCAAGGAATCAAGTCTGTATTAACCACACACAGTACTTGTGGTGAACATGCAAACAAAATGATGTATCTGATAAGATATGCATTGTCTATTAAACTGATTGGTCTACACCAGAGAGAGCTTAACACGTCGCCCAATCAGTTTCAAAGACAATGCGATTTCTATTATCAGAGCATATTTTTTTTGTTTGCATGTTCACCACAAGTACTGTGTGTGTGGTTAATGCAGGCAGGATTCCTTGCAAAATGTTTCTGTTTGGTGTTTTAACTTCTTAACACCTCCTGTTTTATTGGCAGAAAGGATCAAACCAATTCTTATATTTTGACACTCGCAACAAAGGTCCCGTATTGTCGTTTCGTTCACTCAATCGCGTTACATCCAGTTCGCATCCGCGTTACAAACAAGTGCGTTCCCTAATACACTCGTCGTGTAAAATCCAATGAAAACCACTCGTTATCGGAGTATAGACTTGACCTCCGTGTACTGTGAGTGGACGTCAGCCCTACGTAGCCACAGAGCCATGTGCCAGCCTCCTCCTCCTCTAGCACGTGCAGGACAACGACAATCAACTACCGCACGGCCACTCCCTCGCAGACTTCACAGCCCCGGACGATGATGCGCCGCCATCTCCTAGCTCCCCCGTATTCACGCAGCGGGATCGTCACGGAGTAGTGCTTCGCCCCGTCGATGCTCGGCGGGAGGGGCACACACGCACACACACACACCTTGCCCTGGTCACACCGGGAGCGGTTCAACTGAACCCACGGGGCGCCTCGCGAGACTGTCGCCTCGGTGCGAGTTAAAAACGAAGTGAGCGAGCGCGGAATCGACGGCTCGCCCCATCGTCTGCGTCCGCTCGGCTGCCCCCCCCCCCCGCCCCCCGCCCCCACGTGCGCCCAGGCGAGGTGCTCGCGGACACCGTGCAGGGCACGACGGAGGATGTGGCGCTGGCGGTGGGAGCGGCGCGCCGAGCGTTCTCGTCCTGGAGCGCCCTGGCCCCCCACGTCCGTGCCCGCCACCTCTACAGGTGTGTGGGGGAGTGGGGGGGCGTGCAGGTTGCAGGCGCACGACCAGCATGTTGAGCTACGATCGACGGCCACGCGCGCATGTGTGGGGAGCGGTTGTGTAGTGGACCCGGTGAGCCGAATTCGACTCCCGCTCACGGCCAACACCGGTGATGATTATCTGTACCGGCTCTTGGGCCTCCCCTAGGTCGACTCAGCCTCAAATGAGTACCTGGTGCAGCGGGTAGACATCGCCACTGGGGAGACAAAGGCGGCCGGGCGTGGTGTTGGCCACCCACCGCCTCGCGTACCGTTTTGGCCTTCATAGTTGCTCGCTAACGGCACTTCCTCCAACAGTCTGTTGAGGCTACACGGGGGGGGGGGGGGGGGGGGGGGGTCTTTGTGCACTATGTGCGTGCTCGCACCGGTTGGATTGTCCCGATTGTCCTGCAAGTTAAAAGTGGGCACATGAAGCTTTTTATTATATATATGTTTTTCATAACATTGTATCGTCATTAAAGAACCCAGAATACAAAGTGGGTTAAAAAAAGAGGGGGAAAAAAACCCAGCAGATAACGCGTTGACAAGCTCGACCTAGCACGTGAAAGCTTCTGAACGGGTGAATTGCGTCTGTCGTGGCTTTTGTAAAAGCCGACGGTGGCGCAGATTCTTAGTGGGTGGCCGATGTAGATGATGTAGAGCAACAACTACGATTTCACATTCAGGCGGTCAAGCCAGATGACCGCGTCAGGAGCAGCGGAGTAGTGTATCATCATCGCCGTCATGTCTCCTTCGTATTTATGGATCGGCATTACGTCCTTATACATTGTACGGTATGTTCTGGATGACCACAGTCGCACACTGCTACTGGAAAGTTTTTCATCTTCCATTTGTGCGTCAGGTATTCGCATCTACTGCCATGGTTTGTGTCAGTGGATGCGGTTTAGGGTGGACCATGAGCCTCGTGGTGGGAGATCAAACTCGGAGATTGTCTGCGTTGGGTCTTTCACAAGGTCTTTGTTTTTGTGAGCTAGTGGGTGCCGCTAAATAAAACCATAAGCCAATCCGGTGAGCGAGCCTGTTCATAACAATTTCCACCGACGGTAGAAAGTGTTGAACCCTGGTCGTAATCACCAGCGAAACGTCACAGTACTCGAATTGTAAATGTTGTGGGTTTACTCTGCAACACGCCGGTCTGCTGAAGTAGCAACTAATTGGCACGTTTTGTTCACGTGACAAACCTTACTAATTGGCTGCGGTGGGTTTAACGGCGCATTTTCTATTTACGCGATCTAACCTCTGTTTAGGATCATATCGTTCGCGAAAGCCTACTGCTGCGTGTCAACGCGTTGACTTGTGCACGCCCCTCCTCCTCCTCCCTCCCTCACCCTCCCGCCCCCCGCTGCTCCGTGTTGCCCGTGGCAGCGTGGCGCGTCACGTGCAGAAGCACCAGCGGTTGCTGAGCGTCCTCGAGAGCCTGGACAACGGCAAGCCGATCCGCGAGTCGCGCGACTGCGACGTGCCGCTGGTCGTGCGCCACCTGTACCACCACGCGGGCTGGGCGCAGCTCGCCAGCCAGGAGATGGGCGCCTGGAAGCCGCTGGGTGAGATGGCGAGCGCCCGCGGGGGCGGCGACGGGGGCGTTGTTACCGGGCACGGCGCGCGTTGCCCTTCGCCCGGCTAGAGCCCTCTCCCGTTCCGAGGCGTCTGCGAGTTGAGAATCAGAATGATTGCCGTCGGCTCCGCGGTGCAGCCTGCGAGTCGATTTTTAGGGGGGGATGCTGATCGTTGTGCGACCGATGGGGATGTAACTGTGTGCGGGCGGCATCCTCGCCATTGGTTGCTTGCGCTCGCGTGGAAATCTACGATCAGCGATTCCAACTTGATGCCTCTATATTTACTTTTATTTTCCCGACCGAATTATGTTTTTTGATGTCCGTACTGGGCCCAGGGCCCTCCATTCCTTCAGCGACCCGCGCTGACCAGCAGCGTGGGTTAGGTACAGAATCAGAATCTTCATTTATCCTCGAGGAATCCGATGAGCTATAAATCTTTTTTTCACAGATGTCCAGTCAGGGCACGGGGTCAGAACATTACAACAACAATACAAAAACACGATCGGAGTGCAAAGTATAGGAAAGGTCAACGAATCACTTAAAAAAAATATACAAATAAAACTGAAATATTTTTTTATCTTACCAGGTTAAACCCACTGAGGTATTAACATTTTTTCAGAAGCAATCTGACCACAAATGATAGCTCAACAAAGTGGCTTATCGTGTGTAAATGTATAGCAGTTGCTGGGTGGGTATCCCGTTGACCGCTGAATCTCGGAACGCGCAAGCAGTTCAGCATTCATTTGTTTAGAGAGGCGTAGCGCCGTTGTTTTTAAAGACGTCGTACTCGCCGCAGAGAACTGTAGCGACGCGACTGCACTCGATGATAACTGGCCCCAACCTGTGCCGCGCCATCTGAATGGGAAAGAGCTAATAAGCGAAAGCGAAAGCTCTGGAACGATTCGTAGCCCCGTCTTCCTCTTCGCCAGGGCGTCTTGGAGTGATCTTGCACGCGATGAGCGGCTTACGTCGCATCTCACCTCGGCACATTTTAACTTTGGGCACCACCCCCCCCCCCGAGCGACAGCTGTCCCTGCATGGCACAATTCAATATTCATTGATGAAACTGTTGAGACTTTTTCCTTGCCAGTCGCTCCTTGCCCGGGGGCTTTTGCCCCGGGTTTTGATTCACTGGTCAGGTGTCGCCGAGTCTCCCAACGCCGTCCCCTCGGCGTCTTCCTGGGTACAAACGAGCGTAAAAGGAAAACTAAAGTGAAACGCAATCCCGCTCGTGTCCCGTGCGTGCGCGCGTGCAGGGGTGGTGTCGGCGATCGTGCCCTGGAACTTCCCTCTGATGCTGATGGCGTGGAAAGTGTGCCCTGCCCTTGCTATGGGTGAGCATCGGCCGGTCTGCGATGGAATGAAACGCCTCCCACCCACGCCCGCGATAATAAACCCTGTTATGCTGTGACTGTGAACCTTTTATTTGACCAGTTGAGGCCCACTGAGCTATGTAGCTCTCTTTCAGAAGTGACCCGGGCCCCAAAACAATAGCTTGACGAAGTGGCTTATCAAGTGCAAATTTCTAGCGGCCAATAAAACGCGTGACGTTGATTTTAAATGTGGAGGGAAAAACCGGAGGACCCGGTGAAAAATCCACGCGACCACGGGGAGAGAGACATGCAAACTCCCAAATATGTTTTACTCCTACTATGTAAGGTCCACTCAGCTGTGTAGCACTCTTTCAGAAGCGACCTGGCCACAAATGACAGCTCAACGAAGTGGCTTATAATAATAATAATAATTAAAACTTACAAAGCGCTTTTAAACAAACTTTCTCACGTGGAAATGCATAGCAGCCAAAATACTCTTAAACACGTGTTCATATTCAGCGGGCGTCAGGGTCGGGATCGACCAACTCGACCTTCCGTACACCAGGCGAGGTTACCTGCGGAGGAGCACGAGTAATGGGACGTGGCGCCCCCACGCGCCCGTGCCCCCATTTGTCTCTCTCTCTCTCGTCTCTCTCTCTCTCGTCTCTCCGCGTAGGCAACACGGTGGTGCTAAAGCCGGCCACGTACACGCGGCTCACCGCGCTGCTTTTCGCCGAGGTGTGCGCCGAGGCCGGGCTGCCCCCCGGCGTCTTCAACGTCGTCACCGGCAACGGCGCCTTCGGCGGCCTCCTCGCGGCGCACCCCGACGTGGACAAGGTGGCCTTCACCGGCTCCACCGAGGTGCGTGGACGTGCACTGGTCCGGCGGGGGAGGGGGAGACAAACGCTGCGCCCTGCCGCTGACGTCTGCTGCAGGGGGTCGGAGTCGGGGGTCGCCCCGGGCCTGGGGCTGGTGCGGTGATCCGGCACGCACTCACGCACTAAACCCGCCAACGGTGAGAGTTCGACCACGGGACGTGGTTAAAAGTCAGAGCTGGTCCCGTCTGCAGCTTGCGCTCGGCTCGGTTGCCAGTCGCAGTTGCCATCGGGTGGGAGGTGTTCATTCGGACTGACCGGCGTGGTGAAGTATGGTCAAACAGCCCTAATGGCTGACACGGCAACGCCTTCATCCAGCAGTGAGTAGACAAAAGGGCTCTAAGTTACGTAATCCAAGCTCCTGATAGCAGGCATTGGGTGCGTACTGAATCACCCGTCTGTCTACGGCAGCGATTCGATGAATTGTCACGGTTCTGGTTTACGATTCGGTTTAAGATTGGGTCTCGTTCATTCTGTCCCGCTCGCTCGCCGTCCCGTTTCCCGTCGGCTCGGCCAAACGCCGCAGGACGTCTCGCGAGTTTTTGCCTGAATTGTGCACGGCGCGGTCGACCGCTTTGATGCGTGCGACTCTTTGCCGTGGCGGCCTAAGGGTTATTGCCGCGCTCGCTTCAAAGTGACGCTCGGCGCCCAGGTGTCCCGTGGCGCCAATCGTCGGGAGGGTTTTTCCGCTGTGCGCCACCCCCCCCCGCCCCGCCCGCAGGTGGGACAGATGCTCCGGCGAGCCACGGCAGGGACGGGAAAGAAGCTGTCGCTGGAGCTCGGCGGGAAGTCGCCATTCGTGGTGTTCGAGTCGGCCGACCTGGACAGCGCCGTCGAGGGGATCGTCGATGCCATCTGGTTCAACCAAGGGCAGGTACCGGTGGTGCCGCTTGGGACGTCGCACGCGTACTGGGATTCCCCGGGGCTGTTAATCCGTGCGTACATCGTGTGTGCTTCCTTCCGTACGTACGTACGTAAATGCTTACGTTGATGTGCACATTCACACACACGCGCGCGCACACATATATACCGGGTGCTTCACGTGTGTGCCTACGTTAAACTCCTTTCGCGCCGTACGTAGCCAACCGCGCCAATCGGAGGGGGCCGTTCACGGCGTCGTCCGGACGACCGAGGAATAGTGAAGTGGGGCTCTGGGGCAGGACAACGTTCGTCAAGATCAGCTCGGCGAAGTCGCTTACGCTCTTTTAAGTCTAGGTTGAAAACTAAAAAAAAAAAAAAAATTTCGGCTCCTGCTTTTTGTGTTTAGTTTGTTGCACTTCCCCCCGCGCCTGTGCGTGCGCCCACGTTGTGGCCTGGTGTGTCCACGTTGTGGCCTCGTGTGTCCACGTTGTGGCCTCGTGTGTCCACGTTGTGGCCTCGCGTGTCCACGTTGTGGCCTCGTGTGTCCACGTTGTGGCCTCGTGTGTCCACGTTGTGGCCTCGCGTGTCCACGTTGTGGCCTCGCGTGTCCACGTTGTGGCCTCGTGTGTCCACGTTGTGGCCTCGTGTGTCCACGTTGTGGCCTCGTGTGTCCACGTTGTGGCCTCGCCTGTCCCAGGTGTGCTGCGCAGGCTCCCGCCTGCTCGTGCAGGAGTCGGTGTGGCAGCCGCTGCTGGCGCGGCTGCGCGAGCGCATGTCGCGCCTGCGCGTGGGCGACAGCCTCGACAAGACGATGGATGTGGGCGCCCTGGTGGACGAGTCGCAGCGGACGACGATCCGGGGCTTCGTGGAGGAGGCGAGGGCCGAGGGAGCCGAGGTGAGGGAGTCGCGCGGCGAGCGTCGCGGGTTAGGGGGTCGCGCGATGCCGCCACACGCCACCCCGTTGTGGCTTCGCCCGATTAGCACGGCCGCTTACGCACGGTGCGAAAGAAGTTTGTGCGTGCGTGCGTGCGTGCGTACGTGCGTACGTGCGTGCGTCTGTGTGGTGCGTGCTAGGGTTGTGGGGAGCGTTGGCGCCGCGGTTAGCTTGCCGCGATACGAACCCGGCGAACCCGAGTTCGGTTCCCGCTCACGACCAGCACCAGTGGCGATTTATCGGAACCGGTTCTGTGCCTCCCCTCGGTCGACTCGGCCTTAAATGAGTACCTGGTACGGTGCGCAAACATCGCCAATGGGGAGACAAAGGCGGCCCCGGGCGTGGTGCCGGCCACCCACCCACCCCCTTCGTGTGCTGTGCCGGCCTTCATAGGTGCTCGCTAACAGCACCTGCCCCAACAGTCTGTTAAGGTTACACGGAGGGGGAGATCTTTGTTGTTTGTGTGCAGGGGTGGGGGAGGTGTGCGTGGCAAGGGGAGCGATAGCGTTGCGGTTAGCGTGTACTGCCCTTCGAACCCGGCGACCATGGAAAAGTAATTAGGGCTTTCTGGAATCGTTATTCTGACCTCCTGGATCTTGCCCTGATGATGTCTCCTGCAAGACGCCCGATCCAACTGCCGCATTTGGTTGTGAACATGCAAACTCCAAATACGCAGCAGCCGTCGGGGTCGGCATGGAATCCACGACCTTCTTGCACACCAGGCGAGGTAGTTAACATCTCATGGCCACCGGACTCAAACTCTTGCTTAGTTTCCACACCCCGATTGGATTGGGTACTTTCAGTGTGTGTCGTAGGCGTTTAGTGTGTGACGGGCGAGGCGCGTGAGGGGGAGGGGAGGGGAGGGGGGTCGTTAAATTGATTTAACCCCGAGCGTTAATCGCGTGCTGAACGTGCGTTTTGCCCGTGCAGGTGTACCAGGTGTGCGCGAGCCTGCCGCCCAAGGGGCTGTTCTACCCACCCACCCTGATCACCAACGTCAACACGGCATCCCGGGTCGTCAGAGAGGAGGTGTGACCGCCCTGTCGTGGCCCATGGCTAGAAACCACCTTGCACTTTGTTGGACTTTGTTATTCTGGACGGTTTAAAAAAAAAAAAAAATCTATTTATGTTTTCAAAGCGTTGATGCCGTCGGCTGTATTCGTCTATAATAGAGGTTTTTTTTGTTGGGTTAGATCGCGTAAATATATAAATGTGTCGTTGTTAAACCCGCCACCAACCGACACGGCCAACTAGTAAGATTTTTCACGTGAACAGAACGTGCCAATTCGTCACTAGTACAGCACTAGCGTATAGTGTAGTGTATAGTAGTGTAGCGTGTAGTCTAGTGTAGTGTATAGTAATGTAGTGTGTGGTGTATAGTAGTGTAGAGTGTAGTATAGTGTATAGTAGTGTAGTAAACTAGTACAGCGCACCGGTGTGTTGGAGAGCCAAGCCACAACATTTACAATCCGAGTACGACGTTTCGCCAGTAATTACAACCAGCTTCATCAGGCGGACAGCCAGATTTGTGGAGAAATCCTCCTGTTTCGTTCCTTAAATAGAGGGGGAGATGTGATGACGTCACTTGTGAGCCCTTCCGTCCGCCCGTTGCATAACGGGAGGCACGCATCTCGATTGAAAACTAATTTATTTAGAACTGCTCGTTGTTATGTGTAGTTTGTTGTCCTTCCCCCCGCACCTCCAATTAGCACGGTTGGCTACGTACGGTGCGAAAGAAGTTCAAAATACATGCATACACCAAGTGGGAATGTAGCAGCCAAGTACTCTGAACGCACGTTGATTCAAAAAATTGAGGGAAAAGAACGCGAGAGACACGCAAACTCCAAATATACAATAGGCGTCGTCAGGCTCGGGATTGAACCCCACGACCTCCTGCATACCCGGCGAGGCAGTTAACATCTCGTGGTGCGGAAGAAGTGGAACATGCATACATACAACATATATACAACATACATACATAACCCCGGTTATCGACAGTTCAATGTGAACAGAAGTTTGGCGTATGGTTGTGTATGTAATTAGGGATTCGTTCCAATCTGGTTACGTTAAAAGGGTCCCTACGGAATCGCTGAGACATCTGGCGTGTAGAGCCCTTGCGTACCACAGAACACACTCGCGCTTTACAACAGTCATGAAATGTGTTCGGAGTAATTTCCGTAGCTTGTGTGCATCACCTGCAACAATTTGGTTGAATGCCATGGCATTCGCATACAAAAATTAATTCTGAAATATTTACCGCGTAATTACCGCTGTTTAAATTATCTTAATGAATTGCCCCACTAACCTTGAAGAATCGAAGCATTTCTATTCACCACGTGCTGCCTGTCAGAACTGCAGATCGCCCACGTCCGTGTGCATTGCAAGTGCAATGCAATTAGGATTTACGTAGCGTCTCCTATCTAATACAGCTGCATCTGAAGATGCCGTCACATCCACGTGCACTGTACGTTATTAATCAAGTTTCCTGCTGCTGCCGCTGTTCCTGCTGCTGCTGTTGCTGCTGCTACCACTGTTGCTGATGCTGGTGCCGCCGCCGCTGCTGTTGCTGCTGCTGCTACCACTGTTGCTGATGCTGGTGCCGTTGCTGCTGTTGCTGATGCTACCACTGTTGCTGATGCTGGTGCCGTTGCTGCTGTTGCTGATGCTACCACTGTTGCTGATGCTGGTGCTGCTGTTGCTGCTGCTGCCACTGTTGCTGCCGCTACTGCTGCGGCTGTTATTGCCGCTATTGCTGCAGGTCTTTGGGCCAGTGTTGGTGGCGCTTCCCTTCCGCACGGCGAAGGAAGCCGTCGAACTGGCCAACAACACGCCGTACGGCTTGGCGGCGAGCGTGTGGACAGAGAAACTCTCCCTGGCTCTGGAGGTCGCCTTGTCGTGAGTCCGCTTCGATGAACATGGCAGATTTTTGTTTATTTGTGCGTGTGCGGGTGTTTGCTTAGCGCTTTTTGTCAGTTCCCCTGTTGGACAAAGGCCTCTCCCCCATGCCGTGTCCGTCACCGGGGTTATTTTTGTCATATTTTACCGTATTTCCATCGCGCTGGTGAGTGCGGGTTGGTGAAACGGTGTGGCGGAGGGCGGGTGGGGGACAAGGGGGTGGGAGATTGGGAACTTGTTCGTACGTCGCTCATCGTCGATGTTAGCCTTGTTCAGGGATCGAACACGGGTCACAGGGTTCAGCGTGCGGTGTGCAAGCCAACGCACCTGGCGCCAGTTGTCCCAGTTACGCAGTTGGGAGTCGACTCGTGTGTGGACGAGGCTCGAGAACTGACCCCAGAATAATGTCGTACGGCAACTTCTGTGGTCGCTTCAATTGACCTTTTTTTCACCCAATGGTGCGTTGCACCACTTCATACTCCGCAAGCAGTGTTCAGCACGTGTGTGTGCGTGTGTGCGTCACGTGCGTCACGTGCGTGTGCGTGGACAGCATCAAAGCCGGCACGGTGTGGGTGAACGGACACAACATGTTTGACGCTGCCTCCGGCTTCGGGGGATATCGGCACAGCGGCTTCGGGCGCGACGGCGGCAAGGAGGTGAGAGAGCGAGACGCGCAGGGAGGCTTCGCCCTGCCCTGCGCAGGGAGGCCTTGCCCTGCCCTGTCCAGGAAGGTTTCACCCTGCCCTGCACAGGGAGGCTTAACAGATTATGACCTTAATTAGTTCAACCAAACCAATGGCTACATTAAACTTTATTAACGTGTTTACTATTTACTTTTAAAAGAGTGACGATCGCTTCCTTAACCCGCACACCCTACCTGGCCCTAGAGGGCATTGGGAGGGATTGAGAAAGGGAGGGCCTAAGCCCACAGAGACTGATGGCACATTGAGCGTGGGGACGGAGGGCCTGGTGTGGTTTCTGGGCCATTCCTGGGCCGGCAATTCATGGTTCCCAGTGATTGAGGAAATGAAGCAAGAGAGACCTTGTAATCTTAGCTGTCGTTGAGGCTTTCCCGGGTAAATAAATGGTTATTTAACAATATGTAATGTATGTAATGTGCGGCCCTTTCGTCAATCCACCGCTGGATGAAAGGCTCCCCACGTATCTCGGTCATCGGGGTGGTTTGACCATACTTCACCACACTGCTCGATGTGGTTTGGTGAAGGTGGGAGGGGGTGGCGGCGAATCTGGTTCACACATCGCTGATGTTAGCCGTGGCTCGGATTCAAACTCGGCTCCCTGGATTCGCAGCACTCTGCGCTGACCACCGCAGCACTGATTCCACCCCGAAAAATGAAACAGAACTACCAGCCGGGTGGCTCGGCAGCAGAGCGAACGGCACGCAGTCGGAAGAGTTCCGGGTTCAGATCCTGGTTGGGGATTGACTCAGCCCATCATCCGCGCGAGGGCCAATAAAATCAGTACCACTTTGCAGGGTGGGGGGGGGGGGTAGGGGGTGAATTCAACAGCGGTTGCCCTTTGGTCCGACTCACCCCTGCCATAGCAAAGTAGAATTTCCCCCCCCACTGGAAATCGAAGGCTGTAAACAGGAGACGTGCCCCCGCGCCTCGCGACGCTCGCTCGGGAAAGAGAATGGAAAGAAAAAACTGGAAAGGACGCAAATCCTGAGCTGGTTCCCGTCTCCCGTCACGCTGTCGTGGCGGCAGGGCCTGTTCGAGTACGTGCGGCCCCGCTGGGAGGAGCGTGCACGCCCCGACCCCGGCAACGTGGACCTCGCGGCGTTCGGAGCCGCCTACGGGGCCGACGTGGCGCCCATCCCCGGCACGGCCGCCGCCGTCGCACGCCCCACCGTGACGGCACACGAGCAGCTCCTCCCGAGGCACGTCGCGCCGCGCCGTGGCGGCGGTGCCGCGCCGTGGCGGCGGTGCCGCGCGATGCGCCGTGCGCGCAAGACGCGCTGTGCAGGCAGTCCCCGACTTACGAACGCCGGACTTACGAACGCCCGGCTTACGAATGCCCGGCTTACGAACATCTGACTTACGAACATCCGACTTACGAACACCAGACTTACAAACGCCCTACTTACGAACACCAGACTTGCGAACGCCAGACTTACGAACGCCCTACTTACGAACACCCTACTTACGAACGCCCGGCTTACGAACACCCGACTTACGAACGCCCTACTTACGAACGCCCTACTTACGAACGCCCTACTTACGAACGCCCTACTTACGAACGCCCTACTTACGAACACCCGACTTACGAACACCCTACTTACGAACACCCTACTTACGAACGCCCTACTTACGAACACCCTACTTACGAACACCAGACTTACGAACGCCCTTCTTACGAACGCCCTACTTACGAACACCAGACTTACGAACACCCTACTTACGAACACCAGACTTACGAACACCCTACTTACGAACACCAGACTTACGAACACCAGACTTAGGAACACCAGACTTACGAACGCCCTACTTACGAACACCCTACTTACGAACACCAGACTTACGAACGCCCGGCTTACGAACACCCGACTTAGGAACAATCCGCACCTATGAACGAGTTTCCAATATATTTTATTTAATCCTCCGACTTGCAAATGTGTACAGTATTTTTTTTTACAGTGTAACATGCAAATGTAGATATTTATTCTTATGAGTTTAACAATGCTTCCCTTTTTTTATTTAGCTGCAACACATTTTATAAACCTTACCACACGTGCATTTAAAGACAGTGCATTACTGTGTTCCGATGTACGAACCGTTCGACTTACAAACGGCTCTTAGAAATGGAACCCGTTCATAAGTCGGGGTGGGTGCCACAGTGGTGGGATGTTAACTGCCTTGCCTAGTAAACAGGAGGTCGTGGTTTCCATCCTGACCCCGATGCCTGAATATTTGGAGTTTGCATTTTCTCCCCGTGGTCGTGCGGCTTTTTCTCTGGGTCTTCCGGCTTTTCCCTCCACATTTGGCTGCTATACATTTCCGCACGATAAGCCAACTTGGCTTAAGCTATCAATTTGTGGCCACGTCGCTTCTGGAAAGAGAGCTGACGTAGCTCAGTGGGCCTTACCTGGTAAAATAAAAAAATAAAAAAAGAGTTTAGTAGTAGACTCACCCCGGCCGTACTTTTGTCCGTCGTGTGCCGTGTGGTTCGCTGCGCTTCGTGTTGTCCCGCTGTATCGGCGCGTGGGTCGCGGCTGTGACACGCTGCGTGTGTACGCACGTGTGTGTACGTACGTGCGTGCGTGTGCGTGCGTGTGCGTGCGTACACGCGTCCGCCACGCCGCGCAGCGTGGACCGCACGTACAAGCTGTACTACGGCGGGGCGCAGAAGCGTCCAGACGGGATGTACTCGAGGCCCGTGCTGGCGCCCGACGGCAGCGTGAGCGCTTACGTCGCCGACGGCAACCGCAAGGACGTGCGCAACGCGGTCGAGGCGGCACACAAGGCCGCGCCCGGGTACGTAGCCGCCACCACCACCACCCCCCCTCCATCGTCGTGCCGCTGTCAAACCCCCAGCGGTTTCAGTTGTGTGTGGCGGCCCTCGCACTGATGATGTGTTATCGGCGAAAGTGAAAATTAGCGAAGAACGCTGGTATTAGGGTGTATTGTATTGATGTCTTCACGCCGGTGCCTCCGCATTGCTTCGAGCCGATCGGGATCGGCTGCAGTCCTTCCGCGCGCGACGCCAAGGACGCCTTCTTGGCATCCGGCGGTTCGACTTTTTGTCAGAAATGTCACCCCCCGCGATGGAGAGCTTAGTTCGAAAGAGACGCCGGCTGTCACTCTTGTGGACATGTCGCCCCGTCCCAGTGCGCCAACTCCAGCGACTTGCGCGCGTCAGGTTCGCGGTCGACGTTGGAAGCGAAGGCCGCGACCCTCAAAGGAATGGCGCCAACAACCGTGTCCACCCCCACCCCTCTCGCCGCGATGCGTGGCTCAACCAAATCACTCGAGACGCCGGCGTACGGCAGCAAGGGCAGCTTATACGCGCGCGACGGGCGGACTAAATGAACGGTTGCCTCCCCCCCCCCCCCCACCCCCCGTATTCACATGGCGCAGGTGGGGCAAGCGTGCGGCCCACAACCGTGCCCAGGTGGTGTACTACATGGCGGAGAACCTGGAGCTGCGGCGCGACGAGGTGGCGCGCCGGCTGGCGGCG
The DNA here is from genome assembly GCF_048934315.1 of Petromyzon marinus. NCBI lineage: Eukaryota > Metazoa > Chordata > Hyperoartia > Petromyzontiformes > Petromyzontidae > Petromyzon > Petromyzon marinus. The sequence continues at coordinate 7,244,897 of NC_133687.1, forward strand.
CTGACGGGCGTGACCCCGGCGGCCGCGCTGGACGAGGTGGAGGAGAGCGTGACACGGCTCTTCCACTGGGCGGCCTACTGCGACAAGTACGGCGGCACCGTGCAGGTGGGCACGCGCTGGGCGGCGGCGGCAGCGCGGGGGGCAACCAGGGCTGGCGCGCAGAGCAAACCGGAGCTTGTGAATACAGGGGGCAAACCGGGGACTGTGAATGTGTGGGGAACCGGAGCTTGTGAATACAGGGGGCAAACCAGGGACTGTGAATGTGTGGGGAACCGGAGCTTGTGAGTACAGGGGGCAAACCGGGGACTGTGAATGTGTGGGGAACCGGAGCTTGTGAGTACAGGGGGCAAACCGGGGACTGTGAATGTGTGGGGAACCGGAGCTTGTGAGTACAGGGGGCAAACCGGGGACTGTGAATGTGTGGGGAACCGGAGCTTGTGAGTACAGGGGACAAACCAGGGACTGTGAATGTGTGGGGAACCGGAGCTTGTGAGTACAGGGGGCAAACCAGGGATTGTGAATGTGTGGGGAACCGGAGCTTGTGAATACAGGGGGCAAACCGGGGACTGTGAATGTGTGGGGAACCGGAGCTTGTGAATACAGGGGGCAAACCAGGGACTGTGAATGTGTGGGGAACCGGAGCTTGTGAATACAGGGGGCAAACCAGGGACTGTGAATGTGTGGGGAACCGGAGCTTGTGAATACAGGGGGCAAACCAGGGACTGTGAATGTGTGGGGAATCAGAGCTTGTGAGTACAGGGGGCAAACCGGGGACTGTGAATGTGTGGGTAACCGGAGCTTGTGAATACAGGGGGCAAACCAGGGACTGTGAATGTGTGGGGAACCGGAGCTTGTGAATACAGGGGGCAAACCGGGGACTGTGAATGTGTTGGGAACCGGAGCTTGTGAGTACAGGGGGCAAACCAGGGACTGTGAATGTGTGGGGAACCGGAGCTTGTGAGTACAGGGGGCAAACCAGGGACTGTGAATGTGTGGAGAACCGGAGCTTGTGAGTACAGGGGGCAAACCAGGGACTGTGAATGTGTGGGGAACCGGAGCTTGTGAGTACAGGGGGGGGGGGGGGGAGGGCAAGCAGTGCTGGTTTAATACGTGATGACCCGGTGTGGCTGACCACGGGGGGCCGATGGACACGTGAGGAACCGCATCCGTTGATGCAGGTGGCAGCCAAGGGCGCTGAACTTACCGGTTGAGCCAGCGCTTGCACAAAACGCGTGTCCGCTTGTTGCAGAGGTTCGCGGTTCGAAAGCTGGCAAGTCGCGCTGGTAAATAAAAAACTATAGGCAATTTAAATTTTACCAGGTAAGGCCCACGGAGTTATTTTGCTGGCCACAGTTGATAGCTCAACGAAGTGGGCTATCGCGCGGATATTTAAAGCCGCCGAATACTCTAAATGCATGTTGATTCTAAATGTGGAGGGAAAACCCGGAGAAAAATCCACGCGAGCACGGCGAGAGAGACATGCAAACTCCAAATATATACAGCAGCAGGCGTCAGGGTCGGGATCGAACCCCACGACCCCCTGCATACCAGGTGAGGTAGTTAACATCTAACCACCGTGATGATGATAGAGAGAGAGACACGCAAACTCCAAAAATACAGCAGCAGCAGGCGTCAGGGTCGGGATCGAACCCCACGACCCCCTGCATACCAGGCGAGGTAGTTAACATCTCCTAGCCACCGCGGTAGAAGTGCCTCTACGCGAGCCTTCTTGCTCGCGGCAAAGAGTTTGGCGCGCGCGCTGAAAAACCACCACCCCCTCCGTGTGCCGTTTGGCGTTGCGTGCGTGCAGGAGACGACGCTGTACGGGGCGACGGTGATGGTGCGCGAGCCCGTGGGCGTGGTGGCCGTCGCGTGCCCCGACGAGAGGCCGCTGCTCGCCTTCGTGAGCCTCTTCGCGGCGGCCATCGTCAGGGGCAACGCCGTCGTCATCGTGCCCAGCGAGAGACACCCGCTGCCCGCGCTCGACTTCTATCAGGTGGGCGGGGGGTGCCCGTCGGCGGCCACTGTTTTTTTTTATTTTATTTTATTTTACCCAGGTGAAGGCCCACTGAGCTGTTGAGATCTTTTTCAGAAGCGACCCGGGCTGTCACAAATGCTCGCGCGACGAAGCGGCTCGCCACGTGGATATTTATCGCAACCAAACGCTCTTAAAACGCGCGCGCTGTTGATTCTAAATATGGAGGTCAAAAAACCGGAGGACGCCGACAAAAATCCACACGGCCAAAAGGGGGAGAGAGACAGAGAGAGAGAGACACATCGCAGACTCCAAATATACAGCGGGCGTCGGGGTCGGGATCGAACCCACGACCCCCTGCACACCGGGCGAGGTAGTTAACATCTCGCCGCTGAGCCACGTGGGTCACGGAGGTTGTTTTTAGCAGCGCTGCATCACGTCGGTCACTGCGGGTTGGGTAAGCGGGCACCCAGCACCAGTCCGCAACGCTCGCCAACTGATGTTCCCAGCGGCAGGGAATCGAAGCCAGGTTGCCGCGTTCATAGCGCGGCGTGCCAGCCACTGCACCGCCTCTCCACACGCTCCGTTTGCCCGCAAGATATTTCAACGGAGAGTATTATTTTTTCCGTCACGTGCACGATTCAATTAGTCCATTGAGGGCGTGAGACTATTTTAATTGGTGAATGTTTGCATGTACGTGCTCGTGCATGGGATGCCTGTAGTCCATTGGCGGAGCCAGTGCGGGGGGGGGTGGTGGCACATGCCCCCCCCCCCTCCCCCAATGATCCGATCGAAATCCCTCATTTCGATCGGATCATTTAGGTTTATTAGTAATAAATCGCCATTTTGCGACCCCCACTGCCACTGTGTAGCATATTATTACGTGCCAGGGACTCTATGAGATGATAGGACAATAGTCCGAGTCCATAATTGGCAATAAGTAACGGCAATGCGGTTATAAGCGACTCACAGAATTGTGCGCAGTTGCGTCTACAGAGTCCACGACTTGCCTGAAGGCATCGACACCTCCAGCGAGCGCGGTGCCGATCACACCACGCGGTTCGAACTCGACACCTCGCCATCGCCGCACACGCGTCAGAATAAAAACTCCTATCGTTTTTTCATTGCTGGAGAGGTTGCCCCCCCCCCCCCATTTGAAAATTAACCAGGGGCTGCGGGAATCTAACCTCGAAAACCCTCTGCAGACTCGCTCGGTGGGTCGAGCGTGAGCATTAGGAAACAAAAACTCGCGCTGGCAGGTTAAGGAGAAACGCGCAACAGCGAAGAGACAAACAAAATCTCCCTCGTCACGTTGACACGCAACCAGACAAGGCCGCGTGTTCCAGGCTGTTCTTGACGCGAGCTTGAGGCCTCAATCGTGGGACAGAGTCAACGGACGGTCGGGGTAGAAACCACTCCCCCCACCCCCCTCCCTCGGGGATGCCCTGCCGCCAACCTTAGATTGTGAAAAGTTGATGGGGGAAGCTACTGTTGTGTGCGTGCACAGGTATTCGACACGTCCGATCTGCCCGCCGGTGTCGTGAACATCCTGACCGGCTCGCGGGACCACCTGACCAAGTACCTGGCGGAGCACCAGGACGTGCAGGCCATGTGGTACTTCGGCAGTGAGCAGGTACGACCTTGCCTTTGCCTCGGATCGGCAGGATGAGCAGGGAGGCATGAACTAAACTAATATATTTATTTTACCAGCTAAGGTCCCCGCAGCTATAGAGCTCTTTTTCAGAAGCGACCTGGCTATTAACAAATGATAGCTCAGTGAAGTGGGTCATCATGTGGAAATGTGTAGCAGCCAAATACTCTAAACGCGTGACGTTGATTCCTAATGCGGAGGGAAAACCGGGTGACCTGGAGAAAAATCCACGCTACCATGGAGAGAGAGAGAGACACGCTAACTCCAAATATACAGTAGGCATCGGGTTTGGGATCGAACCCACGACCTCCTGTATACCAGGCGAGGTAGTTAACATCTCCTAGCCATCGTGGCGGCCCCCAATATTTCTGACCGAAAAAACTATCCAGAGGCGTTTCGCGTCTCACGAAATGGGAGGGGGCCGCACTGCATTTTCGTTTTTATTCCGCGCTTTTATTTAACTTTCCCTATATATCTGTTTAAATCTTTGACGCGTAATGTCTTCGGATCTACGAAGCCTAGCGAGCCAAAGTCTTCGACCCACAGTGTCCTCGTTCTCTCGCGTGACAATTTGAGATTTCGTTTCAAAAACCGGTCCAGGTCCGACCGATCCAGGGGCTCATCGTGTTTCTTTTTACTTCTGTTTTTTTATTCCACTATTTAAAATATTAGAATTATACAGACAATAATGAACTGTTGTTGTTGTCTGTGTTGTGATCCTAGAATGAATATGTACATACTAGCCTTTTGCCTGTCTCAGGATGGGTGTATTGCAGTAAATATGAAACTTGCATGCGAAAAGCACGTGATATTCACTGCATTAATTCGTTGTGCAATTTGTAAGGCCGCGGTGACACAGATTTATTTCATTTAAAGGTTATAATCCCTTGTTCATCACGGCGTCCTTTTTACTTCGATGTCTCAACAGCGTCACGGAGATCACGTGACGTGAGGGTTCTGCCTTTGTAGTGAGGGTTGTGAGTTGACGCCGAGGAAGGGGGGAGGAGGCGCCTCGCCCCCCACCCATGTGGAGTGACGTCACCCGTTAATTATTTGGAGGACGTCACCAGTTCATGATTATTGAGGGGGGGCTGGTTGACGTGGAGTGACGTCAGGCACATTACACACTGACATTATTGGGTAACTATAGTAGTAAATGCAGATTTTTTTTAAAAAAATTGGTCACAAAAAATAAGTTTGCCAATGCACACACTTTTATTTGCACTCAAAGGTAGAAAATAAATTATCTTTACCCCAGAATTAATCAAATTTGATGTGCCGAATAAAAGCGGGGTAGGCTTGCAAAAATTCCCTTCGACATATCTAAAGGAAAACCGCCCACTTTTATTCAGCACGTCAAGTTTGATTAATTCTTGGGTCCAGATAAATAATGTAACTTTTTCAGCGCAAATAAATGCGTGCGTATGCCCGCGCGTTGCAAAACTACCGTATATATTTTTTTCCCCCACTTTTGTTGTTGTTGTTGCTGCTGTGCCCCCACGCTCGCCGGATCGCAGGGCAGCAAGTTCGTGGAGATGGCCTCCGCAGGCAACCTGAAGCGCACGTGGGTGAACTACGGCGTGGAGCGCGACTGGGCGAGCGCCGAGTGCGGCCGGGGCGAGGAGTTCCTGTACCACGCCACGCAGTGCAAGAACCTGTGGCTGCCCATGGGAGACTCGTTTGCCAACTGAGCGCCGCCGCCGCCGCCGCACTGGGCCAAAACACGGCTTTTTACAGCGGGGGAGCGTTGGTAAACTGACAAACTTGATTTTTTATTTGTAAATATTTTATTTTACCAGCGCCGCGAAGCTCTTTTTCAGAAGCGACACCCGGCCATCGGCATATGATAGCTCGGCGAAGTGGCTCATCATCGTCTATGGCAGCCAAATGCTCTTAGACGCGTGATGTTGATTCTAAATGTGGGGGGAAAAACCCGGGAGAGCTGGAAAAAATTCCACGCGAAGCACAGGGAGCGGAGAGACACACAAATTCCAGATATATACAGCAGCAGGCGTCGGAGTTGGGATCGAAAACCACGACCTCCTTCATACCGGGCGAAGTAGTTAACATCTCCTAGCCACCGTGGGTTAGCAGCGCAGCACAATTTAACGATCGTGCTTTAATTCTATGCTCCTGTGTCTTTCCCCCCCCACCCCTCCGCTACCCATTTCAGGCTGAGTTGATCTACAAAGACAAAGATCCCCCGTGTAGCTTTAACAGACTTGGGGCAAGTGCTGTTAGCGAGCACCTATGAAGGCCGGCACGGCACACGAGGGGGTGGGTGGCCAACACCACACCTGGCCGCCTTTGTCTCTCCAGTGGCGATGTTTACACACCGCACTGGGTACCCATTTGAGGCTGAGTCGACCTAGAGGAGGCCCATGACCGGTTCAGATAATCGTCACTGGTTCGTAGCCCAGCACCCTGACTGCTGCACCACCGCTCCCCACCGTACCCCCACCGTACCCCACCGTACACACACGTACATACACACACACACATCTGCCTTAACAGAATCGGTGCTCTGTACGTCACGTTGTGACGCACACACACAGACACATTCACAAGATATCTGCGTTCATTTCAATCCGCAGCCTCGAGTCTCCGTTACTTGGGCTGTGTTTATCAACCGTGAGGCGCGTGCAGTGCGTTTCTACTTTGATGTTTCATTTCAGCAGGCGACGACGGCCGAGAAGTGACGCACGGCGGAAGCGTGCTGGGTGACTTGGGGACTGTCAGTTGGGAGACTTTGTTCACAGAGTTGATCATGAGTTGTGTCGTACATGTCACACACGGTGCATGTACGTTGAACTTCTTTCGTTGCGGTACGTAGCCAACGGCGCTAATTGTAGGTGCTGGCGAAGGACAACAAACTAAACACAACAAGCGGTTGTAAGCAAGCGAGTTTTCAATCTCGATGGTTTAAAAGTGTGCGTAGCTCCGAGTGGCTTCCTAATGTCGGAGGGAAGAGCGGTTCCAGACGGTCGCAAGAAGCGCATCTGAGAGCGCATGATGATGCGGTGACCGTCTCGGTTTGACGTGGTACTTTTCACGGGCAATGGTCGTGGTCCTCAGACGTTCAGAAGTGTGTGTTGCCGAGTGCATCCCAGCGAGCGATGCAGCTCTCTGTCAAGGGCCAACTCGGCCAGCGGACAAAGGGGTCGGCAGCAAGGTTTACACGTCACAAGTTACGCCCTAAAGAAATTAACGGTATCTCAAGCGTAAACATTTCTACGGTTGTATCTATGTTCACACGTGATGTTTTGTGATCTCAACAGGATCTGTTTAAGGAGAGCAGGGATGGCAGAGTGGAGATCCGTGGTAGCGCATCCAGCACTTGTCGCAGAGGGTTCACGGTTCATAATCCACTGGCTGCCCTGGTTATTTACTGTCGGTATATTAACCCTTTCCCGTTCCGATGACGTACGCGTATGTCATCAGCTCTTCTGAAATTAAAGAACGTTATCGATACCGAGGCTCCCGCAAGGCCATGCGGGAGGACGTGCGGCACAGTTTGGCGGTCGTGTCGCTGAGGTTCTCCGCGGTGAGTAACGACGTCTTTAAAAGCAACGGCGCTACTACGCCTCTCTAAATAAAATTAACGCTGAGCCTCTTCCACGTTGCGAGATCGACGATGAACAGGACACACCCACCCTGCCACTCGCAGACGTCTCGGAACCGTGAAACGGGTTACCTCCGATGATAATGGGGCACGGCAATAACTCACGGCGGACGTCACAACATCCGCCGACGTCATTTGCTGGAGCAGGCCATCGCGTGTGCGAGCGCCAGGGTCCCAAGTGTTGATCATTTGGGATCGTGCACCACAGCAGCAATCGTCGCCCCTCCCCCTCCTCCCCCACCGTTACTGCCAGACTTAACGCCCCAATTCACTCTTGCACATGAGACTCGTCCTAATGATGGGCCTCATTGAGTTCTCAATCTCGTTAAACTAAAAAAAAACATGAATTTTTCGCGAAGAGTTTCAGTTGAGAAAGGCGTGGCACTCACTGCCCAGTACCTGGTTCATAACATCTGACGCCGTTTTATAATTGTAATTTAATTGTGGGTTTTATTATGGTTTTATTATGGGTGGCACTGCCCAGTAGCTGGTTTAAAAAACCGACGTTTCCCGATTTCCAATTGTGGATTTTGTTTTGATTATGAGTAACACTGCCCAGTACCTGGTTTAAAAATCTGATACTGTTTTTATTATAATTGTAATGTGTGCTATTACCTCAAATGTTACGCGCCTGCGGTTGCATTTTGACCAATGGTGAATCAATCAATCGGCTTGTGCCATGAGGCAGTTTTGATTGGAGATGTAGATTGTGCATCCGAATGACGGTGACGAATGCAATGGACCTGGATCCTGCTGGACAATATTTTGACTGGCGTTATGAATATTACAATAAGGCACTGACATGCACTTATTATATTAACCCTCCCCCCCCCCCCCCCCCAAATTATACTTCAAAGATTATTATGTTAAAATGACGATCGCAATTAAAAAAAAAAGCTTGAATACGATACGTTTCCTTTTGTCTGTGTTTAGGAGGACAGAGGAGGTGACTCAATCAATCCATCCATATGATTGTTAAACCTTGCACGACGAGTTAGCCATTGATGAGTTTGCTGCCCAGATCACAAAGTGAATAGTAATTTCACTTTCCTGAAGAAGAAGAAAACAAAAAAATCTGCTTCCCCGGATTTAGAGCGCAGCTGGGAAGTTATAAAACAAACAAAAAATAATAATGTTGCTCATGTTTGGAGGTGTGGAGCACTTAGTTCAGACGTCAGGGCACTTAGCTGGTGCCAATGACAAGTGAGATCCTGGGTTCAAATGTAAGCACTCACCTGTTATTAAAGCGGTTCTCAAATGCAGTTGATGGTTCCGGCCAGGTCACCAATGACCGCACGCACAAATTTGCGCGATTTGATTCTCCACTGAATTTTGGTTAAATTACAGCTCGAATTTTTTGTTGTAAAATATTGGTCTGTCACGTTATGTGGCAATGCAGGTGGCAAAGTGCTGCCCCTATTGTGTGTGGACCAGACGTCACTTAATAGATATCGACTCCGCTACTTACGCACATTCGACTTACAAACTTTCAGAGATACGAAAAAACCTGTCCCCGTATGTCCAGTTGCCTGTTCGGACCGACAGTCGTAAGTTCAACCGCCGCGCAATAGATGGCGGTGGTGGCATCTACATCTGCAGAACGTGAAGAACCAGTGGCATCTACATCTGCAGAACGTGAAGAACCAGTGGCATCTTCAGTGAGGGAAAAAAGTATTGATTTCTGCTGATTTTGTACGTTTGCCCACTGACAAAGAAATGATCAGTTTATAATTTTAATGGTAGGTTTATTTGAACAGTGAGAGACAGAATAACAACAACATGACTTAGTACTTGGTGGCAAAACCCTTGTTGGCAATCACAGAGGTCACACGTTTCTTGTAGTTGGCCACCAGGTTTGCACACATCTCAGGAGGGATTTTGTCCCACTCCTCTTTGCAGATCTTCTCCAAGTCATTAAAGTTTCGAGGCTGACATTTGGAAACTCGAACCTTCAGCTCCCTCCACAGATTTTCTATGGGATTAAGGTCTGGAGACTGGCTAGGCCACTCCAGGATCCTGAATGTGCTTCTTCTTGAGCCACTCCTTTGTTGCCTTGGCCGTGTGTTTGAGGTCATTGTCATGCTGGAATACCCATCCACGACCCATTTTCAATGCCCTGGCTGAGGGAAGGAGGTTTTCACCCAAGATTTGACGGTACATGGCCTCGTCCATCGTTCCTTTGATGCGGTGAAGTTGTCCTGACCCCTTAGCAGAAAAACGCCCCCAAAGCATGATGTTTCCACCTCCATGTTTGACGGTGGGGATGGTGTTCTTGGGGTCATAGGCAGCATTCCTCCTCCAAACACAGCGGGTTGAGTTGATGCCAAAGAGCTCCATTTTGGTCTCATCTGACCACAACACTTTCACCCAGTTGTCCTCTGAATCATTCAGATGTTCATTGGCAAACTTCCGACGGGCATGTATATGTGCTTTCTTGAGCAGGGGGACCTTGCGGGCGCTGCAGGATTTCAGTACTTCACGGCGTAGTGTGTTACCAATTGTTTTCTTGGTGACTATGGTCCCAGCTGCCTTGAGATCATTGACAAGATCCTCCCGTGTAGTTCTGGGGTGATTCCTCACCGTTCTCATGATCATTGCAACTCCACGAGGTGAGATCTTGCATGGAGCCCCAGGCCGAGGGAGATTGACAGTTCTTTTGTGTTTCTTCCATTTGCGAATAATCGCACCAACTGTTGTCACCTCACCAAACTGCTTGGCAATGGTCTTGTAGCCCATTCCAGCCTTGTGTAAGTCTACAATCTTGTCCCTGACATCCTTGGAGAACTCTTTGGTCTTGGCCATGGTGGAGAGTTTGGAATCTTGATTGCTTCTGTGGACAGGTGTTTTGTATACAGGTAACAAGCTGAGATTAGGAGCACTCCCTTTAAGAGTGTGCTTCTAATCTCAGCTCGGTACCTGTATAAAAGACACCTGTGAGCCAGAAATCTTTATGATTGAGAGGGGGTCAAATACTTATTTCCCTCATTAAAATGCAAATCAATTTATAACATTTTTGACATGCGTTTTTCTGGATTTTGTTGTTATTCTGTCTCTCACTGTTCAAATAAACCTACCATTAAAATTATAGACTGATCATTTTTTTGTCAGTGGGCAAACGCACACAATCAGCAGGGGATCAAATACTTTTTTCCCTCACTACAGCTGCAGAACGTGAAGAACCATTGGCATCTGCATCTGCAGAACGTGAAGAACCAGTGGCATCTCCAGAACGCGAAGAACCAGTGGCATCTACATCTGTAGAACGCGAAGAACCAGCGGCATCTACATCTGCAGAACGTGAACAACCAGTGGCATCTACAGAACACAAATAACTGGTGCCATCTACATTTGCAGAACGTGAAGAACCAGTGGCATCTACATATGCAGAACGCGAATAACCAGTGGAATCTACAGAACATGAAGAACTAGTGGCATCTACATCTGCAGAACGCAAAGAACCAGCGGCATCTACATCTGCAGAACGTGAAGAACCAGTGGCATCTACATATGTAGAACGCGAATAACCAGTGGCATGTACATCTGCAGAACGTGAAGAACCAGTGGCATATACATCTGCAGAACGTGAGGAACCAGTGACATCTACAGGAGATTATACTACTTTTAAAGCTATTCCCCATATTTAGTGCACATGCCGTACGTGTTTGGAATCGACAGGAGTACGAACAGACCTGGAACCGAATCGTTCGTAAGGAGTCTCTACACTTTCGTGGGGCGTTTTCTAACCCAAAGGGATTGGCACTGTTCAACCAGAGATCCAATTTGGATTGTTCGTCTCGTGGTATGACGCTGGGTGCACTGTCGGCTACAATTGGGGCACCAGACAATGTGCAGGGTACTTAAAAAAATGGTTTAACACTTACATGGGGAAAAATAACGGCTAATAATACACTGTAACATGATAACAAATGTGACGTTAATAGCTTTAAAAGGGTCTCAACTTGTTCGCCATCATCGTCAACGCGTGGCCTGGATCTTCTCCCGGTTGTCTCCAGAGCCCGGAGGGCGCATTTATCGTGGTGTTGTTGCAAATTCTCAGAAGTGTTACAATTTTTTTTTGCATTTTTTAAAGTGATTAAATGTTGAAAAATCAATCCTGCTGAAACGATGCGCTCCCAAAAGGCCGTGTAGCTTGATTGGTTGTGTACAACACAAATACTTTTCCCGCAGAGACATGAAGTATTATCCGCTTACCCACGTGATTTTCCGACGTTTTCCTTCAGTGCGTACGTAACAAACAATCAAAAAAAATAACCACGCCACACAAAGCGCACGCTGACGCGTTAGGGGGCGCTTTAAACATTAAAGGTGAAATCTTGACTTGAAGCTTTCGTGACCGCAGGAATCCATACTCTTCGATTCTTTCGGTAAAGTCGCGTAGTTAGAAATAAAATAACATTAAAACAAATCACGACGTTTCGATCGCTTGTGTTGCGATGGAAACGCCGTGATTTGTTTTAATTTTATTTCTAACTACGTGACTTTACCGAAAGAGCCAAAGAGTATACAAAAAAAAGCGTTTCTTTTCTGTTACTGTCCATCACGTCGTCCCGGGACAGCCGATCGCGATCTGCTGCGGGTGCATGGCTGGTCACCCACGGTCGCAGCTGCCGAGATTTCTGGGGTCATTTGGGGTGATTTGATCACGGATCGTGTGCACGTGTCTCAGTGCGAACAGCGAAACCACCCGGTTTCTTAACCATGTACAACAACCAACAATCAACACATTTGTCAAGAGCGCAATGGGGACTATTAGGTGACGTTTCGAGCAATTTACCTTTATATCACTGTTCTAGGCTCATCATACCTGCCAACCAATCCGGTTTGCCCGTATTCTTGTACAGGGAAATTGAGTTAAATCATTTTTTTTGTCAATTTGTTTGTGTTTCTCCCTTGTGATGGAACTTTTTTTTGGATGAACGTTGAGATTGATAAGGGACACGGGGGGACCAATACGGTCTGAAATGGTCTGTAATAAGGTAGGGGACTGATAAGGGGTTGACAGCTGTGGAGTATATAGACGATAGCTCTGTGCTATGCAGAAGAGCCATTGCCCAAACATTGGCGGTTATATTTCCATTCAAGGCAGCGTTGATGATGGCGTCGAATTATTTTGTTGTGTTTATGCACCGCTGTCAACGCATCACAAAACGTGAACCCATGTTGCTATATTTGTAAAGGTTGAGGAGTTATGTATAAGGGGCCGTCCATAAATGACGTCACGCGACTTTGGCCGATTTCTGACCCTCGTCACACGGCGTCACAAAAAGTCAGACCCCCCTCAAATATGACGTCACAAAGCTCTGCCCCCCTCCCCCCCAAAACCATATTTCCATTTTGAAAATTAAACATGCTTCAAATCACTTTAAGCTATTGTCATTGTAGTGCGTATTTAATGTGGCGCTGCACTCTGATGTTGTAGGAGAAAACATTTATTAAAAAGGAGGCGTTGGAAAGCTGAAATTTAGCATAAAATTAACTTGAAAATATTTAACGTCTAACTAAAACTGCAGATGTTCAGAATATTATATTGCAATCACTCTTATAATTATAAAATATTAAAAGTAATTATAACTATAAAAAAGACTTGAAACTTTGTCGTAAAACGAAGCAAAATGGAGAGTACAATTATAACAATCATATTCATTCCACAGAATGAAAAGCCCTGGTAGAATCATTAAAATTTAAATGTTTAATAACCATTTTAAAAAAATGTATGCTTCTCCATTCTCCCATGGAGAAGCAAAATGCTCCTTCATGGAATAAGAAAAAGGTGACCTTAGTAACTTTAAATAATTAAATAGTTAATAATGAAAATTACTCAAAATTAGTGTTGTTATAACAATTCTATTGTTTATATTTATTTAAAGTTGCGCATTTTGATGTGACGTCACATTTCTCAAACCCCCTCCCCCTCTCGTCACACATCGTCACAAATGTCTGACCCCCTCCCCCCCCACTAGGTGCGTGACGTCATTTATGGGCGGCCCCATATATTAAAAAAAACTGCTGACATTGTTTGTCTCGTAATGTGGGTGGTAAGTACAAGACAATACTCAAACCAGTCCAGTTTGCATTGACTCAATGCCGCTACAATACTCCCAAACGGCCATGTTGGCTAAGGTTGTATAAAATAATCTTACATTATTTTTTACGTGGAAACGGAAGTGGAGATCTTGTCTACTCATTTAATTTTTAATCGATATTCTTCATGACAGTTTAACGTCGGATTTTGCGACCAATATTATTCACAATAAAGGTTTTTGGCTTGGATCGTGTGTCGTAACCCTCCACCACGCAACGCAGCCAGTAAGGTTTGTCACGTAAACAAAACTTGCAAATTAGTTACCGTACTAGTGTAGTGTATAGCGTAATATAATTCACCCCATCGTTGTGTTGGAGAGTAAATCCGCAACTTTTACTATTTTAGTCTGACGTTTCGCCGGTAATTACATCCAGCACTAATCCGGCGAATCGCCCGATGATGCTGGATGTAATTGCCAGCGAAGTCGTACTCAAATGGTAAATGTTGTGGATTTACTCTCAAACACGTCCGTCGGCTGAAGTAGTATACCAACTGGCACGTTTTGTTTACGTGACAAACCTTACTGGCCGTGTTGGGTGGTGGAGGGTTGCGACATATTTATATTTACGCGATCCAGCCCAAAAACCTTTTTTTTATTATTCTCCACGACGCTGATTTTGAGTTAATAGAGGGCTGCAGAGCTTGGGCAATTGTTGGTACCAGCTCCACGCCTGGCCTGCTGCTCTCTAGCTTATCCGTGATTCAAGTGATTGCGAGATGCAATTCGCATTAACCGTCGCTATATAAAACCATTTATTATATCAAACCAATGTAATTAATTGGCAATGTTTGTTACTTGTCCTCCACCACACCGGGCATACTTAGAGTCACGTTGAATGCGGTGGCTTTGCACCTTAAACCACGTGCATTAACAGTGCCAGTTTCGCGTTCCCTCTTCATCATCGAGCATAGGAGTCGGCAACACGCGTCTCCAGAGCAGCGTGCGGACTCTTTACGGACGGCTTCGTGACGTTGTGTGCTTCGTCACGTGCAATGCGGCTCTTGAAATATTAAACTTTATACAGAATTCGAAAAAAATGGCTCGTTATTTTGGTTGCAGAACCCTTGTGTATAGCACATAGCAAGACCAACTTGACACATTGGGTATCAAATTTTTATTTAAAGCTTTCGTGACTGCAGGGATTCATATTCTTGGTTCTTTCGGTAAAGTCACGTAGAAGGGAAACAATAAAATTCTCACGTTTCGACTGCAACATACGCAATCATCAGGTGTGAAAACCACAGCAAGAAAAAAATGATTGCTTGTGTTGCAGTCGAAACATCGTGAGAATTTTATTTTTTTATATTTTTATTATTTTGTTTCCCTTCTACGTGACTTTACCGAAATAACCAACTTGACACATTGGGTATCCTTTAACGGCCCAAAAACTTTGGCTTCTATCCACTTTTTCTATTTACCGTTGTACGTGTTTCAGTCCCGGATTCACCGACCCTGATACTGGTCACATGGCGAAACGCCCGTTCCCCAGTTATCTGGGGTCCAACCAAACCGCATCAAGAGCACATTATTGAACAAGAGTTGAGGCCATCATATAAAAGACACGGTTCAGACAGGTCAACATTTAAATAAGGTATATGTTTTATTAACCAAAATGATTACTTAATAAACTAATTAGCAGAGTGTACAGTATTTATTACATTTATCCATGCACAAAACTAATGCTTTAACTCAACTGTAAGTCACACACGACACTGGGTCACAAGCAGGCATTAAACAGTATTATGATGCATTATTCAATGCTGCACTTTGCAAACGCACATTGATCATTTTGGTTCAATTGACACCACACTAAGAGTCCTAATTGTCAGAAAACACCACAAAACCATCCTTAGAAATAAGTACAATGTGAACGACTCGCATTCAGAGCAATGACAAGCGCCCCTGGGAATTATGACGATTTAAAATACTCTCATATATCGTTGTGGAATTTTACACTCGCATCACACGACACTCGTCATGGCACATGCATCATATCCACAGGATGTCAAAGGTGAGACAAGAAACACCTGCATTTGGCTGCAGGCTCTTGCTGGGAAACACATTAATGGATATCAAGCAAATCAAACTCAAACCACCACCTTTACACCCTTCTGTAACGTTTTTGGGTTACGTAGCTTATGGCGCAGGAAATCCAGAACCAAACTTTCACCAAGTTGTCGCATGAACACCCTTGGTGCCAGCCCAATTTGCTACCAAGCCATCCATTTGTGATTATCAGGACAGCCAGACTACCAGGGCTTCAATACCAGCCACATCCAGCAGACTTAAGAATATCAAGGGCCACCTATTGGCGTTGCACTTCGCTGTGTACATGCCCACTTGCTGGTTTCTAATTTCTACTCTCTTCGTTACAGCTGCTGCCATACCATGGTTGACAACTCTGGCATGAGGGCGCTAAGGTGGCGAGATGTTATCTCCCTCGCCTGGTTTACAAGTCGTGGGTTCGATCCCGACGCCTACTGCATATTTGGAGTTTGCACGTTCTCCCCGTGGTCGCGTGGCTTTTTCTGCGAATCCTCCAGTTTTTCCCTTCCACATTTAGAAACATCACGCGTTTAGCGTAGTTGGCTGCTGTAAATTTTCACATAGGCGACTTCGTTGAGCTATTATGTGGCCAGGTCGCTCTTTAAAAAGAGCTATGCTGTATAGCTCAGTGGGCCTTACCTGGGTAAAATAAAATAAGAATGCTGGACACGTCCCTTGGTTCATCTGGCTGCCTTCGAGTAAAACCTGTCGATTGAGATCTTTACTCTGGTTCCATTCGGTAAAGTCACGTAGGTAAAAAATAAAACAAAAATCACTACGTGACTTTACCGAATAGAACCAAAGAGTATGGATCCTTGCAGTCACGAAAGCTTCAAATCTAGAATTGAGAAGATCTTGATCATTGGTTTCTTACACTTTTATCTGGCAACAAACTGAGACCTTTTTTTTTACAAGGAGTCATGTTTGCATTGACCACAATACCTGCGGTCGGAATGCAAACAAAAAAACAACTCTGATAATGTATGCACTGTCCTTGAAATTGATTGGTCCACACCCAAGACAGCTTTCCTTAGAGCCTAGTCTCACATGGTGTTGGACCAGATGACGCGCTTTTTGGCGTGCATACATTATCAGTTGTTTTTGTTTGCATTCCGACCGCAGGTATTGTGGTCAATGCAAACATGACTCCTTGTAAAAAAAGTGTCAGTTTGTTGCCAGATAAAAGGGTAAGAAACCAATGATCATATTTTGCTACTGGCAAAGGAGGTTCCAATGGTGAGATCTTGTTTAACATTTACTACCACCAACACTGTCCCATACTTGACCAGTTTCGTTCTTGATGCATTGATAAAATGGAGCTGCCTCAGGGTTGGTGTAACTTCACCAGTCATTTCGCGATGCAGAAATTTGGTGGATGAGCCGTAAAATGCCGCCACTTGCTTGTTGCTCGAGATCACATTCTGATGTTTTTAAAAACCGAATGAAACGAAGGTTTTGAATCTCCAGATGCTTATTGTAGCACAGAAAATGTCCATCTTCAGTGCCCACTAGCTCTTAGAAAGGTTAACGAGCAGAGCGGTAGGCTCCAGCCAGACGGTAGCTTTAATTTCAGTCACGTCAACTGGTTTCCACATTTTAGTTTGCAAATGTTCAGCATTCCATTCCGTACATGCCCAAAAAGCTCCAATCATGTATCCGATTCAGCAATGTCCATGATCTAATTTGTAAGGTAGAGGTCAAATGCTGTACTGTTGTTATCCACTCTCCCTTCTCTGGCAACACAAGAGCGGGTATCTGATGACATCTTGTGGACCTCTGCAATACACAGCAACATTAAGACTCCAAACAAATTTCTAGCTCCCATCTTTTCTGGCCTTGGACAAGACTTGCTTCATCTGCTTTACTCGTCCTCATATATTGCATCTTCCCCTCCTCCGTTCTAATCTTGAACATGCCTTCTGTCCCAACCACCCTTTTCTTGGCTTCTCTGTGGTGCAATTGCTGGAATTAGTGTGTATATATATTCTCCATCACCGGCACTGTCCATGGCATGCGCCTCACAATTTTCTCCTTGACAGAGCCCGATTCTTCTCTCCAGACATTAAGTGTTATTGTCTTGTTCAGACGCAACCAATTCTATCAAATGATCATTGTTGTTCTTTGAGTCTCAGTTCTCAGCTGTTCTATTTCTCAACCATCCAAAAAGTCACCGTCACCATCCCCACTGATCTCACCGCTGCATTCCTCGCTCACGTTCTACAATGAGGAACGTAGCGTGTCCACACTTGTGTATCTAGCTTGGCTGGTTGTCATTGTTTTTCATCAGTTCCCATTCTAAAATAATTACAATATGCTATCTTTTACACGATGGAATTGACACTTGCGAGTACCCCAGGCAAACAATAAACAAATTAAATATGAAGCCTACATTTCAATCAACCTGTGCATATGCTGGAGCCGTTATTTCACAATTGCCAAAAATCACAGAATCGCTTGGTTGTATCCATAAAATAAAAACCCTGGGGTCCATCGGACTCCAGGTTACATGACATCAATGTATGCTTGCACAGATCGACCCATATATAACAGCACAAACATAACTCAACATATTCATCAACAATTGCGAAGTTAGCTAAAATAACATTTCAGATATTAACAAGCACTGCCCCATGTATTTGCGCGAGATACACGGCCAGGGTGGAGGGTGGGTGGCAGGCGGGACATCAGCACAAAACAACCCGGTTCAACGCTGTGGGTGACGTCATCACGCAGAAAAGCGCAGTGACGTCACCACCGCGCACTTGCCAGCCAGCCAGCCAGCCAAACTTTTTTTTCTAATATAGCACGATTCAACTATCATCTTCCTTAACTTGTGCAACATTCGATTGCTGCGCCTTTAGATTTAGGTCGTCGTGAAGAATTCGCGAAACACTGCCATAGGACAAATTCAGTTCTGCGCTTGTGCTGCGGATTGACTTCTGAGGGCTTTTGAGCATGGCATCCTGCACGCGCATCACATTCTCCTCCGTTCTCACAGTTTTTGCCCGATTTTTCTTCACATTTCTAACTGAACCCGTGTCGCAGAATTTGCGATACAATTTGTAAATGGTTTTCCTCTGCGGTGGCGCGCGGTCAAATTCCTCCTGGAAGAGTCGCTGCGTGTGCGCCACGGATCCGTGAATCTCCATCCACGCTACCACCTTCCTCCTCTGCTCCTCAGTCAGATACGGAGCCATCGCTGTCACAATGCTCAATCACCTGTTGAGAAAGGGGTAAAACAAAAAATAAGAGGGTCATGAGAAATCGGTGGGTCTGGTGGTGTGCGTCTGGTTCTTTTGCGAAGCGATGGGAGTCATGGCAAAACAGTGGCCTCGTCAATTGGCGCCGCTGGCCTCTGCTTTCATCGCTACTGCTGTCACAGAGCTGCAGCGTCGTCGACTCTGCCATTGATCGCCCGGGGCGACTTGCTCTTCCTGGACTCGCTCTGTAAAACCCTTGGTCGACGCCTCCCTTTCTCGCTTGGCCCGCATGTGGTTTATTGTTAAAAATTCGGTCACAGTTCCTATGATCACTGTTACATTGCATTTATGGCTTTATTTTGGTGATTTCTAAAAGTTTTTTGGTTTGGCCATGTTTTTGTTTATTGTAGTACGGAGTTAGACTGATGGCCTTAATCTAAGTTTTCTTCTTGTTGTTTTGACTTGCATCCCACTGGGATTTTTGCACACAGCGTTGGTGTACGGTGCTATTTCAGGAATATTTTGATGGTTTTTCCTGGATTTTCTGTTTGCACATGCACAAAGTCACTTTAAGATGTTTTCTTGTTCATGTTTTTGTTTTTTTGTTTGTTGCGGTTGCACCCGATTCAAGAGCCGAATGGCTCACAGGGGCTATACCAAATAAATGAAACTATGGCGTCGACCTGCCCAACGCTTACTCGCCTTTCCTTTCTCCCTCCGGGCCAGCAAGAACTCCCCCGTTCCTCTTGCCGTTATTGTCCGGGTCAGAGCGTTGGCACGAGCCACGTCGAACGGGGGTTCACAAGAGTGTCGGGCGAAGGAGCCCTGCCCTCGCCCATCCTCCTGGACGCATTCTTCTCGAGGCCCTGCCACGTGGGAGCACAGCAGCTCTTCGATCGTGTCGACGACGCGGCCACTCTTAGCCTTGCGGGGATTTGCGTCTTCTCTCTGCCCAGCGATGAAGAAACCTCCCTCGCCGTCGCCACAGCGCTGGCCTCGGATTGCAACTGCTCCTCTTTGGATGTGCAAATTAAAGAAAGTTCGATGGAAGTTGGCATCCGGGCTATTTGTGTCCAGGGTTCCTCGTACCAAAGGTTTATGTTCGGCACATCTGCCCTAGTACTGGCCATTTCCACTTGATGGAAGAGAACCTCATTTGCCATTAAGTGGCGGTAATGTCAACACGGCGCTTGTGCCAGGCTATGTGCCACGTTGAGGCCACGTGAAGTGTCGAACGCCCGCTGGCAGGAGGTCACGGGGCAGACCCAGGTGGTGCCACGGGTCGACTGACTGAGATGACTGAGATGACTGGACGATGCACCACCTGTGCCCCCTACTGTACCATAGTCATAGTAGAGCCATGCATGCAAAGAAGATGGGGTCGTAAGCTGTCAATATTAACAGATTATTATGACATCGTCAGCACTTAACTATTACACCAAAATTACTAATTTGAGTGGTTATAGTCCCTGAAAAACGAAAACTTCACTTTTCCATCTGCATAGTGATTGGCACCCTGGTGGTATCTAGAAATGGATCAATGTAACCTCAGGCATTCTACCCATGTGATTTACACTGGCTTTATGCAAAATGTATCATTGTATAAACTATTGATGCTTATTTTTTACATAAACGGAGGTGACATCTGGCTTTTATACACATTTCCCTAACCGTTTGAACATACAGCACGTACTGTATGTGTATTCCATACAAATTAACGCAACTGCTTCGGAACACAACCGTGGTATATTATAATCCAATGACATTGATCACGCAACTATTCATAAAACAATTGCAGTACGACATGGTAAACCGAAAGGAAAACGTTATACATGCATATACACCGTACCATAATAAAGTGTGTCAAACATAAATAAACTACCGAGTTAATATTGTACGCGGCAAATACCGTGTGAACAATGACATCACACTTCAATGCGAAACGTACTGGAACGCCTCAGAATTTATTCCCAATGACGTAAACCGGTAATGTATAGCAGTAGCGGTGAAAGTTAAAACGTATGTGAACGACGCAAAACAAAACAACACATAACACGCGCGGCGTAGGTAACATCAAGCGAATACATTTTGAGGCGAATTATTGTTGTGTTCCACCGCTACCTTTAAAGCAACAGCGACATCGCCTCACGGGCAACCCATCAACTTTGCACGAAGGCTCTCATTTTGCGCGCTAAAATCGAAACACCCGAACGAGGATTTTTTTGTTTTAAAATTATTAACAAAACTATCAGATTACGTACGCGTACAAACCCGCGTGAGATAGTACAGCAACGTAAACAACAACAAAAAAATAATCCTTGAGGTAAAATTAAAAAATAAATATATATAAAACGCTGCCCCGCATTATTTTGTACGGGCGGGCAAAGCGGAGTGCGAAGGGACGCGACCTACCTCCTCCGCGCCGTCCGCCATCTGGCGACTGCACGAAGATGGCTCGCGACCGCCGCGCTTACCCATTGGCCGGCGCGCCTCCCGCGTCATCCCCCCCCCTCCGCCCAACCACCGCAACCCCGCCCCCCCCCCCTCACTAACCCCCTCCCCTCACCCCGGGCAATCGGTTGGCCCCGCCCGCGCGAAGGCGCTCGCGACCAATGGGGAGCGCCGCGCGTGCCGGGAGCGCGCGCGGCGGTTGGTGGGGGGGTGACCGGGATGGGCGGGGCGGTAAGTTCGTGGTGGGTTCGGGGCGATGGTGAGAGATGGGCGGGGCGAGTTGTGGGAGGAGTGGTGGGCGGGGCCGTGATACTGGAGGGGAGAGAGGAAAAGGGGAGGGGTTTACTCGCTAATGACGCAATTGCCGCACCCCCTCTAGGCCCCTATTGTTGCTACCCCACTTTCCCCCCCCCCGCCCCCCCCCAAAAAAAAACCTGTGACGGACGGCGGCGTCGGTCGGCGGTGAGCGTCGGGGGTTGGATTGGCTGAGCCGGCGGGGGTGGCGAGGCCGTCCGCCGAGTGTGAGCGAGCCGAGCGTGAGGGGCGGGCACGCACAGCCGAGGGAGTGGAGCTCGCGAGCGGCGCTCTCTCTGTGTGGGGGGTGGGGGTAGGTGGGGGGGGGGTCTCTTCCCTTTCTGCACACGACGAGCCGCCTCCAGGGCGCCTGGCGCGCTCGAAACTCGCGGGGTTTTTGTGTTTGGGCGGCCCAGCTACCAGCCCCCCCACCCACCCACCACCACCACTTCGCTTACCGCCGATAGATTCGTGCGTGGTGGTGGCGGGGTTGGTGGTGGTTGGTGGTGGCTGCTGCTGCTGCTGCTGCCGGGCGGTTGAAGCGGCGAGTCAGGGGAGTGGAGGGAGGGACAACAGGCGGCGGGCGGGCGGGCGGGGGTGTTCGCTCGGCTCGGCTCTTCCCCCTTCGGGAGGTTTTTTTTTGGTGTGTGGCGCGAGGCCCCGCGCGCGCGCTTTCTGCCTCGAGGGCGGCGGCGTGTGGCGAAAGTGTCGTGGTAAATAAGTAAATAAATCGCGGACACCACAACCCACACACACACACAAAAAGGCTGCCGAGGCCAGAGAGGCGCGAGGCGAGAGCGAGGAGCTAAGGAGGATCCCCGGGCCTCGCGGCGCCGTGCGGCCTCCCGCTTACCCCTCCCCCTCTCAGCGGCGGCGGCGGCAGCGGTAGCGAGAAGCAGAAGAAGCCGAGGAGGGCCGGCCGGGAGGGGCTTGTCGGGGTTGGGGGGGGGGGACTGCCAGCGGTGGTGGCGGCGCGGCCGGAACGAGCAAGAAGAGAGAGGAGCGTGCGAGCGTGTGAGAGGAAAAGAGAAGGCCGAGAACAAAACAATCCTGTCGAGGGTAAAAAAAGGCTAGACGCCGCCGCCGCGTGATGATGATGATGATGTTGGGGGGGGTGGTGGTGGTGGGTTACGGTCGTTTGATATGGGTTGTGATTAAAATGAAGGCGATGTTTAGCCTGGGATTTGAGCCGCTCAGGGCCCCCGTTGTTACCGTGACGGGTCGCCTCGCTCCGACGTTCGTCAACGCTTGCGGTTATTATTGTTGTTGTTGGTTGGCTACCTTTGTTGCTGCTCGTGGTGGTGTTTCCCCCGCCCCCCCCTCCACCCCTTCTGAGGGAGGCCGACCGGCCGAAACGTCGAGGCCTAATCGCCCTCGCGGTAGTGGCGGTGAATAATAAAGAGCGACCGCCGTGTGTGTGGGGGGGGGAGGTTTTTGTTTGTTTGTTATTTAAATGGTCGCCGTTAATTAACCTGTTATTGTGTAAGTTCAACCAAGCAGCAACTTTGTGGCTTATTTGTAATTGTACGGCCTATATCTCGGGCCCCCCAACACACCACCACCACACACCTCGCCACCGCTTCTCGGACCGCGGGCTTTTTTTTGTAGGCCCCTTTGGTGGTGGTGGTGGTGGTGTCGGGTTGGCGGGCGGCCTAAACCCAGAATACCTGATTACAAACAAACAACAAACCCCCCCCAGTCAACAAACAACAACAACAAACCGATAGTGGCAAAGGACAATTTGACCCGTCCTGAGCCGGCAAAAAAACCCCGTTTCGGGGAAACAATTGCGATGGGCCACGCGTTTCGGTCCCGGCCGAGGAGGATGCGGGGTGGTTGACCGGGCGATGCGCTCCCTTCTCTACACGGGGGTCCGGCTATCGTTTCCAGGCAGCGGGGCAGTACATTAAAAAAACATCCGCTCGTAAACGAAACGATCCGATCCATTCCTCCTCGTCTCTCTCTCTCTCTCTTGATGATAGCTGATTGCCATGAGAAAAAAAAATCCGCACGAGTCGCGTGCGATTTCAAGGAGTTGTGTGTGTGGTCCTGTGCTGGTGGTGGTGGTGATGATGATGATTCGGGCTCGCCTCGGCCCTTGTTATTAATTGTGGTGTTTCAGCTGTTGCTTGCTTTCTCTTTCTCTCGCCGTTATTGTTACGAGTTGGTTGCTGCTCGCATTTAAACGGCCCCGCGTTTTTTTATATACAGCGGACCCTGTCGTGTTTTATACTTTATTTATTTTGGAGGTTTCCTCCGATCCACCCTCCCCATCCTTGATTACCTTCTCGCTGCTTTCTATCGCTATACCTGTGGGTCCGGATTTATATCGTTTATACGGGACCGCTTCCTTCCAATTGACAGTATCAAAGATCGTTTAGACCAACGCTATGAATGTTATAAATGAAACATATGTAACCTACCATATCTGAAACCTACCATATCTGAGGTGGGGGTTTTCATTGTAGTTCCTTGCAATACAGCTCTGTTTGACTCGGTTCTCTGTGAACACTTTCATGAAATCAGTTGTGATCAAAATGGGTTTATGTTTATCCGTGTAAATGGAGTGATTTTAGCTTTTAGCATTTCTTCATGACTTCCTACCCAGGCAGAAGCTAAAGTGGCGGGCAACTTTTTCTCTAAATCCGTAAAAATGTCAGTCCTGTGTTCACATCCTCATCGGCTTCCCGTTTGATCTCTGTCGTTCAATACCATTATTTAACCTTTACAGTATCTCCCAATATTTAACGTCAAGTACTCCCTTCTCCACACTCATACATCTCCCACGAATGGCCTTTAATGTCTCCTGAGGAATGTCTCTCTCCCTTTCATGTATCCCATCCTGTATTGTAACGTCTCTACTTATAACTTTAAAAGTCGTTGCAATGCTTTTTTGGATTGTGTGTAACATCCTTTCCCTGGTATTACATTTTTGTTTTGTTTTCTATTTGTTACATTTTATTAACAACCCTCTCTCTTCCTTTCCACCAGTACCAGCCCAGTGAAGAATCGCCTGCCGCCGTCAGGTCAAGGGAAACAACACAAGAAGTGAAGATAGACTTCGGCGAGAGCAACTGCTCTCATTTTGGGCCTGGGATTTCGCTGCAGCCAGCATGGGCCTCAGAGGCAGGGCTGGCCAGGACTTGCTCGGCTAGAAGGCCCTTCACCAAGGAAGGACCGAAGAGAAGGGGCCCTGCTTGGCGGCGAAGGGAGAGAGAGGTGGGGGGGTGGGGGGGGGTGGGTGGGCTTGGGGTGGATTTGTCCACGCTGGGTTTTTGAAGTGGCTTTGAGGACGTGGACCTTGGTGGTGGTTTTGGTGGTGGTGGTGCTGGAGGTGACGGTGTTCTTGTGCGGTTGGCGAGCGGGAGGATGGCTCACCCTGGTGGGGCCGTGGAGCCGCGGAAGAACAGCGCGTTTCTCGACGCACTCCGACAGTTCCACCAAGGCCGCGGGTGGGTGAACGCTCGGCTGTCTTTCTACAGTCGTTTTCTCGACACAGTATCAATATGTTTTCTCCCGACCCCCCCACCACGGTTGCCTGGTAGCTTGTTGGTGCACGTACGTCTGTCCTTAGGCATTCCCAGGTTTGGATCCCACTATTGCGTTATAATGCCATCACGTCGCGTAAGGATTCAAATTGTCAGGTATGAACATTGACAAGCAAGTAATGGCACTCGTAAGAGGCACGTGTTTTACTTGATAATCATAAATCCAGCGAGTTAAATATCCTATGACTCCATTACAGACCTTGATTAGGAATTGTAGGTTTCCTTTTATGGCTACAAACAGCATCCTCACGAGAGACACGTATCTCGCCAGGCTATCACCTGCTTGTAAATAAAGGAACTTGATATTGAATCACCCCTCATTGCTGCTGCTCCATCACATTTTATTGAAAACGTTTTTTTTCCTTTCCCGCATGGGAATGTTAACCATAAAGGGTACAGGTGCCTCGTTTGCAGACTGGTCCCCGCTGGGACGAATCGGGCAGCAGAGCTAACACAACATATAAATGCAATGTGCGGTAGCGTAATGTTTCTACAATATAACTACTTCCAAAAGAGCCTCCGAGAATGCACTCCACGCAAATTCCACCCACTGTACAGTATACAGAGCCATTGCACATGACTGCCCCTCCAACACCAGCTCCTTTATTGAGCCCTTCCCCAGAATATCATTCCTGAAAGTATGTGTTTACGCTCAATAGATTATGCTGCATTAATGATCATGTTCAGAGTTGTGTTATTGTTGTTGTTCATTCAATGTCATAGGAGCTGGAATCCAGCAGAGCTGGCATTGTATTTAAATGACGATGCGGTCTCTGTTGTCTTTTATCACAGCACGTGGGATGGTGTCACATGGCCACACAAGTTTGGTTTTTTGGCTAAATTGACGTAGCTCCGTTACAAGTGGACACATCCATTCTAGACACACATCCATTCTTCACTGCTTGTTTGAGGGGGGCGGGGACTGGTGTTGGGTAATGGGATTCCTTTTGAAATGATACGAGAAATATTGTGGCATTATCTCCGTGAGCTGTTTCCTGTTGCGCGACATCGTGTTCTGTAAATTTTTTTATTCTCAGAGAAGATAATTTTCTCATTTTATGCTTTAATCCAGATGGTTAAATTGGGGTATCATTGGTGGTCAATCCTAAAGGGACAATGAAAGAAACCCACATTGTGAACAGTTTTGGACAAGCTACTTAACCGTAACCAGATTGTAGTACTAAAATGTATTTTTCTTAATTGTCTTTTCATGCTTATGATTGCATAGAATGTAGGTTGCACAGTGTATGGAGTAGACGTGTATTGATTAATCGATTTACATTTGATTATTATGCCTGCGATACAACGATCCCTTCATGGAAGAGTTGATTATCAACAATTTTTCAATGATGTGAAAATATATCCGAACGTTAACTTGTTGAACAAACGAGACAATGGAAACGTGGCTGCATCTACGTCAAATAATTTCAAATGAATCAAATAATCACAGCAAAAGGTAACTAAATGTTCATCTAATTGTTGGTGGGGGGCGTTGGATTGTTAAATGCCGTGTTACGGGGTTATTTAAAATATACTATTATGGCTCTTAAAAATTATCCTCTGTTGTACCTTTCTTTTGTAGCACACCTTTTAAAAAGACCCCTTTAGTTGGCGGCAGGGAAATTGATCTGCATTCGCTGTACACACGGGTGACTTCTCTCGGCGGCTATCACAAGGTGAGTTTCCTCTCGGTGTTCCCATTATTGAGCTGTCGTTTCTTGAATTTATCGGCTGAAAACTTTATTCACAGCCACTATCATCGTCAATTCAATTGTTGAACTGTTGACGTTACCTTCAGGTGAAGCTCTTAACTGGAGCACTGTTGTGACAAAGCCTGTTGGAAACAGCACCTGAAATTGGACATGAGGTCTCAAAACTGGATATACTTTTGTGCTTAAACTGAAACATTTTATTGGACACATGCCATTGGGCAGTACATAACACTGTGCAAAGTAAAATTATTTGGATTGAGAGCCCAAGTGAACCCGCCATATAACAAAATAACCTTTTACATCTGATGTATGATGTCACATATTGCAAATACATGTTTTAGCAAATGTATATTATTGTAAGGGACTTGCATTTTATCCTTTGTCATATGCATTGGTTGATGCCGTTTGACTGCTATATTTTACCGTTGAGCTTGTATGATATCATTTCTCTGGGGTTGCCAAAACTAAGATCGCTTTATGGGAAGTCAACATTTTTTGCCATTATGAATAGGCTGGCTCATGCCATGGGTGTGTGGAATTTCCACCACTGCCGATCAGTGCTTTGCCATTGCTCGCTTGTGCAGGGAGATGGTGACTTAATTTATCCAGCAGTACCTTTTCAGGCCATTACCTTTTGCAATTTGGAGGAATAATGGAGTACCTAGAGAAAACCCATACATACGGGGGAATAACATTAAAATATAGCTGCAGATTAATGAGGGCCATTTTCTATACTGCCATCTACTGGCCTCTGCTTAGCCTAAGTTGATTGAGAGAGTCAAGTATTTAAACAATGTGGAAATAAGCATGACTTCGGTACCTGCATTCAAATAACATTTTTCAATTGGTTTTTGGAATAAAAATTAATGTGGTAACATGCCAACACTGAGTTGTATTTCAGGTATAAATCCAATTGTTGTTAAACCCATTGTGATTTTCAATACAGACTATTGTCTTCAATAAAAAATGTTTCAAACATTGTTCATTGTGCAGCACGACCATTTAGGCAAGTGATACTATTTAGTTGGTTGTGTGTGTCTAGCCTAGGCTATGGGCTGCCCATACAAAATGTATTGATGGCTCTCAAGCGGTGGAGACGCAAGGTTGGGTTTTCAGGATCAAATTCACGCTTTTTCCAGGAACCTTTTAAAATTGTTTCATGCTTTTGTGGATTGAAGACCAGAAGACTTAAATGTTTTTGCTAATGGCATTTTAGGTCCCCTAATAACCTCTCTGTCGACGTCTGTCATGGCGAGAAAGAAAATAACGTTGCGAATTTTGATTAATATGTAAAGTGAAGATTCATGTTGGTAGGTTGCTGTTGTCCCACAATCTCGGCCCTATTGCCCACAATATGACTGTGCAATGGATGGAGAGAAACCGTTGAATCGACAAGCTATTTGTTTATTTTAAGAGCCATACATACCCCCTTGTTTGACATGCACCTGGCACGTGTTTGATTTTATTGGCCCCCCCCCCCCCCCCAAAACGCTTGTAGGTTAAAAGTAGCAGGGGCGTAGTGCTTATTTTTTTCTGTGGATCCTGGATGTGCCAGTAACTCGGTTTTTGCACGATGTGCTTTGAAAGACATTAGACGTGTTTTAGAATTCACGGCGTAGTTTTCCTTAATCGACGTCGCATAATCGCTGTTTTTTTTGCCGTGTTATCTGTTCTCCTGATTAAGACTACATTACGATGCTACAGTGCGGCGAAAGCATCCTCTTGTTCAAGTTCTGAATGCCTTTTTGTTGTACTCTGGTATTGTGACTGTACATGCTATGCCATCGTGTATAATTTGTTCATTTTATTACTCTTAAATGGCCTGGTACAGTGCAGTTAGAGTACAATCCTTTCAGATGTATTTTATTACCCTTCCTGTATGCGTACACACGTGCGTGCAGGTTCATTCGTATTCGTTTTCTTGCACAGGCACACGTGGCAAAAGCTGTACACACGTGAAAGGCATTCATCAGTACAACACATACATTTACATATGCAAATTTCCTGTGTACAGATACCCAGCATGTAACAACTCGTTGATTAAAAGTGACCCTTACGCTTAACGTAGATGCTTCGAATTGTGCGAGTGATAATGGATTATTTCCGATTTATATATTTTAGTACGTGATTGGATCACATAAACCCCTACAGCCACTACAGATTCTTCATTCACCAGAGCAGCAATAGAGAATCCAATGTTTGAATGTAATCATGACCCAGGATTGACAAGTTATCCTATTCTTGGAGGGGGGGGGGGGTGGTTAATGCCCAATGTACACCGTGATTTTTTTTTTACTTATAAGGTAACGTAGTTAATTTAATGCTACCTTGGGAATGCTCAGTAATTCTGTAGGAGGAGGCTTGATCTCAAGACCTGTGTGAGATGTGTGTGCATCCTCCTCGTACCACAGCACGCGATGGCCCACAGAATGTGCCAGGACATTGACATCCGCCAGAAGGCTGTGACTTGAGTTGATAAGATTGGTGGCTTAATGTCCACTGTGGAGGATGGTGTGCTCGGACATGTACAGATGCTCGGCTGTTTAGGCAATGAAATACAGTATCCAGAATGTTTTCTAGGGTGTACTGTTGTTCCACTTAATTTTTAGTCACAGGAGGATAATAATTCCAAGAACTTGTTGCTGTTTTTGTTTGCTTGGGTAATTAGGAGTTGGAGTACATGGATTTTTATAATCGCACAGTGGAGGAGTGTCGTATATTTTTGTACATTCCACCTATATATTCTGGAGTACATTAGTTAATAATTGGAAGCCTTGTTTTCTTTAGAAACTGCATGATAGCTGTGGTAAGTATGACCTCGAAGACGATGGCTGGCCGGTTAAATTTGTGATCGTGGCTGTGGAAATGGAAGGAGTTGATTTTTTCCACTTATTTCCTCTGCTCAGGCCAGTGGTAAAATGGGGAGATAATTTTCAATGGTGGGGTGAAGTGTGGTAACTTTTCGACCGTTGAAGACCGTGATGAATGATCTTTTAAAGAGCACAACGCACACACACTGCCCCATATCCAATATGTGCAATAATCACAAGGCCTGTGTTAACGAGACCTCGTAACTGCAGCTTTGGGGCAATCTGTACCTTTTGCAGATCACTGCTGGATATAAAAATTATCAATTGGAACAAAGCACTGGATCGCGATGACCCCGAGCAATCATTAATAACTCGTTTTTACAAAAAGGTTTGTAGCAACTGAGTGTTGTTGAAATGTTGCCCGTTTTCGCATAATTTCAGTGCTGTTAAAGGTTTTGATCAAAGTTAATCTCGTACAATTACTTGCAATTTATTTTTGCTACCTCCGCAGTGGAGTTGTCTGATGTTTATACGTTGTGATTTTTATTATTGCCTTTTAAAATTATTAAATGCCATTGTAAGTAAAATGTCTGAATGCTTTGGAACATAGCACTCTCATGGTTTTTTATGCTTAATTAGTTTCTTTAATTAAATTAGATTTGTTTGGCTGTGGTGCATTACAACCTTAAAAGTGCATCCAATGGATTAAATTTGAGGCCGTAACTTGTTTTTAGTTGGAATAAAAGTAAGTGTGTAATGTCCAGGTTGTAGCGAGTAGTAGATGCTGATTTGTGCTAAATCCTCATGCCGATGGGACAATGAATAAATGAAGGAAGTGATTGATGCAATAAAAATGGCACTCTTTAATTGATTGGGGACTTAAAGTGCTTATCATCATCAGCTATGATCTATCCACAGCTGGATGAAGATAATCCATCACCATCTCTAATGCTCCCGCACTGTCACAGTCCATCTAGCGCCTTCTGTGCCTTTCCGCTCTGTCTCATCCATTGGCTATCATCCTTTTAGCAAGGTGTCCCGTCCAACCCCACTTATTATTCTTTACAGTCTCTATGAATTATCGACGTTTTGTTTGGTGTGGAGCACAAGGGAACACCTTCAACTTAAGGACCAGGGGAGGAGAAAGGGCTACCTGACGTTGCACAAGAGATTGGTGGCATGGTGTGAGAATGGAGTGTTTAACTACAGTATAAAGTTAAGGTTTGTCAAAGCAATTTTAGTCGACATGTACCAGTGGGGGGTAGCTTAGGGCAGTGGTTCTCACTTCTCAACTTTTTTTGGACGAAGAACAGTTTACATTCTCCACCAAAATCTCTCAGCCTCACTTTAGTGGGTGGCATTTTATGGGTGAGTTGGGAGGATGTTGGAGGGTTGGTAAGTTATTGTCAAAAACGTGGTTGAAAGTAACTAAAATCATATTTTTAAAAATAAAAGTAATCTTCCCGTTTTTCTTTTAAATAGCTATAAAAAAATTGCTTCCTAACTCAAATCCATTGGCTGTGCAGGGTAAAGAGAGAGCAGGGGTTTGGGAGGAATTGGAGTACGAGGATAAGCCACCAAGCCTCATAGTGTTGTGGGGTGTGTGCCTGGTCTTGTTTCTGTGCTAGAACTGGAATAACTCTGCGTGATTCTCATCAGTCAAGGAAATGAGGCATGTGCCTCATGGTACATTGCAAACTATCTCTGTAGGCTTGTGATATCTGGAGCACTTTAGGGGAAAAAAACTGTGCTTCGAAGAAAAATGTGGCTCGTGGGAGCAGGATTGGGTGAATGGATTATTTTAGGCAGTGGAGAAAGATGTTGTCGAGTTTGGGATTTGAGTTTGCTAGAACGAGTTGTGCACTGTAGACGGTCAGAAGGAAACACCTCTTGTACAATGTTGGCATGTGGGGAATACAAGAAACTGCACATTTTGTCTGGACATTGATGTGTGAATTGGAAAGAAGGTATTGCTTTTGATTTAAAGCTTTCGTAACTGCAGGGATTCATATTCTTGGTTCTTTCGGTAAAGTCACGTAGAAGGGAAACAAAAAAATAATAAAAATATAAAACAAAATTCTCACGACGTTTCGACTGCTTGTGTTGCAGTCGAAACGTCGTGAGAATTTTATTGTTTTATATATTTTTTATTTTATTTCCCTTCTACGTGACTTTACCGAAAGAACCAAGAATATAAGGTATTGCTTTTTAAAAGCACAGTGGAGTGGCATTAAATCAGATAGGGAATGGTAAGACACGGGATATTGAAAAAGTGCCTTTGAAAAAAGTGGCGGTTTTTCAAATTTTTTGCTGTAGTTTTCACACCTGATGATGATTGCTTGTGTTGCAGTTGAAACGTCGTGAGAATTTTATTGTTTTTATATTTTTATTATTTTATTGTTTCCCTTCTACGTGACTTTACCGAAAGAACGAAGAATATGAATCCCTGAAATCACGAAAGCTTTAAATTAAAATACTGAAGTGGGAGTCGAGGGTCTGCCCTCTATCCTCTCCCGCCACGGAGAGGGGGAGGAGGGGAGGGCCAAACCCCCCCCCCCACCTCACGTGACATCCAGCCACCATTTCCTCAGTGACCTGTATAACCAACTAATTTAAGGAGGTTACGTGGGAACAATCACATCTGCGAGAAGCATCAGCAAGGTCCGCAGACCAACTTGACAATCACAATGGCAACGCAACACAGCAAGCCATTCGAGTACAACTGTGCACATAACTGTCTTACTGACACACACGTCAGACAAACAACTTGTGAAGGTGGTAAAACTTGGCGCGGACCATCGGCGAGTGCAGCGCGTGTCGATGGCGAATTATGACAACTCGGTGTAACGTTGGCCACCGACCCTCTCTTGACTACACAAATGAACCCATGACAGAGCTTAGCTGGCGGCGGGGAAAAAGGATTTCCAACCTTCAGCATGCCCTTAGTCTGTCACCATGGCCGAGAGTACCGTGTTCCAAAATTTACCACCTTGAGCCCCCAGCAAATGAAGTCTGTGATGTTTCATGAAGGTGTGAGGGGGAGCTCCACACTGCGGCCTTGAATATTTTTCTTGTCAAAGGCATGCCAGCTTTGCTAGGTCACCGCCATGGCCCTGATGAAATGTGGATTACCCGGCTCGGCTCTACCATGCCCCGTGACCTTGTATGCCTATTGGATGTTTAATGAAGGTCCCCAAATGCAGCACTTCTTGGATAACGTTTTTTGTCCTCAACAACAACGTCCAGTGCCCACCACCAGCCAACATAACTCCCTCGCTTTCCCTCTCCCGAACGCCCCTTCCTCCACTTCACTCTTTCCTTTTATCCTCTTCTCCCTCCCCCTCTCCAGTCTCCATCCATCCCTTCTAACCACTCCTTCTGCTCACCTTATAACATCCTCAATGGACCCCTTGACTCTTTGAAAATATTCCCACCTTTCAAACCTTCCAACCAATCGCCATCTAGCAAGGCACGTTATCGCGATACTTTTGCAGTAGCGCCCCCTCGTGGCGGTAACGGTGTTTACAATATTAACGTCCCCCATGTCTGACAAATATGATATCCAAGGATGTCTTAACATCCATACAGATGCATACCCGCACCCACGTGGCCTCCCTTTGTTTTGAAGTTGCCTCTCTTTTCCTGCTTGTCCAGGACAAGTAGCTGCTCCACCTTCCACATTCTCTGCGTTTTGGAGATAAAGAAGGCCATCACTCGAACTGGGTTGAGTCTGGGGAGGCTTGCTTCCACCGGGGAGCGGAGAAGCAGCAAACAAAACGCGAACATCACGATCTTCTGGCTAATGTGAAACTCGTAAAGGGCATTTTGGACAGACCGGGGGGAAGTCCGCATCGCCACCTGTTTATATATCACGATAAACCAGGGGGTTCGCCATGTGGGCTTATAGTTCGCCAACCCTTCGGGCTGAGGTGATCGCCAACAAGAATAGCATTTTGAAGAGTCAACAGCCTTTCAGAGCACATCACCATGGGTTCAAAAGGAGATCTACATTGAGACTTTAACTCCAGGTGTAGATTCCCGGGCACCACCCTCGACCGTATTGTTGGCCTCTCCTGCCTCGTGGCCCCGAACTTTTGACAGGATCTTGGATGACACCACCACCACGTGCCCCTCGACTTCCTTGTGAAAAGCCAAGATAGCCGCCGCTCTTACTCGCAGGGCCGCCAACAAAATCTGTTCACCGAACGCCTCCAAAAAAGTTGCAATCTTCGCAACACCACAAAATGCAAAGCCTTTGCTTGACACTATCCTCAACTTTTTTTTTTCCAGTGGGAAGCACACCCTTGCCAAGTGGCCTGTCTCCTGGATTCCAGGAGTAAATCCTGAACCCCTCTTATCTAGACCAAGTCTGGAGAACCTGGTCCTCTTAATTTCCATGCCGCCAGGTTCAAGGCTTGCAGACCCTTACACCAGACCCCCCCTCTGCGAGAGCAGGTGCGGCCTCGGATCCAGGGTTTCTCGGCTTAACCTGATTCTAATTTTCGACCCCGGAGAGGCCTAGATAATTGAAGCATCAGCTTGTTGGTTCACCATGGTAACCGCTGTCACATTGTCGCACCTGAACAAGACTTCCCCATTTCTACGGCTTCTATCCATAGCCTTATGGGCTCGAGTAGATCGATACTGACCTTCCTTTCCTCTGCCAACTATTTCCCCAGCAAGGCTCTTCCTGGGGAAATCTCTTTCCCCCGCACCTCCGATTAGCACAGTTGGCTATGTACGGTGCGAAAGACGTACACACATACAAGGCTCCGCTTTAGCAGCAAGCTTCTTAGCCGAACTGGCTCGAGTCCTCCCAACGCTACCTGCTCCTTGATAAAGCCCAGGTGAACGCCTTCCTGTAAGCAAGGCGTCTGGAGCCACACCATAAGAGGCCCCTGCCTTGCCGACTCGTAGAGAGAGCTTCACAAAGTGTCTCATGTCGCCCCCCACAGGTTGTTATCAGGCACCACTGCATGGCCCTCCTAATGTAGGCTGGCCAAAGGGACCATGTCTCCTGTGACCACTCTATGGCCCGGGGTTACCAGGAAGCACCTTGCACACTGCGCCTATCGCCGAGTCCCCGAGGATGTTCTGGTCCCCGGCACAGGAACGGTGTTCATTTGTCATTTGTTTACAGTCAGGAGTGTTGTCGGTGGCCAACGTATGAATAATAGTTTTTCACATAAGGCAGTCATTTGGGTATGTTGATGAAGTTCGTAAGTTTACATAGTTCAATGACAACATTTAAAAATAATTAAATATCAAACGTCAGCTTGTAGCCTGGAGTTGAAATCGCAGTCTAACCCTGAGAAAGTGGCTTTTTGGGTCCATTGTTTAAAATATCTGTTTTTTGTTATAGACTTAATAACATTACTATTAACTGAAAACAAGGCAGCAGTACAATTCAGTTGGGAGGTCTTAACAGATTCATAGAAGTTTCCAGGGAATCCTGAGTGTAGCTCACTTTTTTTGGCAGTTCAACATGCCGCATTATTTGCAAGAACAGCATGAGGGCATGTATTTATCAATTCCAAACACTACTTGATTTGAACGTACCCCAATGTTCTAGTGTTATACTTGGGGGAAAAGTTTCAAATTACAAAATGAAGAAGCTTAGACAGGCCTTCACAACTAAACAGAGCACCTTCCTCAGAGAAGAGAGTAAAAATTAAATTAATGAAATGTGATATCTCTTTCGAATGCCTTTTCCTGACAGCGTTTTCCTTGCACGGTACGCAGGCAGTATGTTTAAGAAAGTATTACATTTAGGAAATAAATAAACGGTAAATGGCTATGGCCTTGATGCTATGTTTGCTTCCTTTGTGGGCTTATAATGTCACTCTTCCCCACTCCCTTCATGCATCGTTTGAATTAACAATTTTATTCAAGAAGCAACTTTTTCTTGTTGCATTTTCACTCTCGTTTTGCTCCATCTTGTTTGATATGATTTGGAATGGTGCCTCATATTTTTCGAGAACGGTTTGTGGTAGCAGATATCACAGAACTATTTCTGAAATATTAAGTGAACTCTTATTCACACTGTCCAGGGCAGCACTTTCCCACCCGGCTT
The DNA here is from genome assembly GCF_048934315.1 of Petromyzon marinus. NCBI lineage: Eukaryota > Metazoa > Chordata > Hyperoartia > Petromyzontiformes > Petromyzontidae > Petromyzon > Petromyzon marinus. The sequence continues at coordinate 7,280,383 of NC_133687.1, forward strand.
TCCCAAACGTAAGAGTACCGTGTTCATGACGGGACGGTTCAAACCATGTTTTTAATTATCTAGGCTGGAATTTAGTTAACAATTCAAGTGCAGCGCCACATTTTAATGTGGTGGAATTGTGTGCAGTCGTTTTGTGGCATGGGTGAGACCGTCACCTTATGACACTTAAGAAACCAGTTTAATCGCAGGCGGCGGTGGCCTGGGTTTGAACCCCCAGGCTCTTAGCGATGCTGCCTCGGCACTCGAACCTTACTTATCCTCAAACTATGTTTTATTTTTTTAAATCGCCCAGATTAAGGCTCTGCAACCAGCTGCTCTGGAGCCGCATGCAGCTCTTTTTTTTAAGGACTGCTTCGTGACATTGTTGATCAAGGACCACAGTCTCGTAAGCGCATTGCATTGCGGCTCTTGCAATATTGAGGGTTTTTTTACCGAATTCTAGAAAGAAAAATGGCTGCTCTTGTTAATTTGGTTTGACCCCTGGCCCAGATGCATGTCTATGAGTATGCATGTCTGTATTTTCGTTGTAATTTGACTTTATTTTTTTATATTAATTATTACTATTATTGTGGAGCAGTGGTGTGGTGCCTAGTGGACTTATCAATTCACTTGAACTGGATATGTGAGTAAATGGTTATCTGAACCTGCTCTGGTCCTTATCTAGGTTGACCTATCTCAAAACTAGGCTCCTATTGTGGTAAGTCCTCATTAGCAATGGGAAGACAAGTTGGCAGGGCTTGGCACTGGACCACAACGTGAACCATTTCTCTCAGAAATGCCATCCATTCCAGTGTCCTGTCTATTGCTGTTGAACAATGAACAAAACCAAAACGTTGACCGAATTTACTTTTAGCTGTTTTCACATGTAACGTTTTGTTTGAAATTGAATGTCTTCCATACTTCTTAAAAGTATTAATACATTGAATTAAGTTCATGGGATCTCATGCTGTTATTGTGCAGTACAATAATTTTGCTAATGAGTGAAATAATCTTAAACTTCACAAAGTGCCATGACAGTACATCCGTTTTAAAATGCAAACGTCTTTAAGACGTTTGCAAGAATAGTTTAGATTTATAAAATAACAATGACTTGCTATGTCTACTGGCATCCATAAATGGTTTCTCTAATATCACTGATGTCAACGCACATGTGCTCAATGGGGTCTGGTTTGCCTGAGAATTTGTAATGGCAGTATGATGGACTTAACTGTCAACTGCACACACAGGTAAGTTGGACCAGATTTTGCAACTTATGTACTATCTTATGGTGATTTAAACGATTAGCGTTGATGAATCTTGTTGAATACTGTATCTTGTTGAGGCTTGTTTTATATGAACTGTACAGGGAAATCATGGCAAGACAATAGCTGCTTGTTGCTTGCTAAAAATGGTGATCTCTGCAGTTTATGGCACCTTAAACTAGTTTTAAATGTTTCTGTTGGTTTCGACATCTAAATTGCAGTGCATGCGCAAATATTTTTTCTACTCGCAAAGAACTTCACTTCAGCAATGATGGCATGCGTAGCGTCTCGCACAAACAAAATGATTTGAGAAGCTAGGAGATCCCTTATTGAATTGATTTTGGTTTATAAACCAAATTAACATACTCCATGGTGTACATATTCTTACCAATAAGATATTTTTAAAATCCCCAAAGCGATATAACCACAAGCCTTTGTAATTTGTTTTTTTTCGGTAAAGTCACGTACAAGTAAGTAATAATAAAATGACATAATAGCGTACGACGTTTCGATTGCAACACTTGCTTGTGTAATTTTATTATTTCTTATTTCTACGTGACTTTACCGAAAAAAAACAAATAATAATTCCTGCAGTCACGAAAGCTCCAAATTCAAGTTTCAAGCCTTTGTAAATCAATGGCCAAGCTCTTTTGGTTGGCAGAAAGGCGGATTCTGCTGCTATCTGGCAGAATAATTGCTAATTTCACAAATTTAAAATGGGCATCTACAGGAGAGTGTTTTTAAAATAGACATTAAGTCCCCCATAACTTCAAGACTGCACTGTATGGAAAGTCTGCAGGTTGTCAAGGTAAACATTTACCCACCTGCTTATAAGGCCTTAACAGCTGGACTAATTACCTGAAAATAAATGGTAATTAAAATTAAACAAATCTGATTTCTGCACATTATTAATTGCATGATTTGCTGCTCATGATCATGTCATTATAAGGCCATTTGCAGTTGTATGCATAGAATCCAGGAACGTTTTCAGTTGAGAACTTATAAAGGAACTCTGTTGTTTTAGTTTAAAACAATGCTTTTTAGTGTCTAAGAACGCACCCTGGTAATACGCCGGTCACCTCAAACGAAAATGTAGGCAAGTGCCTTTTTAAAAGTCTGTTGTACGTGAACTTCTCACGACGTTGGACATTTTTTATTTGTGTTAATAATAACGGTAACGCGGTGCTTTCAGGTGAAAATTCGTGGGAATGTACAGATGCTGTGTTTATATTCCACATGTACTCGTGTCACAATGGAACTGGTGCCAGTCATATGATGGCATGATGTGGAGCAGCCAATCACGTTATTGTCAGCCCTGTGGCGACATGCATCCAAATAGCAATCGATGAAATATTAACGATTTGGATTCAAATGAGACGGTTTTTCTGTTGCCTTGCTCATCATGTTCTCTGGTATAAATAATTTTGAAGGAGGAGAGATTTATTATTTTTGTGTTCAAAATGATGACAATCTTAATGTGTTACAAACTGACCTTAGGAAGCTGATTGTAATTACCAGTGAAACGTTGTACTCTAATTGTATATGTGGGTTTACTCCAACGCACCGGGTGTGTGCTGAATTAGTAACGAATTGGCATGTTTTGTTTCGGTGAAAAATCGTACTAATTGACTGTACCAGGTGGTGGCGGGTTTAACGACACATTTATATTTACGCGAGCTTATATAAAAAAAAAACTCGTATGGAAAATATTGGTCACGAAAGCCTACGTGTTTATATCCTGACCTGGTCTGACAGTTTCTGAGCATGTGAACAGAATAAGCGGGTCTCTTAAGCCTACTGCTCTTCTGGATATGCTTACAAGCCATGTTTGCTCCCACTTACTACTTAAAAAAACGTTATTTGCAGTTATATGTGCAGTGAGTCCAACTGGCCGTGCAGGGGACGTCAGTCGTGCAGCGCCTGGGGGCGGAACAGAATCGCTCCGCTGAGGACTAACCTCAGCGGGCGTACACTCCGGCTCGTCGGACACATTCGACGCTCGGCCCCTGCGGTGTGGAGATGAAACGAATTCGCGCGGCGCAATAAACGGTTTCAGGCGAGAGGGATGCATGAACCAACTCCGCCGACCCAAGTTGACCTGGACACACTGTGGTCGTAGACGCTGTTCTTCAGAGGCAACACTTTTATTGTAACATCAACCCGTTAACACAAAGGGGTAACTGCCCCTTCACCAGATACAGCCTAGGGTGGTGACCACCCAGCAAACTACTCTATACGTAGCAGTTACAGCTACAAAGGGTCAGACCCTCACTCGGGTCCCCGACCATGTGTTGATGCCGCGTGGAGCCTGTAGACGTGGAGCTTCCAGCTTGTAGAACCCCGGTCCCTCCCAGGGACCCACCTTATATATCCCTGGGTTGGGCCTGCCCCGCCCGCCTTCTCGAGCGTTCTACCTTTCTCTCATCCCTTTCGAGAGCTCTCCCCGGACACGTGATCACCCCCTAGCACCCCCCCCACCCCACCTGGGGCCCTCTCTGTGAACACTCCGGATCACGTGTCTACAGGGTCAACCAGAGTGCCATGGCCCGGGGCAACCCTGCCCCTGGGCTGATACTCTCCAACTCCCCCTTGTGGGAGCCCGCACTGCATGTCATGCGTGGTGCCCGTGCTATCCCAGCGCTCACCAAACCCCGCTAGGGCTGGTACTACACCCGCCTATTGGGTGTACGCAGTGACAGTGCATCGCACGCCGTGCTGTGCTAGAGCCGGCTTCACACAGCAACCCACCCGGTGCTGTCCAAGATGTAGGGACATCGCATGCCGGCACCATACAGTGACATACCCTATGTTACTACGCATGTACTGCCGTGATGTATTGTTTTTGCTTTTTGGGTGCATTTTGTATAATTTGTAGATAACGTGTTTTGTGATTTCCTGAAGCTTTTGAAATCCGTTGATGCTGCCCACATTAGCCTGATGGCACCACAGATGCTCCTTTTTAAAGCAGCCTTCTTCTTAAGGGCCAGGTGGTTGCTTTTCATTGTTGTTCTATTAACATGGTGCTCTACTCATTGCACCAATTTTTCGTTCCTGATTGCTCTGGAAGAGAATGCACTACTGCTTAGAGCAAAATATGGAAAATATTACATTGCTGTGCCTGTAGATTTAGCTAATTGCGTATATGTATAAAAATGCACTTGGTAATTATTTCCTCTTTGCATTGTAGTCTATTTGTAACTGCCACTGCAAGTGAAACCATTTTTAGGCAATTTCAAGTAGCAAATGGGTTGATAAGAAGTATTTACCTGACGTGACGAGATGGCTTTGAGGGCCGTAGTCACTTCCTCTGGACTTTAAAGTGCTGGGTCTGAGACCAAGACACCTTTATTGTATAGCTTATATCAGTTTAGTTGTATTTTATTATTAAGTAATTATTCATGTTTAACTTTTTTTTTTTTCAACTTTATCCATTGGTGCAGTCTGTCAGCTTAATATGAACGTCATATAATTTGACAGTGACCAACAATCATTAGAAGCATATTTCTGTTAATTGATGTAAAATGTTTACCATTTCAAAAATTTCGAGCCACATTGATAATGATGGATGGCAAGCGATGGAGGTTGCTGAACATAGCAGGGAAAAACATTGGTAACAATCTTGACTCGCAGCAAGAAGGGTCCTGGGTTTGATTCCCGATTCGTGTGCCTTTCAGTGTAGAGTTTGCATGTTCTCCCCCATTTCTACAGAGATTTCTTCTGAGTTCTCCGGTTTCCTCCAACAGCTGACATAAAAACCCGTAAATTGTAACTGGTATTGACCAAATATCCCAATGCTACAGCATTACCTGCATATTAGTCAATTGGAATTAGGCATTGAAACTAAACTAAACTAATTTTTATTTGCCAGGTTAGGCGCATTGAGCTATACAGCTCTTTTTCAGAAGTGACCTGGGCACAAATAATAGCCCAATGAAGTGGCTTATCATGTGGAGATTTATAGCGGCCAAATACTTGAAACACGTGTTTCTAAATGTGGAGGGAAAAACCGGAGGACCTGAAGAAAAATCCTTGTGCCCACAGGGAGAACATGCATACCTCTAACTATTCAGGCATTTTCGGGGTCGGGATCGAACCCATGACCAACTTTATATGAGGCAAGGTAGTTACCACGCCCCCCCCCCCCCCCCAATTAAAACATCAACCCCTGCTGATAAAACTCTGCAGAATCTTAATGATGAAGAGTCTTCAGACTCTGCGAGGCTTTCCTGAGTGTAAATAAGAATAAGAAGAGAGTTTGAGAAATCAACACGTATTTCAAGGCAGTTCCTTATTCCGAGAACCAACCGTATTTTTATTAAATGAGGCCAAATATATGTTCACTGTATGAGCAGCAATAGCGAGGGTGGTGTTTGTATGCATATTTATGGGTGTTGAGTAAAACCTTGGATTGCGAGCATAATTCGTTCCGGAAACGTGTTTGTAATCCAAAGCACTCATATATCAGTTGTTATCACGTGACACTCGGCAGTACAAAGTGTATACGTACGCTGCTCGTATTGCAAGACCCTCGCTCGTTTATCAAATTAATATTTACTTAAAAAATTTGCTCGTCTTGCAAAACACTCGCAGACCAAGTTACTCGCAATCCAAGGTTTTACTGTAACACCAATGTACACACCACCTTTTATGCTGCCACAACGTTCATCGGAATGCATGGATACTCACAAGGATTTTCCATTTTGAACAAGCAGCATACGGGTTAAGGACAGAAATGAGAGGAACTGCATATTTATGAGGTTTTTTTGTTTTGTTAGATCGCGTAAATATAAATGTGTCGTTAAACCCGTCGTCACCCGACACAGCCGGTAATGTTTGTCACGTAAACACAACATGCCAATTCGTTACTAGTATAGTTTTGGAGAGTAAACGCACAACATTTTCAATTCGAGTATGACATTTTTGCCAGTAATTGTAACTTGCGTAGTCAGGCGACAGACACATTTGTATAAATAAAATAAATGTAAATATTTCCATATTTCTGTATGCCAATCAGAGGATCACAAGAATAAAACTAAAACTGCATGTATATTGGTATTTTTTTCAATAAAACAAATTACAATTGAAAATTAGGCTTTTTAAAAATATAATTGGTCAATTTGCTAATTTTCTAAATGTTTCATCAGCTTTGGAAGTGTAATTTTTCAGAATTTTTAAAATAATGATTTATGTTTAAATTGAGGGATTTGTATTTGGAGAACGGTAGTGTAGCGGTTAGCGTGCTGCCCTACAAACCCGGCAACCTGAGTTCGACTCCCGCTCACGGCCAACACCAGTGACAATTATTTGAACCGGTCCTGAGCCTCCCCTAGGTCGAATCAGCCTCAATTGAGTACCTGGTGCTATGTGTAAAAACATCCCCACTGGGGGAGACAAAGGCGGCGGGGCGTGGTGTTGGCCACCGACCCCCTTGTGTGCTGTGCCGGCCTTCATAGGTGCTTGCTAACAGCACTTGCCCCCAAACAGTCTGTTAAGGCTATATGGGGGATCTTTATCTTGTGTTTTTGTATTTGGACTCCACTGCACAGGTCAATAGCTATGTGTAATGAGCGACTTCCACGACACGTCGTATAGAGGGTACTTATTCTTTATTTCTCACACTGGGCACAACACAGGCCAACACTGGTTCTTCCTCCCACTGAATATACTCGAGGCAATAACACCTCTACCGGTCACACGCACAGCCGATCACTCGGCGTGGTCCCCTCGCCCTCACTCGTCTCCGCTACTGGCTGGCGGCGTGACGACGACGGCGATGGAACCCACGCAGGAGATCTTCCACGTGACCGGACGACGGAGAGAGATGTCGGTGAACAGCGACACGCCAGGGCCCAGTACCCCACACACGAGCCCCGAGCTCCGGGTCGGCTCCCTCTTATATCCCTCCAGGCGTGGCTAGGCCCCGCCTCCGGCCACGCCCTGTCGTGGAACCTTCGAGTAGGTTCCCGGAGTATCTCGGCTAGCCCCACCTGTTACCTTTGCCCCAGATACACCTCCTTCTCTGATTGGTTGTTACCTCTGTGGCCGTACCCGTGAATCCCTTCCCAGGCCAGCAGGTGTCACCCTGTCCTTACATATGTATTGCCCACTTCCCCCTGCAATTCAGTGAATTATAATTCATGATCACAATTTGATTCGCTAAGGGAATCATTAAAAAATCTTTATGTTTTTACCTCTAATTTATTCTCCGTTTTTTATTTGAAGCTTTCGTGACTACAGGAATCCATACTCTTTGGTTCTTTCGGTAAAGTCACGTAGGTAGAAAAATTAAAGAAAACAAAAAATAATATCACGATGTTTTGATCGCAACACAAGCGGTCGTCCTCAGGTGGTAAAAATATAATCCAGCAGTGGGCTGGTTCAGCAGTTCCACTGCTGGATTATATTTTTTTCGCCTGAGGACGACCGGTTGTGTTGCGATCGAAACGTCGTGATATATATTTTTTCTACCTACGTGACATTACCGAAAGAACCAAAGAGTAATTATTCTCTATTGTTTGTTTTGCTTGGTCCTAAGGCAACAAAACAATTTCTACATGGCACGAATAATTGCGTAAATCCATAGATGACTGCTCTCTGTGTCGAATATTTGTTTATAATGTGTGATGCACTACAAACCCAGCAAACCTACCATGCTGAGACCACCGTCATTTTAGCTGTCAACAGTGGTTACATATTGTCAGAAAAGAACTGGAATGGTTTCTGTATTTATACATTACCTAATCAGCAATTTCCATTATACACTGTTCTCAATATTAATGGATAACCGTGTGTGCTGTTTGTATAAAAAGGAACGGTTATTCACAGAAAGTAAAGCGTAATCAGTCATTCGGATGACAGGCCTTCAAGGTGATTTTTTAAAATTTGAAACTGCTTTGTGGTCATGGTACTTGCTCCTAGCACCCATAGCACGAAGGCTGTTATATAGTAGATCAGCTGGTAGAATAGAAATCGTGCGGTTGTGAGACTGAGTTAATACCCTGGTCCCGGTCTACTTTGCCATCCCACCCACTCGGCTTTGTGTCATGGTATAGAAAGTATCACTTGGTGGGAAGTCAACAGTGGCTGGACCCACACGTGCATTTTCTAGGTCAGCTTTAATGTCACGGGAAAAATATAAACGGCGTTGTTTCACTAATCACCAGCCATCGGCATATCCCATACCTCTTGAAGACAACCTTGTGCACAGCACACACTGGACGTTCTAACAAATACACAGTCTGCCCCAGGGGTATAACACTTGTCACTTCTGGAACTTCGCGTCACAGATCCCGTGACCCTATGCATCAGAAGCCCCTCGGTGATTTTACTCTGGAGGGCCCGGCGTGCACAGAAGTCGTCTGTGTTAGTTCCACATCGGAGATATATTTTTTTTAACATCATTTTGAGTAGGTTGCTCCGTAGCTAGGACACTGGAGCAGTAACCTTCATGAAACGTGGAAGATTGTATGTCATGCAGCAAACTTGTCTCATCGAGGGGAGTGCATGGTCACGCTGGAGGTTTGGTGATCCAAGTGTGGCAGTGCTAGCAATAGCCTAACCACGGCAGATGCACGCACTAATAGCATGAAAGAGTCTGGGTTAAAAAGGCAGAGGCAGGGAAGGTGCAGGCGAATCAAAGTGTCGTGAGACCCCACATAATCCACAGCCCTCCTTATCCACAGCCCAACCTTGTGGCAGCAGCAGCGGTGATTCGGACTTCCCGTGAGGTCCTAGGAGGAGGCCTCACAAGGCCCTCACAAGGCCCTCTTAGCGACTCCTCCTCAGGCATGAGTCCACTGTCAGAGCGTACATGGGGAGCGAGAGACTGGGAAGATCGATGGGTAATGACCCAGAGGCTGGGTACGGCCTCGGAGGGAGGCTGAGCCCCTCAGCGTGAAGAGGCAGTCAGGCAAGCCGGAGGATGTGCGCTGTGCCTCTTTAAGGTGGAGCAACCAAGTTGGGCTGGCCTCGTGAAATAAGAGGTTGGGCATAAAAACCCTGTGTTACTCAGTGCGAGGCCTCGGGGAGAGGATCAAGTAGCATCTGGACCCGCTTCCCCCCGCCCCGATGCTTCTGGGTCATAGGAAGATGGAGAAGGGTGAAATATTGAAAAGGGGCCACTGCAGTGACAGGCACTCACAAGCACAGGCACTGCAGTGCTATCCCGCAGGAGAGTCCCCTTGGTAAGAGAAAGAAGGCAGGAAAAGGAAATGCTAAGAAGCTGGAATCCCAGATGCTACTTCCTCTTGGTCATCAGTATAATGTTATCATTTTATTCCTTCAGCTCTTCCGATATTACCGGCACATCCAGAACGGGTTTCTGGACAGGGAGGCATGGATGTCTCACTGTGTAGCAGCAATGTGCGTCGGGCATCTGTGTACATTATATTTCCAGGTAAACCGACTGGAGAGTCATTGAAGTGCTTAAAATTAAAGTGTTTGGAGTTTTCAGATCAGCAGGATATCTTAAGATGTCATGATGGCAGCCTATTATGCAACAGATGCCAGTTTGGATGGAATAAAAATGTTGGTGATAAGGAGGATAGGCACTAGTGTAGTTCTGGCAATGCATGTCAGGGCATTTTCCAAGGTTGTGAAGGTTTTGTTGTCGCTTGCCTCTGGAAGGAGCTGTGTGGCACATCCACCCCTATCTGGGATAACCTCCTCACAACATGATCAATTGAGCAGCAGGAGAGGACAATGATGGCACCGAGGACTTTTCGAGGTGCACAGCTTCGTACTCATTTTCAAAAAATTTCAGACGGTCCTGGCTCTTGGCTTTGATTTTTTTTATGACCTCTATCACTTTTACTTCGAAAGTTGTTTATAATGCATTTTGATGCTAAGTTTTGTGCATTAATGATATCCTGCAGCAAAACTAATACAATCCCTCAGCAGCTCTTTTCTTTTGGAGTGCTGAAGGAAATCTGCTTTCGAGGGTGTAACGTCCTAATGTAGTGAGCAGAAACAAATACATCCATTCACCCCCTACTAAATCTCAATACACGACGTTGACTGTGACGGGGAAAATTGCCTGCATTATTTCCAGCAGACATCAGGGGCGACAGATCATTGTGGAGGCACAGCCCATTCGGAAAATGCGAAGAAAGCAGGCTTTTTGTAGCACTGTGGTCGCTTCCGTGCGTATAATTCTCGTGCTTAAAGACTCACACGTTGCTGTTAAAATTCCTGGAAAGTGTCGTTGCAGAGTCTAGAGAAGACTGGTGTCTGCCATTCAGGAGAATTTGATCAACGCCACTCGCAGTTCAGGACACTGACATTATTGTACATTAAAATTAATGATTCTTCTTATTATTTGACCAAATATGTATCTACAGTTGGTCAAGAAGAAACATTCTAACTTAATACAATGCTTATAGATGTCAGTCATGAATATGCTAAGTGTTTCTGTATCGTTGCATTTAAGATCGATTCACTGACCTTTTCTGTCCAGTTCAGTGAAAATTGTTCGCAACCAGTTCAACATTGTAACCTGAGCCATTAACAACATGACGAGCATGCAGATTAGGAAACATGTGGTGTCAGTGTAGTAAAGGAAGTGAAAGTGGCTCTATCAATCCCCCACAACGGTCATATTTGCATGGGGCAAATCGTATTTCAGAAAACTGTAATTTCGTTTTTTGCATGCACTTGCCTGCAGGGCTTTTTCCACTTAGTTTATTTTCGAGTGATGGTGGCTGATGTTTCGGGATGCCGTTACGTGACGTGTTATCAATTCAAATTGTGTTGTAATTCTGCTGGTTCTTTCTGAAAACATACATCACCAAATTTTTTTTTGCTCACCGCAGGTTTAGCCTGTAGACAATGCCTGCAGTCACGAAAGCTTCAAATCAAGTCTGTAGACATTGCTTTGTGTTTCCCCATTGTGTGTCTGGCTGTGCTTGTGTATGCACTCGACTCGGCCTCAAATGAGTACCTGGTGTGGTGTGTAAACATCGCCACTGGATCTGGCCACCCACACCCTCTTGTGCCTTGCCGGCCGTCATAGGTGCTCGCTAACAGCACTTGCCCAACCAGTCTGTTAAGGCTATACGGGGGATCTTTGTCTTGTATGCGCCCGCACGTGTTTATGTGCGTGCGTGTGTGTTCGCGTGCATGTACATGTCTGTTGGAGAGGAGTGGTGGCCCAGTAGTGAAAGCACATTGTGTTAATCTTGATTTGAAGCTTTCGTGACTGCAGGAATCCATAAATAAATCACATTGGAGTAATTTAAACATTGTTGTTAGTAACCTGACAACCAGAGTTAGATTTTTAGCCACAAGTAACATAATTGGCGAGTTGTATCAGAACCTGTTCCGAGTCTCCTCTCGGTCGCATCATCTGTCATGAATATTTGATGTGGTCTGTATACATATTGAAGAAACTAAGGCAGCTTTGTGGGATTCTAGCAACACCACCTCCTTGGTGTGTTTTGCAAGTTTCAATAAGTGCTTGCCAACAGCGCTTGCCCTGGCAGTCTGTGCGACCTAGGATATTTGCCTTTGTGTAAGCGTATATTCCATTATTTGTGTACATGTTTTGCAACACCGCCAGTAGTGGTCTGGAGTAGCGCGTGCACATGTGCAAGCCGACACGGTGCAAATCCGTTTGTTGCTCGCGTGTGCGCGTGCCTGTTTTTGTGTGCGTGCATGCTTGAATACAAGTGTGTCTGTAACTGCACGTGTGTGTTCGCAGGTTACGGACAAGCTACTCTGGGAGGACATTGTAGAAGACTTCAACTTCCCGAGAGGCTGCTCAAACGCGCCATTTGCTCTCAAGCAATGCTACAAGAGGTGAGGTTCATTGCGCTGGTGGCACACAACAATCTGTGTTTAAAACGTGGATTAATTTTTTTTATTTCATGCTATCCCATTGTTTCTTAAAATGTGTATTTCATCGGGTTTAATTTGCTCCAAACCATGACTGCACATCGTTTGAATCTTCATGTGTAATAAGGACAATTAGTACGTTTGATAATTATATTGTCTGTTTATACTTGACCACGTCACTCTGAAGCATTTTATTTACCTGAAAAATTAAAATGCAATAATCATTCTTCTAATATTTGTTTGCGTTTGTAAGTTAAGCGTTTTAAAAATTCTTTTGAAACCGATACTTGCACTTGACACTGCATCATAACCAAAAAGTGGCCCCTTGCTCAGAGTGCGCAATATTTTCTTCCTCCTTTGCAGGAATGTTCATATTTCTGTTGTGATAGTTGTACTCATGAAGCAGGTGTCTTTTACATATCTTCTTTCAGAGCACTACCATACATAGTGTCGTGTCACACTTAACACTTATGTGCGTATTAATCTATAGATGTGCAGGCGAAGAGTTTACCACAGAGTGTAAAAAAAAAATCACGGCTAACCAAGCCCTGGCTTTGGTGAATTTTGCATTGAACATGTTAAATTGTGTCCAATGTCATTATTGTGCATTGCATGTACTTACGACGGCAACACGCTCGTGGTGGCGAATGGCTAATGAGGGAAGGCAGAGAGGGGTGAAAAGGTGTGGGACGGTGGGGTAGGGGTGGAGGGAACCATCTTCCCTCGAACCAAAAGACGATGACTACCGTACTGTACAAAGATCCCCCATATAGCCTTAACAGACTGTTGGGGCAAGTGCTGTTAGTGAGTAGCACCTGCGACGGCCGGCATGACACAACTGGGTGGCCAGCACCAAGCTCGGCCGCCTTTGTCTCCCTAGTGGCGATGCTTACACCACGCCAGGTACTCGCTTGAGGCCGAGTCGACCTCGGAGAGGCCCAGGCCTGGTTCAGATAAACGTCACCGGTGTTGGCCGTGAGCCTGAATCGAACTTTGACCATCTGTTTTGTAGCGCAGCGCGCTAACCACACCTCCGATTAGCACGGTTGGCTACATGCGGTGCGAAATAAGTTCAAAATACATTACCACTCCCCACACTCTCCTGTGCAGCACAGCACCATACACCCTAAGTATTTTTATGTTTGAGTCTGTATACTAACACACATTCACTGCACACGCAAATATATGTATCATATACTGCACAATACCCGAGGTTGCTGTTTTAGTTTTTCTTGCATTCAATTTCATTGAAATCTTGGCCAACCGCACGAAGAATTCCCCCTATTAGTCTGGCTAGCCTGGGTTCAGTAATGACATTTTGAATAGCCAAGAATTATTACAGCATAGAGTTGCGGTGCATTAAGACATGGAAACTGACTTTAATACCCACTGCATAAAACTAATTTAACATTTTGGTGTGCCCAAATTTGGGAACACCTCTGAACAGAGGATGTTTTATTTGATTATTATGAATCGGGGTTTTTAAAGTCAAACATATGGGGAAGGATCGGTGGAAGTTTACGCAGCTTGCACATGGGAAGATTGGTGAAGTTGTTCTCTCACTTTGTAAACATTGAAAACGACTGTCAGAGACTTGTGATTATCTAAATACGGCATATATTTATAGACAGACAGTAACTGTCTATAAATCCTTTATAATCAGGTCACATGAAAGCTGTTTTGTATCACCAATATGGCAAGCAGCCTACGTACACCCCCGATGTAACATGTACATGCAACTTCTCATGTAATATCTGCATATAGAGTTTGTACAGTTTCACGTCGCAAGATTGTTGCAAACTCCTGGCTGGAAAGCGGAGGCTGTGTGATCTTCCATTTAGCAACTTCTCATGTAATATCTGCATATAGAGTTTGTACAGTTTCACGTCGCAAGATTGTTGCAAACTCCTGGCTGGAAAGCGGAGGCTGTGTGATCTTCCATTTAGAATTGTGCTTGTCACCATAACTTTTATATTCTTTTAGCAGTACAGCCTCATGGCTCACAAAGCGTTGTTCAAATGTTGGAAAAGTATTGAAAACATGAGTTATGAAGCACAGCAAAGTTTAAATTAATTAAGATGTGTATTTTTATTTGCCTGGAAAAAAAAATCCTTCTGTCAATGGACCTTTTTTCCAGTATCAAAGTATGAAAAATAAGAATAGGTTTTACCCCTTTCTGGCAATAAAACAGGTGTTAGGATGTTAAAACACCAAATATATACATTTTGCAAGTAATCAAGTGTGCATTGACTACACGTATTTGTGGTGAACGTGTGTGTAGCTACTCATGAATGAACACCCATGTACTGTATTCATGAATTACTCGTGAGATGCGGGCCTGTCATTCATGTTTGCGGAAAAGCAGTGAAACGTTTATATTTCGCACGTCATATATTTCATCTACTAATATACTTATGTACCAAAAATGTTGGTAGAAACTTTTAATAACCCCTTCCAGATTCTTATAATTAATTTGAAGATACAGAATAGGGTTGTATTTAAAAAAAAACGCTTGAGACTTGGGAAGAGCAAAGCTAAGGCAAATTTAGGATTTTTCCGATTCGGTAGAAGCGGCTTGCACTTGTCATACTGATACATCTTTAGGATTTTCATGGTTTAGTGGGTTTACTCAAATTTCCCTAAACTCAGGTAACTATATGTCTCTTAGGGTTTTAAGGATTACCTGATGCTTCTTCGTGTCCTCCGGATTAATTGGAAACCCCTAAAGAGGCAAAGGGGGCAAACGAAGACATTCCCGAGTACAAGCTTTCAAGACTTAATCAGCTAATAGAATGTGTGGGAGAAAAATGTCATGCTCACCTGAATGGCTGACCTGTAAATTGTATTTTCTGTGCATTTGCATGTTTTGGCCGAATGGATTGTGTTACAGGCTGTATGTACATTGGCAGAAGAGCCGTTTCTAGTGATATTTAGGCTTCGGAATGGCTACATTCCAGCCTGGTGCAGTAATGCTATTATGTGCAATAATTGTTAATGGCCCTTTTTAATGTGCAAACATTGTAAATCTTGGGCCTTTAAAAAATAGTTACAAATAACATGAATGTAATTGATGTTACAGCCGGTACTCTGACCCAGGTCACTGCCACAAATACAAATATCATTTCACGTGCTATTTTTATTACTCTGTTGGCTGCTTGGGCATAGACCTTTTTCTGTACACTATAGAGGACTGATAAATTGACACGTGGCACTGTGGAATATGTACGTGAAAACAGTATTTTACAGGCAGGTTAAAGCACGTGTTTTATTCTTGCAGCCGGAAGGTTTCAGCTGGTGGAGTTGAACTCCCTTTGCAGTCTTCCCAAAAGCCGCACATTCTATAAACCCTGTTGGCGCCGCAGTGTCGAGACGTTAACTCCCTCGCCTAGTATACAGGATGTCGTGGGTTCGATTCCGACCCTGACGCCTGCTATGTATTTGGAGATTGCAAGTTCGTGGTCGCATGGATTTTTCTCCAGGTCCTCCGGTTTTTCGCTCTACATTTGTAAAATGTGCATTTAGAGTATTTGGCTACTGCTTTAAATTTCCACTTGAATAGCCACTTCGTTGAGCTATCATCTGTGATAACCAGGTCACTTCTGAAAAAGAGCTATATAGGTCAGTGGGGCCTTAGCTGGTGAAATAAAAAGTTTAGTTTTAGTAACTGCTATCCACTACATCCTATTCGGCTGGACCTATTTTTTTTTCACCTCGCTTCCAATACCTTTGTTGACTGCTGCATTGCTTGTTTGGATGTCGCTCAATTCTATAATCCTTTTCTTTGACAGTACCCCAAAGGACCTGTCTGTGCAAATGTTTTTGACGCTCAACAAATAAGAAATATTCTGCATCTGCATCTTTTTAAAGAAGTGCACGTGTAATGCAAATACGGCACTTCATGCTTCTTGGCTTTTGATAGCGAGAATTAGTGACAATTATAAGTATAATACAACTTTTAAGTGTAATTATTACTATTATTTTAATTGTACAGATTTGAATTTATCCTTCAGTTTTAAATATTGGATAGCTTGCCTGACCAAGGCAAGGTATCCAGCAACAGGGCATGAGCTGTCAGATAAAAAGTGTAATTGTAATGCTTATGCTAAAAGGTTACTATCCTAAAAGTATTTAAAATCAATGATACAGCAAGTGAAGTGTTATACAAAAAAACATAAATACATTTTTTTTATAATTATAATTAAGAATATAATCAGCATATAAATAATGTAGTTGGCATGCTCACCACTTGCAGTTAGCTTGGGGGGGATCATAGGTTCAAATCTTTGCAGATGCTGTGTGGTTTTACTCGAGCACGCCATCTGCCTTACAATGATTTGCCAGAATTCCTCGTAGGGTTTTCCAGTTCGTTTTCACACCCCTGTAACGTGTGCGTGTGAGGCAAGCGTCGGTGAGGGGGGGGGGGGCTCAATCGACGAACACTCTGAAGGGCCGCTGCTGTATTAATATTGCCCAATTCAACGTGTACAGCTTTATTCGGAAGAGGTGTAGCAATAGAACGTTAGCACTAGCGACGCATGTACACGCTGTTGCTGCCGCCGCCGCTTGTAATAATGCTGGCACTAGAGATTTGGAACTGTAGTGAGATGGAAAGAGATATGAAGAGCGATGTATAAAATATGAAAGTGTAGTCAGATGAGTGAAAAGCAGGAAGATTTATAAATGCAGTGTTATGAGAGAAAAGGAATTGGCAAAACGCAGATGTGCAGTGAAATGGAAGAAATGAAAGACGAATGAGATAGAGATGTAAGAGATGTGATGACAACGGTGAGGTAGGACAGAGATGTTTTCGCTTGATGTAAACAGGTTTACAGGAGAGATGCATCCAAGAGATAGAAAAATATGAGAGATGTATTTTAAAAATGAATATGAGAGATAGATCTTGACTTCAAGCTTTTGTGACTGCAATAATTCATATTCTTTTGGTCTTACGGTAAAGTCACGTAGAAATAACCTTTCTACGTGACTTTACCAAAAGACCCCAAGAATGAGAGATAGATGTGTTCATAAAAAAATTCATAGTGGTATGTATTCACAAATATATTATAAAATCAGAATATATGATATATAGGAGATGCATTCAGAAGGAATGCATGTTAGACAGCTGGAGAGATAGGGAGATAGCAGATGTATTGAGTGGTGAGATTTGATGGACATTGGAGATCTCAGAAAAGAGATCAGAAGTAGGAAATGTAATGAGAAGAGAGAGGAGGTCTGTGCAGAAGAGAGATGAAATGGGGGAGGAGAGAGATTGTGATCAAATGTTTGAGCAAAAATAAAAAAATAAAAGATGAATAGATAAAAAGCATTGTGGTTAAAGCACTCGCTCATGTCGGGCTGAGATCTTCATGCCGCAGGCGTATACATCCGCCCACCTCCCCAGTACGTGCCATGTCACTGCAGATCCTATATGGTGACCCTGGGTCATTCACTTAATTATTTTACAGTCGTGTGAAATAATTGTCGTTACTCTAATGTAAAACCACGGTAAGCGTTTTTTTAATCAAAAGTACGAGTGGCACTGTCGGCCGAAATTAATGGGTGCCACGGTGGCTAGGAGATGTTAACTACCTCGCCTGGTATACAAGAGGAGGTCGTGGGTTCGATCATGACCCTGGCACCTGCTGTATATTTAGAGTTTGCATGTACTCCAGGTGGTCGCGTAGATTTTTCTCCAGGTCCTCCGGTTTTTCCCTCCACATTTAGAATCAATATGCGTTTAGAGTATTTGGCTGCTATACATTTCTACGTGATAAGCTGCTGCGTTGAGCTGCAATTTGTGGCCAGGTCGCTTCTGGAAAAGAGCTATGTAGGTCAGTGGGCCTTACCTGGTAAAATAAAAAATAGTTAAGTATAGATTTCGATTTAAAGCTTTCGTGACTACAGGGATTCATCTGCTTGGTTCTTTCGGTAAAGTCACGTAGAAGGGAAATAAAATAATAATAAAAAATAAAACAATAAAATTCTCACGACGTTTCGGCCACAACACAAGTAGCCTTCCTCAGGTGAAGAAACAGTGCTGTCTTAGAATTTTATTTTATGATGTTTTATTTTTATAATTTTATTATTTCCCTTCTACGTGACGTTACCGAAAGAACCAAGAAGAAGAATAGTTAAGTAGTTAATAGTTAAATATTGCTGGAGTTCGCATGGCCCTTGTGTAGAAAGATAGTTAGGAAAAAACAACAAATGTTAACGTTTGTATCGTCATCGATGCATCAGCATTCGCAGACTAACGATCACTATTAACAACGCTGGGAAATGCTCTTGTGATGGTATTCACAAATCGTAGACAGCCTGTATGCTATTGTGTGCCAAAGCCCAAGCTTGAAATGTAACCGCATTAATGATGACAACAGTTAATGCTGATAGCGGTATCAAACAACGGCATGAAAGAATGAGCTTCGTTTTCCACAGATAAATCAACCCATAATACAAAGCATATTCTTATAATATAACAAGCACAGGAGCCTGCTTGCAAAGTTTAGGAAAAAACCACTAGTCCCATTACAGTACGTGCTTTTAAAAATGTCTCAAACAAAACTGCATGTGAAGCAAGGCAAAGACACAATGCATGTGCATCTTGTCTGTAATTGTTTCCAACTTGTTTGTCCTTGGAATTGCATTGAGGTTAAAGACATTGAAACTCTTAAAAAAATGTTAAGTGGCCTTTTCGGCAGGATCTGTCACGAGTATATATTGTGGTCTTCGGTGGCAGGCAAAGTAAGAAACACATGCCTGAGAACATCCTGGCTATCACAAAATGATAGCTCAACGAAGCGGCCTATCATGTGGACATTGATTGCAGCCAAATATTCTGAACCCATGTTGATTCTAAATTTGGAGGGAAAAACCAGAGGAACCGGAGAAAAATCCACGCAACCATCGAGAGAGAGAACACGCAAACTTCAAATATACAGCAGCAGGCGTTAGGGTCTGGATCGAACCCACGACCTCCTGCATACCACGCGAGGTAGTTAATGGCTCACCACGTGGCGCCCTTTTATATGGGGAGGGAGGAGGAGGGGAAATGAGTTAGGGTCTGGATCGAACCCACGACCTCCTGCATACCACGCGAGGTAGTTAATGGCTCACCACGTGGCGCCCTTTTATATGGGGAGGGAGGAGGAGGGGAAATGAGTGCAGTGGAGGCCTTTGTGACGTCACAATGGCCTCCGCTGCACTCATTGTGACGTCACAATGGCCGAAGACACCCATGTAACTAACGAGGAGCTATCCCTTAACAGAGGTTTTTTTTGGGTTGGATCGCATAAATATAGAAATGCGTCGTTAAACCCGCCGCCACCCGACACAGCCAATTAGTAAGGTGGTCACGTTACCAGAACGTGCCAATTAGTTACTGGTTCAGCACGCTGGTGTGTTGGAGAGTGAACGACGTTTCGCTGGTAATTAGTACCAGCTTCATCAATTTTCTAGGTTTTATACATTGTTAGTCCCTAACCGCAACACACTTTAGTAGACTGACTTAATTTACGTTCATGCTGACTCTCTCATTTTATATGAGACAATCTTTCCAAGTGTTAACGTGGATAGACAGTCAATGCGTGAATGCTTTCAGCGTTAGTTGCAAAGTGTTAAAACATGTACATTTAACAAAACGAGTATATGAACGTGTCGTTATCATGAACTTGCCATTTTTATAGTCCTGTATCACATGATGCTGTGCAACGCAGTGTCATTTATTGTCCATCAAACATAGTTTATTTGTTCTTTCTCAGTAATTTCAACATCCTCTGTTCTATTCTTAGAATATGAATTACTGCAGTCACGAAAGCTTTAAATCAAAATCCTCTGTTCTAGTTGCTTATAGGATAAACGTTACTTGCGTATGCTTTTAAAATACACCCTTTACTCCGTATGGATTGTACATAATAATTGTTTACATGCATCCATCCTGAGCCGAATAATCCATGTGAATCGATTGCTCCAAGGCCATTGTTTGCCCACATTCCACATTCATATTTTGGCCCCTCATTTATTAGCGATTCAAAAGCCTTTCATCACTGGCTTTTTGGCTGTTATTTTAAAACACATTTTTTTTCCATTTATTCCCATCACCTGCATTGTTAGGGCAGCGATCATTCCTGCAGAGGTTGTGTGGGATCTATACGCCCTCGTTGTACCTCCTTGATGCGTGTGCATGCAGTTGGCTAAAGGCCACGCGAGCAGAGAAACCCTCATTTGTTTGCGCACCGTCTGGAAGCTCGTATGGATGTATGGCTGGGCTTGCAGCCTTGCGTTGCAAAATTTGGGTGGCTGCTTCGATGTTGCGCTTGCCGGCTGGTTTGTCGAAGCCACGTTGTGGACACGGGACCGGTGGTGGTTGAGGTTGCTGCAAGACAAAATCGTAGTAGAAATAGACTTAGGCGTTGGCCGATTTGCCCTTCTGGACCGCTGTTTTCCAGAAGTATTTGATTAATTAGGCAAACTCGACCGGCTTTGACTTTCTGAGTCTCATCCGGAGTCAACAACGACACTGAGTTTGCCTGCTGTTGTAAGCAAGGGCACTCCATTAACACCCTGGGGTGCACTGTGAGGGGAAAAACAAGGTAAGAGCCCGTTTCACTATTTGAATTATTCCATTAGTTCACCTGCAAGATGGGTGATATCGCAGGACAATGAGGCATGGTGGCAGCCTTGGGAGGCCTTTATCCACCGTTGTATAGACAGTGGCTGCTGCTGATGCCAATTTACTCCGTATGTACATTGTTCCCACAAAATAATGCTCAAATCAATAAAACAAGTAGCATCTGACGTATTTTATGTACTTTACTATGGACCACCCTGTATTTCCCCGTACCTCTGATTTAGCATGGTTGGATACGTACAGTGTGAAAGAAGTTCAACATTCATACATATAAAAAACAGGCATGTGTTAAAAGCAGAATATTTAAATTGCACAGACTATTTAAACGTTGTGTTTTATGCCAAAGAAACTTAGTTTTGGAGGAGGCAGTATAGCAGGCCGGTTTGGCATGTTAGCTGTTTGTGTTCTTTCATTCATGTTTACTTCGCAAGCACAAAGGTAATAATAAAAAAAAACCCTGAGCCTAACATCACAAGGTGGGACTTGCTGAAGAAGTTAAACTTGGTGAGGCTATCCTGGGTCAATCTATTGGGGAAAAACTTTTTTTGTATGATGAAGACAACAACTTCAATGCACGTTGAACAACATGGGTAATCAAAATAAACGTAACCTTATGTTTGTGCTGCGTGGAACAAAGAAGGCAGAACAACACGGAGCATACCACAGACATACAATACAAATGAGAATGTACGAATAAGATAAAATAATTTTTCAATTGAAAAGTAACCTGAATCATATAGCAAGCCAATGCAGCACGGGTACTGTGCAGGAGAAATTTACACCGTGCGCAGGAAATGTCAGCACCATGATGTGATGACAGAACCCACCAATACACAACGTGAAACAAATCCCTTCCTAAACACTGCGTTGATTAGGAGCTCGGACATGTGGTCTCTCTGTGTATCCTGGCCTTAGTAACCTTGGTTAGTTGGAGGGGTTGGGTGGAGCAGTTCTCAACGTTATTGGTATGGCGATTTCCCCCCCCCCGACAATCAAGACTGCTGGCAGTTTGGTCGAGTGTTGCAGGTGTATACGTGTGAGCCTTGATGCTAATAATTGCAGCCAGGCTTGACCAGAACTGGGTCAAAGTTGGGTGGTCTTTCAAGTGCAGATGCCGTGTGGAGTGTGTGAGCGTGCGTTTGTGAGAACCACACTTTCACAAATACCGATGTAGAAATGTGTGTGACTCAGAAACAGGGGAAATATGTGTCTGTGTGTACAGCGGTAGTGTAGCGGTTAGCGCGCTGCGTTATGAACCTGGCGACCCGGGTTCGATTCCCGCTTATGGCCAACGCCAGTGAACAGGTCCTGGGCCTCCCCTAGGGTCGACTCAGCCTCAAATTACTACCCGGTGCGATATGTAAGCATCGCCACTGGGGAGACAAAGGCGGCCGGGCGTGGTGTTGGCCACCCACCCCCTCGTGTGTCGTGCCGGCCTTTATAGGTGCTCGCTAACAGCACTTGCCCCAACAGTCTGTTAAGTCTATACGGGGGATCTTTGTCTTTTGTTTTTGACAGGAGTAAAGTCATAATGTAGTATCAACTGAGTCAATCCTGCACCTGAAAATTTGATTGAAGATTACTAAAGGGTGGGAGTGTGCTAGTGTCCTGAGCAACTGTGTGAATACACGAGAATTATGGAACCTCCTACACTACACGATTTGCAGGAAGCTTCCTTGAGCACCAGGTGCTATAAAAGTGGAGCCTTCTTGCCAATGTCACCAAAACACGAAGCACGATGTATTGGTGCATTGCACTATCAGGTGTACAATACAACATTAGAGGAGTTAAGTTGGTCTTTGAGTTACCATACTTCTGGAAACCTATTATAGCTGGCTGTGGCTTATGCAGATTTTTTTGTTTTATGGAATGTGGCATTTGACTGGCTAATCTAGGCAATGTTGGAAGCTTTACCATCCTTAATTTCAGGTACATTTTCTGATTGATTTGTTTCACCAAATAGGCATGCCTACATTTTCACGGTTGTGAGGTGTGTACCTCATCATACGAATGGATCCGTGCCAGATTACTAGGTTTTGGGGTTGTCCCTGCCTTTTCATTGTTGTCCTTGCCCCAAATGAAGTGAGGTTTCTTTTTTTCATAATGTGGGTTGTCCACCATTGGGATGGGCCCCCACAATACGTGCGAGGCTGTGGTGGTTGGGAACTTGTAGCTGGTCAAGATATCCAGCTATGGTAGCTTTTGTTTATGTGGAACTAAGAGCCAAATTGGTACGGAATAATACTTGAGAAGAGTGGGGTTTACGTGGACCATCCAGCTGCTCCCAGCCTTGTATTCAACGCTTAAGGATTAGCATTGATGGTAGTCATTCTAAATGGATGATTTGACATCATCATATTCAACTGCCAAAAATGGATGTGCCTGGCGGTACAAGTCCTCAAACATGAGTTAAAGAAGCAATGCTCACAGCGGTTCTCAGGGCAAGGAACAGCCCACTCACAGCATATTTTAATGTTTATGGCATGCGTGGCTCAGATTTTGGCCAACCCCAATTTTTTTTGTTATTATCCAGACTACCCTCGTGCCTCCTTGACCTTTCGGCAGCAAGCCGCGTGGCTTAATTTTCTCTGCGCCAAGTTTTACGTAGGTGCCTTGGTGATGCCACCACCATTAAGTGGGTGAATGATGGCTGAGTGTTTTGGTTAGGGTGTTTTTTTGCCCATTCGGCTTAAGTTGAGTTGTGCCCAGGGCAAATGTTTGATGCCAGTCTATTTTGGGTTTATTTAAAATTGTTAGCCCTGCTCTTTAATTCGAGACCACTCGCACTCTTTGACGATAATTGTGCGCTGCGCCTCGCCGCGTTCAGTTCATTTCGAGGTCCATGCAAGGTGTTAGTGAACCTGGTATTGCTTAATTCTAAACATCACATTTATGAACAACTGATGTGCAGTAACCTGGATGATTCACAACAACATTGCGTAACAAGAGATTTTGTAAAAATCTAGATGTGAATGCAAGGAGGTGTGTTTGTGGGACTTAATTTTGCGTGACTAACTGTTATGGCATGTTAAATGTCTGTAAGAGTGGGTAAGCCCTCCTAATTTTTGAATATATATCCGTATGTGTGTTTACGTGTGTGAGAGTTTGTGTGTTTCTGGGTGTCTGTGCATTTGGTAGATTGCATGTGTGCGCAATTATGTGTCTGGCAATTAAATGTGCATTAAGTGAAATTGCATGTGAACAGAGGTGTACATAGGTGAGGCTCTCAGTGGATGACAAAGTAAAGAGGGTGTGTATGAGGATGAGTGAACATATTTGAAAGTGAATGATGGTTGAGTCAAGATTTATATTTGAAAGTGTGATTGTGTAAACAGCTGTGTGCAAAAGTGGATAAGTGCATAAAACTGACATCCATTTGTTTAACCACAAATGTGTTCTGATATCTGTACCTGGCGCCTTACTGTTTTTTTTTTATTAATGGAGAGCAAACTCTGAATTTAGATATGAAACTACAGTTGCATTCTATTCCTAAAATATAAATGAATGTAGATTTGAAAGGTATGAAAATAATGTAGGTTTTTTCATGTTTTTCCTCATTTCCAGTTATGAAGTTTATATTTTTTAATCACAGTATTTGAAAAATATCTTGTCGCAGACATTCATAAACGTGTGTACGGGAGTTCAATCATTTTTTTGAAACGCCAATATGAAATATATTATGTTATACATTGTAACAGAAGCACGCAATAAAAAATAGCACCTTTATAAGTTGTGCCGTTAAGAAATTCTACATTTTCTCACCTGAGATTCAGGACTTTTTGTAGAGTGTCCGTCGTGAGGGTATTGGGCCCAATGACTCTCGATTTGTATACAGGAGGGAACCCCACGTGCTGCACAAACGTGGTCCACCAACATTGCTTCCATCACTGGCATTACAAACACATGGCCGCCATGCGTTAATTCGGTACTCTATAAATCCTCCGTGAGGTTGCATAGTTCACACTATAGCCACAGGTGCCATTTCTTTCACCGGTGTGACGGGCTAAGTGTGATTAAAATCTGTATCATCACTTAACCAGGCTAGTTTGACTGCATCGGTGCAAATACAACTCTCGATTTAATGTTGCAGGTCCTTTTGAAAGCTGGAACCAATTTGCTGTTTGGGGCAATAGTTATTGTGCAAGGCTTTGTCGGAGTCAATTGAGATATAATCTACATCCAGTTATCGTAGCATCTCCCAGATGGAGAACTAATCGTGGTTCTTTTAACCGAAAGAGAAATATGACATTTCTAGGAAACGCTGACAATTCATTTTGACATTTTCATATTGATTGTCTTTATCAGATAATTTCTCAACTTCAAGTCAAAGTGATATCTCATTCAAACGAGCATTGGAGTCGTTTACAGGCCCTTAGCCAGTAAGTGTAAAATCCACATTCTTATGGCAGGGGCAAGTGTATCCACAGGACAACTGCTATTAACTTTCCCAAAAAGTTGTACCTATTTTATCGACCCCCACAAAGCTAATGGAACTGGAACTCCGCAATCTCCTGATTGACAAATTCTCTTGCTCTACTACTGAGCCATCTGGCCGGTACCTGACCATCTGTGTCAACCCACTTACGGTCTTTACATATTGACCAAGAGGTTTAAGCTTAAACTGTAAGTAACAAATTATTCAGAGGCATCAAGTGTTGGTCAGCACTCTTGTGTTGAAATTCCGATTTTTTTTAAAATTCTGATTTAAACATCCCTGGAAATTGTTGAAGTCTCTCTGACAAATATCACAGGGCTTCCCAAACTCAACGATACTCCATTCCACATTTGATAATCTCAATTCAATTGAGAAAGAAGTAATCATTAATCATTCTTCACATCAAGTGATATGTAAACAGCCTACGCTGCCTGTGACCAAATCGCCGAAAATGTTACCCCATCTCACCTTTATCTCGGGTGCTAAGCAGGGCTGAATTTGCATAGTGCCCTTGATCAGCCACTGTACGTATGTATGTAAGTCTGTTCTCCTATAAAGCGTGTTGTTTTCATGGAATTAATTGGTCATGAATGTGCTAAGGAACACGTTTTTTATAACGTGGATGCGAATTTGATATGATGCGGAGCTATGTCGCGTGAGTAGGAATAAACGGTTGTATGGCTGCCTCGGCGTGGCATCTCACAGGGCGGGATGCTGCTGGATGCTTCTAGATGCCACTCACGCGCCTCAGTCCTTGTTCAGCCTGCGTACGCATCTCACGCGTTATCACGGACTGCTTTACCCTAAGTTATATATTATAACGCGATTTTCCCATAACGTGGTGTTCTTCAGGAACGCAACTACCGCGTTTTTGGAGAACAGACTACTTTTAACTTCTTTCGCACCGTACATAACCAACCGTGCTAATCGGACGTGCTGGGGAAGGACATGTACAACCTATACCACGGTGAGGTGTGTGTAATGTGGTTTAATAGGTTCTGTATTTGGACGACTGATTTGAATTTAACCTTGTGTTAATTTTATTTGAACTCGATGATTTTTGCTATTTTTTAAAGTATATATATTTGTTTTAGCTTTTATGTCTTCCTGTCTTTGGCTTGATCATGTTTAACCCAGGTGCCCCTTGTAAAATATATATTAGTCTCGGTGCCCTTTAACGTGTTTATAGATAAAGGCCTTAAATAGCGAGGTATACAGACTAAAGAAAGCTCAGCATAGCGCGGTGAATAAGTGTATCGTGGCTGGTTAGAGTTCAGCCCCTTCCTTATCCCCTTGTGGCCTGAGCTGTTGTCTGTTTTTGATGCATGGGCAGGACTGTTGCCTAACTAGGCACTTGAGCTATCTATGAATAATGATTCTTTCACGGTCTACTTCGTAAAATAACGGTTGCATTGTCGAGTATATTTGGTTTTGGTTTCGGACAGCATAAAATACTCATAACCAATAGCACTCAACACGCCTCTGATGCATTTTGCATGTAACAGCATGCATTTACTAAATGTTGTAATTAAATGTAAAAACTCATCTATCATGGTTATGTACCGACATTTAAAATATTTATTCAAATGTTCAATGCTTTTAAAGAAGCTTTGAAAAGGGAAACAAACCCAATTTTTATCAATGTTTAATAAAATGATCACACACACACAATCCAACCTTTTATATTCG
Source organism: Petromyzon marinus (assembly GCF_048934315.1). Classification (NCBI taxonomy): domain Eukaryota; kingdom Metazoa; phylum Chordata; class Hyperoartia; order Petromyzontiformes; family Petromyzontidae; genus Petromyzon; species Petromyzon marinus. Next base: position 7,307,204 of record NC_133687.1, read on the forward strand.
TTTGTAGCAGTCGTTGTATACTGCATTCCAGAAAACGGTAAACTAGTAAGAGCCACGTGAGCATTGTATAGCAATGCCCACGTGCTACTGAACATCTGTAACAAAAAAAAGAGCTTTACAGCTCATCGGATTCCCGCAGTATAAATAAACATTCTGATTATAATTGGCACATTGCCTTCATCCAGTGGTGCCCCCCCCCACCAGCCTTTGATAGGTGAGTTTGGCTACGTTGCAGTGAAGTCCATGGGAGGCGATGGCCTAAGTGTGGCCGTCGTCTGCACCCGTCCGTAGCGTTGTGGACGGCAGAGAGTATTTAAACACTTGTCCCCTCGAAGAGTGAGATCCCCTCTTGCCTGTTTAATGGCATTGGGTTTTTTTATCTTCTTTCTGCGTGGCAGGCCATGTTGGTTATTCCAGCCGCGTGTGCTATTTTAGCCAGCTTTCTAGTTTGGAAACTTGGCCGGCCGCATTTCTTTAACTTATTTTGTTTTTGACTAAGTTAATGGCGGTAGCGCCACCTGCAGCCTAACCCAGTGGACGGCAGTCGATCGGGGTTGCAAGCTACACCTTTTAAACGCCACGTCTCCCGCAAGGCTGCATGAAATGCCTGGACCGCAAAATCATAAAAAAAACAATTGAAGCCGGCAAGGTATAAGTTGGACTGTAGGGGCGTGGATTAAAAAAAAACGAGCGTGTACATGCTTAATGTTTTCCAGCTTATGGCCAATCAACTTAGGGCGACTCGCCACTTGAACTTGCCCGCTGCTGCATCTGTGTGCACACACGGCCGCATGCCGATGTCATTATCCTCCTCCCCTACTTGTGGGTGGTATCACATTCCCCAATACTTTGCTCATAATAAGAGTTATTTACTGTAAGTTACACATTAATAATGTTACGCAATTTTTGGACTTGTCACACGTGTCAAACGTGAATTTTAAAAGGCTAAACTTTTTTCGACATTATTTTCTCACACGAGCTGAAACACTTATTCTGTAACATATTGGTTTGGACGTGATATCTCCCTACGTTTCTTAACTAACTATTAAACGTAGGCTGATTTCACGTCTCTGATTTAGCTGGGTGATAGCCCATTGCAATTAACCATGGTTACCCAAAGACAACCTCAACCCACTCGCAAATAATTGCACAAGAAGCATTGTCAAATGCACGTTAATTTGCCGATGGATTCATTTCTTCCTAGCTGCAAGGACTTAATTCGTATCATTAGACGCAGCAAGGGTCGACAGTCAAACGGAGCGCATTGTTCTTCAATGTTTTAAGGGAGAGGAATATATAATCGCAGGAGTAATGTCATTTCATTCTTTTTTTTCCTCCAACATGCTGTCCTTTCTTTAGTTGGTTTCATGATAAAACTGTAATTTTGCTCTTCCAACACTGCTAGCGAGTGGGGTGGATCCAGGTTTTTTCTGCCAACTGCATGTTCAGTGCGGCCGATGTCTTGAGTGCGCCACAGGCCAACACGGCGCCCGCTTTCTGCTTAAACTTCCACCGCGACAGCGTTTCCCCATGTCATTATTCATGGCAGGCGTTGCACGTTTTTTTTTTTTTACCGCATGCGAAGGGTCCTCCAGGTAGAGAGAGACGCCTTGCAATTAATGGTGATTGTTCTTCAGACTGATTGGGGCACAGACAGTCGGCAACGTTTGCCCTTGGCGTCGGAGCCTTGAGATTTATTTAAGGGGAGCCGCGCGTGTTCATGTGACTTGTATAGCAGTGTGGTATTGTCAACTCTCTCATCTGGTGTATATTAATGTCATAAGATCACGTGAAGTCATTCCTAAAATCTGATTTTCACAACACTCCCAAGGTGTGTTGTGCATTGCGTGTGCAAAACCTCTCTTGGTTTTATGTTGTTCTTTTGAGCCCGTAACAAATATATTCTACCTCCCAACTATGTTTTGTCTGTTTTTGTTACATACCTCTGTTTTTTTCGTGCGCATGCTATCAATATCTGTATTGTGTTAGTGTTCTGAAGTCTGGCCATTAATGTTGCACGTGCTTAATAAATCTTTGTGGTGGTTCATCCTGAGTCTCTGAAGCTACATTTTTGACTCTAGTAGATTGCCATAGATTAAGGGATGTTTAACAAGATTCATACCGGGGAATGCAGAAGAGATGCTTAGCCTTAGTTTTGAGAAAGGCCTTGTCAGAAATGTAATCAATCGGGGATTTTTGTTATACATACTGCATGAGAAAATGTATTGATCGCATGTACGTTGAACTTCTTTTGCACTGTACGTAGCCAACCATGCTAATCGGAGGTGTGGGGGGGGGAAGGATATTAAACCGAACACAAAAAAGCAGTTTTAAAGAAATGAGATTTTCAGTCTAGATTTATAAAAGCATAGCTCCAGTGGCTTCCTAATATTGGAAGGAAGAGCGTTCCAGATGGTCGCAGAAGCGCACCTGAAAGCGCGCGATGGAGGACGTTGGGCAAAAAAGGCAATGTTTTGGATTTGATGGAGGCCAGATATAAGTCCAGAGGTAAATAACGTTGGATAAGAACCTCCCCAGGCTGTGTGGGCTGTGGGGGGCTATTTGATCGTCCATCACCACACTAGTCAGTGTCGATTAGTGAAAGTGGTGTAGACATGGGGGCATAAAATTACAGGACAACACCTTTTACCGCACTGCCCTCTGCTGTGAATTTCTTTCTAATTATAAAAATAACTAAACAGGACCCCCCTCCCCCCAAGGCATTGAAGTGATGTTTTTGTACATATTTGAAGATAGTAGGTTTAGTCAGTTAAATGGAAACGTAGTGGAGGCACTCGAGGATAAGTCAGCATTGCCCTTTTGACACGTTTATATCGTGGAGGTGAGACGCAGTGTTACGTTACACCTGAGGTTTTAAATTAACATTTAGGGAGTCTGTAATATGGGCAGTTTGTAAAATGTAAATGTTCTCTTAATAAAATGGTCACAGCATTTAGTTACAAATTAAGACTTAACGATTGTATTGTTGTATTTCGATTTTGTATTCAGTCCTCTTGGCTGTCGCCTCGTTGCTAGTATTATTCATCTATTGTTTTTATCAAGCAGTTACAGAAAGTTAAGTTATCCTGGAGAAATCCAATGAGCTATCACAGATGCCCAGTAGCGGTTACGGGCTGAGAAAGTTACAACAACAAACAACACAAAAATCGGCGCATTATTATAAACAAATCCACGAGTTTTTCCTCTCGAAATTGTTTGCATCGTCTCAGATTGCTGTCGGGCTGGTCCACGTTTTTGTGCTTCCTCGTTTGTCTGTCCGAGTTAAGAGTTGGGCGCACACAACTACTTAACAAGCCAACAAGCAGGCCTGAGTTATCGATTGACGGATCTTTTTTTTACACTTAAACGTTCCCTTTGAAGCACCGAGCGAATCGCAGAACATTTGCGTGCATTTTGTTCCTTTTGCCCCCTTTTGTGCTTCCCCCAGTTGCTGAGAGTGGACGTTTCTTCCAATTACGATCCTTTTTCAATGGCCTTTCATCTCCTGCCGTTATTAGTGGCCGCGTACGCGGTAATCACGTGTGTGTGTGTGCGCACATTGCCGACCCATGCCTGCCTCCTTCGCTTGCATCTGCGCTCATGCAGCGTGTGTGCCCCTTATCCGCACTGCGTTCGACCGAAAAAGGAAATTGAGTGTAGAAGGTAGCCGAGTGGTTCAGCGGTTGATGAATGTTAAGCTTCCTCGGTTATCTCCATGGTTACTCGTGCATTGGGCTTTGGTGTTTTTCAAAGCGTCACACGTTGCAAAATGCTCCGGCGTCGAGCATCGACACGAAGCCCCCACCCGCTGGTCTCCCTCCCGGTTCACCTGCAGATCGACGCAAAATCTTTCCCTTCATCTGAAACACTCAGACATACCTCTCGTCTAATTTGCCTCAATTTTCACACAAAACCCCTGCTCCAATAGTCGATAAAAGCCTTGCACTTCATCTCTTGAGTTAAAACATTTTTTTTTATTTTCCTTAGCATAGATATAGTACCGGATGCCTTTTTCTGTTTTCTCTTACAATCTTCATTTGCGTTTCGCCTTCTTTTGCTCAGACATTTGACTTCCGGTATTCACGACGCGATTCTGCGTTGTGTTTTTGTTAACGCAGCAACACAACTGCGGCTTTCAGAGGTGCCTCGCTTTGATTTTGCGCCCTTTTATCGTTATTAAATTGAACCAAGCCGCACTTGTGAAATCCCCCGGTCTCAAGCGCTGACACGGGTGGAATACTTCTGCGGTGTGAGCCCCAGCGAATGACGAATGCCCCGAAACTGTCATCTTAAAAATGTTATGTTTGTTGCTCAGCTCAGCTGTTGTACACGCACGCGGTGTTGTGGGTATTCACAATGCAAGAGAACGCTTGCTTGCTTTCTTTCTTGTATTTTGAGGAAACATCTTCTAAGAGGTAATGTCTCGGTTTCGGAGGACTGTTCAACCAGGCTGACCTGTCATATGCTTGACAAGTTATATTGCTTCTATTTTAAATACAGCAGCAGTCTTTCTGCTGCTACTGCAGCTCGTGGTTTTTTGCATGCTTGTACATCGCACTGCTTTGCAGGCAAGAGTTGGTGGATCGAACATATATACACAGATATATATGCGGCAGGTACTTGTCTGTCGTGTAGAAAGTTGGTGAAATTGTGTTATTGAATGCCACGGTCATGCACATTCTTAGCTTTTTCCATTCTCGTTTTTTTACATTTGGCATTTATTTCACGCAAGAACAAGCATTTAAACACGTAAGAAATAAGCCCCCTTCTTTACCTTACAAATCCACAAAGTGTGTTATTAAACGGTGAATGTTAAACTGTAAATATTTAGTTGTTGATTGAATACATGTTCATTCAATGTGTTCGATGTTGGTCGTGTGTAAATTGAATTCGGATGTAAACAAGTATGAATTAACTTCAGCATGCAGGACACCCCCCATAACTGGACAGGCTTTCACCCCCAATTCGTCCAACTTCCAGAGGTATCGCTCTAATGCCCTGTGTTTGTCTAATAAAAACATTGATATTTTATATATATATCTATATATATATAATTCATCAAACATATAGGAGCCTACGGATGACCTTAAAAAAAACAACCATGCATTTTATCATGGCACTGGGTCGTCTTCTCTTTGTAGAAGATACTTTGTGTGCCTTGCATCATTATAATCTTGAACCTGGGTGCTCAAATTCACATCGGGCCTTAACAGACAACACAGCCGTGCACGCTGTGCAGTCTGCTTCTCCACATACCGATGCGAAGTGCAAGCTTTTTGGAGCCTTGTCCTACAGCGGCCGTTAATGGCTCTTTAGTTTGTGCCAGCTCTTTTGATATGTTCTTCTGTTGCCGTGGCTATGACACTCCTACGCACAGCAGCGTACGCACCAAACGCTGTTGCGCGCACGCACGTGAGGAACGTTTCGTGCAGCACCCGACTGAATTTTGACGTTCGTTGATTGTTAGAATTAAATTCGTGACTCAAAGCTTTGGTGGTTGCATTGAATGCATATTCTATGATAAAAAAAAATATATCGCGACGTTTCGATCGCAACACAAGCACAATCGTCTTCTGGTGAGAAAGCGATCGTCTTCAGGTGAGAGAGCTCACCTGAAGACGATTGTTTGTGTTGCGATGGAAAAGTCGTGATTTATTTTTTTGCCTACGTGGCTTTACCGGAAGACCCATGCATGGAATGTTAGAATTAAGTTTAGCGTGTGTGAATTGTCCTTTTGACGTACCTGGTGACACCTTTTGAAGGCGTAAGCTGTTGGGTGATATCTGTGCAATCATTACACCTGTTTTGCGAGTTGGTGGGTGTAAAAGGACTGCAAAGTTGGGCCCAGGATAAATATGAACACATTTTCTAAAATAAGTTAGGATATTGGTTGGAGGGACACACCTGGAAAACACAGTAGGATATTAAAATCCTTTCAACTTTATTGTATACAGTGCCTTACAATAATTACAATATCGAAGCACTTTTACTTCACTAATCCAAGACTAAAACAACTAGTAATGGTTACAGTAAACACTGCCCCTCATCACATCTGTAAACTGGGAAAATTTACACACAAACAAAAACAAGCAACTTAACAATACGGGATTCCCAGAAAAAAAATAGAGGCAGGAGTATGTGTACATAGAAGGGCTTTTCAAAGCAAGATAGGAATGAAATTGATGAGTTAAAGAGATTAGTTTGCAGTGTTTTTGGAAAACTGGTCTTGGTAACGAAAGGTATCGTACCTATGTTCCTCAAGTATAGACGATTCTCTTATTTATTTACGTGCTACTTGCCGTAATCCTGTCGTTTATAAGCGTGGCCTTTAACAACAAAGACAATTGAACGAGAAGTGAAATGCGCACAAGAGAGTAGCATTTAGAGATGTACGTTTTGAATTTACATTGAAGAAGAGGAGCATATGGATGAGAGAACATCCACAGGTAATTGACATCAGTCAGACTGTTCATAATATTATAAGTGTGCTTGGGCAGGACCCGTAGCTAGACGTGATGGTGACCGCTCGTCAAAAATAATGATGGAATGGCCGCCCGGTAACGGAACATGTCCGAGAGCGCACCCACCAAGGAGATGGAGCGATACAATTTGCTGGTTTGCTGGCGTTAGGTGGATTGTTACATTGCCGTATCACGAGAGATGTTCTAAAAATACTGTGTTCGGAGGGGTCCTACATTGGCACGTTTGGGCAATTCCTTTTGTAAGAAGTGGTTAGTATGTGGGAGAAAACCAGCGCACCTGTAAGACACTTTTAGGAGTTGCATAAGTCGAATCGTCGAATGTGCATGAACCAACCCAGCGAGTCGTTTTGGTGGCAAGCCTGCCGACTATGGGGGACATCCGGCCACGAACGGTGAACAACTTGCATTGGAGCCGCGCTGCTTTGTATTCCGTGCTACAGCTACGCACGGTCCATATTTTACAATGTCAGTTGCTATCCTTTCGCGCGGTGTCATTGACGCCTGACGCGCAGCTTGCGGCATTGTTATTCCAAGGTTATTGTGCAACATGAGCGCATCCCGCTATCTCCTTGTGGGCAGCAGCTCTGCAAACACAGCCCATTTTTTTTGTTGCAGCACCCTGGGCATCTTAACCGGCGTGTTAGTAGAAGCCTGTTTCCTGTTACCAGAACACGTGCCAGGTTTGACAAGGGGTTTGAAGCACTTTGGTCCAGTACAGTGTGCCGTGCTTGGCTTTGCACTCGTATGCATTCGCAAAGCAATTGTTTGCGTGCATTATTTGCATCATCATCATCATCATCACCAGCCATGATCTATCCACTGATGGACGAAGGCCTTCCTCAAGCTGTTGAGTGCAACAGTCCCCACTCTGTGAAAGACCCAACGCGGAAGATTCCTTAGGTTTGATCTTCCACGAAGCTCATGGTCCACCCTAAACTGCATTCGCTGCACAAACCATGGCAGTAGATGCGGATACCTTATGCATGAATGGAATATTAAAAAACTCTCCAGTAATGCGCAGACTGGGTCATCCAGAACAAGACTGTACAACGTATAACGACGCAGTTCCCGATCCACAAATGCAAAGGAGACATCACACGGCGACACACTCCGCTGCTGCTGACGAGGTTATCTGGCCTGACCACCTGGATGTGAAATTGTAGTTGTTTGCTCACCATCTACATTAGCAGCCGTGCGAAATAATAACAAGTTGCACATGAGATGATCTCATTACTCTGTGGTGGCCATCCTCTCTGGTAGGTTTCCTCCATACTCTTTGGTTTATTTCGGTAAAGTCACGTAGGTATATAATAAAATAAATCACGACGCTTCGGGTGCAACACAAGCGTCCATCAGGTGGGGAAAAAGCATGGTCTGCTGCTGAGGCAGACTGCGCCCGAAACGTCGTGATTTATTTTATTTAATACCTACGTGACTTTACCGAAAGCTTCAAATCAGATATCCTCCTGTTGGCTGCCACTCCGTCGTTCGTCCTGACCACCGGCCATTACTCCCGCGTAGTTAAGTGTCCTGCCCAAGCTCACTTATTTTTCTTAACCCTTTCCTGGGAAGCAAAAGGGGCGTGTGGCACAGTTTGGTGTTTGGTACCAGCTATCGTAGAGTGCGGTCATGTCGCTGCGGTACTCTATGGTGAGGACGATGTCGTTAAAAACAATGGCGCTGCTACGCGTCTCTGAACAAAGTGAACGCTGATCCGCTTGCGTTCATCCCAGATTCAGCGGTGCCGGGACACCCACCCTGCAACTCACAGATGTTCGGGAACAGGAAAGGGATGCCAAGCAATGTGATTTTTGATTTAAGGCTTTCGTGACTGCAGGGATTCATATTCTTGGTTCTTAAAACAAATATAAAGACAATGAAATGTTATTGTTTTATATTTTTATTATTTTATTGTTTCACTTGTACGTGACTTTACCGAAAGAACCAAGAATATAAATCAACGTGATGTCTCTAACTTACATTTTTTCGTGGATCAGTGTTTTTTTTTGTGTAATTCCAAGCATGCGTGGTCCACCACCCCCTTGTCTCTTTGCGCATTTGAAACTTTTGTTCCATTGTCAATGTCTATGCTCCTGATCTTAATGCAATAGTAGGTTACGTTTACTTCATGTCGGTCCAGGGGGTTGGTTGACCATATTTCGTCATGCTGATGAGTGCAGGTTGAAGGGAGCTGGTGATAGACGCTGATTTAAAATGTTAGGCACTTGCTCTATTGCTATTCATTATTCATGATTTTTTTTCTAAAACTGTGCCAAAATTATGCCACCTTTCTTGTGCTCGCCACTTTGTGTCAGCAATAACTGTCCGAGTAATCCATACAATACTGTGTTTTCTTGTTGTGTTCCTCTGAGCATAAATCTTCGCGTGAAAAATTCCAGGCCCCCCCCCCCACCCTGATTACCAGCTGTTGCCGAAGAACAAATTCCTTTTCCAATGAAGCAGCAGCCGCGAACGCAAATGGACCCGCTGTGCATAGTTCAAATTGACTGGTCATACAGATCTCGCATCCAGTGTCCTGGCAGAGCTGCGTTGAAGCTTTGACACGGCGTGGTCCTTATATATGATTAATGTGCAGCGCTGTGCGATGCTGTTCGCATGAAGGACCGCTATATAAAATATGAAAGTATTATTATGAGTGATATCCCCACGAGTCGGTCAGCCATTCTTTATTTTTATGTAAATAATGATTTATGTAAAATTAACGCTCTTTAATAATGGGGTGGAGCGATAGCGTAATGGTTTTCGCACTGTGCTACAAACCGAGCCATGCGAGTTTGATTTCCGGCCATAGATACACATCCGTTGCGGGTAGGGTTTCCCGTGATATAATTTCATGATGAGATTGTGGTAACAATTTACATTTCTCATAACCTTGGAATTCTATTTGACGTTTTTATTGGATTGCTTTTGCACTTGAAGTATGAATGTAGGTTACTTAGGACATTCACCTGGAGTTCACTCAACATTAGCCTGCTGTAAGCTTTCTAATCTTTTCAACGTTACAACCTGTAAGGCTTATGTACATGCGGTCAGCTACATAAATTATTCAGTGATAAATCACCGAAATGATGGTAGAAACAAGGATTCATTTCATGGGTGATATCCATGTTCTAAAACTTTAATATTATTGTGAACTTAACTGTTGTTATCTCGTGAATATTTTGTTAGGAAATAAAATACTTTTACAATTGAAATGAGCCACAGCAATCACGATGTGGAGATATTTTTCAAAATGGGCTAAAAGATTATCAAGCATTTGATATTGTGTATGGCAGATCATCAGGATGGCCATACTGCAGTAGCCCGAGCTGTGAGTGATATCTGAACCAGTTCTGTGACCCCCCACCCCTCCCTTTGCAAACCAAACTAAGCTAAACTTTTTAATATTGGAAGGAAGAGCGTTCCAGATGGCCGGAGAAGTGCATCTGAAAGCGTGCGATCCGGTGACCATCTTTCAAATGGCATAGAAAGAGTGAAACGGGATCGCACGCACCACTCACAAATGCCTTCCAGATACAGCCTATACATGTGATGAGGTTTCCCTTCCAGACAATCACTGCATTCTAATTCGAGATTGAAGATTAATTTATTTAGAACTGCATTTTCGGTTTAGTGTTATTGTCCTTCCAACGCACCTCCGATTTGCCCGGTTGGCTTGGTACGGTGCGAAAGAAGTTCAACGTACATACGGACACAGCCATATGAAGATCAATAGCGGGTCTTGATGTTTTTTTCTGCAAACATTGATGACTTGGCTGTGGTTGTCAAGCTCACTGATTAACTTTTCACCACTGCTGGTATGCTGGGTGCATTGACTTAGGTGCAGTCGTGCTGGCTGAGATCCCCCAATGTAGGCTACTGCATACTAAGCCACCTAGTATACTCTTGCCTGCACCTGGAAGTCATTTAACAGGGGCTTTTACAGACCTTGGCATATCACATCACTACCAATATGGGAGTTACTGTACGTTAACGCCAGATGGTTACCCTCGATTCATACAATTGTCTATATTATTGGTTGTGCAATAGAATGCACCTGACATTCACCAAGTGGTAGCTATTCTTGGCTAGCCATCAAACAAAGACGGCCATTGCATCGCACGCTTTCAGATGCGCTTATGCGGCCACCTGGAACGCTCTTTCTTCCAATATTAGAAAGGCACTGGAGTTATGCTTTTTAAAATCTAGATTGAAAACGAATTACTTTATCTGCTTTTTGTGGTTAGTCTGTTGTCCTCCCCCCGCATCTCCGATTAGCACGGTTGGCTAGGTACGGTGCGAAAGAAGTTCAACATACATGTATATATATACACTTGCAGCATGGCAGGATAGACTTTGATGACCAGTTAGTACTTGTGGATGCACAGGTACAATATTTATGAATGATGGAAAGAGTGTTGCCTGGGTTTACAACGAAGAAAAAGCAACACAGCTGCATGAAAAAAATTTCAATTGCGCAAGCAATTTTATGGCGGATCCAAGTACAAACGGTTGATTTGATTGTCGTGACCAGGAATGTAATGTTTAAATACATTAATGTTAACATGATGTATAAGAAACAATTCGAGTTGGGTAAATGTCAACGGCAGAATGTTTATTTTCCGTGTTTCGGCGCATCATGCAAATGGCTATCATGTGAAGCCATTGCAATCTTGTAATGATGAGCGCCCAACCGACGAGATTGCTGAAGCACTCTGCAGTGTAGTATAGCGTTAGCAGCTTGGATTCGTTAAATTGCGTGCCAAAAAGACTCGTTGCGGCCTGTTTTGTTGTTGCTGACTTGATGGGAAATGCACTCCGCACGCTGAAACATGCACGAGGCTCGACCATCTGGGCTCCTACGACAAAAAAGAACTGCAGCTCCTCTACAAATTGTGACGCCAACCTTCAACCCTTTCCCTTGTCAATCTAAATTAAGCCTAGTTGAGAACGAACGCAGGAGCATTTAGATAATTCAGTGGAAACCCCAATTGTTGTCACTGTATTAGATGTACAGAGATTTGAAAAGGTCACCGTAAATTAATTGTCCCATTAAAACGTACTAATGAAAGTATTCCAGTGAAACTAGTTATGTCACACCTAATTAACCACGATTGACAATATGATTGTCACAATTTGGAGATGCGGATTTAATTCAACAATTGATTATTATTTTTGTCTTGTTTGTGCAGTCCTGTTTGTATTGTCTTGTTGCCTATCTTCTGTCTTGTTCAATCCCGTTTATTTTATGAGCCTAAATGAGTTTTCTGAAATTGTAAACGATACATTAATTTGTGCAAGATTCCACGCATTCACTGTGAACACAAGACTTTTAAAATCTGAGTTGATAATTCTTTACGTGCCTCGTGAAGGTATTCGGGTCAAACCGAAAACATCAACAATGTGGTGTCGTAGAATGCCCTCTGGTGTCTATTATTTGAAATGTGTTACAAGCGTCATTGTGTTGAGCAGAGTTTGTCTCGGTAGTTACGTGTGTAAATGTTAATTTGCATTTACAAGTAGTATTGAAGCCATTTTTAGAATAGGCTATTTAATGTACATCTCTCCGAACGTTGTTTTAAAGTTTGTTAGTTTAAGTTTGTTGAACGTACATTTGCGTTTATTAAGTGAAGTGGATGTATGGAATGTATTTAATAGTACGTTGGTGCCCACATTACATGTCCTTTTCTTTCGAGGTTTTGACCACCTCTTTCTTTTATATGCAGTATGTATATTTTTTTCTTTAACTTAAAATGTAATTTAGTTTTTGAAACATTCGAGTCTTAATTAAATGCACATGCAATATCCTCGTGTCATGAACTAGCCTGCAATTCAGTGGCATATTCGTTCCTCCTGTCATGTGCCAGTACATTTCGCAAATACGTTCTGGATTTGGCCCGGACGCGGCACAAAATATCCCATTCGTAATTTGTCATGACCATGAGGGTGTTTAATGTCCACCTTGTAATGTACGACGCACTCCGCTCATGCACCACATTATTACTCGGGATAAGTTTTTTTTCTCTGTGTGAAGTATAGGTACCTACATTTTCCAGCTGCCTGTTTGTGTAAGAATTAATATGAATTTCTGTATGACAGAGGTATGCTGTAATTACAGTGGTGCGAGTTCAACACGCAGTAGGCTTTCGTGACCAATTTGATCCATAATAGAGGTTAAACCCAGCACCCGACACAGACAATTAGTACGGTGTGTCATGTCAACAATACGTGCCAATTCGATACTATTTCAACACATCGGTGTGTTGGAGGTGTTGTAGGTTTACTCTCTAACACACCATTCTGCTGAACTAGTAATGAATTGGCACGTTTTGTTTCCGTGGCAAACCTTAATAATTGGCTGTCAGGTGGTGGCAGGTTTAACTATTCATTTGTTTTTACGCCATCTAACTCAAGAAGCTCTATTACAGTCGTGATCGTTTTCTGAAATTTTCACTTGGCAGTATTCCAGTGTTACTCGTTGAAGATTGAAAACGAACTAAATATCTTACATTTTACCGAGTAAGGATTGCCGAGCTATATAGCTCTTTGTCAGAAGCGACTTAGCCACACTTGATTGCTCAACGATGTGGCTTATCACGTGGAAATGTATAGCCGGCAAATACTCTTAAACGCATGTTGATTCTTAATGTGGAAGGAAAAACTCGAAAGACCCGGAGAAAAATCCACGCGACCACGGGTACAACATGCAAACTCCATATGTACAGGCGTCAGGGTTGGGATCAAGCCCACGACCTGTATACCAGGCGAGGTAGTTAACATCCCACCACCATGGGGGTGCCATGGAGGTGAGAAGTGATAATAGTGACGGACAACCGGATAGCCTTCTGGTTAGTGAACTTGCTGCCGAGGCGACAGTTGTTTGTGTCCACATAATTACCTTGTGTGTCACGTTTCCCATTAATAGGTGCTTTGTAACAGAGCTCACTTTGAATGTTTCTTTTGCCAAACGGAGAACGTGTGTGTAACACTTCCGGGGTCTGTCTACCTGCATAATTATGCTTTCAGTGCACCTCACCTGCCTCTGCTTCCTTATCCAGATGAACAGTGGTGAGCTCATAGTGGCACATGAAAGTTACTGTGCAGTTCTTGTTTCTCCGTGGTACACTGGCACCACTGCTGCATATGAAGCAATTGGCGGGACCCCGGGGTCCCATCACTGCCCCGGGGTGGGAAAAACCGCGTAGCGACACGAGTCTTGCTGCCTTACCGACAACAACAAAACTAGTGGTCAATCGATTGGCCTCGTCGAGAGCTACTCGGGGCACTAAGTTTCGTAAAAAGTTGAAAAATTACATAAACACGTTAAATTTACTGCCTGGGGGTGGCGGGCTCGCCTTGGCAAAGAAGCTAAGGATCGACGGCTGACGGAGGGCGTTGTCGCCGCGCGCGACTGCGGCAGACGACCCCCGGGGCTTGCGTTTGGCCGGTGGGGTGGCGCCCATCGTGTTGATCGCCGCCTGCTGCTGCTGCTGGCGCTTGTTGGCGCGAGTCTGGGCGGGCGGCGCGTCGCTGTCGGGATCACGAGTGGGCGGACTGAACAACAATAATAATTATTGACCTGATTTTTGCGGGACCCCCGGGGTCCCGCCAAATGATTCAGTTGTTTAACAGATTGCCAAAGCTCACAGCTGTATCTCCTGACATTGTCTTCTTCGTCGCCCCTTGTGGGGGCCCATTGTCATTGTGGTTTATAGGTTAGACGATTTGACAGGTCGCATCTGTTGGGGGTAAAATGTGGGGTCACCCTCACCTCTTCCGAGATGTCTGGCCAGTGTAGAAGAGTGGGATAAAGTACCCGCTTCGAGGAACTTTCGGGAGCTGCTGTTTTGGGTGGAGTTCCTTTTGGCGACAGGAGGGGCACGATGCAGACGTTGGAGGGCTGCAACTTTGACCATTAATCTAGAATTTAAGCTTTTACGATTGCCGTTTTCTGGAGCCATGCCACACTCCGTTTGGTCACGTGTTTGTATCCAAAACACTTGCCGGCAAAGCTTTCTGCCAAAAATGAGATGTAAAAAGAAGAAGAAGAAAAAACGCACCGAGCTGCGTCTAGCAATTGAATTGCATTGTTGAGGTTAATTGGATTTAAAACAAGGTTTACTTTTAAAAATATTTCCACACAAGTGCTGAACAAAAATGGCAATGAAGAAGGGGGGGGGGAAAAAAACCCAAATGAACCTGGCCGTTCAGAACCTGTCATGGCATTGTGCGCTTCATTTCACACTCACAAACACATCCTATGCTGAGCGTACAAGAACATGAGCACACGCGCATTGATGTTGTAATTATTATTTTAAAATAAACGAAATCCAAATAAGGCATCGTGACGCAGTGCACTTAAGAGCCATGTGTGTTCTCATTAGCTGCCGACGCCGAGCTTAGCGTATTTAGGATTAATATTCTTGGTTCTTTCGGTGAAGTCACGCAGAAGGGACTTTACCGAAAGAACCAAGAATATGAATCCCTTGCAGTCACGAAAGCTTTAAATAAATAAAAAGTATTTAGGATTGTTCCCATTCAGTTAATCAACCACAACTCAAGGCGATCTGTTACTGAGAGTAGCAGGTAAAATGTTCCAAGCTGGCCTGGATGGCTGCCTCGATTCTTTAGTCTATGTTTCGATCCCACAATTACCTTTTGCTCACGCGAGAATGTGGCTGCCTCCACGGCTTAACGCGGTATATCTAAAATAAATATTTCGATTTTTCTTTAAACAAAACAGCGAATGATTTGAATACAATAGTTGGCTTGCTACAAATGCTGACATATCCTAACTATTTTTAATTGATAACACTGATATATTGACAATTGAAATTATAATATTTTATCTACTCTATTTTTTTGCAATAACATACTGCCTAAATTTTGATTTAAAGCTTTCGTGACTGCAGTAATTCATATTCTTAGTTTTTTCGGTAAAGTCACGTTGAAGAGAAACAACAAAATAATAAAATATATATAAAACGTGACTTTACCGAAAAAACTAAGAACATACTGCCTGTTGAGCACCGGGTTAACGCACAAGCTAGTCAGCGTGAATAAATATAGGCTGCCCCTTATCTTTCCTTTAAATTAATCTCTTGATCATGGCCTTTGCATGCTTCTGCACAAATCACGTATGCGTCCAGTAATTGGACAAACCCGTGTCTCTTTCCTTCAGTCCACCGTTGGGGCTCTCGAGGAGTATTTCTCCCCACTATTCTCGAGGTGGGGTTTACAACTTGATTAGAGCAACAACAAAAAAACAACAAATATCTGCCTCTATTTTTCATCCTTGGGTTTGTATTTTTCTCTTGATCGATTCTCCATTTTGATCTCTTCTCACTCTCCACCAGCCCCGTTCACTCCCTTACTTAGTGGCGCCGTGGTGGTGAGATGTTAACTACCTCGCCTGGTATACGGGGGAGGGTCGTGGGTTACGATCTCGACCCTTATGCCTGTTGTAACGTTTGGAGTTTGCACGTTCTCCCTTTGGTCGCGTTAATTTTTGTCCGGGTTCTCCAGTTGTTACCTCCACATTTAGAATCAACACGCGTTTTAGAGTATTTGGCCGCTATAAATTTCCACGTGATAAGCCACCTTGTTCAGCTATCATTTGTGGCCAGGTCACTTCTGGAAAAGAGGTGTATAGCTGTGGGCCTTACCTGATGAAATTTGAATAGTTTTAGTTTATTCTCTCACCTTTTATTTACCTCTGCTCTTGACCTCACCATGGCCACTCATGTCACACTATTGTTTCACTCGCCCCACCCACCTCTTTCTCTCGCCCTCTGGTTATGATGTACTCTGCGAATGTTCATTAGGTGCAGCTCACTTCTCGCGAATGGGTATGAACGGCAAAGATTACACACCACTTTTCAGTACAACCGTCAAACTGTAGCCATTCCATTTCCACAGCTTTGTATTCATGAAACTAGTGATGTACCAAAAGTGCAGTCGTTCTGGCTTTGAGCATGACAGAAGGGCAGTGTTAAAACAGCTGTTGCCATGTGCACGCTTCACAGAAATATACGCCTTTCTTTGTTTCCCACTGATGTCACAGGGTCATGTTCCAGGCTAAATGTGCCTGTACGGGCAGTTGTTCTATAGAAGATCAGCTTACAGCTGTATCCTTAATAATTCCGTATTCTCTGTTATATGTCACTTCGAAAAGTAAGATGCCAACTACATGTTTCTTTAAAGTAGTGTGTGTCATCTGGAGAATATGGTAAAAGTTATTTTTTTGTTATTAATCTTCAAGTCCATTTACTGCCAATTTCCGTTAAAAATTCCACGCACTGTTCGGTTGTTTTACGTGAAGATTTGAGCTATGCTTGCGCCCCTACAGCCTGGCCTTGTCGAATATCATAAGTCAAGCAGGGTGGCCCTCATCAGTACATGGATATGTATTATGAAAACTAAGAATAGGTTTTACCCCATTCAGGAAGTAAAACAGGTGTTAAGATGTTCAAATGCCAAATGGATACCTTTTGCAAGGAATCAAGTCTGCATTAATCACACGTGCTTGTGGTGAACATGCAAACAAACATGCTCTGATAATATATGGGAATTGTCTTTGAAACTGATTGGCCTACACCAGAGACAGCCTTCGTTATGGCCTAATCTCACCAGTGTCAGACTAGAGAACAACGGCAAAAGGCGAGCAGTACAAAGAGAATGCCACACGTATCAGATCATTTATAGCTCGGGGTGAGCAGCTATCATGGGGCCTTTTTGCCAGTATCAAAGTATGAAAAATAAGCATAGGGTTTACCCTTTCTGGCAATAAAACAAGAGGCGTTAAGATGTTCAAACACCAAATCGATAGGAATTTTTGGGGCAGGAAAATAATGTTAAGTATTCGGAGTGTACTGTACGGTGTCACCACATCCTCCTTCGCCCTAGCCGAACAAACGTCCCATCTACCGATGCATGGCATGGACATAAATCGCAACGGCAAATGTGAGCAAAAAAAAGTGGGCGGTGTATTAATGTAGCTGCCGGCGTTATTGTGTAAGAAACCTCTTGAGGCAACAGTTCATTGAGAGAGAAACCTGGTGTGATAGACCCGTGGATTTAGTGAACCATTTCAGCGTATGTATGTGTGTTGAACTTATTTCGCGCTTTAGTATATAGCCTACCGTGCTAATCGGAGGTGCAGCGTTGAGTCTGGGTAGTGTTAGTCTATGGGCAGTACGTACGTGTACTGTCTGAACTTTTGTTCACACCATGCGTAGCCAACCGTGCTTATTGGCTCATAGAATATACGTCATTTATAATACTAGATCTTCCTTTACCATGCTCTTCTTCTGCTTTTGTGCCCTACGTATGTGCGGCATTCTCTTTCTGGCGCGAAGCTGGGATCTACCTGACTTGGGTTGGATTCCTGTCATTGCACAAAAAGTACCAATTGGAATCTGAGCCTTGCCTCTTGCCCGCCTCCCTTAGGTAAACGGAGCATAAAATAAAGACTTGATGCAGTGAAATAAGACCTTAGCACGGATGGACATCAGAACTAGAGAGATAACATTTGATGGTCATGATGTTGGTCTTAATCCACGTTGTGTACCATTATGGCCAAGCTGCTCGTGCAGGGCACTTGTCCTGACACTTGGTTCAACTAAACAAAGAAAATGTGTCTAACTGGATGTTGACTGTAACTTATTTATGCATTTTCTTGTCTCACTATTGCGTTTTGGGAATTATGTATTGTGCTTTGGGGATGTGTATCCGGACTCTTTATTTTTCTATGGTGGAGGTTAAAACAACCGGAAATGAATGAATGAATGAACGAATCCCTGCTCATCAATAATCCTTTGCACTTTCAAAGTATTTTCTTGCAGTCTGTTGTTTTTTTCCCTTCTTCCCCCACCCATCCGATAAAACAAGTAAGAGGAATCCAAGCCAACCAGGTGAAAAAAAAAATAGTTGCACTTCAAATCATAATTGCACAATGCAGACTTCTGTTTTTTTTCATTTCAGGTACTTGGAGACGTACGAAAAGGTCCACCACTTTGGGGAGGAAGATGATGAATTCCAGGGAAGCTCGCGACCGCAAACTCCTGTGGGCGGCATCTCCTACACATACAATTACCAGCAGCACAATGTGCCCGGTGAGAGTAGTCCACAGAGTTCTAAATGCTTTGGAAAAAAATACACCGTGTTGGAACAAGACTACGGGGCCGCGTTTGTTTTGCTGAATTTCTCGTCAGGTTTTAGTTATAGTTTGATGGATTTTCTTGCAGTTTTTTTTCTACCATTACCTTGTTATGTTGTCACTTGCAAAAAAATGTTTGCCAATTTATTTTTGCAAACTTTTAATATACAATGCAAAATAATGTGTTTGGACTAGTAATAGTGTCCAAATGCGCTCACGTTTAAAACGCTGTGCGAGTTTTGTAGGTAGGAGGGGCACGCACATCAAGATAATCTGAAGAGTCTTTCTTGGGAAGAAAAGTAGACAGGATGGTAAAGATGTGAATTGAAACAATTTGGTCGAAAGGCTCCATCAGAGAGACATCGAGGAAGGTCTTGAGCGCTGTACTTGAACGAGGAAAAGATCTCAAAATTATGGAAAGTCGAGGGCAGAAATTGCAGACAAGTTGGACAGCAGCAGAAACGGAGTGATGCGTCATTTGAGCGATGGTTAACCGGGGGTTTTAACGGAATACCTTGGTTGCTGCATCGAAGGGGATTAAAATAAAATGCGAGAGGAGGGGTAAGGGTTGAACGGTTAGCAGGGGTTTGTTTTGTGGAGAATCTTAACTTCATGTTGGTACCAGCTTGCTGTGGTATATATTGTTCTGACATGAATGGGCTGTATGTGAAAAGGGTATGTGTTAAAGAAGTTTGATATTTTTTACATTCTTTTAGTGGTCAATGGTTGGCACAGTAGGGGCACAGGTGGTGCATTTGGCCATTCATCTCAGTAAGTCAACCCATGGCACCTGGGTCTGTCCCGTGTTCTCTGGCCAGTGGGCTTTTCACACTTCACGTGGCCTTGAAGTGAACATAGCCTGGCACAAGCACCATGGTGATGTCCACCGCCACTTCGTAATGATGAAACTGCGGCGGCGGTGGAAATTATTTTGTTGCGTGTCCTTCCTTTGGCTGCCAGTCTGTCATTAGTCTTTACCACGAGCCATCATCCCCATCTAGGGATGTGTCCAGCCCAATCTTCCATATATATTTTTTATTATTGTAAAATAAATAAAATGCCAAAGCATTGTTTGGAAAGAAGCTATAAACGTTTGGAAGGAGGGGGTACCTCTCTGTGAGCTGTTCTCTGAAGTCCGTTTTGGCCAAGAGCCTAGCAACGGTAGGTTCAAACTTAAAACGTCAGCTGTTAAAGGGTGTTATTAAAAAGTCTAACGACATTAAAGTACCTACATACAGTAGTGATGACACTGGTAGCATACAGAACTACACGTGTTTGGGGATCTCCCTCTCATAAGCTCCGTATACGGCCCAATGTTGATCGATTGTAGGATGTACTACTGTAGTGCTACACCATTTGCCCAAATAAGGCGTACGAGCCCCTTAATTAGTCATTTATCGTGCATTGTGTCCGTGCCGCAGCCTGCTCTCACTCCCTCTGAAATCGCTCCCTCTGAAATACGTTGAGGTGGCACGCAAGCCACAGAGCGGGAACTGCCACGTTAAACCATTCGAGAAAAGTGTTACCGATGATTGACGGGGTTACAACTGTAAGTCAAACGCTTCTGTGTCATCCTTTTGATCTTTGGAATGGCCACAATTTTAATCGGTTTGACACTACTTCGCAACGTCACTGCACAATGCCCAGTGCAATCTCCAGAGCGCTGCGTGCTGCCAATGAGCTCTCTGCTGGGACAAAAGCCCAGCAGCAGGGTTGCTGACTATAATAAAGCCCTTTCCCTTTGTTTAACCTTTACTGGCCGTTCGTCAATGAAACGAATTCCAGGTTGAAAATAAACAACATGGCTTAATGAGTTAATGTGCTGCTGACGTGCAGAAAATGTGTTGTGTGTATATAGCCCAAGGGATTAGTGTGTGAGTGCTGCCTGTCTTTATAATTATGTTTTTAGGGAAATATACACAAATTTATCAACTTGCAGCTGTGAAACTTGCTTCCTGCTGCAACTCGTCATGGATTGTAGCCAACTATTTTGAGTGACATACAACATTATTACTTGTAATATTAAGAAAAAGCCAGGGGAAATTTCAACTACAAATTTGAATAGTAACTATTCAATGTTTTATCATGGGACCTTTTTGGCAGTGTCAAAGTATGAAAAATAAGAATTGGTTTTACCCTTTAAGATGTTCAAATGCCAAATAGATAATTTTGCAAGGAATCAAGTCTGCATTAACGACACATACTTGTGGTGAACATGAAAACAAACAAGCTTGGATAATATATGCATTGTCTCTGAAACTGATTGGCCGACACCAGAGAGACAGCCTTCTTTATCTTGATTTGAAGCTTTCGTGACTGCAGGAATCCATACTCTTTGGTTCTTTCGGTAAAGTCTCGTAGGTAGAAATAAAATAAAATTTTAAAAAATCACGACGGTTTCGATCGCAACACAAGCATTCTTCATCAGGTGGAACAACCACAGCAAGAAAATGATGAAGTAGGCGAGAGAGCTGCCGTGGCAAGAGGTTATAGAGTAAAACCTTGGATTGCGAGTAACTTGGTCTGCGAGTGTTTTGCAAGACGAGCAAAATTTTTAAATAATTATTAATTTGATAAACGAGCGAGGGTCTTGCAATACGAGTAGTAACGTATATACGCTTTGTACTGCCGAGCGTCACGTGATCACAACTGATATACGAGTGCTTTGGATTGCAAACACGTTTCCGAAACGAATTATGCTTGCAATAGGTAAGAAAGGGGGGGGGGGAGGCAAGGGCCTCGTCTCACCAGTGTCAGACCAGAGAACACCAAAATGCGAACAGTACAAACACAATGCACGTATCACAGCATTGAGAGCTCAGGTTAAGCAGCTATATCATGGCACCTTGTTTCCATTATCAAAGTATGAAGAAAAAAAAGGTTTTACCACTTGATTTCTTGCAAAATGTATCTATTTGGTGTTTGAACATCTAAACACCTATATTCTTGGTTCTTTCGGTAAAGTCACGTAGAAGGGAAACAATAACATGATAAAAATATAAAACGTGACTTTACCGAAAGAACCAAGAATATGAATCCCTGTAGTCACGAAAGCTTTAAATCAAAATCTTAACACCTGTTTTATTGCCAGAAAGGGTAAAACCTATTCTTATTTTTCATGCTACAATGCTTGTTCAATTTGTTTATCAAATGATTGAGATTTCAACAAACATTTTTTACTTGTTGCAGAAATGCCTGAAATAGTACAAATATATTTTTGTATGTGAGTAATGAAATATTTTTTTTATATATACACACGTGTTCTTCCACTTCACTTGTACATGCAGCCATGCTATAATTTATCCTGACTTTAATTTCGATTTAAAGCTTTCGTGACTGCAATGATTCATCTTCTTTGGTTCTTTCGGTAAAGTCACTACCAGACAGTCTCGTCCCTTCACCTGATGAAGGCCGCTTGTGTTGTGGCCGAAACGTCGTGAGAATATTATTGTGTTATTTTATTTTATCAATTTATTATTTTATTCTTATCCTGACTTATAAAATGCATGTCAGGGAGGCTGGGAATATGGATACAATATGAATATGACTATGAATAAGGCTACAATTTATGGTGCATCAGCCTGACATATCTTTCAACGAAAGCAAAGGCAATTGTAGTAATCATCAATCTGAAATTTCACTCCATCAACAGGCTTGCATAGACCCAGAACCCATTGGAGTGCCCCAAATTTTCGTCGTGTCATTCAGAGTGCGAGAGCGACCCATTGCGCGCTGCGAAGTGACGTGCACGGTGCTTTGTTTTATGCGGTGGCGTCAATATCGCCCGTCGTCGCTGTGCGTGGACAAGAGAGGAGGTGACGGTGAGAAACTGTGGTCAAGTTGTCACTTTGGAAACCTGTGTGTAGCCGCATTGCCGCTTTGTGCTGAGCGATGTGTCCGCCCTTGCCGGGGATGGTTGGTCGCCTGGCCCGCAGACCACATGAGGCAAGGGAACGGGCTATCGACGGAGCTGCTGCCGGCGAGCGAGTACCGCAAGCTGGCACTCTCGCTCCTCTCGGGCCTGCCCAACGAGGTGGACTTTGCGGTGAACGTGTGCACCCTGCTGTCGCACGAGGGCCGGCGCGCCATGCACCTGGATCGAGACCCCCGCCTCGTGGCGCTGCTGCTTGCGCATGCCGGCGTCTTCGACGACAGTGAGTGTGGGAAGACCTCCCGGTGCCCCCTTACCCTCCCCGGTGCCGCCCTCTTACATTTTATTTTACCAGGTAAGGCCCACTGAGTGAGCTGTGTGTAGCTCTTTTTCAGAAGTGACCTGGCCACAAATAATTGCTCGACGAAGTGGCTTATCGAGTGGAAATGTATAGCAGCCAAAAACTGTGAACCCGTATGTGAATTCTAAATGTGGAGGGAAAAAGCCGGAGGGCCCAGAGAAAAATCTGCGACCACGGGGAGAATGGCATGCAAACTCCAAATATGCAGGCGTCAGGGTCTGGATCGAACTCACAACCTCCTGTATACCAGGCGAGGGAGCCAACAACTCGTCACCTGTGCGCCCAATGTTAATGTGCCGCAGAGTTCGCAAGGTTGACCACTGCTGATTGGTACATGCAGCCATAGCCAATCGGTGTTGGGGTAGTGCAAAGGGGATGGAGCTAAAGGGCTTAAAACATTTGCAATCAGCCACCACTGATGAACTGTCGCGTGTGGAGAGCGACAAGAGATTAACAGAAGTGAGCGCATTTGCGTAGCTGCACGACAATGCAGGGCCTGATTGCAAGGTCTCTAGAAAATTACAAATGATTGGTGTCAAACTCCGAAGTTAATTTGAAATTTCTTGGTGGAGGGGGGAGATGCTGGAGGCCTGGGCCCAGGGGCGGAGCCAGGATTTCAGGTCGGGGTTACATTCAACAAATTTTAATTTCAAGAATGATTAGAGAGGCAGGCTGTTGAACTAGACTCCATCGGTTGGCGACACACTCTGACAATGCAGTTGCACGGAGTCCGCCAGACCGAGTGTCGTACACTTATACGCAGAATGTCACCCCTGTCACCCCCCCTGGCTCCGCCCCTGCCTGGGCCGAGTCGTATATTCAAAAGTTGTAATTTATTATGACTGAAATTGGTAAAACATAGTGAGGGCTGTTGATGTAGTGGTAATAATAACCATGATAACTATGATAATTTGATATTATCAATGAAAACCGAAATATTAAATTGTACCTCTATAAATGCTCATAATTTGGGCCTAGTTTAAGCCTAAACTAAGCCCAAACTATGAACACCATGTAGCCAAAACTTTAAGAACTTCCACTGTGGAGAGGTGCGAGCATATTTTATGTCACCTAAGGCACGTGACTCATTCAGTAAATGTCGGTGTCAACTCTTGTGTGAACCTTGCCAGAGTTGCTTATGCCGAATGGCTGTGAAGTTTTTTTGTTTGTGTATTTTTATGATGGAAGATAATGTCTCTGTCTCTCGAGGAAAGTAGCTTATGCCTCACCTTGTACATAATCACATTTACCCAGGAAAGCCTTCCTGAGTACCAAGACACTTCTTCAGCAAATATTGGTATATTTGGCCAATTTCATTTTTGAGTGTTGGCTTCACGTGGAAGTCAACTATTGTACCTGGAGAAATTCCACAGATGTGAGTGTATAACAATTCAATCCCTTTAAAAATGTTATCTGTACAGATGGGTCCAATCCTTTAAATCGTATGTGGACTGAGCCCATCTCCTGTCCACCTTTGCAGCCTGTGATGGACTGGTGGTCACCCATTCAAGTAGTTAACCTGCTTAATCATCCTGCTTAGCTTCTGATAGCCGATGTGTGTTGAGCGTTATTTTGATGTTTTCGTGACAGTAATTTAACATGCGGTCTCTTAAATGAGCAATAAACTGCAATTGCGTGGATTTCTAACTCGGGAAGTTATTTATAACTCACGAGTTATAAACCTTTACCAATTGAACCACAAATACATGTAGCTATGGTGTTAAATGTGTCTGCATGAGACTCGAATCCCAAGTCTACGTCCTGTCTTACAGGTCCAGGGAGCTTGTTCAATGTCTATGACTCGGAATGGAGGGCAAAGTCTGGACGGGACTTCATTAAGGTAAGAGTGAACTTTATGTAAATTACTTTAACGCTTGTTAAAAATGAAAACCAAATATATATTATTTTTGTAGTGACTGGGTTTGAGACCATTTTATAACCAAACACTCACCTCTCATAAAAATCACGGTTTAATCCCAGGTGGTTATCCTGACCCACTATTTAAAGAGCACTCATTAATTCCCCTGACATTTGCTTTCATCTCCATGAGCCACTCAAAGATCTTTATCTTATAAAACATGTATGGGACTTGCTATTTCTGTTCGGATACAATTATGTTTGGATGCATTCGGCATTCTGTTTCACGTTTGTTACGTAATTTTTTTTATTTTTGTTGGGGTTTTTTCTTATGTTGGCCATGAACACAATTCTCACGCATGTGTGTGTTGTATTTTTTTGTTAGTTTATGAAAGCAGGTGGGGTTCAAGTTTTTCGTCATGAGTGTTGTCAATGACCGCCTAAGAAAATTTGACTTTTGACATCAGCGGCTAAGGCCCTGATTTGTGCCATGGTTTAGTAATCAGTACCTGAGATTCAGATGACATAAGTACTCTTGGGATCCTTTGAAATTATTTCTCACGGTGATTTGATGTTTGTTCCCGGCTGTTTGTAGTTCTGGAAGCAGTCGATCGATGACTTGGAGGTGCGAGAACTCATCTGCGACAAAAATAAAGGTGAAATGTTTACGGAAATTAATATTACTGGTCACTGCAAACGAACAATTTATTGACTTAAACTGAACAAACAGATATTTAAATGAAACTTAAACTTTAAAGAACTAAACCCGAAAAATAGTTTCAATAAATATGATTTAATTGAATTATTGACGTTTTGATATACTGTACTCAATTTGGAACCTGATGTTGCATGATAGCAAGTCTTCTACAATTCATATCAGTGGTCACAAAAAATTATGCGAAATAATATATCGGACTTTTAACTGAAACTTGGGTAAAACTATAGGACATTTATCAGGTATGGCATTTGAATATGAGTAATATACAAAACTAAAGCTAGCAAAATTATAAAACCTAAATTTACCTGCAGCTGGACATTTAAAATGCATAATACGTGGTGAACACTTTGTGACAGTTCCTCATCAAATGTGCAGCAGACCTGGCATGTTGCGATTCATTGCTAGAAACAAATTATCGTGTTCATTGTACACACTTCAAATGGTGCATGTAATAACTTAACATATGCAATTCATGCACATTTTTATTTTGTTATTTTCATTACGCTTGCTTACCCAGGTAAGCCTTGTTCTATCTCATATTTCATGAGGGTCCCAACAAGCCTTTGCACGCGGGGGTGATGATTGCTTACGTTTGTTCCAATAGAGCTGTGAAGCAATACGCATTGCAATTGTCAAATTTGGACCGTAAAGTCGGCACACGATAACGTTCTCTTGTGAAAGATGTCACAGCATAATTTAATGTCCGCTGTGAAGCAGACTATGTATATATTTACGGTTGATACAACCGCACTTCTAATTACGGATATGTATTTTTTTTCCCAAAACGCTAATGAGACTTTGCAAACAAGGCAGAACAGAGGCAGTGAATACAAACGATACCAAAATAGAATGGATCTTCAATGCAAATCACGACTTGCAACTCACGACGGTTTTAACATTACCTAACATCATTGTAGTGATAATTCTATTTCACAAGGCCTTATTTAATTTAATTGGGGTTCCTCTGTGGCGAGATATTAACTACCTCGCCTGGTATACAGGAGGTATTGGGTTCGATCCCAACCCTTGACACATTTGAAGTTTGGCCGCTATCAATTTCCCCGTGATAAGCCACTTTGTTGAGCTATCATTCATGGTCAGGTTACTTCAGAAATAGAGCTCCATAGCCCCCCGCGGGCCTTACCTGGTAAAATAAATATAGTTACTAGTCGATTAATTTCTCCCCCTCCCCCACCTCTATCCTCCACCACCACCACTGCCCATCTGTGCTTGGCCGTCCGACCTCTCCTCCGATGGCTGTACCAAGGCCGCACGGAGCAGCGTCCGTGGGGCGAGTGGCTGCTGAGCACGGGCCGCAGTGCAGGCGTGGACGACCCCGAGTGCCAGCGCGTGCTGCAGATCTCCGTGATCCTGCGCAACCTCTCGTTCCTCGAGTCCAACGCCAAACTCATGGCGTCGCACCGCGCCTGCCTCCGCTTCCTCATCATGTGCGCGCACTGCAAGTTCTCCAGCCTGCGGCAGATGGGGCTGGACACGCTGGGGAACATCGCCTCTGAGGTATCGATCCTACCACCGCGTTCTCTTCACTCTATCCACGTGCAGGGTGGGGGCTGTGACTGAGCGGGGCGGGGGGGGGGGTGGGTGGTGGTGGTGCGGGGGGCAAGGTCCCGCCAAGGTCCCTGGGACTTGTCTTGTGTGAGAGGGAGGCACCCAGGGGTGGGAAGTGGGGGTGTTGGGGGTGGCAGAGGACTGTCAACAACAGGTACTTTTGCCGTATTATTTTTAAAACGTTTTTCTGGCTGGATGAGAGGGAGGGACGGTTGCGTCCAAAGTGTAGATTCAGAACGTGTTACTTAAGTTTCCTTTTGAGTTTTCAGGGCACCAAAGTGTAAATTGCGATCAGCCAACATTGCCATGCTGGTGCGCTTGCCGTATTGCTTGCGGTATATGTTCACGCTGTCTGGTGGTGTTTCCTCAGTTGCAACTGGATCCCATTGACTTCAGGAGTACCCAACTTATCTTCCATACCATCACCAAGTGTCTCACCTCAACTGACAAATTCCAGAGGATACGAGGTGAGGTCCCCCCCCGCCCCCGCCCCCCCCCCGTATTCTCATTCGCACCTCTGCTCAGGCATGGCTCGGCTCGCAGCCATGCTGAAGGTGAGCTGATGCTGAGCACCGATTTCTTTTTGATAGAGGTGGGGGCAGTGAGAGGCTTTCCTAATTTGCTCAATTCCAATGTAATTCCATCCATGAAGTCAATAATTTACGGGGATGTTGACGTGTCTAACGATCATGTAAATGATCGGACAAATAGTAATAATTTTATAACCAATTATTATTACGTGGCGAGTGATAGCGACGCTGTTTTGGGTGTATTGATATTTGCACCAATGGTAAATGGTGGTGTCGCTTAAGATGATGATACTATACCGGATGATGTGACGGCACTAGTGATAATGATGATGGAATCATTGACAATGATTAAACTGTCACGTGTAAAACAATAACAGACGTGACCTTTTACGGATGACCTCAACCTTTACCCATTCTAAGGATCTCGGCAGTGCCAACCCTACGCTTAGGTCGACTACCGCAATAATTAGCTCATGCCTAAAGTACAATTGTTAGTGCTTTACCCTGTCAATCATGTCTTTATTTTGCACATGCATACAGGCACCCTTAAATAATTTCTGAATTTATTTTACATTTCAATAATGTAAAGTTTTGCTGTCTCTATGCTTCTTAGCGCCCACCATGCATTTGTGTATGATTCTGTGCTGCACATTCTGTTAATTGCAAATTCAGTTAATTTAACTTTGATAATGTCACGTTTTCATTTCCTGTCACGTTCAATTGCTCTAACTCATTTCACGGTGGGCTTATTTTGACAAATGTTCCATGTTAATTTTATTTACTTTTAATTTGTTGCCCATCCGTTTCAGTGCTAGAACATTAAATGGAAATTGTTATATTCGGTGTTGTTGTTGGTTAGAGTTTAGGAGTTTAGGCTATGAATAGTGTTTGTCACCAAACTAGTTTTAGTACTAAATTAGATTTCAAGTCGGTGCATGATTATAACACTGGGATACAGGTTACATAGAGGGTCATACCTGTTACTTTGTACTTTTGAATAGTAATATTGTTATGGTGAAAATATTGCACAGAAGGGGTAAGTATTAGAGTTAAAGTATGGAACGGAGTTAGCTTTAATGTGGGTCCGTTTTGTGCAAAAGTTACGGCATATGGAAACTTATGCCCGTCAGCTTTGGTAGTTGTTAATTGTGTCATGCACCAACACATTTGAACTAATTTCTTTAGAACTGCTTCTTGCATTTCGTTTGTTGTTCTCTTACCCCCCACTGCGCACCTTCAATTTCCACGGTTGGATACGTACGGTGCAAAAGAAGTTCAACTTACATGCAATTCCTAAGCAGTGCGTGTACTTGTTTTAGTCTGGACGGATACTTGGATGTAATGGAAAGGCTAGTAAATGCTAGGTTTATTCTTAGCGAATACTTTTTGATGCAAGGTTGTGTATTCAGGCAGTATCTTTTAAATTGAGGGAAACGAATACGTAGAAATTTTATTTGTAGGGAATTAAAAGTTTGCACTGTTGTTTGTTTATATTGGTTCTTGTGTGAAAAGTTTAGCAAGATAATTCAAATGCTTTTGGATAGCATCAGTACAATCCTTAATGTAATACAAAGCAATAGTGTGTACGGTTATTATATAATGAAATATAATATAACTAGAGGGCTAGTAATTCACCCCCCTTCCCCTGTGAAGTGATCCGATCAATTATCACCATTCAGGATAAAGATAAAGGCAGTAATTTTCTTTTATGTTTTAAATATTGTGGTGGGTGTAGTGGTCACTAGTGGCTGCAAGGGGCATGTGAATCCATTGCATACAAGATAGATGATATATAAAAAAACATCAGTTCTTGCACGTGCGATATAATGTGTGTATCGTGAGTGCAATACTCAATGTTAATAAATCGCTTCATTGTTAAACATTTAATTATGAGGTCAGCTATACTCCACGTAGGTAAATATACCTCCTTTGTCAGTTAAACGAATATCCCCACCATCAGTATTTACCTTCCCTTTGCATTCATTTCTGCCCGCATGCGACTCGCAGCGTTAACGGCTATTTACATAGCCTGTGCAGACTCGTTGCACTTATTAATAATTTCATTAAGACAAAACAAAAGCCCTTAAGGCAGCGCACGTCACTGAAGGTGATGACAGCCGATAGACACTACTAGGAAAGGAATGGTTGTCAAAATAAGGTGTGAGTGTGCACCATGTACTTTTAACTTCTTTGGCACTGTACGTAGCCAACCGCGCTAATCGGAGGTGCGGCGGTGGCGAGGGGAGGATAACAAACTGAACACAACAACATGCAGTTCCAAAGAATTTAAAAGAGCAGGTTAAAGAAGGGGAGAGACGCGGTGATTGGGAGTCTTCAGTATTTCTGAGAGAAGTATCATGTAGCTGAAAGGTACCGTTTGCAGTTGGGTCATTGTGTGGGGAGGTCTTCATTCAGCTGTGGCTTGTAATCGGCTTTGATAATGATGATGATTTGTTATCATAGTTTGTGCAAGTTTCAACGCATGTGTTCCTCCTGTAAGTCTAATACGCCTTCTGGGTGTTTGAATGTTGTCTGCCCATGGGATTAACTTTTAAATTACGTGCAAGTGCGGTGCTTGCGTCTACCATCCCGACCTTACTGCACTGCCAGGTGAAAAATAAACAATGTAAAAAATGTATTATGGCAACCATTGGATTGAACGTGATGGGTGTAATGCTTAATGATGCTGACCTCCCCACGTGTTGAACTTCCAAACGTCTCTGCGTACGTCTTTGCACGTTTCTCCCTATGCATTCAGTGCCCCACATGAGTAATGCGTGTTTGCAACGTGTCCGTGGGGAGCGGTAGTGTAATGGATTAGTGTGCTGCGCTACAAAGCTCGTGTGTGACCCAAGTTCAATTCCCGCTCACGGCCAACACAAAGTAACGATTATCTGAACTGGTCTTGGGCCTCTCCTAGGTCGACTCGGCCTCAAATGAAAACCTGGTGCAGTGTGTACAAAAATTGCCACTGGGGAGACAAAGGCGGCCGGGCGTGGTGCTGGCCACCCACCCCCCGTCGTGTGCCGTGCCAGCCTTCATAGGTGCTCGCTAGCGGCAATTTCCCCAACAGTCTGCTAAGGCTACACGGGGCATCTTTGTCTTTTTTAAGGAACTGAGCTGTGGGGTTGTGACATGGGGGAGGGTGTTTCTTAGTCACCTTGCAGATACGCAATTGCCCTTCAGAAGAGCGCTTTGAAATAAAGTTTAGCCTGTTCCAAAAACCCCCGGTGCTCAGCCGTTGTGGTAGTCGCCCACTTCTCCAAAGGACAGAACACAACGTGGAGTATCTACTCATCATCTCCAAACTTTATATATTTTTGTCATTGTCTGTTTAGCACAACCTGTCCCCCCTCGTTGGGATTCACGGCGGGAGAAGAGGGACGGGGCGGACCGGCTACGCTTGTGCGCGTCTGCATCGGTGCGGTGCATGTTCTCGCGTTCATCCGTTGGCGCCGGTGCGTTTTCCCGTGCGTGACCTCTGCGCACGCGTCCGCCTCTGGCCTTCAGGCATGGAGATTTTGGGCAGCCTCTGCATGGCAGAGGAGAACGGCGAAGTGGTTGGCGAGTGCGTGGAGGTGGAGGCCTACTGCGAGATGGTGCAGCTGCTGGTGCTGCCGGACGTTCTGCTCGTACTGGGCACTCTGGAGGTGCTGTACCAGCTGTCGGAGATCGGGGAAGGCCCCTGCAGCAAGATCGCGCGCGTGCACCGCAGCGTCGGTAATGAAACTTTGAACAAAATCGTAAACTGTTTTTTTTATATATCCGGTAAAGGGCCCACTGAGCTATGTAGCTCTTTTTTTTTCAGAAGCAACCTGGCTATCACAAATGGTAGCTCTGCGCGGTGGCTTATCACGTGGACATTTATCGCAGCCAAATACTCTAAATGCGCGTTGATTGGAAATGCACACTCCCAATATGCAGCAGGTGTCAGGGTCTGGATCAAACCCACGGCTCTCTTGTCTACCAGGCTCGGTAGTTAACTTCTCGCCACCATTGCCCCCCTGCGTCTCGTTGCCAGGCAGCCAACTGTCGGACCTGCTGCTGTTATTATTTTTCCTGTGGCCAAATGACGTGTGGAATGTTCCTGATCTCATCGGATCTCCGGTCCTGCGCAGGGTGGAGCCTGGATAGTGCTTGGATGGGTGACCACCATGCATAGCAGTTTGCTATGGGTTGCGGGGCTATGTGGTGTGCGGCAGAGGGCAGTGCACAATCCATTGTAGTACCGTAGTGCTAAGCACTTCCGATGAGCACGGTTGGCTACATGAATTCAACAGACTTACATATGCTGGTCACCTTTACCAACCCGCACTGACTAACTTGATGAAATTTGGTGAAATATGAACAATGCACGCGTACGCAATCGCAAAAAAAACACATAGCTGCTCTTTGCTGTCGCAATAAACAAAAACATTTGACGATGCCTGCTTCGACGGTGTGACTGCTACCACAGTTGCCCCATGCGCGTGTGTGCTTGACGGCCGGTTTGCCCCATCTCCCCGCAGAGTGCCTGGTGAGCTTGGCGACGCTGGACGTGCAGACCATGGGCACGGAGTGCCTGTCGGTCGTCAAGATCGTGGAGCACCACACCCCAGCGCCGCACGTGCCGGCGGACAGCCGCAGCGCCAGCGGCGCCTCCGCCGCCGCTACTGGCGGCGACGCGCACCTCGCCCCCGCAGGCGGTGGTACGCAGCAGCAGGGCGGGCAGCCCCTTGCGTCGCACCCGCCTACTGGACACCTGTGAAAAAGAGCTTTATGGCTCATCGGATTCTTCCAGTAATAAATGCATGTTCTGGCGATTCTGAAATGAGCAGAGCAGCAAGTGAGCCGAATGGTGCAAGGATGATGATAACAAGAAATAGACGGTCAATAGATAGGCCAATGATGCAAATGATTTAGCTCGAAAAGACGATGCAGATACCCCCCGTATAGCCTTAACGGCCTGTTGGGGCAAGTGCTGTTATTAGCGGGTGCCACACGAGGGGGTGGCTGGTCAGTACGACACACAAAGATCCCCCGTATAACCCGATCAGACTGTTGGGGCAAGTGCTGTTAGCGAGGGGGTGGGTGGCCAGCACCACGCCCGGCCACCTTTGTCTCCCCAGTGGCGATATTTACACATCGCAACAGGTACTCATTTGAGGCGGAGTTGACCTAGGGAAAGGGCCAGGACCGGTTAAGATGATTGCCATTGGTGATGATG
This sequence comes from Petromyzon marinus, assembly GCF_048934315.1. Lineage (NCBI taxonomy): Eukaryota > Metazoa > Chordata > Hyperoartia > Petromyzontiformes > Petromyzontidae > Petromyzon > Petromyzon marinus. Next base: position 7,339,955 of record NC_133687.1, read on the forward strand.
GTGGCCATGAGTGGGAATCGAACTCGGGTCGCCGGGTTCGTAGCGCTGTGCGCGAACCGTCGCATTGCCGCTCCCCACACAGAAGAAAGCTGTCGAGCATGCTCGCACAGAAGGACGAGCAAGCAGAGCAGATAAAAATAAAGACGAGAAAATAACAGGCCATTTAAGCCGACAAATAAGCATTGAGAGAATGAGTTGAAACAGTATAAATACAACCAGCATGCACATAGAGAGGAGACCAGCATGCAGGTGGCAGGCAAGCAAGGGCATAAAATATCTCAATTGATGCATGTTTTGAGCAGACAATCGCGTGTTCCATTGATATTCGATTCCGTGTTGGGCAGCTTTATTCATGTGTAGCAGCTAAGCTGTGACTTTTGTGTTCAGCCTCCAGGGGTTCATTGTCCACGTCTGCTCTGGGGACAACCGAGGTGGACGGAGAGACCTTTGCGTGTCAATGGTGAGTTTAAAAATAAGTTGGGCCAGCCACTTGGTTGAATGAGCGACAACGTATTAGTGAATTGTAAACAGCATACCCACGAATCAAGGAGCAAATGTGACTGGCGGCCTTTGAAGGCAGCCTGGCTCCTCCCCCCCCCCCCCCCCCCTCAGCTATATAATCCCTTGTCAAAGTAATCTCTTTGGCATACTTCAGCGATTTTTTTTTGGGCTGTGGTTATCCCCACCTGATGACGGACGCTTGTGTTGCGCCCGAAGCATCGTGATTTAATTTAGTTTTCATTTTTGTTTTATTTATTTTTTACCTACGTGACTTTACCAAAAGAACCAAAGAGTATGGAGCCTTTGAAGAGTCGTTAAAACGTAGCATGAGAAATGCTCAAATCGTGCGTACAAATGGCTGCTATTGTAATTTTGGGAGTCGGAATAATGATTAATTTATTCCAGCAGATTGTTACGCTCATAATAAATATACGCATTGTACGGTTCATCTGTCAAAAAACAAGAGAAGCTATATGTGTACACAGTTGAGGCATTTCTCCTGCTACCCATCGGTCATTTACAAACTGACACAAATTGTACCATGATAGATTCTGCAGATCATATGCAAACTATAGATTCTAGCCGACTGAATATTTACCCCTTGCGTGCGTCTGTCGAATTGCAGGATGAATTCTCACTTCGAGGCGTCGTCGGACTCGTCCATCTCGAGGACGGACATGTACTCGGAGTACCTGTCGACGTGCAGCAAACTGGCTCGCAGCAGCATCCTCACCTCCACTGCCTTCAGCAAGGGCCTCAAGTGAGCGCAGTGTTTCACCCTGTCCGTGGAGTGTCGATGTACACCGCAAACGGTGTTAAAATACAAACATTTGCTATTTCAAAACAGTTTTGGTTGCTTTCGAAAAATGCCAGACGTCCCTAGAATTAACTCTTTCCCATTCCGATGACGTACGTGCGTGTCATCGGAATGAAATTATAAGAAAAGGTAAAGTAAAATAACTTTTGTCGATATCGAGGCTCCCACAAGGCCATGCGCGAGGGCGCGCGGCACGGTTTGGCGCCGGGTATCATAGAGCGGTCGTGTCGCCACGGTTCTCTGCGGTGCGTACAACGTCTGTAAAAAACAACGGCGCTACCACGCCGCTCTTAATTCAAATCAGCGCCGAGCCGCTTGCGCGTTCCTGGATTCACCGGTGGATGGCGGCCAGGCTGCAAACTTGCAGACGTCTCGGAATAGGAAAGAGTTAATGATGTTGACCAAGTTTACTGGGGGTGAGTGTTGGTGCGCGTGCATGAGGCAAAAACAACCCCTTACCTCCTCGTGGTGCCGGACGGCAACGCTGTGGTGGGCAGTGCCATGGGGGGGAGGGCCAATTTAGATTGGCTTTTCCCTTCATGGCCTTTGTAACCACCGCGGCGGCCAAATGGGGGCTCTGGACGGGTGCGAGGGGCTGGTAACCCCTCCACCTTCAATTATCTACCAACAAACTACGATTAAAATTTTTTATTAAGCTTGTGCCAGAGGCCCCGGGGGGACAGGGAGCTATGAAGTCTCCTGGCCAACCCCCATTTGGCGGAGCCAGGAGACTGAATCCTTACCCTCAGGGGTCCTCCAGAAGCAGCAAAAAGCCTCTACGGATGGTCACGTGGAATGTTCGAACGCTCACTGCGGAGGAGAGGCTGCCACTCCTCTGTCGGGAGCTGGACTGGTACCGCCTGGATCTCTCTGGTATTCAGGAGGTCCGGTGGACCAGCTCTGGCTCCTGCCACCATGAGGGGTGGAGAGTCCTCTACTTGGGGCAGGAGACTGCCAAACAACAGATGGTGGCTCTTCTTCTGAACAAAAGAATGAAGGGGGCGTGGGAGTGTGGCGGTGAGGTCTGGGAAGCTGTAAACCCCAGACTACTTTGGGCTCACCTTCCCATCAACCAGAGGCGAGGAGTGGTGGTCGTGGTTACTTATACCCCCACCGAAGACAAACATCCGTGGAGGGATGCAGGCAAGACCGATGAGTCGGATGCCTTCTATGACCTCCTGTAACAGGTGCTAGCTAAAGTGGCCCCTCGGCATAGAGTCATCTTGTTGGGTGACTTCAATTCCCGAGTTGGTCATGATGCTAGCACCCTGGTCTGGAGTGATTGGAAGGCATGGGCCCAGATCAGCTCAATAACAATGGTAGAAGGCTGCTAGAATTTTGTGCAGCCCATGGGCTTGTAATTACCAACACGCTGTTCCGGCATTGGCGCATCCACACAACATCATAGATGCATGCCGGGTCCAAGCAAGAACATCTGCTGGACTACATAGTGACGGAACGGCAGATGCGGGCCCATGTCCTTGACACCAGGACCTACCGTGGAGCTCATCTGCCCACTGACCATCGACTTGTCATCTGTAAGATGCGCCTGCCATTCTTCCACTGCGGTGGTGGGTGTACACCCAGGACCCCATTCAAACCCATAGTGGCATGGTCTCAGCTAGCTGATAAAAGTTGCAAGCGAGAATTTCATCATCGCTTGCGGCTGGGGTTGGCATCGTCCCCCACTCCTCCTGATGTCGAGGGTAAATGGGCGAGGTTTAGGACTGTGGCTCATGCAGCTGCCATGGCTGCTTTGGGTACACAGTCCAGACCTCCCCAGAGACCCTGGCTGACAGAGGAGGTGTTCAGGCTGGCTGAGAAAATGTGACAGGCCCACACTCATCGGCTACAGTATCCCACATTGGAGAATGAGGAGGCTTACCGCAGCCTTCGCTTGGAGGTTCGGAGAGCCGTGAGGCACTATAAGGATGGGTGGTGGTCGCGGGTTGCCGAGGAGATGGAGTCTGCCTCAATGGCCCACGATCACAAATCGCTATTTAACTCCATAAAAAAACCTGCAGCACCACACCTATTACCATCATTAGGGGAAAGAACAGTGATCCAATCTCCGACCCCCAGGAACAGGTTTTCAGATTTGTTGAGCATTTCTGTGAGGTCCTGGGGGAGGGGACATCCCTCAGCCTGGAAAACATTGTGGGACAAAGTGGGGATAACCCTGCTGAGGCTGCGGTGCCTCAAATATTGGAAGAGGAAGTCACCCCTTGTGAGTGGCTGGCTGAGGTGCCATCTGCTGAGGAAGTACTGAGGGCGATCCAGAGCCTGAGACCAGAAAAGGCACCGGACAGAGATGATCTCCCAAGCAAAATGCTGAGGAAGGGTGGCGTTTGTGCACAGACTGCCCTACATGACATCATAACAACAGTCTGGACTACTGGACGGGTTCCGCAGGATTGGAAGGATGCCCTGGCATCTCACTACTCAGTGTGCCGGGAAAGGTCCTGGCAAGGATTAATCAACATCGCCTTGCCAGGCACGCTGAGGAGAGGCTTGGGGAGCCCCAATGTGGTTTCAGGAAAGGGCGGTCTTGCACAGATGCCATATTTTCTGTCTGTCTGCTACAGTAGAGGTGTAGGGAATTCCAACAAGACCTACATCTCTGCTTTATTGACCTGGTCAAGGCCTATAATACCATCAGTAGGCCTGGGCTATGGGTTGTTCTTCGTGCTCTCGGAGTCCTTGACCCACTGCTCACGGTCATTAAGGACCTTCATGATGGTGAGCGGGTCCGGGTAAAACTACATGGCCGGGAGTCGGAGCCATTCCCTGTTCACCTTGGGGTGCGACAGGGATGTCCTCTGGCTTACACATTATTTAACATCTATTTCGACCACGTAGTTTGTGAAGCCTTCAATAGCTGACCGGAGGAATTTACATCTGGTACAGGTACAATTGGAGGCTGATCAATGCCCGGGTGCGGTCAAAGGATGGCTCTCTATTGCTCAACCATGTTATGTATGCCGATCTGGTAATTGCTGCTCACTGAGGGGGAGTTGGAGGCGCTGCTGCTGAACCTGGAGCTTGCCACTAAGAGGTGGGGACTTACAATCAGCCCCACCAAAACTAAGCGCCATCGGACACTCCACCCCCACAATTCCCAATTGGTGATAGAGCACTTGTGGAGAGAGTGGAGAGTTTCCCATACCTGGGCAGTGTGCTCATGACCAGCTCCGGTTTGACAGCAAAGGTCTCAATCCTAATCAGTCGAGCAGCATTAACTTTTCATCGGTTGCGTAACGCTGTGTGGAAGCTACCTGGTCTGTCTCTCCGCACGAAGCTTCAGGTCTTTTCGGCCACAGTCATTCCCTCCCTTCTCTATGCTTGCGAAACGTGGACCCCCCTAATGGAACATCTTCGCCGGTTAGAAATATTTAGGCTGGTCTGCCTACGATCTATCCTGGGTCTAACCAGGCTCGATTGTGTGAGGAGCTCACCTGTCCTTGAAAGATCTGGACAAAGTCCCATCGGTGAGCTCCTCCAGCAGGCAAGGCTGCGTTGGCTGGGTCATGTAGCCCGCATGCCCAGCCACCGCATGCCAAAACAGCTTTTGTTCGGCCGGATCGAGGGGGCTAAATGGGCACGGCATGGGCTAGAAAAGAGATGGAGTGATGTGGTACAGGAGGATGTGGAGCTGAGTGGACTTGCCGATGACTGGTACCAGCGGTGTCAAGATCGGCCTCTGTGCAGGAGGCTCGTGAAGGACGCTACTGGGCAGTTGGAGGCAGTTGCCCTCCAACAACAACAGAGGGCGGAGGAGCGATGCTCACAACAACGAGCGGAGCGCCGGGTGTCTAAAGCACAGCAAGTTGGCACAGTAGGGGGCACAGGTGGTGCATCAGCCAGTCATCTCAATCAGTCGACCCGTGGCAGCTGGTTCTGCCCCGTGACCTCCTGCCAGCGGGCGTTCGATACCTCACGTGGCCTCAATGTGCACATAGCCTGGCACAAGCGTCGTGGTGACGTCACCGCCACTTGGTGGCAAATGGCGGTTGTTGTAATGCACACACCTGTACGCATACAGACTTTACACGCAGTGTTGAGAGAATTCAAACGTGTATGTGGGTATGCACAAGTGTTTGTGTAATTTGTTTTGGACTTTAAAAAAAAGTTGGCTTGCGTTGCCACAGCAGTTACAGGTATAGGCTTGGCATGCACACGGCGTTATTGCTTTTGCAGGCAGGTGACCACTCGTTAGTGGGGTAATTAGTCCACTCATCGATTGGATGAGTCAAGGCTACTTGTCGGAAGTCGTCTCGAATTGTTTTTCTACATTACCATTATTACTGATGTTTGAACAAAAGTAATGGTCGATGAATAAACGTGCACCTTGTGCTTTTGTCCCAGTTTTTTTGTAACTGAAACTGCTATAGTTGCCACACACAATCTACCATTAAATAGTGTGTGCATCGTCCGTTCCACGTTTGTCGTTAAAACTTCACCGTCGAACACTGAAACAACACGCTTTCCTGGTGTGTAGGACAATCTTCCCGGGCTTGAGCTACAAGCGAATCGAAGACCCCCTCAACCCGGGCCACGTGCAGTACCACATTGTCGGGGTGCGACGGCGCCCGTCGCCGCTGCCCGCCCACGCGGCGTTCGCCCCGCACCGCCCGGGGACGCCGAATCGCGCCGGCGGCCTCAACCCTGGCGACGCCACGGCAGCGCCCGCCGCCCTGCCCTGCCCAGGATCCGCTCCTGGCGGCACCGCGCCATCACCCGGTCCGTCCCGCCCCCTGCTGCAACAAGCACAAACGCCGCCTATACGCTCGCACCGCCGGAGGCTTGCGTGCGCTGCAAATTGAGAGATGTTAACTGCCTCGCCCTGGTGTACAGGAGGTGTACAGAAGGTCAGGGGGTTCGATCCTGACCCTGACGCCTGCTGTATATTTGGAGTTTGCGTGCCTCTCTCCCCGGTGGTCACGTTGAGTTTTCTCCGGGTCCTCCGGTTTTTCCCTCCACATTTAAAATCAACGCGCGTTTAGAGTATTTTGGCTGGTATAAATTTCCACGTTATGGGCCACTTTGTTGAGCTATCATTTGTGGCCAGGTCACTTCTGAGAAAGAGCTGCATAGCTCAGTGGGCCTTACCTGGTAAAATAAAAATATTTGAGTTTAAAATTGGCTCTGTCTAGCTGTTTGGACGTCCCGTAGGGGGGGTGGTGGTGTAGTAGCAGTAAAGGCCTGGTGGGTTTGCTTAGGCTGGTGCTAATTTATCTTATATCCCTGAGACAAGGGTGCAAATTGCAGTTTGATATGGTTGGAGTGAGTATATATAGGACAATAACTTTTGACTTCCTACAAAGTGGTATTCGTTTTATCCAACCCCCAGAGATATGAAGGGTTTCAAGAAGCCCTTACAGGGATTGGAACTCAAAATCTGTTGATTGTGAGCCAGCGAACACTCTAAATTGATTCCTTGTAGAAGGTTTCAGTTTGGTGTTTTAACATCTTAACACCTGTTTTGTTGCCAGAAAAAGGGGAAAAATCTATGATCATACTGTAAATTGTGTGCCACCTGGCCCAATGGAGTATCAGTACTGCTCTGAACAATGTTTGTATTGTTTAGCCAAAGCACATAGAGTCAAAGGAAGTAAGTTATGTGATAACACAAGTATCCTGGCTGTCCTGTTATCAGTCTACAGGCCCTAGCAGGTCTGAAAGGAGGCTTCTCGGCTTCATGCTATTCACGCTTTTTTACAGTTCCAAACTTAATAAAATAAAACTTAATCAAATCAAATTATTGTAACTAGACTTCATGTAGACATGTATTAAATGTTCATTTAACCTTAATGACTGATTATAAGCAAAAAATGCAGAGATAATTAGTTAAGTTTTTGGCCCGAGGATATTAGCTGTAGGTGGTGTAATCCTAGTTAACTAACTTATTTCGCGAACTGAAAATAACAACTCGGAAAATGTCAATTCTTTCCCATCCCACAGTCATCGGGCTCCAGGGCCCAATGGTGACGCTGCAGAGACCGCCCCAGGTGCTGCCCACCCACCAGTCACCGTGCCCGCCAGTCATCTACACCACGTCCACCATCCCACCGCCGGCCCTGCCCCTGCAGCCACCGCCGCCGTACCAGCCTACCGCTGGCAGAACGACCGGCCAGCCTGCGATGTCTCACTCGTTCCCAGCCTACCAAACGGTCGTGGTGTCGTCCTGCTCTGCCGCCAGCAAGCCGGGCATGGGTGTCATCATGACGCAAGCGAGGCTGCCGGCGTCTTCGACGATCACGGGCACCGCGCAGCAAGGCGGCGTCGTCGTCCATGCCAACGCTCAACCGGGGCAGCAGCAGCAGCAGCAGCAGCCGGGCGTGCTCCACTTCTCACAGGCGGGGCAGGTTATAACGAGCCAAGGCACCGTGCAGACCACGTACGCCGTGGTGTCGTCGACGCAGTTCGTGCACGTGACGCAATCGTCGGGCTTCCCCGTGCTGAACAGCTCCGCCTCGCCGGCGACGGTGGTGGTGACGACGCCGGGCGTGCAGCCGGCTGGCGCGTTGGTGACGACGCAGGTCCAGCCTGGCGCCACTCCAGCTGGCAGCCCGGTTGTCGTCGGCGGTGGCGGGTGCAGTGCTGGCGCCATTCCCGTCGGCCAGCCGATGCTGCAGATGACCCAGCCGCCGTCCGCCATCACCGCATGCCACATCCCGGTGATACAGTCGGCAGCGCAGCCGAGCGGCGCTGTGGCTAACCACGTTCAGGTGCCGCAAACGATGGACGTCTCCGTGCAGAACTCTGTTGCGCGGTTCCAAGTCGTCTCGCAGCATCAGCAACAGCAGCCGCTCAACCAGCAGCAGCAGCAGCAGCATTTGGCTCTTTATCAAGGTCAGGTTCATCACGTGACGAGCTCCGCGGGCCATGTCGCCTTTCTTCACCAGGCCCTGCCGACACAAGGGGGCAGCACCGTAGCGGCAGCAGTCGGCCCTGTGGCCGTAGCAACGGCCGCGACTTCGCAACAGGAGCCCGTGATGCTCAGCGCCGCGCCCCACCAGCAACAGCACCACGCGCTCGCGTCGGCACCGACGGTCATCCAGAGTCCAACGAGACACACCTTCCAAAACATCGCGCCGAAGCCAGCCACTGGCACTCCCACGCCTGCACCCAGCCTGCAGAGCCCGCAGCAGGTGCACGTTATTGTTGGGCAGCAGGGCGGCACGTGCGTGGCACCGGGCGGCCCCCAGCACGTCCCTGCTGTGCATCAGATAGTGCTCGCTGGGCAGCCACACCAGCGGCAACTCGCCCCAACTCCGCACGGCAGCGGTGGCGGCATTGGCAGCATGGCGGGAGTACAGCCGCAGACGTCCGCTTGTGTGACCCCGCAGGTGGTCGGAATACCTTCCGGTGTCCCCACGCTAAACCAGATGCTCACGATACGTTGCCAGCACCAGCAACAGCAGCAGCAGCAGCAGCAGCAGCCAATTCAGCCGGCGGTCAGCGGAGCAGTGGCCCAGCAGCAGGCGACCCCGATGCAGGACTCCACATCGCCGTTGGTGAAGCAGCTGCTCTTGCCGCGGAGAAATGCCGTGACGCCCACCGGCAAGATGATCCTGACGGTCCCGCAGACGGCGCAAACCTTGCCGAGGCCAGCAAGCCCACAGGTGGTCTACCAGGTGACATCTGGACCGGGCGCGGGTGGCCTTGTCACGGCGCAGGGTGGACAGCTGCAGCAGTTTGTGGTCGGGCAGGCAGGGCCAGCATCAGGGCAGCACTTGGTGGTGGGCCAAGCAGGTGGGCAGCAGATAATAGTTGGGCAGGCAGCATGCCCACACGCACCTCAGATCGTAGTCGGGCCAGCAGCAAGCGGACAGCAGATCGTGATGAGTGGACAGCCGCAGGTTGTTGGCAGCGGGCAGCCCACATTACCGGGTACACCGCAGCAGCAGCAGCAGCAGCAACAACAACAGCAGCTTCTGGTGGGACCAACGACGAATCACGGGCTCCCCACGCAGCAGATTGTGATGGGACAACCGGCATCGCATCTACCAGGAGCGCAGGCTCATCCGTTCTTGGTTGGCCAGAGTTCATTCCAGGTAATACATCACACGTCGCAGAGCGGCATACAGACGCTTCCCATCTCCCACATGCAGTTGGTGCCGGGCCCTATCATCAGCAGTGGGGCCAGCCAAGTAGCCATCACCATGATGCCAAGCACAGGCTTTGCAGCGAGCAGCGCGGGAAATTCGTCCGTGATCAGTGCGACTCCGGCAACGCACAACCATGGGATGCCCATGCCCGCGTTGAACAACATCAGCTCGCCGCTCACCGGGGGGGGCAGCTCGCTCTGGCTAAACCAGACCAACCTGGCAGCTGACGCCGTCCTGTCGCTACCACCGCCCGCAGGGGCGGCGGTGGTAGCGCCAGAACTCAAGGCGGAAGCGCTCGGCACACCAATGGGGTGCGACGATTCCAAGAACAGCCCCACTCGGCCGCCTGACAGCCCGAGCCGGCCGGCAGCTAATGGTGAGGCGTCTGCTACGAATTTCTCAGCCCTTCCCAACGGCAGGAATAACAAAGTGGAACTACCTCTCAGCCCGCCGTGCCCAGGCAACATGACGTGCGAACAGCAGCAGCAGCAGCAGCAGCAGATCAACCCCGTGAACCTCAATTCCACCGGCATCCTGGACAGCACTCAGGATCTCAAAAGCGAACTCTTGAAGCAGCAGCAGCGCCCGCTGGTGAACGGCGACTCCGACATGACCAAGGGAGAGGAGACGCACATACCCAACAGCATCCACAATCACAAGGCCACGCCGGTGCAGAACCACATGGGCAATGGTGAGCTGTCGGACGAGAGGGACTCGAAACCGCAGTGTCTGCCCTCGACGAACGGACCCACGTCCGCGCTGTGTTCGGGCTGCGACGCGCCGTCCCCGACAGCGCCCCCCGCCGTGTCGCACAACGGCACGGCGCCCGGCTCGCCCAAGCCCCAGGCGCCGCATGGCAGTGCCAGGTCCGAGCAGTGTCCGGCCGCCCCCCCCACGGCGACGGCAACGCCTGCGCCGACGACGAACCCCTCGCCCACTCCCATGTTGACCACGACAGTGTCTCATGATGCACAGACGGCGGCGTCGCCGGCGGCGGTGCAGGCGGTAGCGCCGAAGGACGGTGACTGTAAGCGACCGCCACTCAAGAGGCCGCACGATGGCTCGGATGCCCTGCTTGCCACGGCCGTGCCGAACAAGGTCGGCGTGCGGATAGTGTCGGCCGGCGAGTCGCTAACCAGGACTGCGGCGTGCGCCCCAGCTGAAATGGTGCAGCAGCAGCAGCAGGCAACACAGCAAGTGATGCAGATACCCCCTGCTGCGGTCCCGGCAACCCCCCCTACGCCACCACCGGCACCACCGTCCCTTGAGCTGACACGCAAGCCCAACCAGCACTTCATGTGCCTGTGGAAGGGGTGCAGACGGTACGTTGGCGCGCTCCAATCTTTAGTATGTCACGTTAGAGCAAGGAAAATGTTTGGCCTGTTGCGTGTTCGAGAGTCTCCATGTGTCCTCTCGTTTTCAGTGCAAAAAAATAAGTCCCACGGGTTTATGGAGAGTGCAAATGCACGACATGTATACACAAGTCGGTGTAATGAATGTGACCGATATCAATTTGCATTTGTTAAGCAATGTTCATAGCCTGATCTATATACAGTGAGTGGACTCACTTTTTTTGACATTTCAGTCATGTGGACTGTACTAACAGTAATTGATTGTAATTTTTTTTACCAAATTGTTTTGGGAAGCCTCCTGGCTGACCCAAATTTTGTCTTTCTGGGATCTGGATATGAGAGTTTTTACTGCTCTTCCACTTTCACTCAAACCTATGTTTTAAGATTAACTATTTGTCGTCTGATGCCTTAATTTATTCGATAACATTTTTGGGGAAAATGTGCTCGCGTTGCTATGGATAGACTTGGTGAGAGCGTTTCTCCCTGCCCGATGCTTCTCGTTTATACTTTGTTGCATCTTTACACGTGGACTTGCACACAGCTCAGAGAACAAAATGCAAATCTAACACCAGCACATCGAATGTCAAGAAAAGCAAGCGGGCTTAGGCAGGACGCCGCTGGAAGGGATAATTGCAGAAGGACAAAATTGGTGGTGAATTGGCAGCCAAAGGAGGAAAGACACCTGAGAGAATGACCAACATGGAGATGGAGTGATGAGATCGCGTGTGTGTCTGTACGCCAGTGAGCGAGCGAGAGAACTTGCAAACTCCCACACCTCCGGTGCGAAAGCAGTTCAACATACACACAAACTGCCCGCATGTTTTAGATACTTCTACAACCACCTGTAACCAATCCCAAAGGTGTGTGCTGCATGGGCGTGGTTGCTGGCCACCTACCCCCTCGTGTGCCGTACCGGCCTTCAAAGGTGCTGCTACTCGCTACTTAACAGCACTTGCCCTAATAGTCTGTTGAAGGCTACACGGGAGACCTTTGTCTTGTGTTTATACACGCGCGGTCCACTTGTCCCATGGTGGACCAACCTGAGATCCCCAGGTGAAATTGCGACTTATGAATGTCAAATTATTTTCGTTGTTGTTACGCTCGACGCGTGTGAACGTGGTTTTGCGTTCTCCCAGGTGGTTCGAGACGAACGGCCACGTGTTCCGGCACGCGGTGAGCGAACACGGCCGGGCGGGCGTGTACCCGGGCCGCTGTCTCTGGGAGGCGTGCGAGGCCCATGATCGCCAGCGTTTGTCTTTCATCACTCACCTCCAGGTCAGCGCGTTGCGACGCACGCACACGCACACGCACACACACTGACGTGCTTGTGTCGGCACAGAAGCGTTCGCCGCACTGTGCTTGTGGATGTGTGTAATGTGATTGTAATTAGGTGGTGTAGCAGTTTAGCAGTAGTGTAGCGGTCAGCGCGCTGCACTCACAGCCACCAACACCAGTGACAATGATCTGAAGAAGTCTTGTGCCTCTCCTCGGTCCGCTAGGCCTCGAATGAGTACCTGCTGCTGCGGTGTGTAAACATTGCCACGAGGGAGACCAAGGAGGCCGGGCGTGGTGTTGGCCACCCACCCACCCACCCCCCCCCCCTCGTGGGTGCACGTTAACAGCACTTGCCCCAACAGTCTGTTAAGTCTGTTAAGGCTATATGGGGGGGATCTTTGTCGACTCCGACTCAAATGTGCATTTCCACAAGGAAATAACTTGGTTTCTTGGGGTGCATAATTATTTGCAAAAATTGGCTACACACAGCATCGCATTCATTGCTCTCAATGTTTCAATTTTTTTAGAAACCCAGTCATAGTTTAATTGGGAATTACCAAATCACAGACCTTTAATGTGCACATAAAGACACTGACATCTAATTCGAAATAAGAGGCAGCCAAAGTGAAAATATCTGTCTACAGAAAACGAAATGTTTACTGTTATGTCAGCCAGACATTTTTTTGTGAATGCGTTCTCACATTGTGAAAGGGCATCAATACAAAACAATATTAGCTCAAATAAACCAATATTAAGTAAAGCAACGCCTTGCATTGTAAATATTTTAGTAGCCTGATCCCTTTCAAGCATTGCACCTTTACCCACCCAGTTTAATGATGTTGATTTACAATACAGTATGTTAATGCCAAGATGTGAGGTTGATCGATCAATGTTTATTACTAGATGTCATTATAATTGATGCCAGGCCTACCATTTAAAGCAATGCGATTGTATCTTTGACGTTAAACGCGTGTTAACAAACGGCGTGCATGTTGGTTTTAAAGGCTTATACGCTGAGCGTTAACCGCGATGGCATGTGTTTTCGTTTGTTTCCAGGATAAGCACTGTACGAAAGAAGCCTTGCAGGCAGGGCTACAAAAACTGGAAGAAAAAATACAGTCCGAAAAGCAGCAGCAGCAGCAGCCTTCCAGGTGAGCTCGCCAACAGTGTCCAACAATCGCCTGCGTACACTGCCATGAGAAACAGTGGAGGCTTCCCGTAGTTGTGTACGCTAGCGCACGTAAACACGTGTCGCGGGGTAAATCAAACGGGATGTTAAACTAGGTAGGAGAAAATTATTTCCAGTTTTCAGGCCAATTTTGTGGCAACCAAAAAACTTGAATAGTCATTCCACATTGAACCCCAACCGAGTATTTGACACTTATTCTATTCCAGCTCTTGCCAGATAGGCAACGTCAAATATCCACCCTAATATGTTGCAATAAAAGTTTTCTTTTTTTAACAGCCACATGTCACTCCATCCCATGCCTTCATCTCTCTCCTTACATACATTTTCCCCATTTAATCTCATTCATATTCATTCCTTCACTATCTTTTTTTTTTTGCCTTCCTGCTTCCCATCCTTCCCCATTGTACCTTCTCCTTCGATACTGAAATCTCTCTTCTTCCCACATACCCTTGTACCCTCCATCTCCCTCCTTCCCCTTCCCTCCCTCCGCTCTCCCCCTCCCTCCGCTCCCATCTCTCCCCCCCCCCCCCTCTTCTCTGTTCATCTCCGTCCGTCCGCCTGTGCACCACCTCTCGGCCAAATCGTGTCTCTCAAACACTGTCTTGTCTGCCCCCGTTTTTCGCCCCCGCAGCCACGCTCCCTCAAACCCCCCCGCGGCAGCATCGACGGCAGCGTCGGCGCGACCGCCGGCAACGCCGCCGCTGGCTGGCACTGCCCCGGGGTTTGCCGCGCACGGCCGCCCGGTGAAAACCCTGGCGGGACACCCGGGTGCCGCCATGCTCGCTCTGCGCCGGGGTTCGCGCTCGCTCACCTTCCGCGACTTCACGGTAAACGGCTCGTGCACGGGCGATGCTGCTCCGGGGGGGGGGGGGGGCTGGTCCCCCCGTTCGTTCACCTGCCGATTTTAACATGTTAACCAAACCGAAGCTAACTCGGCCTGGTATGCAGGAGGTCGTGGGTTCCTTTCCAACCCTTTTGACGCCTGTTGTATATTTGGCGTTTGCATGTTCTCCCCGTGGTCGCGTGGATTTTTTTTTCCCGCTCTACATTTAGAATCGACGTCCGTTTGGAATATTTGGCTGCGGTCAATTTCCACGTGATAAGCCACTTCGTTCAGCTTATTATTTGTGGACAGGTCGCTTCTGAAGAAGAGCTGTATAGCTCAGTGGGCCTTGGTAAAATAAAAATAGTTTAGCTTAGATTCTAAATGAGGGAAAAACCGGAGGGCCTGGGGAAAAATCCACACGACTCTGGTGAGAGCATGCAAACTAAAAATATACAGGTGTCAGGGTTTGGATCGAACCCACGACTTCCAGTATACCAGGTGAGGTAGTTAACATGATCTTTTTGGTACCACACGCAGTTTGTGTGTCCCAAGCTCTCGAAAATAAATTTTAAGCTTTGTTAATGTGTGAGATTCTGCACGTCATGTGTGTGAGAGCGTCGGGTGTGGGACAAATGTGTTAAGAAGCATTTTCAGGTTATTTGCAGCTCGTCACGAGGCTTTGCTGTAAAGCAGCAGTAGTGCTTGAAATATTGGAAGAGAAAAAGACAGTAATATTATTTTAATAAGTTGCGGCCAGGGATATCAGAAGCCAATCAGGATGATGCACCGTATCTCCTGTGACCACACAGGAGTGCACGAGCTGATCTGGCAGTGAATCAAGAGGGCTCTGGCAGGGTAATTGAAGGCTTTGGACGAGAAACGGGCGTGCTTGGAATGCATTGCGCTTAAAATCGGTCTAGCTCAAGCGGTGGTTTTTTTTGTCGTTGTTGGTATCCACGGGACGCGTGGAATGTAAGGGCGCACCAAGCCGTGGACATTGGCAGCGGCTCTCAAAATAATATTTACTTTTTAAACGAAGAGGTCATCGCTTACTCGACCGCTTCTTGGGATGTCGGCTACTGTGGCGCCCGGCCAGCAGCATTGGTTCAATCGTACGACACGTTGTCTTTCGTCTGGTGTGCTGTCCAGGATGACAAGGAAGGACCCATCACAAAGAGTATCAGGATAACGGCTTGTCTCGTGCTCCGCAATATTGCCAGGCACTCAGAGTCCGGGAGGAGGTATGCATCTGCACGTTTGAGAACACGGACAGCATTTCCTTTTTGCACGGAGATGAAGCTTGTTGTAATTACTGGCGAAACGTCATACTCAGATTGCACATGTTGTGGCTTTGCTCTGCAACGCACCCGGTAGGCTGTACCAGTAACGAATTGGCATGTTCTGTTTACGTGACAAAACTCACTAATTGGCCGTGTCGGGTGGTGGTGGGTTTAACGACACATTTATATATTTACGCGATCTAACCCCAAAAGAGTGATTTTATACATGTGTGCTATGTATATGTATGCGGTCCATTGTCAATATATTGCTGGATAAAGACCTCCCCCACGTTGCGTTGGTCAGTGCGGGTGTTGGTAGTGATGGGTCACCCAGGTCTGGCCGACACCATCATGGGCGAGTGTCTGGAATTGCAACGTGTTACAGTATAGGTGGTACCTCAATAGCAATGGTTCTTCACCTGGGGTTGCACGCACCCCCTGGGGGTGCGAGATGCCATTTCTGAGGACATAAAGGGGTGCAGGCTGCAGGTAAGATTAAGAACCACTGCTCTATAGTATAGCACGGTAATATATAATATATTATCACACGTCCTGCAGCTATATAAAACGATGTTATTGGCCATGATAGCAATTTTAATATATGCTGTGTATGTAGTGGCTGAGGACCACATAAACGATTTCTCGTTCGTGGGGGGGGGAGCCTCAAATTTGTAATATTTCCTCGTGCTTTGTGATGGGTAAGGTGAACCCCCTAACACCCCCCCTGATGCTGGAGAGAAACCCCCCCCAAGCGTTCTGGCGAGTCGCTCACGAGCCGCAGCTTTCGCGGCCTAGGATAACGCATCAGCTTCCACGGCCCCCCCCACCACCCCCCGCTCATCGTCTCTGCGTTCTGACGCGCTGGCCATGTACCCTGACCGCAGGCTGGTGCGTCGGCACGAGGCTCACCTCTCCACGATGGCGCTGAGCGGCATGGAGGGCTCGAGCACGCTCGCCAAGTGTCTGTACGAACTCGCGCAGCACCCGCCGTCGCCGCAGAGGCGGCACGCGCGCCTTCCCGCGGACGACGGCCAGAGACTCTAGCGCCCTCGGACGGACGGTTTGGTACGTGCGCGTCTCGCGTACGTGCGCGTCTCTCTAACTGCAGCGGACAATCACGGCGGCGGCGGCGGCGGCGGCGGCGGCGGTGGTGGTGGTGGTGGTGGTGTGGTGGTGGTGGTGTGGTGTGGGGTGAACTCTCCCGGAAAGGAGGTGAACTCGCAAAAATGGTCCTGGCACGCGCACGTGAGAGAGAGAGAGAGAGACGCCGCCGCAGCGTGAAGTTGCGATAGTGTCCCGTTGCGCACCTCCCCACCACCGCCCCCCCCGCCCCCCAAACTCCCCCACCACCTCATCCCTCCCCGCCCACCCCCCTCCCATTGCTTCCCTTCTTCCCAGCTGCTCCGACGTCTCATCCGGCCTCTGCAAAGAAGAAAAAAGTATCTATTTTTTGAAAATCTTGGACATTACCTGGAGAATCGCTCGTCCGCCGTACGTTTCCTCAATTCTGTGTGGAATATCTTCTTCGTCTTGTGCGGTGGGGCGTGGGAAGAAAAATACGTTTTAAAGTAGAGAGACCGGTAGCAGCGGTGGCAGTCATTTTAAAATATTGATCCTTAGATAGTATAGATTTGTGTTTTTTCCCGAGTAGATATATTCCACTTTAGGATTCTAGAGAGAGAGACACACACACACACACTGGGAATACTTTTTTTTTTTCAGAAAGTGAGGATTTTTAAAATAAAACAAAAACAGTGGTTGTTTACTATAATATAAGGGTAAATTTATTCGATACAATGGCATTACATATTTTAATATACAAAGGGTAGATGCCTTTTCCCTACTTTTAAACCAAGATATTACAATACATTTGAACCCGCATTGGTTAGGGCCTTTGAGTTTATTTTAAAATGGTTGAAATATTGAGGATTGGTGACGTCTCTCGGTCAGTTCATTTGATAGAAAGTTACAGCTTCTTAAAGTTCAGTCAACTTTTGTTTTCATCAGTATATACAAGAGACTATTGTAAATTATTGTGGCTACTTTGTTGAATTTATTGTGTAAATTAAAAAGACACCTGCATTAAAATTACGGAATGAACGTTTCCAACTGAATGCGAGCGGTCATTCAAGCGGTAAAACTTGATGCAAAATACCTTTGCAAAAAAAAAAATAAACGTGTAGATGCTTTATTTTTTATTTTGTGTTTTTGTGCCCACTTGCTTTTGCGGTAGAGTTTAACGGTAGCCGGTGCGCTTCCGCACGCTGACAAACTCGAACGCTCGGCAACTTGGAACCACGCGCCATGATTTGAGAGGTGTACCACGTTTATTGGGTATTCACAGGCGCGCGGGGCGTGCTTGCTAGAGTTTCACAGTTACGTTTTTTTTTCATATCTCAGAAGAGGACTTGGCAACGTACGATATATTTGTACCCATTTTTGTGCGTGCGTGCGTGCGTGCGCAAAGTCGCAAACAATCCCGGTGCTAACTGTAAACCTGCTGCAAACTTTGCACAAGACGTTTCGGTTCAAGACTCCTCCGCGCGTTATGTTCCCTCTTCCTTTGGTCGCAACGGTGGGGGGCGGGGGGCGGGGGTTGGGGGGGGTGGGGGCGGAAGTTTGGCAACAGCGCTCCCAACAGCGCTCCCCGCAGCGCTTCCCGTCCCGTCGCGTACAATGGCCCACAGCGTCCAGCGAGGGGCCAGCGACGAGGAGCAAGCAGCCTAGAACGGAGAATTAAATCGGCGGCCGCTGCACGCTTTATTGACCCGTTGCCGTCTCTGAGGCTCCGGACATTTGAGCCGGATCTCCTTCTACTTTACTCCTTTCAATCCTCCCCTCCTCCACTCCCCGACCGCCCCTGCCATTTCTTAGCCGTTAAAATCCATGGCCTTTCCCCGTCTCTACGCTGCCGCTCCCCCCACCCCACCACCCCCCCCCCCCCCCCCACAGCAGCAGGATGTCCTAAGGCAAATTGAGCTGGCCACCTACTGCTCCATTAGTATTGGAAAAACATTGCAGAGTTTGATTTTGGGTTCGTGTTTGAGAACAAACGTTGCGAAGCATGGGGGAGAGAGTTAAAGCCCCCCTCGACGGAATGTCCTGGATGCTGTCGTTTGTGCTCGTTGAGCACCGTTGCAGCGCCCTGAACGTTATTGCATTTTGCTTACTTCTAAGTGTGAATAGTTTTTTTTGTTTGGGTTGTGGTAAACTGTTGTTCATTATGTGAGTATTTATAAAGAGCTCAATTGGAAAGTGCATCTTTGGACAGACTCGGTTGCAAAAGCGTTTTTTTCCCACTGTGCACCACAATATTGAATGATAACCAATTCTTACCAAAGCATTTTTTATTGGCTTAACTTTCCAGGTTTTAAAATTTCACATCTTTTTTTCATGAAATGCCCTTTGGATATTTTCAAATTAGAATTTTACAAATTAAGTGAGAAAGGCGAGTGCAGATTCATCGATTGGGGGTGGGGGGGGGAGATTCACACTGGAGAGAGTGTATCTCGAATTTGAAGGGTTTAAAAAAGTGAGTGCTGTTCTTGGTTGAATTAACACCAAGAAAGTACGCGTGTGTGAGCATCAATTGCCACAAGCTATGGATCGCCGCTACGGTGAAACGTGGACTGGTAATATCCTTATTTTGGTGCCCTATAAAATTAACTTGTGGTTTTATTTTTTTCCCCACCCCTACCCCCCGCCCACCCCACCCCTGTTCCTCCCCGCTGACTTAAAACGATGACGCAACCGCCGGTAATGAAGTCGCTGTTTAAAGTTGGAAAACACACATGCGCACGTGTGTGTGGGAGCCTGGCATACCGTATACCGGTGAAGACGATCAAGGCGCGGGAATAAGGCCGTGCGCTCAGAACACGTGCCCTAAGGTGGTCACCACACACGTGTGCTGTCCATCGATTTGGCGAGATTTACACAACAAAAAAAACTTGAACTTCTGTACTGAAATTCAGCACAGGGGGCCCATAGTGGACGAGGGGGACGGGGGGGGGGGTGGGGCGAGGACCGGGGTGGGGGCAGCGATTGGAGCAGTCAGGAGGTGGGCATGGAGAAAAAGCCAGGCGACCACCAACCTGCCGTGCGTGCCACGGAAAACAATGCCTTGCGAAATGAAGTTCTTTTAAAGGCGCGAAGAAGATATGATGGGGAGGTGTGTGTGTGTGGGGGGGGGGGGGGGGGTTAAAGGAGAAAATATAAAACACAAACACTCAGCGAATTCACAAGTTGGAAAGTATGCGTTTTTGTTCATTTGTTTTTCGCAGTTGTGTGTGTTTTTTTAAAGTTCACGCAACGCCAAGACTGTTAGAGCAAGAAGCATCGATTAGAGATGGGGGAGCCGGTAGAGGGGAAAGAGGATTTTTCCCCCCGAGTGAGTTTGGTTTTCGGTGACATTTTGTCTTCACACCAGCATAAACTAACCTGATGTTTCAGCAAGAAAACAGAACGATGTATAGTGTAAACAATTATGGACCACTCTTCACGCTTAAACACTTGGACCAGAGCTCTCGGACTCCTGACAGCTTTCTGCATTAGACCCACGCTTAAAAATAATAACGTTAAAAAGATAGATATGTATGCATATATCCAATCTCTTGCGTTGTATTGTAAAAAAAAAATGGTCATTTGTAAAGGTGTTATTGCTGAATATTTTTTACACATTGGTCCAGGGACAGGTCAAGTAAAAAGATGCTTGTACGAGGGCAAGTTTTCCTGTGGGATTATAATCTCCTTTTACAATAAATTAAATTCCTTTGTGAAGAAAAAAACATTTACAAAAAAAGTTAAATGTAAGTAAAATAGAAAGAAAAAAATCAATTGTCATGTAACTGAAACACGTGAGAATGGTTTAGCTTTCGTTTTGGGGGGTTTTATTGTTTGTGTCGGTTGATATTGATGTACATATGTGAATAGTGTGCATTGTGCACTACCCATTTAAAAGGGGTAGTTTATACTCTTAAACACCAGTGGCAGCCGAAAGGTCTTCATTTTGTGTGCATGAACGCAAAGTGAAATGGCTGAGAATTTACACAAATCGCTCGGCGTTTCTTTTTTGAATTATAACTTTTTTTTTTACAACAATAAAGTTCATGAATAATAAAATAAACGTTTAAATGGTAAAATTATTTAATGCAATCTTATTTCTCCGTTTTTCACGGTACGGATGTAACATTTGTTTAAACAAAAAAAATTGAGAAAAATGTGACCAGTTGTGACTATGTATGTGTACCGTATACTCACAACCTGATTGTAATGTTCGTCCGGTAACGGAGCGTTTCTCAAAATTTGGAATTTTCTGTCGTCCCCACCCCTCTACCGTTAAGCAGCTGGTCGCCTGTCAGCGCACCAACCAGTGGACGTTTTTAATCCCAAACGCAAACCTGATGTTTAGTACAAATATCTACTTGTATAGGAGGTTAATTTTTGTATGTAAAAATTGGTTTAATACATACATTTTATACAGGAATTTCTTCTTTGTATTATATTTGTATTTCTGTGCCAGTGTGAAATGTTCCATACTCGTGTTTCTGTTTTTCCCCCTCTCTCTTTTTTTTTTACTTAAAACGTCCTCGTTTAAAATTGTCTGCGTGCGCTTCCGCTGTGTACATGCGGTGCCCCCAAAATAATCCTTCAAATGTGTAACTTAATTTGCTACCCCCGCACCCCGTTTCCCATTTAAAATAGCGGCGAAAAAAAAGTGAATGAGACGTGTGTGTCCTCCTCCTCCTACCGCCCCCCCCCTCTCCCCATCAACAGTTTTAACCGCTGTGAACCTGCCAAGAATAGCATTTTTTTCTGCTTTGTTGAGTTTGTGAATAAAAAGTCTGCGCAAATTACACAGTTCATTCGGGCTTCTTCCATTAAATCCATTTTGACGGAAGGTCACAAACCCCCATGCCACCACCGCGTTCTAGAACGAGGCTGGCGGGAGAACAGCCTGAATGTCCGGGCTATGCCTACTTTCTTGAGAAATGCATCTGTAGCATTACATTGCACTAGACCACGCAAGAATGATGGAAGTGGTACTTAAGAAGTGTGCATGGTTTATCCTTAAGTTATTGCCAGTGTCAATATTCAGTACATATTTCTTCCCTCCGATATATATGTATACCAACGGTGATTTACATTTGAAGACAACATTAAAGTGCTTTTTTTAGGGGGGGGGGGGGGCGTTGATATTACCAACCTTTAAGTCAAACGGTGTGAAACCGCAAAATCCGCAGTTTAAATTGGCTTGTTCGCTGTACACCTGTGGTTAAGAATTATACGTAGTCAAGTATTACTCTTGGTCGGTAGAGGTTCACACAACCAGCAGACCTCTTAAGATTACTGGTTCCCTACACTTGTAGATAACAGCCATTGAGGGTGGGCAGCTTTGAAAACTACGTGCAAAGTTCACGTCAAGGGGCGTCTATGGTCTTAATCGGAGTGAGGTGTGAGTTCGGCTTGAGGGAATGTCGCCCCTCCACCACGACGCATAGCTCGTAAAAGCTCCTTCGAATTCCTTCTGACAACAACCGTGTGGTTGAGAAGCCGTTGCGGTGAACCGCGACTCCATATTAGGGCAACATTTTGACAACATTTAAGGTCGAACGCTTCTCTCGACTTGAACAAAACAAATATATACGAGTCTGCTGAACACAGCCACGTACGTGTGTGTGCGCAGGGTGTATAAGATACGTAGCAGTGTCAGGTGTGCGCTGGGTCTTTCAACATGTAGTGATACGCAGGGCCTCATTTGATTTATCAACCTTTCATGCACTTCGAGGATGTCAATACAGCTGTTAATGATCGGTTAAACTCATACCTGACCGCACACCGTTAACTCTTATTGGAAACAGGACAAATAGGACCACAGTATAAATGATAACATGCATGCCCCCGTGCGCATTTTGCTGACTGGAATACCAGATTGGTTTAAGGGCCAGAGCACGTCGATGAACTTCCCCGATCCGAGTAACTTTTGAGGAACGTTCGACCAAATGCCGCGATGGCCCCCAATATCGGCAGGCGACAGTCAAATGCAGAGACGTCGCTCGGATAGAGGCGTAGTGTAGAGACGAAGACCAGCGGGTAAAATAATTGGGGTGGCCTGCCTTCGTGTCAATTTAGGGACATCTATGTTTGTCAAATTTTGGAGTGTTGTTGGTAACATGTATGCACGTTTGTTGAACTTATTTCGCGCCGTACGTAGCCAACCGTGCTAATCGGAGGTGCCGGGGAGAAGGACAACAAACTAAGCGCACAAAAATCAATTGGAAGGAAATGGATTTTCGGTAACGAGTATTGATTGGTTCGTGAAAAAAAATTGCAGACAGATTTTTTTTTTTTTAAAGCCACATCTAACGATCCTATCGTGAGCCCACGAGTTTGGAGCGCGGTGCCATGTGGCAATTTTGCAGAAGTTCACTGCGATAGTAACGCTGTATATTGGAGAGGAGCGTCGGCGGTTGGGGGGGGGGGGGTGAATGTCAAACCCAGGTGGTGCACTGCTGCCTCGGACTCTTGACGAATATTGTCTCGTTTCACAAATCCAGCGAAAGCGGTGCAATGGTCCCACGAAATGCAATGTTTAAGGCTCAGCAGAGTGCACGGTATAAGCAAGCATCGTTTGTGGGGGGTGGGGGGGGTATAGGTTTCTCGAGAAATGTTTTGTTATATCAGTAATGTCACCAGCCTTGTAGAATTTGGGACACTTTCCACAAATTGAAGTTGGTCCCAACTTTGGGGCTGTTGTGTCGGCTTTCTTTATTCCCATGTGTGTGGTCTTATTTAAGTGCATTTAAAAATCTATACATATATATGATTTGTTGAAAACAGCTGTCCGTGTGAGTTGTGTTTTTCTTTTCGGCCACAAGGAAAAACTGCGCGCACACCCAAACTGGTGGCTTTGTTGTAGACTATCCCTTGTGGTGAGCACACACGACGTTTTGGGTTGTTGTTGGCTTATTATTTTTTATTCTGAAGGTTTTGTGAAAATATTTCGGCGCCCGTCCATCTAAACATTCCCGAGGCATTTCAGGGCGGGGGGGGGGTGGGAGATCCTGAAATTTCAAGCATTATATTGGGTGTAGGGTGTAAAATATAAGTAATTAATAATGGGGGAGAAAAAAATCAGTTGCATTGATTGTTTTTTTTATGAGAACGAGTTCACGATGGCAGCTTTGTTCATTTCGGCGGTGTGGCTAAGGAAAACGACAAGAACTCGATGCGATTAAAAAAAATTAAAGGAAATACGGGGGAAAAAAACGAGGTGCTCGCTGAGTGCTGTTTGTGTACAAGTGTTGAATAATTCCAATTTGTCTTAAAGCGGGCTTCTTTTATTTTATTAAAACCATTTTGCCCACAATTCTGTATTATCAACTGTATCATCGACGACCTGTCCTTGTCTTACCCCCCCCTCCACCTCCTACTGCCGGATTCCCCATCATCTCCTCCACCTCCCACCCACCCAGCCATCCCACCCCTCCTGATCCTCCCCCCCCCTCCTCCCATCATCCATGTATTCTATATTCCACAGCCCGGCTAGCCCCCCCCCCCCCCCTAGAGCTTGCAAATTGCGCTAGCACTGGTTTTACAAACTTTGGAGACGTTTGTAGTTTTAAACAAATGTTATAAAATAAAAAAAAAACCTTTTTAAGTGTTTTGAAATAATGAAACCGGTGTCTGAGTCTTCATTCCCGTTGTGTCAAAGTAACATTGCACACGCGCGCGCGTGTGTGTGGTTCGGTTCTTCGTCCACTTGTGAATTGCGAGTCGAACCTCGAACCTAAAAGCACTCGGAGCCAGGTCAAGAGCACCCCCGGTGGCTAGATGTTAATTACTTCGCTCAGTATGCAGGAGATCGTGGGTTCGATCCCGACCCTGACGCCTGCTGTATATTTGGAGTTTGCGTGTCTCTCTCATCATCATCACGGTGGCTAGGAGATGTTAACTACTTCGCTCAGTATGCAGGAGATCGTGGGTTCGATCCCGACCCTGACGCCTGCTGTATATTTGGAGTTTGCGTGTCTCTCTCATCATCATCACGGTGGCTAGGAGATGTTAACTACCTCACCCGGTATGCAGGAGATCGTGGGTTCGATCCCGACCCTGACGCCTGTTGTGTATTTGGAGTTTGCGTGTCTCTCTCTTTCGCTGTCTCTCCGTGGTCGCGTGGATTTTTCTCGAGGTCCTCCGCTTTTTCCCCTCCACATTTAGAATTAAAGTCACGCGTTCAGAGTAATTGGGCTGCGATAAATTTCGACGTGATACGCGACTTCGTTTGGCCATCGTTTGTCAATGACGGGTCGCTTCTGAAAACGAGCTACGTCGCTCAGCGGGGCCTTAACCTGGTAAAATAAAGAATAGAATGAAGATCAAGGGTACACACAACTGTCGTCTCATTGGCAAGAGTGACCTGGGGAATTAGCTGCCAGGTGGTGGTGATGATTGCTCTGTGTAGAGGGCATGTGGTCCCAACCGCAACAAACTGTCGGTCATTTTCGAATTTTGGCAAAAATGTGGACTCTTGACGCCGGCACAAAGTGGCCTCACACCACCAATCTTGAACGTTCACTGAAGCAGACAAAGATCCCCCCTATAAGCCCCGTGTAGCCTTAACAGATTGTTGGGGCAAGTGCTGGTAGCGAGTCGCACCTATGAAGGCCGGCACGGCACACGGGGAGGGGGTGGTTGGCCAACACCACGCCCGGCCGCCTTTGTCTCCCTGGTGACAATGTTTTCGGTCGACTCAGTTGAGGCCGAGTCGACCTAGGGGAGGCCCAGGACCGGTTGGAAGATAATCGTCACTGCTGGTTGTCCGTGAGCGGGGGGGAATCGAACTCGGGTCGTCGGGGGTCGTAGCGCAGCGCTAACCGCTGCACCACCAAAGTTGGGAGTCCAGCAGTAGCCGCCGCTGGACTCGAACCGCGAACCTCTGCGGTGAGCGGCGAGGCGACGACGCCGCCCAAGCCCCTCCACCCCCCACCCCCCACCCCTCCTGGGTTAGTTCGCCATTGTGGTCGGAGTTTGCTGGCCGGAAGGCAAAACTAAATTGGAACTCGCAAGGTTCCTGAGTGCGTTGCAGCAACAACAACAACAACATCAGCAGCAACGACAGCGTGGATACATAATCTCATTGTGAAGTGCGCGGTGACGTCAACCACGGCGCTTGTGTACCAGGCTAGGTGCACTTGAAGGCCACGTGAAGTGTCGGAACGCCCGCTGGCACGGGGTCACGGGACAGACCCAGCAGGTGCCATGGGTCGACGGACTGAGATGACTGGCAGATGCACCACCTGTGCCCCCCCCACAGTGCCAACTTGCTGCGTTTTTATCCGCCCGGCGCTCCGCACGTTGTTGTGAGCATCGCTCCTCTTGCCCCCGCTGTTGCTGGAGGGCGACTGCCTCCGACTGAACCGGCAGCAGCGGCGTTCTTGTGCCCCCCCCATGCCGTGCGTTGCTCCCAATCATTTCGCCACCGCTCCTCACGGTTCCAAGTTGCCTGTCCCGCGAGACGAAGCCGTGACCACTCCGGCCTGACTCTTCATCGCCTTTTGCAGTTGGCGAAGAGAACGGCGAGAGCCGTCCACAAATCTGTTGTTGTTGTTTGTGTTTGTGTCTTCTGGTGACACCGAACATGAACCAGCAGGCGGCGCCGCAGCACACGGACTGGCACGCACGATGGAGGGTCCGAGTTCTTGTGGGGAAAACGGAACGTAATAACGTGTAACTTCTTTGTTTAATGAAACAAATTAAATACTCCCTCCCCCCTCCCCCCTCCCAATGTGACTTCTTAATAAGCGCGCGTCACCTCTGAAGACGTGGACTTTCCCTTAATGGTGAAACTCGCCATCGCTCGTTTGCAAAATCGGATTTCATCTCTACCTACGTGACTTTACCGAGAGAACCAAAGAGTATGGATTCCTGCAGTCACGAAAGCTTCAAATCAAGACTGAGTTCATCTCCTCCGACATCTGCGCCATTCGTCACCGAAGTGGGGGTGGGTGGGGGGGGGGGACATCACCACGGTGCCTGTGCCAGGCTACGTGCACGTTGAGACCTGAACGTGCCAGCATCTTATAATGAGCGTGGTCACGCGTACAGCGCATTCGTGACTACCACTGCGGCCTTAAAATGAAAAATTATCGATAATTGGCGACGTTTCGGACAATGGTCCTTCTCTTGATAGGGCGTGAGCAGGGTAGGTCGAGGTGTTTGGAATCTGAGTTCTACAAAGGGCACCTTCTTGATTTAACCATCACCACATTTATAATATATTATAACATATTACATTATTACAGGTTAGTATATTATTTGAATATACTATTACATTGTATTATTTTTTATAGGATTACATTATACTATTATATTACAAAGGTAAGGCCCACTGAGCTCTACACTTCTTTTTCAGAAGCTACTTGACTCTCACAAATGACAGCTCAACGGAAGTTGGCTCATCATCATCATCGTCGTCGTGTGGAAATGTTGAGCAGCCAAACACTCTGAACGCGTGGCGATGTTGATTCTGAATGCGGAGGGAAAACCGGAGGACCCCGAGAGAAATCCACGCGACCACCTGGGGAGAGTGACACCGCAAACTACAATTATACAGCAGGAGTCGTAATCGAACCCACGACCTCCTGTATACCACGCGAGATAGTTAACATCTCCTAGCCACCGTGATGATGATGAGAGAGACACGCAAACGCTAATATGCAGGAGGTGTCAGGGTCGAGATCGAACCCACGACCTCCTGTATACTACGAGGGAGTTAACATCTCCTAGCCACCGTGATGATGATGAGAGAGAGGACACGCAAACTCCAAATATACAGCAGGAGTCGTAATCGAACCCACGACCTCCTGTATACCAGGCGAGGTAGTTAACATCTCCTAGCCACCGCGGCGCCCCTGCTCTGCTGTGCTCCGGGGCGGCTGCTTGAGGCCTCCTGTGGAGTGAAGTTTGGAAGTCCGAGGTGGAGGTCCAGCCCGGTTGAGAGTCGGAACCTCCCAGGTGGCCTCTAACCTCACGGAGCAACTCCTCGCCACCGTGGTGTCCCGAGACGGTGGTGTGCGACTGTTCTTGCCGGGTGCGGGTTTTTGTTTGTGTGTTGCGCTTTTACCGGTAATGGAAAGAAGAACCCGACGCGTGACGCCAAACCTGCACGGGATTCGAATCACAGGATTCAGGCGTGGCGGTGATGGTGGTGGTGGTGATGGTGGTGATGGTGGCGGTGATGGTGGTGGTGATGGTGGTGATGGTGGTGGTGGTGATGGCGGTGGTGGTGGTGATCGTGGTGGTGGTGGTGATGGTTGTGGTGGTGGTGGTGATGGTGGTGGTGATGGTGGTGGTGATGGTGGTGGTGATGGTGATGGTGGTGATGGTGGTGATGATAATGGTGGTGGTGGTGATGGTGCTGATGATGGTGATGGTGGTGGTGATGGTGGTGGTGGTGGTGATGGTGGTGATGGTGGTGGTGGTGGTGGTGGTGATGGTGGTGGTGGTGGTGATGGTGGTGGTGATGGTGGTGGTGGTGATGGTGGTGATGATGGTGGTGGTGGTGATGGTGGTGATGATGGTGGTGGTGATGGTGGTGATGGTGGTGGTGATGGTGGTGATGGTGGTGGTGATGGTGGTGATGATGGTGGTGATGGTGGTGGTGATGGTGGTGATGATGGTGGTGGTGGTGGTGATGGTGGTGGTGGTGATGGTGGTGGTGGTGATGGTGGTGGTGGTGATGGTGGTGGTGGTGGTGATGGTGGTGGTGGTGATGGTGGTGATGATGGTGGTGATGATGCTGATGGTGGTGGTGGTGATGGTGGTGGTGGTGATGGTGGTGGTGGTGATGGTGGTGGTGATGGTGGTGATGATGGTGGTGATGATGCTGATGGTGATGATGCTGATGGTGGTGGTGGTGATGGTGGTGGTGATGGTGGTGGTGATGGTGGTGGTGGTGATGGTGGTGATGGTGGTGATGGTGGTGGTGATGGTGGTGGTGATGGTGATGGTGGTGATGGTGGTGATGGTGGTGGTGATGGTGATGGTGGTGATGGTGGTGGTGATGGTGATGGTGGTGGTGATGGTGGTGATGGTGGTGATGGTGATGGTGGATGATGATGGTGGTGGTGATGATGGTGTGGTGGTGGCTGCTGCCCCATGCCGAACGCCTCCAAGCTGAGCGGAAAGTGAATTCCGAAGCTTCGGTCAGAACGGCCGCTCGCTCCACACCAGGGGTCACCTCTCATCCAGCAGTGGATTGACACAGGCGATGTGTGTGGGGGGTGCAGTGTGTTTTATCGCCGCTCGCGACGTGACAGATTGCCCAATCGATACGCGACATGGTGCTGCTGTTGTTGCTGCTTTATTGTGTTAGCCTCATGTCGTGCCCTTGGTGGTTCAGAGCCAGTTCCGTTACGAAGCCCAGCATTTGTGTCGCAGCGAAGTCTGCTTCCGGGACGCTGAACAAACCGTGTCGTCTCAGTCGTAGAACGATGAACAGGCCGTTCGGTCTGTTGTACATTTATTTAGAGGCATTGCATTGCTCGCATTTTTAAGACAAACACATTTGTCAATAAAATAAAGAAGTTCAATAAACTGTGGACTTAAAATTACAAATATACATTTTTTTAATGTACACATATGATCGGTGACGTTTATTAATATTAGTGTCATCACATTCATAGGCAACATTTTCGGCAATGGTACTTCTGCATAGCACATACACAAAACGATGAATGATTACAATTAATGAATACACCATTCTTAATTAGGTATGTGCCAGGAAGAAGGACTGTAGGCCGAAACGTCGCCTGTAATTTTAGTTTCCCTTAAAACAAAGACGAAGATCTCCCGTACAGCCGTAACAGAATTTTGGGGGGACAAGCGCTGTTAGCGAGCACCTATGAAGGCGGGCACGGCACATGAAGGGGTGGGTGGCCAGCACCACGCCCGGCCGCCTTTGTCTCCCCAGTGGCGATGTTTACTACTACACACCACCGCACCAGGTACTCGTTTGAGTCGACCGAGGGGAGGCCCAGGACCGGTTCAGAGAATCGTCAGCGGTGTTGGCCGTGAGCGGGAATCGAACTCGGGTCGCCGGGTTCATAGCGCGACGTAGCGCTACCTACTACACTACCGCCACAAACACACAGACACACACAGTGATACACACACACACAGACACACATAGACACACAGACACACACAGAGACACACAGACACACAGAGACACACACAGACACACACAGTGATACACACACACAGTGATACACACACACACAGACACACACAGACACACACAGACACACATAGACACACACAGACACACACACACAGACACACACACACAGACACACACACAGACACACATAGACACACACACAGACACACAGTGATACACACACAGACACACACAGTGATGCACACACACAGACACACAGACACACACACAGACACACAGACACACACACACAGACACACATAGACACAGACACACACAGACACACACAGACAGACACACACAGACAGACACACACACAGACAAGAACAACAACAACCGCCATTTGCCACTAAGTGGCGGTGACGTCACCACGACGCTTGTGCCAGGCCATGTGCACCTTGAGGCCACGTGAAGTGTCGAACGCCCGTTGGCAGGAGGTCACGGGGCAGACCCAGGTGCCACGGGTCGACTGACTGAGATGACTGGCTGATGCACCACCTGTGCCCCCTACTGTGCCAACCTGCTGTGCTTTAGCCACCCGGCGCTCCGCTCGTTGTTGTGAGCGTCGCTCCTCCGGCCTCCGTTGTCGTTGGAGGGCGACTGCCTCCAACTGCCCAGTAGCGTCCTTCACGAGCCTCCTTCACAGAGGCCGATTTTGACACCGCTGGTACCAGTCATCGGCAAGTCCACTCAGCTCCACGTCCTCCTGTACCACATCACTCCATCTCTTCTCTAGCCCTGCCGCGCCCGTTTAACCCCCTCGATCCGGCCGAACAAAAGCTGTTTCGGCATGCGGTGGCTGGGCATGCGGGCTACATGACCCAGCCATCGCAGCCTTGCCTGCCGGAGGAGCTCACCGATGGGACCTTGCCCAGATCTTTCAAGGATTTGTGAGCTCTTCACACAATCCAGCCTGGTTAAACCCAAGATGGATCGTAGGCAGGCTAGCCTAAACGTTTATAACCGGCGAAGATGTTCCATTAGGGGGGTCCACGTTTCGCAAGCGTAGAGAAGGGAGGGAATGACCGTGGCCGAGAAGACCTGAAGCTTAGTGCGGAGCGACAGACCAGGTAGCTTCCACACAGCGTTACGCAAACTATGAAAATATATTGCCGCTCGACTGATTCGGAGTGAGACCTCTGCTGTTAAACTGGAACCACACAGACACAGACACACGTGGTGTCATGACCGACTAACGTGGAGTTTATATGTTAATGTGGCCTTAAGTCTAATGTGGAGTTTATATGTTAATGTAGAGTGAATACTAATGGAGAGTGTATATGTTAATGTGGAGTTAATACTAACGTGGAGTTTATATGTTAATGTTGAGTTAATACAAACGTGGAGTTTATATGTTAATGTGGAGTTAATACAAACGTGGAGTTTATATGTTAATGTGGAGTTAATACTAACGTGGATAGTATATGTTAATGTGGAGTTAATACAAACGTGGAGTTTATGTGTTAATGTGGAGTTAATACAAACGTGGAGTTTATATGTTAATGTGGAGTTAATACAAACGTGGAGATTATATGTTAATGTGGAGTTAATATTAACGTGGAGTTTGTATGTTAATGTGGAGTTAATACTAACGTGGAGATTATATGTTAATGTGGAGTTAATACTAACGTGGAGTTTATATGTTAATGTGGAGTTAATACTAACGTGGAGATTATATGTTAATGTGGAGTTAATATTAACGTGGAGTTTATATGTTAACGTGGAGTTAATACTAACATGGAGCTTATATGTTAATGTCGAGTTAATACTAACGTGGAGTTTATATGTTAATGTGGAGTTAATACAAACGTGGAGTTTATATGTTAATGTGGAGTTAATACAAACGTGGAGTTTATATGTTAATGTGGAGTTAATACTAACGTGGATAGTATATGTTAATGTGGAGTTAATACAAACGTGGAGTTTATATGTTAATGTGGAGTTAATACAAACGTGGAGTTTATATGTTAATGTGGAGTTAATACAAACGTGGAGATTATATGTTAATGTGGAGTTAATACTAACGTGGAGTTTGTATGTTAATGTGGAGTTAATACTAACGTGGAGATTATATGTTAATGTGGAGTTAATACTAACGTGGAGTTTATATGTTAATGTGGAGTTAATACTAACGTGCAGTTTATATGTTAACGTGGAGTTAATACTAACGTGGAGTTTATATGTTAATGTGGAGTTAATACTAACGTGGAGTTTATATGTTAACGTGGAGTTTATATGTTAACGTGGAGTTAATACTAACGTGGAGTTTGTATGTTAATGTTGAGTTAATGCTAACGTGGAGTTTGTATGTTAATGTTGAGTTAATACTAACGTGGAGTTTATATGTTAATGTGGAGTTAATACTAACGTGGAGCTTATATGTTAACGTGGAGTTTATATGTTAACGTGGAGTTAATACTAACGTGGAATGGCCCCTGTTGGCTATGTACTGTGCGAAAGAAGTTCCACGCACAATCAGCAGCATGGCCACCAAGTTGCTCCATTGTAAGGAGGGGGCGTGAGTCGTGGCCGAGATGCGAGGCCTTAGCAACGTTTGACGGCAGTGACAAATGAAGATGAGAGAGCAGAGACGGAGCTTGGGGGGGGGGGGGTGGGGGGGGAGCAGACCCATGGGGGGGGTGGAGACGTGGGGGGGGTGGAGATGTGAGGGGGGTGGAGAAGTGGGGGGCGTGGAGACGTGAGGGAAGGGGGTGGAGAAGTGGGGGGGGGGGGTGGAGACGTGGGGGGGGGTGAAGGGGGGGTGGAGACGTGGGGGGGGGGAGACGTGGGGGTGGGGTGGAGACGTGGCGGGGGGGGGGGTGGAGACGTGGGGGGGGGGGTGGAGACGTGGTGGGGGGGAGAGTCGTGGGGGGGGGGGGAGAGACGTGGGGGGGGGGTGGAGACGTGGCGGGGGTGGAGACGTGGCGGGGGGTGGAGACGTGGCGGGGGTGGGGGGTGGAGACGTGGGGGGGGGGGGGTGGAGAGGTGGGGGGGGGTGGAGACGTGGGGGGGGGGGTAGAGACGTGGCGGGGTTGGGGGGTGGAGACGTGGGGGGGGGTGGAGACGTGGGTGGGGTGGGGGTGGAAACGTGGGGGGGGGGTGGAGACGTGGGGGGGGGTGGAGATGTGAGGGGGGGGTGGAGAAGTGGGGGGGGGGGTGGAGACGTGGGGGGGTGAAGGGGGGGGTGGAGACGTGGGGGGGGGGAGGTGGAGACGTGGTGGGGGGGAGAGACGTGGGGGTGGGGAGTGGAGACGTTGGGGGGGGGGGGTGGAGACGTGGCGGGGGGGGGGGGGTGGAGACGTGTGTGGGGTGGAGACGTGGGGGGTGGAGACGTGAGGGGGGGTGGAGAAGTGGGGGGGGAGAGACGTGGCGGGGGGGGGGGGTGGAGACGTGGCGGGGGTGGAGACGTGGGGGGGGTGGAGACGTGGCGGGGGTGGAGACGTGGGGGGGGCTGGAGACGTGGGGGGGTGAAGGGGGGGGTGGAGACGTGGGGGGCGGTGGAGAAATGGCGGGGGGGGGGAGGGTGGAGACGTGAGGGGGGGTGAAGGGGGGGGTGGAGACGTGGGGGGGGAGGTGGAGACGTGGGGGGGGGTGGAGACGTGGGGGGGGGGAGGTGGAGACGTGGCGGGGGGGGAGGGTGGAGACGTGGGGGGGGGAGAGACGTGGCGGGGGGGTGGAGACGTGGGGGGGGGGCGGTGGAGACGTGGGGGCGGAGAGAGACGTGGGGGGGTGGAGACGTGGTGGGGGGAGAGACGTGGGGGGGGGTGGAGACGTGGGGGGGGGGTGGAGAAGTGGGGGCGGGGGGTGGAGACGTGGGGGGGGGGTGAAGGGGGGGTGGAAACGTGGGGGGGCGAGGTGGAGACGTGGCGGGGGGGGAGGGTGGAGACGTGGGGGGGGGGTGGAGACGTGGGGGGGGGGGTGGAGACGTGGGGGGGGGAGAGACGTGGGGGGGGGTGGAGACGTGGCGGGGGTGGAGACGTGGGGGGGGAGACGTGGCGGGGGGGGGTGGGGACGTGGGGGGGGGTGGAGACGTGGGGGGGGGGGGGAGAGACGTGGGGGAGGGGGGGTGGAGACGTGGCGGGGGGGAGAGACGTGGGGGGGGTGGAGACGTAGGGGGGGGTGGAGACGTGGGGGGGGGGGGGGTGGAGACGTGGGGGGGGGTGGAGACGTGGTGGGGGGGGGGTAAACAGATTAGAGGATTTTGAGTAATCCCTGAATCGCATTGGGCGAGTCGCTGCGCTTTAATCCACACGGAGGGCCGAGTGGGCTCTGTGTAACAAAACAAAACCAAAACTAAAAGCAATCAGAATATTTTTTTCATCATTCTACTTCACCAGAGATTGGGTGGGGGGGGGAGATAAATCTATTTCCTCGGTGAGTGAGGAAGTTGGGGGTGGGAATGAGCCACGGAGGGAATGAAGCCAGATAGAGAGAGAGGATACAGAGGCATTGATTCATTCATTACGCCGTTCGTTCTCCGTAACCTTTGTCAGCAGGCGACAGCTCTGTGTGTTTGCAAGAACACGTTTCGTATTAGGGGTTCTGTTTAAGCGGAGCGGGGGGGGGTAATCAAAATAAACTTCTACGATGGATGATATTGCTCGCGAAAGCCTCTTCCGCGTTTAACTTGCTCCCCGTGTGAGCGATGCGATCGCTGGGCGGCAAAACACTCGGCAGCCGAATGCGGCTGCTGACGTCGCTGAACGCGGGGGCCTGTGAGCAATCGAACGCGTTCGATAGAGGGGGGGGGGGGGTGAGGGGGGGGGTGAGTGACGAGAGGAGTGTTCACTCGAGTGACGGGAGGAGTGTTCACTCGAGTGACGAGAGGAGCGTTCGCTCGAGTAACGAGAGGAGTGTTCACTCGAGTGACGAGAGGAGTGTTCACTCGAGTGACGGGAGGAGCGTTCACTCAAGTGACGGGAGGAGTGTTCACTCGAGTGACGAGAGGAGTGTTCACTCGAGTGACGGGAGGAGCGTTCACTCGAGTGACGGGAGGAGTGTTCACTCGAATGACGAGAGGAGCATTCACTCGAGTGACGAGAGGAGTGTTCACTCGAGTGACGGGAGGAGTGTTCGCTCGAGTGACGAGAGGAGTGTTCGCTCGAGTGACGAGAGGAGTGTTCGCTCGAGTGACGAGAGGAGTGTTCGCTCGAGTGACGGGAGGAGCGTTCACTCGAGTGACGAGAGGATTGTTCGCTCGAGTGACGGGAGGAGTGTTCGCTCGAGTGACGAGAGGAGTGTTCGCTCGAGTGACGGGAGGAGCGTTCGCTCGAGTAACGGGAGGAGTGTTCACTCGAGTAACGGGAGGAGTGTTCACTCGAGTGACGGGAGGAGTGTTCACTCGAGTGACGGGAGGAGTGTTCACTCGAGTGACGGGAGGAGTGTTCACTCGAGTGACGGGAGGAGTGTTCACTCGAGTGACGGGAGGAGTGTTCACTCGAGTGACGAGAGGAGCGTTCGCTCGAGTGACGGGAGGAGTGTTCACTCGAGTGACGGGAGGAGTGTTCACTCGAGTGACGGGAGGAGTGTTCACTCGAGTGACGGGAGGAGTGTTCACTCGAGTGACGGGAGGAGTGTTCACTCGAGTGACGGGAGGAGTGTTCACTCGAGTGACGGGAGGAGTGTTCACTCGAGTGACGGGAGGAGTGTTCACTCGAGTGACGGGAGGAGTGTTCACTCGAGTGACGGGAGGAGTGTTCACTCGAGTGACGAGAGGAGCGTTCACTCGAGTGACGGGAGGAGTGTTCACTCGAGTGATGGGAGGAGCGTTGACTCGAGTGACGAGAGGAGTGTTCGCTCGAGTGACGAGAGGAGTGTTCGCTCGAGTGACGAGAGGAGCGTTCACTCGAGTGACGGGAGGAGCGTTCGCTCGAGTGACGAGAGGAGTGTTCACTCGAGTGACGGGAGGAGTGTTCGCTCGAGTGACGGGAGGAGTGTTCGCTCGAGTGACGAGAGGAGTGTTCGCTCGAGTGACGGGAGGAGTGTTCGCTCGAGTGACGAGAGGAGTGTTCACTCGAGTGACGGGAGGAGTGTTCGCTCGAGTGACGAGAGGAGCGTTCGCTCGAGTGACGAGAGGAGTGTTCACTCGAGTGACGGGAGGAGTGTTCACTCAAGTGACGGGAGGAGTGTTCACTCGAGTGACGAGAGGAGCGTTCGCTCGAGTAACGAGAGGAGTGTTCGCTCGAGTGACGGGAGGAGTGTTCACTCGAGTGACGAGAGGAGCGTTCACTCGAATGACGGGAGGAGTGTTCACTCGAGTGACGAGAGGAGTGTTCACTCGAGTGACGAGAGGAGTGTTCACTCGAGTGACGAGAGGAGTGTTCACTCGAGTGACGGGAGGAGTGTTCACTCGAGTGACGGGAGGAGCGTTCACTCGAGTGACGAGAGGAGTGTTCACTCGAGTGACGAGAGGAGTGTTCACTCGAGTGACGGGAGGAGTGTTCGCTCGAGTGACGGGAGGAGCGTTCACTCGAGTGACGGGAGGAGCGTTCACTCGAGTGACGGGAGGAGCGTTCACTCGAGTGACGGGAGGAGCGTTCACTCGAGTGACGAGAGGAGTGTTCACTCGAGTGACGAGAGGAGCGTTCACTCGAGTGACGAGAGGAGTGTTCACTCGAGTGACGAGAGGAGCGTTCACTCGAGTGACGGGAGGAGTGTTCACTCGAGGCAAAATCAATCGCGATGTCATTGCGACCGAACTTTGCCCGGCGATCCCCCCACACCAGCGCCGAGGGCGCTGCGTTCCTGCGGAATCGCAGCGCCGTTGGGGGGTGGTGGTGGTGGTGGCGTGAAAGTCGAGATAAAAGAGGGTGGCGGGGGGGAGACAATACGAGATCAGTCTCGAGTTTTAGTGAGAGGGCGGGTGGCCAGGGTATAAAATTGAGATATGTTGGCCAGAGACTCAAGAGAGCGAGTGGAGACAAACACAAAGGAAAAGAGCCGCACGCGGTTTAATAGGATTAGAGCCTTTGTCTTCACGTGGAGTCTCCACCCCCAGCCCCCCCCGTACACACAGAGACAGTCGTGTAGGGAGGTGCCTTGCCCTGACTCCGAGTTACGGACGCTACAGTGGCGGTCCTCGGCACGAGGTGTTAAAACCACGTCGCCGTCTCCTGCGACCACGTGGCCGCAAACACAAAAAGACAAAGACGCCCCAGCCATCAACCTCCCCCTCCTCCTCCCCCCCCCCCAAGTAAAGCCTTCAAGAGGCTGTTGTGGGCAAGTGGCGTGAGCGAGTGGCAACCGATGTAGGCTTGCACGGCACACGATGGGTGGCTGTCTTCGTCAACAGCGCTCAGCCGGCGACGATGTTTGCCACAACGCGTGGCAGGAAATTCGTTTTTTGACGCCGAGGTCGAGCTGGATAGGCGAGGGCCCACGTGGGTGACCGGCTCACGTCGCTGGCTTCATCGCATTGGTCGCGAGCGCACTGCGCCAACCACTGCGCCACCGCTCCCCGCAGGCAGAGGGTCGTCTCGACTAACTCAGACAATTACACAAGTCAATTAACGACTCGGTGACGAGAGAGAGCGAGAGAGAGAACACAGTGGTTTATGTTACGTGGGTAAACATGTAAATATGTTATATTATTTTATAAAACGTGGAAATATGTTATATTCTTTTTATAAACCGTGTAAATACGTTATTTTAAAAAAAATAGGTCATAGAAGCTCACAATTAAAAACCATATTCTTGGTTCTTTCGGTAAAGTCACGTAGAATGAGAATAAAATAATAAATTAATAAAATAAATAACACAATTAAATTCTCACGACGTTTCGGCCACAACACAAGCTGCCTTCATCAGGTGAAGGGAAGGGACGAGACTGATGAAGGCCGCTTGTGTTGTGGCCGAAACGTCGTGAGAATTTTATTGTGTTATTTTATTTTATTATTTTATTCTCATTCTACGTGACTTTACCGAAAGAACCGAGAATATGAATCCCTGCAGTCACGAAAGCTTTAAATCGAAAATTTTTAAACCAGTGGAAATTTTTGAAAGAAGCAAAGTGCCGAATAGCCGAGCATTTTATTTGGGTTTGTCACCTAGCAATAGTGAACAGTGGGGCTATCGCGACAAATATTATCCACAACAGAGTTTCTTTTGAGTTAGATCACGTAAATATGTGT
Organism: Petromyzon marinus; assembly: GCF_048934315.1. NCBI lineage: Eukaryota > Metazoa > Chordata > Hyperoartia > Petromyzontiformes > Petromyzontidae > Petromyzon > Petromyzon marinus. The sequence goes on from NC_133687.1 coordinate 7,377,653, forward strand.
CGTTAAACCCGCCACCACCCGACACACAGCCAATTAGTAAGCGTCGTCACGTCAACAACACACAACCCCCGGTGTGTTGGGGACTGGAACAGTCGCAACAATTTTTTTTTTAATTTTAAGTTTAATTTTAAGTTTCTGGCGTTTCTGCAGTGTCGTGGGTCACCACGAGGTGGATCCAGCACCACGCGAAACCTCCCTGCGACGGGGACATCCAACAACAGCGGGGGAGAAAAGGGGGGGGGGGGGGGGTGCCGCCCGGGTGTGATGCTGTTCACTCCAAAGTCAAAGATGCCACCCCCCCTCCTCCACCCCGTATAGCCTTCGACAGACTGTTGGGGCAAGTGCTGCTGGCGCTAGTAGAACCCGTGTCAAGGCGGGCACGGCACACGAGAGGTGGGTGGGTGGATGGCCAGCAAACATGCCCGGCCGCCTTTGTCTGTCCCACTGGCGACGTTTACACATCGCCACCAGGTGCTGGTTTATTTTTTTTAGGCTAAGTGGAACTCGAGGAGGGCCGGAGAGCGGGCATCGAACTCAGGGGTCGCCGGGTTCGTAGCGCAGCGTGCCGGACCGCTGCACTACCGCACCCCACATCAACACCAGCAGTGCCGGATTATCCTGGTAGCAAAAGTAGCTGCTACACGTGTAGTAGCTGCTACACGTGTAGCAGCTACTACACGTGTAGTAGCTGCTACACGTGTAGTAGCCCTAAGCGATACACCGTTAAACTGCACGCATATTCAAAGTTAGCATGTGCCGATGAACTGCGACGAATCCGACCTGTAATAGGACACGGCATGTTCTGAGATTAACGTCACCAATTGTAATTTGCATGATCGCAGTTGACGTTCATTAAAGCAACCTCCACTGTGATCTTCGCATCTGTCAGGCACACAGTGACGGCATCGCCCTTGCTCGATTGCAAACAGCAAACGGGAGGAGGACTTTGTCACAATCCCAGCGCACAAATTCGCCCGACGATGCTGCTGCTGATGCTGCTGATTGGTGTCGTTGTTGTTGTTGTGATTACCGGCGAAAGGTCACGCTACTTGAATTGTAAATGTCGTAGTGGGTTCACTCTCCGACACATCACGGCAGAGGTGCGCTGAGCTCGGCACCAATTGGCACGTTTTGTTTACGCGACACAAACCTCGCTCATGTGGCTGTGTCGGGTGGTTGGTGGTGGTGGTTGGTGGTGGTGGTGATTGGTGGTGGTTGGTGGTGGTAGGTGGTGAGTGGTGGTGGTTGGTGGTGGTGGTTGGTGGTGGTTGGTGGTGGTTGGTGGTGGTGGTTGGTGGTGGTTGGTGGTGGTGGTTGGTGGTGGTGATGATTGGTGGTGATGGTTGGTGGTGGTTGGTGGTGATTGGTGGTGGTTGGTGGTGGTGGTTGGTGGTGGTTGGTGGTGATGGTTGGTGGTGGTGGTTGATGGTGGTGGTTGGTGGTGGTTCGTGGTGGTTGGTGGTGGTGGTGGTTGGTGGTGGTGGTTGGTGGTGGTGATGATTGGTGGTGGTTGGTGGTGGTTGGTGGTGATTGGTGGTGGTGGTTATGGTGGTTGGTGGGTGGCGAGTAGTGGTGGTGGTTGTGGTGGATCTAACCACGTGTTTATATTCACGCGGTCTGAACCAAACGAACTCTGATGATGAAGGCCAGTTGGCCACCCACCCCCTTGTGTGGCCGTGCCCACCTTCACAGGTGGTGCTCGCGAATAGCAACTTGCCCCGACAGTCTGTCGAAGGCTCCACAGGGGAGATCCTCGCCTGCCACAGCCTGGCCAGCTACCCGAGTTGAATTCCTGGCCGGGGCAAACATCGTGGGTGCCCCTTCTAAGCATGTGACATTGACACGCTTGGCTACGTACGGTGCAAACGAAGTTCAACGTACATACATGCATACAGACCACAAGTGATTATTTTAGTTTTTTGTGTGTCCAGGCATTTCCCACTTGGATCCGTATATTACTTTATAAAGTTTTAATGTATTTTTATTTTAATATATTCTGTTGTTGTTGTTGTTAAGTCATGTGTATACATAGTTCCCACTTCGTTGGAGACAAGGAGCAGCCTGCAATCACACGCAGCGTACTGGACCAGGGCTGGGTAGCCAAAGTATGAAGAAGAGACAACATTTTTGTTTTCCAATTCGACGATCCCTTAATGAAGAACGGCCACGGAGCAGTTCCTTAAAGAGACGAAGGTGAAATGCAGAAGCGTCTCAAGACAACCAACAGGCACATTAGTGCCATCTGTCTTTATTTTTTTGTAACGAGACGCTTTAAAGTGAGAGAGAGAGAGCGAGCGCGCGCATTACTGGGCATAAGGCAGAGAGAGTGAGGTCAAAACACCGAGCAAGACATTGAGCCTGGCCTTGAAGAGCAGAAGGAGGGCCGTCGGCAGCAAAGATAGCTGGGAGGTGGGGGGGGGATGTGCTGGAGAGAGTTCCAGATCATTGCGGACAGCGGAAGACCCCCCCTCCCCCCCGCACTCGGCAAATCGCGTTCGATGTTGTGGAAAACCCTACTGGTGAACTCAAATTGGCCGGAGGAGTTTCCAGTTCGAGTGTGGGAGGTGAATGTCACCCCGGCGAGGAAGCGATTCGGGTTGGGTTAGCAATGGTGGAAATCGCGGCCGTTCCATGTCGAGAATTCGATTGCGGCTGCACGTGGCTTCTGCTGCTGCTACTGCTGCTGCTGCGAGCTACTGCTGCTACTGCTAGATGCTGCTGCTGCTGTTAGCTGCTGCTACTGCTGCTGCGAGCTACTGCTGCTACTGCTGCTGTTAGCTGCTGCTGCTACTGCTAGATGCTGCTGCTGCTGTTACTGCTGCTGTTAGCTACTGCTGCTGCGCGCTACTGCTGCTACTGCTAGATGCTGTTGCTGCTGTTAGCTGCTGCTACTGCTGCTGCGAGCTACTGCTGCTACTGCTGCTGTTAGCTGCTGCTGTCACTGCTAGATGCTGCTGCTGCTACTGCTGCTGTTAGCTGCTGCTATTGCTGCTGCGAGCTGCTGCTACTGCTGCTGCTACTGCTGCTGATACTGCTGCTGTTACCTGCTGCTGTTACCTGCTGCTGCTAGATGCTGCTGTTACTTCTACTGCTGCTGCTGCGAGCGGCTGCTAAATGCTGCTACTGCTGCTGTTACCTGTTGCTGCTGCTGGATGCTGCTGCTACTTCTACTGCTGCTACTGCTGCTGTTACTGCTGCTGCGAGCTATTGCTGCTGTTAGCTGCTACTGCTGCTGCTAGCTGCTGCTGCTGCTACTGCTGCTGCTAGCTGCTGCTGCTGCTACTGCTGCTGCTAGCTGCTGCTGCTACTGCTGCTGCTAGCTGCTGCTGCTACTGCTGCTGTTACTGCTGCTGCGAGCTGTTGCTGCTGTTAGCTGCTGCTGCTACTGTTAGCTGCTGCTGCTACTGTTAGCTGCTGCTGCTACTGTTAGCTGCTGCTGCTATTGCTGTTTGCTGCTGCTGCTATTGCTGTTTGCTGCTGCTGCTGGTCCTCCCAGCATGCCTTGCCCGTCACGTGATCGATCAGCACGCGCCCTTGCGTGATGCCACCAGAGATTCACACCTGTGGCCATAGCACGTGAGTCGGACGATGATCCACGTGTACAGATACCGCCGTCAAACGTTCAGCAATTATATTGTAGATTTAAATAAGAGAAAAAGACTGAATTTAAATATCATAGCTCCCAGGGAGGGCAACTCGAGGAGACGATGTTTGTTTCGAATTTGGTGGTGGGGGTGGAGGGGGAATTAATAAAAAAAAACCTCTCGATATTTCAAGAGCAGCAATGCGTCGCGTGAATAACGTCGACGAGGCGACCTTTAAACGAGCCGCATGCTGCTCAGGAGCAGCTCTTTAAAGCTCGCAGAGGCCCCGACGCCGCCGCCTCTCCCCTGCGTCGCGACGTGCCCGTGGGGCACAAGCGGCAACGTGTGTCGACAGATTATTGTTGTTGTTGTTGTTCTTTGGTGGGAATCATCAGCACGATTGTAGCCGTGGAGTGAGAGAGAGAGAGTGGTGATGGTGGTGGTGACGACGCGGTTTCCCTCCCTGTGCGCGCCGAGCCCTGTTCGTGTGGGCATGGCGATTTCGCGTGACAGCTGCAGGGGGTACAGGTGGTGGTGTTTGGGGGGTGGGGGGCTGTAGTACCATGGTGGGGGGTGGGGGGCTGTAGTACCATGGTGGGGGGTGGGGGGCTGTAGTACCATGGTGGATGGGGGGGGGGGGTCCTGCATCACCGTCTCGCTCTGAAGTCCCCGTGGCGTGGATCCGCGTGCCTGTGGGGTCCTCTCTCGGGCGACGTCGCCATCGTGGTGACTACACGGGCCCCCCCACACACACGCCACCACCACCACCACCCCCCCTGGAGATGGACAGCTCACGTGCACCCCCCACCCCCCCCACCCCCAAGGCCACCCACCTCCTCTGTGCAAAACAATTAAGTTTAGATTTTGACTTAAAACTTTCGTGACCGTAGGAATTCATATTCTTTGGTTCTTTCGGTAAAGTCACGTAGAAGGAAGAATAATAATAGCAAATAAAGTTAACTGAAAAAAGTAAAAAAGCACTAATTTAGACTGTAGCCTGGTTAATGAAAACATTGGCTACAACCGGAGATAAGGGATAACCCATTGGGGTGCCTTCAGTTTGTTTGTAGAATCTTACATTCCAGGTGAAGTGTGCATTGGTGAGGCAGTGTTTCACCAGGGCCGGTACAACAGCATTCAATCTTTGTTGGACCAAATCGAGGGCACAGGAACTTTGGTGAACAAAGAAACTACATCGAAACTGACGAGCAGATCACCTGGGGACAGTGAGATGTCTTTAAATTGACGATACCAGGTGAGCCGAGTTAAGTACAGCTGAGGTGGTCTTACCATTGAATGGCTGTAAGGTCTCAGGCAGAAATTAGGCCAGTTTGTAGGTGGGTGAGCCAACGGTGGAGACGATGGGACGAAGGGGTGTCCCTTCTTTACGGATTTTTGGCGAGCCGTACAATCTGGGTGGCCTAGCGGCAGAAGGTTTTAAGGAAAACCGTTTGGTCGGTTCAGTTAATGAAGCTGGAATCAGCAACGGTGCTGTTCGTATGTGTAACGAGGCTGTTGGTTGGGATCTCTCTTAATTGTTGTGTAGCTACCATCATTAAGCAGGTCCTGAATTGTGTTATTGTACACGACGACGACGACGAGGTCGACGAGGTATGAAGATCGTTGTCGGAAAGATTCGTGGCCCCTACTTGGAGCGTATTGGCACCGCAAGGCGTGGACACAAAATGACGACGTGGAGTGGACAACCTGCGACGGGGATGACCTGTACCATGGATCGTGATGATGATGGTGATGATCTAATTGGTTCTTTCGGTAAAGTCACGTAGAATGGAAATAAAATAATAAAAATAAAACGTAATAAAATTCCCACGACGTTTCGACCACAACACAAATTCTCACGACGTTTCGGCCACAACACAAGTGGCCAACACAAGTGGTCACTTGTGTTGTGGCCGAAACGTCGTGAGAATTTTATTGTTTTATTTTTATTATTTTATTTCCCTTCTACGTGACTTTACCGAAAGAACCAAGAAGATGAATCCCTGCAGTCACGAAAGCTTTAAATCGAGATGGTGGTGATGTGATGATGTTGCTGTGATGATGTGATGATAGTGATGATGGTGATGATGTGATTATGACGCTGTGATGATGATGCTGTGATGATGATGATGCTGTGATAATGATGATGCTGTGGTGATGATGATGATGATGATCAATTTAACACGTAGGCTTTCGCGACCAAAATTATTCATTATAAACGTTTTTGGGTTAGATCGCGTTATTTATAAATGTGTCGTAACCCTCCACCACCCGACACGGCCAATCAGCAAAAAAAGTGTCACGTTGACAAAAGACAAATAGTTCACTACTTTAGCCCACCGGGGTGTTGAGGAGTGAATCCACAACATTTACAGTTTTTTTTTTTAATACGACGTTTCGCTGGTAATTATATCCAGCATCATCGGGCAATTCGCCAGAATGGTGAAGCCCTCACTTGCTCCCGGTCTTAAATAGAGCAGCAGGGTGACGTCATCATTTAATTCATTCAGATGCAGTGATTTGAGGCGGAGTGGGGGGGTGTATTGTAATTATAAAATATATTGGTGATCAGTCAATTGTTATGATTAGTAATGAGTTGTAATGTGTGATTTTGTAATTATATGCTACATTAGTAATAAGTTAATTAGTATGTGTTTCCCCTATAAGGAATTGTAATATGCATTATTTAATACTACGCTTCCAGGCCGCACTAAGCCTGTAGCTGTCAGAGCGATTAAAGTTATTTCTATTTCTCTCAATTTCAATGGATTCTCTAATTAGTCTTTGCCAGTAATAATTAGTTTTACACAACACTTCAACGTTATCAAAATCAATTGAGTGTCCTTGTTGGCAAGTATGTTCTGCCACCGCCGACAGTTGTGTTTGGGATAATTTAATATTTCTTTGGTGTTCTTTTAGTCTTATGCTGATGTTACGTCCCGTCTGTCCAATATATCATCTGGCACATAAGCAATTAATCCGATATACACCTTCTGTTGATAATTTATGTAATTCGTCTTTAGTGCAAGATACTAGTTTTTGGATTTGTGTACTGTACCAAATCTTACTGTAATGTTTTGCAGCCTGCTGTAATGATGATGCTGTGATGATGCTGTGATTATGGTGATAATGATGCTGCGATGATGATGCTGTGATTATGGTGATGATGATGATGCTGTGATGATGATGCTGTGATGATGATGCTGTGATGATGATGATGCTGCGATGCTGACGCTGTGATGACGGTGATGTTGTGAAGATGTTGATGATGGTGATGATGCTGATGCCGTGATGTGATGGTGATGATGCTGATGATGATGATGACGCTCCATTGGACTTCGTGCAGCGCAATGCACACAATAAGTGCCGCCACCACCTCCAATGTAACAGCAACGCCTCGTATTCATAGATCGCGTTAGTGTAAATGTGTCGTAACCCTCCACCACCCAACACAGCCAATTCAAAAGGGATTTATCACGTGAACAAAACGTGTCAATGAGTTACTACTTCAGCCCACCGGTGTGTTGGAGAGTAAATCCACAACATTTGCAATTTGAGCAGTACGACGTTTCGCTGGTAATTACGTCCGGCATCATCGGGCATCGCTTGAGACATGCGTCTCTTTTTATTTTTCAAATATGGGCATCGCCACTGGTTCTTCATCCAACTCCCCCTCCCCCTTCACCCCCCACCCACCCACCCACCGTATCCTTCCATCGACTCCACCAGGAGCCATCCATCCGTTTGGAATGTTTCGAGCGATTCCATCGCTTGAAAGCTTTCGTGACTGCAGGGATTCGCGTTCTTCACCTGAGGACGGCTGCTTGCGTTGTGGCCGGAACGTCGTGAGAATTTTATTTTAGTATGTTTTATTTTTATTATTTTATTCTTTCCCTTCTACGTGACTTTACCGAAAGAACCAAGAATACGATTCCATCGCCTTCGAGGAAATTGCTCCGTGAGCTTAGAGGCCACCTAGGAGGTCCCGACTCTCAACTGGGCTGGACATCCGCCTCGGACTTCCAAACTTTACTCCACAGGAGGCCTCAAGCGGCCGCTCCAGGGCACAGCAGAGCAGGGGGCGCCGCGGTGGCTAGGAGATGTTAACTACCTCGCCTGGTATGCAGGAGGTCGTCGGTTCGATTACGACTCCTGCTGTATAATTGGAGTTTACGTGTCTCTCTCATCATCATCACGGTGGCTAGGAGATGTTAACTCCCTCGCCTGGTATGCAGGAGGTCGTGGGTTCGATTACGACTCCCTGTATAATTGGAGTTTGCGTGTCTCTCTCATCATCACCACGGTGGCTAGGAGATGTTAACTACCTCGCCTGGTATGCAGGAGGTCGTGGGTTCGATTACGACTCCCTGGATAATTGGAGTTTGCGTGTCTCTCTCATCATCGTCATCACGGTGGCTAGGAGATGTTAACTACCTCGCCTGGTATGCAGGAGGTCGTGGGTTCGATCCTGACCTTGACGCCTGCTGTATATTTAAAGTTTGCGTGTCTCTCAGCTCGTTACATGTATAAAAGACAACTGGGAGCCAGAAATCTTTCTGATTGAGAGGGGGTCAAATGCTTATTTCCCTCATTAAAATGCAAATCAATTTATAACATTTTTGACATGCGTTTTTCTGGATTTTTTTGTTGTTATTCTGTCTCTCACTGTTCAAATAAACCTACCATTAAAATTATAGACTGATCATTTCTCTGTCAGTGGGAAAACGTACAAAATCAGCAGGGGATCAAATACTTTTTTCCCTCACTGTAGCTGGGAGATGTTAACTACCTCGCCAGGTATGCAGGAGGTCGTGGCTTCGATCCCGACCCTGACGCCCGCTGTATATTAAAAGTTTGCGTGTCTCTCTCTCTCTCTCTCCCCATGGTCGCGTGGATTTTTCTTCCGGAACCTCTGGGGTTTTTGTCCCTTCCACATTTAGAATCAACATCACCACGCGTTTAGATTGTTTGGGGTATTTTTTGCTGCTGCTATAAATTATCCACGCGATAAGCCACCTCGTTGAGCTTTCATTTGTGGCCAGGTCGCTTCTGCAAAAGAGCTGCTGTGTAGCTCCGGTGAGGCTTAGATGGTCAAATACAAAAATGTAGTTTTAGTAATGTGTTTAACTGCTGCTTGCTTATTCTTGGTTATTTCGGTAAAGTCACCAACGTAGAAGGGAAACAATAAAATAATAAAATATAAAACAATACAATTCTCACGACGTTTCGACTGCAACACAAGCAATCATCATCAGGTGTGAAAATCACAACAAGAAAATTTAAAAAAAGTGGCGGTCTGAAAGCTTTAAGGTGGCTTTCAGACCGCATCCATTATTTTTCGTCTCCCCCCTCCTCTTTTCCGAACATAGATGGACTCGTCCATCTGAGCAAACTGTCAAATCGCTCTCCGTGGTGCTAACGTTAAAAAAAACCGCCACTTTTTTCAAATTTTCTTGCTGTGGTTTTCACACCTGATGATGATTGCTTGTGTTGCAGTCGAAACGTCGTGAGAATTTTATTGTTTTATATATTTTTATAATTTTATTGTTTCCCTTCTACGTGACTTTACAGAAATAACCAGGAATATGAATCCCTGTAGTCACGAAAGCTTTCAATAAAAATTTGCCGCTGGCTTTTTTGCTTCACTGCTGTATCCTGCAACGTGTCTTCTCGTGACGTGGCAGCTGTCGTCAATTTGTCTGACCCGTGTCTCTCTTGCGAATGAGACCCCTCTCACTATCCCACCGGGTTCAACAACAACAACAACGACGACTTGAAAGTCGAGCGACGGGGGTGAAGATGACATCGGCCCACGCACTGCATGACGGGCTTGTTGGGTGCGTTTAACATGTCCAAAATCATGAACAAACACAAGATCCAGGTCCGATTTATTACAGTACGTAAAATTCGTGATCTGATCCCATCTGTGAAGGATAAGATTTCTGACATGCAATATCCCGGCGTCTACAAACTCAGCTGTATCTGCGGCAGCAGTAACATTGGGGGAAACTAAGTGACATGTCTCGGATCGTGTCCGTGAGCACAAGGCAGATTTGAAACACGGTATGACCAATACTTCTGCCGTGGCTGATCGTTATTTTAACGCGGCTGGCTCACGCGGCATTTGAACGAGGCCGTGCATTACCCATTGCGCCCTCTGCTGACAAAGGCGGATTAACCCCGGCAGCCTATAACACCTGTCACGCACGTGCGGTGATTCGGTATCCCGATCCGAGATGGAGATCCAGGCGGTCTGTCCGAGGGTTCGACGCTCATCGCTTGATGAGCTATCCGCAGTGCGGGCAAAGTGCTCACGAGATTGGACACGAAATTTCCCGAGCCCTTTTACTACGAGATGTGGGCCCAAAAAGTCTGGACAATGGCCCTGACAAATTGTTTTTAATTCATTATAATTCATAATAAAGGTTTTTGGGTTAGATCGCGTTATTTATAAATGTGTCGTGTTCATATTGTATCTGCTAAGTTAATATTGTATCTGCTAAGTTAATATTGTTTCTGATAAGTTAATATTGTATCTGCTAAGTTAATATTGTTTCTGATAAGTTAATATTGCATCTGCTAAGTTCATATTGTATCTGCTAAGTGAATATTGTATCTGCTAAGTGAATATTGTATCTACTAAGTTCATAGTGTATCTGCTAAGTGAATATTGTATTTGCTAAGTGAATATTGTATCTGCTAAGTTCATATTGTATCTGCTAAGTGAATATTGTATCTGCTAAGTGAATATTGTATCTGCTAAGTTCATATTGTATCTGCTAAGTTAATATTGTATTTGCTAAGTTAATATTGTATCTGCTAAGTGAATATTGTATCTGCTAAGTTAATATTGTATTTGCTAAGTTCATATTGTATCTGCTAAGTTCATATTGTATCTGCTAAGTTCATATTGTATCTGCTAAGTTAATATTGTATCTGCTAAGTTCATATTGTATCTGCTAAGTTCATATTGTATATGCTAAGTTAATATTGTATCTGCTAAGTTAATATTGTATCTTCTAAGTTCATAGTGTATCTGCTAAGTGAATATTGTATTTGCTAAGTGAATATTGTATCTGCTAAGTTCATATTTATCTGCTAAGTGAATATTGTATTTGCTAAGTTAATATTGTATCTGCTAAGTTCATATTGTATCTGCTAAGTGAATATTGTATCTGCTAAGTGAATATTGTATCTGCTAAGTTCATATTGTATCTGCTAAGTTAATATTGTATTTGCTAAGTTAATATTGTATCTGCTAAGTGAATATTGTATCTGCTAAGTTAATATTGTATTTGCTAAGTTCATATTGTATCTGCTAAGTTCATATTGTATCTGCTAAGTTAATATTGTATCTGCTAAGTTAATATTGTATATGCTAAGTTCATATTGTATCTGCTAAGTTAATATTGTATCTGCTAAGTTCATATTGTATCTGCTAAGTTAATATTGTATATGCTAAGTTAATATTGTATCTGCTAAGTTAATATTGTATCTTCTAAGTTCATATTGTATCTGCTAAGTGAATATTGTATCTGCTAAGTTCATATTTATCTGCTAAGTGAATATTGTATCTGCTAAGTTAATATTGTATCTTCTAAGTTCATATTGTATCTGCTAAGTGAATATTGTATCTGCTAAGTTCATATTTATCTGCTAAGTGAATATTGTATCTGCTAAGTTAATATTGCATCTGCTAAGTTCATATTGTATCTGCTAAGTTCATATTGTATCTGCTATCAATGTCAATTATTTTTTCTTATTTTTTTCAGATGATATCTAAAGATGAAAATAAAATTGACTCAAGACAAACGAGTTCAATTAGTCTGTTTTTTTTACGCATGCCAAACAAGGCAGCCGTGGTCTTTAAAACAAAGTGACGTCTTAATTTCAAACGTCAATTCATGCATGCATTGATGCTAGTGGACGTGAGTTTGAGCAATTGTCAACATCAATTAAACAAGCCTACGTGATTTGTATGAAATAAAAATCATAACCCTGTGTGTCCTGACTTTTGGGCCACCCTGTAGATTTGATTTGGGTTTCTTTTTTTTTTTTACAAAATTGCTGAGCCATGGGTCTCAAGGCGGCCAGCAACAAAAGCAAGCGCGTGATAAAGTTGCAATCGCTAAGAGTTTACTCTGAAGAGTTCGTGGGGTAAGCGACAAACGTCGGCAACAGGTTACAAAGTGGAGCGGTGCCAGGGGGAGAAGCAGAAAGACGGGTGATGTGAGCTGCAGTGGGGTGGGGAAATTAGTGGGTGGGTGGGTGAGTGAATAAGTGGGTGAGTCGATGAGTGAGTGAGTGTGTGGGTGAGTGGGTCGATGAGTGAGTGAGTGGGTGAGTCAGTAAGTAGGTGGGTGGGTGGGTGAGCGAGTGGGTGAGTTGGTGAGTGAGTAGGTGAGTGGGTGAGTGGTTGAGTGAGTGCGTGAGTGGGTGAGTGGGTGGATGAGGGAATACGTGAGTGAGTGAGTGGTTGAGTGAGTGGGTGAATGGGTGAGTGAGTGGGTGAGTGAGTGGGTGGATGAGTAAGTGGGTGAGTGAGTGGGTGGATGAGTAAGTGGGTGAGTGAGTTGGTGAGTGGGTGTATGAGTAAGTGGTGAGTGAAAGGGTGAGTGAGTGGGTGGTTGAGTGAGCGGGTGAGTAGGTGAGTGAGTGGATGAGTGAGTGGGCAAGTAAGTAGGTCCGTGAGTAAGTGGGTGAGTGAGTTGTTATGACTTGCAGTGTGGTGGGATAATGGGTGAGTTGGTGGGTGAGTGGGTGGGTGGATGAGTGAGTGGGTGGGTGAGTGAATGAGTGAGCGAGTAGGTGAGTAAGTGAACGAGTGAGTGAGTGAGTGAGAGGGCGAGTGAGTGAATGAGTGAGTAGGTGAGTGGGTGAGTGGATGAGTGAGTGAGTGAGCGAGTGAGTGGATGAGTGAGTGGGCGAGTGAGTGGATGAGTGAGTAAGTGAGTGGATGAGTGAGTGGGTGTGTGAATGCGTGAGTGAGTGGATGAGTGAGTGGATGAGTGAGTGGATGAGTGAGTGGATGAGTGAGTGGATGAGTAAGTGGGTGAGTGAGTGAGTGAGTGGGTGAGTGAGTGAGTGGGTGAGTGAATTGTTGGATGAGTGAATGGGTGGGTGTGTTTGTGGATAAGTAAGTGGGTGAGTCAGTAAGTGGGAGAGTGAGTGGGTGAGCGAGTGAGTGAGTTGGTGAGCGATTAGGTGAGTGGGTGAGTGAGTGGTTGAGTGAGTGCGTGAGTGGGTGAGTGAGTGGGTGAGTGAGTAAGTGGGTGAGTGAGTGGGTGGATGAGTAAGTGGGTGAGTGAGTGGGTGGATGAGTAAGTGGGTGAGTGGGTGTATAAGTAAGTGGGTGAGTGAGTGGGTGAGTGAAAGGGTGAGTGAGTGGGTGGATGAGTGAGCGGGTGAGTAGGTGAGTGAGTGGATGAGTGAGTGGGCAAGTAAGTGGGTGCGTGAGTAAGTGGGTGAGTGAGTTGTTATGACTTGCAGTGTGGCGGGATAATGGGTGAGTTGGTGGGTGAGTGGGTGGGTGGATGAGTGAGTGGATGGGTCAGTGAATGAGTGAGCGAGTGGGTGAGTAAGTGAACGAGTGAGTGAGTGAGAAGGCGAGTGAGTGAATGAGTGAGTAGGTGAGTGGGTGAGTGGATGAGTGAGTGAGTTAGTGAGTGGATGTGTGGGTGAGCAAGTGAGTGGATGAGTGAGTAGGTAAGTGAGTGGGTGAGTGGGTGAGTGAGTGGATGAGTGAGTGGATGATTAAGTGAGTGAGTGAGTGGGTGAGTGAGTGGGTGAGTGAATTGTTGGATGAGTGAATGGGTGGGTGAGTTTGTGGATGAGTAAGTGGGCGAGTCAGTAAGTGGGAGAGTGAGTGGGTGAGCGAGTGATTGAGTTGGTGAGCGAGTAGGTGAGTGGGTGAGTGAGTGGTTGAGTGAGTGCGTGAGTGGGTGAGTGAGTGGGTGAGTGAGTGAGTGGGTGGATGAGTAAGTGGGTGAGTGAGTGGGTGGATGAGTAAGTGGGAGAGTGGGTGGATGAGTAAGTGGATGAGTGAGCGGGTGAGTAGGTGAGTGAGTGGATGAGTGAGTGGCAAGTGAGTGGGTGCGTGAGAAAGTGGGTGAGTGAGTTGTTACGACTTGCAGTGTGTTGGGATAATGGGTGAGTTGGTGGGTGAGTGGGTGGGTGGATGAGTGAGTGGGTGAGTGAGAGGGAGAGTGAATGGATGAGTTAGTAGGTGAGTGGGTGAGTGGATGAGTGAGTGAGTTAATGAGTGAGTGGGCGAGTGAGTAAATAAGTGAGTGGTTGAGTGAGTGGGTGAGTGAGTGATTGAGTGAGTGCGTGAGTGGGTGAGTGAGTGGGTGAGTGAGTGGGTGGATGAGTAAGTGGGTCAATGAGTGGGTGGATGAGAAAGTGGGTGGGTGAGCGGGTGGATGAGTAAGTGGGTGATTGGGTGGATGAGTAAGTGGTTGAGTGAGTGGGTGAGTGAAAGGGTGAGTGAGTGGGTGGATGAGTGAGCGGGTGAATAGGTGAGTGAGTGGATGAGTGAGTGGGCAAGTGAATGGGTGCGTGAGTAAGTGGGTGAGTGAGTTGTTATGACTTGCAGTGTGGTGGGATAATGGGTGAGTTGGTAGGTGAGTGGGTGGGTGGATGAATGAGTGGGTGGGTGAGTGAGTGGATGAGTGAGTGAGTGGGTGAGTTAATGAGTGAGTGGGCGAGTGAGTGGATGAGTGAGTGGGTGAGTGAGGGGGTGAATGAATGAGTGGTTGAGTGAGAGGTTGAGTGAGTGGGTGAGTGAGTGGGCGAGTGAGTGGATGAGTGAGTGGGTGAGTGAGTGGGCGAGTGAATGAGTGAGTGGGTGAGTGAACAAATAAGTGAGTGAGTGAGTGGATGAGTGAGTGGGTGAGTGAGTGGGTGAGTGAGTGAGTACGTGAGTGAGTAGATGAGTAAGTATTGAGTGAGTGGGTGTGTGAGTGAGTGGATGGATGAGTGAGTACGTGAGTGAGTGAGTGAGTGGACGAGTGAGTGAGTGAGTTAGCGGGCGAGTGAATGAGTGAGTGAGTGGGTGAGTGAGTGAGTACATGAGTGAGTGAGTGAGTAGATGAGTGAGTGCGTGAGTGAGTGAGTGGATGGGTGAGTGAGTGAGTACGTCAGTGAGTAGATGAGTGAGTGCTTGAGTGAGTGGATGGGTGAGTGAATGAGTAAGTGAGTGGACGAGTGAGTACGTGAGTGAGTGGATGGGTGAGTGAGTGAGTGGGTGAGTGAGTACGTGAGTGAGTGATTGAGTGGATGGGTGAGTGAGTGAGTACGTGAGTGAGTAGATGAGTGAGTGCGTGAGTGAGTGGATGGGTGAGTGAGTGAGTGGACGAGTGAGTACGTGAGTGAGTGAGTGAGTGGACGAGTGAGTGGGTGAGTGAGCGGGCGAGTGAGTTGTTGTGACCTGCAGTGGTTGGACGCAGTGTGGATGAGACGAGCCACTGTCAGTGTGTGGTGAACACAGTTGACGATGATCGATGATCGATGCTGAACACACGTTGCGACGCACGATGTCCCTTGAGCCGAATAATCGATTCTCATTTGCCTCGGGGAGAGCTTCTCTGAATGGGGGTTAATTCGGGGTGAGCGTACGCCCCCCACCCCCCACCACCCCCCCCACCACACCCACCCCCCCACACCTCCGGGCCCCACGTGACCGCCAGACGACCGCACCTGTCTGCAGCCCTCAGGTGTCTCCTGTGTCAGCGCGATCTCGCATACCACGCATGGCGCGTCTGTACATCGCATCCGCGACGCGCACGCACGTGCACGCACACACACACACGTGCACACACACACACGTGCACACACACACACGTGCACACACACACACACACGTGCACACACACACACAGACACACACACGTGCACACACACACACACGTGCACACACACACACGTGCACACACACGTGCACACACACACACACACGTGCACACACACACGTGCACACACACGTGCACACACACACACACGTGCACACACACACACAGACACACACACGTGCACACACACACACACGTGCACACACACACACACGTGCACACACACACGTGCACACACGTGCACACACACACGTGCACACACACGTGCACAACAACAAAAACAATCGCCATTCGCCACTAAGTGGCGGTGACGTCACCACGACGCTTGTGCCAGGCTATGTGCACCCTGAGGCCACGTGAAGTGTCGAACGCCCGCTGGCAGGAGGTCACGGGGCAGACCCAGGTGCCACGGGTCGACTGACTGAGATGACTGAGATGACTGGCTGATGCACCACCTGTGCCCTCCACTGTGCCAACCCGCTGTGCTTCAGCCACCCTGCGCTCCGCTCATTGTTGTGAGCGTCGCTCCTCCGCCCTCCGTTGTTGCTGGAGGGCGACTGCCTCCAACTGCCCAGTAGCGTCCCTCACGAGCCTCCTCCACAGAGGCCGATCTTGACACCGCTGGTACCAGTCATCGGCAAGTCCACTCAGCTCCACGTCCTCCTGTACCACGTCACTCCATCTCTTCTCTAGCCCGTGCCGCGCCCGCTTAGCCCCCTCGATCCGGCCGAACAAAAGCTGTTTCGGCATGCGGTGGCTGGGCATGCGGGCCACATGATCCAGCCATCGCAGCCTTGCCCGCCGGAGGAGCTCACCGATGGGACCTTGCCCAGATCTTTCAAGGATTTGTGAGCTCCTCACACAATCCAGTCTGTTTAAACCCAGGATGGGTCGTCGGCAGGCCAGCCTAAATGTTTCTAACCGGCGAAGATGCTCCATTAGGGGGGTCCATGTTTCGCAAGCCTAGAAAGGGAGGGAATGACCGTGGCCGAGAAGACCTGAAGCTTAGTGCGGAGCGACAGACCAGGTAGCTTCCACACAGCGTTACGCAACCGATGAAAAGATATTGCCGCTCGGCTGATTCGGAGTGAGACCTCTGCTGTTAAACTGGAGCCGGTCATAAGCACACTGCCCAGGTATGGGAAACTCTCCACTCTTTCCATAACTGCCCCATCACCGATTGGGAGTTGTGGGGGTGGAGTGTCCGATGGTACAAAATACCCAGGCAGGTGCTTAGTTTTGGTTGGGCTGATGGTAAGGCCCCACCTCTTAGTGGCACGCTCCAGTCTCAGCAGCAGCGTCTCCAACTCCTCCTCTGAATGAGCAGCTATTACCAAATCATCGGCATACATAACGTGGTTGAGCAATAGGGAGCCATCCCTTGACCGCACCCGGGCATCGATCAGCCTCCCATTAAATCTGTACCATATGGAGATTCCCCCGGTACAGCTATTGAAGGCTTCACGAACTACGTGGTCAAAATAGATGTTAAATAATGTGGGAGCCAGAGGACATCCCTGTCGCACCCCAAGGTGTACAGGGAATGGCTCTGACTCCCGGCCACGTAGTTTTACCCGGGCCCGCTCACCATCATGAAGGTCCTTAATGATCGTGAGCAGAGGGTCAGAGACTCCAAAAGTACGAAGAACAACCCAGAGCCCAGGCCTACACGTGCACACACACGTGCACACACAGACACACACGTGCACACACAGACACACACACGTGCACACACACACGTGCACGCACACACACATACACGTGCACACACACACACGCGCACACGTGCACACACACACACGTGCACACACACACGTGCACACACACACAGACACACACACGTACACACACAGGTGCACACACACACACACGTGCACACACACACGCGCACACACACACGTGCACTCAGACACACACACGTGCACACACACACGTGCACACACACACGTGCACACACACACGTGCACACACACAGACAAATACACACACGTGCACACACCCACGTGCACACACACACAGACACATACACACACGTGCACACACACACGTGCACACACACACAGACACATACACACACGTGCGCACACACACGTGCACACACACACAGACACATACACACACGTGCACACACACGTGCACACACACACACGTGCACACACACACGTGCACACACACACGTGCGCACACACACGTGCGCACACACACGTGCACACACACACGTACACACACACACAACAACAACCGCCATTCGCCACTAAGTGGTGGTGACGTCACCACGACGCTTGTGCCAGGCTATGTGCACCCTGAGGCCACGTGAAGTGTCGAACGCCCGCTGGCAGGAGGTCACGGGGCAGACCCAGGTGCCACGGGTCGACTGACTGAGGTGACTGGCTGATGCACCACCTGTGCCCCCTGCTGTGCCAATCTGCTGTGCTTTAGCCACCCGGCGCTCCGCTCGTTGTTCTGAGCGTCGCTCCTCCGCCCTCCGTTGTTGTTGGAGGGCGACTGCCTCCAACTGCCCAGTAGCATCCTTCACGAGCCTCCTCCACAGAGGCCGATCTTGACACCGCTGGTACCAGTCATCGGCAAGTCCACTCAGCTCCACGTCCTCCTGTACCACATCACTCCATCCCTCCACACACACAGACACACACACACGTACACACACACGTGCACACACACGTGCACACACACACACAGATACACACACGTACACACACACACAGACACACACACACGTGCACAGACACACGTGCACACCATAGCGGTGGTCCGTGAGCTTTACTGCAGCCCTTTGGATCCCTGTGAATCTCGATCGTAAAAACTAAAAACAGAGTTTAATGTTAATAATAACTACGTCAGGGGGTTCGGTGAAAGGCAGCGAGTTGTAACTTACGGTGCCCACCGTGCTTGATGTGTGTGCTCTCGATGATTTCACTTCTCAAGATAAGATCTGTCCGTGTCTCGCCACCTCCCAGAAAGGGCATCTCGTACCCGCAGAGGGTGCGAGATGCACCCCCAGGTTACTAAGAACCACTGGTGTAGTGTATAGTGTAGTGTAGTGTATAGTGTAGTGTAGTGTATAGTGTAGTGTATAGTGTAGTGTATAGTGTAGTGTAGTGTATAGTGTAGTGTATAGTGTAGTGTAGTGAATAAAGTGGTGTATAGTGTAGTGTATAGTGTAGTGTAATGCATAGTGTAGTGTATAGTGTATAGCGTAGTGTATAGTAGTGTAGTGTATAGCGTAGTTTATAGTGTAGTCTATATAGTAGTGCATAGTAGTGTAGTGTATAGTGTAGTGTGTAGTAGTGTATAGTAATGTAGTGTTCAGTAGTGTATAGTGTAGTGTATAGTAGTGTATAGTAATGTAGTGTTCAGTAGTGTATAGTGTATTGTATAGTAGTGTAGTGTATATTGTCGTGTATAATGGTGTAGTGTATAGTAGTGTAGTGAATAGAGTAGTGTATAGTAGTGTATAGTAATGTAGTGTTTAGAAGAGTATAGCGCAGTGTATAGTAGTGTATATTGTATTGTATAGTAGTGTAGTGTATAGTAGCGTAGTGTATAGTGTAGTGTGTAGTAGTGTAGTGTATAGTAGTGTAGTGTGTAGTGTAGTGTATAGTAGCGTGGTGTATAGTATTGTAGTGTATAGTAGTGAAGTGTATATTGTAATGTATAATAGTGTAGTATATAGCGTAGTGTATAGTAGTGTAGTGTATAGTGTAGTATATAATAGTGTATAGCGTAGTGTATAGTGTAGTGTATAGTGTAGTTTATTCTAGTGTATACCGTAGTGTATAGTATAGTGTATAGTAGTGTATAGTGTAGTGTATAGTGTAGTGTATAGTGTAGTGTATAGTGTAGTATATAGTAGTGTATAGCGTAGTGTATAGTGTAGTGTATAGTGTAGTGTATAGTAGTGTATAGCGTAGTGTATAGTAGTGCATAGTAGTGTAGTGTATAGTGTAGTGTATAATAGTGTAGTGTATAGCGTAGTGTATAGTGTAGTGTGTAGCGTAGTGTATAGTGTAGTGTATAGTAGTGTAAAGTATAGTGTAGGGTATAGTAGTGTAGTGTATAACGTAGTGTATAGTAGTGTAGTGTATAGCGTAGTGTATAGTAGTGTATAATAGTGTAGTGTATAGTAGTGTAGTGTATAGCGTAGTGTATAGTAGTGGAGTGTATATTGTAGTGTATAATAGTGTAGTGTGTAGTAGTGGAGTGAGTAGTATAGTATATAGTATTGTATTGTATAGTGTATAGTAGTGTATAGCGTAGTGAATAGTAGTGTAGTGAATAGTAGTGTAGTGTATAGCGTAGTGTATAGTAGTGTAGTGTATATTGTAGTGTATAATAGTGTAGTGTATAGCGTAGTGAAAAGTAGTGTAGTGTATAGTGTAGTGTATAGTAGTGTAGTGTATAGTGTAGTATATAGTAGTGTAGTGTATAGTAGTGTAGTGTATAGTAGTGTGTAGTGTAGTGTATAGTAGTGTAGTGTATAGTGTAGTGTATAGGAATGTAGGGTATAGCGTAGTGTATAGTAGTGTAGTGTATAGCGTAGTTTATAGTGTAGTCTATAGTAGTGTATAGTAGTGTAGTGTATAGCGTAGAGTATAGTAGTGTAGTGTATAGCGTAGTGTATAATAGTGGAGTGTCTAGTGTAGTGTATAGTCGTTTGGTGTATAGTGTAGTGTATAGTAGTGTAAAGTATAGTGTAGTGTATAATGGTGTAGTGTATAGCGTAGTGTATAGTAGTGTACTGTATAGCGTAGTGTATAGTAGTTGAGTGTATATTGTAGTGTAAAATAGTTTAGTGTATAGTAGTGGAGTGAGTAGTGTAGTGTATAGTATTTTATTGTATAGTGTATCATAGTGTAGTGTATATTGCAGTGTGTAATAGTGTAGTGTATAGCGTAGTGTATAGTAGTGTATAGTGTAGTGAATAGTAGTGTAGTGAATAGTAGTGTAGTGTATAGCGTAGTGTATGGTAGTGTAGTGTATATTGTCGTGTATAATAGTGTAGTGTATAGCGTAGTGAATAGTAGTGTAGTGTATAGTGTAGTGCATAGTAGTGTAGTGTATAGTAGTGTAGTGTGTAGTGTAGTGTAGAGTAGTGTAGTGTGTGGTGTAGTGTATAGTAGTGTAGTGTGTAGTGTAGTGTATAGTAATGTAGGGTATAGCGTAGTGTATAGTAGTGTAGTGTATAGCGTAGTTTATAGTGTAGTCTATAGTAGTGTAGTGTATAGTGTAGTGTGTAGTAGTGTATAGTAATGTAGTGTTCAGTAGTGTATAGTGTAGTGTTTAGTAGTGTATATCAATGTAGTGTTCATTAGTGTATAGTGCATTGTATACTAGTGTAGTGTATAGTAGTGTAGTGTATGGTGTCGTGTAAAATGGTGTAGTGTATCGTGGTGTAGTGTATAGAGTAGTGTATAGTAGTGTACAGTACTGTACTGTTTAGTAGTGTATATTAGTGTAGTGTATAATAGTGTAGTGTATAGTAGTGTAGTATATAGCGTAGTGTATAGTAGTGTAGTGTATAGTGTGTAGTGTATAGTAGTGTAGTGTATAGTGTAGTGCATAGTAGTGTAGTGTATAGTGTAGTGTATAGTGGTGTAGTGTATAGTGTAGTGTAGTGCATAGTGTAGTGTATAGTAGTGTAGTGTATAGTGTGTAGTGTATAGTAGTGTAGTGTATAGTAGTGTAGTTTATAGTGTAGTGTATGGTAGTGTCGTGTAGTGTATAGTGTAGTATATAGTAGTGTAGTGTATAGTGTATAGTAGTGTAGTGTATAGTGTAGTGTATAGTAGTGTAGTGTATATTAGTGTAGTGTATAGTAGTGTAGTGTATAGTAGTGTAGTGTATAGTGTAGTGTATAATAGTGTAGTGTATAGTGTAGTGTTTAGTAGTGTAGTGTATAGTGTAGTGTATAGTAGTGTAGTGTATAGTGTAGTGTATAGTGTAGTGTATAGTGTATAGTAGTGTAGTGTATAGTGTATAGTGTGGCGGTTCTTAACCTTTACTGGAGCCTGCACCCCTTTGGTTCTCAATTGTAAATGACCATGCTAATAACTACTAATAACTACTAATAACTACTAATAACCACTAATAACTACTAATAACTAATAACTACTCATAACTACTAATAACTAATAACTACTCATAACTACTAATAACTAATAACTACTAATAACCACTAATAACTACTAATAACTACACAGGGTTTGTTGAAACAAAGTAAGTTGTAACTTACGGTGGCCCTTGCTCAGTTTGTGTTTTCGATGATTTACATTCTCAAAAAAACACTCTGGCCACCTCTCGCGCCGCCCAGGAGGGGCATCTCACTCCCCCAGTGGGTGGCGTGATGCACCCCCGGGTGTAAGGAGACGAAGGGCCACTGCTGTAGGCCGTGTCCGCGTCTTTGCCGTGCCACATCTGCTGGATGAGAGCCTCGCCCACCGGACTGGCGACTCACAGTCACCGCAAAATGTGTGTGTGTGTGTTGCGAGCTTTCGACGGCTCCTTGAGACCCGGGACAGCGGTGTGCGCGTACCACATCTGGGGCCGTCCATAAATGACGTCACGTACCTGGGGGGTGGAGTGGGGGGTCAGACATTTGTGACGATGTGTGACGTGGGGGGTGGGGGTTGAGAAATGTGACGTCACGTCGAAATGCGCAACTTTAAATAAATATAGACAACACGTTCTACTTAATTAAATAGACTTTTTTTTAAATAAATGTTTTCTCCTACAACATCAGAGTGCAGCGCCACATTAATTACGCACTACAATGACAATAGTTTAACGCGATTTGAAGCGTGTTTTTTTTTCAAAATGGAAATATGGTTTTGGGGGGGGAGGGTGGGGGGGGGGGCAGAGCTTTGTGACGTCATATTTGAAGGGGTCTGACTTTTTGTGACGCCGTGTGACGTGTGACAAGGGGGGGGTCAAAAATCGTCTAAAATCGCGTGACGTCATTTATGGACGGCCCTATCCTCGTGGCGAGAGAACAGGCGGACTGTAAATACCCACGGGGCGATGACTTCACACAAACCCGGGAGCTATTCGTGTGACCACCAACGCATCGCATTGCCCGTCATATTTGACCACTTGACCATACTTCACCTTCACGGAAGGCGTCTGCGTGGCGTGATGCTAACTACCTCGCCTGGCCCTGCAGGAGGGCGTGGGTTCGATCCCGACCCTGACCTCTATCATGGATGATATCGGTTGCCAAAGCCTACGCGTTGAATTGTGCAGCTGGTATTCTTTGGGTCTTTCGGTAAAGTCACGTAGGTAGGTTAAAAAAACAACAACAATGAAATGAACAACAAAAAAACGACGACGTTTCGATCGCAACACAAGCGACCGTCATCAGGTGGGGAAAAAAAAGAAGGGGGGGGAGAGGGGGGCTAGTGGTTAAATAACTAAAGGCGAGCGGTTTTTAACACACCGGTGGGCTAAAGTAGTGAATTATTTGTCTTTTTATCAACGTGACACTTTTTTTTGCTGATTGGCCGTGTCGGGTGGTGGAGGGTTACGACACATTTATAAATAAACGTTGATCTAACCCAAAAAAACCTTTATCATGAATAATATTGGTCGCGAAAGCCCACGTGTTAAACTGTTTTTTTAAAATGTTTAAAATGGGCTTAGCCCAGGCCCCCTGCGATCAGAACCAAGTGGGCGGGACACACACGTGGCCTGGGGCCGGCACAATCTTCGACGTTCATGTGAAATCGTCGTAACGAGGAGAGGGGGAGCCGCACGAGGCGTGGAGAAATGAACAAGTCGTGGTACGCCCAATTGCAGGGGCGACAGAAACGTCACAGCCAGTTATGGCTTAAACTTGTCGATGACGTCCTTACAATGATTGCTGAGTTCGTCCCCAAGATCTCGGTTTTTATATTGTGCCCGTGTCCGTGCATATGGATGGCTTCATGAACGAATATTTGTTGTTAGCCAGTGGGGCTCGCAAAGTGCCTTCGTCTTAGAGAAATCTATTTCGTGTGAGAGCTACTCAGTGCGTCTCATCGGGGTAACAATTTTTAAAAAATAAATAGTTTGGATTAGAGTGAGACCCAGACTCTTTGCTGATTTTACGTCGAATTGCGACAAGTCTACAAATTAACACTCCCAATTATCTACGGTTGGCTACGTACGACGTTGCGTACACACCGCGCGCATGGAGACGCAAGATGACCCCGTGTGTGTGTGAGCAAGCATTTTGCGTGCTGTGAAGAAGGGCTTTATCCATTGGTGGTGTTGTCGTTAGTTCGTCGCGAGCTTTTTATCGGCATTAGCGTCGTACTCCGCGTGCTGCGGTGGGGGGAGGGACGCGAGGGAGGGTTGGGGGGAAGGGGCGGGGTGGAGGTGCGGGCCGTGGGGGTTTGATCCCGACCCTGACGATGCCTGCTGCTGTATACTTGTAGTTTGCGTCTCTCTATCATCACGGTGGCTAGGAGATGTTAACTATCTCGCCTGGTATACAGGAGGTCGTGGGTTCGATCCCGACCCTGACGATGCCTGCTGCTGTATATTTGGAGTTTGCGGTGTCTCTATCACGGTGGCTAGGAGATGTTAACTACCTCGCCTGGTATACAGGAGGTCGTGGGTTCGATCCCGACCCTGACGATGCCTGCTGCTGTATATTTGGAGTTTGCGGTGTCTCTATCACGGTGGCTAGGAGATGTTAACTACCTCGCCTGGTATACAGGAGGTCGTGGGTTCGATCCCGACCCTGACGATGCCTGCTGCTGTATATTTGGAGTTTGCGGTGTCTCTATCACGGTGGCTAGGAGATGTTAACTATGTCGCCTGGTATACAGGAGGTCGTGAGTTCGATCCCGACCCTGACGATGCCTGCTGCTGTATATTTGGAGTTTGCGGTGTCTCTCTCTCCCCCCGTGGTCGCGTGGATTTTTCTCCGGGTCCTCCGGTGTCTCCCCTCCACGTTAAGAGTCAACATCGACTGTTTGGCTGCTGCTATAAATTTCCACGTGGTGGTGGTGGTGATGATGATGATGAGGTGTAGCCGCCACTTCGCTGAGCAATCGTTTGTGAGAGCCGAGGTCGCTTCTGAAAAATAGCTACGTAGCTCTTCAGCGGGCACCTGACCTGGTAAAATGAAATAAAACCACAGCCCTCCTGCACCACCCGACAGAGCCTATCAAATATATTTGCCACGTCATGGACAAATATACTAATCAATTTGGTTTATCAGCAGATGCCTGCATTGTTTTTGCTGATTTTCTCTTTTATAAATATATATTTTTTTAAACCGCGCGTGTTTTATTGTTTTGTTTTCATTTATTCTACGGAATAAAGATGCGCTCCGCGTTGTCATTTGAACACGCAACCTTCGTCGGAGGCTTTTGCGAGCAGTAGTATCCACAGTAAGAGGTGAGACATCGCGTGAGTGTAAATGTGTCGACTTAAAGCTTTCGTGACTGCAAGGATTCATCTCCTTTGGTTCTTTCGGTAAAGTCACCACGTAGAATGAGAATAAGATAACAAATTAATAAAACAAAATAACTCAAAAATATTCTCACGACGTTTCGGCCGCAACACAAGCGGCCTTCAGACCGCGGTCTGAGCTTGGCTGTGTTCGCTCCAGCGCTGTCCTCCAGACAGTCTCGTCCCTTCACCTGATGAAGGCCACTTGTGTTGTGGCCGAAACGTCGTGAGAATTTTATCGTGCTATTTTATTAATTTATTATCTTATTCTCATTCTACGTGGTGACTTTACCGAAAGAACCAAAGAAGATTTAAATGTGTCGTTAAACCCGCCACCACCCCCCCCCCACACACAGCCAATTCGTGAGGTTTGTCACGGCCAGAGAACGTGGCACGCCGATTGCGTGCTCGAGAATAAACACAACATTTACACGTAGAGTCGTGGGGTTACCCACAACATTTAGAATTCCATACTCTTTGGTTCTTTCGGTAAAGTCACGTAGGTAGATAATAATAATAATGAAAGATCACAACGTTTCGATCGCAACAGCAAGCGGTCGTCCTCAGGCAGTTCCACTGTTGGATTCTTAGTTTCCCCCCCCCCCCCCCGCCTGAGGATGACCCGCTTGTGTTGCGATCGAAACGTTGTGATCTTTTGTTCTGTTTTTCTTCTACCTAAGTGATTTTACCGCAAGAAACAAAAATGATGCATTCCTGCACTAACGAAAGCTTCATTTAGAATTGTGGCTTTGCTCTCCAACACACCGCGGCGTGCTGAACTAGCGACGAATTGGGTCCACGTTCTGTTCACGTGGCACTAAACCTCACTAATTGTCTGTGTCGGGTCGTGGCGGCGTTTAACGACACATTTATATTTTGATTTAAAGCTTTCGTGACTGCAGTAATTCATATTCTTAGTTCTTTCGGTAAAGTCACGTTGAAGGGAAACAACAAAATAATAAAATATATATAAAACAATAAAAATTCTCACCTGAAGACGACCGTTTGTGTTATGGTCGAAACGTCGTGAGAATTTTTATTGTTTTATATATATTTTATTATTTTGTTGTTTCCCTTCAACGTGACTTTACCGAAAGAACTAAGAATGACACATTTATATGTTTACGCAATCTAACCCAACAACAAGAAAACCTCATATTATGGATCGCGTCGCCATGTACAAAATTTGTATAATTTTAATGCGTGTAATATTCATTTAATTTGTGTAATTTTAATTTGCAACATTTTAATTTGTATCATTTTAATTTGTATAATATTAATTTAATTTGTATAATTTTAATTATTTTAATTTGTCTCATTGAGATTTATATAATTTTAATTTGTATAATTTTAATTTGTATTATTTTAATTATTTTAACTTGTATAATTTTAATTTGTATCATTTTAAGTTGTATAATTTTTTATTATTTACATTTATATAATTTAAATTTGTATAATTTTAAATTGTATAATTGTCATGAGTTTTTGTTGTTGTTGTTGTTGTTGTGCTCCTCGTTGTTGCCTCTGCCTCAGCCGCGTCTACATCCCAGCGTCTCCGAAACGACCTCAGCCATCTCTCATCACTCGCACGGCTTTCGACAAAGTTATCGTCAGTGTGTTTGTACATATATATTATAGATATATATACTGGTAGTGTAGCGGTTAGCGCTACGCTGCGCTATGAACCCGGCGACCCAGGTTCGATTCCCGCTCACGGCCAACACTCAGTGACGATGATCTAAATCGGCCCTGGGCCTCCCCTATGTCGACTCAGCCTCAAATGAGTACCTGGGTGCGGTGTGTAAATATGACCACAAGGAAGACAAAGGCGCTCGGGCGTGGTTGCTAGCCACTCACCCCCTTCGTGTACCGTTCCGGCCTTCATAGGTGTTGCTCGCTAACAGCACTTGCCCCTACAGCCTGTCAAGGCTATACGGGGGATCTTTTTACCTTTGTCTTTGTAGCCGATGTCGTGGGGGAACGGTGGCGCAGTGGTTAGCGAGTTCGATTCCCGCTCCCACGTGGCCAGCACCAAACGACGATTTATCTTCACCGGTCCTGGGCATCCCCTAGGTCGACTCAGCCTCAATTGAGTACCTGGTGTAGCGATGTGTACTAAATAACAAAACAGAAAACGCCGCCACTCGGGAGGCAAAGGCGACCGGGCGAGCTGCTGGCCACCCACACACCTCCTCCTCCTCGTCGTGTGAGATTCACGCCCTTCGCAGGTGCAGCTGCTGCTGCTCGCTAACAGCACTTGCCCCAACAGTCTACAACAGCCTCTATACGGGGGATCTTTGCGTTCATGATCGCGTTATTTATAAAATGTGTCGTAACCCCCCACCACCCGACACACGGACAATCAGTAAAAAAAAGTGTCAGGTTGACAAAAGACAAATAGGTCACTACTTTAGCCCACCGGTGTGTTGGAAGAGTGAATCCACAACATTAGCAATTTTCGAGTACGACGTTTCGCTGGTAATTTCATCCAGCATCATCGGTCTCAAACATTGGGACTTGATGCTTGCACGGCACAGCAACATTGGCCCACTTGCTGTTAATGGAGACTGCGTTCGAGTGAGTTAATTGTTGTGCTTCCTTCGGGGGAATACGGTAGATATAGCGATGAGTATGTATATATATATCTCTGTGTATGTGTGTGTGTCACGGGGAGTGGTGGCGCAGCGGTTAGCGCGCTGCGCTACGAACCTGGCGACCCGGGTTCTATTCGCGCTCACGGGCAACACCAAGTGACGATTATCTTAACCGGTGCTGCTTTGCATGGCCACAATCGCACTGCTTGTCTTTAATTTATATCTCTCGGTGTCTATGTATCTATATGTGTCTCTATGCATCTCTCACCGTGTCTCTATGTGCCTCTCTGTGTTTCTGTGGTCCAGAGTTAATGGTTTGAATGACCATAATCGCACTGCCGTGGCTTGTATTTAATGTATCTCTTAAGGTGTTTATGCATCTCGATGTGTCTCTCTGTCTCTCTGTGTCTCTATGTATCTCTCTGTGTCTCTATGGGTTTGCTACGTGGTCCAGAGTTTATGGTTTGAATGGCCACAATCGCACTGCCGTCCCTTGTCTTTAATGTATCTCTTAAGGTATTTATGCATCTCTATGTGTCTCTCTGTGTCTCTATGTATCTCTCTGTGTCTCTATGGGTTTGCTACGTGGTCCAGAGTTTATGGTTTGAATGGCCACAATCGCACTGCCGTAGCATTTCTTTTTAATTGTCCATTGTATGACGACGAGGAGGAGGAGGCTTATTATTTTATAGGCTGATGGACAGACTATATGTTTGTTATTTTCATTCGGATGGGACAATTTGTTTTCGTGTCTATTTAATCATGTATAAGCCACAATCCTCTGGGATGGTAAGTTTTTGTACGTGTGTGTGTACTGTATATACATTTGCATGTATATTTATTATGATTACAAAATATCTGCGTTGTGTACGGTTCATACATATATACGCGTGTATTATGAGTTAATCATCGTTCCATTATTTTTCTTTGTACGCATATTTGCATATAATCCTTGTTAAATATAGGTGGGTGCTCATCTGGAATAAATACTTTGGAAGGATGGTGTATCGATTGATATGCAATACTGTGTATACACTCTGCATTATGTATACAAATAACGTGTATATAATAGGCGACGTTATGGGCAATGCCCCTGCTTAAAATGGCCTTATGCTCGAAACGTCGTCTATAAATTTTTGCTTTATTCTCTGAAGTGTGTTGAGTTCGCGTTGTCAACTGCGCTTGCTTGTACTGCGCCTTGAACCTCTCACGTACGTACGTTGAACTTCTTTCGTACCGTACGTAGCCAAACCGCGCTAATCGGAGGTGCGGGGGGAAGGACAAAACGAACACAAAGAAACATCAGCAATTATCTGTCGCACCACCACCACCACCAAATGATTGAAGTTATTTTTTTTTAATACGTTACACGAGAGAGAGAGACATCGTAAAGGCAGTGATGACGAAAGACGGCAAGCGCCACGGTGGCTAGGAGATGTTAACTACCTCGCCTGTTACACAGGAGGTCGTGGGATCGATCCCGACCCTGACGATGCCTGCTGCTGTATAGTTTGAGCTTGCGCGACTCTCTGTCTCTCTCTCTCTCTCTCCCCCCCGTGGTCGCGTGATGTTTTTCTCTGACATTTGGAATCAGCGTCACGCGCGTGTCGAGTCTTTGGCTGCTGTACGTTTCCACGTGATAGGCCCATCATTAATAATCATGAGCGGGTGACGTCACACAACATGCCGCACCCCTCCACAACAACTACGAGGGGCGACATCACACCACATTCCGCACCACTCCCCAATAACCATTAGCGGGTGACGTCACTCCACATGGGGCAACCCCCCTCTTTAATAATCATGAGCTGAACAATTTTTCTATTGAATATTTCAGATTGACTGCAATATACACCCGTCCTTGGGCGGGCAAACAATCTAGTGTATAATAGGTGACGTTTCGCGCAATGGGCATTAGCTTGTGCTTGTGTGGCACTGCCAACGCAGCATCACCAAATAATGAGTACATTATTACGTAATATTGGCGTTGCGTGTCGAGTGGACATTCTCTATGAATCACACGACGAATGTACATTCTTTATGACGTCACACGACGCCTGTACACGTGGGGGGGAGCGTGGCGGGTCGCCAGGATGAATGGCGCTGCGGTGGCTATGAGATGTTAACTACCTTGCCTGGTATGCAGGAGATCGTGGGTTCGATCCCGAACCTGACGTCTGCTGTATATCTGGAGTTTGCATCTCTCTCTCTCTCTCTCATCATCATCACGGTGGCTATGAGATGTTAACAACCTCGCCTGGTATGCAGGAGATCGTGGGTTCGATCCCGAACCTGACGTCTGCTGTATATCTGGAGTTTGCATCTCTCTCTCTCTCTCATCATCATCACGGTGGCTAGGAGATGTTAACTACCTCGCCTGGTATGCAGGAGGTCGTGGGTTCGATCCCGATCTTGACGCCTGCTGAAGATTTCGAGTTTGCGGTGTGGATTTCTTTCCGTCTGCTCCGACTTTTTCCCTCCACATTTGAAATAACGCGTCACGCGTTCAGAGTGTTTGGCTGCGATACGTTTCCACGTGATGACGATGATGATGATGACGACCACGTGGACCCACTTTCGTTGGGCTATCATTTGTGACAGCCAGGTCTAGAAAGAGCTACACGGTTCAGTGTGGTAAAATACAAAAAAAATACAAAAATAAAAGTATGAAGAACGCCGAAGTCGGGTTGACACTGAAACGTCATCGAATCCACGACCTCGGTCGTTCAGAGTGTTTGGCTGCGATACGTTTCCACGTGATGACGATGATGATGATGACGACCACGTGGACCCACTTTCGTTGGGCTATCATTTGTGACAGCCAGGTCTAGAAAGAGCTACACGGTTCAGTGTGGTAAAATACAAAAAAAATACAAAAATAAAAGTATGAAAAACGCCGAAGTCGGGTTGACACTGAAACGTCATCGAATCCACGACCTCGGTCGATGTGAGGACCGTTTGTACGCGTCAAAGCCACATTGCGCGCATGTTTAGTGGGGGTTAAAAAATAAGAAGCAGCAGCTCACCAACGTTGAACTTTTGCGTTCACAATCGCGTGCGTCTCTACAGGATTGCGTCTCTAAAGGCGTGCAGGCTGCGGTAAAGGTTAAGAAGCACTGCACTATATACTATACTACTATAGACTGTACCTCTACACTACTATACACTGCACTATACACTACACTACTATACACTACACGCCTATACACTACACTACTATACACTACACTATACACTACACTATACACGACACTATACACTACACTATACTCTACACTATACACTACACCATACACTACATTATACGCTACCCTATACACTACACTCCTATACACTACACTACTATACACTACACTATACATTACTATACACTACACTAATATACACGACACTATACACTACACTATACACGACACTCTACACTATGCTATACACTACACTATACACTACACTACTATACACTACGCTATACACTACGCTATACACTACACTATACTACTATACACTACGCTATACACTACGCTATACACTACACTCCTATACACTACACTACTATACACTACACTATACACTACACTATACACTACACTATACACTACGCTATATACTACACTATACACTACGCTATACACTACACTATACACTACACCACGCTATACACTACACTATACACTACACGAGTGGTTCGTGATGCCCCTTTCTGGAGGTGCGAGACACGGCCAGATTTTTGTCCGAAGGTAAATCATCGAAACACGCAAATTATGCACGGACACGCAAGCTACAACCCGATGTATTTATTAACATTGTAAACAAAAAGTGTGATCGAGATCCAAAGGATTGCGCGGCTCCAGTAAAGGTTAAGAACCACTGGTTGAGCGCTTTCACGACGGAGAGAACGATGCAGAGTTGTAGTTGATTTCTTGCGGGCTAGGCCACTTTGCGCCGTGTGGATGTTTAACTGTGACTTCACCCCCCCCCCAACAACACGATAGAGACGAGTTGTTTAAGTTATCACCCCACGATTCTGGATGTAATCGTCTCACCAAGTACGATTATTTGCCGTTTTAAAAATGAAAAATTTGCTCACTTTTCATCATCCCTCCGGTTTATTTTTGCCGAAATGAAAAACAAAAACAACTAACCCCGAAGACCCAAAGACATCGGTACGATATTGGCCGTGTATGGTCTGGAAATGTGTCAAACAAATTTCTTAAATGTCGATATATCGAGATTAAAACACGTACTGCACACGTAAAAAATAACTAATTATCGTATTGTTTGGTTCGTTTGGTAAAGTCACTTAGATAGAAAAATAAAAAAGTGAATACAAAAATAATCAAAATAAAATACAAATAATAAAAACCACTAATGTAGCATGTAGCCTGGTCATTAAGTTTGGTGAGTGTACTGGCAGTCTATAATGTAGACTGTAGCCTGGTTATTAAGTTTTGTAAGTGTACTGACAGTCTATAATGTAGACTTAGCCTGGTTCTTAATCTCGGTGAGTGTACTGAGAGTCTATAATGTAGACTGTAGCCTGGTTATTAAGTTTCGTGAGTGTACTGACAGTCTATAATGTAGACTGTAGCCTGGTTCTTAACCTCGGTGAGTGTACTGGCAGTCTATAATGTAGACTGCAGCCTGGTTCTTAACCTTCGTGAGTGTACTGGCAGTCTATAATGTAGACTGTAGCCTGGTTATTAAGTTTTGTGAGTGTACTGGCAGTCTATAATGTAGACTGTAGCCTGGTTATTAAGTTTTGTGAGTGTACTGACAGTCTATAATGTAGCCTGTAGCCTGGTTCTCAATGTGAGTGAGTGTACTGGCAGTCTATAATGTAGACTGTAGCCTGGTTCTTAAGTTTTGTGAGTGTACTGACAGTCTATAATGTAGCCTGTAGCCTGGTTCTCAATGTGAGTGAGTGTACTGGCAGTCTATAATGTAGACTGTAGCCTGGTTCTTAACCTCGGTGAGTGTACTGGCAGTCTATAATGTAGACTGTAGCCTGGTTATTAAGTTTTGTGAGTGTACTGGCAGTCTATAATGTAGACTGTAGCCTGGTTTTTAAGCTTGGTGAGCGTATTGTAGACTACATTATAGACTGCCAGTACGCTCACTCAATTTAATAACCATTGCTACAAAATCTAATTGTCCTACGCCTTCCGCGTTGCCTCACGACTAACAAACAGTGTCAGACCAGAGGACAACGCCAAAATGCGAACAGCGCACAGACAATGAAAGTATCGGGGCATCTATAGGCCGGGGTGAGCAGCTATTATCATGGGAAAACTTTCCGCCCCCCCAACACGTACATTGAACTTCTTTCGCACCGTACCATAGCCAACCGCGCTCATCGGAGGGGCCCATGACGTGAAGAACTTGACTTGATTGACTCTGTCGGGTGGTGGAAGGAAATGGTTTATTTATTATTATTATTTAAATATCCATTGTACCATCGATCAATGTATCGATAACGACATTTGAATACCGTAATGGGTGTTTTTTTTGTTGTTGTTGCGATTTATATGCCGTAACGGCGTTTGTTAGTTGCGAGGCGATGTGGTGTGGTGTTTAAATGAAGCATTTTGTGTATTTTTAACACTTACGCGTGCTTAGACACACACTGACACACACTGACACACACACACTCACACACTGACACACACTGACACACACACACTGACACACTCACAACAACAACCGCCATTCGCCACTAAGTGGCGGTGACGTCACCACGACCACGACGTTTGTACCAGGCTATGTGCACGTTTGAGGCCACGTGAAGTGTCGAACACTGACACAAACACACACACTCACTAACACAAACCCTCTTTGGTTCTTTCGGTAAAGTCACGTGGAAAATAAAATCAAATAATAATATAATACGACGTTTCGATTGCAACACGAGCAACCATCATCAGGTAAGAAGGAATGATAGAACACAGGCACGGAAACAACAGCAGCATCTGTGTCTGCCTTTGTTGTTTCCTGGAGATGGGATCACCGTTCTTTCCCCTAATGATGGTAATCGGTGTGGCGCTGCAGGTTACTTTTTCGATGGAGTTAAAGAGCGATTTGTGATCGCGGGCCACTGAGGCAGACTCCATCTCCTCAGCAACCCGCGACCACCACCCATCCTTGCAGCGCCTCACGGCTCTCCGAACCTCCGAGCGAAGGCTGCGGTAAGCCTCCTCATTCTCTGACGTGGGATTCTGTAGCCGATGACAGTGGGCCTGTCGCTTGTTTCCAAGCCAGCCTGAACACCTCCTCTGTCAGCCAGGGTCTCTGGGGAGGTCTGGACCGTGTACCCAAAGCAACCATTGCAGCTGCATGAGTCACAGTCCCAAACCTCGCCCATTTACCCTCGACATCAGGAGGAGTGGGGGACGATGCCAACCCCAGCCGCAAGTGATGATGAAATTCTCGCTTGCAACTTTCATCAGCTGGCTGAGACCAGGCCACTATGGGTTTGAATGGGGTCCTGGGTGTACACCCACCACCGGAGTGGAATAATGGCAGGCGCATTTTACAGATAACAAGTCGATGGTCAGTTGGCAGATCAGCTCCACGGTAGGTCCTGGTGTGAAGGACATGGGTCCGCATCCGCTGTTCCATTACTATGTAGTCCAGCAGATGTTCTAGGACCCGGCATGCATCCATAATGTTGTGTGGATGCGCCAAGATGACTCTATGCCGAGGGGCCACTTTAGCTAGCACCTGTGACAGGAAGTCATAGAAGGCATCTGACTCATCTGCATCCCTCCACGGATGTTCGTCTTTGGTGGGGCATAAGTAGCCACGACCACCATTCCTCGCCACTGGTTGATGGGAAGGCAAGCCCAAAGTAGCCTGGGGCTTAAAGCTTCCCACACCTCACCGCCACGCTCCTACGCTCCCTTCATTCTTTTGTTCAGAAAAAGAGCCACTCCCTGTTGTTTGGCAGTCTCCTGGCCCGAGTAGAGAATTGTCCACCCCTCATGGTGGCAGGAGCCAGAACCGGTCCACCGGACCTCCTGAATACCACAGTGATCCAGGCGGTACCGGTCCAGCTCCTGACAGAGGAGTGGGAGCCTCTCCACAGTGAGCGTTCAAACATTACACGTGGCCACCCGTAATGGTTTTTGTTGTTTCTGGAGGAGCCCCGAGGGTAAAGATTCAATCTCTCCTGGCTCTGCCAAATGGGGCTTGGCCAGGAGACGTCATAGACACCTGTCTCCCCGGGGCCTCCGGCACAAGCGTATTAATTACATTTTTTAAATCGCGGTTTTGTGGTAATTAATTGAAGGTGGAGGGGTTACCAGCCCCTCGCACCCGTCCAGAGCCCCCGTTTGGCTGCTGTGGTGGTTACAAAGGCCATGAAGGGAATGGCCAATCGAAATTGCCCCTCCCCCCGACGGCACTGCCCAACCACAGGGGGTTGTTTTCGCCAGACCACTCACTAACACACACTCACTAACACAACACACTAACACACACACACACACACTCACTAACACACACACACACACTAACACACACACACCCACGTCAGTGGACCAATCGACAGAGAGAAGAGAGTGGCTGTATGAAGAAGGCGCTCCAGCCGTGCCCGTCTGACACGTGCGGTGGGAGTCAAGAGGCTGCTGACACCTCGCGCGCCCGTGCGTGCGCGCGCGCGCGCGGGTGGGTGGGCACGTTGGTGGGTAGGGCGCGCGCGGGCTTGCGGGTGGGTGGGCACGTTGGTGGGTAGGGCGCGCGCGGGCTTGCGGGTGGGTGGGTGGGCACGTTGGTGGGTAGGGCGCGCGCGTGTGGGTGGGTGGACGAGTGGGTGTGTGAGCGCGTTCGCTGGCGGCGGTCAGTCACGGCGCGCTACCTCGACACAACGCGACGCAGCTTCAGCAGAGCGCACGCAGCCGCAGCAGCCGCAGCCGACGCCTCTGAAGTTTGTCCCTGCTCCGAGCGCGCGGCGCTCAGAATCCGCGCACGCGGTGTAGGGAGGCGGCGTGGGGGGGGGGGGGATCTCTGCTCAAGCCGTGTGCCACAACCACCACCACAACAACAACTTCAACAACAACAACAACGCGGGTTCCGCGTGCCCACCTGCGCTGCGGCGTGAAGCCCAGGTGAGAGTGTTGTTCGGTAAAGCAGCGCACTGCCTGGTGCTGTGACGGGGGTGGTGCCCCTCCTGCTGTCCGGTGTTGTTTATTGGAGAGAGGGGGGGGAAAGTCGTCGTCGAGGCTGCCGGTGAAGAGACGGAGGGACCGGCGGTAGGCCACCCAATTCCTACCGAGTCCTCCCGCTCGGTAACTTAATCGACGCTGCGCCCGGCGTCTCGCTGTCTCGCTCGCTCCGTGTGTGAGCTGCACGACCTTTGTCGGAGACGTTCCTCGATCGTGGCCTTGTCCTCGTCATCGAGCTCTGTCCGTGATGTTTACTCGAGAGCTCGTGGAGTCTGTGGTGCAATGCTAGTCTATGAGCAATGTGAGTCTATGGGTAATGTTAGTCTATGAGCAATGTGAGTCTATGGGTAATGTTAGTCTATGAGCAATGTTAGTCTATGGGCAATGTTAGTCTATGTGTAATGTTAGTCTATGGGTAATGTTAGTCTATGGGTAATGTGAGTCTATGAGCAATGTTAATCTATGGGTAATGTTAGTCTACGGGTAATGTTAGTCTATGAGCAATGTTAGTCTATGGGTAATGTTAGTCTATAGGTAATGTTAGTCTATGGGTAATGTTAGTCTATGAGCAATGTGAGTCTATGGGCAATGTTAGTCTACGGGTAATGTTAGTCTACGGGTAATGTTAGTCTATAGGCAATGTTAGTCTATGGGTAATGTTTGCCTATGGGTAATGTTAGTCTATAGGCAGTGTTAGTCTATAGGCAATGTTAGTCTATGGGTAATGTTTGTCTATGGGTAATGTTAGTCTATGGTAATGTTAGTCTATGGGCAATGTTTGTCTATAGGTAATGTTAGTCTATAGGCAATGTTTGTCTATAGGTAATGTTAGTCTATGAGCAATGTTAGTCTATGGGTAATGCTAGTGTATGGG
This sequence comes from Petromyzon marinus, assembly GCF_048934315.1. Lineage (NCBI taxonomy): Eukaryota > Metazoa > Chordata > Hyperoartia > Petromyzontiformes > Petromyzontidae > Petromyzon > Petromyzon marinus. Next base: position 7,414,169 of record NC_133687.1, read on the forward strand.
TAATGTTAGTGTATGGGCAATGTAGTCTATGGGCAATGTTAGTCTATATGCAATGTTAGTCTATGGGTAGTGTTAGTCTATGGGTAATGTTAGTCTACGGGCAATGTTAGTCTATGGGCAATGCTAGTCTATGGGTAGTGTTAGTCTATGGGTAATGTTAGTCTATGGGCAATGTTACTCTATGGGTAATGTTAGTCTATGGGTAATGTTAGTCTACGGGCAATGTTAGTCTATGGGCAATGCTAGTCTATGGGTAGTGTTAGTCTATGGGTAATGTTAGTCTATGGGCAATGTTACTCTATGGGCAATGTTAGTCTATGGTAATGTTAGTCTATGGGCAGTGTTAGTCTATGGTGCAATATAAGTCTATGAGCAATGTTAGTCTATGGGTAATGCTAGTGTATGGGTAATGCTAGTGTATGGGTAACGTTAGTCTATGGACAATGTTAGTCTATGGGCAATGTTAGTCTATGGGCAATGTTAGTCTATGGGCAATGCAAGTCTATGGGTAATGTTGGTCTATGGGTAATGTTAGTCTATAGGCAATGTTAGTCTATGGGTAATGTAAGTCTATGGGCAGTGTTAGTCTATGGGCAATGCTAGTCTATGGGCAATGTTAGTCTATGGGTAATGTTAGTCTATGGGTAATGCTAGTGTATGGGTAATGTTAGTCTATGGGTAATGTTAGTCTATGGGTAATGTTAGTCTACGGGTAATGTTAGTCTATGGGTAATGTTAGTCTACGGGTAATGTTAGTCTATGGGTAATGTTAGTCTATGGGTAATGTTGGTCTACGGGCAATGTTAGTCTATGGGTAATGTAAGTCTGTGGGTAATGTTAGTCTATGGGTAATGTTAGTCTATGGGTAATGTTAGTCTACGGGTAATGCTAGTCTATGGGCAGTGTTTGGTCTATTGGCAATGTGAGACTAGGGGGCAACGTTGTACAAAATATTAAGATCCCCCGTATAGCATTTAACAGGCTATTGGGGCAAGTGGTGTTATGGGAACACAGTCCTTTACATGGTAAAATTTCCAAGTATTTAAAATATATTTTTTATTAGCAAGTGTACACCTTTACATATGTATACGCTGGCGCTGGGCAAATTGGCGTGCTCTATACATGTACGCATATATATAGTCTACAGTACTTGACGCACAGATACATAACCAAATGAGTACCTGGGGCGGTGTGTAAACATCGCCACGAGGGAGACAAAGGCGGCCGGGCGTGCTCTGTACATGTACGCATATATATATAGTTTACAGTACTTGACGCACAGATACATAACCAGGCACGGTTTAGTGTGAGTGGTACACACACACGTTGTGTGTGTGTGTGTACACGTTGTGTGTGTGTGTGTACCACTGTTAAAATTGTTTTTAAAAAGAGTCTGCCTCAGCAGCAGACCATGCTTTCCCACCTGATGACGGACGCTTGTGTTGCGCCCGAAACGTCGTGATTTAAATTAGTGTCGTGATAACGGCGCTGGCTGCTAATCGCCACGACGCCACACAGGTGTCCGATGCTCGGGTTCATCGTTAGATAAAGACAAAGATCCCCCGTGTAGCCGGTAACAGACGGTTGGGGATAAGTGCTGTTCGCGAGCACCTATGAAGGCCGCAAACGGGCACACGAGGGGGTGGGTGGCCAGCATCACGCCCGGCCGCCTTTGTCTCCCTCGTGGCGATGTTTACACACCGCCCCAGGTACTCATTTGAGGCTGAGTCGACCTAGGGGAGTCGCATGACCAGTTCAGATAACCGCCACTACTGGACATCGGTGAAAAATAGCTTTATAGCTCATCGGATTCCTCCAGTATAAACAAATATTCTGATTCTGATAGTGACCCCCCCCTTTCCCCCCCGAGCGGGAATGCAACTCGGGTCGCTGAATTCGAGGCGTAGTGCGCTAACCGCTGCGCCACCGTTCCCCATCATTACACATCCACACACACTACTTAGGGCAAGTTACGTTCTATAATATAAACACGCATCACCCATTTATTATATATGGTTAAAATAAACCAAACCAGCGTCACGACGACTGAGGAGGCGAACGCACAGCTGTATGGGATGCGCGCTTTCCCCAGACTGGGAACAGCGGATATATTAAAAAAAACAATCCTGATTTGACGCTTTCGCGACTGCAGGAATCCATACTCTCTGTTTCTTTCGTGACTTTGCCGAAATAACTAAAGAGTATAGCGGTGTAGTCGATATAACGGGAAGCCGAGGGGGTTTTTTGTTTGTGTCGGTGGGAATATTTTTTCATCCGCCGGGTCGCAGGGCGCGAGATGATTAAATAACGACCCCACGCGTTTTTAACGACCCTGGCATCCCTATGAGCATTTTATTTTATTTTACCATTTGAGGCTCACTAAGATATATTTGGCTATTTTTCAAAAAGCGACCTGGCTACCACAAACGATAGCTCAACGAAGTGGAGGCTTTTCCTCATCACCACGTGGACATTTTCTCGCAGCCAAATCATCTCAACGCGTCGTGATGTTGGTGTCTAAACGTGGAGGGGGAAAACCCGGAGGACCCAAAGATAAATCCACTGCGACCACGGAAAGAGAGAGAGACACCGCAAACTCCAAATATAGAGCAGCAGGCGTCAGGGTCGGGATCGAACCCACGACCTCCTGTACACCAGGCGAGATAGTTAACATCTCCTAGCCACCGTGATAATGATGAGAGAGAGACACGCAAACTCCAAATATAGAGCAGCAGGCGTCAGGGTCGGGATCGAACCCACGACCTCCTGTACACCAGGCGAGGTAGTTAACATCTCAACACCACCATGATGATGATGATGAGAGAGAGACACGCAAACTCCAAATATACAGCAGGCGTCAGGGTTGGGATCTTAACCCACGACCTCCTGTATACTTAGAAACACCCGTTTAGGTCATTTTGATTAGTTTGCTGCTGTATATGTCAAAATGATGGCCCACTTTGTTGAGCTATTATTTGTGACCAGGCCGCTTTGGAAAATATCAGTTTATACCTCAGTGAACTGTCTGGTAGGACGGTGATGGTTTCGTGTTTGTTTGTCTTTGTTTGTGTTTGTTTGTGTTGGTTTGTGTTTGTTTGTTAACCTTTCTTGTACCTTTGAACTCCCGTCGTGTTTCTGTAACTGTTTGTTGTTGTTGTTGTAACGTTCTTACCCCACGCCCCTACTGGACATCTGTGAGAAAAGGAGCTGTTATAGCTCATCGTATTCCTCCTGCAGTGTAAATCAATCATTCTCATTCTGATAGCAGCGGGCGGGGTAGTTAACACACCTCCCAGCCATCGCGGCGTCCCCTAGTAAATGAACACGCGCGGCGCGTGGTGGAAATTGCCCGCAGTACATTCAACCCGGTGTCACCCCTAAAGCGAGATGCATGACGAGATGTAAACGTGCTGACGGCGTTCTCCGTCACAACGCTTCGATTGGAGGGGGGTGGAGGGCAATGTTGGGTTTCAACAAGACACGCGCGGGCACAGGCAGCAAGTTAAGTTTCACCGCAAACATTTGTAACAATTGCATCAGAATCAGAAGAAGTCGATTTCCCACTGAGTGAAACCGGTGGGGCTAAGAAGCTCGTTTTTCCAGGGCGGCTCCGGCCGGCAGACTACATTTAAGCACTTCCACAGTTACATATTTAACAACAACAACAAACACGATAATAAACGTTTTTTTTAGTTCGATCGCGTTATTATCAATGTGTCGCAACCCTCCACCACCCGACACGGCCAATCAGTAAAAAAAAACCAATGTGTCACGTTAACAAAACGCCAATTCGTTTAATCTTCAGCCCACCGGTGTGTTTGAAGAGTGGATCCACAACATTTCGAATTTTGAGTAGTAAGACGTTTTGCTGATGATCACATCCAGCATCTTCGGGCGGTTTGCCAGAACAACATCGGGTAAACGCCTATTCGTATTGTTCATACTTACATAACTCGGCACACTCGTCAACGCCAACCGCGGTCTCCTTAAAGAGGAGAAGTATGCAATAGGCGACGTTTCGGACAGTGGACCTTCTTCGCAGGGTCGTGTTGTGGTTCACCTCCGCATGCCCTTGACCGCGTGGTCGCGTCTCGGGACCAGTCTTGGCGTTCGTGTCGTTCGTAGATTTGCATGAATGATGCAAGTTAAACTAAACGTAACGAATTCTTACGGCTGTATATGGCATCATAAGCTGTTTCTACGTTCAGTTATTTTTCTTACAAGTCCGTGTTCATCCAGAGAGAGAGCGATTTTTAATACATCCTCAATTGTAACACGGAAGGATCACACGATCAATATCTTCTACAAGAGGGGTTTTTGGGTAAGGTCGCGTTTTGTTTACGTGACACAAACCTTCCCAATCGGTTGCGTGTCGGGTGGTGGCGGGTTTAACGACACATTCCTATTAACGCGATCTAGCCACCCCAAAAACATCTTCAATTCAATGTGTTCAGGAAGTAATTTAACGCGTCGTCAATCACTAAGGATGTCAGTTTAAATACGTTTATCAAACATTGTCGAAAAGCAAACACACACATATATATAAATGATCAAACACAGCAACTAATAGCATGCCACAGTTCGCTGCACGTGGTCTGCGTCTCCAAATTCAGAGCCATCCATCCCAATCACCATCCAAGCGGTGCTGAACATATATTATAAATAATATATTATTTATAATATATTTATAGACGACAGAACCCATACACCGAAGATCAATCGGGTGCTGTAAACACCATCCCTGTGTAACGATCAATCAATCAAGTCTTCATTTCGATAGCACTATTTCGTACAAAAGATGCAATTCAAAGTGCTGTACAGGCAAAGTGAAACATTGTTAAGAGACTAAATAGCAACAACAATAAAAGCAATTTCCAGACAAAACAAAATCGCATTATAATACATTTCTAGCGAAGGCATATTTTTGTTTGTTTTTAAAAGACGCTTACAAAAGAATCCTAAGTCAAAGCAAGTTGGAAAAAAAAAAAGCAAGATTCTAGCTTCAACTTAAAATCGCTGAACGATTGCGTAGCCCTCGGACCCCCGCTGATAGGCTGCTCCTCAGACGAGGCCCATGCGCACCGAACGAAGGCCGACTTGCCCGTGAGTTTCAGACGACGAGAGGACTGCAAGCGGAGGGATCTGAGCGTTCCCGTTGTTTGGTTCACGTCTACAAAGCATGGAAGACAACGTTGTCCTGCTGGCGCCAAACCATTCACCATCATCATCATACACGAGATTTATATGACGCTTTTCACCCATGCATCACAGAGCGCTGTATAGCAGTAAGCGTAGTAGTAAGCGTGGAAAGCGTTTAAAAAAAGCGTAAGAAGTAATCAGTTACATCGTCTAATGAATAATCATCATCATAATAGCAAAAGGAGGGCATGAATCTAAAGATGACACTCTGGCGAAAGCCTTCTTAAACAGAAATACTTTAAAAAAAGCATTGCTGTTTAAGAATCACGACGTTTCGGGCGCCCGAAACGTCGTGATTTATTGTATTTTCTACCTACGCGACTTTACCGAAATAACCAAACAGTGTGGATTCCTGCAGTCACGAAAGCTTCAAATCGGCAATGCTTTAAGTGTAGACTTTACAACGTCAGCACTTGCCCCAACCAACACTCTACGTAGACTACACGGTGGGTGGCGTGTGTCTTTGTGTCTTTGTGTGCGAGACCAGTCAAGAGCCGTGTTGCCAACGTCCTTCGCTGTTTGTTTTGGTGTGTGTCTCGCTTTGTCTGTGTGTGTGTCTCTCTCTCTCTGCATGTGTGTCCGCCTATGCTGTCCCCGTGTCTGTGTTTTATCGTTCGTTCTTACCTGATGACGGTTGCTTGTGTTGCAACCGAAACGTCGTATTCTATTATAATTTGATTCTACTTTCTGCGTGACTTTACCGATAGAACCAAATGGCACAGCGGCTTTACCCAACGTCCCACTCCACAACAATCATTACAATCCCGCGCTGCCTCTCTTTTAGATATCACCACATGTCGTCTGCACGAGTTTGCGAGTTGTTATAAACCGACGTCCAATCGCCCATCGTCGCTTACCACGTGGCTCCCGATGGCACGCCGGCCCGTGGCCCCGAATCGAACTGCCCGCTCACCCAAACGCCGTGCGCCCCGACTTCAAAGATTGTTGCTGCTATTCGGCAATGGCTTTGTGGGTGGTTAGAAGACACAGAACGCTCACATATAGCGGACCTAGTGGCGAGCGTATTTTTAGTGTTTTGTGTTTTGTGTTGTTCCCGCACAGCATCACGCGCGCGCGCTGGGCACGTCGATACTCCACTCTAGCTGGGACGAGCCAACCACCCCCCCCCCCCCCCGGGGTCGCGCGTGATGCGCGTTGAACTTCTTTCGCACCGCACGTCGCCAACCGCGATAATCGGGGAGGACGGGGGGTGGGGGGCGATGGTGCCGGGGGTGGGGGGGGATGACGGAGGCAAAGAAACTCGCACCAGGAGCGGTGGGAGGAGGGGGGGGCGGCGTCGCGTTAATGATTGCGGCCCTGCGCTCACCGGGGGGGGGGGGGGTCTCATTGTAGGGGAGCTGCCAGGGGACACGGGCGGGGAGAGTTCGGGGTGGTCAGGGAGGTGGTGGTGGTGGTGGCGGTGGTGGTGGCGGTGGTGGCGGTGGTGGCGGTGGTGGTGGCGGTGGTTGTGGCGGTGGTGGCGATGGTGGTGGCGGTGGCGATGGTGGCGGTGGTGGTAGCGGTGGTGGTGGCGGTGGTGGCGATGGTGGTGGTGATGGTGGCGGTGGCGGTGGTGGCGGTGGCGGTGGTGATGGTGGTGGTGATGGTGGCGATGGTGGTGATGGTGGTGGTGATGGTGGCGATGGTGGTGATGGTGGTGGTGATGGTGGCGATGGTGGTGATGGTGGTGGTGATGGTGGCGATGGTGGTGGCGGTGGTGGTGGCGGTGGTGATGGTGGCGATGGTGGTGATGGTAGTGGTGGTGGTGGCGATGGTGGTGGTGATGGTGGCGATGGTGGTGGTGGTGGTGGTGGCGGTGGTGATGGTGGTGATGGTGGTGGTGGTGATGGTGGTGGTGGCGGTGGTGATGGTGGCGATGGTGGCGGTGGTGATGGTGGCGATGGTGGCGGTGGTGATGGTGGCGATGGTGGTGGTGGTGGCAGGAGGCACGTTCAGGGTGGCAGCGAGGAGGGATGGGGGGGGGGGGATCCCCCGATTGGCTCTGGCCATTTGCCTTCGACGGTGGATGATGGCTCTGAGTATTTATCTCGTGAGGAGTTTGGGGTGGGGGGTTGTGGGAGAACGGGGTGGTGGGGGAGGGGGGTCAGGTGGGGGGGGGAGGTTGCGAACGAACGCACGCACGGCCTGGCTACTGCTTTGTGAATGGCTCGTTAACTTTGATGAGGAAAGTTCATTTTGTAAGCCGGGGTAATTATTACACGGGGGGGGGAGGGGGGGGGGCACTGTGGGTGGGTGTGGGGGGGGGCTCTTCTTCAGCTCTGGCAGCTCGCACGGCCGCGTTCGCTACGGCCTGTGGACGTCTCGCCCCCCCCCCCCCCCTTCATCCCATCTCATCCACAGGCAGCGGTCTCGGCAAACGCCGCAAAGCCACCAGTTGTGAATTCTAGATTTGAAGCTTTCGTGACTGCAAGGATCCATGCTCTTTGGTTCTATTGTGACTTTACCGAATACCACCAGTTGTGTTTTGCCCCGCGCGCTTAACCGTCAAACAGTGGCACTGCACAACCCTGATGATGATGATGGTGGTGGTGGTGGTCTAACACCGTTTTTGAGACGAGGCTCAAAAGAAAGCTGTCTCTGGTGTGGACCAATCAGTTTCAAGGACAATGCATCATATTATCAGAGTGTGTGTTTTTTGTTTGCATTCTGACCACAAGCATTGTGGTTAATACAGTAACATGATTCCTCGTGAAAGGTTCCAGCTTGGTGTTTTAACGTCTCAACACTTCTGTTTTGTTGCCAGATAAAAGGGGAAACCCTATTCTCAGATGATTGTTGTTGTATGTACGTTGAACTTCTTTCGGAGACTATTGGAGGGGTCCGGGGGAAGGCGGGGAGGACAGAAAAAATTAAACGCAACAAAGCAGTTCTCGAGGAATGAGTTTGTCAATGTAGACGACGATTTCGAAGTGCCGCAGCCTCCCAGTAGGCTTCCTAATGTCGGAAGGGAAGAGCGTTCCAGACGGCCGCAGAAGCTGGTGGTGGTGGTGATGACGTCGGTACGTTTGTGCGTACGCAATGTTGAACTTCTTTCGCACCGTACGTCGCCAACCGCACTAATCAGAGGTGCGGGGCAAGGACAACAAACTAAAGACACAAATCAGTTGTAAAGAAATGAGTTTGTCAATCTAGACGACGATGGTTTAAAAGCGAATAGCTCCCAGTGGCTTCCTAATGTCGGAAGGGAAGAGCGTTCCAGACGGCCGCAGAAGCGCATGTGAAAGCGCCGCGCGATGATGACGATGATGACGACGATAATGATGGTGATGGTGATGACGGTGATGACGATGATGGTGATGATGGTGATGACGATGATGACGATGATGCGGTGACCACCACCGTCCTTGTTCGATGGCTGAGCGAAAAGCCGCTGCGAAATGATGCTGCTTGGATAGCCAGAGTACCACAAACAACAAACTCCTCCTCCCTCCTCCTCCTCGTCCTCTCTCCTCCTCCTCGTCCTCCCTCCTCGTCCTCTCTCCTCCTACCTCCTCTTCCCCGTCACGAAAGACGACGCAGAAGTTCACCTGAGGCTTTGGTCTCCGCCGCGAAGCTTCTGGGGCCACAACCCCTGAACAGCTTAGTCCTCATACAAACCACAGCAGCAGCTGATGATGATGATGGTGATCATAATGATGGTGTTCATGGTGTAGATACTTAATGATGATGATGATGGTGTTGATGGTGTAGATACTTAATGATGATGATGATGGTGTTGATAGTGTAGATACTTAATGATGGTGATGGTGTTGATGTTGTAGATACTTAATGGTGATGGTGTTGATGGTGTAGATACTTAATGATGATGGTATTGATGGTGTAGATACTTAATGATGATGATGATGGTGTTGATGTCGTAGATACTTAATGATGATTATGATGGTGTTTATGTTGTAGATACTTAAAGATGGTGATGGTGTTGATAGTGTAGATACTTAATGATGGTGATGGTGTTGATGGTGTAGATACTTAATGATGATGATGGTGTTGATGGTGTAGATACTTAATGATGATGATGGTGTTGATGGTGTAGATACTTAATGATGATGGCGTTCATGGTGTAGACACTTAATGATGATGATGGTGTTGATGGTGTAGATACTTAATGATGATTATGATGATGGTGTTGATGTTGTAGATACTTAATGATGGCGATGGTGTTGATAGTGTAGATACTTAATGATGGTGATGGTGTTGATTGTGTAGATACTTAATGATGATGATGATGGTGTTGATGGTGTAGATACTTAATGATGATGGCGTTCATGGTGTAGACACTTAATGATGATGATGGTGTTGATAGTGTAGATACTTAATGATGGTGATGGTGTTGATGTTGTAGATACTTAATGATGGTGATGGTGTTGATGTTGTAGATACTTAATGATGATGATGGTGTTGATGGTGTAGATACTTAATGATGATGATGGTGTTGATGGTGTAGATACTTAATGATGATGATGGTGTTGATGGTGTAGATACTTAATGATGACCGTGTAGATACTTAATGATGATGGTGTAGATACTTAATGATGATGATGGTGTTGATGTTGTAGATACTTAATGATGATGATGGTGTTGATGGTGTAGATACTTAATGATGACCGTGTAGATACTTAATGATGATGGTGTTGATACTTAATGATGATGATGGTGTTGATGGTGTAGATACTTAATGATGACCGTGTAGATACTTAATGATGATGGTGTAGATACTTAATGATGATGATGGTGTTGATGGTGTAGATACTTAATGATGACCGTGTAGATACTTAATGATGATGGTGTTGATACTTAATGATGATGATGCACAAACGTGCGCGTAGACACTGCCTCGTGTCCCGCCGTGTGGAGCAGCAGCCACTTGAAGTTACATTCGAGGTGTCCGCTTCGGTGTCCGCTTCGGTGTCCGCTTTGGTGTCCGCTTCGGTGTCCGCTTCGGTGTCCGCTTTGGTGTCCGCTTTGGTGTCCGCTTCGGTGTCCGCTTCGGTGTCCGCTATGCGTGGACGCCCTCTCCGTGAGAGATCGGAACAGATTCTCCTTTTCACGACGCCTCAATGCAGCGACCATCATCAACAACGACAATAACACCAATAACAACAATTACACCACTAACAACAATAACAACAACAACAATTACACCACTAACAACAATAACAATAGCACGTGCAAGCGACGTGAGTTGGCTCGTGGATGATGCTGCTGCTGCTGCTGATGATGATGATGGACGATGACAAAGCTGATGCCGATGTTTGATGATGATGATGTCGGTGAGGCTTTCGTGGCTCTCGTGATCGTCACACGGTTGGGGGGGGGGGCCTCTGATTGATGAGCGACCTTCTTCCTGGGGTTCACGCCCAGGTCGGCGAGGCGCACGCCACAAAACGCCGTCGCGTGGGACATCTGAAACGACGTCCCGCGGACGATCAAAGCGAACAGCGTTGTGTAAAATCTAACCGTAACCACTATATCTATAGTATAATATACACCGCTATATAGCGGTATGATGTGTACATATATATTTAGTGGTGTGTGTATATATATATACAGAATACTGTTAGCCCCAACATATACACACCGCTATATAGTGGTATAATGTTGATATACAGAGTGGTGTATATATACAGAATATAGCTAGCCTCACTATACACACACCACGATATAGTGGTATGATGTTGATATACAGAGTGGTGTATATATACAGAATATAGCTAGCCTCACTATACACACACCACGATATAGTGGTATGATGTTGATATACAGAGTGGTGTATATATACAGAATATAGCTAGCCTCATTATACACACAACACTATATAGTGGTATGATGTTGATATACAGAGTGGTATGTATATACAGAATATAGCTAGCCTCAATAAACACACCACGATATAGTGGTATGATGTTGATATACAGAGTGGTGTATATATACAGAATATAGCTAGCCTCAATTATACACAAACCACTATATAATGGTATAATGTTGATATACAGAGTGGTGTATATATACAAAATATAGCTAGCTTCACTATACACACACCACGATATAGTGGTATGATGTTGATATACAGAGTGGTGTATATATACAAAATATAGCTAGCCTCACTATACACACACCACGATATAGTGGTATGATGTTGATATACAGAGTGGTGTATATATATACAGAATATAGCTAGCCTCACTATACACACCACGATATAGTGGTATAATGTTGATACACAGAGTGGTATATATATATACAGAATATAGCTAGCCTCACTATACACACACCACGATATAGTGGTATGATGTTGATATACAGAGTGGTATGTATATACAGAATATAGCTAGCCTCATTATACACACACCACTATATAGTGGTATGATACAGAATATAGCTAGCCTCACTATACACACACCACGATATAGTGGTATGATGTTGATATACAGAGTGGTGTATATATACAAAATATAGCTAGCCTCAATTATACACACACCACTATATAGTGGTATAATGTTGATATACAGAGTGGTGTATACATATATATACAGAATATAGCTAGCCTCAATATACACACACCACGATATAGTGGTATGATGTTGATATACAGAGTGGTATATATATACAGAATATAGCTAGCCTCACTATACACACACCACGATATAGTGGTATAATGTTGATATACAGAGTGATATATACAGAATATAGCTAGCCTCACTATACACACCACGATATAGTGGTATGAAGTTGATATACAGAGTGGTGTATATATATACAGAATATAGCTAGCCTCACTATACACACCACGATAAAGTGGTATAATGTTGATATACAGAGTGGTGTATATATACAGAATATAGCTAGCCTCACTATACACACACCACGATATCGTGGTATTGTGGTGTACATTATATATGTATTCTGTATACCACAATGTACTGGTATCTTACCTATATGTCACTATCGTGGAATCATGATGATGAGATATGTATTAGTCTGTATATATATAAGACTTATATGCAGATGTTCGATCCTGTTTGTGGCGCATTGAGACATTTTGACAATGATGACGACACAATGACCACGATGAAGATCGTGATGGTGCTGATGATGGAGACGTCGATGACACCTCACGTTCGACCTGCTTAACACGTGGTGCGCCTTCTGCTCCACGTGTGACGTCGATGACGACGCTACACGTCCCACCTGCCTAACACGTGGTGCGCCTTCTGCTCCACGTGTGACGTCGATGACGACGCTGCGCGTTCGACCTGCCTAACACGTGGTGCGCCTTCTGCTCCACGTGTGACGTCGATGACGACGCTACACGTCCCACCTGCCTAACACGTGGTGCGCCTTCTGCTCCACGTGTGACGTCGATGACGACGCTACGCGTCCCACCTGCCTAACACGTGGTGCGCCTTCTGCTCCACGTGTGACGTCGATGACGACGCTACGCGTCCCACCTGCCTAACACGTGCTGCGCCTTCTGCTCCACGTGTGACGTCGATGACGACGCTACGCGTCCCACCTGCCTAACACGTGGTGCGCCTTCTGCTCCACGTGTGACGTCGATGACGACGCTACGCGTCCCACCTGCCTAACACGTGCTGCGCCTTCTGCTCCACGTGTGACGTCGATGACGACGCTACGCGTCCCACCTGCCTAACACGTGGTGCACCTTCTGCTCCACGTGTGACGTCGATGACGACGCTACGCGTCCCACCTGCCTAACACGTGCTGCGCCTTCTGCTCCACGTGTCTCCAGGCCAATCCTCATCCTCCTCCTCCTCGTGTCGTTGGAGGACTCCACGCGAGGCATCACCCCGATGCTGTAAACAGACGCCCATGTATCAAAAAGGCAAGTGGCACCTGCGTTGGGGGCGAGAAGCACTGAAGCGAGGCAACAATTTCACACGTCTCATTTTGATTGCCGTTGTTGTTGTTATTGTGATAATGAATTAGGTCACAGCGGGGTTAATCAGCTGGGCGGAATGTTCGTGAACGGACGTCCGCTGCCGGACTCCACGCGGCACCGGATCATCGAATTGGCTCACAGTGGGGCCAGGCCCTGTGACATCTCCCGCCTCCTGCAGGTGAGAGAGCCCACCTGTATTTATTAATTCATTGATTACATCTCACCTGGAATATTCACAATGTTAATAAATCGCCCGCAATATTCCTAATGGCAACATCGAAACTGGATTGTTGGGAATTATATCTCACCTGGAGTATTCCTAAATAAAATGTCTCACCGGGAAAATTCCAAATTGAATATCTCACCTGCAATAATCCCTCGTATATTATCTCACCTGGAATATTTCTGATTTTATCTCACCTGGAATATTAAAGATTAAATATCTCCCCTGGAATATTCCAAATGAAATAGCTCACCTGCAACATTCCCTGTTATATTATCTCGCCTGGAATATTTCTGGTTTTATCTCACCTGGAATATTAAAGATTAAATAGCTCGCCTGCAACATTCCCTGTTATATTATCTCGCCTGGAATATTTCTGGTTTTATCTCACCTGGAATATTAAAGATTAAATAGCTCACCTGCAACATTCCCTGTTATATTATCTCGCCTGGAATATCCGTTACACGCAGGCACAGCTCGTGCATTCACGCCTCACTTTGGTAGCCGCCGGTGTATTGACGTGGTTGAGCCGTGCCGATCGTTAAGAGCGGAGTAAAGATGCCACCCCTCTGGGGATCACTCCACACGATCGTGAGCGTTGTTGTGGTGGAAATAAATAAAAAAAACACAAAGAACATAGTAGGTGAGAAGACGAAACTCCTCATTCATGTATCCGTTTCTCCAGTTAGGAAATATATTTACACACGTTTGGCTTTCGCGACCAATATGATCCATTACGGAGGTTTTTTTGGGGGTTAGATCGCGTAAATATGAATGTGTCATTAAGCCCGCCACTCTTCGACACACCGGTGTGCTGTACTAGTAACGAGTCGGCATGTGTTTGTTCGCGTGACAAATCTTACTAATTGGCTGTGTCGGGTGGTGGCGAGTTGAACGACACATTTTTTTCTTACGCGATCTGACCCCCCAAAAAAAACCTGTATTGAAGATATATATTGGACTCTTTGTTTTTGTTTACGCATCTCATCGGTCATAAGGCCTTCTTGGGAGCGCATCATTTTCAACACAATATTTTCTTCAAGACAAAGCACACCTGTCTAGCGGTTTTGACACGCTGGGGAACAGTTCATTGGTGACCCCTCTTTGAATGCTCACCAAGGTGGAAAGGCGTTCGTGCTGTTAATAGCAACGACAAAAAAAACACATTTGTCAATAACACCATGGCTTTAAAATGAAAAATATGACAGGTGTGTTATCCATGCGCGTTGAACTTCTTTCGCACCGTACGTAGCCAACCGTGCCAATAGATGGTGATTTAAAAGTGCATAGCTCCAGTGGCTTCCTGATATCGGAGAGAAGAGCGTTCCAGACGGCCGCAGAATGCGCATCTGAAGCGCGTGACGCGGTGACCGCCGCCTCTGTCCCATGGCTTCGACAAAAGCCGCTGGAGTTCGTGTGATGGTGGTTTATGCTCCTTCTCACTTAGAACTTTCGTGAGTGCAGGAATTCATGTTCTTGGTTCTTTCGGTAAAGTCACGTAGATATAAAATAATAATAATAATAATTTAATCTAAGTAAAAAATAATACGTTGAAAATAATAAAAGCAAAAAAAAACCCACAACGTTTCGATCGCAACACAAGTGGCCTTCATCAGGCGGAGATACATTTTATTTATCTATTATTTTCAATGAATTACTTATAATTTTATTTTATTATATTTTTTATTTGTATTTTCTATCTACGTGACTTTACCGAAAGTGTCAAGAATATTTTGATTTAAAGCTTTCGTGACTGCAGGGATTCATATTATTGGTTCTTTCGGTAAAGTCACGTAGAAGGGAAACAATAAAATAATAAAAATATTGGAGCGAAAGAACTAAGAATATGTTTACGCGACTTGTTTACAATTTCCGTGCCCGCTACCGCCCTTACCATCTACACCCCACCCCCCTGCCCCTCCCCCAATGGCTCCTCCACGTGACAGCGTGGGGGGGCAGGGGGGTTGCTTTGGCCCCTCTCTGGTGGCCAAAGCTATGAGTTGCCCCCCCCCCCCCCACCCCTTGACAAGCACCATGGGAGATGTTTTCAAAAGCGTAAAAGAACAACTGCTTTATTTTTTTTTTAAAACGAGGGTTTCCATTTGTATTTCATGAACACGCTTTCATTTGCGTTGCACGTTCTATTTGCAGTTACTTAGAGCGGTAGCGTGACTTTGTAAAAGAGGTGACTCCTACGGAGCAGCAGCGAGGCTCTATTTCGCCAAGGACGCGGAGCGCCACCGCTACAGCTTTAAACGTTCGAGACCGTGTGAGCGTAACGACGCGACCCGATTGGGGCAAGGGAAGCCGCGATACGGAAACAGCCTTCGAGGTGCGGCCGTGCGAGACAAATCACACGCGGACTGTTCTCCTGCAACGCCGCGTGCTGCTTTCGTAACGCGAATCGGAGGCAGCGCGATTCACGCGTCGGATGTCACGCGATCGAGCGAACCTGAACCACGCGCGGCGGGAGCGACGAGCGGTCGTACGGCTGCCCCGTGCTCCGAGATGCGACCCCACGCGGCCCCGGGGTCTCTGCTCAGGCCCCCCCGTCCTACGCATGTCTCTACGCGTTATGTTTCATTCATCCCACAGCTGGCGGTAGTTGCGTTCTTCTTCAGGAGCGCAGCTGATAACACAGGATGAGAACAGATACTTGCCGGGTCTCCCCCCCCCCCCACGACTGACCCGATCGCCCCCCCCCCTCCCTCCCCCACCACCACCACCACCGCTTTCTTCATCGACCCGATAATGTCGCCGCTACGCCCACTGCCGCCGCCCCTACCCCAACCCCCGCGGCCCCCGCGGTCCCCAGGTCTCCAACGGCTGTGTGAGCAAGATCCTGGGCCGCTACTACGAGACGGGCTCCATCCGCCCACGCGCCATCGGCGGCAGCAAGCCGCGCGTCGCCACGCCCGCGGTGGTCGGCCGCATCGCCGCCCTCAAGAGGGACTGCCCCTCGATATTCGCGTGGGAGATCCGCGACCGCCTACTCGCCGACGGCGCGTGCGGACCCGACACGCTGCCCAGCGTGAGTGGCGCGGACGTTGGGACCCAGCGGCAGGCGCTGGCGCCGTGCCCACGGTCACCAAAGCGTTGTGGGGCTCAGAGGGAGAGGGGGGGGGGCGGTGGGGGGGGGGGGTCGGGTGGTGGAGCAGGGCCGGGTTGAGGGCAATGGCGGAGCCAGGATTTTCAGGTGGGGTGGGGTGGGGGGTGGGGGGGTGGGGGGTGTGGGGGCAACCCCTCCTGCAATGAGAAATGATGGAGGAGTTGTTAGTAATAAGTAAGGAGTTGTTAGTAATAAGTAAGGAGTTGTTAGTAAGTAAGGAGTTGTTAGTAATAAGTAATGAATCGTTAGTAATTAGTAAGGAGTTGTTAGTAATAAGTAAGGAGTTGTTAGTAAGTAATGAGTTGTTAGTAATAAGTAAGGAGTTGTTAGTAAGTAATGAGTTGTTAGTAAGTAATGAGTTGTTAGTAATAAGTAAGGAGTTGTTAGTAATAAGTAAGGAGTTGTTAGTAAGTAATGAGTTGTTAGTAATAAGTAATGAGTTGTTAGTAAGTAATGAGTTGTTAGTAAGTAATGAGTTGTTAGTAATAAGTAAGGAGTTGTTAGTAAGTAAGGAGTTGTTAGTAATACGTAATGAATCGTTAGTAATAAGTAAGGAGTTGTTAGTAATAAGTAATGAGTTGTTAGTAAGTAAGGAGTTGTTAGTAATACGTAATGAATCGTTAGTAATAAGTAAGGAGTTGTTAGTAATAAGTAAGGAGTTGTTAGTAAGTAAGGAGTTGTTAGTAATAAGTAAGGAGTTGTTAGTAAGGAGTTGTTAGTAATAAGTAAGGAGTTGTTAGTAAGTAATGAGTTGTCAACAAGTAAGGAGTTGTAAGTAATAAGTAAGGAGTTGTTAGTAATAAGTAAGGAGTTGTTAGTAAGTAATGAGTTGTTAACAAGTAAGGAGTTGTAAGTAATAAGTAAGGAGTTGTTAGTAATGAGTTGTTAGTAATAAGTAAGGAGTTGTTAGCAAGTAAGGAGTTGTTAGTAATAAGTAAGGAGTTGTTAGCAAGTAAGGAGTTGTTAGTAATAAGTAAGGAGTTGTTAGCAAGTAAGG
Organism: Petromyzon marinus; assembly: GCF_048934315.1. Taxonomy (NCBI): domain Eukaryota; kingdom Metazoa; phylum Chordata; class Hyperoartia; order Petromyzontiformes; family Petromyzontidae; genus Petromyzon; species Petromyzon marinus. The sequence continues at coordinate 7,431,618 of NC_133687.1, forward strand.
AGTTGTTAGTAATAAGTAAGGAGTTGTTAGCAAGTAAGGAGTTGTTAGTAATAAGTAAGGAGTTGTTAGCAAGTAAGGAGTTGTTAGTAATAAGTAATGAGTTGTTAGTAAGTAATGAGTTGTTAGTAATAAGTAAGGACTTGCCCCTTGATGTTTATCCGACGCGTGTGCGGCGATGTCGAGGTGGCGAGTTCGAACCGCGTGGTGTGATCGATGTCGAGGTGGCGAGTTCGAACCGCGTGGTGTGATCGATGTCGACGTGTCGAGTTCGAACCGCGTGGTGTGATCGGCACCGCGCTCGCTGGAGGTGTCGATGCCTTCAGGCAAGTCGTGGACTCTGTAGACGCAACTGCGCACAATTCTGTGAGTCACTTAGAACCGCTTTGCCTTGACCCAGACTATTGTCCTACAGTCTCACAAGAGTCCCTGGCACGTAATAATCTGCTACACAGTGGCAGTGGAGGTCGCAAAATGCCGATTTATTACCAATAAACCCCAATGATCCCATCGAAATTATGGACGGGAGGGGCTTTTGGGGGCTGCGGCCCAGTTGGCCTCCACCTGCTGTAGGGGGGCCTCCAGAGACCAGGTGGAAAGTTATTTCGTTGGTGAATGTTTGAATTGTATTTGTCGTTAGCCCTGTGAAAAATACATTTTATTTTTCTTTAACATTGTTTTCCTTTAGAAAATATTACTGGGGAGTGGGGGATGTGGGGGGGAGTGGGGGGAGTGGGGGGTGTGGGGGGTGTAGGGGAGTGGGGGGGAGTGGGGGTGTGGGGGGTATACGTAGCCAGCCGTGCAGCGTAATCAGAGGTGCGGGGGAAGGACAACGAACTATGGGTCTCTGTGTGAGTCTATGGATGTCTGTGTCACTCTATGGGTCTCTGTGTGAGTCTATGGGTGTCTGTGTCACTCTATGGGTCTCTGTGTGAGTCTATGGGTGTCTGTGTCACTCTATGGGTCTCTGTGTGAGTCTATGGATGTCTGTGTCACTCTATGGGTCTCTGTGTGAGTCTATGGGTGTCTGTGTCACTCTATGGGTCTCTGTGTGAGTCTATGGGTGTCTGTGTCACTCTATGGGTCTCTGTGTGAGTCTATGGATGTCTGTGTCACTCTATGGGTCTCTGCGTGAGTCTATGGGTGTCTGTGTCACTCTATGGGTCTCTGTGTGAGTCTATGGATGTCTGTGTCACTCTATGGGTCTCTGTGTGAGTCTATGCGTGTCTGTGTCACTCTATGGGTCTCTGTGTGAGTCTATGGGTGTCTGTGTCACTCTATGGGTCTCTGTGTGAGTCTATGGATGTCTGTGTCACTCTATGGGTCTCTGCGTGAGTCTATGGGTGTCTGTGTCACTCTATGGGTCTCTGTGTGAGTCTATGGATGTCTGTGTCACTCTATGGGTCTCTGCGTGAGTCTATGGGTGTCTGTGTCACTCTATGGGTCTCTGTGTGAGTCTATGGGTGTCTGTGTCACTCTATGGGTCTCTGTGTGAGTCTATGGGTGTCTGTGTCACTCTATGGGTCTCTGTGTGAGTCTATGGATGTCTGTGTCACTCTATGGGTCTCTGTGTGAGTCTATGGATGTCTGTGTCACTCTATGGGTCTCTGTGTGAGTCTATGGGTGTCTATGTCACTCTATGGGTCTCTGTGTGAGTCTATGGGTGTCTGTGTCACTCTATGGGTCTCTGTGTGAGTCTATGGGTGTCTGTGTCACTCTATGGGTCTCTGTGTGAGTCTATGGGTGTCTGTGTCACTCTATGGGTCTCTGTGTGAGTCTATGGATGTCTGTGTCACTCTATGGGTCTCTGCGTGAGTCTATGGGTGTCTGTGTCACTCTATGGGTCTCTGTGTGAGTCTATGGATCTCTGTGTCACTCTATGGGTCTCTGCGTGAGTCTATGGGTGTCTGTGTCACTCTATGGGTCTCTGTGTGAGTCTATGGGTGTCTGTGTCACTCTATGGGTCTCTGTGTGAGTCTATGGGTGTCTGTGTCACTCTATGGGTCTCTGTATGAGTCTATGGATGTCTGTGTCACTCTATGGGTCTCTGCGTGAGTCTATGGGTGTCTGTGTCACTCTATGGGTCTCTGTGTGAGTCTATGGATGTCTGTGTCACTCTATGGGTCTCTGCGTGAGTCTATGGGTGTCTGTGTCACTCTATGGGTCTCTGTGTGAGTCTATGGGTGTCTGTGTCACTCTATGGGTCTCTGTGTGAGTCTATGGGTGTCTGTGTCACTCTATGGGTCTCTGTGTGAGTCTATGGATGTCTGTGTCACTCTATGGGTCTCTGTGTGAGTCTATGGATGTCTGTATCACTCTATGGGTCTCTGTGTGAGTCTATGGGTGTCTGTGTCACTCTATGGGTCTCTGCGTGAGTCTATGGGTGGCTGTGTCACTCTATGGGTCTCTGTGTGAGTCTATGGGTGTCTGTGTCACTCTATGGGTCTCTGTGTGAGTCTATGGGTGTCTGTGTCACTCTATGGGTGTCTGTGTCACTCTATGGGTGTCTGTGTCACTCTATGGGTCTCTGTGTGAGTCTATGGGTGTCTGTGTCACTCTATGGGTCTCTGTGTGAGTCTATGGATGTCTGTGTCACTCTATGGGTCTCTGTGTGAGTCTATGGGTGTCTGTGTCACTCTATGGGTCTCTGCGTGAGTCTATGGGTGGCTGTGTCACTCTATGGGTCTCTGTGTGAGTCTATGGGTGTCTGTGCCACTCTATGGGTCTCTGTGTGAGTCTATGGATGTCTGTGTCACTCTATGGATCTCTGTGTGAGTCTATGGGTGTCTGTGTCACGCTATGGGTCTCTGTGTGAGTCTATGGGTGTCTGTGTCACTCTATGGATCTCTGTGTGAGTCTATGGGTGTCTGTGTCACTCTATGGGACTCTGTGTGAGTCTATGGGTGTCTGTGTCACTCTATGGGTCTCTGTGTGAGTCTATGGGTGTCTGTGTCACTCTATGGGTCTCTGTGTGAGTCTATGGGTGTCTGTGTCACTCTATGGGTCTCTGTGTGAGTCTATGGGTGTCTGTGTCACTCTATGGGTCTCTGTGTGAGTCTGTGGGTGTCTGTGTCACTCTATGGATCTCTGTGTGAGTCTATGCGTGTCTGTGTCACTCTATGGGTCTCTGTGTGCGTCTATGCGTGTCAGTGTCACTCTATGGGTCTCTGTGTGAGTCTATGGGTGTCTGTGTCACTCTATGGGTCTCTGTGTGAGTCTATGGATGTCTGTGTCACTCTATGGGTCTCTGTGTGAGTCTATGGATGTCTGTGTCTCTCTATGGGTCTCTGTGTGAGTCTATGGATGTCTGTGTCACTCTATGGGTCTCTGTGTGAGTCTATGGGTGTCTGTGTCACTCTAAGGGTCTCTGTGTGAGTCTATGCGTGTCTGTGTCACTCTATGGGTCTCTGTGTGAGTCTATGGATGTCTGTGTCTCTCTATGGGTCTCTGTGTAAGTCTATGGGTGTCTGTGTCACTCTATGGGTCTCTGTGTGAGTCTATGGGTGTCTGTGTCACTCTATGGGTCTCTGTGGGAGTCTATGGGTGTCTGTATCACACTATGGGTCTCTGTGTGAGTCTATGGGTGTCTGTGTCACTCTATGGGTCTCTGTGTGAGTCTATGGATGTCTGTGTCTCTCTATGGGTCTCTGTGTAAGTCTATGGGTGTCTGTGTCACTCTATGGGTCTCTGTGTGAGTCTATGGGTGTCTGTGTCACTCTATGGGTCTCTGTGGGAGTCTATGGGTGTCTGTATCACTCTATGGGTCTCTGTGTGAGTCTATGGGTGTCTGTGTCACTCTATGGGTCTCTGTGTGAGTCTATGGGTGTCTGTGTCACTCTATGGGTCTCTGTGTGAGTCTATGGGTGTCTGTGTCACTCTATGGGTCTCTGTGTGAGTCTATGGGTGTCTGTGTCACTCTATGGGTCTCTGCGTGAGTCTATGGGTGTCTGTGTCACTCTATGGGTCTCTGTGTGAGTCTATGGGTGTCTGTGTCACACCTATGGGTCTCTGTGTGAGTCTATGGGTGTCTGTGTCACTCTATGGGTCTCTGTGTGAGTCTATGGGTGGCTGTGTCACTCTATGGGTCTCTGTGTGAGTCTATGGGTGTCTGTGTCACTCTATGGGTCTCTGTGTGAGTCTATGGGTGTCTGTGTCACTCTATGGGTCTCTGTGTGAGTCTATGCGTGTCTGTGTCACTCTATGGGTCTCTGTGTGAGTCTATGCGTGTCTGTGTCACTCTATGGGTCTCTGTGTGAGTCTATGGGTGTCTGTGTCACTCTATGGGTCTCTTTGTGAGTCTATGGATGTCTGTGTCACTATATGGGTCCCTGTGTGAGTCTATGGGTGTCTGTGTCACTTTAGGGGTCTCTGCGTGAGTCTATGGGTGCCTGTGTCACTCTATGGGTCTCTGTGTGAGTCTATGGATGTCTGTGTCACTCTATGGGTCTCTGTGTGAGTCTATGGATGTCTGTGTCTCTCTATGGGTCTCTGTGTAAGTCTATGGGTGTCTGTGTCACTCTATGGGTCTCTGTGTGAGTCTATGGGTGTCTGTGTCACTCTATGGGTCTCTGTGGGAGTCTATGGGTGTCTGTATCACTCTATGGGTCTCTGTGTGAGTCTATGGGTCTTTGTATGAGTCTATGGGTCTCTGTATGAGTCTATGGGTCTGTGCATCTATGGGTTTCTGTGCGAGTCTATGGGTCTCTGTGTGAGTCTATGGGTCTCTGTGTGATTCTATGGGTCTCTGTGTGAGTCTATGGGTCTCTGTATGAGTCTATGGGTATCTGTATGAGTCTATGGGTCTCGGAGTTTATGGGTCTCTGTTCGATGAGTCTCTGGGTCTCTGTGCGAGTCTATGGGTCTCTGTATGAGTCTATGGGTCTCGAAATCTATGGGTCTCTGTGCGAGTCTGTGCATCTCTGTGTGAGTCTATGGGTCTCTGTATGAGTCTATGGGTCTCGAAATCTATGGGTCTCTGTGCCAGTCTGTGCGTCTCTGTGTGAGTCTATGGGTCTCTGTTCGATGAGTCTCTGGGTCTCTGTGCGAGTCTATGGGTCTCTGTGTGAGTCTATGGGTCTCGAAATCTATGGGTCTCTGTGCGAGTCTGTGCGTCTCTGTGTGAGTCTATGGGTCTCTGTTTGAGTCTATGGGTCTCTGTGCGAGGATTCTATGGGTCTCTGCATGAGTCTATGGATCTCGGAGTCTATGGGTCTCTGTGCGAGTGTATGGGTCTCTGGGTGAGTCTACGGGTCTTTGCGTGAGTCTATGGGTGTCTGTATGAGTCTGTGGGTCTCTGTATGAGTCTATCGATCTCGGAGTCTATGGGTCTCTGTGCGAGGAGTCTATGGGTCTCTGTGCGAGGAGTCTATGGGTCTCTGTGCGAGGAGTCTATGGGTCTCTGTGCGAGGAGTCTATGGGTCTCTGCATGAGTCTATGGGTCTCTGAGCGAGTCCACGTACGTTGAACCTCTTTGGCCACGGCGCGTAGCCGAACCGCGCTTCGACCGGAGCCGTGCGCGGCGCGCGGTCGTGGTGAACGACAGCAAAGAAGCCCAGCTGCTGGTGACCCTCAACGCCACGCGTCTCAACCCCGCCCGCAGGTGTCGTCCATCAACCGGGTGCTGCGCAACATCTCCAGCGACAAGCAGCACCACCACCACCTCCTGCTCGCCGCCGGGGGCGGCCTGCACGACGCGGGCCTCCACCCGTGCCCAGACAGCGCAGGGGGCAAGGCGTGGGGGGGCCCCCTCGCCTCCTCCTCCTCCTCCTCGGCTCCTCACCCGCCGGGCCACGGCGACGCCGCGGGGCCGCTGCTCGGCGGCCCCGCCGCGGGCCCCTGGGCCTCCAAGCTCGGCTGGGTCGCCTGCGGCAGCGCCTCTGCCGCTGCTGGGGACGGCGCCTTCGGTGAGCGCCGCGCATGGGGCGAACATTCGCCTGCTGCTACCACTGCTGCTGCTGTCACTGCTGCTGTCACTGCTGCTGTCACTGCTGTCACTGCTGTCACTGCTGCTGTCACTGCTGCTGCTGTCACTGCTGCTGTCACTGCTGCTGTCACTGCTGTCACTGCTGCTCTCACTGCTGCTGTCACTGCTGTCACTGCTGCTGCTGCTGTCACTGCTGCTGTCACTGCTGCTGTCACTGCTACCACTGCTGCTCTCACTGCTGCTGTCACTGCTGTCACTGCTGCTGCTGCTGTCACTGCTGCTGTCACTGCTGCTGTCACTGCTACCACTGCTGCTCTCACTGCTGCTGTCACTGCTGTCACTGCTGCTGCTGCTGTCACTGCTGCTGTCACTGCTGCTGTCACTGCTGCTGTCACTGCTGTCACTGCTGCTACCACTGCTGCTACCACTGCTGCTGCTGTCACTGCTGCTGTCACTGCTACTGCTGCTGCTGTCACTGCTACTGCTACTGCTGTCACTGCTGCTGTCACTGCTGTCACTGCTGCTACCACTGCTGCTACCACTGCTGCTACCACTGCTGCTACCACTGCTGCTACCACTGCTGCTGCTGTCACTGCTGCTGTCACTGCTACCACGGCTGCTGTCACTGCTACTGCTGCTGCTACCACTGCTGCTACTACCACTGCTGCTGCTACCACTGCTGCTGTCACTGCTGCTGCTACCACTGCTGCAAGCTGCAGGCCACGAGCGCCCCCCCCCCCTTTAACCCGCCCCCCCCCCCTACCTCCCACCCCGCCAGAGCTGGAGGGGTGTGACTACCGCGAGGTGGGCGGGGGTGGCAGCACCGCGTCCTCCGCCGACGACTCCGACGACGTCCAGATGAGGCTCCAGCTCAAGCGGAAGCTGCAGCGCAACCGCACCTCCTTCACCCACCAGCAGATACAGGCGCTGGAGAAAGGTGCGGGGTGTGTGGGGCGAGGTGGGGGTGGTGGTGGTGGTGGGCACTGGCGGTAGCCCTCGTGGCCTTTAGTGCGCGCCCCCCCTGCCCCCCGGCCAAGACACCACCACCCCCCCGTCGTTGAGCTGCCACAGTGGCTAGGAGATGTTAACTCCATCGCCAGGTGTACAGGAGGTCGTGGGTTAGATTCCGACCCTGATGCCTGCTGCTGTATATTTGGAGTTTGCGTGTGTCTCTCTCTCTCTGTCACTCCTCGTGGTCGCGTGGATTTTTCCCCGTGCTCCTCCGGCCTTTTCCGTCCGCATTTAGAACGAGCATCACGCGTTTACGGTATTTGGCTGCTGTAAATGTCCACGTTATTAAAGACACTTCGTCGAGCTATCATTTGTCATAGCCAGGTCGATTTTGCAAGGGAAAAAAAGAGCTATATAGCTCAGCGTGCCTTACCTGGTCAAATAAAATTAATTGTTTTGTCACTCATCACCGTGGCTTCAATCCTTCAAAGTTGAATCTGACCTTCGACATTGGCTCAGGGCTTCCCTCGGGCTCAACAAACCACTCTGTGCCACTCTCTCAGTCAGAATCAGAATCCGCAGTCATACCTGCAGGATGAATCCGATGAGCTATGAAGCAATCATTTTCTCGGATGTCCAGTAAGGGCACGGGCTCATGAAGTTACAACAACAAACAATACAAAGGAGTTCAGAGTAGGAGAAAATGTTTCACCAAGTAAAACCCACTGAGCTATTAGCCTACGTTGCAGAAGCGATCAGGCCACACCACGTGATAGCGCAACGGGATGGCAGACCGTCACGTGGGAATTCATAGCGGCTGAAATAATTCAAAGCGGTGACTCTTAACCTCTACTCCACCCTGCACCCCATTGGTTCTCAATCGTTAAAACAATGTAGGGTGTCAATAAACACAGAAGGGGTTTGATTAAACAAAGTAAGTCGCACTTTACGTGCCCGTGCTAATTTTGTTCCTAAAGATTATTATTATCCTCCGGAATCAGTCTGGCCCGTGTCTCGCCACCCCCAGAAAGGGGCATCCCGCACCCCTAGGGGTGTTGCGTGCACCCCCAGGCTAAGAAGAAGAAGAAGAAGCGGCGCTGTTCTAAACAGCCGCACTGCAATCGCAACGCTTCCAACCCCTCCCGTTGCTACCCCTCCCTCCTTGTGTCCGGGTGATTTCCACTCGCGTTCGAATTCGAAAACCGCTCCAGTTGCCTTTGGGAAATGTCCTCGCAGTCCCCCCATCCCGCCCCCCCCCCCCCATGGCACTTCAACTCCCGAGGCCACACGGCATCCTCTTGTGGACGCCTCGTGACCAGAAGTTCAGCCCCTCCTGACCCGCAAAGGCAACACATCCACCCCCCGTGTAGCCTGTAACAGACTGTTGGGGCAAGTGCTGTTATGTAGCGAGCACCGAACGGCACACGAGGCGCTGGGTTGGCCAGCACCACGCACGCCCGGCCGCCTTTGTCTCCCGAGTGGTGATGTTTTTACGCACCGCACCAGGGAACTCGTTTGAGGCTGAGTAGACCTAGGGGAGGCCCCGGTTCAGATAATCGTCTCACCGGTGTCGGTGGCCGTGAGTGGGAATCGAACCCGGGATACCGGGTTCGCAGCGCTAACCGCCACTAAACTACCGCCCCAAAGACAAAGGCACACACACACCCGCACGCACACACACACGCGCACACACACACACACGCACACACGCACACACACACGCACACACACGCATACACACACGCACACACACACGCACGCACACACGCGCACACACACGCACACGAACAAACACGCACACACACGCACACACACACGCACACACACACGCACACACGCACACACACACGCACACACACACACACGCACAAACACGCACACACGCACACACACACGCACACGAACAAACACGCACACACACGCACACACACACGCACACACACACACGCACACACGCACACACACACGCGCACAAACACGCACACACACACACGCACACACACACGCACACACGCACACACACACGCACACACACACACACGCACAAACACGCACACACACGCACACATACACACACGCACACACACGCACACACACACGCACACACACGCACACACACACGCACACACACGCACACACACGCGCACACACACACGCGCACACACACACGCACACACACGCACACACACGCGCACACACACACGCGCACACACACGCACACACACGCACACACACGCACACACACACACGCACACACACACACGCACACACACACATCTCCTTGAGCACTAAAAGTTGACCTGCCCACTTTTCCAAAGCAGTTTTTACGTTCCCCATAAACCCCCCCGCTCCGCCCTCTCTCTCTGTCTTTGTTGCTCACACAAAGTCACCTCTTGACCTCCTTATCCGTTGGTCGTCCCCCCCGCCCGCCCCCCCCCCCCCGGTGTAATGCACTAAATTCTGTACCTATAGACAACCCCAGACTATGCCAACCACTTGCCGCTGCTACCGCTTTGTAAGCACTGCAGAAGCACAATTAACAAATAATTATAAACACACTCGTTAACAACAACAACAGCAATGCGCGCGCGTACATGTGGCCTTAAAGGGAAAAACAAATATAACAGGTGACGTTTCAGGCAACGGCCCTTCCCCATAGCAATGTGAAACAGAGAGGCCAGACAGAAGAAACTGACCCCATTCGCGACTTGTTTCCCTTTTGGTCTCTCTGCGAGCTCGATGTCAATCCGCAAAGCCGGTCCATTGAGAGCACGTTAGCAGCGTGGCCTTAGTTGGTGTTCCACAAGGCAGTGTGACATCACCGGCCTAAGCTGTCAACGGAACGTCTGGGATCCCCCGCACACGTGCGTGAGCGTTGTGGGAAGCGGTAGCAGCGGTTAGCGTCGGCGAATCCGGCGGCACGGGTTCGATTCCCGCTCACAGACAACACCGGCGACGATTATCTGAGCCGGTCCTGGGCCTCCCCTCGAGGTCGACTCAGCCTCAAATCGAGTAGCTGGCGCGATGTGTAAAAACATCGCCACTGGGGAGACAGAGGCGGCCGGGCGTGGTGTCGGCCACCCCAACCATCTCGTGTGCCGTGCCGGCCTTCATAGATGCTCGCCAAGAGCACTTGCCCCAAACAGTCTCAAGTCTATACGGGGGATCTTTGCTTTTGTGTTATGACTCACAGGCCTTCGCTTACAGGACTTGCCCCAAACACTCTAAAGGCTATACGGGGGATCTTTGTCTTTGTGGTGTGACTCATGGGTGTTCGCTCACAGCGCTTGCCCCCAGCAGTCTTAAGGCTACACGGGGGATCTTTGTATTTGTGTTGTGACTCATAGATCTTAGCTAACAGCACTTGCCCCAAACAGCCTGAAGGCTACACGGGGGATCTTTGTATTTGCGCTGTGACTCATAACTGCTCGCTGACAGCACTTGCCCCCAACAGTCTAAAGGCTACACGGGGGATCTTTACATTTGCGCTGTGACTCATAACTGCTCGCTAACAGCACTTGCCCCCCAGCAGTCTAAAGGCTACACGGGGGATCTTTGTATTTGCGCTGTGACTCATAACTGCTCGCTGACAGCACTTGCCCCCCCAGCAGTCTAAAGGCTACACGGGGGATCTGTGTCTTTGTGTAGAATTCGAGCGGACGCACTATCCCGACGTGTTCGCCCGCGAGAGGTTGGCTTCGAAAATCGACCTCCCGGAGGCGAGGATACAGGTAACGGGGAAGGGCTCTTCTCGTGCTTGTCGGAGGACGCGCGACACCATCACCGCGGCCATCAGCGGCGGCTTTCGGCTGGCCCTGGTGGCGAGGAGATGTTGACTACCTCGCCCGGTGTGCACGAGGTCGCGGGTTCGATTCCGTGTGTGGGAGTTTATATTTTTCTCCGGGTCCCTTCTGGTTTTCCCCCCTCCACGTTGAGAATCAACGTCGGGGTTCTTCGGCTTGCTGTAAGTGTCCGCACGATATGCCGCCTGGGCTGTCACTTGTGTGGCCAGGGGGCTTCTGAAAAAAGAGCCTCGACACCTCAGCGGGGCCTGACCTGGTAAAAAAATAAAAAATAAAATGTTCGGTTTTAGTTGAAAACAGGTCACCGCGTCGTGCGCTTTCAGGCGCTGGGAGCCACGCACTTTAAGGTCGCGTGGATTGAAAACTAATTTATTCACAACCGCCTTTTGTGTTTAGTATCTTGTCCTCCCTTCCCCGCCCCGCCCCGCACCTACGATTATCACGTTCGTCCTACGCACGGCGCGATATAACCTCAAACGTGCATGCGTACATTCCACACCACCCCCCGCCCCGCCACCGCCAACGCGAACCTCCGCACGCCACCGTTCACCGTCCGCGTTCGCCGTCCGCCCTGTCCCAGGTGTGGTTCTCGAACCGCCGCGCCAAGTGGCGTCGCGAGGAGAAGATGCGGCACCAGAGGCGGCAGCTGGCCGGCGGGGACGCGGGGGACCCCAGCCAGGGCACCAACGCCCAGGGGGCCTACGGCGTCTCCTTCCAGCACCACCACTCGCACGCGCAACAAGGTGAGCTCGCGTTCCGGTGCCCAGGTGATTTATCAAATTGACAAGTAACCTCATGTACCCCCCAGAGGTCCCCACGGATCTCCACCCCCCCGCCCCCCGCCCCCCGCCCCCGGTTGGAACCCACTGCTCTAACGCACAGCGGCCGTTGCAGGTCAGATGCTGAGCCCGGTAGAGTCGGTGAGCATCCCCGGTGCCTATGGAGCCATGGGCCCCATGCCCAGCTACCCGGGCGGTGGGCTACCCAGCCAGGTGCGGCACACGCGCACGCACGCGCACGCACGCACACACACGCACGCACACGCACACGCACGCACGCACACACACGCACACACGCGCACACACACGCGCACACATACATACGCACACACACGCACGCACACGCACGCACACGCACGCACACACACGCGCATGCACGCACACACACGCGCACACAAAAAAAGAAAAAAGACAAAGATCCCCCGTATAGCCTTAACAGACTGTAGGGGCAAGTGATGTTAGCGAGCAGCACCTATGAAGGCCGGTAACGGCACACGAGGGGGTGGGTGGCCAGCACCACGTCCGACCGCCTTTGTCTCCCCAGTACTCATTTGAGGCCGAGCCGACCTAGGGGAGGCCCAGGACCCGTTCAAATATTCGTCACTCGTGTCGGTGGCCGTGAGTCTTAAAGAAGGGGCAGGGTACGGTGCTACGGGTGTGAAGTAACAATACAAATTGGAATGCAATTTGCAACTTGCACAATATTTCCCGGACATGCATGACCGTGACTTGTGCATGCATACTCTTTGGTTCTTTCGGTAAAGTCACGAGGGTAGAAAATTAAAATAGATCACGACGTTTCGATCGCAACCGTCATCAGGAGAGACAAACACAGCAGTCCTCCTGCTGTGTTTGTCCCACCTGATGACGGTCGCTTGTGTTACGATCGAAACGTCACGTGATCTATTTTAATTTTCTACCTACGTGACTTTACCGAAAGAGCCAAAGAGGATGGATTCCTGCAGTCACGAAAGCTTCAAATCGAGATTGTGCACGTATGTGCGTTGAGCTTCTTCCGCGCTTACGTAGCATAACCGTGCTAAACGGAGGTGCGGGGGAAGGACAACAAACTGGATGATTTAAAAAGAGCGTTCCAGACGGCCGCAGAGGCGCACCTGAAAGCGCGCGACGCCAGTGACCGTCTTTGTTTGATGGCTTTAGCCAAAAGCCGCCGCTGCTGCTACCACTGCTGCTGTCACTGCTGCTGTCACTGCTGCTGTCACTGCTGCTGTAACTGCTGCTGCTACTGCGGCTGCTGTCACTGCTGCTGTCACTGCTGCTGTCACTGCTGCTGCTGTCACTGATACTGCTGTCACTGATACTGCTGCTGCTGTCACTGCTGCTGTCACTGCTGCTGCTGTTACTGCTGCTGTCACTGCTGCTGCTGTCACTGTTACTGCTGCTGCTACCACTGCTGCTGCTGCTGTCACTACTGCTGTCACTGCTACTGCTGTCACTGCTGCTGCTGCTACCACTGCTGCCGCTGCTGTCACTGCTACTGCTGTCACTGCTACCACTGCTGCTGCTGCTGTCACTACTGCTGCTGTCACTGCTGCTGTCACTGCTGCTGTCACTGCTGCTGCTGTCAATGCTGCTGTCACTACTACTGCTGCTGCTGTCAATGCTGCTGTCACTGCTACTGCTGCTACCACTGCTGCTGTCACTGCTACTGCTGCTGGTACCACTGCTGCTAACCAACCATCGTCACGCGACACCCGAGTGTGGCGTGACGATGGTTGGTTTATGATCCTGAACGAGATCAGCAGCAAGGTGTCGGTGGTCCTATCGTGCGTGCGTGCGTATAATGAGTTCGGCAAGACCCGCTGGGCAATGCTTGCTCGATAAACGCTCGTGTTGGACGGGGCAGCTGGTGCCCGGCGGGGCGACGGTGCCCGCGTCGCAGATTTGCCGCCTAAATTCGGATCATTTTAACAGAGGATTACTTCCAATAACCCGTGCAATTGTCTAGATTTGCATCGATGCAAGCCTGTCACATTAAATACAATCACTCTTTTTGGGTGCATCTGATATTTTGCGATGAGTAAATGGACCGACCTTGCAACCTGTTGTTATTATCATTGTTATTATTATAATTGTTATTGTAATTGTCCCGTGTATTAGTTGCTAAGACTGGGTTATTTCTACGCCCGTGCGACGTTTCCCATCTCGCTCAGCCGACGTCCACCAATCAGACGCAGGCTTTCTCGTGCATGGTGTCGTCCAATCCGATGCGAGGGTTCGAAGCGTACTCAAACAATCAGCCGTCACCGCACGTGGGCAGCCAGCCAATGGGAGCGACCAACACTGGATCCACAGGTGAGCGGAATGGAACCGCCACCTCTGCCGGCTGTGACGTCACAGGCTGTGGGGGCGTGCGACGCCGGACATGCGGGGCGAAGAGCTTTATAGGTCGTCGGATTTCTCCCGTGTAAACAAATATTTAGATTCCGAACGCACGCCAGGTGACTGGATGAGTTACACGTATCCTTCCCCCGGCACCTCCGATCTAGCACGGTTGGCTACGTACGGTGCGAAAGAAGTTCAACGTCCATACAAAGCGACTGGGGCTTTGGGAGAGCTCTCCATCAAGTTGTATGATGACAATAATAAGTGCCACGTGCTTGTATGAATTTCTTTCGCACCGTACGTAGCCAACCGTGCTAATCATAGGTGGAAGGACAACAAACTAAACACAAAAAGCAGTTTGAAAGATATTTAGTTGTCAATCTACATGATTTAAAAGGTGACGGTTTAACACGCTAACGATTATTCCAAGTGTGTAATACTATATTTTATTGTTATTATTTTATTAAATCGTTTTAGCCATCTGGGATTCAACGGTACAATAATGTATTCTCTCTCACTGTTCACACATACACGTGTATATATACAGTTAATTGTAGCGACCAGGAACAGAGTGGGGATTTTGATACTGAAACCTCCCCGTTTCTACGGCGATATTTATATGCGGCGGCGAGCAGAGTCCCCACAGCGTGACCTATCCCCACGGTAAGAGAGGACAGCCCCCCCCCCTCCCCCAACCTGCTGGGCACGTGGTCACACAAAGAGAGCACGAGGTCAGCCTCGTCGAGATCGCCTCGTCCCATCACGTTAACCGTTGGGGCCTTGGCAGCGGTTCGCGCACGCGTTACAACTAAAAAACCGAAACTATTTATTTTTTTGTTATTATTATTATTTTAGCAGGTCAATAAGGCACAATTGAGCTATGTAGTGGCTCTTTTCTTTGCAGACGCGACCTGGTTATCGTAAATAATAATAATAATAGCTCAACGAAGTGGCGGCTTATCATCATCATCGTCGTCGTCACGTGGAATTTATAGCAGCAGTCGAACGCTCTTGAACGCGTGACCTTGTCCCTCCACACTTATAATTATACATTTATAATTATAAATGTGGAGGGAGAAAACTCCACGCGACCATGGGGAGAGAGAGAGAGACACACACAAGCTCCAAATATACAGCAGACGTCAGGATCGGGATCGAACCCACAACCTCCTGTATACCAGGCGAGGTAGTTAAACATCTCCTAGCCACAATGGTGATGATAGAGAGAGACATTCAAACTCCAAATATACAGCAGCAGGTGTTAGGGTCAGGATCGAACCTACGACCTCCTGTATACCAGGCGAGGTAGTTAACAGTACCGCGTATGTCCCCCCCGCCCCGCCCGCCCGCCGTGTAGGGATGCTGTCACTGGGCCTCTCCTTCCCACTCTCCATCCCGAGTGGAGACCAGGAGCTCGCACACTACTGGTCCAGGCTCCAGTAGGCCCCGGCGAGATTTTCTTCGACACGGCTTTTTGGTCATCCCCCCACCCCGCGCTCCCCTCTCCCCCTCGCCTCTGAAACGAAGCACACGTGCGCGCGCCACGTGCGCCACGCCACGTGCATCACGTGCGTCACGCCACGTGCGTCACGTGCCTCACGCCACGTGCATCACGTGCCTCACGCCACGTGCATCACGTGCGCGACGCCACTCGCGCCACGCCACGTGCATCACGTGCCTCACGCCACGTGCGTCACGTGCCTCACGCCACGTGCGTCACGTGCGCCACGCCACTCGCGCCACGTGCGCCACGCCACTCGCGCCACGCCACGTGCGTCACGTGCCTCACGCCACGTGCGTCACGTGCCTCACGCCACGTGCGTCACGTGCCTCACGCCACGTGCATCACGTGCCTCACGCCACGTGCGTCACGTGCGCCACGCCACTCGCGCCACGTGCGCCACGCCACGTGCATCACGTGCCTCACGCCACGTGCATCACGTGCGTCACGCCACGTGCGTCACGTGCGTCACGCCACGTGCGTCTCGTGCCTCACGCCACGTGCATCACGTGCGCGACGCCACTCGCGCCACGCCACGTGCATCACGTGCCTCACGCCACGTGCATCACGTGCCTCACGCCACGTGCGTCACGTGCCTCACGCCACGTGCATCACGTGCGCGACGCCACTCGCGCCACGCCACGTGCGTCACGTGCCTCACGCCACGTGCGTCACGTGCCTCACGCCACGTGCGTCACGTGCCTCACGCCACGTGCATCACGTGCGCCACGCCACTCGCGCCACGTGCGCCACGCCGGGCGCACCAACGAGGAATGAGAGAAGCAGAGTCGCGCGCAGCAGGAAGGGTTACGACTCAGATGTTGCGGAACAGCGGAGGTCGTGACCGGTGCTTCCTGGAGCGCGCCGCTCGTGTCTCGACCCCTGCAAACGTTCCGTGGGCCGTCAATGAATGGGCGATGCTCTTCCTGCTCCTCCTCCTCCTCCTGCTGCTGCTGTTGATGCTGATGCTGCTGATGCCGCTGCTGCGTTGGTAGCGGTGCACAGCCAACAACGCGAACTCAACGACTCAGTCGTCAAACTCCCCCCCTCTCTCTGTGTGTGGCCTTAATATGAACAACAGCAACAACAACAACGGACGTAAAACAGACAACGTTCCGGGCAATGGTCCTTCTTCACAGCAACATGAGTAGAATGATCTTTTATGTTTTTTTTTTTAAATCGACGAACGCGTTTAGTTTCATGTAAAATGAAAAAATTACTTTATTGGCCGTTTGTGAAATTAAATCGAAAGGTGCTTACCCCCTCTCCCCTCCACCCCCCGGGACCTTGCGAGCACGGGGTTGGCTAGCGTACGGCGCGAACGACGTGTGCGTGGGTGCTGGCGTGTGTGTGTGTGTGCTCGTGTATGTGTGCTTGTGTGTGTGTGCTTGTGTGTGTGTACTCGTGTGTGTGTGTGCTCGTGTGTGTGTGTGTGTGCTCGTGTGTGTGTGTGTGTGCTCGTGTGTGTGTGTGCTCGTGTGTGTGTGTGTGTGCTCGTGTGTGTGTGTGCTCGTGTGTGTGTGTGCTCGTGTGTGTGTGTGCTCGTGTGTGTGTGTGTGTGTGTTCGTGTGTGTGTGTGTGCTCGTGTGTGTGTGTGTGTGTTCGCGTGTGTGTGTGTACGCGAGCACCGCTCGGCACTACGCCGCGCAGAGGAGCAGCGGCTCTCAACGGTGTCGCCAAGGGGTGTCCACGACGGCTCTCCCCAGCCGGGGGTCCCCGTGGTGTCCGGTGATGCGAACGCGAGGGGGTCGATGGGCAGACGGTCACGACGTTTGTTAACTCCGTCTCGTTTCTGGACGTGAATTCACGTTGATACCCCGTGATATTTAATCCCAAAAAATTATGTAAGTTCTGTCAACTACTCCTCGTTCAACTATAAATGCTCCCCCCACCCCACCACCTCCTCGCCAAAAAATATATAGCCGCGTTTTTAAAATAAAATATATATGTTCGAGGTGATAGGAATAACTTTTTTTTATGAGTGGTATTTAGAGAGAGGGGGAGTCGATTGCGTTTTGTCACCCAAGGGGTGTGGAGGGGCGTCCAAGCCACAACAGAAGTTTGAGAGCCACCGGCGGTCGAGTGGAATGCCCCCACCGAGCGCGTGGCTTGACTGAGAGGCGACAGGGAACCAACTGGTTCGCGAACCGGGCTACGGACACTCGGTGATCTGAGTTCGAGTCCCAATCCGCGGCTTTTGCCATCCGGTGGATGCGAGTGAATTTCTGAAATCCAGCACATGGTGGTGACGTTACAGCCGAGTCGAACGCGGCATGGGCCAGGCGGTTCATCCAGCAGTGGATTTACAAAGGTCTGTAAAAATGTGTTTTATTAATATTATTATTTAACTGTCAGTTATATTCGCTGTAACGAGCAGCTTGTGATGCTGCTGAGTAATCGCACTCACGCACGGGAGGTGCAGGTACACGGAGGGCTTCTGGGTGATGGAGTCGATGGGGTAGGCAAGCATTAGGCAGTCGCTCAGCATAATGCGCTACAATGTATAACAGACAAAGAAGCTCCCCCTCCCGTTGTAGCCTTGATATACTGTCGGGGCAAGTGCCGTTAGCGAGTAGCAACACCTATTAAGGCCGGGACGACACGCGAGGGGATGGGGTGGCCAGCAACCACGCCCGGCCGCCTTTGTCTCCCGAAGTGACGGTGTTTACACACCGCACCAGGCACTCATTTGAGGCTGAGTCGACCTAGGGGAGGAGGCCCAGGACCGGTTCAAACAATCGTCATCGGTGTTGGCCGTGAACAGGAATCGAACTCCGGCCGCCGGGTTCGTAGCGTAGCGCTAACCGCTACCACCACCGCTCCCCACACACATCAACACACAGACACACAGCCAGACACACAGATAGACACACAGACACACACAGACACACAGACACACACACAGACACACACACACAGACACACAGACAGACACACAGACACACACAGACACACACAGACACACAGACACACACAGACACACAGACACACACATTGACACAGACACACACACACAGACACACAGACAGACACACAGACACACACAGACACACAGACACACATTGACACAGACACACAGCCACACAAACACGGCCACGACGCAGCGTCAAGCGCAGCGGGGCCGCTCTTTTAGCAATAAATAGGGTAAGTACGGTAATGCCAACCAAATAGGGTAAGTACGGTAATGCCAACCAAAACACGTGCCTTGGGATATTTGGGTGGCGACGCAGAGTTAGCAAAGTGCCGTCACGTGTTCCTTACGCGCGTCCGACGTGAGCGGTGCGCGTTTTGACGATGGAGCGACAGTGCGGGGTTCCCCACGTGCCCCTGCTGCACACACGTGCCCCTGCTGCACCCACGTGCCCCTGCATCACCCACGTGCCCCTGCTGCACCCACGTGCTCCTGCTGCACCCACGTGCTCCTGCTGCACCCACGTGCCCCTGCATCACCCACGTGCCCCTGCTGCACCCACGTGCTCCTGCTGCACCCACGTGCTCCTGCTGCACCCACGTGCCCCTGCTGCACACACGTGCCCCTGCTGCACCCACGTGCCCCTGCTGCACCCCCTTTTGAGATGGTCGCAGCTGGGCCACCCGCATCGGTGCAAGCGTGGAGAGAGAAATCACGGAAACGCTTTTTTGCTGTTCTTGTTGTGGTCGGCGTCTTTGTCTCCACACCAGCGACGAGTGGAGTGAGTGGAGCGGTTGTCCGTTGCACGGTTAGACGAGTCGCACCTGCCGCCGTAGGAATGTGGAATTTCCCACCTCTGTGGGATCGTGACCGACTTTAATTTTTGTTGTTGTTGTCATGGCAAAGCAATGACGGAGCGTGGATTTGGGCCTCGTGGGTACAGCGGTTCGAAGGCGCAAATGCGCCGTGAGCCGGGCAACACGCGGTGAGATTCCTGAGCAGGGCTAAACCGTCGGTGGCGACCAACGTCTGAATCAGTCCTGGGAACGCCACACACACGCTCACCCCTCCAACCCGGTCAGCAATCTACGCTGACCAGCGTGGTGAAGTATGGTCAAGCAGCCTCCCGTGACCAACACTCGTACGGGAAGGCATCAACGCGAGTTTCCTTTTTTGTGTGTGTGTGTTTTAGTGTTTGTTGTTGTCCTTCCTCCGCACCTCCGATTAGCACGGTTGGCTACGTACGGTACGAAAGAAGTTCAACGTACACACAAACACACATACGTTACAGCAGCGAATGACCTACCGTCTGCCGCAGGCCCGCACAGCGAGTGAATCCCGCGGTCTAAGCTAAACTAAACTATTTTTTTTTATTAATTGGGTCTTTCGGTAAAGTCACGTAGATAGGTTCAAAGGAAATAACAAAAAACTACGACGTTTCGATCGCAACGCATCAGGACGACCGCTTGTGTTGTGTTGCGATCGTAACGTCGTCGTTTTTTGTTAATTTCTTTGAACCTATTATCTACGTGACTTCACCGACAGACCCAAGGAATATGGATTCCTGATCATCGTGTGGAAATTCATAGCAGACAAATATTCTGAACGCGCGATGTTGTTTTTACACCGTGGAGGGGAAAAACCGGAGGACCCGCAGAACAATCCATGCGACCACGGGGTGTGAGAGAGAGAGAGAGAGACACGCAAACTCCAAATATACAGCAGGCGTCAGGGTCGGGATCGAACCCACGACCTTCTGTACACCAGGCGAGGTAGTTAACATCTCCTAGCCACCGTGATGGTGATGAGAGAGAGACACGCAAACTCCAAATATACAGCAGCAGGCGTCAGGGTCGCGATCGAACCCACGACCTCATGTATACCGGGCGAGGGAGTTAACATCTCATAGCCACCGTGATGATGATGAGAGAGAGAGACACGCCAACTCCAAATATACAGCAGCAGGCGTCAGGGTCGCGATCGAACCCACGACCTCCTGTACACCGGGCGAGGGAGTTAACATCTCGCTGCCGTGGGGCGCCCTTCGACGGCCAACTGGTGGATCTCTCTCGTGACCTTAAACTCGCGCCCGCGTTCAACCAGCGGTGCTGGCGGCGGATAACTCGGCGCGACCCCGGGGGGGGTCGGCGCTCTTTTGCATCTCAGCCTCCGGCCCTTTGGGGCAAGAATACCGGAGGCGTTAAAGACGTTCAAACACCAAACAGATCGGCACGCTTGTTGCGAGGCGTCTGCATTAGTCACACGTGATGCTTGCGGGGGGTGGGGGGAAACATGGCAACAAAAACCGTGCTTTGATTTAAAAAAAAAATGTGCGCCATGTCCTTGACACGGATTTGGCCTCGTCTCACCAGTGTAAGCCAATCGGTTTCAAAGACAATGGCATGCGTGATCAATGCGTGATCAATACGTTATCAATGCGTGATCAATGCGTGATCAATGTGTCATTAATGTGTGATCAATGCGTGATCAATGCGTGATCAATGCGTGATCAATGCGTGTATCAATGCAGACTTGATGCCTTACTATAGTTGTCTATGTGGTGTCTAAGAGGCGACAGGGTGGTAAGATGGTAATTATCACCTGTTATTCATGAGATCGTGGGTTCGATCATGAGCCTCACGCCTGCTGCTGTATATTTTGGAAGTTTGCGTGTCTCTCTTCCCCGTGGTCGCGTGGATTTTTCTCCGGGACCTTCGGTTTTGTTTTTGTAAAACCTCCACATTTAGAATCACCACATCACCACGCGTTTAGAGTATTTGGCTGCTGTAAAATAAAAAAATAAATGTCCACGCGATGATGAAGAGCCATTTCGTAGAGCTCTCGTTTGTGATTGGCCAGGTCGCTTCTCAAAAAGAGCTCAGGACCTTACCTGGTAGTAAAATAAATAAATAAAACTGTTTAGTTTGAACATTTGATCACCTCCTGTATTCTTGCCGGAAAGGGAAAAAGCCAATTATTTTTCATCATCTCGATATCGGCAAATAAAAAAGTGTGCCCCAGAGAGATATTTCTGAATCTCATTCTGGAGAACGGTTTCTCTCTCTCTCGCTTTGTTGTTGAGACGTCACGAGTAGAGGGCTCGTGGTTGTCGTTGTTGTTGTTGCTCTGCAATGGAAAATAAGAGACGGCTGTCATTGCCATCCACTTCGCACGATCCTCCTGTACTCGCAGCACTCAAAGTTATCTGCTTTTTTAATGTAATAATAAAATGCCAATATAATTTGCATTGTGATGTTTTTCCCTTCTTCTACTATTCTCTAGGATTTTAAGAATAACTCCGGTTATATAATCACATTAATAGGAGCGCGAAATTTGTGTTGAATAAAAGTTTGCGCGTTTAGCTTGTTGACCTTTTCTCACGGGCACCAACGATTAGCACAGTTGGCTACGTACGGCGCGAAAGAAGTTTGGCACACGTACTTAAATAGACTCGCAGAGTGACCCATAGGCTCATCGCACAGAGACCCACAGACTCACACAGAGACCCGTAGTCTGCTGTCCTTCCCCCGCACCTCCGATCAGCACGGTTGGCCACGTACGGTGCGAAAGAAGTCAAATGTACGTACTCGTGACTCGCACGGCTGGGTTAAACCGAATGCAGCGTGAAGCCAAACTTTATCCGTGTGTGTGTACGTGTGTGTATATATATAACTTCTGTCGCACCGTACGTAACCAACCGCGCTAATTGGAGGTGCGGGGGGGGGGGAAGGACAGCAAACTAAACACGACAAAGCAGTTCTGAAGAAATCAGTTTTCAATCTTGATTTCAAAGTGCATGGCTTCCTAATATCGGAAGAGCGTTCCAGACGGCCGTTGAAGAGCATCTGAGAGCGCGCGTTGCCAGCGACCGTCTGTATTCGATGGCTCGGCCCAAAAAGACCGCCGCACGTGTGTTGAACTTCTTTCGAACAGCACGTAGCCAACCGTGCTAACAGGGCTCGAAGAGCCACAAGTCACTAAATGCTCTTAACTTGACAACCTAGCTCAGCTGTTCTCACGCAACATTAACCACCCCACCCACCCACCCACCTGCTACATGTCCCAACCTTTCGGCTGGACTCCGATACAAATTGAGATACAAATTGCAGGATTTGGGCCCGACAGCGGTTCTTGTTGTACGTGGTCTCTGCCATGGGAACGTGGAGTGTCCGCCACTTGCTCAGGATTGACATTGGAGGTGAGGACGACCCAATGCGTAAAGCGCAGTAGAGTTTGCACCAATGAACGTCTGTGCGCACACTCGATGCAATAATTTAACAACAACAAATGTAAAGCCAAACACGTTCGTTAATAGCACTGCGCGGCCTTTAACAATATAAAATATGCGACGTTTTAGGCAATGGACCTTCCTCTGTAGCAGTGGTTCTTTAACCTTGACTGCAGCTTTGCACCCCTTTGGTTTCCAATCGTAAAAAAAAATGTACAATGTTAATAACTACCTTGGGGTTTGATGAAACAAAGTCAAAGTTGTAATTCACGTGGCCCGTGCTCAATTTGTGTGTTTCGATTATTTACCTTCTAAAAAAAAAATTCCCATGCCTCGCCACCCCCAGAAAGGGCATCTCGCACCCTTAGGGTGTGGGCGTGCACTCCCAGGTTAAGAACCACTGATCTGTAGGGTTGTTCTTCTTTGGTTCTTTCGGTAAAGTCACGTAGAATGAGAATAAAATAATAAATTGATAAAATAAAATAACACAATAATATTCTCACGAGACTATCTCGTCCCTTCACCTGATGAAGGCCGCTTGTGTTGTGGCCGAAACGTCGTGAGAATATTATTGTGTTATTTTATTTTATCAATTTATTATTTTATTCTCATTCTACGTGACTTTACCGAAAGAACCAAAGAAGATGAATCATTGCAGTCACGAAAGCTTTCAATCGAAATGTAGGGTTGTTGTTGTTGTTGTTTGCTGTGCTTGTGCACCAATGCCAACGCAGCATCATCACCAGAATAACACAACATTGCCTCTTCACCAGTGAGCCCACTTCAGAATCAGAATATTTATTCATACCGGAGGGATCCGATGAGCTATGAAGCTCTTTGTCACAGACGTCCACTTGCACTGCCGTACCCCCTTGAGTCAATGTTTGCGAATCGCTCGAGTGGCTTGTGACGAACCTTGGGTGTTTACTGCCGC
Organism: Petromyzon marinus; assembly: GCF_048934315.1. NCBI lineage: Eukaryota > Metazoa > Chordata > Hyperoartia > Petromyzontiformes > Petromyzontidae > Petromyzon > Petromyzon marinus. The sequence goes on from NC_133687.1 coordinate 7,454,991, forward strand.
GTGCTGATCATCCGTCTCGAGATCGATTCTCATCATCATCACCACCACCACCATCAACATCATCACCACCATCATCACCACCATCATAATCATCACCACCACCACCATCATCACCACCATCATCAACACCACCACCACCATCAACATCATCACCATCAACATCATCACCACCACCATCATCACCACCATCATCACCACCATCATCATCACCACCATCATCACCACCATCATCATCATCATCATCACCACCACCACCACCATCAACATCATCACCACCGCCACCATCATCATCACCACCACCACCATCATCATCACCACCACCACCACCACTACCACCACCACCACCATCAACATCATCACCACCACCATCAACATCATCACCACCACCACCATCATCATCACCACCACCACCACCTTCATCACCACCATCAACATCATCACCACCACCATCAACATCATCACCACCACCACCATCATCATCACCACCACCACCATCATCATCACCACCATCAACATCATCACCACCACCACCACCATCATCATCACCACCACCGCCACCACCATCATCATCATCATCACCACCACCACCACCATCACCACCACCATCACCACCACCATCAACATCATCACCACCACCATCAACATCATCACCACCACCACCACCATCATCATCACCACCACCACCATCATCATCACCACCATCAACATCATCACCACCACCACCACCATCATCATCACCACCACCACCACCACCATCATCATCATCACCACCACCACCACCACCATCACCACCACCATCAACATCATCACCACCACCATCAACATCATCACCACCACCACCATCATCATCACCACCACCACCATCATCATCACCACCATCAACATCATCACCACCACCATCATCATCACCACCACCACCATCATCATCATCATCACCACCACCACCACCATCACCACCACCATCAACATCATCATCACCACCACCACCATCATCACCACCACCATCAACATCATCACCACCACCATCATCACCACCATCATCACCACCATCATCATCACCACCACCACCATCACCACCACCACCATCACCACCACCACCAGCACCACCATCATCATCACCACCACCACCATCAACATCATCACCACCACCACCATCATCATCACGATCCATAGGTACAAAGAGTATAGGTACAGAGAGCCCCGTTAGGTGTGTCCACTGCACATTTCGTCACTTTGCTTCCACTGTCCCCCACCGACACGAGGTTGTTACTTTCCGCAAGCCTCCTGGCTGATATGCGGTCATTTATTTCTCCACGTTGTTCTTGGGATAATTTTCAATGCAATTCAAAGACATATTTGTAAAACCACAAAAACTTGTATTATTAATAATATGAGCCAAGAATGTCTGTTTGTGTGCAACGCGCGTGACGTCACTCCACATGCCGCACCTCCTGTCATTAATATTCATGAACGCGTGACGTCACTCCACATGCCGCACCCCCTGTCATTAATATTCATGAGCGCGTGACGTCACTCCACATGCCGCACCCCCCGTCATTAATATTCATGAGCGGGTGGATTTTTACACTCACACAGAAGAAGGTCGAGCGGAAATAAAAAATGTTTTTACAAATTCGCTTTAAGTTTGACGTGTATTTATTGAAAGTGAATCTAATAAATAATTATACGCAACAACAAAGTGGATTTGGTGTCTTTATTTATTTCTTCAGCACTTGAGACGAAAAGTAAGTCTAATTCATGCTTCCACATTATGATAAAATAGACATTTCTCGGTGATTTTCCAGATATTGTATCGAATTCCAATTTATTTAAACCCTGGCGACCGAAAGCAGAAGAGAATAAAGTATCAGAGGAGTGAATTTGAACAAATTGAAGGTCAATTATATACAGTACTACCGTGAACTCCTGTGAAGTGTTTGATGACATTCTTTAGTGCAAGATTCACTGCCGTTAAATTTACACAAGATACAATTACACTCTGCTCAATATTTTCCTAAATATTGCAGCTTCCGTCCTGGAATGGGCAAACAAGCTAGTTATGACTAATATTGGTCGCGATAGCCTACGTGTTAAACCGAAAATATATATATGATTTGTGAAAGTTAAATCAAAATTGTTACACGCACAGGTGACAGTCACTTCATTACTCACTGAAAACGGAGCAATGCGGATTACTGTCGTGCCATAACGTTGACTAATGATGATGATGGCTGTCGCCTGATGAAGCTGGTTGTAATTACACTATACACTACACTATACACTACTATACACTACACACTACACTATACACTACACTATACACTATACTATGTACGACACTATATACTACACTATACACTACACTATACACGACACTCTACACTACACTATACACTACACTATACACTACTATAACACTACACTATACACTACACTACACACTACACACTACACTATACACTACACTATACACTACACTATACACTGCACTATACACTACTATACACTACACTATACACTACACTATACACTACACTATACACTACACTATACACAACTATACACTACACTATACACTACTATACACTACACTATACACTACTATACACTACTATACACTACACTATACACTACTATACACTACACTATACACTACTATACACTACTATACACTACACTATACACTACTATACACTACATTATACACTACACTATACACTACACTATATACTACTATACACTACACTATACACTACACTATACACTACTATACACTACAATATACACTACACTATACACTACTATACACTACACACTACACTATACACTACACTATACACTACTATACACTACACTATACACTACACTATACACTACACGCTACACTATACGCTACACTATACATTAATATATACTACACTATACACTACACTATACACTACACTACTATACACTACACTATACACACACTACACTATACTATACACTACACTATGCACTACACTACACTATACACTACACTATACACTACACACTACACTAAACTATACACTACACTATACGCTACACTATACATTAATATACACTACAACTATACACTACACTATACACTACACCACTATACACTACACTATACACAACACTATACACTACACTATACACTACACTATACACTACACTATACACTACACTATAAACTACACTATACACTACACTATACACTACTATACACTACACTATACACTACACTATACACTATTATACACTACTATACACTACACTATACACTACTATACACTAAACTATACACTGCACTATACACTACACACTACACTATACACTACACTATACACTACACTATACACTACACTACACACTACACTATACACTACACTACATGGCCAGATTAAATCTTAGAAGATAAATGATCGAAAATACAAATTAAGCACGGGGCACATAAGTTACAACTTACGTTGTTCCATCAAACCCCTGTGTGTGTATTAACGTTCTAAAACGTTTAACGATTGAGAGACAGAGTGGTTCAAGAGTGCAGTGAAGGTTAAGAACCACTGATCTGTGGCCATCCAACTCTGGGGAATACCGTCGTAAAATAATCCGGTGTACGGTATTTAAATCGTCGCATTCACTCGTCTCGTACAAGACTTTACTGCACATGCAACGCATCTGCGTAATGCGTGTAGGAATAATCTAAGTTTTAGATCGCCACGTGAATAAGTCAATAAAAATAAGCGTCATTCAAAAAGTAATGTGTTCTTGGTTCTTTCGGTGAAGTCACGTAGAAGGGAAACAATAAAATAATAAAAATATAAAACAGTAAAATTATCACGACGTTTCGACTGCAACACAAGCAATCATCATCAGGTGTGAAAACCACAGCAATATTTTTTTTTTAAAGTGGCGTTTGTTTTTAAACGTTAGCACCACTGAGGGCGATTTGGCAGTTTGTTCAGATGGACGAGTCCATCTATGTTCGGAAAAGAGGAGGGGGGAGACGAAAATAATGGATGTGGTCTGAAAGCCACCGTAAGCGTGAACAATCAATTAAGACCCGAAATGGTTTATAAAATCCTTCCAATGATTGCTAAGCCAGAATCCATCTTCTCGGTTGAAATTGTCTCTGTCATTGTATATGTGGATAGCCTCACGAACGAATCTCTCATGGTAGCCAGATGGCTTGCAAATGTTCTCGTGCAACGCAAATGCAAACAAATTAATATCCGCTGTCACCTTTTGACCCACGCGGTGAGCCTTGATGCTAATGTGAGTGGAAGTCCTAACTCGCGGATGAATCACGTTTTTACCTCTGGGCTAGCACGCACAAGACGGAAAACGCACGCAGACATGTGACTTGGGTTGCCAAGGTCGTTCTGTCTCTCTTCACGTGTAATTAAACAGCTGTCAGTCAAAACCTCGCGGCTGTCTAACGCGCGCGCGCACGCACGCACGCACATGCACACGCACGCGAACTCGCACTCACACTCTTCACACAGACACAACAACAACAACCGCCGCCGTTCGTCACTAAGTGGCGGTGACGTCGCCGCGGTGCTTTGTGCCAGGCTAGGTGCACTTTGAGGCCACGTGAAGTGTCGAAGGCTCGCTAGAAAAGGGGGTCACGGGACAGACCCAGCAGGTGCCATGGGTTGACTTACTGAGATGGCTCGCAGATGCACCACCTGTGCCCCCTGCTGTGCCAACTTGCTGTGTTTTAGCCACCCGGCGTTCTGCTCATTGCTGTGAGCGTCGCTCCTCTGCCCTCCGTTGTTGCTGGAGGGCGACTGCCTCCAACTGCCCAGTAGCAGCAGCAGCGTCCTTCACGAACCTCCAACACAGAGGCCAAATCTGGCACTTCTGGTACCGCGAGTCCACTCAGCTCAACATCCTTCTCTACCGCATCAGTCCATCTCATCTCTAGCCTATGCTGCGCTAGTTTATTCCCATTTATCCGGACAAACAGAAGCTGCACACTCGCTGTATCTGCACATCAGATGTGCTCCGTGCATCATCACACTCGCGTGGAATGACGCACATAGCCAGAACATCCCAACGCGAAAAAAAGGCAATAGAATGGGGCAGTGGCTTTAACATCTTTACCCGTAATGCCTTCCACTCTCAAGGTTTGGTTTTTCGGCAGGGGTGGTTCCGACGCTGCTGCACGTGGTTGTTGCTGCTGCCCGTAATCATAACTACAAACGATACGGTTGGCTGCGTACGGTGCGGAAGAAGTTCAACATGCGTATATACACACACAAAACAAACCGATCTGAAAACTGAAACTAATATAAACTAAAACTAAACTTTGTATTTTACCAGGTAAGGCCCACCGAGCTAAAAAAAAAAACTATTTTTTTCAGAAGCGACCTGGCTATCACTAATGATAGCTCAAAGAAGTGGCTCATCGTCGTCATCATCGCGTGGGAATATACAGCAGCCAAATGCGCTAAAACGTGTGGTGTTGATTCTAAATGTGGGGGGGGGGGGGGGAACCCGGAGGACCCGGAGACAAATCCACGCGACCACGGCGAGAGAATCGTACAAACTCCAGATATACAGCAGCAGGCGTCAGGATCGAACCCACGTCCCTCTCGTATGCCAGGTCGAGGTAGTTCACGTCTCACCGCGGCGGCGTTCCACGGTGGCACCAACGACGGGTTGGCAAATGGTGGTTGTTTGACGGTTGCCAAAGACGAGAGGACCACGATGCAGTTCTTGGGGAATCGGTGAATGGTTTTGTATTTTGAGCACGATGCTCAAATGGACGCGGTGCTTTGGCACGCTACGTGTTTGTCACGTGGCGGTCGAAAATTACTTCGTGCGAGTTGGAACACATTTTTATTTTTTAAACTGTCCACTTCATTTTTTATTTGCATCTGCCATGTGGTAACTTACAAATGTGTCCGTTGTGAGAGGGGTGGGATTGGGGGGGGGCTGTTATTTTACCATACTTCACCGCACGGGTTGTTATGTATCTGTAACAGTGATTACAATATCGCAGGACCCGAGTACTGTAACATCATTTGCCAGTGTGCTGTATAAATATAACATATATCAAAGCGTGCGATAGACAAAACGGACACATTCCCAAAATCTCCAGTGAGATTTTATCGGGATATAACACGTCCTGTCGCATTAGGGTGAATGAAGTAGAACGTCGCTAACGGATAAACCCATGTTGTTGTTGTTTTCCCCTAAGAAAGAATAGCAGTGGGAAAGTTGATTTAGCTCCTCGTGTTTGCCCGGCGCATTCCGCCGGATGACTGAGCCGGCGTTGTTACCCTTAACCGAATTCGTAAAATGATGTGGCTTCAAAACTTTGGTGCGTTAAACCGTGCAACAACAACAAAAAAAAGCTGTCTCGCCACATCAACCCCATGGCACAAATACGCTGCACTTGCCAGTAAACGTCAATTTATTTTTTTACGCTGAATATAACAATGTTATCATTAATGACGATCGCTCGCGAGCCCTGTGTCAATCCATTGCCAAGTCAGTCGTGACTCTAATTGAACCATACTTCGCCACAATTGGTCAGTGCGTGTTGGTCAAGTTGGCGGTGGTGGTGATGGGACGACCAGAGACTGGTTTTATAAATCATCCGTCACCGAGAATCGAACTCAGGTCACCGAGTTCACGGTGCAATCTCCTTTGCAGGGTGGGTGGGGTGGGGGGGGAATACAATTCCTCCTCGTCTTACGGACGCAGCAGATTAAGTTTACTGAGTCGAAAACTGACGAGCTTCCCGTGGAGTCACATTCTCAAGCCCGATGAGTTTATATTTCTAACGGTGGAGGACATGGGGGGGGGGGGGGGAGAGAAATCGCGGCAGACGCTCGGGACGGATGGCCAGGCGCCAGATTAACCAAATTTATAAATCTCGGCGCGTTTGACTCAATTTCCACATCAAATGCCACCCGTAAGGTCCCCTTGAGTGAACGGACTTTGGGGGTCCTGAAACCCCCCTCCCCCCCCCCACTTAATCCGCAGCCGTGCCCAGGGATACCTCAACAATTGATGTGCATCTTCTCTGAAGTTTCAAAGGGGGCATGTGCCAAGCATTACAATTTCGAGACTCATCTGTAAAGTAAAAATAAATAAAAGAACGATAAACAATTAGGGTGCCTACCGATCACCGTTAGTCAATGACGTCCAAATTACTGTGTAGCGATGGGATGAATGGAATCCTCGAGGGAAATGTGGCAGTCTCTCTGTGTCGGAGAGATGGTCCAAGGATTAGCACGGTTGGCCACGTACGGTGTTAAAGAAGTTCAATGCGCATGCATTCCTATTACTAAACCTATTTTTGTTTATTTAACCAGGTAAGGCCCACTGAACCACATAGCTCAGTGGGCCTTACCAGGCTATCACAGATTATAGCTCAACGAAGTGGCTTATCACGTCGAAATGTATAGCGGCCAAATATTGCTCTAAACGCATTGTGATGTCGATTCAAAACGTGGAGGGGAAACACCGTAGGACCCGGAGAAAAATCCACGCGACCACGGGGAGAGAGAGACACGTAAACTCAAAATATACAGCAGCAGGCGTCAGGGTCTGGATCGAACGCACGACCTCCTGTATACCAGGCGAGATAGTTAACATCTCCTAGCCATGATGATGATGAGAGAGTGACGCAAACTCCAAATATACAGCAGCAAGCGTCGGGGTCGGGATCGAACCCACGACCTCCTGTATACCAGGCGAGGTAGTTAACATCTCGCTACGGGGAGGTGTGTCGTTATACCCAATTCTAACACGCGATCTCATACATTCTGATGCGCTCACTCCCATCATCTTACCTTCCCCCGTCTCCCTCGGCCCTCAGTTGCTCTCCTTTGTTGAAATGAATGTCACACGGAACACTACCGCAGTTAACCGGCGGTGGCGAATACCTCGGCGAGATCGACTCATTCTCAAACGAGTACCTGGTGCGGTGGTGAAAAACATCGGCAATGGGTTGGAAGACAAAGGCGGCCGGACGTGGCGTTGGCTTTCAGTTTCAGTTTTCATTTATTTGGTTTAACCCTGTGAGCCATTCGGCTCTTGATACGGGTGCAACCGCAACCAACAATAAAATTACAACAAGATACATTTAAAATGTACTGCGCGCAAATTGAAACATCCCCTATATAAAAAAAAAAACAATTAAATCTTCCAGAAAAAAAAGCACCAATATGTTTATGTCTGCGTACAACAACACGTTGCAAAAATCCCAGTTTGATGTTAGATCACAATCACAATTTAGATTAAAATTCTAAGTATAACTCTAAACTGCAACATACAAATATGGCTAAACTAAACCTTTTTTTTTTAGAAATCACCACACCTACCCCACCCCAATGCTATGATGACCGTGCTCAGTTTTCGCCGTAGGGCCACCAGGGAGGCTACAGGCCCCGCACTAGCTTAATGCCGTAACGTTGCGGAGTGGCGGCGAAGCGCCGAAAGTTGTCGCCGTAGTCCGTGGCGCCGCCCCTTCAGTTGTGCGCCTGAGTTGTCCGCGGTGGTGTGGGATGCGTCGCGGAGCGTGCGTGTGCAATGGGTCACAGTGGGTTTCAGTTTTCAGTTTCATTTATTAGGTACGGATGACCTTGTGAGCCATGCGGCTCTCTTGACTCGGGTGCAACCGCAACAAAAAAAACAAAAACGTGAACAAGGAGCATCTTAAAGTGACTGCGCTCAACAGGAAAATCTAGGGGGGAAAAAACCAGCAAAGTCTTCCAGAAAAAGCACCGCATTTCAACGCTGTGTTGCAAAAATCCCAGTGGGATGCAAGTCAAACAATAACAACCAAAAGACAATTTAGATTAAAGTTATCAGGCTAACTCTGTACAACAACAAAACGAACACGGCTAAACCAAAACGTTTTCAAAATCACCAAAATAAAGCTATGAAAACAATGTAACAGTGATCATAGGAACATGTACGACCAAACTTTGCGGGGAAGTTGTTGCGTGCGGCGGAGGGGGGACGTGAGTGAGAAGTAACTTGGGTGGGGAGCGAGAACAGAATTATCATATTTTAGGCTTCGACATATTGGCACTGTCTTTCTGTTTGTCAATCTTTGGAAGAACGTTAATCAAGCAGGCGGGGTGTTGACTGTTGTGTTGGCCGACTCTCTGTGTTGTATAACATTATATTTATAAGTTTACCATGGTTTTTCTTTCTCGTTCATTCGTACCTGATGACGGTTGCTTGTGTTGCGATCGAAACGTCGCATTCTATTCTATTGTTTTATTTTCTACGTGACTTTACCGAAAGAACCAAAGAGTGATCGTCATTTGTTTTCATTCCCGGAGGAATCCGACGAGCTGTGAAGCTCTTTTTGCACAGACGTCCAGGCGAACACGAATGGTCGAGGAGACAACATAAGGGACACTCAGAGAGAGGGGATGGCTTTTTTTCAAATATATATAAACTAGCTTTATACTACTCGGCTTCGCCCGAGACTTGGATTTTTGTCTTGGATTAATACACGGCAGGCACACTGCGTGACGTCACTGCGTGACGCTGCCGCATGCGGGTGACATCACAGCTGTGACGTCACCGCTCACTTCCCGTGCAATATAATATATCCGTTATTGCGCCCCCCCCCCCCAAAAAAAACAATACAAAAGTTTATTTTTATACTTTTTGCATTGTGTTCAATCTGGAAGCTACCCACATGCCAAATTTAAAGTTTGTTGCATGTCGGGAAGTATGCTAAACATTTCGAACAGACACACATATTCACAAATTTCCCTTTTATATACAGATAGATAGGTGGGTAAACAATGTACATATGTACATGCACGTATGTTGAACTTCTTCTTTGGCACCGTACGCAGCCAATCGTGCTAGAAACACAAAACACATGTGCGTACGTATGTTGAACTTCTTTCGCACCGTACGTGGCTACACGTGTTCATTGGCGGTGCGGGGTAAGAGCAATAAACTAAGCACAAGAACAGCAAGCAGTTCGACAGAAATGAGAAAACAATTTAGATTGCGTGTTTGTTGCAACACAACGCGAGCCCGGTACAATACGCCAGTCGCCAACGGCGGGGAAGAGAGACTTTAAATCAAGATGGTTTGAAAGCGCGAATAGCTCCCAGTGGCTTCCTAATGTCGGAAAGAGAAGAGCGTTCCAGACGGCCGCAGAAGCGCATCTGAAATTGCCGCGCGATGATGACGATGATGATGACGATGATGATGACGATGATGATGACGATGGTGATGATGACGATGATGATGACGATGATGACGACGATGATGATGATGATGGTGATGATTATGGTGACGATGATGATGACGATGATGACGACGATGATGATGGTGATGATGACGATGATGATGTTGCTGTGACCACCACCGTCTTTGTTCGATGGCTGAGCCCAAAAGCCACTGCTGCTGCTGCGAGGATGAGCCGGAGTGTCACGTGGCGATGATGATGATGTGAGGATGATGATGATGATGATGTGGCGATGATGATGATCATCATCATCATCATCATTCCCGGCCATGGCGATCCCTCAACAGGAGTGGGCACTCCATTCGCTAAACCTCCACGGACAACATTGCGTCGTGACGCCGCCGCCGCCGCCGCTGCTGCTACTCCATGGGCAGTTGTGCACAAGCAAAGTATTTGTTACACTTGCGTTGCCCCGTGCTTGAGCTGCGTGTTCTCGATTATTTAACTTCTTAAAAAAAGATCAGGCCGTGTCTCGCACACACCCCCCTCCTCCCCCCCCCAGAAAGGGCATCTCGCACCCGCAGGGGGTGGAGTGATGCACTGCTCGGGACGTGCAGTTATCAGGATGCGTTTGTGTAACAGGTAGTAGGCGACCAATATTATCCACAATAGAGGGTTGTGGGTTAGAGCGCGTCAATATAAATGTGTTAAATGTTTATATCTGAAAATTTTGCACCACGGGGAATTTAATATTCAACTCTGATTGAACGCTCATCCATGCTTGCACAACATTCTCGATTTCTGACGCGCTACAGCTGTTTGTGTTCGTTTGCTCTCATTCCCATCTGGTTTCTATCTGGATCTGATTATATCTGGTTCTGATGCTATCTGGTTTCATCTGGATCTGATTCTATCTCGTTCTGATTCTATCTGGTTTCTACGCGGATCTGATTCTATCTGGATCTGATTTCATCTGGATCTGATTCTATCTGGTTCTGATTCTATCTGGTTTCTATCTGGATCTGATTCTATCTGATTCTGATTCTATCTGATTTCTATCTGGATCTGATTCTATCTGGATCTGATTTCATCTGGATCTGATTCTATCTGTGTTCTGATTCTATCTGGATCTGATTCTATCTGGATCTGATTCTATCTGGTTTCTATCTGGATCTGATTCTATCTGGATCTGATTTCATCTGGATTTGATTCTATCTGGTTCTGATTCTATCTGGTTCTGATTCTATCTGGTTTCTATCTGAATCTGATCCTCTCTGTGTTCTGATTCTATCTGGTTTCTATCTGCTTCACTGCTGCGTAACCTTTTTTTGTCGCTAGTAATTTTCGGTGACCCAAGGCCACTCTTGCAAACGTGACACGTCCTGACCTCTTTGAGGTGTCCCCATCCAATTAGCGCGCCTGGGCTACGTACGGTGCGGAAGAAGTTCAACATACGTAAATACATACCAAACAAAGCGAACTGAACACTTAAACTTAATGCAAATTAAATTTTGATTCAGAGCTTTCGTGACTGCAGGGATTCATATTCTTGGTTCTATTTATTGTTTTATTATTTTATTGTTTCCCTTCTACGTGACTTTACCGAAAGAACCAAGAATGTTAATGCAAACTAAACTAAGCGTTGTATTTTACCGGGTCCACTAGGCTATGTATCTCTTTTTACAGAAGCGACCTGGCCATCGCGAATGAGAGCTCAACGAGGTGGCGGCATGTCGTCATCATCACGTGGACATTTATTGCAGCCAATTACTCCAAACGCGTGACGTCGATTCTGAATGTGGAGGGGGAAAACCCGTAGGACCCGGGGAAAAAAATCCACGCGACCACGAGGAGGGAGAGAGAGAGACGCAGACTCCAAATACACAGCAGCAGCGGGCGTCAGGGTTGGGATCAAACCCACGAACCTCCTGCATATCAGGAGAAGTAGTTAACATCTCCTAGCCACCGTGATGATGATGAGAGAGAGAGAGATACACGCAAACTCCAAATACACAGCAGCAGACGTCAGGGTCGAGATCGAACCCACGACCTCCTGTATACCGGGCGACGTAGTTAACATCTCCTAGCCACCGTGATGATGATGAGAGAGAGCGAGAGACACGCAAACTCCAAATACACAGCAGCAGGCGTCAGGGTCGGGATCGAACCCACGACCTCCTGCATACCAGGCGAGGTAGTTAACATCTCTTAGCCACCGTGATGATGATGACAGAGAGAGAGAGACATGCAAACTCCAAATATACAGCAGCAGCGGGCGTCAGGGTTGGGATCGAACCCACGAACCTCCTGCATACCAGGCGAGGTAGTTAACATCTCCTAGCCACCGTGATGATGATGAGAGAGCGAGAGACACGCAAACTCCAAATACACAGCAGCAGCAGGCGTCAGGGTCGAGATTGAACCCACGAACCTCCTGCATACCAGGCGAGGTAGTTAACATCTCCTAGCCACCGTGGCGCCCCCATATAAAATGTAATCAGGACTCTGGAAAGGCGCCCGCGTAGAGGAACTGCGTGAATATTCCGGCTGTAGCCGTCCGCGTCGCAGCTCTGCCCGACAAACTCGAGAATTCTCCCCCTGAAATGCTGTTTCGTCAACGGCCCCGCGAACCGCCTGCCTCGTTTATTTATCTCTATTAAAATGCCAAAGTGGAGTTTGTTTTAATCTCTCTTTCACGGGCGGGGGCGGCGGGGGGTGGGGGAAACCTTCAAAACCTTTAAACAATAAATTTTAGCGAGAGAGAGAGAGAGATGGAAGAGAAGAAAAAGAGAGAGAGAGACATTAAAATCACAAAATAAATTCCACCAGCGCAGAGACGAGACAAAAGCTAAAACCCAACGGTGGCTGTGGTGTCAATTTGATCGCTGCCCGCGTGGTCCCGGGCTAGGAGCCGGACCCATCACGCTCCAGCGAGCTCTGAAGGGTCTCAAGTGCAGCAGGTTTGACAGTCTCAGCCGAAAGTTAATCCGCGACACAAAACGCCGTCAACGAACGGGCCACGGCACAGACACTTTTAATTCGATGGCTCGCGGCTTGCAGCTGCTGCCTGCTTGCTGGTGTTGTTGTGGGTGTTGTTGGTGGTGGTGGTCGAGAACCCGCGGGAATAATTACTTCTAAAGGACGCGTAGGATCCACGCTCGATTTATAACGCTCCCAATCGCCTGATTGTCGATGCCAGAAATTAGAAAATGAGGCGAATTCCTATCCGCTGTGTGGTTGCCGTGTACCGGCGAGGCAATGTCCGTGTGTGTACGTGTGTGTACGTGTGTTTATGTGTGTACGTGTGTGTACGTGTGTTTATGTGTGTACGGGTGTGTACGTGTGGTTATGTGTGTACGTGTGGTTATGTGTGTGTACGTGTGTTTGTGTGTGTACATGTTTTTATGTGTACGTGTGGGTACGTGTGTGTACGTGTGTTTATGTGTGTACGTGTGTGTACGTGTGTGTACGTGTGTTTATGTGTGTACGTGTGTGTACACACGTGTGTACGTGTGTGTACACACGTGTGTACGTGTGTGTACACACGTGTGTACGTGTGTGTACACACGTGTGTACGTGTGTGTACACACGTGTGTACGTGTGTGTACACACGTGTGTTGGGGAGCGGTAGTGTAGCGGTTAGCGTGCTGCGCTATGAACCTGGCGACCCGGGTTCGATTCCTGCTCACGGCCAACATCAGTGACGATTATCTGAACCGGTACCCGGGCCTCCCCTAGGTCGACTCAGCCTCAAATGAGTACCTGGTGCGATGTGTAAACATTGCCACTAGGGAGACAAAGGCGGTCGGGCGTGGTGCTGGCCACCCACCCCTTCGTGCACCGTTCCGGCCTTCATAGGTGCTCACTAACAGCACTTGCCCCTCCAGTTTGTGAAGGCTATACCGGGGGAATCTTTGTCTTTTTTTTAATAAATATATTGACAGTTTTCGGCACAGCACGGGAGACATTCGCGACTTCGTTGCCACCACTGTTGACAGCAGCGCGCTTCGGCGTTCTGCCACCTCGATCGAGGCGCGTGGGGGGTAACCCGGGTGCAGTTGCACCGCCTGCACACTCCTCGATAGCCCTTTCCAGCAGCACCCCCCCCCACCTCCACGTAGAGACGCGGCGACCTCTCCGAGTCTGCCGTGGGGCAGATTGAGAGTCAAGTGCACAACGTTGCCGCTTGCCAAATGTTGGGGAGGGAGAGATACAAAACCAAAATCAAATCCTTGCACGGACGGAGAAAGAGAAGCCGCGTGTCCGAGAAGTTTGCGCCCTTAGCAACGGAGACGATACGGAGAAGTCCAAAGTAGATCAAGGGGAGAGAGAGGGGAGAGAGAGGGGAGAGAGGGGAGAGGGAAAAAAGTGGCGGAAAGAATAAGGTCAGCGTCGTCAAGACGGGGAATTGTCTGCAGCGAGATTGAAGGTGAATGTTGTACTGCCTTAGCAGAAGCGAGGAGTTCGCATGTACCGTAATGCATGTAAGTACCCTATGTAGCGCGTGTGTTTATGTATTATGTATGTACCGTAATGCATGTAAGTACCCTATGTAGCACGTGTTTATGTATTATGCATGTACCGTAATGCATGTAAGTACCCTATGTAGCACGTGTTTATGTATTATGTATGTACCGTAATGCATGTAAGTACCCTATGTAGCGCGTGTGTTTATGTATTATTCATGTAAGTATGGATGTAAGTACCCTATGTAGCGTTGTGTTTATGTATTATGCATGTAGCGTAATGCATGTAAGTACCCTATGTAGCGCGTGTGTTTATGTATTATGCATGTACCGTAATGCATGTAAGTACCCTATGTAGCGCGTGTGTTTATGTATTATTCATGTACGTATGGATGTAAGTACCCTATGTAGCGTTGTGTTTATGTATGTACCGTATCCACAACAGAGGTTTTATTGGGCTAGATCGCGTAAATATATAAATGTGTCGTTAAAACCCGCCACCACCCGACACAGCCAACTCGTAAGGGTTGTCACGTTTCGTCACTAGTACAGCACCCCGATGTGTTGGAGAGCCAGGCCACAACATTTACAATCTGAGTACGACGTTTTGCCAGTAGCTACAACCAGCTTCATCCGGCGACAGCCAGATTTGTGGAGAAGTCCGCCTGTTTCGTTCCTTATGTAGAGGCGTAGATGTGGTGACCACGCTCCTGCGCTCTTTCGCAAAGTGGTGTGTGGGGGGGGTTAATGAGTCAACGTGCATTATGCATTATGCGAGCCCTTAGATCTTGTCCTGTACCGCATGTATATACCGTATGTACCATATGTGCGTCTGTACCGTATGTACCATATGTATATTGGAACTTCAATCGCCACGGTACGTAGGCCTACCGTGCTCATCGGGAGCGCTTGAGCCTACGTGGTGAGGTGGCGGTGAGCGCGTCGCGTGACGAGAGAGAGAGAAAGGAGAGAGTCTTTTGGCCTTCTCTTCCAGACGTCTTGCAAGAAGTTGTAGTCTCCACGATGTACACGACCCCCCCCCCCCCCACGTGGTGCGCTCACGGCCACAAACACCACGTGACGGTCCCGGGTCTTCGCCTAGGTCGAATCAGACCCCCCGATGCGATGCGTAAACATCGCCACTGGGGAGACAAAGGCGGCCGGGCGTGGTTGCTGGCCACCCACCCCCTCTCGTGAAGTTCCACAGTGCCGGCCTTCATAGGTGCTACTCGTTAGCAGCACTTGCCCCAACAGTCTGTTGAGGCTATAGCGAGGGGGTGGTTCTTTGTCTTTGTCTGTCTTGGGAGTAATCAAGGAGACAGACATCGAGTCGTCGAGTTGCGTAGTGGAACAAACACTCATCGACAAGCTAGGCCACGGTGTGTGTTTGTTGTTACAGCGTCGTTGTTGTTGTTGTTATTTTGTTTATTATTATTTGGGGGTGGGTGGGTGGGGGGGTGCGATATTAAATTAACCGCCGACAACTGTTTATAGAAGCCCAGATGAAGGAAGAGGCCCGATTCCAAGTTGTTCGCGCTTCTAAAGCCACGGCCGTGACTTCGCCTGGGGCCCTTGATTCCGAAGTCACCAAATGTTTCCGTGACCCCCCCTCCTCCTCCTCCTCCTCCACTCCCCCTGAGTCGCGAACTCAGCTCCGAAATCGTCGCCTTGGTCTCGGGAGAGCAGACTTTGACTTTTAAACAACTTTTATTGCCGCCAGCAGCAAAAGCACTGGAGGCGATTTCGATACGAAACACACAAAGTCACCAGCAACACAAATGAAAATAAACGTTACAAATCCACGCGCTGTGGTGGCGCTAAAAAGCACCGCGCACATCACGAAAGAAAAGCCACGTGGTGGTGGTGGTTGTGGTGGTGGTGGTCATCGCGCACGCCACGGTGACGAGCGAGCGCTTCAGAAGGTGAACACGTGGGGTGGTGCCGTCCACGCTGGTACAGAGAGGGGCTTGTCCGGCTCCCCAGCGTTCGAAGAAGACGCGCTGCACATCACCGGCACGTGTGTGTGGCACGTGGCGTGCTCCAGCCGGAGCCGCGCCTTGAGCAGGCCCCTGAACACTGGAAGCAGCACAGAGCAGCCGTCAGTGCCCATAGTTCCATAGTTTAGTTCCATAGTTGCATTTATTTGGTATAGCCCTGTGAGCCATTCGGCTCTTGAATCGGGTGCAACCGCAACAAACAAAAAACAAAAGCATGAACAAGAAAACATCTTAAAGTGACTGTGTGACTGTGCAAACAGAAAATCCAGGACAAAAAAAACATCAAAATATTCCTGAAATAGCACCGTACACCAGTCACCTTCCAGCATCTTATTCCTCGTTCTGTACACAGCCATCGCAGAGGGCCCCTTCTGGTGTCGTTTCTTTCTCTCGCTCCCTTCCTGGTGCGCCACGTGACCACGAAGACAAATGTCCCCCCCCCTCCTCCTCCTCTCCCCACCCGTGTAGCCTCAACAGAATGTTAAACTTGAAACAGACTTCATTTGAAGCTTTCGTGACTGCAGGAATCCATACTCTTTAGTTTATTTCAGGTAAAGTCACGTAGGTAGACAAAAAAAAGCATAGATGACGACGTTTCGATCTCCACACAGGCAATCGTCTTCACCTGAAGATTATTTTTTCTACCTACGTGACTTTACCTGAAAGAACTTAAAGAGTATTCAAACGAACTCTTCATTTTTTTTTTATTTCACCAGCTAAGGTCCCCGGCTGAGCTAATCGAGTAGCTCGTTTTCAGAAGCGACCTGACTGTACCAAACGATATCTCAAGCGAAGTCTTGAAATCAGCTGATATCGTTCATGTCAGCAGCCACGCACTCTCAAACGCGTGACTTTGATTCTTAATATGGAGGGGGGAAAACCCGGAGGACCCGCTGGCGGCAATGAGGAGCCATCCCTTGGTTGGCGCCGAGGCCCCAACTCGTCGGTCCTCCACGTGCCCCACTCGTCCCCCGGCGTCCCATGCCCAACTCCCTGCTGCCTGGGATGACCCCCTTAGAGACTACCCCGGCCTCATTTTTTAAGGGACTCCCGCCGGACCCCCCCACCCCCGCCCCTCTTTGGCTAATGCGTGGAGTTTCCCTGCCCCATTCACTCATCATCCTCATCATCCTCATCATCCTCATCATCATCCTCATCATCCTCCTCATCCTCCTCCTCATCATCCTCATCATCATCCTCATCATCATCCTCCTCATCCTCCTCATCATCATCCTCCTCATCATCATCCTCATCATCATCCTCCTCATCATCATCACCCTCCTCATCATCATCCTCCTCATCATCATCCTCCTCCTCCTCATCATCCTTCTCCTCATAATCCTCCTCCTCATCATCCTCCTCATCATCATCATCCTCCTCATCATCCTCCTCCTCATCCTCCTCCTCCTCATCATCCTCCTCCTCATCATCATCCTCCTCCTCATCATCCTCCTCATCATCCTCCTCATCATCATCATCCTCCTCATCATCCTCCTCCTCATCATCCTCCTCCTCATCATCATCATCCTCATCATCCTCCTCATCATCCTCCTCATCATCCTCCTCATCATCCTCCTCATCCTCCTCCTCATCATCCTCCTCCTCATCATCATCCTCCTCATCATCCTCCTCCTCTTCATCATCCTCCTCCTCATCATCCTCCTCCTCATCCTCCTCATCCTTCTCCTCTCCGCTCACCTACAAAAGTGCCACTCGATTTGCAATCAACACGACCCGATTGACTAAAGTTGTCATTTAAAGCATTACCCATTATATATTTAAAAAAAACACCTTTAACAATAATACAACGGCAATGTTTAAATCACAATTTCGATTAAAAAAGAAACGTTTTTAAAAACACACACTCACACAAAATGTAATATATATAAATAACCCTTTTAAATAAATTCCTCAACCACCCCCCCCCCCCCCCCCCCCCCCCCAGCTGAATCACGGCTCCCTAAAACCGGCTTCGTCCAATAGCCTTTAACGCTTGGCTGCTGATGTGTCTATCCGGCCAGAGCTCCCATTGTGCGCGGATCTCACCAGTGGCAGGGCAACTTGTATTCGCGGGTCCCGGGATCACGCACGGGTCACCGCTCGTGACATCTCAATCATCCCCGCACAGATTCCCTTGCCGAGTGCCACGCTGGGCTCCGCGGTGCTGGGTCGAGCTTGAGGAGGAACGTTCGCTGGGGAGGTCCCCAAGCGCTTGGTGTGATGTCAACCATTTCTATATATATATACCAAGAGCGTCCAAACAAGGAGTGGGTGAGCGTGGGTGAGTGAATGGGTGAATGAGTGAGTGAGTGGGTGAGAGTGAATGAGAGTGGGTGAACGTTGGTGAGTGTGGGGTGAGTGTGGGGTGAGAGTGGGCCAGGTGCAAGCGGGTGGTGTAGTGTAAAAACGAATGTGCCATGAGTGTCAAACGAGGCGTGGGTGAGTGTGGGTGGGTTAGTGGGTTAAATGTGCGTGAGAGCACGTGTGTGTGTGTGTGGGGAGCAGTGGTGTAGCAGTTAGCGCGCTGCGCTATGAACCTGGCGACCCGGGTTCGATTCCTGCTCACGGCCAACACCAGTGACGATTATCTGAACCGGTCCCGGGCCTCCCCTAGGTCGACTCAGCCTCAAATGAGTACCTGGTGCAGTGTGCAAACATTGCCACTAGGGAGACAAAGGCGGTCGGGCGTGGTGCTGGCCACCCACCCCTTCGTGTGCTGCGACGGCCTTCATCGGTGCTCGCCAACAGCACTTGCCCCAACAGTCTGTTAAGGTTATATGGAGGATCTTTATCTTTGTGGGTGAGCAGTGGGTGAGCAGTGGGTGAGCAGTGGGTGAGCAGTGGGTGAGCAGTGGGTGAGCAGTGGGTGAGCAGTGGGTGAGCAGTGGGTGAGCAGTGGGTGAGCAGTGGGTGAGCTGCGGGTGCGGTGCAAGCGGTGTAAAAAAAATAAAAGTCCAACTTTCAAACAAGGAGGAGACGATTCACAAAATGAGGAACAATCACAGCCATTTGTGCAACAAACAACAACAAAAAACCCCATCAGCATTTACTGAAGGAGTGCATTGTGGTCCCCTTGTCTTAGGCCACCATCAACGATTTGGAATTGTTTTGCATAATTCACAAAGGCTGAACATATTTTTCTCTGCGTCGTTTAAAAAAAAAAAAACCTCGTGGGGCTTCCCAGCCCGCGCCATTATTCCGTCGAAACGATGGCTTTTTCCCATCGTTCACGACATTATAACGCTGCCAAACAAACAAATAAAGAACAAAACGAATACGTTTACAGAACTCCTATTAAAGTTTCCGTTTGTGTTCCCGTTGCGCTCGCGCGCGCGCGCGTTTATTAAGCACCACCTTCAGTCTATTCAAAACGTGTCCAACCTCTCATCGTCACACCGTGATATTTACATCCCACACTTTCGCAAGGACACCGTTACGCATCTGCGGCCTTTCTGTCAATCCACTGCTGGATGAGGCGGGGGGGGGGGGGCTCACGCGCGCCTGTTGTGCGGCTCACGAAGGTCATTTGACCATACTTCACCACGCTGGTCAGCGCGAATTAATTCATGCAAGTGGCAACGTCATTTGTTTCTTATTTATTTATAATTGGCGACTTTTGCATACCATTGTCTCTATTTTTGCGCTCCTAGCGTGTTGTTTTGAAGTGTTGTTTGCTGCTGTTGATGTCACTTGCTGACCCCCCCCCCCCCCGCCCCATACTGAGACATCTACGAAACAAAGATCTTTATAGCTCCTCGGATTCCACCGCCTGCATGAGACGAAATAAAGATTCTGATGCTGAATCGGTGAAGGGCAGGCGGCACATAACGTGGAGTATCCCACAACAATGGATTTTTCGGGGTCCAAGCAATTAACCAGGCTCACATCTGCCCGGCTCCCAAGATAAAAGGCGATCCGGCTCTGACAAACCCATGGCAGGGTCACCGTTGCGACATCTTCAACATTGCGAGCGCGTGTGGGTGTTATTGTCGACGCAGCAAAAAAGTACAGCCGCTCAGCTCGGCACCGCACACGCATCGACACAGAGGATATATACACACACACACAAAGACAAAGATGTCCCCGTACAGCGCTGAACAGACTCCAATTAAATCTTGACTTGAAGCTTTAGTGACTGCAGGAATTCAAATTCGTTGGGTCTTTCGGTAAAGTCACGTAGATAGGTTCAAATTAATAAATAGTAAAAACACGCCGTTTCGGTCACAACACAGGCGCGATCGATGTTGTGATCTAAACGTCGTGTTTTCATTTTTACTGCTTCAGCCCACCGGTGTGTTGGAGGGTAAATCGATATTGTAAATGTTGTGGATGTTTTTCGTTTACGTGACAAATCCCTTAATAATTGTCTGTGTCGGGTGGTGGACGGTTACGACCCGTGAATACTTGGGCGATCTAACCCCCCCCAAAAAAAACTTTCTTATGAATAATATTGGTCGCGAAGGCCTTCGACGTGTGAAACTTAAACAGACTGTAGTGGACAAGCGCTGTTAGCGAGGACACGGGCAGCTAGCTGCAGGGTGACCAGCACCACACCCGGCCGCATTTGTATGCCCCGATACCGATGGCTCAAACATCGCCCCACACGCAGAACTCATGTGTCTCAAGGCTGAGTCCATCAACAGGAGTAGCCAACATGGGTGCAGATGCCACGTGCCCCTGGCGTCGTCCAACGCCTAGAACTGAACTCTGAATTCCGGGGCAGGGGGGGGGTTCATCGTGCAGCACGCGAACCAACAGCGCCACCGCTACCCACGCACAATGGCAAACGCCGTTATGGAAAGTGCAGGGCGAAAATCTGTTTTTTCTTCCCCCCCCCCAACCCCAACCCCACTTCCTCCACATTTCGAAACGTGCGTGTAGATGCGCTACGTAACACGATTTTTGTTCCCGCAGTAGTAAGTGTTATTTTCTAATTGCTTATGCCTCAAATGTGTAGAAAACGGCTATTGTTCCCCACAAACTTTGCTTTTGTGACCAGGACTTTACGTGAAGGAATGACACAAATGCACACCACGTTTTCTCATTGAAAATAGGTCAATTTCAAAATATCACTGTCCTGGTCACAAAAGTTTATGGGGAATAATAGACATTTTCTGTATTTTTGAGGCATAAGCAATTAGGAAATAACACTTACCACCCAAGGAACAAAGAATAAATTTGCGACTGTTATTAATGGAGTGGATTATTAACTTTGCTTTTGTGTCCTGGTCACAAAGGCAACGTTTGTGGGGACTAATAGACATTTTATGTACTCTTGAGGCATAAGCAATTGGAAAATAACACTTACTACCCAGGAACAAAAATATATATATATATTTTTTTGGTTTCACAGCGAATTATTTAGTTTAGTTTGCTGCTATAAATTTTCACGCGATAAGACACTTCGTCGAGTTATAATTTGTGGCCTGGTGTCACCCCCCCCCCCAAACCCCCCATAGTCAGTCTCCAGGTTGCGATTTCAGGCTGAGTGCGCCAGAGATAAGAGTTCGGCACCTGTCACCTGAGAGCACTCCCCAACGACACGCTCGGTGGCCACGACTCAGAAGCAGAGGAATCCGATGAGCCACGAAGCTCTTCACTTGCACAGACGCCCAGTAATGGGCAGGTGAGAACGCACGCACACGGGCACCGTGAAGTCACCAAAGTGTGCGGCCCTTTTGGTGTTCATATACCAGACAGCACACGTGGACGCGGTCGTGGTTTCTTTTTAAACCGTTGAGAATGATCAGAATTTGGAATTTGCTGCTATTGATGCCAGTCGCGTAACGAGCGTGAAGGTCGGCAGGGGGTGCCCTGCCCCCTCCTCGCCTCCCCCCCCCCCCCGGTGGCCAAAGCTAAGAGTTTGGGGGGGGGGCCTTAACAACCACCATGAAATTTGTTTTCAACAACATTGTAAAAGAACAAAGCAACTTCCATACTAGATATTGGGCGCGAAAGCCACGTGTTAAAGCAAAAACGCGTATTTAAAACGCGGATTACATGTATGTGTTGATGAGCATGCTTTCATGTTCGTTCCACGTTTTATAAATACAGGGCGCTTCAAAAAAAACGTTAACACCTCAGTGAATTTGCAACAGCACCACGATAAATGTGTCTCTCATCTCTGGAGATCACCCGGAGAAGATTCCAGGGCACGCGTTGACAACGATGGCGAACAAGTGGGAGACTATTTTCTTAGCTCTTTCGGTAAAGTCACATTGAAAGGAAACAATAAAATAATAAAATATATATAACAAAAAATTCTCACGACGTTTCGACCATAACCGTTTGTGTTATGGTCGAAACGTCGTGCGAATTTCTATTGTTTAAAATATATTTTATTATTTTATTGTTTCCCTTCAACGTGACTTTACCAAAAGAGCTAAGAATATGAATTACTGCAGTCACGAAAGCCTTAAATCAAAATGTTAGTGGGAGACTCTTTGACTTTTTTGAAGCTATGAACATGACATTTGTTATCACGTTACAGTGTATCATCCATTCTTTTTCCATGAAAAAACTATAGTCCCATAGAAGCGTTAACATGTGTTCAATTCGAACGGTAACGTAACCGTTACGCGAGACAAATCAAATATTGGTGGTGGGGGGGTGGCACATCTGTACCGATTGCCACACCACCCACCCCGAGCTGATAGACGGTGCTAGGCTGAACCTTGCACAGATGCAAGGACGCGAACCCAAGTGGGGGGGGGGGGGGCGGGGGTGGGGGGCACGGCTCTGGCTGTGGTTGCGACGGAGCTGAGGACGCATCAGCGTCTGTGGACCCACCTCCGAACGAATAAATCCGCAGGGAGAAGCAGAGTGCAGAGCACTGCGTCCGCTAATGCCGGAGCAATCCGATGAGCTGCGAGGCCCTTGTGTTGTTTTTGTTCGCACGTGCGTGCAGTAGGCGCGCGGGTTTGAATGTTACAACGACAAACGATAGAGAAACACGGTGGGAGTGCAAAGTAGAGCAGGAGGTAAACAAATCACGTAAAATAAATATATATATGCACTGATAAAAGCTAAACAGTTTTATTTTAAAATCTTACCGGCTAAAGGTCCACCGGGCCATTAGCTTATTTTTCAGAAGCGACCCGGCCACAAACGATAGATCCCAACCAAGTGGCTTATCATGTGGAAATGTATCGCAGCCAAACAATAATAATAATAATCTTAATAAAGGGGCGCTTTGGTGAAAAGGCGTTGAAGGGAATTGGTGGTGGTGGAGGTGGGGGGCTGGTTCACTTGGGGGGGGGGGGTGGGAGGTCAGATGTCATCACAAAGGTTAAAGGTTCGCCCGTCTTAAGGGAGGCCAAATGAGGTCGGGGCATTTTTTTTATTTGACCTTTTTGTTTTTTTGGTTGTTGTTGTTTTTTTTTTTAAAGAGCCTCCAATAAACACGTAGGGGGGGTGGAGGGGGGTGTAGGGGGGTGAAAAAGAGAGCGGCGGCCGTGAGCGCCCGCAGGGAACAAAAGGTGGGACAGCTGTGGGCGTCTTTGAGGCTTAGACGCGAGTTAATGTTTATAAGTTGGAGCCACATAATGACTCTTGGCCTCCTTTTCACTTTCACGTTACAGCGCCACCCCCTCACTCCACCCCCCCCCCCCCCCCCCGAGTATCACCCAGGACGGACTCCTGGGTGATGCTAGGGGTGGGGATGGAGAGGAGGTTTGGGGGGGGGGGGCCTAAGTGGGGGGCCCTAAGTGGGGGGCATGTATGTATGTATGACGCTGCATTGCCCGCGGGGAGCTTTCAATACCACTGGCGCAGTTGTCCACTTATTTTCAGAGGGACGGGGGGTGGTGGTGGTGATGGGTGCCACTTTCGCCGATTAGACATCAGCAGTGTGAGGTTGCCGCCACACATTTTGAAACCATTGTTGTTGGGTTTGACAGCAGCACGATGATGGTGGTGGTGGGGGGGGGGGGCATGGTCTGGAGGCCCGCACGAAAGGCCACCAGGGTGCCGCAAGTGGCACGCCAGGCCTTGTGATGAAGGACGACTGATGGATGTATGTTGAACTTCTTTCGCGCCGTACGTAGCCGACCCTGATGTATCTTGAACTTGATTCGCACCGCACGTGGCCAACCGTGATGTATGTTGAACTTATTTCGCACCGTACGTGGCCAACCGTGATGTATGTTGAACTTATTTCGCACCGTACGTGGCCAACCGTGATGCATGTTGAACTTGTTTCGCACCGTACGTGGCCAACCGTGATGTATGTTGAACTTGTTTCGCACCGCACGTGGCCAACCGTGATGCATGTTGAACTTGTTTCGCACCGTACGTGGCCACCCGTGCTAATCGGAGGTGCGGGGCGTGCTGCGTGCGTGTGAACGCGGGCACGTGTTCACATCTCGTGGCGGACACACGGAGATGGAGGGGGGGGGGGGGGGGTAACGGTGTTAATTGTAACGGGGTGACGCTAACAAGCAACGGTTAGCGCGGTGAACGAATGTGGAAGAGTAGACCAAATAGCCTCCTAGAGTCTATTGGAGTGAACTTTGCGCTACGAGTTGAGCCTGAACTCTCTCTCGAGTCTCGGGTGAACGCGAGCGTCGAGAGAGTGTTTGGTCTACTCTTCCACGTCGAAGCTGACATTGACGTGGCGAAAGAAAACCGTTCCGAGGCATTCGTGAACAGCACCGCCATGACGGAAACTGGAGTGGGGCCCTGCGCACACGAGGCCACGGCATTAGGGCAGAGCGTACACTTGGAGACGCCTTCGGCCGAGGTGCACCTAGCCTGGCACTTCTTCTGTCGTGCGGCTGCTGGTGCACACGCAGAGCAACAGCTACGATTTCACATTCGGCTGGGCCAAGCCAGACAACCGTGCCAGTAGCAGTAGCGGAGTAGTGAATCATCATCATCATCATCGCTGTGATGTCTCCCTCGTATTTGTGGATCGGGGTATTGTTGCGTCGTTACACGTTGCACTGCCACGGTCCGTTCTGGATGAACACAGTCGACCCTAAACGCAATGTTGCAGTGTGGACCATTAGCAAGGCTGCTGAACTGCATGTCTGTTGCGTGTTAACGACGCTGCTCGTGTAGAATCGAAGTCACTTTGAACCTTGAGATGTCCACCGAGGCCTTCAGAGGCGCGCTCACCCCGTGATCTCGCGCAAAAATCGCTGCCCTCTTTGTGTTACTGGGAGATGAGAATGATTAATGAGCTAGGAGATGTTGACTACCTCGCCTGGTGAACAAGAGATCGTGGGTTCGATCCCAATCGACTGACTGACGCCTCCTGTATATTTTAAGTTTGCGATGTGTCTCTCTCTCTCTCTCCTTGTGGCCGCGTGGATTTTTCTCCGGGTCCTCCGGTTTCCCCCCCCCCCCCCTCCACATTTAGAATCAACATCACCACGCGTTTAGATTATTTTAGCTGCTGCTAGACATTTCCACACGATGATGATGATGATGACGATAAGCCACTTCGTTCAGCAGCTATCGTTTGTGATAGCCAAGTTGCTTCTGAATAAAATGCGCTATATAGCACAGTGGTGCTTACCTAGTCAAAATAAAAGTTTCTGGTTTAGCTCCGCAGACCACTTCCCACACAGCCCCTGTGGCCAGCCACAGGGTCTGTAACCACCGCTCAAGAATGATCATTGTTAGAAGGTTTGACCAGATGGCTGTAATGTTGTGGACTGTCAGTGGCAGAAGCTGGCAACCCCGCATGCGTGTGCTTGTGGGGGGGGGGGGGGGGGGGTACGCAAGGTTTGTGGGATGTTGTTGTATTGTTGTGAAAGGCGAAGCGATTGTCTGTGTCTAATGGTCCTGCGGTGACGTGATGGGGGTACGCTAGTGGGTGCAGCGGTTCGCGCTACGCTGCACTACGAACTTGGGCGACCCGGGTTCGATTCCCGCTCAACGGCTACCGACGGTAGTTGACGATTATCTCAATGGGTGCTGGGCCTCCCCTAGGTCGACTCAGCCTCGAATGGGTACCCGGTGCGGTGTGTAAACATCGCCACTGGGAAGACGAAGGCGGCCTGGCGTGGTGCTGGCCACCCACCCCCACTCCCAGCGTGTGTGCCGTGCCGGCCTTCATAGCTGCTGTTCGCGAACGGCACTTTTTTTTTTGGTTAGATCGCGTAAATATATAAATGTGTCGTTAAACCCACCACCACCCGACATAGCCAACTAGTAAGGCCGTGTCACGCAAACAGAACGTGGCCCAATTCCTTGCGAGCACAGCGCTAACCGGCGTGCTGGGAGGGTAAACCCACCGCGACGTTTACAATTCGAGCGCCGTGTGACGTTTTCGCCATACAATTACGACCAGCGTCATCAGGCGGGCAGCCAGAGTTGATCCCACGTGCTAACCTGCAGTCTGTCGCAGGTTAGCACGTGGGGTGGGGGGGAGGGGCGGTCTTTGTGACGTCACCTCGCTAATGCGTGGCCGCCATTCGTCTGTTCAAAGCACGTGGGGGTGCAGACACAGGCGGAGTTTGACTTCGATATTTTGGCGGCGAGCAGGGGGGGGGGGGTATCGCTTTGTCCCTCACGTTAGGATTTGAGGGTGCATATAATCAATTTATTTATCATCTTAATCGTAAAGCACTGGAAATAAATTAAAGGTGGCCAGTTTGGGTGGTCAGTTTGGGTGGTCAGTTTTGGAGGGCGTTGACCCCCACCCGTGTGCCCCCCCCGGTACAACCCGCCCCACCCCCCCGTGCCCCCCATGCCCCCCCCCGAAAACTCCACCCATGGGTGCAGAATCCTCCTCATGGCCCACAACTCAAACCAACCCGCAGCCGCGTGAGGGCCAAACCGCTTCTTAAATTGCCCACAGATCCGTAACGCATTCGTTACAGCAACCCTTTAACCTTTTTTCATTTTATTTTACCCCAGGTAAGGCCCCAGTGAGCTACTATGTATCAGCTCTTTTTCAAAGCGACCTGGCCATCACAAACGATAGCTCAACGAAGTGGCTCATCATCGCCATCGTGTGGAAACGTTGTAGCCCAAATACTCTAAACGCGTGATGTTGATTCTAAAATGTGTGGGGGGGGGGGGTGGAAATACCGGAGGGCCCCGAGAAAAATCGACGCCGCCACGGGCAGAGGACATCGCAAAACTCCAAATACACAGCAGCAGGCGTCAGGGTCGGGATCGAACCCACGACCTCCTGTACACCAGGCGAGGTAGTTAACATCTCCTAGCCACCGTGATGATGATGAGAGAGCGAGACACGCAAACTCCAAATATACAGCAGCAGGCGTCAGGGTCTGGATCGAACCCACGACCTCCTGTACACCAGGCGAGGTAGTTAACATCTCCTAGCCACCGTGTCCCCCTCGTCCACACGGTGTCTTAATTACAGCAGCGTAAGGTGCGGTCTCAAAACTCTTAACCAACTCTCACCTCTCAGGCCTGCCTCTGTCATGTGCTACGAAGAAAGGGAAAATTTCCCGAAACGTCGCCTGAACATGCACGTTCCCCCTTCTTGAAGGCCACGCAGTGTTTACCGACGCCCGCTTCCGTCACTTGCCAAGTTTGCCATCATTGTCGACGGCTCCCGCCTATCCACGTGCGGCGAGCGCCACCTGCTGTCACCTTTCGGAAGTGTCGTGATTTTACATTACGAGACCTCCCCTTTGCCAGCAGCAAGATATAATAATCGGTTTTAACCCTTTTATCTGGAAACAAAACTGATACCTTTTTACAAGGGATCATGCTTGCATTAACCACAAGACTTGCGGTCAAAATGCAGACAAAAAGACAACACTGATAATGTATTGGCACGGTCCTTGAAATTGATTGGTCCACACCCGAGACAGCTTTTCTTAGAGCCCAGTCTCGCATGGTGTTGGACCAGATGACGCCAAAAGGCGTATAACTCAAAGACGCACCATGAACTCTGATGGTTCGTTGTATTTGAGTTGTACGCCTTTTGGCGTCATCTGGTCCAACACCATGCGAGACTGGGCTCTAAGAAAAGCTGTCTCGGGTGTGGACCAATCAATTTCAAGGACCGTGCCAATACATTATCAGTGTTGTCTTTTTGTTTGCATTTTGACCGCAAGTGTTGTGGTTAATGCAAGCATGATCCCTTGTAAAAAGGTATCAGTTTTGCTTCCAGATAAAAGGGTAAAAACCTATAGTTATAATACTAGTGTTGATTTGGTTCCTAGAGTTGGGGCGGGAGGAGGGGCATTGTAAAGGCATGGTGGGTGTAGCTTGCTTTCCAATGCGAATCGTCTCTCGTGTACAAACCTAAACACCAACAACAACAAAACTTTGACTTGTGTTGTCTGTTATCAATGAGCGGTATTGACCAGCGACACAGGGGTAGATTAGTGCCATACATACAGTGAGGGAAAAAAGTATTTGATCCCCTGCTGATTTTGTACGTTTGCCCACTGACAAAGAAATGATCAGTCTATAATTTTAATGCTAGGTTTATTTGAACAGTGAGATACAGAATAACAAAAATCCAGAAAAACGCATGTCAAAAATTTTATGAATTGATTTGCATTTTAATGAGGCATATAAGTATTTGTCCCCTCTGCAAAACATGACATAGTACTTGGTGACAAAACCCTTGTTGGCAATGACAGAGGTCAGACGTTTCTTGTAGTTGGCCACCAGGTTTGCACACATCTCAAGAGGGATTTTGTCCCACTCCTTTTTGCAGATCTTCTCCAAGTCATTAAAGTTTCGAGGCTGACGTTTGGCAACTCGAACCTTCAGCTCCCTCCACAGATTTTCTATGGGATTAAGGTCTGGAGACTGGCTAGGCTACTCCAGGACCTTAAGGTGCTTCTTCTTGAGCCACTCCTTTGTTGCCTTGGCCGTGTGTTTTGGGTCATTGTCATCCTGGAATAACCATCCACGACCCATTTTCAATGCCCTGGCTGAGGGAAGGAGGTTCTCACCGAAGATTTGACGGTACATGGCCCCGTCCATCGTCCCTTTGATGCGGTGTTGTCCTGTCCCTTTAGCAGAAAAAACACCCCCAAAGCATAATGTTTCCACCTCCATGTTTGACGGTGGGGATGGTGTTCTTGGGGTCATAGGCAGCATTCCTCCTCCTCCAAACACGGCGAGTTGAGTTGATGCCAAAGAGCTCCATTTTGGTCTCATCTGACCACAACACTTTCACCCAGTTGTCCTCTGAATCATTCAGATGTTCATTGGCAAACTTCAGACGGGCATGTATATGTGCTTTCTTGAGCAGGGGGACCTTGCGGGCGCTGCAGGATTTCAGTCCTTCACGGCGTAGTGTGTTACCAATTGTTTTCTTGGTGACTATGGTCCCAGCTGCCTTGCGATCATTGACAAGATCCTCCCGTGTAGTTCTGGGCTGATTCCTCACCGTTCTCATGATCATTGCAACTCCACGAGATGAGATCTTGCATGGAGCCCCAGGCCGAGGGAGATTGACAGTTCTTTTGTGTTTCTTCCATTTGCGAATAATCGCACCAACTGTTGTCACCTTCTCGCCAAGATGCTTGGCAATGGTCTTGTAGCCCATTCCAGCCTTGTGTAGGTCTACAATCTTGTCCCTGACATCCTTGGAGAGCTCTTTGGTCTTGGCCATGGTGGAGAGTTTGGAATCTGATTGATTGATTGCTTCTGTGGACAGGTGTCTTTTATATAGATAACAAGCTGAGATTAGGAGCACTCCCTTTAAGAGTGTGCTCCTAATCTCAGCTCGTTACCTGTATAAAAGACACCTGGGAGCCAGAAATCTTCTCATTGAGAGGGGGTCAAATACTTATTTCCCTCATTAAAATGCAAATAAATTTATAACATTTTTGACATGCGTTTTTCTGGATTTTCTTGTTGTTATTCTGTCTCTCACGGTCCAAATAAACCTACCATTAAAATTATAGACTGATCATTTCTTTGTCAGTGGGCAAACGTACAAAATCAGCAGGGGATCAAATACTTTTTCCCCTCACTGTAGGGGGCGGAATGCCCCTTGCCATTGGCAATTTGCTGTGAGGCTGTAAATAATCGCGTCCCAGTTATTGAACTAAACTAAATAATGTTTATGTTACCTGGTAAAGCCCTCACTGAGCAATGTAGCTCTTTTTCAGAAGCGACCTGGCCATCACAAATGATAGCTCAACGAAGTGGGCTTATCGCGTGGAAATTTAAAGCATTCAAAATACTCTGAACGCGCGTTTCTAAATGTGGAGGGAAAAACCGGAGGAATCCACAGAAAAATCCACGCGACCACGGGGAGAGGGAGAGACACCGCAAACTCCAAATACACAGCATGTGTCAGGGTTGGGATCGAATCCACGACCTCCTGTGTACCAGGTGAAGTAGTTAACATCTCCTAGCCACGGTGATGATGAGAGAGACACCGCAAACTCCAAATACACAGCATGTGTCAGGGTCGGGATCGAATCCAATACCTCCTGTGTACCAGGTGAAGTAGTTAACATCTCCTAGCCACTGTGGCAGATAATAACCGGTGTAAGGCCCTATTTTACCTATGGTACTTAGGCAAACACGCTGTCAAAACTGCCAGGTGTACATATGTTTTATTGCGGAAACGAGCAATTTAACTTACAGACGGCAAACATTTCCAGACACCGCAAACGGCTATAGTTTAACGACAGAGGGATGTTAAATTTTCACGGATTTGAAATTAACTGAAAATTGCGTGTGTAGCAACGCACATGACAAAAACAACGATCACTTCACTTGTAGAAGCAGACGAACAGCATCGCAACAGAAACGCAAAAAAAAGGAAATCGTGCAAACGTGGTGTAATCGCGCACGACCAAGAGCGGACAATAGCTGCTCACAGCAAACCCAAGCAGAGCTAAATCCTCCGAGCACCGTGTGGAGTAAATACGCGGCGAGTCCTCGCTTAACGCGTGCTCACACAACGCGTTTTCGATACAACCTCGGTTTTTTTTGTCTATCAGAGGGGCACTTTGTTTTTGCGTGACGCGGGACGCGCGCGGCGTTATGACGCTGCTTCTGAGCGGTCGACGACGAACTACTTTCTATGAGCTACGCAGCCGCCGAGCGGTACAGCGACACACTTCGCGGAGTGATACAGCAACGCGACGGCCGTACCCTTAAGTTATCTGTTCCCACCATCTGTGTGTGCGCGCGTAGTAGCACTAGTAGTACACCGTATCTCGCCATCGTCGCTACATTATTTACGGGTAAATTGTTTTCGCTCAACGTGGCACTACGACTGCCGTGTTAAACGAGGACTCGCTGCGTATCCACAGCTCGGCGAGCAGGCATCCCCCCCGTTGCAGTCCCAGAGACTTTCCTTTACATCTGTAGTTCATCTTCTTTGGTTCTTCTCGGCAAAGTCACCACGTAGAATGAGAATAAAATAATAAAATAACACAATACAATTCTCACGACGTTTCGGCCACAACACAAGTGGCCTTCATCAGGTGAAGGGACGAGACTGTCTCGAGGACAGCGCTGGAGCGAACACAGCCAAGCTCAGACCGCGACCTTTAAGCTCAGACCGCGACCTTTAAGCTCAGACCGTGACCTTTAAGCTCAGACCGTGACCTTTAAGCTCAGACCGCGACCTTGAAGCTCAGACCGCGACCTTGAAGCTCAGACCGCGACCTTTAAGCTCAGACCACGACCTTTAAGCTCAGACCACGACCTTTAAGCTCAGACCGCGACCTTTAAGCTCAGACCGCGACCTTTAAGCTCAAACCGCGACCTTTAAGCTCAGACCGCGACCTTTAAGCTCAGACCGCGACCTTTAAGCTCAGACCGCGACCTTTAAGCTCAGACCGCGACCTTTAAGCTCAGACCGCGACCTTTAAGCTCAGACCGCGACCTTTAAGCTCAGACCGCGACCTTTAAGCTCAGACCGCGACCTTTAATCTCAGACCGCGACCTTTAAGCTCAGACCGCGACCTTTAAGCTCAGACCGCGACCTTTAAGCTCAGACCGCGACCTTTAAGCTCAAACCGCGGCCTTTAAGCTCAGACCGCGACCTTTAAGCTCAGACCGCGACCTTTAAGCTCAGACCGCGACCTTTAGGCTTCAAGGTCGCGGTCTGAGCTTGGCTGTGTCCGCTCCAGCGCTGTCCTCGAGACAGTCTCGTCCCTTCACCTGATGAAGGTCACTTGTGTTGTGGCCGAAACGTCGTGAGGATTTTAGTGTTATTTTATTTTATTAATGTATTATTTTATTCTCATTCTACGTGGTGACTTTACCGAAAGAACCAAAGAAGATGAATCCTTGCAGTCACGAAAGCTTTAAATCGAAATCTGTAGTTCAGCCAATTTAATACGTGGAGGCGAGCTCCTACAACCACTGCTCACATACAGCGTACTCCAAAACAAGCACTGCATATAAATAATCTCTTTATAAAAGTGACCGGAACCTATACGCCACACACTAAACGCGCACCTCTAAACTAAACCGAGCGGGGTTGAGTTCTGTAGAATTGTCATCGTGGCGTGACAACAGGATTGTAAAGCACAGAGGAGTGTTTTGCTTACGATTTGAATTTTTTTTTTTTAAAGAAGTTCATTAGCGTTCGTGGCACAATTTTTTTTTTACTTTCTTTGGGGAATTTTTGTATTTTTTTTTTTAAGAAAAACGCTTTTCGTTGTTGTTTGCAGAGCAAATTGGCCCACGGCATTAAATACGCGCGGGTACGTCCAGGGGGGGGGGGGGGGGGGGGCGAGGAGATTGAGCGGTGGCACAGCGGTTAGCGCGCCGCGCTACGAACCTGGGCGTGCCGAGTTCAATTCCCGCTCACGGCCACCAACCGCCAGCTGACGATTAAATACCAGACCGGCCATGGGCCTCCGCTAAGTCGACTCGGCCTCAAACGAGTTACCCGGTCGCGGTGTGCAAAAAAAAAAACCATCGACGCGAGGGAGACAAAGGCAGCCGCCGGGGGCGCGGTCGCCCGCGAATGTCAAAACACGTCTCCGTGCCGACCATTGTGACGTCACCCGATTGTGACGTCACAACCGGGCGAATCGAACCGGCGACCTCCGGATCGCAGGGACAGCTGCACCGCCGCCGACCGCCCGCGATCCGCGACACCGCAGCAGCGCCCCCCTCCCCCCCTCCCACACGACTTGTTACGTAACGCGGTGGCATGGCACGTGCGTCGAGCACGGCTCCGCAGTCGAGGGCACCAACAGAGAAATCAAAACCGCGTGGCCTCAGTTCGTGACGCCACCGAGAAGAGGGGGGGACACGACGGGGGGGGGGGGTGGGGGGGGGAGATGGTTTCGACGCCGATGATGCTCCCCGCTCGGGGCTGGCGACACCGCACGTGAAGTCGCCCGAGTGGGCCGTCCCGCCACGAGTTCGACTCTTCTCAGGGGGTGCCGGGAAGAGTCTCGGATCCCACACCCGACCTATCCCCCCCCACCCCCCCCCCGTTCAGAAAAGGAATAGAGGCATGCCTCTCGTAGCGCTCGTTTCGTTGCGACGTTTGTTCGTCCCGGAGGAAAATTCCAGCTTCGGATCGGCCCATATATGGAAGGAAGGAAGGAAGGAGGCGTGGCATTGCCCCCGTAGGGATCACGCGTCTCCGCCCATATTTGGCCTCGTGGAAGCTGGAATCGAGGCGTCCGTTGTATCGACTCTGCGCTCAGTTCGATGGGACAGCCATGTAAGAGTGTCGATCCATCACGGGGTTAATCACTGCATGGATTCATTGGTCATCCGTGGGTTGAAGAATGCCACTGGTATCGCTAATGGCATTGTGTGGTTAATATTCTGCAAGCTCCGACCGAATGCACAGCTGAGTAGGTAACTTATTATATATATTTTTTTCATTTCATTATCAGTAAATGTTATTATTATTTATAAAATGCTTTAATACATTTACCATGTGTACACTATCATTGTTAAGGCTATTACCGATACCCCAATGAAGCCTTAACATATCGCTCATAGGTGAAAGAAGAAAAAAAGCAAGCTCTGTAGGTAACGCATCTCCATTGGAACCATGTTATAACGACCCCCATTAGTGCCGTTTCGTATAGCGCTGGGTTTACCAAGAACGCATCCCGAACACCCTAAGAGGTATGCGTGCAACGGGAAAGAGGGTGGCCGGATTTACATTACTAAGCCTGTAGGCTCTCTTCCCCTTGGTGCAATTATTTAGCATATCAACACCTTCATAGTGACATGTTAATCACCATCTGTCTATCCACTGCTGGATGATGAAGGCCCTGCCCACGACAGCCAACATCCCACAGTCCTGATATGTCAAAATGCACCACTTTGCACATGAGCTCATCTCACTCCCCGGGAATAAACATGGAACTTTGGGGCCAACGTTGCTCCAGCATTGGGGCAACGTTGGGGCAACATTGGGGCAACGTTAGTCCGCCCACGTGTGTACACTGGGTTTGCTCCGTCAGGACAATCGCGAATAGTGGTTTCCCCGATTTCCCCAAGTGCTCGCGCAGGGGTGCAGACGACGACTATGAAATGCTGAAAACGTGCAGCTTGAAAATGTTCACTTCTGCAAAACGCAAATGGGCACAAGAGGAAATGCATTCGGTTCAGTGGCGAGCGCCGTCACAACAAACTCGCCTGACGTGGGGGTTGCCGCCCCAACGTCGCCAGAACGTTGCGATTGCCCTTTGCGCGGAGAACAAATTACACTCTCACACGTGTGTCTATCCGGCGATGTGGTTAGCAGAAATAAAAGGAAGCTGAAATGCCAACGAAGTAAACTTTTACAATGAAGGATCACCTGTTATTGCAGTGGTCCGAGTATCTTGAAACTACAGAACTAGAGCAGAACGTTAATGTGAGAAGCAATTGCGCAGTGTTCTTCATCGCAAGGCACCACAGAGTGAAAACACCACTCGTTATTATCATCATCGTGCTGCTGTCAAACCCCCATTGGTTTCAAACATGTGGCGGCCCTCGCACCGATGATGTCTTATAGGGGGAAATGCCCCCCCCCCCTCACCACCCCCCTCTGACAATCAGTGAAGAACACTGCAAGAGGCCAATTTCCAGAGCGCTCAAACGCAGAGGAAGATACACAGGTATATAGAGACCGACAAACAGACAGGCAGAGAGAAGACCAAAAGAGATACATTCACATGAAGGGCTCAGCTTGTTCCACGAGAGAGAGAGAGAGAAGGTTGCTGGCCAATAAGGCTGGTCGGGTAAACGTGAGCTGTCGAGGAAGTTGATACAAATATTTCGATTTCGCGGTCTCAACCCAAGGTGCGATTTGATGACGGACTTCGGCGTTCCTCGCGAAGGGCGCACGTGTTTTCCCCGTTGTGCAAACTGTGGGCGGGGGGTTTTTTTCGCCCGCTCGTTGCTCGCGAGGCGAGGTATTAATCGACCAGGTGCATCCACTCGCTCTCGGTTCGTCCGTACTGCAACAAAAAAAAGAACACACAAGAGAGCGAAGACGGTGAACAGCGTGTGAACAGCGCGTGAACAGCGCGTGAACAGCGGGGCTACCTTCGAGATCGCTTGCGAGGTACGCAATCGCGGCCGTTCCGATATGCGCCGTCCGCAAAGTGAGCTACCCACGTCCAACACACACACACGTACGTACGTACGTTCACGTCAATAGTTCTAGAAAAAACCCCAGCAACCTCCGACCAACCGCGGTGCAACATTCCGCAATGGTGACTGTTGTTGTTGCGATGACGCTGGTTTTTCCGAGAAATAGCCTCAAGATTGCTGCAAAGTTCTCTCGGAAAGGGGGTGGGCGGCGATGTTGCCACGCTTCGTGCCAACCGAGTAATTTGCAGGCGATTCTTTAGCACTGGGAAATGTTTGGATCAATACCGGTTGCGTTACGCGTGCAAATGCGCGCGTGTGTGTTTTTTGTTTAAGCCACACGAGGAAACCGGAGAATCCGGAGGGGTAACCCCGTGCAGAACGGGGAGAGAAGGTACAAAACTCGGCGGAGAATGGCACACGAGCCGGGAATCGGCATGGGTCAGAATCAAAATATGTATTTACACTGGAGGAATCCCACGAGCTGTAAGGGCTCTTTGCAAAAATATATTTTAGCCTTTCTGGCAATAAAACAGGAAGTGTTAAGATGTTGAAACACCAAACAGAAACCTTTGGCAAGGAATCGTGTCTGCATCAACGACTACACAGTTACTGGTCGTGAATATACAAAACACAAACATGCTCTGGTAGTAATCTGATGCATTGCCTTTGGAACTGATTGGTCCACACCAGAGACAGCTCTCTTTAGGGCCTAGTCTCAAAGTGTTAGACCAGAGGAGTGTTAGACCAGAGGAGGGCATTCACAGCTCGTGAACAGCTACAACATGGGGCCTCTTTCTTGCCAGAAAGGGGAAAACCGATTCTCATTTTGATACTGGCAAGAAAGGTCCGACGTTGTGAGGCTCTGTCATAGATGTCCAGTGAGAGCGTTACCAACGTGCCCCTCCCTGCCACCTCCGCGTTTACCAAACCTTCTTCTTCTCCTCCTCCCCCAACAAAAACCAGGGTCCTTACCAACACCAAAAAAGCTCCGTCTCTCGCGTGCAAACAGAGAACGCGGACCCGAATTTGGGACACACGGACGTGTCGTTGCCTGCGCGACGATCCCGGCGACCCGAGTTCGATTCCCGCTCTCGGCCAACACCGGCGATGATTATCTGAACCGGTCCTGGGCCTCCCCCCCCCTAGGTCGCGACTCGGCCTGAGTTCAGCACCTGGCGCGGTGCGCAAAAAAAAACACCGCCGCCGGGGAGACAAAAGCGGCCGGGCGTGGTGCTGGCCATCCACGCCCCTTCGTGTGCTGTGCCAGCCTTCATAGGCGCTGCTCGCTAACAGCACTTGCCCCGACAGTCTTCTTAGGCTACACTGAGGGGGGGGGGGGGGGTGGGGGAGGGATGGTCTTTGTCTTCGTAGAACAGGGAGCAGCGGGCGCACGAACTGCAGCGACTCTGCGTTTCCTGTTCCCGAGCAACGCCCCTCTCACCAAACCTGCACCGACCTGCGTGGCGGAGTAGCAGTCGCGGCTCTCCTAAAACGCCGCGTGTGGTTTTCACAACGCGAATTGGATATGCAACGCGATTAATGTCCTTGGGGAACAAGTCTTTTCATGACGCGGACGCGAACTGGATATAACGCGATTGAGCGAACGGAAACTACGTTGTTACCGTTGGACAGCTGACAGCTGCCTCGGCATAGCGTCACCACGCAAGTCATTGGGATGCTGCTGGATGCTTCGAGATGCTACCCACGCGCCTCAAAGTCTTCGCTCGGCCCGCGTACGCATGTCACGCGTTATCGCGTACCGAGCTTTACCCCTACATTATAGATGATTGACTATAACGACAGCTTTCCATAACGCGGTGCTCTTGAGGAACGCAACTACCACGACCGCCGTATAGGCGAACGACAGGCTGTATCGTCAAAACAAGGCCGCCGTGATCGACGCGGCGTGGGAGCGACAGAGGGGTGTGTGTGTGGGGGGGGGGGGGGGGGGGGGCGGGGGCGGATTCTGGGTGGCGTCCTTACCTGGATGTCTGTGAGGACCTGCAGGAAGCGAGTCGCGATCTTGGGGCCATCGTTTTCCATCGTCGGGATGTGAAGGTTCTGGACAAAAAAACAAAACAAAAAAAACACCAAAAAATTGAGACAGCGGCGAAATCTGAGCGAGCCTGCGCACCGTTTGACGCACACGGAAGACGCCCATCGCAGGTTAGCCCCCGCACCTCCGGTTATCACGGTCGGCTACATGCGGTGCAAAAGATGTCCAACGTACATATATACAAAAATTCACGCAGAGACCCACAGACTCGCGCAGAGACCCACAGACTCACGCAAAGACACACAGACTCGCGCAAAGACACACAGACTCACGCAGAGACCCACAGACTCACGCAGAGACCCACAGAGACGCACAGAGACCCACAGACTCGCGCAGAGACCCACAGACTCACGCAGAGACCCACAGACTCACACAGAGACCCACAGACTCACGCAGAGACCCATAGACTCACGCAGAGCCCCACAGACTCACGTAGAGACCCACAGACTCGCACAGAGACCCACGGACTCACACAGAGACCCACC
This sequence comes from Petromyzon marinus, assembly GCF_048934315.1. Classification (NCBI taxonomy): domain Eukaryota; kingdom Metazoa; phylum Chordata; class Hyperoartia; order Petromyzontiformes; family Petromyzontidae; genus Petromyzon; species Petromyzon marinus. The sequence goes on from NC_133687.1 coordinate 7,493,657, forward strand.
CCCTCGTGTGCCGTGCCGGCCTTCATAGGCGCTCGCTCGCTAAGGCCACTGGTGAGATGTTAACTACCTCGCCTCGTATGCAGGTGGTCGTGGATTCGATCGCCACCCTGACGCCTGCTGCTGTATTTTTGGAGTTTGCGTGTCTCTATCTCTCTCATCATTATCACGGTGGCCAGGAGATGTTAACTACCTCGCCTGGTATGCAGGTGGTCGTGGATTCGATCGCCACGCTGATGCCTGCTGCTGTATTTTTGTAGTCTGCGTCTCTCTCTCTCTCATCATTATCACAGTGGCCAGGAGATGTTAACTACTTCGCCTGGTATGCAGGTGGTCGTGGATTCGATCGTCACGCTGATGCCTGCTGCTGTATTTTTGTAGTCTGCGTCTCTCTCTCTCTCATCATTATCACGTTGGCCAGGAGATGTTAATTACCTCGCCTGGTATGCAGGTGGTCGTGGATTCGATCGCCACGCTGATGCCTGCTGCTGTATTTTTGTAGTCTGCGTCTCTCTCTCTCTCATCATTATCACAGTGGCCAGGAGATGTTAACTACCTCGCCTGGTATGCAGGTGGTCGTGGATTCGATCGTCACGCTGATGCCTGCTGCTGTATTTTTGTAGTCTGCGTCTCTCTCTCTCTCTCCGTGGTCGCGTGGATTTTTTTCCGGTTCCTTCGGTTTTTCCCCCTCCAAATTTAGGATCGACATCACGCGTTTAGAGTATTTGGCTGCTTTAATTTGTGGCCAGGTCGTTTATGTAAAAGAGCTATGTAGCTAATTGGGCCTTACTATGAATAGTAATGTTTTTATATATTTTTTAAAGTGATTTTCTTACCTTTTCTATACTCTGCACTCCTATCGTGCTATTGTAATCGTTTGTCATTGTAACGTTCTGCCCCCCCCGTGCCCCGACTGGATGACTTCTGATGCCACACGACGCCGGCTCCGCCATAGCCGTATCGCCCGCTCACCAGGATCGGGTGCTCACCTGTCCGTGGTACAGTACCCTGTCGACGGGACAGACCACACACGCGGTTCCAGCTCCGAACATCTCCTTGACACGCTTCTCCCGCAGCCCCTTCTGCAGGTCGGCCATGGTGATGTACCGCTCGGACACCTTGAACTCGCCCTGGACGCAAAGCGACGCGACCGACCGAACAACAACAACAACAACAACGGCGATGACGATGACGACATCGTCGTCGTCAGCAACGCACGTGACGAGCTCAGCGTTGTCAGGATGAAGACGCGTGTCTCGGTGGGGGGGGGGGGGGGAGAGCCACGCGGAGTTGTTTCGAAAAGTCTTCCTTCATGCGGGCGCCTGCCTCGTCGGGATGCTTCTCGGCAACGCCATGGGTAGCCGACCACGATCGGCGTGGTCGGCTACCCACGGCGCACTTTTACCACAAATGAACCACGATGCTTCGCTGACCTCATCAAGGAGCATCAACAGTCATCACGCGAACTCCGGTCATCCACACAGCAGCGGCTTCTGGCTAAACCGTCGAACAAAAAGGCCGTCACCGCATCGCGCGCTTTCAGACGCGCTTCTGCGGCCGTCTGGAACGGTCTTCCTTCATATATTAGGAAGCCACTGGAGCTGTGCACTTTTAAATAATCAGCTAGGCTGAAAACTCATTTCTTTAGAACCGGTTTGTGTTTAGTTTGTCGTCCTTCAACCATGCCTACACACGGACCCACAGCGCAGTCGACACGTACCCACACAGCCCGGACACGTACCCACACAGCCCGGACACGTACCCACACAGCCCGGGCACGTACCCACACAGCCCGGACACGTACCCACACAGCCCGGACACGTACCCACACAGCCCGGACACGTACCCACACAGCCCGGGCACGTACCCACACAGCCCGGACACGTACCCACACAGCCCGGACACGTACCCACACAGCCCGGACACGTACCCACACAGCCCGGACACGTACCCACTGCCGAGCGAGGTCCAGCAGGCTCTGGCGAGTCACCCCGGGCAGGATGATGCCGTCCAGCGGTGGAGTCGCCAGCTCTTCCTCTGCAGAAGTCACGTGCAGCGACGAGCGAGTGAGAAGAAACGACGGCGAGCGAGAGAGGAGTAACAATGGTGAGCGAGTGAGTGAGGAGTAATGACGGCGAGCAGTAACGATGGTCTGTAACAACGACTCGTGCTGTCGACCGAGCGCCCTTTAAGCCACGGGGGCTTCCCCAAGCACTTCGCAAGCGGTAAGCGGCTCGCGTTCCCCCGCCTCCCCCCCCCCCCCCCCAGCAGGGCACCCCCAGCGGCAGCTGTCCCTGCTGTGCTGCACAGGATGATTCGGCCTGCAATCAGACGTTAGTCTGCCAGTCGAGTGGGGGGGGGGGGGGATGATTGCTACGCATGCAATCCCAAAATCGAGTTATTTGTGAGACGTTTCTTTTTATATTTGGCAAATTTGGATTGCGGTGTCAGCGTGCGTGGCTTTCGAACGGCGAATGAAAGAGCATGGCTCAAGTCCAAACCTCCTTGCTCGTTGATCCAGTAAATGAAGAGGTTCATCGTTCCGGCTTCCGTGATCTGCTCAGTGTCTCCGTATAGCCACAGCACCTGCTGGCAGCCCTGCTGAATGGCCAGGTTCTGGACGTAGATAGTCGGGCCGTAGTTCCTGCACAGCGTCACACGCGGAACACTGAACTTTACCTTCGATTGGACGAGACTATTGCACGTATTGTCGTGTGCGTGTGTGTGTGCTGAAATTACTTCGCACCGTACGTAGCCAACCGTGCTAAATCGGAGGTGCGGGGGAAGGACAACAAACGAAACACAACAACAAGCAGTTCTAAATAAATCAGTTTTCTATCCAGAGGATTCAAAAGTGCGTAGCTTCCAGTCGCTTCCATAATTTCGGAAAGGAAGAAGAACGTTCCAGACGGCCGCAGAAGCGCATCCCAAAGCACCGCGCGATGCGGCGACCGCCTTCGCTCGATGGCTTAGCCAAGAGCCGCTGCGGGGATGACCGGAGCGCGTGCGATGACGGTTTATGCTCCTGGACGGGATCGGCAGCGGGGTGTTTGGTGGTTCATTTGTGGCAAGCACTCGGCATCCAATGAGTGGGACCTTGCAATGTATTCGTTCAGCAATCGGAAGGCAATGCAGCTTGGCGAGCACTGGGCGGGGCACGGTCGGATCTTGCGGCACGCGTCACGACGCGGCGCCAGAGAATCTTGCCCACGCTGCAGCCTGGCAATGTTTTTTGGCAGACCTCCCGTAGAGCCGCGAAGAGTTGCAATAAATCTGGCCCCCGTCCACGATACACCGCCACGCGCCAGCGCGTTGGCTACGTCACGACTCGCGAGTGGCCGAATGTGTCGTAGAGCCCGGGTATGAGAATTGCAGGGACCTGGCTGTGTCTTGCACGTGGCAATCGAACGAGATATTCCGGTGGAGTGCTGTGCCAGGGCTGAGCAGGAGCCTCTTGTAGAACACGTTGCATGGATAGACAGATAGAGAGACAAACTAAACTGAACTATTTCTTATTTTACCGGGTAAGGCCCCCGCTAAGATATACAGCGCTTTTCAACAAAAAAAGTGACTTATCGCGTGTAAATGTATTGCGGGCAATTACTCTAAACGCGCGATGTCGATTCGAAAATGTGGAGGGAAAAACCGGAAGACCCGGAGAAAAATCAACGCGACCACGGGAAGAGAGAGAGAGAGAGAGAGAGGCACGCAAACTCCAAATAAATAATACAGCGGGCGTCAGGGTCGGGATCGAACCCACGGTGTCCCGTATACCAGGCGAAGCAAGTCATCATCTCATACAGCCACCCCCGGGGGGCGCCGGGTGAGATGTAACGGACGCACCCCCCGAGTTTACAATCGCCGACGCCGCCCTTGAAGGCGCGGACGTGCTGCGGGTCGGCGAGCAGCGCCACGGGGCTGAAGCCGCCGGTGCTGAAGTAGGGCCCGACGGGCGACAGGATCACGAAGAGCAGGGCCCGGCCCGGCCGCGACACGCCCAGCGTTTGCTGCGCGCGACACAAAGGCAAAAAAAAAACCAGACGCGCACAAACGGTGTAGGTTTGCGCGTCGAACGGTTGCCCTCGCTGCGGGAGCTTCCCCTCGCAGACCGATAAATGCGCTGCCGCAGCCTCCGACCCGTACCTCGGTGCTAATGAAGGTCGGGCGGAGGTAGAGGCTGGCCTTGGTCGAGTGCGGAACCCAGTCCTTGTCCAGCTCCACCAGCTTGCGGATGCATTCGCACAACTCGGCCGTGTCAAAGCTCTGTGCGGGAAGGAACAACAACAACAAAAGATCCGTTGTGCGCGCGTGGACGAAATATACAGAGACAGAAGCACGTGCCCACAAGCCCACGCAGGCACGGCTCTATGCGAGGCCTGTATCGCTCGCGGCGGCGGCGTCTCGGTTTGCGCATTGAGCCAACGAACCCGGAGAATGAAGTTGGATTCCCAGCCAAAGCCAACTTTGGGCGCGCGATATCTCGGCCAGTCCTGGGGAACCCCAGCCGCCCCCTTTTTTGCTAATCAGCACTAACCAGCGCGGTGAAGTACGGCCAAACAGGGCCCGTGACCAACACGAATGGGGAGGGGCGTTCGTCCAAATTAGCTGACAATTACATTTTAACAATTATCTTTTGTACAGAAGTATAATTCGGATCGGCTTGCACCTCAATAGGTTTTTTTCATTCGAGAAGAATTCTGCAACGGGATGTTCGCCTCCTCCATCCGAGTAGGTGCGCATGTGGCAGGGGAACGCCTGGTGCGGTGGGGAGACAAAGGCGGTCGGGCGTGGTGCTGGCCATCCACCCCCTCGTGCACCGTTCCGGCCTTAACAGCTGCTCGCTAACAGCACTTGCCCCTACAGTCTGTTAAGGCTATACGGGGGTTCTTTGTCTTTGGGGGGACCAGAGCTCCCACGGAGAAGTCGCTTGTGACGCTAGAGACATACAATCATCACGAGTGTCCTCGTAGACCAGTGGTTCTCAACCGGCGGGGTATTCGGGGACCCCTGGGGGTACGCGTGGGGGGGAGGGGGGGAGGGGTACAACGCGAGAGGTGATTCATGAATGTGGGGAATTACATCTTACGTGAGAGTCATTGGTGAATATTCGTGTACGAATCTGCCAATATAAAATAACTCCGATAACATCCATGTGGTAAACCCTCCACATCTCCACGTGGCGAGCCACTCCGTTGAGCTGGCGTCTGTGGCCCGGGTCGCTGCTGAAAGAGAGCTGGATACCGTGGTTAAAAAAAAAATGTTTATAATTTAGTTTTAGGTAAAAGTCAAAAAAATGTTTATAGTCTAGTTTTAGGTAAAAGTCAAAAAAATGTTTATAGTTTAGTTTTAGGTAAAAGTAAAAAAAAGATGCTTCTTTACGTGGTCGGGACAGACGTGCGGTGTCGTCCGCCGGCGAATTTCCGTATAAGGGGGCGCACGGGGAAGGGGGGGGGGAAAGAGGATGTGGCGGGGAGGGAGTGGACCAGCGGCGGAAGGGGGGAGACCTCCCACCGAGCGTGAGTGCGTGCGTGCGTACGTACGGGCAAGCTGGCTCTCAGCGCCGTGCGGTGCATCCGCTCCATGTTGAGCATCGGTCGGAAAATTCGCACCTTGTTGTCCACGCCGCGGAATGCCTTCATGCCTTCAAACAGCTGCGCGGGAGACGGCAAAGAACCGGCGCAACTTAACCACGGCGCCGGACCGCATAATCGGCACCATGAACCGCAACGGACGAGCACACGATCCAATAGGCACTGCACATTCTCTGCACGCTCTCAGATCGACGTAATGCACGCACATCTACGCATGCCGATGGACGGCGAAGACACCCAACCGATGATAGGTGCGGCATATCGTGAGATTAACATGACCCGGTGTTTACTTGTACACGACGTTGACCCCCCCCCACCCCCGGGGGTCTTCGCACCTGATAGGCTTCACCGCGATGACGTCACGTTTACGACCCTCTATTCGAGACCGAAACGAGAGGACTTCTTCTGCTCCTCCTCAACTCTGGCCACCGCACGAGCAAGCCGGTCGAAAGCGCCAGTCAAACGGCGTACTCCAATTGTCAGAGCTCCGGGTTTCAACTCCCGTTCGGGGTTCTCACACTCACACTTGATTTGACGCTTTCGTGACTGCAGGAATTACGCTATTATCTAATTTTATTATTCCTTATTTCTACGCGACTTTACCGAAAAAACCAAAGAGCAGTTCTCGCTCACGTTTCGTTGACGCGACGAACCTTACCGGGTCGGCCGCATCGGTCGGCGGCGACGGCGGGTTTCACGACGCATTTATATTTAACGCCATCTAACCCAACAGCAGCAACAACAACAACAACTTTCTTACAGAATTCATGTCAACACCCCCCCCTTTCCACCGCCGGCACCTCTATGGAGTAGTGGAGAGAGGACGAGGCAGGGTGCAGTGATAGGTTCTGGAACGGCTGGATGCGAGGCGTCTGCCAGCCGCCACCCGCGGTCCACTCCACGCAGAACATGTGGTCCGTGAACGTCTTCCCGAACACCAGCTTGTCCACGTCCGGCTTCGTGGCGCCGTGCTTCGTGACCTCCACTTGCAAGTCGGACGCCTAAAGGAGGGAGCCGGCAAGCACGCACGCACCCCCTGTGTACGTACGTACGTACGCGCGCCCAACTTTTTTCCCACCCCCCACGTAGCCAACCGTGCTGAATCGGGAGGTGAAAAATTTACGGCCAGGCGTCGAACCCGTGACCTCCTGCACACCAGGCGAGGTAGTTAACATCCCGCCATCGTGGTGGCCCAGTACCTCGCAGAGTCAGCTGCGGGTTCTACAATAAAAATACACTTCACATTTTGTAGGTTTTTTTGTTCTTTTCCAAGTGTCCAAATGTTACCGCATCTCAAAGACCGAAGCGAGAATTGACGATAATTGAAGGAGAGGGATTGCATTTCAGATGAGGATTGCACCCTCAAAATGTGCGCATTATACCGTAGGGTAAGAAAAAAAGAATCGATGCTCACGCTCACAACACGTGCATCGAATGGCAAGTGTGTAAAACTGAAACATGATTATTGACGACGTATTACAATCCTGTGCAGATGTCGCCTGCAGACTAACGGAACACAAATTAGACGGGGAGGGCAAAGCAGTACAAACGACACGTAAAAGGGATATTAAGTGAAAATCATCATCATCATCATGATCCATGGGTGCAGGTAGCCCCGTAGGTGCCCACTGCACATTTCGTCGCTCTGTTTCCACGTTCCTCTCTGCCTCGTAGCGCCAATGTGCTCCAGTGGTGGCCACACATCTTTCTGGCACCAATCTCTCATGTCGTCCTTGTCGTCAAGCCATTCTCCCTTAGGTCTTCCTTTCTTTTGGTTACTTCCATTTATGTATATATATAAAAAAAGTAAAATCTATTTACTTTTTGAAAATAGATTTCAATATTGAACCGCGATCCACGAATTGTAACGACTCCCTGCATTGCGAGGGAGGGAGGGGTCACAGTGTTTGGGGGGCGCCACTGTGGCAAAATGTTAACTACGCCACCTGGTATTGCAGGAGGTCGTGGGTTCGATCCCGACCCTGACGCCTGCTGCTGCTGCTGTATATTTGGAGTTTTATATGTCACTCCCCGTGGTCGTGTGGATTTTTCTCCAGGTCCTGCGGTTTTTCCCTCCACATTTAGAATCAACATCACCACGCGTTCGGACTATTTTGGCTGCCGTACATTTCCACGCGATGATGACGACGACGAGCCACTTCGTTGAGCGATCATTTGTGATAGCCAGGTCGCTTCTGAAAAAGAGCTATGTTGCAGCTCAGTAGTGGGACCTTACCTGGTAAAATAAAAAGAGTTTATAGTTTTATTTTTTGCCGTGCCCGTCGATGAGCTCCAGCGTTGTTGTTCCCGCTCTGCTGGACGCTGTCAAACGGCGGTCAACCTGGCCGGGCGCGTCACTGCCAACGAAGCTGCCTCTACCCCCACCCCAAGAAGCCTGCCGGGGTTGAACCTGCGACACGAGACGCCGTTTAAAAGCGCCGCGTGCAACTTTCCTCCGTCTTTTCAACGCGCAAGGGGAATTAGTTACAACTGGATCAAAATAAAAAAATAAATCGCGCGGGCTCGGAGATGGCAATATTCATCCCAGTACACCCACGGCTGCCAGCGAAGGCCTCAAGTTACACACAAAAAAAAACGTTAAAAAATCGGGGGCGAAAACCCACACACCACGCACCTTGAACGACGAACTCAGGCACCTCGCCGACGCGACGTTGCCCAGCCTGGGCAGCACCTAGAAGAAAAACACCACGAGCAGAAGAGGCATCACAGGCAGAAAAGGCCGCCGCCGGCACCGCTACCGCCGTCGCCGCCGTCACCGCCGGTCACCACGGACGGGAGCTAAACACGAGCGCTCTCCCTGAGTGGCGATGCTGCCCACGGTGTGACGACGAATCGACGCTGGACTCCAAGCGGTCGCGCCGGTTCCATTCGACCTCCCGGCGTGGCAACCGAGACAACCGTCAGGCAAATCTCTCTCTCTCAATCGCCGGTGCCTCTCGGCCTTTGCCGCTTGGCCTGGCACGTCGCGTGGGGAGTGGGCTCAAGTGTGGGCGGTGCCTCCCCACCTCTTCCAAGACGTTCGGAAGAGTAGGCCGAACGACGCAAACAAAAAAACCCTCTCCAAGGGGATCTCTCTGGAGCTCCTGCTCGTGGAGAGTGCCTTCTGGCAGCAAGCGCGAGCCAAGCCATTGCAGGGCTGCACCTTCACCTTGTTAAGCCTGCTCAACTAGTTTACAACGAGCGTGCGAAATTGCATACTTCGGGTGGTAAAAATCGCACGCGAGGATGTATGGTCGGACATCCGCGTGGTTGCGAGCACGCTTGCTGGAGGGAGTACGCTGCTTCAGGTAACTCCTCATTCCGAAACGTCTGCTTTGCAGGGGATGCCGGCGTCGCCGAATCTCGGAATGCGCAAACGGCTCAGCGTTAATTTTATTTAGAGACGGCGTAGCGCCGCCGCCGTTTTTAAAAGACACCGTGCACTCGCCGCAGGGAACCGTAGCGACACGACCGCACTCTACGATAGCTGGCGCCAAACTGCGATCATACGGCCCTCCCCGCGGGGCCTTTTACTTCCCATTCGGAAGACAAACGGATGACGTACACGCACGTCATCGGAACGGGAAAGGGCTCTTAAAATGACGCACAAGCCAGTCTCTCGAGTTCCCGCCACCTCCAAACAAAATAGACTCGGCTGAGCAAACCTAAGACAAGTTTTCACGTGGGTTACGAACTGGCGTGAACTCGCACGCAAAGGTCCGGACGCGTTTTCACACCCGTTAAGTCAAGCCGCTATTTGGCAAGCACGCGTCCGCGCACACTTTGAATGCACCCGTCTCTCTTACACACAGCACAATGACCCCCCCGACCCCCCCCCCCCATACTGTTCGGTCGAGTGCTGTTTGCGAGCACCTATAAAGGCCAGTAAGCAAGCGCAAAAAGGGGTCGGTGTGGCCAGCGCAGGTGCCAGAGTCTGCCACACCTCACTGGGTGCCCATTTAAGCCCCGAGTCAATCTACGGCGGTCCCAGCCCACTTTGGATATCACTCGCCACCTATGTTATCCACGGCTGGCAATCGAATTGGGGCGGCCGGATCCAAAGGGCGATGCAGAAAACCGCCGCATCAGCGCCCGCGCGCACGCTCTTACGCGCGCGGACAAACAACTCCCACCCAAAAAAAGTTCACCGTGGGTACCTCAACGGCTAAATGAATAACCAGACTGAACTTTGAGCAAAAGCCAACTCATCATTTGCCCAGCATACCCGCGCTCGGTTTGGCCAGCTCCGGCACTCGGCACCCGAACGTCGCACGGCCCAAGAAAACAAAAAAACAAAGCTGCGAATGGGTAAGTCGACTTTCGCTACTCGGCACCTATTTGTGCTCCTTCTTCTTTCGTACGACTTTGCGAGCGACGGGTGTTAAGCCGTCGAGGGCGTGATGGGTTGGGTTTCTGTTTTCATTCCCGTTGCTGCTCTCTCATGCCTCTTCCCCGGTACCGTTCCCGTTCCGCTGTAATGCGCACCGATGCCCGCTTTATTGAGGAAGTAAAAGATTCATCGATTGATTGAACCGTTAAAGAGGGTTCTCGTTTGCAAGTTGGGTAAGACATTGCAATCGCTTTGTCCGAGAGCCGGCGAGCTGCAGATTCACTCACCCACCGCCCTTCAAAGCTCACGGTCCGAGCGGTGGCAAGATATAATACGGCGTGCGACTCGATCGTTTGGGGAGTTCGCCGCCTTAGGTCGCACACAGGAAAGTCTTTGATGTTCCACGTATACACGAGGTGCATGTGGGGTTCCGTGCGTGTTACGTGGTCGGAGTGAATTACATCGCTTCCCAGAGCGGCAAGAGTCACGCAGTGTACGATGGTCGCCGCTCGCTCTGTTCAACTTTGCCTCCAGCAGCGCCTAAGTAACACGCTCCACACGCACACTCGCTTCGTCACAAAATCCGCCTTGCCCTCTTCCGATCTGTAAACTATAGTCGTTGCGTAATTGCTAAGGTTCGTAACGTACGACTGTGACTGATTAATAAGCGTCTCGCGAAAAAAAACACATTCCTCCCTACACATATACACGCGCATCTTCACTTAACAAGTATTTCACCGGATTTTCTGTTCAAAGAAAAATTCAGACTTGAGAATTAGACACGGGCTACAACAGTGGTATTTGCAAAGTCAGGAAGAAATCTGAAATGGAGTTGCGCGGGACATCTCGGCTGGCAAATGAGAGAAGGGGGGGTGGGGGAGAGAGAAAAACGATTAAAGGAATGGATGCCGACGAAGGGGAGAAGACGGAGAGAAAAATTAAACTTTGGGACGAGTCGAAAACATTTGGAGGAGTGTGCCTCCGATTAGTGCGGTCGGCTGCGCGAGGTGCAAAAGAAGTTCAATGTACGCGCGTACACACGTACACACGTACACACGTACACACGTACACACGTACACACGTACACACGTACACACGTACGCGACATCACGGGGGGGGGGGGGGGAAGCCTTGGCTTAGCTGTGGGAAGTTTGAGCTGGAAAAGATTTGTGTTTCAGATTCACCGTTTCCATGTCCGTCGGATTTGTTGGACGGTCAACGCACAGGATTCACCAAGTGGCGTTAGTTCGGGAGAAAATTGGTACATCGCACATTTGGTGGTGCCCTGGTGGGGCAGGTGCTGGCAGGTTGAACTCTAGACAAGGGGCTGGTGCTGGCAGTGTGAGCTCTAGACATGAGGCTGGTGCTGGTGATGGCAGTGTGAGTTCTAGACATGGGGATGGTGCTGGCAGTGTGAGCTCTAGACATGGGGCTGGTGCTGGTGATGGCAGTGTGAACTCTAGACATGAGGCTGGTGCTGGTGATGGCAGTGTGAACTCTAGACATGGGGCTGGTGCTGGTGCAGGCAGTGTGAGCTCTAGACATGGGGCTGGTGATGGCAGTGTGAACTCTAGACATGGGGCTGGTGCTGGCAGTGTGAACTCTAGACATGGGGCTGGTGCTGGTGCTGGCAGTGTGAACTCTAGACATGGGGATGGTGATGGCAGTGTGAGCTCTAGACAAGGGGCTGGTGCTGGCAGTGTGAACTCTAGACAAGGGGCTGGTGCTGGCAGTGTGAACTCTAGAGAAGGGGCTGGTGCTGGTGCTGGCAGTGTGAACTCTAGACATGGGGCTGGTGCTGGCAGTGTGAGCTCTAGACATGGGGCAGGTGCTGGCAGTGTGAACTCTAGACATGGGGCTGGTGCTGGTGCAGGCAGTGTGAGCTCTAGACATGGGGCTGGTGATGGCAGTGTGAGCTCTAGACATGGGGCTGGTGCTGGTGCTGGCAGTGTGAGCTCTAGAAATGGGGCTGGTGCTGGCAGTGTGAACTCTAGACATGGGGCTGGTGCTGGTGCTGGCAGTGTGAGCTCTAGACATGGGGCTGGTGATGGCAGTGTGAGCTCTAGACATGGGGCTGGTGCTGGTGCTGGCAGTGTGAGCTCTAGACATGGGGCTGGTGCTGGTGCTGGCAGTGTGAGCTCTAGACATGGGGATGGTGCTGGCAGTGTGAACTCTAGACATGGGGCTGGTGATGGCAGTGTGAACTCTAGACAAGGGGCTGGTGCTGGTGATGGCAGTGTGAACTCTAGACATGGTGCTGGTGATGGCAGTGTGAACTCTAGACATGGTGCTGGTGATGGCAGTGTGAACTCTAGACAAGGGGATGGTGCTGGCAGTGTGAACTCTAGACATGAGGCTGGTGATGGCAGTGTGAACTCTAGACATGGGGATGGTGCTGGCAGTGTGAACTCTAGACATGAGGCTGGTGATGGCAGTGTGAACTCTAGACATGGGGATGGTGCTGGCAGTGTGAGCTCTAGACATGGGGATGGTGCTGGCAGTGCGAACTCTAGACAAGGGGCTGGTGCTGGCAGTGTGAGCTCTAGACATGGGGATGGTGCTGGCAGTGTGAACTCTAGACATGGGGCTGGTGCTGGTGCTGGCAGTGTGAACTCTAGACATGAGGCTGGTGCTGGCAGTGTGAACTCTAGACATGGGGATGGTGCTGGCAGTGTGAGCTCTAGACATGGGGATGGTGCTGGCAGTGTGAACTCTAGACAAGGGGCTGGTGCTGGCAGTGTGAACTCTAGACATGGGGATGGTGCTGGCAGTGTGAGCTCTAGACATGGGGATGGTGCTGGCAGTGTGAACTCTAGACATGAGGCTGGTGCTGGCAGTGTGAACTCTAGACATGAGGCTGGTGCTGGCAGTGTGAACTCTAGACATGGTGCTGGTGCTGGCAGTGTGAACTCTAGACATGAGGCTGGTGCTGGCAGTGTGAGCTCTAGACATGAGGCTGGTGCTGGCAGTGTGAACTCTAGACATGAGGCTGGTGCTGGTGCTGGCAGTGTGAACTCTAGACATGGGGCTGGTGCTGGTGCTGGCAGTGTGAGCTCTAGACATGGTGCTGGTGCTGGCAGTGTGAACTCTAGACATGGGGCTGGTGCTGGCAGTGTGAGCTCTAGCCATGGGGCTGGTGCTGGTGCTGGCAGTGTGAACTCTAGACATGGGGCTGGTGCTGGCAGTGTGAACTCTAGACATGGGGCTGGTGCTGGTGCTGGCAGTGTGAGCTCTAGACATGGTGCTGGTGCTGGCAGTGTGAACTCTAGACATGGGGCTGGTGCTGGTGCTGGCAGTGTGAGCTCTAGACATGGTGCTGGTGCTGGCAGTGTGAACTCTAGACATGGGGCTGGTGCTGGCAGTGTGAGCTCTAGACATGGGGCTGGTGCTGGTGCTGGCAGTGTGAGCTCTAGACATGGGGCTGGTGCTGGCAGTGTGAACTCTAGACATGGGGCTGGTGCTGGCAGTGTGAGCTCTAGACATGGGGCTGGTGCTGGTGCTGGCAGTGCGAACTCTAGACATGGTGCTGGTGCTGGCAGTGTGAGCTCTAGACATGGTGCTGGTGCTGGCAGTGTGAACTCTAGACATGAGGCTGGTGCTGGTGCTGGCAGTGTGAGCTCTAGACATGGTGCTGGTGCTGGCAGTGTGAACTCTAGACATGGGGCTGGTGCTGGTGCTGGCAGTGTGAACTCTAGACATGGGGCTGGTGCTGGCAGTGTGAGCTCTAGACATGGTGCTGGTGCTGGCAGTGTGAACTCTAGACATGGGGCTGGTGCTGGCAGTGTGAGCTCTAGACATGGTGCTGGTGCTGGCAGTGTGAGCTCTAGACATGGGGCTGGTGCTGGCAGTGTGAACTCCAGACATGGGGCTGGTGCTGGCAGTGTGAGCTCTAGACATGGGGCTGGTGCTGGCAGCGTGAACTTTGGGCTGATCTAAATATAGGCGAGACGTGTTTGCGTGTGAACCGCGGACGTGCGGTTTGTGTGCACCTGTGTTCCACTGTCGCGAGTGGGGCAAATTTGCGCGTGAAAAGTGGGTTGATCGAGGCGTGCCTGTGTGCGTGGCGAGGCGTTGGTTCTCGAACCGACACGAGCAATACCCCGGTAGGCACGCAACGTTGGGCCAACGTTAGCACGTGGTCACAACCGTCGGATCAACGTTAGGCGCAACTTGGCACGTCAACTGGGTATTTATGTCACATCCCACACATGACGCCAGCATATGCTGAATAATTCAGTCCAGGCATCGAGCTCACCTAAGTACATTTTGGTTGAAAGTGCTTTTTAAATACTCAACGTGTTAAAAGTAGCCAAGGGCTCGAATTGCGAACGAATGCAAATGACCCAAATGGATCCATCATTTATAATTTCCAAGGGATTTTTTTATTAGAATAAAAAGGCACCGTATTCGACTGAGAAAAAAAAAGTCAATGGGAAGTCGAGTAGACAACAAGAGGCAAAAAGGTGCAATGAGCAGCAAGCAATCAGCAGCAGGACCAAGACAAAGATCCCCCAGTATAGCCTTACCAGACTGTTGGGGCAAGTGCTGTTAGCGAGCAGCACCTATGAAGGCCGGAACGGCACAACAAAGGGGTGGGGTGGCCAGCACCAGACCCGGCCGCCTTTGTCTCCCCGGTGGCGATGTGTACACACCGCACTAGGTACTCATTTGAGGCCGAGTCGACCTAGGGGAGGCCCAGCACTGGTTCAAAACATTTTCACTGGGCCATGACAGTCCAACAGGCCGCGACGAGACTTGGCGAGGCACATCCAAAAACCACTACCACCATACCTCTGGCGAGAGGTGCCTTTTTGCAAGTAACAATGCATCTACTGATCAATTTACTGATCGATTTAGACTCCTGTCATCCATGCATGGAATTGTGTGTACCCAGAACTAAATCTAGTGGATTTGTGTCAATGTTGTACGTATTTCATTCACGTGTAATCCCGTGGCGAACTATACAGGGGCTACATTCATCACAACGGTAATTAAATGACGAAGCGAAATCGTGCACATGCATGGATTCCGCATTGCCTTCCAACATCCCTTTGTGCTCGGAAGTTTGTTTTAACCTAATGGATATGAATCAGAAACATGTGGACATTAACTCTTTCCCGTTCCGAGACGTCTACAAGGTTTGCAGGGTGTGGGAGTCCCGTTCAACGTTGAATCTCAGATCGCGCAAAGCGGTTCAGCGTTTATTTCATTTAGAGAGACGTAGCAACATTGTTTTTAAAAACGTCGTACTCGCACCGCAGAGAACTGTAGTGACACGACCGCACTCTATGATAGGTGGCACCAAACTGTGCCACACACCCTCCCGCTTGGCCTTGCTGGGAGCCTCGGTACGTCATCGGAAGAAAAACTGATGACATACGCTACGTCATAGGAATGGGAAAGGGTTAACAAAGATTAGAGAAAGTGTGAAAATAAATGTAAGGTGCTCAAAGAAGCACTGGGCGAACGCTGTGCGACCCCCGTTGCACGTTCAGATAAATTAGTCATCATAAATTCCGGTCATGCTGTATCTCTCACCTAATCTCTCGCAGAACAAGGCGGGCACTGATAACCGCGTATTGGATTACAGCTTGGCTTGGGAAGAACAATCTGGCCCACAATGCTTCGGGTGTTCCCACACGAAGGCACAGGAGGCAGCGTCGCCCACGCGCGGGAATCAGTCTGCAGCCATAAATAGCTCCCGTCTTGGATGCACCACTGCTATAAAAAGTAACATCTGTTTGGGCAGTTCCACAAATAAACTGGGATACAGAGCTCTTTTTCAGAAGCGACCTGGCCACAAAATTAAAGCTCAACGAAAGTGGCTTACGATGTGGAAAGCTACAGCAGTCGAATACTATAAAATACTCACGTCGATTCAAAATGTGGAGGAAAAAAACCTTGAAGACGTGGAGAAAAATCCGTGTGACCACGATGAGAAAGGGAGACATGCAAACTCCAAATATACAGCAGCAGGCGTCAAGTTCGGGATCAAACCCACAACCTCCTGTAAACCAGGCGAGGTAGTTAACATCTCCTAGTCACTGCGGCACCCCAGTTGTGTACCACCCACACCTTGAAAGTGTCTCTGACACATGTGGTGTGTGCTGTGCGAAGGCTCGCGTGACATGGTGCCCCGCACGTCACTCGGAAACCCAAGGGATGTTCTTTCCCACCCACGAC
The DNA here is from genome assembly GCF_048934315.1 of Petromyzon marinus. Lineage (NCBI taxonomy): Eukaryota > Metazoa > Chordata > Hyperoartia > Petromyzontiformes > Petromyzontidae > Petromyzon > Petromyzon marinus. The sequence continues at coordinate 7,509,758 of NC_133687.1, forward strand.
GTCGCCAACGAAGAAGGTGAGGTTCACCACGTGACCATCTCGTGTATGTATGTTGAACTTCTTTCGCACCGTACGTAGCCAACCGTGCTAATCGGAGGTGCGGGAGGGGGGGGGGGAAGAACAACAAACTGAACACAAAAATCAGTGTTTAAAGAATAACTTTCCAATCTGGATATGAAAGTGCATAGCTCCAGCGGCTTCCTAATGTCGGAAGGAAGCGCGTTCCAGACGGCCGCAGAAGCGCACACAAAAGCACACGATGTGGTGGCCGCCTTCGTTCGATGGCTGAGCCAAAAGCCGCTGCTGTGTGGATGGCCGGAGTTCCCGTGATGGTTTTATGCTCCTTGACGAGATCAGCAGCGAGGTATTGCGGGGTCCATTTGTGGCAAGCATTTTGTGTGCAGCGAGTACGACCCTATAATGTATTCGCTCAGCAACCGCAAGTCAATGCAACTCGGCGAGCACTGGACGGACACGGTCGGATCTTGCAGTACCCCGTCACGACACGTGCGTCCGCGTGGGAGAAATATTCATACCCCCGCCTCCCCCCCAGTGTCGGTTTGAAAACCTAGCAACTAAATGTCCCCGTGTCTTTATGTTCACGACGGAAAGTCCCGTGTCACCTTATACCCGTTGCCAATGCGTAGCTCGTTTCTAAAAAGCAGGGATGTAAAAGTATGAACTTTTTTTATTTTACCAGGTAAGGCCCCATTGAGCTATGTAGCTCTTTTTCATAAGCGGCCTGGCTGTCACAAATGATAGCTCAACCAAGCAGCTTATCACGTGGAAATGTACAGCAGCCAAGTACTCTTGAACGCATGTTGATTCTAAATGTGGAAGGGAAAAACCGGAGGACTTCGAGAAAAATCCACGCGACCATGTGGAGGGAGAGAGAGAGAGAGACACGCAAATTCCAAATATACAAGCGTTAGGGTCGGGATCGAACCCACAACCTCCTGTATACAAGGCGAGGTAGTTAACATCTCTCCACCATGGCACTCATGTAACAACGGTGCATTGTATTCTTGGTTCTTTCGGTAAAGTCACAGCAAGAAAAATGTCTTGCTGTGGTTTTCACACCTGATGATGATTGCTTGTGTTGCAGTCGAGACGTCGTGAGAATTTTATTGTTTTATATTTTGTTTCCCTTCTACGTGACTTTACCGAAAGAACCAACAACATGAATCCCTGCAGTCACGAATGCTTTAAATCAAAATTTAACGGTGCGTCGATTAACATTGATTCTGATGCTCATGATACTAGCACCAAAACAACGTAAAAATAACGTTATAATTTACGGCAATAACATGGATAGACATATGCTAATTAACATTTAAGTGGTGTAAACAAAAATGCAAAGCAGACCAAAGTTGAGGAGGAATAAACATGAGAGGGTTGAGACTCAAAAATATAATAATCCATTCTTGGTTCGAATCGTCACAATCTTCACAATTCGTTCCAATCACAGGAGGAGGGGGGGGTGGTGATTTGTCAAGGAATGGTAACAAAGCAATAGGAAGCGACATCACTCCACACCACGGAAACATCACAATGCCAAAAAGAACGCAGTCAGAATTCTCCGGGGAATGCACGGGGGGGGGGGGGACCACCACAAGCATCCCGATTAAAAGGACTGTCGAGAATAGGTCTGCATATATAACCTTAAAGATACATGGACAGCACCGTATTGTGAAACGTAACACAGCACACCTGTGTCACGAAGGAGGGACACTGCCGGAAAACGTGGCCTTTTGTCATATTTAGTTTGATTTTTAAAGGCCACAGCGTTGATGACGAATGTGCCGAGTTAATAATAATAATCGCTGTGCAACCCACTGCTGACGCAGCAGCAGCAGCATCACCAGATAATTTAATTCTACTAACCATTGCAGAGGTGTTTAAATTGTGAAACACACACTGCCTAATTGGACTGGCTTTTATCGTCGACATTTGTGAATAGGTACCAGGTGATGGCGATCTAACTACACAGCTGTAGAGTTCATGCTTGGGTACACAGTGACTGTTTTGCCCAAGTGCATTTGCAAACCATGCTCTGCACACATAAACGCAACGACAAAGATCCCCCGTATAGCCTTTAACATGCTGCCAGGGTCGAGTGCTCTTCACGCGCACGAAGTGGCGGTGGCGTCACCAACAGCTGAGTCAGAATGTGTATTTGCACTTTGTGGAGGGTGAATCCGATGGGCTATAAACATCTTTTTGACGGACGTCCAATATCAGATTCTGTATTTATACTTGAGGAATCCGATGAGCTATCAAGCTCTCTTTTCGCAGATGTTCCAGTAGGGACGGGTCAAAACGTTCTTTTATAAAAATACAAAAACACGACGGGGGTGCAAAGTATACGAAATGCAAACAAATCACTTTCTTTAAATGGCACAAACAAAACTATTGTTTTTTTATCTTACCGAGTAAAGCCACACATTGATAGCTCAACAGAGTGGCTTACCGCATGGAAAATTTAGAATCGGCCAAAATCATCCAAACAATCTAAAATTGTGTGCCAGGCTAGGTGCACTTTTGAGGGCCACGTTCAAGTGACAGTCGGAGGTCACGGCAAGTGACAGGATGAGGTCACGGCAAGTAACAGGCGGAGGTCACGGCAAGTGACAGTCGGAGGTCACGGGAAGTGACAGGCGGAGGTCACGGCAAGTGACAGGAGGTGGTCACGGCAAGTGACAGGCGGAGGTCACGGCAAGTGACAGGAGGTGGTCACGGCATGTGACAGGATGGGGTCACGGCAAGTGACAGGATGAGGTCACGGCAAGTGAGTCAGAGGTCACGGCAAGTGACAGGCGGAGGTCACGGCAAGTGACAGGCGGAGGTCACGGCAAGTGACAGGAGGTGGTCACGGCAAGTGACAGGATGAGGTCACGGCAAGTGAGTCAGAGGTCACGGCAAGTGACAGGATGAGGTCACGGCAAGTGACAGGATGAGGTCACGGAAAGTGACAGGAGGTCACGGCAAGTGACAGGCGGAGGTCACGGCAAGTGACAGGCGGAGGTCACGGCAAGTGACAGTCAGAGGTCACGGCAAGTGACAGGAGGTGGTCACGGCAAGTGACAAGATGAGGTCACGGCAAGTGAGTCAGAGGTCACGGCAAGTGAGTCAGAGGTGACGGCAAGTGACAGGCGGAGGTGACGGCAAGTGACAGGCGGAGGTCACGGCAAGTGACAGGCGGAGGTCACGGCAAGTGACAGTCAGAGGTCACGGCAAGTGACAGGCGGAGGTCACGGCAAGTGACAGGTGGAGGTCACGGCAAGTGACAGGTAGAGGTCACGGCAAGTGACAGGCAGAGGATCACGGCAAGTGACAGTCAGAGGTCACGGCAAGTGACAGTCAGAGGTCACGGCAAGTGACAGGTGGAGGTCACGGCAAGTGACAGGTGGAGGTCACGGCAAGTGACAGGTAGAGGTCACGGCAAGTGACAGGCAGAGGATCACGGCAAGTGACAGTCAGAGGTCACGGCAAGTGACAGTCAGAGGTCACGGCAAGTGACAGTCAGAGGTCATGGCAAGTGACAGGCAGAGGTCACGGCAAGTGACAGGATGAGGTCACGGCAAGTGACAGGCAGAGGATCACGGCAAGTGACAGGCAGAGGATCACGGCAATTGACAGTCAGAGGTCACGGCAATTGACAGTCAGAGGTCACGGCACAGACCCCAATGTGCAGGTTAACCCTTGGGCATGGAAACTTGCCAGCTGATTTCCTCCCAATGCGGCCAGCCAATCAGCGCGAGTCGTGCGCACACACCCCCAGCCCGGCCCCCACCCCAAGCGCCCCCCCCCGCCCCTCCACAACGCCCCCCTAATCCCATTGGACGAGCGCACACCCCAAGCCCCATAGCTTCGGAATCGATTCTAAGTGCGCGATTCCGTCAGTTTACGATTCTCAAGTTCACGGCACGCCGGCCGCTGAGGCGAATCGCGACTTTTGAGAGTCGATTGGCGGGAATCGATTCTTTGTGAATGAGCACGAGTACAGTACACGTGGTGGTTCGAAATCGGTCACGCTTTGGCTGTGTACTGCGCCACGCCTGGAGGTGGATGGGGATCGTGGGGCTTGGGAGTGAACTGCGTGGGCTGACGGAACAAGCGAATGGTGCCGCGGTGGTTAGGAGATGTTAACTAGCTCGCTGGGTATACAGGATAGCGTGGGTTCGATCCCGACCCTGACGCCTGCTGCTGTATATTTGGAGTTTGCGTCTCTCTATCAATCATTATCACGGTGGCTAGGAGATGTTAACTAGCTCGCCTGGTATACAGAAGGTCGTGGGTTCGATCCCAACGCTGACCGCCTGTTTTATATTTGGAGTTTGCGTGTCTCTCTCCCCGTGGTCGCGTGGATTTTAATTTCTCTGGGTCCTCCGGTTTTCCCCCCACCAGATTTAGCATCGACATCACGCGTTTAAGAGTTACTCTGGCCGCTGTACGTTCCCTGGCGATGACCATAAGCAACCACTTCGCGGAGCTATCATTTGATAGCCGGGTCACATCTGAAAACAAGAGCTACTACTACATAGCTCAGTGGGACATTACCTGGTAAAATAATAAAAAAATATATATATGTGACCAGACGAGCAAACGACGTTACAGCATCGAAGAGTTGGGGACCAGACAGTATACAGGGCAGACACACGGGTACACTTACGGTACACACGGGTACACTTACACACGGGTACACACACTTACACACGGGTACACACACTTACACACGGGTACACACACTTACACACGGGTACACACACTTACACACGGGTACACACACTTACACACGGGTACACACTTACACACGGGTACACTTCGCCAGACCAACGCTGGAGAATGTAACGAGATACGCAGAGCGAGACGAAACAAATCTTGGAACGTTATAAGAACGTCGTCCGAGACTCTGCAGGCAATAGCAAAGATACGTACAGCAAGTTTCCATTCTTGCTGCCAAAGTGTACACACACTTACACAACGCGTTAATGTCAACACTGGAAATGCCTCCAATGGGGAGTGAAGATCTCGACATTTCGGCAAAACCAGACAATGCTGGATGAGGGCCTTCCCACTACTTGGGGGTTAATTTGACCATAATGTCACTTCACGCCGGTCAGTTCTGGATTCTTTGTGAGGGTGGGGTAGTGGGCATACAGGGGTTGCTTTCACATTCGCTTTTACATTTATGAGAATTTGCAACAATATACCACTAGAAATTATGCGAGATCACCTGGAGAAGATTCCGGGGCACGCGCGTTGACAACGATGGCGCGAACACGTGGACATTCTTTTGACTTTTTGAAGCGATTAACATGACATTTTTTTTACCACGTTACAGTGTATTATAATTATCATACGTTCTCTTTCCATTAAAACAACACAAGTCGGGCACACCACCCCCCCCCCCCACGGCACCCGGTTGTGTGTTCCCAGTGGTCAACCCCCCGGCACAAGGTACGAACCCAGGCACCCTGGGCTGGACGGCGTTACCAACGGCAGGCGATGTTTCAGGTGAAATGTTTGAATTGCGAAGAGAACAGAACGGAGTATAGAGATGTTCCCCATGGCTTTTCGGGAAGGAGGAGGGAAGGTGACTACTGCCCCCCCCCCCCCCCCGTCTACCCCGTAAATGTTCGTGAACGTGTCTCATAAAGGGACTTTTTAGATTGCCATCTCGTATGCACAAGTTAGTTATGGGTTAACTACCACGCAGAAGGACGTGGGTTCGATCCCGACCCTGACGCCTGCTGCTGCTGCTGTATATTTGGAGTTTTCGTCTCTCTCTCTCTCCCCGTGATCGCGTGGAATTTATCCGGGGCCTCCGGATTTTCCCCTCCACATTTAGAAATCAATATTACATTTAGAGTATTTGGCTGCTTTACATTTCCACATTATGACGAGCCACATTTCGTTGAGCTACCGTTTGTGGTCAAGTCGCTTCTGAAAAAGAGCAGTAAAGCTCAGTGGGCCTTCGCTAGTAAAATAAAATAGTCTTGTAGTTTAAACTCCTCCCAGTGGATGCACAGCAGCAGCCTGCCTGCCTGACGAAGCCTGCATCGGTCACGAACAGCAGTCGGCCATAGACTCAACTACAATTGAAGTTAGAGGCGAGCCGTTCTTACATTCAGGTTTGGAAGAAGCTCCCAGCAAAAAAAAAACAGGGTTGCGACGAAACGTCGGACATCACGCTGAACCGACACGTGGCACTACAAAACAACAGAAGCCACACAGCAGTGGTTCATTACCTAGAGGTGCACGCCAGCCCCCCAGGGGGTGTGAGATGCCCTTTTCTGGGGGTGTGAGATGCCCTTTTCTGGGGGTGCGAGACGTGACCAGATCTTTTTTTTCCCCAAGGTAAATCATCTTAAAACAAATTAAGCACGAGCACCTGAGTTACAACTCCTGTGTTTCATCAAACCCTATGTATATATTAACATACATGTTTAACAATTCAGAACCAAAGGCTGCAGTCAAGTTTAAGAGACACTTCTATACAGGAACAACCACGTACGAGTGTGACATGTACACGGAGAGATGAGGGAGGAGGACGCGTAGCCACAACACCGGCGAGTCTCAGCAAGTGGAACTCCCTGGCCACGTGTTTCACTGCGTGTACTCAAAACAGCCGAGGTTACACACACACACACGCCACTAAAGGCGAAGGACCCCCGTGTAGCCTCCTACACAGAGTTACAGGGGCAAGTGTTGTTTGCGAGCACCTATTAAGGCACGCGCGGCACACGAGGGAGGTGGGTGGCCAGCACCACGCCCGGCCGCCTTTGTCTCCTCCTGTGGCGATGTTTTTTTACACACCGCACCAGGTACTTATTTGAGGCCGAGCCGACCTAGGGGAGGCCCCGAACCGGTTCAAATATTGAAATGTGAGCGGCAATCGAACTCGGGTCGCCGGCTTCGTAGCGCAAGTTACGCCAACCCACAACCACACTACCGCTCCCCATGACATTGACACACCACAACCACACTTAACACCATCACGACCACGCCACCCAGGCAACCAACCCACCATCACATCCGCAAACCTCGAATGGCGCAATAAACTAAGGGCCCCGTAAATAGGCCAATGGGCAAATATTTCACCCCTCCCCCCCCCCCCGTGCAAGCCTTTTCAGAGGCTGCTTGGGATGTATGGGGTGGAGGGGTTGGAGGGGGTGGATGGGGTGGATGGTGTGGAGCGGGTGGATGGGGTGGAGGGGATGGATGGGGTGGATGGGGTGGAGGTGGATGGGATGGAGGTGGATGGGATGGAGGGGGTGAATGGGATGGATGGGTTGGAGGGGGTGGATGGGGTGGAAGGGGTGGATGGGGTGGAGGGGGTGGATGGGGTGGAGGGGGTGGAGGAGGTGGAGGGGGTGGAGGGGGTGGATGGGGTGGAGGTGGATGGGATGGAGGGGGTGAATGGGATGGATGGGTTGGAGGGGGTGGATGGGGTGGATGGGGTGGAGGGGGTGGATGGGGTGGAGGGGGTGGAGGGGGTGGAGGAGGTGGAGGGGGTGGAGGGGGTGGATGGGGTGGAGGTGGATGGGATGGAGGGGGTGAATGGGATGGATGGGTTGGAGGGGGTGGATGGAGTGGAGGGTGTGGATGGGATGGATGGGTTGGAGGGGGTGGATGGGATGGGCGAGTGCTGTTTGATATGAGCCGAGTCGCAGCGTCGACGAGGCACGGGGAGGTTGGCACAGCACCACGCCCGGCCGCCTTTGTCTCCCCGGCTCATTTCACACCGAGTCGATCTAGGGGAGGGCCCCAAGACCAAATAGTCGCCACGTGCGCTTGCTCCGTGAGTCCGAATCTGCCGGCTGGTTCGCAGCACAGCGGGTTAACCACTGCACCACCGCTCCCCCACTAATAATCGCACACATTTCGCAGAATAACCAACACACACACACCACCATAACAAACACCCCGTTACCACATCGACACACACCACAACCTTCACACACACACACAGCATCACCACACACAAAGATCCCCCGTATAGCCTGTACCAGACTGTTGGGGCAAGTGCTGTTAGCGAGTAGCATCGCCTATGAAGGCTGGCACGGGCACACGAGGGGGGTGGGTGGCCAGCACCACGCTCGGGGCCGCCTTTGTCTCCCCCGGTGGCGATGTTTACACACCGCACCAGGTACTCATTTCAGGCTGAGTCGACCTAGGGGAGGCCCAGGACCGCTTCAGATCCTCGTCACCGGCGTTGTTGGCCGTGAGCGGGCATCCAACTCGGATCGCCGGGTTCGTAGTAGCGCTAACCACTACACCACCGCTCCCCCGACACACACACAAAGACAAAGACTCCCCGTGTAGCCTTAACACCGTTGGGGGCAAGTCTGTCCAGGCGAAGACACCCCCCCCTCCCCCCCATTGTCACATATCCGCACCGCAGAGCGTCACCACGCCGACACACGCACAATCCGAAATGTTTGTGAACCACCCGTCAACAAACAGCGGCACAACAACATCGCGACCGCTGCTCACTCGCAAAGCTGATGGCAGTGGACGAGCTTGGCAGTGGTGCTGGTGGTGGTGGGGAGCGGGAGGGTTCCTTACTTTTGACGCCTGCGATGTCAACCTCAGAATTGAGGCGGCCGCATTCTTTGCCGACAGAACCACGCCGCCTGCCATTCTTCTCCTCCGTATTCTCTTTCCTCTCTGGCTCTCTCTCTCTTGATTCCCCTTCCTCTCTCCTTTCTCTTCTCCTGCTGCTGCTGCTGCGGCTGCTGCTTGCTCCTCTCTCTCTCTTCTGTCCCTCCGCGTTGTACCGCCGTAGTGAGTTGGTAATGAATGGCTGAGAGGCGAATTCACGACCAGCGACTCTCCCCCACCCCCCCGTCCCCCCGGGGCTCCCCGATGCTGCGCATGCGTCAGACGGTAAAAATTCAACACGAGGGGAGAGGGCGTGCAGGCTGCTTCTCGCCAGCCCCACCATCAGTGCAGCAGCCATGCTCAATTCACTGCTGGATGATGGCCACAATCCACCATCAGTGCAGCAGCCATGCTCAATTCACTGCTGGATGATGGCACCAACCCACAATCAGTCAAGCAGCCGTGCTCAATTCACAGCTGGATGATGGCACCAACCCACAATCAGTGGAGCATCCATGCTCAATTCACTGCTGGATGATGGCACCAACCCGCCATCAGTACAGCAGCCATGCTCAATTCACTGCTGGATGATGGAACCAACCCACAATCAGTGAAGCAGCCATGCTCAATTCACTGCTGGATGATGGAACCACCCCCCATCAATATTATTTATGTACAGTGAGAGGAAACAAGTATTTGATCCCCTGCTGATTTTGTACGTTTGCCCACTGACAAAGAAATGATCAGTCTATAATTTTAATGGTAGGTTTATTTGAACAGTGAGAGACAGAATAATAACAACAAAATCCAGAAAAACGCACGTCAAAAATGTCATAAATTGATTTGCATTTTAGAGGGAAATAAGTATTTGACCCCTTCTCAATCAGAAAGATTTCTGGCTCCCAGGTGTCTTTTATACAGGTAACGAGCTGCGATTAGGAGCACACTTCTTAAAGGGAGTGCTCCTAATCTCAGCTTGTTACCTGTATTAAAGACATCTGTACACAGAAGCAATCAATCAATCAGATTCCAGACGCTCCACTATGGCCATGACCAAAGAGCTCTCCAAGGATGTCAGCGACACGATTATAGACCTACACAAGTCTGGAATGGGCTACAAGACCATTGCCAAGCAGCTTGGTGAGAAGGTGACAACAGTTGGTGCGATTATTCGCAAATGGAAGAAACACAATAGAACTGTCAATCACCCTCGGCCTGGGGCTCCATGCAAGATCTCACCTCGTCGAGTTGCAATGATCATGAGAACGGTGAGGAATCAGCCCAGAACTATACGGGAGGATCTTGTCAATGATCTCAAGGCAGCTGGGACCAGTCAACAAGAAAACAATTGGTAACACACTACGCCGTGAAGGACTGAAATTCTGCAGCGCCCGCAAGGTCCCCCTGCTCAAGAAAGCACATATACATGCCTGTCTGAAGTTTGCCAATGAACATCTGAATGATTCAGAGGACAACTGGGTGAAAGTGTTGTGGTCAGATGAGACCAAAATGTAGCTCTTTGGCATCAACTCAACTCGCCGTGTTTAGGAGGAGGAGGAATGCTGCCTATGACCCCAAGAACACCATCCCCACTGTCAAACATGGAGGTGGAAACATTATGCTTTGAGGGTGTTTTTCTGCTAAGGGGACAGGACAACTTCACCGCATCAAAGGGACGATGGACGGGGCCATGTACCGTCAAATCTTGGGTGAGAACCTCCTTCCCTCAGCCAGAGCATTGAAAATGGGTCGTGGATGGGTATTCCAGCATGACAATGACCCAAAACACTCGGCCAAGGCAACAAAGGAGTGGCTCAAGAAGAAGCACATTAAGGTCCTGGAGTGGCGTAGCCAGTCTCCAGACCTTAATCCCATAGAAAATCTGTGGAGGGAGCTGAAGGTTCGAGTTGCCAAACGTCAGCCTCGAAACCTTAATGACTTGGAGAAGATCTGCAAAGAGGAGTGGGACAAAATCCCTCCTGAGATGTGTGCAAACCCGGTGGCCAACTACAAGAAACGTCTGACCTCTGTGATTGTCAACAAGGGTTTTGCCACCAAGTACTAAGTCATGTTTTGCAGAGGGGTCAAATACTTATTTCTCTCATTAAAATGTAAATCAATTTATAACATTTTTGACGTGCGTTTTTCTGGATTTTGTTGTTGTTATTCTGTCTCTCACTGTTCAAATAAACCTACCATTAAAATTATAGACTGATCATTTCTTTGTCAGTGGGCAAACGTACAAAATCAGCAGGGGATCAAATACTTTTTTCCCTCACTGTATGCACTGTCGGAACCCGATTAGCTATAAAGCTCTTTTTCACAGATGTCCAGCAGTACAGCCATTCTTAATTCACTGCTGGATGAAGGCCACACACACACACATACCAAATAGTGTTGGATTCGCATAAATGTTTAAGTTTTATACATGACAGGGGGCTCTAAAAAAAGACGTGTGAAGCATGTCTGCAGTGCAGTGTTCACTGTGCCCTCCCCAAACCGGCCACCCGAGTTCGATTCCCGCTCGCGACCAACAAACAGTGGGGAGTAATTGAACCGGTCCTGGTTCTCCTTCTCTTTAAGTCGACTCGGCCTCGTAAACATCATCACTGGGTGAGAGACAAAGGCGGCCAGGCTTGGTGTTTGCCGGCCACCCCTCCCTCGTGCGCCGTGTCGGCCTTCATTGGGTGCTCATCGCCAACAGCACTTGCCCAAAGTGTTTAAAGTATGTATATCTGCATTTGCAGTGCGTTGTGATCTCAGTATTTACAAACCAAGTACATACCTGCCAACCCCTTATCAGTGCCCGACCTTAGTACAGACTAATTCAGATCTTATTGGTCACCCCGTGCCCCATATAAATCTCAACGTTCATCCTACAAAGTCACCATCACAATGGAGAAACACAAACAAATAGGCAATCACCACTACTACACTCACCACTTGTACACTCGTACACTCACCACTACACTCACTCACCAATCGTACACTCACCACTACACTCACTCACCACTACACTCACCACTAGTACACTTCTGTCAAACCCCTTATCAGTGCCCGACCTTAGTACAGACTAATTCAGATCTTATTTGTCACCCCGTGCCCCTTACGAATCTCAACGTTCATCCTACAAAGTCACCATCATAATGGAGAAACACAAATAGACAAAAAAAAACAATTTTGCCCGTATTGAAACGGCTGTACGCCGTTTGGACCTGAATACTCAATTTCCCTGTACAGTACAAGAATACAGAGTAATCCGTATGGGTTGACAGGTATGCAAGTGTGTCCATAAGAGCTTTTTTGGGTTAGATCGCGTAAATATATAAAATTGTCGTTTACCACCACCCGACACAGCAAACTAGTAAGGGTTGTCACGTAAACAGAACGTGGCCAGTTCGTTACTAGTGTAGTGACATATAATGGGTCACTACGGCGCCTAGCGCCAGTTACTGATAGAGAGGGTAACTGGGAGTGTAGTAGCCCTCTCTGCCAGCAGGGTACGCTGTGTCATGGAAAGGGTCCCTATGGGAGCATGGTTCTGGTGGCTGGCTGAGAGGGGGCATCTGAGGACGTAGCAGCCCGGTTGGCTGGCAAGGGCACGTGACAGGGTAAGGATGTGGGCCAAAGGTGACAGAAGGGATACGTGGTGTAGGGCCCAGAATCTTCTGGTGAGTTCCAGAAGGGGGCGTGGCCGAGGGCGGAGCCAGGCCACGCTGGGGGGCATAAAAGGGAGGTCCCGGGGCTGCATCGGGGCTGTCTGCTGGAATGGAACCCGCCATGCTATGTCTTCTCCTCGGTCTCCGGTCTTCGTGCTCGGCACCGTGGGTCAGGCAGTGTGCCGACTGACCTGACCCGTTTATATAGTTACCCCGTGCTGGTTACCGGTTATGTAATTACCCCGTGGTGGTTACTGGTTATGTAGTTACGCCGTTGTGGTCGTAGAATAAACGTGTTGCCTCCTGAATTAGTGTGTCTCTAAAGTGAACCCACTACACTAGTACAGCACACCGGTGTGTGAGAGAGCCAAGCTGCAACATCTACAATCAGAGTACGACGTTTCGCCAGTAATTACAACTAACTTCATCAGGCGATAGCCAGCTTGGCTCTCCAACACACCGGTGTGCTGTACCAGTGACGAATTGGCACGCTTTGTTTACGTGACAACCCTTACTAGTTGGGCGTGTTGGGTGGTGGCGGGTTTAACAACACATTAATATATTTACGCGATCTAACCCAAAAAAACCTCTTATGGATATTGGTCGTAAGTGTGTGTTGGACAATGTGGTTTTTTTCTCAGTGTGGCGGACTGCTTAAACTTTGGAAACTTGTGACGCTCTTCTTAGTCAAGTAACATTCGGGCTGGGCTTTGTGTACAATGAATTACGTTTCGTTGTTCAAAGAGGAGCTGCCTCATATAAACGGCACTATAAGCCTAAAAAGGTCGCAATTTATTGGGAACCACTTTACAGAGGAAACATTCTTAAGGTAGTTAATTGTACGGTATTATGCAAACAAATCACGGTGTTTATTAGCCTGCAGGGGCTGTGAGCGCAACAGTGCCAGCTTCCTTGAGGCCATAAGTTTGATTAGGTAACTAAGCTGTTTTTTTTCCATTCTAGAGAGCCGATTGATCTCAGCTCGATCTTTAATGACAAAGACGCCCCACCGTATGGCATTTACCAGACTGTTATGGGCAAAAGTTCAGCTACAAAGGCGACACGGGTTAGGGGCCGTCCATAAATGACGTCACGCACCTGGGGGGGGGGGGGGGTCAGACATTTGTGACGATGTGTGACGAGGGGGGGGTGGGGGTTGAGAAATGTGACGTCACATCAAAATGCGCAACTTTAAGTAAATATAGACAACACGTTCTACTTAAGTAAATAGACTTTTAAATAAATGTTTTCTCCTACGACATCAGAGTGCAGCGCCACATGAAATACGCACAACAATGACAATAGTTTAAAGCGATTTGAAGCATGTTGTATTTTCAAAATGGAAATATGTTTTGGGGGGCGGGGGCAGAGCTTTGTGACGTCATATTTCAGGGGGGGGGTCTGACTTTTTGTGACGCCGTTTGACGCGGGGTGGGTCAAAAATCGTCCAAAATCGCGTGACGTCATTTATGGACGGCCTCTTAGATCGCGTAAATAGAAACGTGTCATTAACCCACCACCACCCGATACCGTCAATTAGTAAAGTTCGCCACGTAAACAAAACGTGCCAATTCGTTACTCTCCAACACACCGGCGTGTCGGACAGTCACCCCACGGCGTTTCAATAATGATTACCGTCGTGGCTTCTCGCCGGTGATATTGTTTGTTTTGATTTTAATCTATTTTGTTTCGCCTGCAGGTGACGCTCAAGAGCGACGCTGCGAGGGCGCGCGCGCGCAGAGTGCGCGCTTTGTGGATGTGTTGGGGAGGGCGGTGCACAAGAATGACCCCCCACCCCCACCCCCACCCCCCCCCCCACATCATCCACCACCAGCCGTGCAGACGTCGTCAATGGCCGAGCTGGGATTTTCAGGTCGTGGTGGGGGGGGGGGGGAGGCAACCCCTCCAGCAATGAAAAATGATAGAGGAGTTGTTAGTAATAAGTAAGGAGTTTCTACATCATTTGACCTCCTTTGCCAGTACCAAAATGTAATAATAGGGTTTTTCCCCTTTGTTCTGGCAACAAAACTGAAACCTTTTTACAAGGATTCATGTTACTGCATTAACCACAATACCTGCAGTCAAAATGCAAACATTAAAACATGCTATGATAATATATGATGCATTGTCCTTGAAACTGATTGGTCCACACCAAGGGACGGCTTTCTTTTGAGCCTCGACCCAATTGGTGCTCGACCAGATGACGCCAAAAGCCGTACGCCCTAATTTCGATCCCTAATTTCGATGATCATTGGGGGGGGGGGGGGCACGTGCCACCCCCCCACTAGCTGCGCCAATGGACGTTGTCACGTGAGGTCATCAAGACGTCACCGACGGCGAGTATGCCAATGACGCAACTGCACCGCATCATTGCGTTACATTTTTTAAAAGTGAAATAATAATTTAAATGTGTTTTTTTATTATTAATTCACAGGAGCAGAATAGGGGGGGGGTGGGGGGAGCACCCAGAATTCATTCTGAAGCAGAGGGTGTCGACCAGCCTCGCCAGCAGTGCAATCGAGTCTCGCTTTGACCCCTGCAACGCCATTCTCTGGGAGTCATCATCAAACAATATCCTCAAATCTACACAGCTGTCAACCCCTTATCGGTGCCCTACCTTCGAACAGACCGATTCAGAGACCTTATTGGTCACCGTGTGTCCCTTATAAATCTCAACGTTCATCCTACAAAGTCCCATCATCACAAGGGAAAAAACACAAACAAATAGACACTCACCACTACACTCACTTGTACACTCACCACTACACGCCTATCAACCCCAGTGCCCTCCCCTACCTTATCACAGACCAATTCAGACCTTACTGGTCACCCCGTGCCCCTGAGTAAATCTCAACGTTCATCCTACAAAGTTCCATCATCACAAGGGAGAAACACAAACAAATTAGACACTCACCACTACACTCACTTGTACACTCACCACTACACGTCTATCAACCCCAGTGCCCTCCCTACCTTATCACAGACCAATTCAGACCTTACTGGTCACCCCGTGCCCCTGAGTAAATCTCAACGTTCATCCTACAAAGTGCCATCATCACAAGGGAGAAACACAAACAAATTAGACACACAAAAAAAGTTGCCCGTATTGGTAACGGCTGTACGCGGCATGGACCTGCAAACTCAATTTCCCTGCCCAAGATCACGTGGTAAACCGTACGGGTTGACGGCTACGAAATTGCCACGGTTAAAGCAAGGCCGCAATTATAATAAATATTGGGGGGGGGGGGACACACATCCCCCAATGTTCAAATATGCTCAGAATGTCCCCCCCCCCCCAATATATTGCTATAAAATATATTTCTGTTTATATGATTGTGGTTATGGTTGGACACATTACGGTTATAACATTTGTTTCTTGCAGCACCAGCTTTAACATATTTTTAATGTTTATTCTTTACGTTAATGTTTTTCTCGATCGTCATTAATATCTATTTTTGTTGTTCCTTTTCAGATGACTCTTTAAAAAATGGAAATAAAAAATATACCCAAAGACGAATGAGTTCAATTCGTTTTATAAACGCATGCTAAAGAAGGCAGCTGTAATAGTAACAAAAACAATCCTACATTCGTTTCAAAAGATAATTCATGCATGCATTAATGTCAATGGTCGTCAATTTGAACATTTGCTCAAATTCATTAAATAACCCGCACCTACGATTAGCACGGTTGTCTAGGTATGATGTGAAAGAAGTTCAACATACGTACACACAACGCTGCGTGATTTGCTAAAATATAAATATTTCCAGGAGTGTCCTAACTTTTGGGCCACCCTGTTAAATTTTGCTTAAGCGCATTGAAACGCGTTTTTTGTGCAGTACATCGTTGTGTTTTTGTTGTGCGCTTTATCCCAGGTCTCCCCCTTTTTGGAGAAGAAGAGACGATTGCAGTCATTCTCATCTGGTCGCAAAAGCAAAGTCGCTTTGGCGTCGATTCAGTTTTGAGTACATGCCATGTGACAGGAGTGCTAATTAGACAAACATTCGTGGCGATCATTTGGTTATAACCGCCCGATAAAAATAGAATACGATGCGATAACCGATTCACTTTGTATTTCTCGTATTTAAACAAAGGTATTGTGTACAACACTGAACTCGTTACCACCGCCGGACATGCCAACGAGGGCACTGCTGTGTCTGGTCCAGGCACACCTCACGCCGGAATGTTGCAATGTTGGCGACGGCAGCGTCTGAATTACCGCTCTGACAAACTCCCACACCCATCGGTCTCGAGGTCGGTGCTCTTCATTACAGGGCCCTGCACGGCCACTAGCGGCCCCCCTGGTGCCCCCCCCCCCCCTCCGACAAGACGCAAAAGTGACAACACCCCCCCTCCCCCATCATCATCATCGTGCTGCTGTCAAACCCAACAACAATGGTTTCAAATGTGTAGCGGCAACCTCGCTCACACTGATGTCTTATCGTCGGTGAAAGTGCCCCCCCCCACCCCTCTGAAAAGTAGTGAAGAACGCTGCTGTATGTTGGTCCTGAAATCTCACCTAGAATGACAAATTTATATATTTACATTTCTAAATGTGTAATGACTTGACACTTCTCTTGAGATGGCACTTCATTGAAGACGCGTTCACTTTACATCAGGCGGAGACCCCACCGCAACAGCCCCGAGTCTCCCGCGCATCTCCCCCTTATATACCAACACAAGGCCACGCCCCCCTTCTCGAACCTTCTCGCTGACTCTGGACACTTGCTCCACCGGCAGACTCCACCATCCACTTCCGTCACCTGACCACGCTCCCTTCTCGATCATTCCGGTGGCCACCAGTCCCTTCTCACTCACAGCTGACACCCGTGTCATTACCTCCCGTGCCACCGGTCCCTTCGCACTCACAGCTGACTCCCCTGTCATTAGCTCCCGTGGCCACCAGTCCCTTCGCACTCACAGCTGATACCGCTGTCATTACCTCCCGTGGCCACCAGTCCCTTCGCACTCACTGCTGACTCCTCCTGTCACTACCTCCCGTGGCCACCAGTCCCTGTGCACTCACAATTGATACCCCTGTCATTACCTCCCGTGGCCACCAGTCCCTTCGCACTCACAGCTGATACCCCTGTCATTACCTCCCGTGGCCACCAGTCCCTTCACACTCACAGCTGATACCCCTGTCATTAGCACCGTGGCCACCAGTCCCTTCGCACTCACAGCTGATACCCCTGTCCTTCCCTCCCGTGGCCACTAGTCCCCTCACACCGCATGCAGGCTCGAATGTACTGTATTAGATCTTATCGATGAAAGTGGTCCCCCACTGCTCTGGGTCTTCCCCTTGGCTCCTGCCCCCCCCCCCAGGGGCCCACTCCAATGTCCATCTCTGTAACCCGGTGAACCTTAAACGAACCTGTTACAACGCAACAATCCATCCGGCACCTGCACATGAGCAGATTGCATTGCTCCGTCTCCCACGTTGGACGTGCAGTGCTCCCGGGTAAGGCCCAGTGAGCTATACAGCTCTTTTCAGAAGCGACCTGGCGTCTTGGCCACAAATGACAGCTCAACGAAGTGGCTTATCACGTGGCCATTTTTATAGCAGCCATAGCCGGAGGACCCAGAGGAGCAGTCCCGTATTAGGGCACGTTAGCCCGGAAGCAGTACTTCCCCAGGCAGTGGTGATAGAAGGACTGTTGCCCTGAGTGTGCCGGGTTGCACTGCCGAACGTTGTGTTAAATAAATAGTGTTGCCTCCAAGACCCGCGTCCGACGTCTCCAGAATCAGCAACATTACACATAAGCAACATTGCAAACCTCTCCGCAAGAGGAGAAACACCATCCGCTTATTTCGTTTACTGCTTCTTTCGGTAAAGTCACGTAGAAGGGAAGCAATAAAATAATAAAAATTTAAAACACTAAAATTCTCACGACGTTTCGACTGCAACACAAGCAATCATCATCAGGTGTTGTGGTTTTCACACCTGATGATGATTGCTTGTGTTGCAGTCGAAAGGTCGTGAGAATTGTATTGTTTTATATTTTTATTATTTTTTTGTTTCCCTTCTACGTGACTTTACCGAAAGAACCAAACATTAATCCCTGCAGTCACGAAAGCTTTAAATCAAAATTTGCTTAAATTCTCTTACAACTTTCGATTAACACGCTCGCCTACGTACAACGACGCTTGTGCTTGATTTGTATTACGTCATATATTACGTAACGCTGCGTCAAGCTAGGACTCGTGTCTTTCACGGGAGGCTTCCCTGCCCGCAGCATCTGTCGATTCACTAAACATCGTTTCAAGCGGGGGCGACTCTCTACCCATGACGGGACGTGTCGAGGCGGGTCCACAGTTTTTGCTTGTGCCGTTTTGAAATCGGTGCTGGTGGAAGTTTTGCACCACCTCAGCGGACCCTGGGAACCCCAATGGGTTTGTGTAAAGAATATTTTGCGTTTATTTTTACACGCTTTCTTTTAACTCGCTCTGTCTATTGTTGTTGGCGTTGTATCCTCAAATCTTGCAACTCAATTTTAACCCACTTCCCAATGTGGTATCGACTGCAAACTTGGTATACTTATGTCATACTGATGACAATACTATATTCTATCATTAAAATTAATATTTTTAACGTTATTTTTTTATATGTTATGTTTCGGCTTGGCTCTAATTGTCCACGCTCAACTGACGTTGGCTGTAATTGACCACGGTCCCCTTACGTTATGGGAAGCTTCGGGGCCACTTCCTGGAATTGTGGAGTTCTGCCATTACTAGTTCGGTACATTTCATAAAATCGTGTCTTAAAAAAAAATATATTACTTTTTTTCTCTCTTCTGGAGAGAGACGGATTTCCCGCAGTGTTTCCGGGCTCACTCTCCGTGATCTGGTGAGGAGTTCGTAGTTGAGCCGCTGCTGCTCCTCCGCATCGAGAGGAGCCAGTTGGAGGTGGTTCGGGCACCCAGTAAGGATGCCCCCCTCGTAGACTCCCCCTGGAACTCTACCGGGCAGCAGCAACGCCCCACCGGGGGAAGACCCCGGGACGATGTCGCTCGGCTGGCCTGGGAGCTCCTGGGAATTCCCCAGGAAGAGCTACAGACTTGTATATAAACTAGATTCAAAGCTTTCGTGACTGCAGGAATTACTCTGGTTCTTTCGGTAAAGTCACGTAGAAATACATAAAATAAAATAATAATATCAGTTTAACACGTAGGCTTTCGCGACCAATATTATTCATAGTAAAGGTTTTTGGGTTAGATCGCGTTTATTTATAAATGTGTCGTAACCCTCCACCACCCGACACGGCCAATCAGCAAAAAAAGTGTCACGTTGACAAAAGACAAATAATTCACTACTTCAGCCCACCGGTGTGTGAAACGTCGTACTCAAACTGTAAATGTGGATTAACTCTTCAACACACCGGTGGGCTGAAGTAGTGAATTATTTGTCTTTTGTCAACGTGACACTTTTTTTGCTGATTGGCCGTGTCGGGTGGTGGAGGGTTACGACACATTTATAAATAAACGCGATCTAACCCAAAAACCTTTACTATGAAAAATAATAATATAATACGCCGTTTCGATTGCAACACAAGCAACCATCAACAGGTACAAATGAATGAGAAAACAAACCTAGTAAACTTGGAAATATAATGCAATACACCTGGTTGATTAACGTTCTTCCAAAGAATGCTAAATTTGAGAGAGGGACAAAACACAGACACGAAAGATACACAGACATACACACACGCGGAGAGAGACTCACACAGAGACAAACAGAGAGAGAGAGAGAGACACACACATAGGCACACAGAAAGACGTCTCTCTGTCCAGACTTTAAATAGAGAGAGAGGGTGGGGGGGGGCGTGTAAAAAAAGTGTAGACGTCACAGACAAAAAGCCGGGCACGTGGCACCGGGTAAGAACCACCAGCGGATGGCCATGAGTTTCCTTCCGATGGCAGCAGGGAACGGCAACTGTCCAATAAGAGGTTTTGTTTTGGGGTTAAATCGCGCAAATATATAAATGTGTCGTTAAACCCGCCACCACCCGACACAGCCAATTAGTGAGGTTTGTCACGTAAACAGAACGTGGCCAATTCGTTACTGGTACAGCACACCGGTGCGTTGGAAAGCAAATTCCACAACATTTACAGTCTGAGTACGACGTTTCGCCATCAGGCTGTCCCGCCTTACTAATTGGCTGTGTCGGGGTGGTGGCGGGTTAAACGACACATTTATATATTTACGCGATCCAACCCAAAAAAAAAAATAACCTATATTATGGATAATATCGGTCGCGAAAGGCCTACCGCGTGTTAAACTGAAATGCAACCCTCTTCACTCCCCTCTCACGTACAAGAGCAAGATGCCATCGTGGCCAAAAGCCATTGATGCCACCGTGCGTTTAAAAGCGCACGGCTGCAGTGGCTACCTAATAACGGAAGGAAGAGCGCGTTCCAGCCTGCCGCGGGAGCTCGTCGCAAAGCGCACGCGATGCATCCGAGAGCATCTTCGTTCGATGGCCAGCCAAAAGCCGCCGCTGCAATGCTTTGGACTCCAGCACAAGTTCGGCGCGGTCCACGATCTTCCCTTTGTGGGAAGTTTGACGCCCATCAACTTCCCACGCTGCGTCCCGAGCAGTGCGGTCGATTTAACCGCGCGGTCCATCGTCATGCGAGGGGAGAAGCCCCCCGCGGTACTTCCACAGCCGCCCTGCCAAAATTAGCTTCTTGTTTATTGGCCGAGTCCCATAGCCGTCCACGATCGCGTCCGGTGAGTGCCAGTGTAAGCTGAACTATACAAACTAAACTATTAAAACTATTTTTTTATTATTATTGTTATTATAGCAGGTAAGGCCCACCGAGCTCTATTCGCTATTGTTAGAAGCGAGCTGGCTATCACAAATGATAGCTCAACGAAGTGGTCTTATCACGTGGAAATGTACACCAGCCAAATACTCTAAACGCGTGACGTTGATTCTAAATGTGGAGGGGGGGAAAACCGGAGGACCCGGAGAAAAATCCACGTGACCACGGGGAGAGAGACACTTAAACTCCAAATATACAGCAGACGTTAGGGTTGGGATCGAACCCACGACCTCCTGTATACCAGGCGAGGTAGTTAACATCTCCTAGCCACCGTGATGATGATAGAGAGACACTTAAACTCCAAATATACAGCAGGCGTTAGGGTTGGAATCGAACCCACGACCTCCTGTATACCGGGCGAGGTAGTTAACATCCCCTAGCCACCGTGATGATGATAGAGAGAGACGCAAACTCCAAATATACAGTAGGCATCAGGGTCGCGATCGAACTCACGACCTCCTGTATACCGGGCGAGGTAGTTAACATCTCATAGCCACCGTAGCGCCCCTATTCCCTGCAATGGACATAGGCAGGTATGGACTGACCATAGGCACTGGCGGAGCCAGTGGGGAGGGGGGAGGGTGGCACGTGCCCCCCCCCCCCCCAATGATACGATCGAAATCCCTCATTTCGATCGGATCATTGGGGTTTATTAGTAATAAATCGCCATTTTGCGACCCCCACTGCCACTGTGTAGCAGATTATTACGTGCCAGGGACTCTATGAGATGATAGGACAATAGTCTGAGTTCATAATTGGCAATAAGTAACGGCAAAGCGGTTATAAGTGACTCAGAATTGTGCGCAGTTGCGTCTACAGAGTCCACGACTTCCCTGAAGGCATCGACACCTCCAGTGAGCGCGGTGCCGATCACACCACGCGGTTCGAACTCGACACCTCGATCCATGGCTGCGCCATCGCCGTAAACGTGTCGAATAAAAAGCAAGGGACAAGTCCTTGCTTACTAACTCCTATCATTTTTAACTGCTGGAGGGGTTGCCCCCCTTACCTGAAAATCCTGGCTCCACCACAGGACAGGGCAAATGTCAGAGGGCCGGTGGTGGGCCGGTGCGTGTGGGGAAACTACAATTACCATTCGCCCATAGCCCCCCCCCCCCCCCCAATGTGCACAGGGGCCGTCCATAAATGACGTCACGCACCTAAAGGGGGGGGGGGTGTCAGACATTTGTGACGATGTGTGACGAGAGAGGGGGGGGGGGGTTGAGAAATGTGACGTCACATAAAAAATGCGCAACTTTAAATAAATATAGACAACACGTTCTACTTAATTAAACAGACTTTTAAATAAATGTTTTCTCCTACAACATCAGAGTGCAGAGCTTTGTGACGTCATATTTGAGGGGGGGAGGTCTGATTTTTTGTGACGCCGTGTGACGAGGGAGGGAGGGGGGGTGTAAAAAATCGTCCAAAATCGCGTGACGTCATTTATGGACGGCCCCACAGCGGTGTGTTCACAAAGGCCCGTGGACCGACGTTCGGAGTCCCAGTGCCGTCGTCACGTTGTGCACAAAGCCGCGCGCGCCTGTTGGGACATCGCGGGCAACCGGAGATGCCATCGCGCGTTCCACGTGTGGCACATTAGGAAGGGACCACTCTTTTAATCATTTCCTCGTGCAGCAAGGGGGTAAAGCGTCGTTCTGTGAAAGTCCTGATGTGCTGTGCAGTGCATCAATGCACGTGCGTACGGCAGCGCGTGATGACCGTGTTGGGCCTGTTTAGGTGGCTGGCAGGGTTATTGAATAACCGCACTTGGACACCAGTCACGTGGTTGATGGCAAGCATCCTGCCCAACGTCCTTAAATCCGAGTGTGCAACGCACGGATCCCAAACAGGCCGAGCCAACTGCATTGCAGCACCACGTGAGAGCCAAGGGCACTGCGACCCAGATTCAAACGATTAAACACCCCCCCCCCCCTCTCCATCCCTCCCGCTCTCTCTCCATCCCATCCCTACACATTCCCGGTCCCTCGCCCCCCATCGCCACCAATTGTATCGGGTTTCCACGCTCGTGCCACGTGGTGGAGCTGAAACAACCACAAACTCCCCCCCCACCACCACCACTCACCCGAACCCATCCCCTAAAGCCAGAGTTGTTCAAATCTGGGGTTTGTTTTGCAATAACTGTACTGTACTGCCCCCCCTCCCCCTCCCCCCCCCCCAAAAAAAAACAAATGTTTAAAAAATATATTCGATTACCAGTTGGCCGCACAATGTACGAACAAACACGTCCCTGGCAATAAACAGAGCGCCTTTAGCCTTTTACTGGCTGAAAAACGACGGATGACGACGCAGTGGGTCTCGGTGCGAGTCTGTGGGTCTCGGTGCGAGTCTGTGGGTCTCGGTGCGAGTCTGTGGGTCTCGGTGCGAGTCTGTGGGTCTCGGTGCGAGTCTGTGGGTCTCGGTGCGAGTCTGTGGGTCTCGGTGCGAGTCTGTGGGTCTCGGTGCGAGTCTGTGGGTCTCGGTGCGAGTCTGTGGGTCTCGGTGCGAGTCTGTGGGTCTCGGTGCGAGGACCTAGCGCAGTTGGCATTGGTGAGGAATTCCGCGTGAGTACAATACCAATATGCGTGCGTGTGTGTGTGTATAGTGGGGAGCGTTGGTGTAGCAGTTAGCGTGCTGCGCTGCGAACCTAGCGACCTGGGTTCGATTCCCGCTCATGGCCAACACCACAGTGAGGATTATTTGAACCGGTCCTTGGCCTCGCCTAGGTCGACTCAGGCTCAAATGAGTACCTGGTGCGGTGTGTAAACATCGCCACTGGGGAGACAAAGGTGGCCGGGCGCGGTGCTGGCCACCCACCCCCTCGCTAACAGCACTTGCCCCAACAGTCTGATCGGGTTATACGTGGGATCTTTGTGTGTCGTACACCGTCGTCCACCTGACACGTATATAAAATACATATTATTGTCAGGGGACATACACGTGCCATGTCATTATTAATATGAGCTTCAGTACACCTGTGTGCCGATAGGGAAATCCACAACACATTTGATCAAATTTGGCGCTGGCAATTTCATGCAGCCAGTGTCATCAGCTCGGCGAGTTGCTCGAGGCAATCACACTCGAGAGACATGCGCCCACGGCTACGCTGAAAATGCAGGCGAACAGAGCGAACGCCCCTGTACGAACAAGGCAACGGTGCAAATGAGAGGGTATAAGAGAGAGAGAGAGAGAACAAATATTATAATCTATCCCCAAACCGAAGCACGACCGGAGAGGAATAATACCTTTTTTTCAAGTTACAAATTAATTTAAATCGGTTGCCTGCAGGCTGAGTTTTACACCACAAGTTACCGTGCGCGGTGGCGATGACTTGGACACTTCTTCCAGCGCTGCGTTGCTCATGGCTTCTGATGGCTGTGGCGAAAGCGTTGGTGCTAACTCCCCCCTGTAACGGCGAGAAGCTTTTGTCGGGGAGGGGTAAAGAGGATGAAGAACCGGTGTGGCAACTTTTGAATGAATCCAATGTGCCACGTGGAGCACCCACTTCGTATAAAATGGGGCGTAGTTCGCCTCCGGCGGAGCTGGCAGAGGTACCGATGAGATATTTTGGCAGGCTCCTCGCTCATGCATATTCAAAAATAGTACGCGCACGGGCCCTTGCCATGCGTGTGAACACGCGGCTGAGCGCAGGCTTCATTAAGTCGCGTACCACCGCTCGCTTGCGTGCGGTGCATCGGCTATAGGGTGCAGTAACTATGCGGTTGCAATCGACGGCGCAGTAGTAGTTCGCGTGCAGGTCGGCGATGCGAGCGACGCTCGGTGAAGGCGGTGGCAGAAAGTGACATTGCCAGGCGAGCACCACCTCGCCCGTAAAGAATCCGAATCTTTAGTTACCACGAAGGAATCGGATGAGTTGTAAAGCCCTTTTTTTGCACACGTGTCCAGTATTCACAGATGTCCAGAAAATAAGTCGCCTGGCAGAGGAGAAGATTCAATGTGAAGACGATTCAATGTGAAGTGAACACCGTTTTAGCCAAGACTTAAAGCTTTGAATGGGAGTCGAAAAATGTGCACAATTTATCGTGTGTATATATTATATGATTTGTGTGGCTTATGTGAACACTTACGACAGCGAAATAAATAGAATCATCATCCCTAAAACCGTGACAATTTTCGCCAAGCCGAGGGAAGACGGGGTGAGTCGCTATGTTCCTTCGCACTCGGCCAACCCGATTGAAACTAAAACTTTTTTAAATTTTAACAGATAAGGCCACCAAGCTATATTCGCTATTTTTATAAGCGACCTGGCAATCACAAATGAGAGCTCGACGAAGTTGGCTCATCATCATCACGTGGAAATTTACAGCAGTCGCCAAATACTCTGAAACGCGTGGTGACGTTGATTCTCAATGCGGAGGAGGAAAAAAACCGGAGAACCCTGGAGAAAAAAGCCATGCGACCAAGGGGAGAGAGAGAGACACGCAAACTCCAAATATACAGCAGCAGGCTTCAGGGTCGTGATCGAACCCACGACCTCCTGTACACCGGGCGAGGGAGTTAAGATCTCCTAGCCATCGTGATGATGATGAGAGACACGCAAACTCCAAATATACAGCAGCAGGCGTCAGGGTCGCGATCGAACCCACGACCTCGTGTACACCAGGCGACGTAGTTAACATCTGGCCACTGAGCTATATTAACTCTTTTTCAAAAGCGATCTGGCTATCACAAATGATAGCTCAACAAAGTGGTTCAAATCACGTGGACATTTACGGCAGCCACATACTCTTAAAAAGGCATGTTTCTAAATGCGGAGGGAAAACCCGGAGAAAAAACATCCACGCGGGA
Organism: Petromyzon marinus; assembly: GCF_048934315.1. NCBI lineage: Eukaryota > Metazoa > Chordata > Hyperoartia > Petromyzontiformes > Petromyzontidae > Petromyzon > Petromyzon marinus. The sequence continues at coordinate 7,535,655 of NC_133687.1, forward strand.
GATAGCAGTCGAAGCAAAAACTGCGTCTTCACGTGAGAAATGTAGAATATAAGAAGCAAATCAGTGTTAAATATGCACATGTACAGTAAAGAAATACAAGTTGATTCTAAATTTGAAGGCGAAAAAAACCAGGCCTGCAGAAAAATCCACGCGACCACAGAGAGAGACACGCATGCTCCAAATACACAGCAGGCGTCAGGGAAGTAACCAATCATACATACGCATGGAATCTGTGACAACTTCGGACATACACACATCTATCTATCCATCCAAAATCCGTTGTTAGCAGGGCGGAGGTCAATTAGTGGGGGAGTGAGTGGTTTAGTCGCTAGTGGAAGTTAGCTACCACCTATGTCGTTATCCCGTACGTTTATGTAATTACCCTTTCGTCGGGGTGCTGTAGTAAACGTGTTGCCTCCAAGTTCTAGCGTGTGTCTCCATGCATGCCACTACATTTGTATAAAGCCCACGCGGGTTTTGTTATCTGCAAGCTTTGGGCAACCCCTTTGATGCATACGGCCAGGTTCACCCCCCCCCCCCCCCCCCGACAAAGCAACATGAATATGAATTAATGTCTAATTTTCATCAGATCATCTTGACAAGAGTTATTGTGACCCCCCCCCCCTCCTCCACATTACCGACAGACGGGATAGCCATCTCACTCCACTGCTGGATGAAAGCCTGCCCCGCCCCGTTGTGATGGCTCAGGTATTAGTTAGTTAGTTTTTTACCAACAGAGAGAGTACTTGACGCACTGATCAGCGTGGGCTTGGTGACATTTCGGGCTGCGTGGTGGTGGTGGTGGTGCAGTACCACCTCCGATTGGCACGGTTGTTGGCCACGTAGGGTGCGAAAGAAGTTCAACAAAGAGTGAACATTTTTCGCTCGCCACTGATGCCAGCCGCGGACGAAAAATCAAACTCGGGTCACCGGGGTGTAGAGTGCAGCGCGCTAAACGCTCGCGGCGCTCCGCCAATGTTGATGAATACGACACACGGATCACATCACGTGTGCAGGAATCGATTGCTGGGGGGCGGGGGGGTTGGAGTGTGTTCCCGGGTACGTGAGAGCGTGGTGGGTCGGTCAGCGCGCTGCAATCACGAGCCCGACTGCCACCAGCTCGATTCCCGCTCACGGCCGATATCGGTGACGAATATCTGAACAGGTCCTGGGCATCCCCTAGATCGGCTCGGCCTAAGATGAGTTAGCGTGCCTTAGTGTGGTGTGTAAACATCAGCAATGGGGTGACGAAGGTGGCCGGACGTGGTGGTGGCCACCTAGCCCCCTCGTGTTGCCGTGTTGGCCTCCATAGGTGCACGCTAACAGCACCTGCCCCAAGAGTCTGTTTATGCTACAGGGGAGAGGGAATATTGTGGCCTTTGGTGTTGTGAGAAGGCGGGAGGCCGGTAGAAATCAGAGCTGTGGACCCTGTCACAGACCGCACACGGGAAATGCAGGCGGACCACAGCTCGTGCGTTAACGCATTCCAATTTGTGTGGGGGGGGGGGGTGTGTTGGAAAACATTGCAGTATATTATTAGAGTTGCGTTGTGCTGTTGCTCTGGAGACCGGGAGATCGATGGATCGACGTTCGGTCGCCGCGTTGAGCGCATTCGTCATCGACGCGGTCGTCCAGTGCGCACGACTGCGGTCATCCAGGACGGACCGCAGTGCAACGTGTAACGCCGCAACAATGCCCCGATTATCCGGGCTTGACCACCACCTGAACGTGACATTGTAGTTCGTCACTCCGCATCTACATCAGCGGCCAGACGGAGGAGGAAAAAGGAGACCGTTGTATCTCCAAATGAAGACGCAGCGGAGGATGAGGTTAGCCGGCAGGTAGGTCGCGTGTGTTGGTGTAAAGTGGTGATACCTAACAACTCTTCCCAGGCGTTACCGAACCTACTCTCAACGCGCATCCCCAATACGGTAGTCAATCATCCTGCCGCGTAATTATTCCGATGATTGATGGGACCCGCATTAAAAAAAAATTGGAAACGTTTGAAGCCAAAATGGGCGAGTGAAAAATATGAGAACGACAAACATTCAGCCTGATTACGCAAATTTATAGAACACACAAACATAAACAACCATTTTTACATTTGTAGACACTTTTTTTAGCACAACTTTTAATAGATTAGCAACAATTCACGGGTTTGATCTTACTTCATAAGGTATACTGTACTCCATGGTAATGGATGCCACGGTGACTAGCAGATGTTAGATCCATCGTCTAGTATGCAGGAGGTTGAGTTCGATCACGAACCTGACGCCTGCTGTATATTTGGAGTTTGCGTCTCTCTCTCTCCCCGTGGTCGCGTGGATTTTTCTCCGGCTCCTCCGGTTTTTCCCTCCACGTTTAGAATCAACGTCACGCGTTTAAGAGTATTTGGCTGCTAGACATTTCCACGTGATAAGCCCACTTCGTTGGGCTATCATCTGCGATGGCCAGGTCGCTTCTGAAAAAAAGAGCTACACAACTCAGCCCGCCTTACCTGGTAAAATAAATGACTTTTTTTATTGAATCAAACCACCAGTATTCAGTCAAGAAGACACGAATTACAGTGGCATCACTCGTGCCTCGCGATTAGAAGCTTCCGAGTTGAAATTCCAACTCGGGCACTTTTCTGCGTGGAGTTTCGATGTTCTCCACACCCCCAACGCCGCCGCCCCCCCCCCTCTTCTGGATTGGGTTCCCTTCGTGGTCGCCAGCTTCCTACAAAAGCTACACGCATACAAAGGGGACTTGGTCGGTGCCGACACATCCCGTTGTCGCGGGAGCCTCGCTAAAAAAAAGTATTCGGACCCAGTGTGCGGTATCCAGGATTACCCGTCTCATCACGATCACGTGTGACCAAACAACACTGGCTCATGGGTGTTGTTGTTGTTGTTGCTGCTCGTGAGTGCTTTCTTGTCTGGAGTACAGGTGGAGCCAATCGTACGTTCTCAATCTGCGCTGGCGCCGAGTGTGTTCTCCGCTTTCATCCCAGAGCTAAAAATAAAAGCGGTATTGCTGATGGGACGAAACGTCCCCAGTGGGTGACCTCCCTGGAACAAAGTGTCTTTCGACTCGGCGTTGTTGATTTTCCTGGGTATACAAGACACTTATTTATATGTCAAACAGCGGTGTCAACTAGCCGGCTCCTCTGCATCATCACCGTCATAATCGAAGGGGGTGGAACAAAAAAAAACCGCTTAATTTAGATTCCATCGGCCATCGAGCGTAGACGTCGTCGGGAGACGTACCTCGGTCTTCCGTTCGTTATTTCGCCCGTACGCAACAACAGCGCGTAACGGCTCTCGCGGGCTAAGCTGCCAGCCCGAACGGCTCTCATCGAGCCGAGCGGATCTGGCCCAGGGGAAGCCGGCAAAAACCCGCGGCTCCGAAGCCGCACGCGACGGGCCCCTTTCTAAGGACTGCTTCTTGACGTTGTTTATTAAGGACCGCCGTCGTGTATTCACCGCGTGCATTGTTCTTGATATATTGAGCAGGGGGTTTGTTTTGTTGTTGTTGTTGTAGTATTATTTGAGTTCACCAACCCCTGCTCTAGACGACCGCGCCAGTTTTGTCAGTGGGAGAATTCCCCTCGCTCGGCTCGGCACTCCGGTTATTTCATGGGAAATATTTTGGGAAAATATTTTGACAAAAAACGCAACGGGGTACATTTTTTATTAGGAGTTAGGAATCGAGGTAAATTTTCCAAAGCATGGAAAACGTTGGCAATGGCACTGGCGCATGCAAGGCCTTTGGCTTAACCTTGTGAATCGTGGTTACAAAGTTGTGCATTGTCACGTGCACACACCACACAGACCTCAATATCGCCGAATGATCTTTCCGTGCCAACTCAGCAGGAAAAACGCTGCCTGCGATAGAATGTTCAACAGTTAGCTTACGGCGAAATGTTTTTTTTTTGTGTTCAAATGTATACAATCTTAGGATCACGATACATCCACCATCTCAAGCAAGTGAGAATCAATAATTTACGATTCATGCAAATCACGTGCAAATGTTGCTCGTGTGACGAATCAGACGTAACGACACCGGTGACATAATCAAGAGAGCTCAAACCGGGGCGCAGAATCGAGTTACTGAATAGAATCATCATCCCTAAACCGTGACAATTTTTGCCAAGCCGAGGGACGACAGGGTGAGTCGCTATCCTGGTTCCCATTCAGCCAGTCCAATTAAAACGAAACTATTTTATTTTACCAGGTAAGGCCCCACTGAGCTACATAGTTCTTGTTCAGAAGCGACCTGGCTATCACAAATGATAGCTCAACGAAGTGACCTATCATCACGTGGACATTTACAGCAGCCAAATACTCTAAACGCGTGGTGATGCTGAGTCTAAATGTGGAGGGAAAATCCGGAGGACCCGGAGAAACATCCACGCGACCACGGGGAGAGAGAGAAAGACACGAAAACTCCAAATATTCAGCAGGCGTCAGGGCCGGGATCGAACCCACGACCTCCTGTATACCAGGCGAGGTAGTTAACATCTCCTAGCCACCATGGTGCCACCATTGAAAACCCATCAGTCGTAGTTGCTGGAGCGGGGCTCCCGCTGATTCTTGCGCGCGTAGTTGAGCTCGGCACCGGCCGTCAGCAGCAGGTCGATGCCCGTGCAGAAGGTGGCGTCTGCCGCCAGGAACAGCGCCACCTTGCCACTCTCCTCCGTGGTGCCCATGCGTCCCAGCAGCTGGGACGAGAAGGGTCCAGGTGGGCACACAGAGATCGCAGATCCCCCCTCTGATGCTGGTTTGCTTGTCTGAAGGGCGCCAATGAGTAATCGAAACAGACTGTTGAGGCAAGTGCTGTTCGCGAGTAGCACCCGTGAAGGCCGGAACGACACACGAGGGGGTGGGTGGCCAGCACCACGCCTGGCCGCCTTTGTCTCCTCAGTGGCGATGTGTTTACAAGAGGTACTCGTTTGAGACTGAGTGGCCCTATGGATTAGTCCATTTGGCAAGTCACGTGTGGAGGTCGTGTACAATGTAGATACTCCAACTTCGTTCAAGACATCTGGCCAGCGTGGAAGAGAAGGCCAAAATACCCTCTCTCTCGAGAGAGAGAGAGAGAAAGAGAGAAAGGGGCTCAAGAGAGCACCTCCTAGAAGAATCTCTTCCAACAGCAGTGGCATGAGCAAGTGAAATTCGGGCCTCCCTCTTTACGGACGAATTCAAGTTGGCGTCGAGTCGCGTGCGATCTCTCACCTGCGCATTCTCTCCACCTTTAACGGTCGCCTCTGGGTTGTCAGTTCCATTGGCGAACTCCTGCCACATCGGGGTCCAGATATTCCCCGGCGAAATGCTGCAACGGCAACGACGTTGAGAAGGGGGGGGGGGGGGGGGGTGGGTGGTCAACGCGCGCAGTCTGCGTCTCCGAGCGCCGAAGTTTCTAATCAGCTTCCACGTGCGAAGCTTGCAGACGACAGGCTGCAACTTGCACCGCCACACGGCTGTCAACGAGCTCCACTGGGTCTGCCCGTCTGACACAGACCGCAGCCCGAGGCCAGGTATGCGGCGGAGCGCGTCTCCACGCACCTCCGATTATCACGGTTGGCTACATACGGTGGGACAGAAGTTCAACATACATACAAGCAGCGGCACGTTGTTAGCCGAAAGATTAACATTTGCATGGCCAGGCACCCATCAACAGTTCCTGAAGAACTGCATGCATTTCGGTCCTCTCGCCTGAGAGTCACCGTCAAATAAACTGAGAGGCTTCAGTGTTTTTATGCATAATGTACTCAGGATGAATGCCTTTGGTGCAAGTGTCTGTGTGTCTGTTTGAAACTTAAGGTTTAACTCGGCCTACACAGATTTTTCTGGTATAAACTTTAAAACTAAAAACTATTTTTTATTTTACGAGGTAAGGCCCGCTGAGCTATGTAGCTCTTTTTCAGAAGCGACCTGGCTATCACAAATGATATCCCCACGAAGTGGCTTATCATGTGGACATTTTCATAGCAGCCAAACACTCTAAACGCATGTTGATTTTAAATGTGGAGGGAAAAACCCGGAGGAGCCGGAGAAAAATCCACGCGACCATGGGGAGAGAGAGAGAGAACATGCAAACTCTAAATATACAGCACGAGTCAGGGTCAGCATCGAACCCACGACCTCCTGTATACCAGACGAGAGAGCTAACATCTCACCACCGCGGCGCCCCCATATGTGTGGTGGATTCCGTGCTGAGGGACTGAGCTGAGGTGTTGTGCGAGGTGGAGGGCGGTAGGAGGGGTTGTGGCTGGTTATTATTGCAGGCACGCAAACGCCCCTCGGAATAACACTGTAATAAAGCGCCGTTGCCCTTCCACGAAACCTCCGGCGCTCATCCGTTGCGGAGTCGCTCCAATTTCCCCGGAGGACGGAACAACAACAACAACAACAACGCGGAGTATCTACTCACTCGTCGTCGTCTCCGAACTTGATTATTTTTGTCGTCGTCCATTTAGCCGACCCGTTCCCCCTCGTTACGGTTCACGGGAGGAGGAGAGCGACAGGGTCGGCGGGCCGGCTGGCCACACCTGCGCGGAGCGGCGGCGTGAGTGACGTGCACGGGGAGGTGTGGCCGTACCTGTTGACGCGCACGTTGTAGCGACTCTCGTCCACCGCCATCGCCTTGGTCATGGCCGTGATCGCGCCCTAACGAAGGCAAAGACAAAGATCCCCCGTGTAGCATTAACAGACTGTTTGGGGCATGTGCTGTCAGCGAGCAGCACCTATGAAGGCCGGCACAGCCCACGAGGGGGTTGGGTGGCCAGCACCACGCCCGGCCGCCTTTGTCTCCCCAGCGGCGATGTTTACACACCACTGCACCAGATGCTCATTTGAGGGTGAGTCCACCCGGGGGAGTCCCGGGACCCATTCAGATAATCGTCACTGGTATCGGTGGCCGTGAGCGAGAATCAAACTCAGGTTTCCGGGGTCGTAGCGCAGCGCCGCGCTAACCGCTGCACTACTGCCCTGCACACGCACACACACGTCACGTCATGTTTCCGATAAGGCAGAGGGCGTAGGGGAACGCTCGCAATGTTTACCATGCCACGTAAGAATCTGTGAAATATATACACAAATAAAATGAAAAGCACGCTGGGTCGAGTCAAGTTTAATTTTAGTCAATCATAATTGTGTAGAGATGTATTGTCTGGCAACCCCCCTCTCCCACCCCAATTAACCCCCTCATTACCCCCCTCCCCCCACCGCTTCCCCAAGCCCCCATATCTCCCCATGGGCAATTTTATTAATATTCATATACGCATTGAATTGTACTGTACTGTGTACAGATGATTCAATGCATGTATTGCGGGATTAAAAAAATCGTAATAATTCGATGAATCAATTTATCATTCCGTCCCTAATGCTTTTCATTTGACCACATATACCGACACCGAAGCCATTCACCTTCGCGAATTTCTTCGCCTACATTAATTTATTTAGCCCCAACGTTCCATGAGAGATCTCTGTGGGGTCTGCGGATCTCAAGCTCCTTTTTTCTCCAGGGACTCGGGCTGGGCTTCCTCCATGGAGGAACCGGGTTCTGGCCCTGCGTAGCACCTAGACTCTGAAACGCTCTGCCCCTGAGACTTCAGGAATTCGCCTTCAATTGGGGAATCTTCCAAGTCTCGACTTAAAGCTTCCTGTTCAGGAAGGCTTTTTGCCTGAATTTATCATGAGGAGTCTTGCCTTTCATTTTCATCATCTTGTTCGTAATGTATGGTTTTGCTTTATGCTCATTGTGTTACTTCACGATCGTCGCTTGCTCCCTGGACGAAGGGCGCTAATACAAGCCCGCATTATTATCGAGATTTGTTCGGGGAAAGCGGGGAGTTTGCGGATGTTTTCAGAAGACGCGGTCCACTCTGAGAATTAATTACTGGGCTCACACATACTTCTGTTCCACCGCGTCTGTGAAGCTAAAGCGCTTATAAATGCGCCCCGGTAAGTAAGCCTCTGGTACACCAGGTTCTGCAGTGGCAATTTTTCAGTCTTGTAGTAACGAGGTGCTTTAAAATCTGTGTGCTTTTCTAATTAAAAATTAAGCAACTTGCATTACTTACATTTTTTTTTTACATTTTTAAATCGACACATTCAGCACCAACACTTCCACCTTTAACGAGAAATTACATCATGGGAATGGAGAAGGTGGCAGAGGACCGCAGAGGACGTGGATGGAAGACATCAATAACACCGCTGGCCTTACACACTAACCCAGCTACGAGAGGCAGCGAGAGACAAGTTTGGATGGCGGATTCCGATTGTGACCTTGACCTCTGGTGAGAGGTCAAGGTCGAGCTCGACCTGACGGCACAAGATGACAAGGTGACAATAGGCTGGCATATGGAGCAACAGCCCTTTTTTAATGATCGGCTGGCTCATGCGAATAACACTCATTGCAGATTAAAAATATTAACTCTCTACATTTGTACAGTAAAACCTTGGATTGCGAGCATAATTCGTTCCGGAAACGTGTTTGTAATCCAAAGCACTCGTATATCAAAGCACTCGTCGTTATCAGTTGTGATCACATGATGCTCGGCAAACAAAGCGCGTATACGTACTACTCGTATTGCAAGACCTCGCTCGTTTATCAAATTAATATTTATTTAAAACATTTTCTCGTCTTGCAAAACACTCGCAGACCAAGTTACTCGCAATCCAAGGTTTTACTGTATATAGAGAGTATTTCTCCGTCGTGTTTTCTACTGGATATTTTCACTCGCCAGACAAGAGACATCATCATCATCTGCATCACGTTCCATGGACAGGATAGCCCGCATGTGAACACTGCGTATTTCGTCATTTGTTTCCACTTAACCCTGTCTTGTGCCAATATGCTCGTGAAGTGCCACATCTTTCTGGCACCAATCTCTTTTATGTCGTCATCAAGCCATTCTCTGTTACACGTTCCTGCTGTTGTCCATTCTACATATAGTGCCAGTTTCCTTCTCATCACTAGCTCCATCATCGGGTGTGCTTCTGTGCGCAACCTTTTTCCCTACTTCTATGTTGGTCGCTCTGTGTGTCCAAGAGACACACGAGAGACAAAATCCACGGATGTCAATGTGCCAATTAACCATATATAGGTATCGATTTAAAGCTTTCGTGACTGCAAGGATTCATCTTCTTTGGCTCTTTCGGTAAAGTCACCACGTAGAATGAGAATAAAATAATAAATTGATAAAATACAATAACACAATAATATTCTCACTAGAGTGTCTTGTCTAACTGATCGAGCTCGGTGCGTGTAAGTCTGATTTTTTTCCGAGATAAGAGCGAAGCTAGTTCTAGCTAGAATTCGTTTTGCATTGAGAGAAGTTGCAACAGCAGAGGTTAGTGTAAATGCGGTTGGTATTACCTTAGAGTCGCGGCATCTCTTCAGAAAGGTGAGAGACTCGATTAGTTGAGCCTTCTTATCCCGGAGTCTGTTGAATGATCTTAAGGTGGTGTGGAATCCCTCTCCGTAGAGGCGGTTAAATTTCGATTTAAAGCTTTCGTGACTGCAAGGATATTATTGTGTTATTGTGTTATTGTATTTTATCAATTTCTTATTTGATTCTCATTCTACGTGACTTTACCGAAAGAACCAAAGAAGACATATATAGGTACTTTGCTAAAACTGAACACATTATTATTTGTAAAAATGGCCTTAATTAAATTCCTGCTTGTACCAAGAGGCTTGGCATTGTTTTGCTCTGAAACACGTGCCGCTTTGGTAATGCTCTTTGCACACATTCCCGATAGCTTGTTGTTGCGTTTAGCTGGCACACTCGCTAATTAAGCCCGGTTTGCTCATTAACTCAACACACTTATTGTATTCGCATGCTTGTTCATTGTTCATTCGGGACATTTATCAGCTTGGCAGAGGCCTATTAATTTGCCAATTTTGGCACTGACGCGCAATCATGACCCAGTCTAAAGCGAGGCACACATTGCAGAAGGACATGGGGCACGGGAAAGTTTACGAATGAACGACGCAATTTGAGAGACACGAGCGGTGGGACTATATTCAGCCCCACCTCCGGATGAGCGCAGGTGACAAGGGATAGGAAGAAGCATGCCAAGACATGCCAGTTAAGACTCGTCTGGAATTTCCACATTGCCACGGCATGCCAATTTACCAATGCCAACACTGTCATTCAAGGGTACCGGAGAATCTCCATGAGTGACTGAATTGCAATTACGGCAACCACCGGCGCAGTGAAAAGCTGGGCAGCGTTGTCTGACAATTCGACTTTTAATCATAGGCTCGTGCCATCCAAAGCAGTCATCGGCAGCACTTTTAAGTTGCAACAGCAAGTGACACTGCGCGTTCAGGTGGGGATGCAACAGCCTCACCTCCGATTAGCACGGTTGGCTACGTAGGGTGCGAAAGAAGTTCAAGATACATACAAGGGAGGTCTGGTGTAAGGTGTTTCTCAGGGACATTATCACGTCAGATCTCGAGGGAAGCTCAGCAGGATTTGATCACATCAGATGAACGTCGTACTCGAACTGTAAATATCAACTGAGTTTTACTCTCCAACACACACCGGTGTGCTGAAGTAGTAACCAATTTGGCACGTTTTGTTTAACCTGAAAAACCTTACTGATTGGTTGCCTCGGGTGGTGGCTGGTTAACGACACATTTATATTCGTTTTGGCTGTTCGTGGCCGGGAAATTCCTCAGCGCTCATGCTACCGTTTGTGGCCAGGTCGCTTCTGAAAAAGAAGCAAATGGCTCAGTGGGCCTTACCTAGTAAGGTAAAAACATAGTTTTAGTTTTACTTGTATATATTTTTTTAAAGCGACTTGTTTACCTTGCCTGCAATTTGCACTCCTATTGTGTTGTTGTATTACTTGCTGTGGTCACGTTCTGACCTGCCCCCTACCGGACATCTGTGCGAAAGAGCTTTACAGCTCACCGGATTCCTCTTCCTGCAGTATAAATAAACATTCAGATTCCGGAACCTCAACAGCCCCCACCTTGGTTGCGACGTACGGCACGGCGTCGTTCTGCCCAATGACGGCCACCAGGCTCGCCACGTTGACGATGTTCCCTTCCGTCTTGCGCAGGTGCGGCAGCGCGTACTGCGGACGGGCGCGACACGGGCGAGCAAAAACAACGCGTGAACAACGCGTGAACAACGCGTGAACACGCAAACGTGCCGTTGACGCGTCAGCAATGCCGGTGGCGGCGCCAGACACGCACGCGTGGGTGCGTGCGTTCACGTAACCTTAACGTGCACGTAGCCTGGCACAAGCGCTGTGGTGACGTCACCGCCACTTAGTGGCGAATGGAATGACGATAGTTTTGCGTGAAAAACACAAGGGGGGGATTTGGCTGTTGGCCAAACCTCCCAACACAGGGACCCCCACCAGAAGGAGAGAGTCTTCAAACTCAGTGTGACTTTGCTGGGTAAATAAATAATAATTGTTAGTATTAATACATTATTATCACCTTGGTTGCGAGGTACGGCAACGGCATTGTTCTGTCCAATTAAATAATCATTATTAGTTCATTTTTATTATAATTAACCATGATTATCTCATTCACCTCACGAAGCTGTTTCCCTTTAATTCTAACAATAATTAGTACAATTAGAATTATAATACTAAAAAAAAAATATCTAATTCGTTTTATTATTTGCACACAAGTACAAATACTGCACAACACCAAGGGAACATATATCCCTCTCTCAAATCAGGATTCCACAACCATATTCTCCGGCGGGCCCCTTTCGATAGGATTACCGTGTGCTGGCAAAATCACGTCACACCATTACATCATACGTCAGGTGTACGAACACTGTGAGGTCACAAGGCACGGTACGTGTGACTGCTAGGCTGTGCCTCTTGTCTCCAGGTCTCTCATCTCTCCCTCCTTTGTCTAGTTCATCTCAAGAAGCTATTTCCCTTTAAGTCTCAGTAGGCTGCATCACTCAGCAGGCCACTCTGTTGACGAAGCCTGCCATGAATGATGGTAGTGTGGTGACGCACCTCTAATCGATTCTTATGACCACAATACATGCGTAGAATCATGCACGGGAGCACAAATTATTTTTGCCCCTGTGTGCATCTTAAAAACCTTGTGGCCGTGGTGGTACTCCACAGGAAGTGGAGTAGTAGAGTCAAGGATAGGATGTGGCCAAAAAGATCAAAGTAACAGGGAAGGGGAAGATAAAAGAGAGAACGGGTAAAGTCTTTTCTTTTCATTTCATCGATTCGATGCTGGCAAAAACAAGGTCCCATATAGACAGAAGAGAAAGAATGTGAAAGAGGAGGAAAAGGATAGAAAAGGAATGGGAAAAGAGTCAGGAAAGATGAGGATAGGGCTGTTGCACGGAGGAGCGATGTCTGTTTTCATACGGGGAGGCGGTGAGGGATTCAGAGTGGGGGTGGCCACACAGAAGTCACGTGATTTACGGGAGGAGGCTTGAGCTGATTTAGATTATAGAAATGATCGGCGTTTTGTTCACTAAAAACCCAGCCGCCACTAGAGGTGCCACTTTTCACCAGAAAGGAAGAATTGATTCTGGAAACGAATCGTGATCCCCCCGCACCCCCCCCCCCCCCAGATTGTGACAATTAATCGAATCACGATGTCCAGTGTGCATTTTATATTTCGCTAACTTCGAGCGGAAATTCGTTGGAAATTATTTTTGAACTATTAAAAAAAAATGCATTACCTGGATCTTCCACGTGATTTCACTTAAAATTAATACACTTTCACACATCTATATTCATAATTACACCGCAGATATTTTAGAAAGGAAGGTCATTATGTTCATCAGGTTATTGCGTTCATAAGTGATTACATATCCTTGTTTTGACACGGCTGTGTAATTGTTTTACCCAGTAGGCATTTATTGATTAAATTTGGTTTCTCCGTTAGCCACGCTCTGATGAGATTCAGCGCTGTACATGTCGCCCCGGCAAAATAAGCCTTCATTACAACGATTCACGAAAGTTGCATCCCCCCACTCTGTACGCGCCGTTGTATCTGAAGCCATCGTGGCTCCGTGAGGTTTGCACCGTCACCTTGGAAGCCAGGAAGTAGCTGACGAGGTTCAAGTTCAGAAGCGAAGTAAAATCCTCCGCTGTGACGTCGTCCGTCTTCTGAGGAGGTGGGTCTGAAACGCGGATGTCGTTATTTGTAAACCTTGAAAAACTTTTATTTACATCACGCAGCTTTATGTCGCACACGCGCACATACTGCTAAAGTTACGTTTTTTAGCCCACTTTAAAGGTATCCACACCTATGAAGAACGGATTTTTTTTCTCGAGTCAATAGCTTTCGCCAACTTTGAAACTATGCGTGGAAAACACTGCTTCTGTGTTGAACTCGCTGCAAGTGACATAAATGGTCATGGAACTTTTGGCGCTGCATTCACTTGCAATTAAATTATTAGTAGCATCGGGTGAGCAATGAGTGTGGAAAACATATACATATATAAAAAAAATATTGGGCGCCGCAGTAGAGAGATGTTAACTACCTCGCCTAGTATACAGGAGTTCGTGGGTTCGATCCAGACCCTGATGCCTGCTGTATATTTGGAGTTTACATGTGCTCCCCGTGGAGTGGATTTTTCTCCGGGTTCTCCAGTTTTTTCCTCCACATTTATAAACATGCGTTTAGAGTATTCAGCTGCTATAAATTTCCACGTGATAAGCCACTTCGTTGAGTTATCATTTGTGGTCAGGTCGCTTATAGAAGAGCTATATACGGTAACTCAGCGGACTGTACCTGGTAAAGTAAAAATCGTTCAATGATAATTTGTGCTCTGTATCATGTAGTTTTCCGTCGCAATAGGACGCAAATCTAACAGACAGGGTCCTCGCACTTAAACATTGAGCAGTTCACCAGCGTTGGTTCAAGCGCGCCTGATAAGATCATGAATGTTGAAACCGGTCCAGAGTTTGCTTGTATTGAACCAATGCTGCTGAGATAAGATGCACTCCCAGAAGGAAGTGTGGCCGACGGGATGTATACAAATATTTTACGTTCGGAGACAAAGTTGTCAAGGAGGAATTACATCTGCTTATTTATTTAGGTTATATTCATGTACAGCAGTCCCTCGGTTAACAGTAACATCGGTTAACGGTTTTTCGGTTAACATTTCGCCTCCCACAGGACCCCCATGGTTTCTCCGAACAATAACATTTTGACTAACGGTACGTTTACGTTCTTTGCACGCGGGTGCCAATTTCGGCCAATCTGAGCGCTCGTTAATGGGGCTGAGCCACGCCCCTAGCCAATCAGCGAAGCCCATTGTGAGCGTGTAGACCTCGACTGGCTTTGTTTACATTACGTTTTCTGTTTTGGCAGTGGAAGCAGTCTCTCCTGTGCAGACTCAGTGATTTTTACTTATTTTTCAGCTTACGAGTGAATTCGATGAACAGTTATTTGGGTTAACAGTAGTTTTCGTGGAACGGATTAAAAACGTTAACCGAGGAACTACGGTATCAGAATCTATGATTTTGGGTCCACATTGTTGGGGAAATAATTGACTGCTGCATCCACTAGGGGCCGCTACATTCACCACAACGTTCAACAAGGGGAATGCCTCAGTTACTCGTCCTGCCATCTCACTGCGTGTGCGTAGTACATCGTATCTCGCCAAATGTTATCGTTGTTTATGGGGGAAATAGTTTTCACTTAACGCGTTTTTTCACTTCACGCGGAACTTTATATGGAACGCATCTACCGTGTTTAAAGAGTGACTGCATATCCCGACAGTGCACCGTGCCGTACTCACGCACGCCAGCGTTGTTCACAAGGCAGTCGATGCGGCCGTATTTCTGAACCGTCACATCGATCAGGTTCTAAAGAGTCAGGCACACACGCATGCATGCGTACGTACGCATTACCACCGTCACCATGACTGAATTAGCGTGGATGGCTGCGTATGGTGTGAAAGAAGTTCAACATACAGTGTGGGCACCCACAAACTCTTAAATGATAACTCATCGGTGCTTTTGCCATTAGCTTCTTAAGCCAGTGGTGAAGCCAGTGGTGGAATAGAAGTTCCACGTTACTATGACAGAGCCCATTATGTTCATAGGACAACCACTGGTTAACTTACTATCCAGTGGAAATTATTTTATTGAGGTCATAGGCATGATGAACCAAGTTAACCCTTGAGCAGAATTTTAATTCACAAACTTCCGGATGCAGCTGTGGGGGGCGTTATTTTGACCATACTTCACCACGCTGGTCAAAGTGGGGACTGGTGAAGGCAAGTTGCGCAGACAGACATTGGAGAATATGCAAGAATGGAGATTGTTGAGTGTAATTACTATTTCACTGCATGATAATGCATCGATAATAATTAACATGCTAAAAATGATGATAAAAAAGGTAACATTTTTTTTTATATAAGTAAAACACTCATACAATAAGCCCGCTCAGTGTGATCATGGTTATCATGCCCTCTGGTGGTGTGCGCCGGTCATGTTACAGCAACAGGCCCCCATGGGAACGGAGGGTTTAATGACGACCCAGCCAACATTTTATAAACTCGAACAAACTGCTCCTTAATCAGGGAGGTGTATGGATTTCACAATTAATCAGGCGTTTATTTCAGCTTCAACCAATGGCTCGCCAGGAGAAGGCGGTCCAGCGAGTGGACGAATCGCCATCTGTTTAGTCCATCTGTGCCTGAGATAGAGCGTTGCCCCCTCGCGCAAAGGCGTGGGTTTTCTCCAGGTGCTCCGATTTCCTCCTTCCCACTTCTATCAAAATAATGAACACAACTCATAATTAATTGACTGAAAACATCTTAAAATAAACCCCCCCCCAATGCAGCAGCAGTAGCAGGACCCTCCTAAATACAACACCTTGTGGCTTTCCTTGATAAATAAGTGCATTATAATTATTATCATACCTGAGGAAAATCATATAATTATGTCAGCTATAATCAATCCACTGCTGAATGGATTCCCCCACCCCGCCCCCGCCCCCCCTCACCCCCGAAAGCCAACGCCACCCATCACGATCTCGCGATGGATCAATCCACCAGGCACCTCCGCACGAGCCGATTTCATCTCGCTCCATCTCCTCAGCTGACGTCCTTTCGGGACGCGTTCCCTTCATTGACTCTGCCGCTCCGTTATTTTATTCCTGATCGTCGTCGTCCATAGTCGCATTTGCATTACTCTCGGTAAGTGTTTGTACAGTCTGTTCTCCTGCAACGTGTTTTTATTTTTGTCGAAACGCGTATTGGATATAACGCGGTGACCGTATTAGGGAACATGTCTCGTTTTTTATAAAACGGATGAAAAAATTGGATATAACCTGATCGAGTGAACAGAACTACGCCGCGCTCGGTTTGAATAAGCGGTCGCACGGCTGCCTCGGCGTAGCATCGCACAAGGCTTTGGGATGCTGCTGGATGCTTCTTGATGCTACCCACGCGCCTCAAGTCCTTGTTCAGCCCGCGTACGCATCTCACGCGTTATCGCGGCCTGCGCTGTACCCCATGTTGCATACTGTTCATGAAAACGCGATGTTTTTTGTTCTGCAGGAACGCAACTACGACCGCGTTATCGGAGAAGGGACTGTACGTTAAAAAGCAGAGGGACAATGAGGAGCTGTTGACCCAACATGCACCAGAGTACACGGGAAACAGAAACAGGACGGCACAGGTGCACAGCCTGTCACGACAAATCGCGAGGTCACTGCATTAGCAGCAGCAGCAGCGACAGAGACAAATGGCACAGGGTACACCTGTGACAACAGCCCTTAAGAAAACATCCGTGTGAAGGGGTGAACTATACATATCCATATCTTGTCGTTCAGTCCCTGATGTTGGATAATAAAGAATCAGTGTGATCGATAACAAACAGCCCCGGGGAGAGGGGTGAATCACTGCGTGCCAGGAAATAAATACACTCAAGCCTTTAATCTGGTGAAATCTCTCTCCTGCACAGCCAATTTCCAAACAAATCCCCAAATTGACAAGATAATCCGTGTGTCGCCACGAGTTCCAAACAATATGCAAACATGCGTAAGAAAAGCACGCAGCCACGACTTGGGCATTATGCATAAAACCATCATCGTTTCCTGAAGAAGTGCATTGTGGTCCTCTTGGCTTCGGACACCATCAAAACGAATTTGAGCAAAATTTGACCGACCGACAGCAGCAGTGGTGAAATGATAGACGCAACTGTGTGGATTGTTTTCGTCATCATTCGGACTCATCAGCGTAGCACAGTGACCAATGGTCACTGCCACAGAGTCCGCATCACCAAAACCGGCTGCTCGTTTCACCGCAGAGTCCGCTTTTTTGTTAGTTGGAAGGCTCAGATGAAGTGCGACCGTGACGAACAATATAAACAGGCGGCAAAAAACATCGTGCAATACGCAATAAGCCTACGAGTAAAAACCCGCGGCATCTTAAGACGCACCTTTATTTGCTCCTCTTTTGTGACGTCACACGCCACGTAGAAGGCTTCGCCTGGGCCCACACTGTTGAGTTCGGCCTCCAAAGCATTGCCTGCCCCGACTGGAACACATACACAAACGCACGCACACGTACCTGGACTGAAAACAAAGATCCCTCGTGTTGAGTACATAGACTGTTACCCTTATATAAGTAAGCAGCTATTAAGGCCTGCATGGCAAGGAGGTGGCGTGTTAAGCACCAAGCCCAGCCGTTGTCAGCGTCACTCCTCTGCCCTCGGTTGTTGTTGGAGGGCGACTGCCTTCAAATGCCCAGTAGTGTCCTTCATGAGCCTCCTCTACCACAGAGGTCGATTTTGACACCGCTGTTATCAGCTATTGGCCAAAAACAAGCTGCTTGGGCATGTGAGAGCTGGACAACTGCGCTCGATGAATCCAGTCAACACAGGGATTGTGGTCAGATATTTCAATGATCTGTGATCTTATCACACACGATCCAGTCTGGTTAAACCTACGATGGATTTTCGGGCAGAATATGTCAAGCGTTTAAAGGGGGTCTATGTTTTGCAAGCATCGGGAAGACATGCCATAACTCACACTTTACAGTGATCTCCCGTGTAGCCTGAACAGACTGTTGGGGCAAGTGCTGTTAGCTAGCAGCACCTATGAAGGCCCGGCACGGCACACAAAGGGGGTGGGTGGCCAACACCACGCCATACGCATATACACGGCCAGTGTATGGATCACACATGATTTCTCCAAAAAGTGGCATTGAGGGCCAAAATAGCTTCACAAATGAGACTAGAATGTTTTCCGTCTTAAACGATTTTAAACTTGATGTCACCTGCCTAAATTACTGTGTCTATGCTATTATTTGAGACGAGCCATTTGCCCGTCCAAGGACGGGTGTATTGAAGTAAATCTGAAAATTGCAAGCGAAAAGCAGAGCGCGACGTGATATTCACTGCATTAATTCGTTGTGCAATTTGTAAGGCCGCGGTGACACAGACCTATTTCATTTAAAGGTTATAATCCCTTGTTCATCATGACGTCCTTTTTACTTCTATGCCTCAACAGCTTTACGGAGATCACGTGACGTGAGGGTTCTGCCTTTGTAGTGAGGGTTGTCAGTTGACGCCGAGGAGGGGGGAGGAGGCGCCTCGCCCCCCCCATGTGGAGTGACGTCACCCGTTAATTATTATTAATGGAGGGGGGGTATACATTTGGAGGACGTCACCTGTTCATGATTATTAATGAGGGGGGGGTCCATGTGGAGGACGTAACCTGTTCATGATTATTAATGAGGGGGGCTGGTCGACGTGGAGTGATGTCACGCGCGGGACACACAGACATTCTTGGCTCATTATAGTAGTAAATAGTTTTCATGAATTGAATCAGTGATCTCTGGATTGCAAGGCCAGTGTGCTAACCATTACCCCTATATATCAGTCGTGGTAGGAGCAGTGTGATGGTGATGATATACTGACCGTCCTTTGCACAAAATACAACCTTGGCACCTTGCGAAACTGTAAAAAATAAAATAAAATAATTAACAACAAAATGAGACCGTTATCATTCAAATACTTTTAAAATACCCATACTTCTGAAAGAGGTTTTTGTCGATGCGAGAATGTCTACATAACTACTATTATTTTACCAGGTAAGGCCCACTGAGCTATTTGGAGTATATTTAGCTCTTTTTCAGAAGCGACCTGGCCACAAATGATAACTCAACTAAGTGGTTTATCATGTGAAAATGTATAGCAGCCAAATACTCTAAACGCATGATGTCGATTCTAAATGTGGAGGGAAAACCGGAGGACCCGAGGAAAGATCCATGCGACAACGGGGAGAACACGCAAACTCTAAATACACAGGCGTCAGGGTCGGGATTGAACCCACGACCTCCTGTATACCAGGCGAGATCATTAACATCTCACGACCGTGGCGCCCTACATGTAATGAAGGCCATTCCACAAGCTCTGGAGAAAATTGTGTGACAGTTCAACATTTGCCCAGTTATATTTAAACTAAGAGAGCAGACAAAATGAGTTGAGACCAGAAAACACCTCACCTAGGTGGACTTTGCAACTCAACGTATGTGAAAATAATGAAAATTCTAAAACAAAATCAGTCACGTGATCAGGACGAGGGTATGTGGACTCCAACGCAGATAGAAAAAGTAATATAGCCGTGGTTGTTTAACCGTTATTGGAAGGTTCGTTATTTTTTAAAACATGTTTAAAGGTCAACGCTTGAAGTTTTACCTTGCCTTTAGGCTAACTTTGAATCCATGTCACAGAAACAAGTTAATGTGCAACGCCAGTAACTGTGAATTACAAATGCACAAGAAACAGAATGGTGAAAATGTTATCTGGTGTGCGTGCAGCGACTGGAGTTTGGTTTTGACAAGAGATAGAAGCAATTTATGGATGTGCGGAAATGTCAAAATACTGTAGTTCAGATGCAGATGATTCTAAAATGATGAAAATGGCAATAATTTACAGCTCTTAATCAATCTACTGCCCCATGCAGAGCCTCTTCTCACGATATCATTTGCGGGGGGCAGTTTGCCTATACTTCACCGCGCTGGTCAGTGATGGGTGGTGAATGGGGCACCCTGGACCAGATGTTAAACCGTGCCGAAAAATGGAATTCAGGCCGCTGGATTCATGGTGCACCGTGCTAACCGCTTGGCAGAAGAACATTGGGGACGCGAAGGTGAGACAGACACAGAGGTGCGAGGCAGCCGACCTGTGAATGCTGGGCCGTTGCCAAACCTCAAAATACAGCAGCCATCCTCCATTACTGTCTCATGATAATTATTTCAATTGCATTTTCTGATTATTATATTTTTTTCCGCCTGAGGACAACTGCTTGTGTTGCGATCGAAACGTCGTGATTTATTTTATTTTATACCTACGTGACTTTACCGAAAGAACCAAAGAGTATGGATTTGACGTTGTTGTTGTTCATTTCCCCTGTGGCTGGCCTCCCAGATCCTCATCGGGCCGTTCCACGCAATCGCAGAGTATTTTGCAACCGCCATCTCTTGGCAGCGTTGGGGAGGACGTGCCAAGTGAAAAACTCTACAGGGTCTCTCCTCTGCTAACGAACGAGTTAGGTTCCAGAGGTGTGTTCGTAAGTCTATTTGTTCGTAAGTCCAACTTTACTCCCGTCGTTTCCAAACATGTTGTACGGCGCTTTAAAGATGTATAATCTCCTGCAGATGTAGATGCCACTGCTTCTTCATGTTCTGCAGATGTAGATGCCACTGGTTCTTTACGTTCTTTAGATGTAGATGCCACTGGTTCTTCACGTTCTGCAGATGTAGATGCTACTGGTTCTTCACGTTCTGTAGATGTAGATGCCACTGGTTCTTCACGTTCTGGAGATATAGATGCCACTAGTTCTTCATGTTCTGCAGATGTAGATGCCACTTCTTCTTCACGTTCTGCAGATGTAGATGCCACTGGTTCTTCACGTTCTGCAGATGTAGATGCCACTGGTTCTTCACGTTCTGCAGATGTAGATGCCAATGGTTCTTCATGTTCTGGAGATGTAGATGCCAATGGTTCTTCACATTCTGCAGATTTAGATGCCACTGGTTCTTCACATTCTGCAGATTTAGATGCGACTGGTTCTTCACGTTCTGGAGATGTAGATGCCAATGGTTCTTCACATTCTGCAGATGTTGATGCCACTGGTTCTTCACGTTCTGCAGATGTAGATGCCACTGGTTCTTCACGTTCTGCAGATGTAGATGCCACTGGTTCTTCACGTTCTGCAGATGTAGATGCCACTGGTTCTTCACGTTCTGCAGATGTAGATGCCACTGGTTCTTCACGTTCTGTAGATGTAGATGCCACTGGTTCTTCACGTTCTGCAGATGTAGATGCCACTGGTTCTTCACGTTCTGCAGATGTAGATGCCACTGGTTCTTCACGTTCTGCAGATGTAGATGCCACTGGTTCTTCACGTTCTGCAGATGTAGATGCCACTGATTCTTCACGTTCTGCAGATGTAGATGCCACTGATTCTTCACGTTCTGCAGATGTAGATGCCACTGGTTCTTCACGTTCTGCAGATGTAGATGCCACTGGTTCTTCACGTTCTGCAGATGTAGATGCCACTGGTTCTTCACGTTCTGCAGATGTAGATGCCACTGGTTCTTCACGTTCTGCAGATGTAGATGCCACTGGTTCTTCACGTTCTGCAGATGTAGATGCCACTGGTTCTTCACGTTCTGCAGATGTAGATGCCACTGGTTCTTCACGTTCTGGAGATGTAGATGCCAATGGTTCTTCACATTCTGCAGATGCCACTGGTTCTTCACGTTCTGCAGATGTAGATGCCACTGGTTCTTCACGTTCTGCAGCTGTAGATGCCACTGGTTCTTCACGTTCTGCAGATGTAGATGCCACCACCGCCGTCTATTGCGCGGCGGTTGAACTTACAACTCTCGGTCCGAACAGGCAACTGGACATACGGGACAAGGTTTGTTCGCATCTCTGAAAGTTTGTAGGTCGAATGTTCATATGTAGAGGAGTCCCTGTCCTTCGTAAAAAAATACATATGATTTATTTTTAACGCAAACTCGCTTTGACATGCCGTGGCATTTAGGCCAAAAAAGATCAAATTCATCCTTTCAAAAACCAAGAACCAAAGGGCTGTAGTGTTCTACCCTCCATGGGCACGGAGGGAACCGGACTTACCAAACACGCGGACCGTGCCCTGACCGATGCCAGCGGTGCCTCCCGTGATGATCGCCACCTTGCCTCGGTACCGCAGCGCGCTCCGATCACCGGGCTCCATGGCAACGGGGCGGCGAAATGTCTGAGGGGCACACGCATTTTAGTTTCTGGGGGGCTACTAAAATCGTTGCGTTGACCGCACGCCCTTCACTCGCGTTGCTTCGAAACCCGCGCCTCTCGCTTTAGCCCACGCCTCGCCGCCGTTGTGTGTACGTGGGACTTCTTTCAACCGTGCTCATCGGAGGTGCGAACATCCCGCGCGCGGACAAACGAGCCTTAAACGGACTGTTGGGGCCAGTTTATGTTATTATTTCAGCAGCAAGGGCCCCCAAATGAGCTGTTCGGCTCTATTTTCATGGGCATCCGGCGACGGAACAGACGTTATACAGTACAGATGTTCGTTACAATCAAAGTGATGTTAGCGCGCATATATTTAAAGATGACACGACGCACGGAGTGGGTCGGTGGCAAACACCATTCCCGGCCGCCTTTGTCTCCCCAATGCACCAGGTGCCGTACTCATTTGAGGCTGAGCAGACCGAGGGAGGTCCAGGACCGGTTCAGGTGATTATCGCTGTCACTGGTGTCCCTGGTCGTGAGCGGGAATCGAACTCGGGTCGTCGGGTTCGTAGTGCAGTGCGCTAACCGCTCCTAGACCCCCCACTCCCCTCACACTTCCCTCACACTCCCTCCCCTCTCACACTCCCCTCTCACACTCCCTCCCCTCTCACACTCCTTTCTCACACTCCCCCCTCACACTTCCTCACACCCCCCCTCACACTCCCCCCCCCTCACACTCCCTCCCCCCCTCACACTTCCCCCCCTCACACCCCCCCTCACACTCCCTCCCCCCCCCCTCACTCCCCCCTCACACTCCCCCCCTCACCCCCCCCCTCACTCCCCCCCTTCACTCCCTCCTCACACTCCCCCCTCACACTCCCCCCTGACACTCCCCCCTCACACTCCCTGACACTCCCCCCTCACACTCCCTGACACTCCCCCCTCACACTCCCCCCCCCCCACACTCCCTCACACTCCCCCCTCACACTCCCTGACACTCCCCCCTCACACTCCCCCCTGACACTCCCTCACACTCCCTCCTCACACTCCCCCCCCACACTCCCTCACACTCCCCCCTCAGACTCCCTGACACTCCCCCCTCACACTCCCCCCTGACACTCCCTCACACTCCCCCCTTCACACTCCCCCCTGACACTCCCCCCTGACACTCCCCCCTCACACTCCCCCCTGACACTCCCCCCTCACACTCTCTCTCACACTCCCTGACACTCCCTCATACTCCCCCCTCACACTCCCTCACACTCCCTGACACTCCCTCACACTCCCCCCCTCACACTCTCTCATACTCCCCCCTCACACTCCCTGACACTCCCTCACACTCCCCCCTCACACTCCCTGACACTCCCTCACACTCCCTGACACTCCCTCACACTCCCCCCTCACACTCCCTCACACTCCCTGACACTCCCCCCTGACACTCCCTCACACTCCCCCCTCACACTCCCTGACACTCCCCCCTCACACTCCCTCCTCACACTCCCTGACACTCCCCCCTCACACTCCCCCCTCACACTCCCCCCTCACACTCCCTGACACTCCCCCCTCACACTCCCTGACACTCCCTCACACTTCCCCCTCACACTCCCTGACACTCCCTCACACTCCCTGACACTCTCCCCTCACACTCCCTGACACTCCCTCACACTCCCCCCTCACACTCCCCCCTCACACTCCCTGACACTCCCTGACACTCCCCCCTGACACTCCCTCACACTCCCCCCTCACACTCCCCCCTCACACTCCCCCCTCACACTCCCTGACACTCCCTGACACTCCCCCCTGACACTCCCTCACACCCCCCCCCCTCACACTCCCTGACACTCCCTGACACTCCCCCCTCACACTCTCCCCTCACACTCCCTCACACTCCCTGACACTCCCTGACACTCCCCCCTGACACTCCCTCACACTCCCCCCTCACACTCCCTGACACCCCCCCCTCACACTCCCTGACACTCCCTCACACTTCCCCCTCACACTCCCTGACACTCCCTCACACTCCCCCCTCACACTCCCTGACACTCTCCCCTCACACTCCCTGACACTCCCTCACACTCCCCCCTCACACTCCCTCACACTCCCTGACACTCCCTGACACTCCCCCCTGACACTCCCTCACACTCCCCCCTCACACTCCCCCCTCACACTCCCTCACACTCCCTGACACTCTCTGACACTCCCCCCTGACACTCCCTCACACCCCCCCCCCCCTGACACTCCCTGACACTCCCCCCTCACACTCCCTCACACTCCCTGACACTCCATGACACTCCCCCCTGACACTCCCTCACACTCCCCCCTGACACTCCCCCCTCACACTCCCTGACACTCCCTCACACTCCCCCCTCACACTCCCTGACACTCTCCCCTCACACTCCCCCCTCACACTCCCTGACACTCCCTCACACTGCCCCCTCACACTCCCTCACACTCCCTGACACTCCCTGACACTCCCCCCTGACACTCCCTCACACTCCTCCCCCCCACACTCCCTCACACTCCCCCCTCACACTCACTGACACTCTCCCCTCACACTCCCCCCTGACACTCCCTCACACTCCCTCCTCACACTCCCTCACACTCCCCCCTCACACTCCCCTCTCACACTCCCTCTCTCTCTCCTCACCCTCCGGCCTCTTCACGCCGCCTCCTCACGACCCCCGCGCGCTCTGTCGCTGTTGGCCGAGCCCCGTCCGCTGGGCCTCGCTTCCTCGTGGCCGCTGATTGGTCCGCGCCCGACTCGCTCGCTCCTCCTCCTTCCTCTAACTCGTTAATAAATAAAATATTTCGCGTTGTGTTTTTTTTTACATTGAAGAGGTTTCCACCCTCCTCCTCCTCTGCTTCTTCTTCTTCTTCTCCATCATTCGTACGGGACGATGGTGATGGCCACGGCTCAACAAACAAAGATAACAAGAAAAAGCCACGGTTTTTTTTTTTCCCCCCCCAATAAGGATTATTTCTGATTTAAAGCTTTCGTGCCTGCAGGGATTCATATTCTTGGTTCTTTCGGTAAAGTCACGTAGAAGGGAAACAATAAAATAATAAAAAAAAATATAAAACAATACAATTCTCACGACGTTTCGACTGCAACACAAGCAATCGAAACACACCTGCTGATGCGTTCACACCTGATGATGGTTGCTTGCGTTGCAGTCGAAACGTCGTGAGAATTTTATTGTTTTATATTTTTATTATTTTATTGTTTCCCTTCTACGTGACTTTACCGAAAGAACCAAGAATATGAATTATTTCATTTTTTAGAGCTTCGTTCGTGCAAACTGCATCCCACAACGCTGCCCATCAAGTAGCCAGTCCCTTACACAGCTGACACGAAGACCCCCCCCCCACTACTACGTGGTAAATAAATAAAAAACGTACGAGCCAGAGAAAAATACGCCTAACAAGAAAAAAATAATTACAGAAAATAAATCCGCTCGGTCTCCATAGCCCAGCACATGCAATGTGAATACGAGACGGTGATTGTCCTCAATAAATAACCGTCACGAAGCAGTTTCCGACCCCTGACCATGGCAGGTAACTTGATGCTGCTCGAATGGAACATTAAGACAACTCTCCAGTCGTAAGTGGTGGTGCGACTGTGGTCATCCAGGACAGACCGTGGTAGTGCAACGTGTAACGATGCTATAATGCCCCGATACACAAATACGAAGGAGACATCACAGCGATGATGATGATGATGCACTCCGCTGGTTATCTGGGCTTGACCACCTGAATGGAAAATTGTAGTTGCTGCTCTGCATCTATATCAGCCGCATGGAAGAAGAACATTAACTCAGCCCTGAAACCCATGAACTCAGCACTGAAGTCCATAGACTCAGCACTGCCCATGGACTCAGCACTGAAGTCCATGGACTCAGCACTGAAGTCCATAGACTCAGACTGAAGTCCGTAGACTCAGCACTGAAGTCCATAGACTCAGCACTGAAGTCCGTAGACTCAGCACTGCCCAAAGACTCAGCACTGAAGTCCATAGACTCAGCACTGCAGTCCATAGGATCACTGAAGTCCGTAGACTCAGCACTGAAGTCCATAGACTCAGCACTGAAGTCCATAGACTCAGCACTGCAGTCCATAGACTCAGCACTGCAGTCCATAGACTCAGCACTGAAGTCCATAGACTCAGCACTGAAGTCCATAGACTCAGCACTGAAGTCCATAGACTCAGCACTGAAGTGCATAGACTCAGCACTGAAGTCGATAGACTCAACACTGAAGTCCATAGACTCAGCACTGAAGTCCGTAGACTCAGCACTGCAGTCCATAGACTCAGCATTAAAGTCCGTAGACTCAGCACTGAAGTCCATAGACTCATCACGGAAGTCCATAGACTCAGCACTGAAGTCCGTAGACTCAGCACTGAAGTACATAGACTCAGCACTGAAGTCCGTAGACTCAGCACTGAAGTCCATAGACTCAGCACTGAAGTCCATAGACTCAACACTGAAGTCCATAGACTCAACACTGAAGTCCATAGACTCAACACTGAAGTCCATAGACTCAGCACTGAAGTCCATAGACTCAACACTGAAGTCCATAGACTCAACACTGAAGTCCATAGACTCATCACTGAAGTCCATAGACTCATCACTGCAGTCCGTAGACTCAGCACTGAAGTCCATAGACTCAGCACTGAAGTCCATAGACTCAGCACTGAAGTCCATAGACTCATCACTGAAGTCCATAGACTCAGCACTGAAGTCCATAGACTCAGCACTGCAGTCCATAGACTCAGCACTGAAGTCCATAGACTCAGCACTGAAGTCCATAGACTCAGCACTGAAGTCCGTAGACTCAGCACTGAAGTCCATAGACTCATCACTGCAGTCCGTAGACTCAGCACTGAAGTCCATAGACTCAGCACTGAAGTCCGTAGACTCAGCACTGAAGTCCATAGACTCAGCACTGAAGTCCATAGACTCAGCACTGCAGTCCATAGACTCAGCACTGCAGTCCATAGACTCAGCACTGAAGTCCATAGACTCAGCACTGAAGTCCATAGACTCAGCACTGAAGTCGATAGACTCAACACTGAAGTCCATAGACTCAGCACTGAAGTCCGTAGACTCAGCACTGAAGTCCATAGACTCAACACTGACGTCCGTAGACTCAGCACTGCAGTCCATAGACTCAGCATTAAAGTCCGTAGACTCAGCACTGAAGTCCATAGACTCATCACGGAAGTCCATAGACTCTGCACTGAAGTCCGTAGACTCAGCACTGAAGTACATAGACTCAGCACTGAAGTCCGTAGACTCAGCACTGAAGTCCATAGACTCAGCACTGAAGTCCATAGACTCAACACTGAAGTCCATAGACTCAACACTGAAGTCCATAGACTCAACACTGAAGTCCATAGACTCAGCACTGAAGTCCATAGACTCAACACTGAAGTCCATAGACTCAACACTGAAGTCCATAGACTCATCACTGCAGTCCGTAGACTCAGCACTGAAGTCCATAGACTCAGCACTGAAGTCCATAGACTCAGCACTGAAGTCCATAGACTCAACACTGAAGTCCATAGACTCAACACTGAAGTCCATAGACTCAACACTGAAGTCCATAGACTCAACACTGAAGTCCATAGACTCAGCACTGAAGTCCATAGACTCAACACTGAAGTCCATAGACTCATCACTGAAGTCCATAGACTCATCACTGCAGTCCGTAGACTCAGCACTGAAGTCCATAGACTCAGCACTGAAGTCCATAGACTCAGCACTGAAGTCCATAGACTCATCACTGAAGTCCATAGACTCAGCACTGAAGTCCATAGACTCAGCACTGCACTCCATAGACTCAGCACTGAAGTCCATAGACTCAGCACTGAAGTCCGTAGACTCAGCACTGAAGTCCATAGACTCATCACTGCAGTCCGTAGACTCAGCACTGAAGTCCATAGACTCAGCACTGAAGTCCATAGACTCAGCACTGAAGGTATAACGACGCAATAATTCCAGATCCACAGATACGAAGGAGACGTCACAGCGAATATGATACACTGCTACTCCGCTGTTCGTCACGCGGTTTATCTGTGCTTGACCACCTTAACGTGAAATCGTAGTTGCTGCTCTTCATCTACAGTTGAATGGCGACTTCTCTACACCAATTCACAACAAAAACAGCAACAACCGCCACCATTCGCCACTTCGTGACGGGAACGTCACCACGGCGCTTGTGCCAGGCTAGGTGCCACTAACCCACTGGCATCATCGCACCTCCGTTTACCACGGGTCGGCTACGTACGGTGCGAAAGAAGTTCAGCGTACAGGACGCACGTAACGCTCCGTTGCACGGTTGCTCACTGCCCTGCGAGAGAGAAACAAATGCCAAGGCAACGTCGAGCCAACGTTGACACGTGGCCGGAGCTCGTCGGGCCGAGGTCGCTTACAACTGCTGTGGTGTTCTTTGGGTCTTTCGGTAAAGTCACGTAGATAAGTTCAAAGAAAATAACCAATCTACGTGAAATTTTTACTTAAAACTTTCGTGACTGCAGGAATTCATATTCTTGGTTCTTTCGGTAAAGTAACGTAGATATAAAATAAAAAATAATCAAAAAATAAATTTTTAATACATTTAAAATAATAAAAGCAAAAAACCCACAATAAAAATTGTAAAAAATTAAATTTAAATAAACTGAAAATAATAAAAGCAAAAAACCCACGACGTTTCGATCGCAACACAAGCGGTGTTCATCAGGCGGAGAGAAAAAAAAGACCCAAAGAATATGAATTCCTGCAGTCACGAAAGCTTTAAGTCAAGATTTAACGGTCGTGTTGTTACGACGTTGCCCAACGTTGCGAGAGAGACAGTGATGGCCGAGGTCTCTTCGGGTCTCACGCAAAAAAACCACACAAGTTCTCCACAACAGGGCCTGTCGATAATCAATAGGCCTCGGGGCCACCCAGCGTGGCATTCTGCTACGAACAAAGAACACACAAAAATTAACCTGTGGACTTTAAAACGTGCTGCTGCTGCTGCTGCATCCCCTCCATCCCCTTCCTCCACATTTGAAGAGCGATTCACGTTTGGTTGTTGATGGGCATCCGGCAATGCGAGCCCGCACGATTTAAAGTGGTCGTGGGGACAAAGGCGGCCGGACGTGGTTGCTGGCCACCAACTCCTCCACCCCCTCCCCTCCCTCCTCGTGTGGTGTTCCGGCCTTCATAGGTGCTACGAGTATCTGAACCGGTCCTGGGTCTACCTTTAGGTCAACTGAGCCTCAAACGTGTACCTGGTGCGGTGTACAAAAAAAAAACATCGCCACATCGCGTGGTGCTGGTCACCCAACCCCTCGTGTACCCGTGCCAGCCTTCATAGGTGATCGCTAGCAACACTTGCCTCAACAGTTTGTTCAGACAACACGGGGGATCTTTTTTTGTCTTTGTGTGAACGTATGCATCATCCGGAGTCTTAGCATCAAACTATCGTGCCGCTGGCTTCTCAACTCGCAGTGGGATGGCAGAGTTATACCCACTACTATAATCACCCAGGAATGTCTGTCCTTAACGCTCGTGACGTCACTCCACATCGACCAGGCCCCCCCCCCCCGCTCATTAATATTCATGAGCAGGTGACGTCCTCCAAATGGACACTCCCCCACCCCTCCTAATTAATAAGCATGAGCGGGTGACGTCACTCAATATGGAGTACTCCCCACCCCTCACTAATAATCATGCGCAAGTGACGTCACTCCACATCGAACAGCCCCCTCATTAATAATCATGATAAGGTGATGTCCTCAAAATGGACACCCCCTCCATTCATAATAATTAGCGGCTGACGTCACTCCACATGGGGGGGGGGCGAGGCGCCTCCTCCCCCCTCCTCGGCGTCAACTGACGACCCTCACTACAATGGCAGAACCCTCACGTCACGTGATCTCCGTAACGCTGTTGTTGAGACATCAAAGTAAAAAGGACGTCATGATGAACAAGGGATTATAACCTTTAAATGAAATAGGTCTGTGTCACCGCGGCCTTACAAATTGCACAACGAATTAATGCAGTGAATATCACGTCGCGCTCTGCCTTTCGCTTGCAAGTTTTAGATTTACTGCAATACACCCATCCTGAGAAGGGCAAAAGTCTGGTTGTTATACTAATGCCTAAATTACTAAAGTTGTATTTTGTTTTTACCAGGTAAGGTCCACTGAGCTATATAGCTCTTTCATTCAGAAGCGACCTGGCCACAAATGATAGCTCAACGAAGTGGCCCATCATGTGGAAATGTATAGCAGCCAAATACTGTAAACGTGTTTTCTAAATGTGGAACAAAAAAAACCGGAGGGCCCACAGAAAAATCCACGCGACCACGGGGAGAGACAGAGACAACTCCAAATATACAGCAGCAGGCGTCAGGATCGGGAATTGAACTTACGCCCTCCTGTATACCAAGCGAGGTAGTTAACATCTCTCCACCGTGACCCCCATAATGAATGTACAGCATAGTGGGATGCAGTTAGCATGAATGACGCTTAACACGTAGGCTTTCGCGACCATAATAAACGTTTTTGGGTTCGATCGCGTTATTTATAAATGTGTCGTAACCCTCCACCACCCGACACGGCCAATCAGTAAAAATGTGACGTTGACAAAAGACAAATAGTTCACTACTTTAGCCCACCGGTGTGTTGAAGAGTGAATCCACAACATTTACAGTTTTTGAGTACGACGTTTCGCTGGTAATTACATCCAGCATCATCGGGCAATTCACCAGAATGGTTCTTTGTCAACGTGACACATTTTTTGCTGATTGGCTGTGTAGGGTGGTAGAGGGTTACGACACATTCATAAACAACGCGATCTAACCCCAAAACGTTTATTATAAATGAATGACGCTACATAATCAGAAATCATTAATAATTTCATTCCGATTTATGTTTTATACTCCAACATGTTTATTTGCCAATATTGCTCACACATATAGTGAATTGAAATTTATGCAGTGACATAACCGTCTGAACGACGCCTCGTTGGATGATTCGTGTACTTTAATCGTGCGGATCAACAAGCGGACACTCCCGACCCTCCATTTGGGATGTTCACGTGCACGCGCGCCACGTGTCCACCTGAAATAACAGCGTCCACGTTATTTTGTGAACGCACGGGGTAAGCTGGACGGATTGTACCAACAAGATCCTCAGCCAACGTGGCGGGGGGGGGGAGCATTGGATGGTAGGAAGAGGTGGGGGGGGCGGTGGTTCTTTTTTTTTCCTGCGGTCTCCGTCACCCGCTCTGCTCGTGAGATAATGGTACCGTCCATCAATTGTGCAGCTACGTGAAATTCATTCGGGGGCCAAATTTCTTTTACCGGGGGTGAGACGACGCTGGGCCTCCTGTCCTTTAGAATGCGCCCTCATACGCGAGGAGGACGTGGGTGCAATCTGTGACCGCGCCAAAATGGTTCGCTTCATTCCTTTGGGCACAGCTATTATTTGTGCTTATTTAAATTGAAACAATACGTTCGAGCCAATTGTAATTTTTGAATTCGCGTATTCATTCATCGGGCAAATGGACAGCCTCGGGGCCGGACGCAATCTGGCCTACAGTCGGTGGACCTACAACAGGTAAGCATCGTGCCACACACGCTTGCCCGTGTTGTTACGCTTCGCCCTAGAATCGCCGGCGAATTCATTGAACAATCGCGCGCGCCGTGCGTCCAACGCGCGTTCGCTCGCCGAGCGGCGACGCGAACGCGTGCCTCGCGGGGCACCGCTTGCAGGATTTCGGCACGTGGAGTGTGTCCCCGCGGTGAGATGCTGTTAGATTAAGAGCAAGCGGACGCGTATGGGCGCCTAAATGTGTCTAAACGGTCGTGGCGTGCGTTTCATGATCGTCCGATTCACAGTTGGCGTCAATGAATAGTCGCCAACTTCATAGGCTCGCCACCACCACCATCATCATCACCACCGACAACAAAGATACCCCCTATAGTCTGTATCAGACTGTTGGGACAAGTGCTGTTAGCGAGCACCTATGAAGGCTGGCACGGTACACGAAGGGGGTGGGTGGCAAGCATCACGCCCGGCCGCCTTTGTCTCCCTAGTGGCGATGTTTAACACATCGCACCAGGTACTCATTTGAGGCTGGGTCGTCCTAGATAATCGTCACTCGTGTTGACCGTTCGCGCAGCGCGCTAACCGCTACACTACCGCTCCCCTATACACACGCACCCTGCTGCACGCACGTTCCTTACAAGCACGCACCCTGCAGCACACACGCATCCGGCACACACGCACCCTGCAGCACACACGCATCCGGCACACACGCACCCTGCTGCACTCACGCAGCTGGGTCGACCTAGGGATTAGCCCCAGGACCGATTCATATAATCGTCACTGGTGCCGGTTGGCCGTGAGCGGGAATCGAACCCGGTTCGCCGGGTTTCGTAGCGGACTGGCGCTCTAACCGCTCCTCACCATCCACCACCACCACCACCACCACGATCATCACCACAGAGACACAAAGGTCCCCCGTATAGCCTTAACAGACACGTCTGGGGCAAGTGCCGTTAGCGAGCAGCACCTATGATCATCGTCATCATCACCGCCGCCGCCGCCGCCGTCGTCGTCACCGTCAGAACGTTCACCGCCATCTGTGCGATCCACGAGCGACCACCCCGTGGCTGAGCCCAGTGAAGCGGTGTTTGACGCGGCCCGGCTCACCGGCACCACCACCACCACCACCCCACCACCACCACCTCCACCCCACGGTGTAGATTCGCGGCCGGGCCGCACGGACAGCGACTGAGAAAGCCGCGGTGACGTCAGCCCCGCGAGGTGCAATGCTTTGCACATCGCCGAAGCGAATTCGCAGCAACCACAACGGTCCACCACCACCCCCCTCCCCTCCTTCCTCCGCACTTGAGCGCGTGCGTGCGTGCAGCAGCGTGCGTGTGTGCAGCAGGATGCGTCTATGTAGCAGGGTAGCGTGTGTGTGTGAGTGCAGCATCAGCAGCGTGCGCGTGCAGCTGCGTGCGTGTGTGCACCAGGATACGTCTGTGTAGCAGGGTGCGTGTGTGCCGGGTGCGTGAGTGCAGCAGGGTGCGTGTGTGCAGCAGGATGCGTCTGTGTAGCAGGGTAGCGTGTGTGTGAGTGCAGCAGCAGCGTGCGCTTGGGTGCAGCAGCGTGCGTGGGTGCAGCAGGGTGCGTCTGTGTGGCAGGGTGCGTGTGTGCCGGGTGCGTGAGTGCAGCAGGGTGCGTGTGTGCAGCAGGATGCGTCTGTGTAGCAGGGTAGCGTGTGTGTGAGTGCAGCAGCAGCGTGCGCGTGGGTGCAGCAGCGTGCGTGGGTGCAGCAGGATGCGTCTGTGTGGCAGGGTGCGTGTGTGCCGGGTGCGTGAGTGCAGCAGGGTGCGTGTCTGCCGGATGCGTGTGTGCTGCAGGGTGCGTGCTTGTAAGGAACGTGTGTGCGGCAGGGTGCGTGTGTATAGGGGAGCGGTAGTGTAGCGGTTAGCGCGCTGCGCGAACGGTCAACACGAGTGACGATTATCTAGGACGACCCAGCCTCAAATGAGTACCTGGCGCGGTGTGTAGTAAACGTTGCCAACTAGGGAGACAAAGGCGGCCGGGCGTGGTGCTGGCCACCCACCCCTTCGTGTGCCGTGCTGGCCGTCATAGGTGCTCGCAAACAGCACTTGCCTTAACAGTCTGTTCAGGGCTATACGGGGGATCTTTGTCTTTGTGTTGTGTGCAGCAGGGTGCGTGATCCTGGCCACCCACCCCTTCGTGTGCCGTGCTGGCCGTCATAGGTGCTCGCTAACAGCACTTGTCCCAGAAGTCGGTTAATGCTATGCGGGGGATCTTTGTCTTTGTTACACATATGCATGCCTTGCTGTGTGTGTTACATACACATCGCTGTGTATGTGAGTGGACGGCATGCGAACTTGTAAATGAGACAACTCATCGTGGCGAGATGTTAACTCCCTCGCCTGGTATGTCGGAGGTCGTGGGATTCCAACCCTGATACCTGTTGTATATTTGGAGTTTTCGTGTCTCTCTCTCTCACCCCGTGGTCGCGTGATTTTTTTTCCGGGCCCTCCGGTTTTGCCCTCCACATTTAGAAACACGCGTTTCGAATGTCTGGCTGCTGTACATTTCCACGTGACAAGCCACTTCGTTGAGTTATCATTTGGTAAAGCTCAGAGGGCCTTACCTGGTAAAATAAAACATAGTTTATAGTTTACACCGGGGAAATATGTGTAGGCATTCAGCCTGAGTACATTATTACAAAAAATACGATGGTGATGGCGACTCTCCGACTCGAGGACTGGAATGTACGCAGGCTCTTCAGGAGCTGCTGATGGGGTTTTTGTTGTTGTTGCATAGATCGTTTCATCGTCTGAACATCGCCTCTAATTGCAAAACCACCCAGCAATGCTGCTCCCCCGATCTCGTCAAGTCTCAGAGGCTAAGCAGACTCTGATGAGCCTGGATTGCGCTCGGATGAGCTGCCGTCCAAATGCGTGAATCGGACGACTGCTGTGGAGGCTGCTGGTCGGGGCCGATGATGTCGGCCGAAAGGGAAGAGCAGAATAGTCCAACGTTGTAGCTGTGCTGTGCTCTAACGCAGGGGTTCTTCTCCTTAACCTGGGGGTGCGAGATGATGACACATTTCCTGGGGGTGTGCGAGACATGGGCCAGATTTTGTTTGTTAGGCGGTGAATCATCGAAAGCACAAATTGAGCACGGGCGCGTAAGTACAACTTGCTTTATTTCTATTTAAAGCTTTCGTGACTGCAAGGATTCATCTTCCTTGGTTCTTTCGGCAAAGTCATTCTACGTGATTTTACCGAAAGAACCAAAGAAGATTACTTTATTTCACCAAACCCCTTTGTAGTTATTAACATTATACATTGTTTTACAATTAAGAACCAAAGGGGTGCGAGGCTGCAGCTAAGAACGTCTATGCTTCCCGTCTTCATTAACACCCCCCCACTGACCAGCGAGGTGAAATATGGTCAAATAGTCCCCAACGACCAGCTCGACTGTGGGAAATCCCTCATTCGGCAGTGGATGGCCCCACACACACACAAAAAAAGGCCGTGCGTGTAAAATGTCATGAGGCCTGTGTGTCTCGGGAGACGATTCATTTGCGCCTTGCGTGGTTCCGCTGTGGGGGTTTGCAAGCGCCTAGAATGACTTAGTCCAATTCTTGAGTGGCAATCCTTGCCACAGCAATTGCAAGTGAATTATGGTGACCGAGCCAGAGGTGTTTGTAAAGCGTTTTTAAAAAAAAAAGTATTTTTAAATATTTATATTATCTACGAAGCTCACGCTTGATCTGCCGCTCGGTGTGTCCTTTTCTCCTCGCCTCTCCTGAGGCCTGTAAAATGTAAATATCGTATTATATACATTGCATTCCTTTGGGAAATATTACAAATTGTGGTTTAGATTCCTTTGTTCTGTGTTGTTTTTACTTCGGAATTCGTTTTGCTCGTCCGATTTAAACCCAGGCATATCTTGAAAAAGCGTGGTCATGGAACGAACCCAAGGTGTTATTGGGTTTAAGTGACCAAGACGACTGGAAAATGCACCACCTGCACTCCCCACTGTACCACATTGTTGTGTTTTTATCCGCCCAGCGCTCCGCTCGTTGTTGTGAGCGTTGATCCTCTGCCCTACGTTGTTGCTGGAGGGCGACTGCCTCCAACTGCCCAGTAGCAGCAGCAGCAGCGTCCTTCACGAACCTCCTCCACAGAGGTCGAACTTAACACCTCTGCCGCCAGTCATCGGCAAGTCCACTCAGCTCCAATCCTCACGTAACACGTCAAGCCACCTCTCTTTTTTTTCGCTTGTTCTGTGCCGGTTTAGCCCCCCCCCCCACCCACCCACCTCCCCCTTATTTCCAACAAACAAAAACCGCTTAAGCATATGGTGGTGGCTGGCCTGCCAGAGGCGCTCGCTGGAGGGACTGTGTCCAGACCATTCAAGGATCTGTGAGTTCCTCATGCAATCCGGTCTGGTTACACCCAGGATGGATCGCAGGCAGGGCCGGCCTGAACGCTCCAAGCCGATGTAGGGTGTTCCTGTAAAGGGGCACAAGTTTTGGCAAAAAGCACGGAGAAGGGAGGGCCTCACCGTGGCCGAGAACACCCTGAGCTTCGTATGGAGTGATAAGCCAGGGAGCTGCCACACTGCGTTAAGCAGATACAGTACACATTTAACCCGCACGTACGATGCGCATATCCATCCCCCACACCCTATAAGCCTTAACAGACAGTTGGAGCAAGTGCTGTTAGTGAGCACCTATGAAGGCCGGAACGGCACACGAGGGGATGTGTGGCCAGCACCTCGCCCCGCCGCCTTTGTATCCCTAGCGGCGATGTTTACACACCGCAGCAGGTACTCGTTCGAGGCCGAGTCAACCTAGGTGATGTCCAGGATCGATTCAGATAATCGTCACTGAACGGGAATTGAACTCGGGTAGCTGGGTTCGTAGCACAGCGCGCTAACCGTAGCACCACCGCTCCCCACGATGCGCACACACGGACACCAGCACAGGTTACACTGAACGACGCATTGGCTCGTCCCCATCCGTAGTAGATGGTTACCATGGCGACGGACCGTAGCTATGGGCGGTTACCATGCCAACAACCACTCGTCTCTCTCCCTCCATCTCCGTCCACCCCCCCACCGAGTGAGCATAACGCAACTTATCACCCATTATCGCGGCACAAGCCCACGGCTATCTTCGTCATCGAAATCGCTGCGGATGACAACGGATCGATGATATTCGTCCCACGTGTGTGGAGCTGTGTTAAAAATAAATATTTAAAAAAACCCCGTGCTGGAATGTTCAATTGAATCCATTCAGGCCCTCAGAGTGTGATCAGTTTCTGGAAGTCTTATTGATATAGGCTATGGGGAAAAAAATCACCGGGGATGCTAACGATCTCCATCAGATATCAAAAGCTAAGCAGGCGTTGAGCCCGGGTAAGTCCGAATGAGAATCAGAATCTTTATTTAGACTACTGCAGGAGGCCGAATCCGATGAGCTATGAAGCTCTTTTTTTCCACACAGATGTCCAGTATGGGCGGGGTCGGCGATTTACAGCAACAGCAACAACAATAAACCAGCAAACCACGATGCAAGGCGCTCGGATGGGTAGGCCAACGCGTGTGAACGGGTTGCCACAGGGGCTTGTATGTGGTGGCAGTGCAGCAAACTTCGATGGCTGTTACGCGACTCTGTCACGGCGTCTGCGCTGCCGGCCTTCACGAGTCCTGAGTCACCAGAGACAAGACAACAACGACAAAGTCCACGCAATCAACACATTCTCCTGCGGAGGGAGGAGCTGGTAGGAACGTTGGGTTGCTCGGTCAATGGGCCAGGGTCAACAACGGCGGCACCACCACGTGGTGTATTCCGCACAATATGCCCGACTGTGAGGGCGGGCACAAGCCGGCGTGAGTAGGTTAAACGTTGAGTTTTATAAGGGCACCACGGGGTGACCAGCCCCTCCCCCCCACCCAGCCCCTCCCCACCCTCCCCACCCAGCCCCTCCCCACCCTCCCCACCCAGCCCCTCCCCACCTTCCGCACCCAGCCCCTCCCTCCCCACCCAGCCCCTCCCCACCCTCCCCACCCCACCCAGCCCCACCCCTCCCACCCCACCCAGCCCCTCCCCACTCTCCCCACCCCACCCAGCCCCACCCCTCCCACCCCACCCAGCCCCTCCCCACCCTCCCCACCCCACCCAGCCCCACCCCTCCCACCCCACCCAGCCCCTCCCCACCCTCCCCACCCCACCCAGCCCCACCCCTCCCACCCCACCCAGCCCCTCCCCACCCAGCCCCTCCCCACCCAGCCCCTCCCCACCCTCCCCACCCCCACCCAGCCCCACCCCTCCCATTTTTGTATACACGACGGACGGACGGACACAATAATCCCCTGTGGGCTGGTGGTTTAGTAACCAGGAGGTTCCTACCGGTATGAACTCACAAACCCATCCGCTGTGCTCCTCTCTCCTGGCAGCTTCGCTTTGCCTGCATGAAAGGCATCGAAAGCGAGGGGACGCGGGAGGCACAAAACCGCGCCGTCGATCGATGCCCTCACGTTTTAAATCAATTTCACAAACGCGAAACGATGAATAGGTTCGTCACCCCGGGCTCTCCCAATCCACGTAACGGCTGCGCACCTCCCACACTCTCATCCCACGGGCACCCTTCTTCACACGCGTTGTTTTCACGACGAAGGGGCGGTGGTGGCTGTATGGTGGGTCACCGCGTGAATGTTGCTAAAACTCTCATCCCGTAGGCGTCGTCGATGAAGAGGTGCCATATGTATATACAGGGACTCCTCTACTTACGAACGAGTTAGGTTCGAGAGGTCTGTTCCAGTGACGTGCGGTGAGGTCAATGGCTGGGGAGGCACTGGCTAGTGTCAGAGCCAGATTCACACACTGAGGGGGGGGGGGCGTGGCCTCATGGATTGGGGCGTGGCCTCATTGAGGGGGCGTGTCCTCACTGAGGGGGGCGTGTTAGACACGTCCCCCTCAGTGAGGCAGATGTGATAGCTGCCTCCCCTGGTGCTTTTTCATTGCAGTTTCATGACGAGACCAGCGAGCCTAAATATCTTTATACACATACGTGAAATAAGTTACCTGGAGTATGGAAGGTGAGGACATGAAATGAAGGGGTCTACAAACATTACATTGGTGACATACTGAGATAGTAACAGGCACGCGCTTATCGCCTGCGTTCCATCCAGTTACTGAGGGGTTGCACAATCAGAGGGGAGGCTGAGCTCGTCGCTGCCTCACCTCTCGTCTCTTCCAGTATTTGTAGCGGAGCGCCGCAAATTTGGCGGTTTTGACTATAAAAATTTTTGGAATCGTACAGAAATGATATTTATAACACAGATCAGTGGAAAAATCTTAATATTTATTTTATTTGATTATTCTATTTTTTTACTTTTCGTAACAGCTATTTTCATTGGAGTATGACAGGTGAGGCTGTGCCTCCCCTGCCTCCCCTGACCACACGTCCCTGGTCTGTTCCTAAGTCCAATTTTACTACTGTCGATCCCAAACATGTTGTACGCCATGTATATTAAACACGGGGAGTGGCTTTAAAAATTGTATAATCTACTGTGAATGTAGATGGCACTGGTTCTTCATGTTCTGTAGATGCCACTGGTTCTTCACGTTCGGCAGATGTAGATGCCGCTGGTTCTTCACGTTCTGCAGATGTAGATGCCACCACCACCGCCATCTATTGCGCGGTGGTTGAACAGGCAACTGGACATACGGAGGGGTTTGTTCGTATCTCTGAAAGTCCGTAAGTCGAATATTCGTAAGTAGTGGTGTTCCTGTAGTTGTACTCTACTTCCACGCACCTTGCGCCTGTGACTCGCCACAGTCCCCAACCCGCAATGACCGAGCGTAGTCCAATACGGCCAATCAACCCCCCAACAAACCTTGCACAGTGTGGGGAAGCGGCCCTCATCCAGCAGTGGATAGACTGGGTGTCGGCAACCTGCGGCTTCGGAGCCGCGTGCGGTGTGGCTCTTTAAGGCACTTGCTCCGTGACCGTCACTTATTCAGGACCCACCACAGTCTCGTATTCACCACACAGTGCATGGCGGGGGAGGGGGGGGCTCTTGAAATAATGAGGATTTTTTGTTTGTTAACGGAATTCGTCACAAAACACCCGAAGGTGTCAAAATGTAGCAGCAACAGCAGCGGGAGCAGCAGCGGTGAAATCGCGTGTCCTCGAAACTGGGGGGGCTCGGGTAAGGGTGGCGAAAGGGGTGGGAGGGGGGGGTGGCCCGAGAGAGAGGTTGGTGGGTGAAGCCGGGAGGTTGGTAAACAGATGAACGGCAAAAGGCATTCACTGGGGGGCTCCTTTTGCTTGAGAGGGGCGGGGGGGGGGCATACACAGCCCACGCGTGATGGCCTCGACTGCTGTATGAAGTTGTTCCCCCTTCACCATCAATAACAACGTCGAAGCCCGTCAGTTTCAGCAGCTTACATCTGCTGCGGTTGTGCGTGTGCTGTCAAAATCAATCTGCCCGTTCGCCTGCCCAGAACCCAACTAACCGACCACAACGGGGCACGGGCGTGCAGCCATTTGCATCGGAATCAAAATGTTTGTTTAGACTTTGTGGGGGGGGGCGGGGGTGTGGGGGTGGGGGGAGTAAATCCGATGAGCTGCGAAGCTCGTTTATTGTTCATCTCTCACAGATGTACGATCGGGGCCGGGTTAGCGATTGCGCGGTGCAATAGGTTAACGCGGATCGAACAGCGCTGTGACGAATAGGGCAAAACCGCGACGGATATCGCGGTGGCGGTGATCGGCATCGCTGCAAGTGCAGTCCAGAGGTCGCCCCCTCCCCCACCCCCACCCCGCTTCGATCTTCCGGCACGGCGGCAGTAACAAGAATGGTGAAAGATTCTCAAATCCATCAACCCGAATCAAAACACCCAGCAAGGGCGCGCAAGATGTTAACTACAATCAGCCTCTTTGGTTGAGTCTATCAGCCTGTTTTGGTCTTCAAGTACCGTGTGAGTCGTCAGCTGAAACGTGCGAGATCCATGACCGGCCACGACACTTGGGATCTCATCAGCAGTCACGGTGGCGAGATGTTAACTACCTCGCCTGGTATACAGGAGGTCGTGGCTTCGATCCCGACCCTGAGGCCTGCTGTATATTTGGAGTTTGCGTGTCTCTCTCTCTCCCCGTGGTCGTGTGGATTTTTCTCCGGGTCCTCCGGTTTTCCCCTCCACATTTAGAATAAAAAAATCGCGCCTTTTAGGGTAGTTGGCTGCTGTAAATTCCCACGTGACGATGAGCCACTTCGTTGGGCTATCATTTATTGCCAGGCCGCTTCTGAATAAGAGTCATATATCAATAGACCTCTTTTGCCAGTACCAAAATGTAATAATAGGGTTTTTCCCCTTTTTTCTGGCAACAAAACTGAAACCTTTTTACAAGGATTCATGTCTGGTTAATCATTACTTTGATAGTGCATTGTCTTTGAGCTGTACGCCTTTTGGCGTCATCTGGTCGAGCACCAATTGGGTCGAGGCTCAAAAGAAAGCCGTCCCTTAGTGTGGACCAATCAGTTTAAAGGACAATGCATATATTATCATAGTATGTTTTTTTGTTTGCATTTTGACTGCAGGTATTGTGGTTAATGCAGTAACGTGAATCCTTGTAAAAAGGTTTCAGTTTTGTTGCCAGAAAAAAAGGGGAAAAACCCTATTATTAAGAGTCTCTGACTTGGTAAAATTATTTATTGGTCCAGCACAGTTGAGTGATCGGCAGGGATACATTGTGAGTCCAAACCTTTTCCAAGACGTCTTGGCTTGTATGGAAGAATCGGCCAAATTCCATCTTCAAGGGGCTCTCTCTAGCGGGAGTCTTTCTGCCAGCAGTGAGGTGAGCAGGCAATTGCAGGGCTGCGCTTTTACATTTGCTTTTACCTTTCCAAAGAGCAGATGGATATGTGTCTTGTCATTGTAGCTGGCTTGCCAGGAGAATGCAGGACAGCAAATTGCGGACTAATATAATGTGGTTTTTTTGTGGGATCGAGTGTTGTCCCCTCGCACGCTTCGGTGTGGTTTCCTCCCACGTGTGTACAAACCATCTTCATATATATAGACGACTGCAGATGTTGGGCAATCGCTGGTGGCGCCGGCTGACCGCCTTCCCTGCTGCCGTTCAACCTTTGTGTCTGTGGCTCCTCGGCGATTGTGAGAGCAGAATCATCAGAATATTTATTTATACCGGAGGTATCCGATGAGCTATACAGCTTTCGTCCCCCCCCCCACCCCACATGTCCAGTCGGAGGCATTTTGCACGTACGACAACGGGATATACAGCACCTCCGATTAGCATGGTTGGCCCCGTAACAGTGCGTAAGAAGTTCAACATACGGTAACATAAATGTCGTTGCCCAGCTGACGATTTGTCGTGTGGCGTGCCGGGAAGGGGGGGGGGGAGAGTTTGACAAGAGACGGAGGAGTGAGGCTATTGTCGAGTTTAGAGGAAGACGGAGAGAGATATAAATGGAGTGATGTGGACGGAGATGGAAGCGTTGAGTCGTCTTATTAGAGAAGCTGTGATATTGAAAATAAATGCAGTTAATCAGCCGTTTAGTTATATTTATTAGCAGGTCTTTACACAGACTTAAGAATATTTATGGGTTTCTGCACGTTTAATTATTTTCACTGATTGCAAGCCTTGGTTGTATTTAAAGTCGTGATTCGTGTACAAGTGCGAATTCAAACGTCATTAATTTCAACAAACGTTACTTTCATTCGTAATTTACTAAATTTGACATGCGTGCGCCTGTGCACGTGTGTGTGTGTGTGCACGTGTGTGTGTGTGTACGTGTGTGTGTGTACGTGTGTGTGTGCATGTGTGTGTACGTGTGTGTGTACGTGTGTGTGTGTACGTGTGTGTGTGCATGTGTGTGTACGTGTGTGTGTGTGTGTGCGCATGTGTGTGTACGTGTGTGTGTGCACGTGTGTGTGTGCGCATGTGTGTGTACATGTGTGTGTACTGTGTGTGTGCGTGTGTGCGCGTGCACGTGTGTGTGTGTGTGTACGTGTGCTTGTGTGTGTGTGTACGTGTGTGTGTGCAGCGTCATAGACGACGACAGTACCACCAGTGTACAATCACAGCGTCTCGACAAGAAGGTAAGGTTCACATCAGCAACAGTAGCAGCAGCAACGTCATCGCCCGTGATCGATCCACTGCTGGATGCACGCCTCCCAAAGCCATCAACTATCGCGCGGAATCCCGCAAAGCTACGATCCATAATATCGAACACCTTGCACACGAGCTGTTATCATCGCTCCATCTTCAAGCGGTCGTTGGGAATTCCACTGTTTAAAATCAGTCGGGAATCACTTTGGCATCCGGCCACATCCAATTCGTATTCTTGGTTCTTTGGGTAAAGCCCCCTCTGTTCTCTCTGCCTGATGAAGACCGCTTGTGTTGCGATCGAAACGTCGTGGGTTTTTTGCTTTTATTATTTTTAATTTAATTATATTTTATTATATTTTATTTTATATCTTCGTGACTTTACCGAAAGAACGAAGAACATGAACTCCTGCAGTCACGAAAATTTTAAGTCAAATTTTTACACATCCAATTCGCTTTATTTACGAGCTCATCAAACTGTAAGAGGCGTATAGGGTACAAAAAAATATCAATCTTATACTTTATTTAATTTGCAACAACCCCGAACGAGAAATGTGCCCTCCGGGGTTCTGGAGAACACCAGGAGAAGATTCCAGGCACGCGTTGACAACGATGGCGAACAAGTGGAGACTCTTTGACTTTTTGAAGCGATGAACATTACATTTGTTTTCATATTACAGTGTATTATCCGTTCTT
This sequence comes from Petromyzon marinus, assembly GCF_048934315.1. Lineage (NCBI taxonomy): Eukaryota > Metazoa > Chordata > Hyperoartia > Petromyzontiformes > Petromyzontidae > Petromyzon > Petromyzon marinus. The sequence continues at coordinate 7,579,244 of NC_133687.1, forward strand.
CTACATTAAAAACGATAGTCCCATGTAAGTGTTAACATTGTTTTGAAGCACCCTGTATTGGTCGCGAAAGTCTACGTGTTAAACTAAAATAATCTCTGACCTCCCGCAAATCACGTGATTTGTGTGGCCACGCCCACTCGGAATCCCTCCCCCTGCGAAAACAGACGCTGCTCCGTGCGGCTCAAATCTCCCTCTCTCGCCTCTCCTCTCACAGTCACCCTCTCATCCATGACATCTTGGCACGGCCATGCTTTCTCGCCATGGTGGTGAGATGTTAACTACCTCGCCTGGTATCCAGGATGTCGTGGGTTCGAGTTTGCGTGTCTCTCCGGTTTCTCCCTCCGCATTCGGAAACACGCATTTAGAGTATTTGGCTGATATAAATTACCACGTGATGAGTCACTTCGTTGAGCTATTATTTGTGGCCAGGTCGCTTCTGAAAAAGAGCTCATATATATAGCTCAGTGGGCCTTACCTGGTAAAATAAATTTTAAAAATAATTTATCCCCTCCTGTGCAGCGCTCCTTCTTTCTTCTCCCTGCCGCTCATCTTGAGCCGTGCCCTCTTCGTTCGCATCCTTTCCCTCAACGAAGTGGCGGCTTATCATCATCATCATCACGTGGAAGATAGAGCCGCCAAATACTCTAAACGCCTGATGTCGATTCTAAATTTGGAGGGGAAAAACCGGAGGACCCGGAGAAAAATTCACGCGATCACAGGAAGAAAGAGAGACACGGCCAACTCCAAATATATGCAGCAGGCGTCGGGGTCGGGATCGAACTCACATTTCAATTCACGTGTGTGTACTGGCCTTCATAGGTGCTGCTCACTAACAGCACTTGCCTCGCAACAGTCTGATGAAGGCTACACCGGGGGATATGTATCTTTGTGTTTGTACCGGCATTCGTGGGTGCTACTCGCTAACAGCACTTAGCCCCATACTCTTTGGTTCTATTGGGTAAAGTCACGTAGGTAAAAAATAACAAAAATCACGACGTTTCGGCCACAACACAAGCGGCCTTCATCAGGTGAAGGGACGAGACTGTCTGGAGGACAGCGCTGGAGTGAAAAAAGCCACGCTCAGATCACGACCTTTAAGCTGTGTGAGAAGAAACAAAGCGCCTTGACAAAGGAATTAGCATAGAATTTAGCATTGAAATGGCTGAGTGGTTAGCTTGTGACAGTCACAGAAATGGCTATATTAAAGTTAAAGCATACACATCCGCAAAGGCACCCCTTGACAAAAGGAAGCTAATCACTCAGCCATTTCAATGCTAAATTCTATGCTAATTCCTTTGTCAAGGCGCTTTGTTTCTTCTCACACAGCTTAATGGTCGTGATCTGAGCGTGGCTTTTTTCACTCCAGCGCTGTCCTCCAGACAGTCTCGTCCCTTCACCTGATGAAGGCCGCTTGTGTTGTGGCCCGAAACGTCGTGATTTTTGTTATTTTATTTTTTGTCACCTACGTGACTTTACCCAATAGAACCAAAGAGTATATGGATCCTTGCAGTCACGAAAGCTTTAAATCTAGAAGCACTTAGCCCCCGCATCAGCCTCATGAAGGCTACACGGGGGGTGTGTGGTGGTGGTGGTGGTGGTTGGTTGGTTGGGATCTTCGCCTTGCCCTCGTGTCCCGTGTGCAGCGCGCTCTGCTAGAGCATGCCCAGCGCAGGCGTCGCCACGACATGGTCACAGTGCAATCGACCGCCGACGCAAAGGCACCCGGCGGGAGCCGCGGCGTTGCGAGGGGCGCCCGCAAGCCGCAGCGGGCCGAGGAGCAGGCGCCGCTCGTCGACATCGTGAGCCAGCCGGCCGGTACGGCGGCGATTTGCCCTTCGTGTGTGTGTCTGTGTGTGTGTGTATGTGTGTGTATGTGTGTCTGTGTGTGTGTCTGTGTGTGTGTGTCTGTGTGTGTGTATGTGTGTGTGTGTGTCTGTGTGTGCGTGTCTGTGTGTGTATGTGCGTGTGTGTATGTGTGTGTCTGTGTGTGTGTCTGTGTGTGTGTGTCTGTGTGCGTGTCTGTTTGTATGTATGTGCGTGTGTGTCTGTCTGTGTGTGTGTGTCTGTGTGTATGTATGTGCGTGTGTCTGACTGTGTGTGTCTGTGTGTGTGTCTGTGTGTGTTTGTATGTGCGTGTGTCTGTGTGTGTGTCTGTGTGTGCGTGTATGTGCGTGTGTGTGTCTATGTGTGTGTGTCTGTGTGTGTATGTATGTGTGTGTATGTGTGTGTCTGTGTGTGTATGTGTCTGTGTGCGTGTCTGTTTGTGTGTGTATGTGCGTGTGTCTGTGTGTGTGTGTCTGTGTGTGTATGTGCATGTGTCTGTGCGTGTGTATGTGTGTGTATGTATGTGCGTGTGTGTGTCTGTCTGTGTGTGTGTGTCTGTGTCACTGTGTATGTGTGTGGTGGGGAGCGATAGTGTAGCGGTTAGCGTGCTGCACTATGAACCTGGCGACCCGGGTTCGATTCCCGCTCACGGCCAACACCAGTGACGATTATCTGAACCGGTACCCGGGCCTTCTCTAGGTCGACTCAGCCTCAAATGAGTTCCTGGTGCGGTGTGTAAACATTGCCACGAGGGAGACAAAGGCGGTCGGGCGTGGTGCTAGCCACCCACCCCCTCGTGTACCGTTCCAGCCTTAATAGGTGCTCGCTAACAGCACTTGCCCAATACAGTCTGTTAAGGCTATACGGGGGATCTTTGTCTTTGTTTTGTGTGCAGGGACTCCTCTACTTACGAACGAGTTATGTTCCTAGAGGTCTGTTCGTAAGTCGATTTGTTCGTAATTCCCAGCTTTACTCCTGTCGATTTCACACGTGCTGTACGGCGTGTGCACTAAACGCGCAAGCCACAGCAGTGTGATTGTGGCCATGGAACCCGAACTATGGACCCGTGTATAGCGGACCCACTATAGCCTGCTCTCCTTCAACGGAGGAGGAGGAGGAGAAATAGCCAATCCACACGAACTCTCTCTCTCTCTCTTTTATGTATGTTGAACTTCTTTCGCACCGTACATAGCCAACCGTGCTATGACATGAAGGGGGGGTGGAGAGAAGGGGGGTAGGGGGACAACTGCTCTGCATCACGTGATGCCGACAACACAGGTGTAATAAAGATGGGTGCGGAGGAAGTACGCCTCAGTCCATCGATGGCATCCACATTGGAACCCCTCTTGGCGACGGTCATTGGTTCCACGAAACCGGTCGTTAAGTGATTTGGTCGTTAAGCGACTTTAGGAGACTAGCTTTCTTTGCCCGTCCAAGGACGGGTGTACACTGCAGTAAATCCACCCACTCATGAATATTAATGAGCGGGGGGTGGGCCTCATGTAGAGTGACGTCACGCGGGGGGGGGGGTGGGCCAATGTGGGGGTACGTCACGCGCAGGACGGACAGACATTTCTGGGTGATTGGGTAATACACGTTAAAGGCTTCATTCGTTCCGATAGCATCGAAAGTTACCCCTTTTACACCTCAAAAAGTACTTTATGATATTTAAACAATGGATATTAATAAATAAAGATACTAACAACATTCTAAATACATAATATTAAAAGAAACATGGTTAATCAAAGCGTTAATTAATATTTCCCGTACCTACAACAGCCCATTGTTAACAGGGGAATGGTCAGTAAGCGAACACATTGGGCTCTATGGTAGCACTACACTTCTATACACTACACTATACACTACACTATACTACTATACACTACACTATACACTACTATACACTACACTACTATAACTACACTATACACTACTATACACTACACTATACTACTCTACACTACACTATACACTACACTATACTACTATACACTACACTATACACTACTATAACTACACTACTATAACTACACTATACACTACACTACTATACACTACACTACTATACACTACACTACTATACACTACTATACACTACACTACTATACACTACATTATACACTACACTACTATACACTACACTATACACTACACTACTATAACTACACTATACACTACGCACTACACTACTATACACTACACTACTATAACTACACTATACACAACACTACTATACAATACACTACTATACACTACTATACACTACACTACTATACACTACACTACTATACACTACTATACACTACACTACTATACACTACACTATACACTACGCTATACACTACACTATTATACACTACACTACTATATACTACACTATACACTACTATACACTACACTACTATATACTACACTACTATACACTACACTACTATACACTACACTATACACTACTATACACTACTATACACTACACTACTATACACTACTATACACTACACTATACACTACTATACACTACTATACACTACACTACTATACACTACTATACACTACACTATACACTACTATACACTACTATACACTACACTACTATACACTACTATACACTACACTACTATACACTACTATACACTACACTATACACTACACTATACACTACTATACACTACACTATACACTACTATACACTACACTACTATAACTACACTATACTACTATACACTACACTATACACTACTATACACTACACTATACACTACTATACACTACACTATACACTACTATACACGACACTACTATACACTACACTATACACTACTATACACTACACTATACACTACTATACACTACACTATACACTACTATACACGACACTACTATACACTACACTATACACTACTATGCACTACACTATACACTACTATACACTACACTATCCACAACACATTTGGCTCTATGGAGGCCCGTCGTTAAGCGACTTAGTCGTTAACAGGGGTGGTCGTCAAGAGGGCTTCTAATGTATTGGCGTACGAATGCCTCCCACACGTGACCGCTCCCAGCGCTCCTCTCGTCTCCGTTAAACTCACTCCGTCTCTTCAACACAGAGAGGGGTTGGGGGGCACGTGGTCATCGACAGATACGCATGGCAACCGTGGAGCGCGCCACGGCCTTTTGCTGCGCTGTTGTGCTTCTGGCGTCATGACACCGGTGACAGGGAAGCCCGCGCCTATCGAAGCACCGCGGTCTCGGATTATCGATAGAATGTCTCAACTCCACAACTTGACGGCTGTGATCAAGGTCCTTGAGAGCGCCATACTCAGCCACTGTCAGAAGTAGCAGCATCACGGTGGGGGGAGGGGGAGGCAGTGGTCGCTACACTGATGCAGATCGCGTGCAGATCCCGTGTTAGGACCCAGATCCCCATCCGTCCGAAAACCGTCAATACACGTGTTCCCTCATTATTCGCGAACTTGCTCTCCGCGGTTTTGGCTATCCGCGAATCGCATCCGAAACTCTACACGACCACTGCATCGAGAGGAAGAGAGAGGAGAGAGACAAGGGGAGTGATGAGACGTAAAGTTACGAGAGAGAGAGAGAGAGAGAATGCGATGAGATAAAGTGATGAGAGAGGATGTGATGAGGTCAGTGCTGAGAGATAAAGTAATGAGATAAAGTGATGCGAGATAGAGCTTATTTACGTATTTATTTAAGGTAATTCATGAAAAAGATGGGTTTTCGGAGTAAAATATGATTAACCGCGAAATTTGCTCTTCACGAGCATCTCCGGAACGTGTCCCTCGTCGCGAATAATGAGGGAAATCGCAGAACTCTGCCCCCTTTCTTGGTGACTGAGACATTGGCAGATTACAACGGCGGCGATCTGATGAGAATGAGATTCCTCCAGATGAGACCCGATTTCCTTATGGAGGGTCAAGACGAAGCTCTGAATGCAAGAGCAGAGAGAGAGAGAGTCCGTCTCGCCGAGTACTACCTTAACCTTTATTGCAGCCTTGCACCCCTTTGGTTATCAATCGTAAAGAAAATGAATAACGTTGATAAATACATCGGGGTTAACTTACTTGCCCCGCGCTTGATTTGTGTTTTCCATGATTTACCTTGAAAATAAATGTGGCCATGTCTCGCACCCCGCAGAAAGGGCATCTCGCGCCCCCAATGTTAATAAGAACCACTGTTTATAGCTGAATCTCACCACAGCGTCTGCGAACACGTGGACCCGTATTAAAAACATCGCAATGCTCGTGCCGATGAGAGGATTTGCACACGCGCGAGCGTGTAGCGATAGCGCGGTGGTTAGCGCGCTGCGATACGTGCCCGACAACCCGAGTTCGAATCCCGCTCACGACTAACGCCAGAGACGATTATAATTATCCGACCCACTTATGGGCCTCTCCTCGGTTCGACCCAGCCTCAAATGAGTGCCTGGTGCAGTGGTTGTAAACATCGCCACTACAGAGGGAGACAAAAGCGGCTGGGCGTGGTGCTGGCCGCCCATTACCCTCTCGTGTGCCCGTGCGGGCCTTCGTCATAGGTGCCACTCGCTAACACGGCACTTGCCCCCCCCCCCCAAAAAAATAAAAAAAAATCTGTCGAGGCTACACGGGGGATCTTTTGTCTGTGCGGGGAGGGTAGCAGGAGGCATCCCCCCGTGTGGAGAGGAGGCGGCGGCGCCACTGACCAGCCGCGTGCAGGTGCTGACCTTGCGGGAGTGCCCGGCGCTGGGATCGGTCCTGGAGCCCGGCTCACAGAGCGACGTGCGCTCCCCTCATCACAACCCGGAGCTGCGAGACGCCCTCGCACATCGCGGTGCGGTTGGCTGCAGAAAATCCGGGCACCCCCCCTCCCCACACCTCCCACACCCCCCCCCCCCCACACCTCACCCACCTCGCCCATCACCTTCCGTAGCGGCTTAGCTATCAAGTGTGCAGGCGGTGCAACCTGCACTGGGAATACCGAGTAGGCTAGGGCAGGGGTCGGCAACCGAAACAGCAAGAAGAGTATTTTTTTTATATATATTCGGTCAAACCCACCACCCCCCCCACAATATTTCAAGAGCCGCGATTTACTGTGGTGGTGAATACGAGATGACGCTGGCCCTTAATAAATACCGTCGTGAAACAGTCCTGAATGAGCCACGTGCGGCTCACGGTGAACTGGACTCCCACGGTAAACTGGACTTCTATGGTGAACTGGACTTCCATGGTGAACTGGACTCCCAAGGTAAAATGGACTCCCATGGTGAACTGGACTCCCACGGTAAACTGGACTTCCATGGTGAACTGGACTCCCACGGTAAACTGGACTTCCATGGTGAACTGGACTTCCAAGGTAAAATGGACTCCCATGGTAAACTGGACTTCCATTGTAAACTGGACTCCCATGGTAAACTGGACTCCCACGGTAAACTGGACTCCCATGGTAAACTGGACTCCCAAGGTAAAATGGACTCCCACGGTGAACTGGACTCCCACAGTAAAATGGACTCCCATGGTAAACTGGACTCCCATGGTAAACTGTACTCCCACGGTAAACTGGACTTTCATGGTGAACTGGACTCCCATGGTAAACTGGACTCCCACGGTGAACTGGACTCTCACGGTAAACTGGACTCCCACGGTAAACTGGACTCCCATGGTAAACTGGGCTTCTATGGTGAACTGGACTCCCAAGGTAAAATGGACTCCCAAGGTAAACTGGACTCCCACGGTCCCACGGTGAACTGGACTCCCACGGTAAACTGGACTTCTATGGTGAACTGGACTTCCATGGTGAACTGGACTCCCAAGGTAAAATGGACTCCCATGGTGAACTGGACTCCCACGCTAAACTGGACTTCCATGGTAAACTGGACTCCCATGGTAAACTGGACTCCCATGGTAAACTGGACTCCCATGGTAAACTGGACTTCCATGGTAAACTGGACTCCCACGGTAAACTGGACTCCCACGGTGAACTGGACTCCCATGGTAAACTGGACTCCCACGTTAAACTGGACTTCCACGGTAAACTGGACTTCCATGGTGAACTGGACTCCCACAGCAAACTGGACTCCCACGGTAAACTGGACTTCCATGGTCAGGGGTCGGCAACCAAAACAACAAGAGGAGACATTTTTCGTTCGAATTTCCAGAGCCCCGCTGCACCTCCTCAAAGAGCCACCAAACGCGGCTCCGCAGCTGCAGGTTGCCGACCCCCTGGGCTAGGGGATGGAGGAATTGGACAGGTGGCTCCAATTTTATTCCTTGCGCCAGCCCAGTAATTGTGGAACGTTGGGCCAACTTGAGGGCAATGTTTCCCACCGTATGCCAACGTTGCCATGTTTTGCGTGGGATGGCCTGGGTTCCGCCACTGACCTGTCACACAACAATCCAATCAGTTGTCACGGTTCGGGTCGTGATTTCATTTGGAGGTTTCGATCCTTATTGAGGTTCCGATCCTTACGCATCAATTTTTTTCCCGTGCCCTCTCATTAAGTAACCCGCTCTTGTGTGGCCGATTCGACTGCAGGTCTTGCACAAAGATAGGCGCATGTCCAACACCCCATAGGCCGAGGGATTAAAAACGATTATATTATTTTGGAAACATGGCAGTTAATGTTTAAACTTTATCATGACCGACATTGCTTGGGGAGGCCGTTGTGCAGCCGTGGATGGGCGCAAGGGGTGTCAATAGTTTCGTTATAATAATAAATAAGAAGAATATAACAATTGTTCTCGATTGACATTTACACCAAAAGCAAAGATTGTTTAATCAGGACAGCCACACGTCAGCGTTCACCCGATTCTCTGGGATGAATGGTGGTGGTGAATCTTTGACCCGCCTGGCACAAGCCGCCGTGGTGACATCACCGAATGGCGGCTGTTTGTTTGTTGTTGTCGTTGTTGTCGTCGAACCTTTGACCGCGCACGCTTGCACGTGCACGGCGAGCAGGCCTGACGGGGAGCATGAGTTTCGAGGAGGGCCAGGAGGGCTTCGAGGAGGGCAGCGCCGACGATCCGGCCGAGAGTCTCCTCGCCCTGCCGACGTCGTCCCACGCGCACGGAGGGGTCGCGCGCGACGGCAAGGCGCGTTGCTGGCGGTAACCGCGCGGCCACACGTGGCCACCGCCCCCGGTCGCCGCGTTAGCTGAAGGAATCCCCCCCCCCCTTTTCCCAGCCCACGCCACCACCGCCCCCCCCCCCCCACCCTGATGATAACGCGCCAACAAACGGTGATCGCAATTGACGTGAACGAAAATAAGTAAATTCAGATACAGGTAATTTTTTCTGGGTTAGATCGCGTAAATATACAAATGTGTCGTTAAACCCCGCCACCACCCGACACAGCCAACTAGTAAGGGTTGTCACGTAAATGTAACGTGCCAATTCGTTACTAGTACAGCACACCGATGTGTTGGAGAGCAAAGCCACAACATTTACAATTGTGGCTGTACTCGCAACGAATTGGCATGTTCTGTTCACGTGACAATCCTTACTAATTGGCTGTGTCGGGTGGTGGTGGTGGGTTGAATGACAAAAATATATTTATGCAATCTAACCCCAAAAAACTGTATCATGGATGATATTGGTCGTGAAAGCCTACTACGTGATAAACTAAGTCAATTAATGTAAAAGTCTGAGGTGATTTGGTGCTCAAATGAGTTTCGACAGCCGATAGTCCAGTCGGGGCGTCGGGTCAGAATGTTACAACAATAAACGGTACAAAAGAAGAACACGATAGGAGTGCAAAGTGTAGGAAAGGTAAACAAATTACTGTAAAATATATACAAGTAAAACCAAACTATTGTTTTTCTTACCAGGTCAAGGCCCACTGAGCTTTTAGCTTCTTTTTCAGAAGTGACCTGGCCACAAATGATAGCTCAACAAAGCGGCTTACTATCACGTGGAAATTTATAGCAGCCAAACTACTCTTGGGGTGAGGGGGTAGGTGGAGGTGAGGAGGGGGGCCCAGGATGTGTGTATGAATGTTGTTGAACTTTTTTTGCATCGTACTTAGCCAACCGTACTAATCGGAGGTGCGAGGGAAGGACAACAAACTAAACACAAAAAGCAGTTCTCAAGAAAGAGTATTCAATCTATATTATTTGGGTCTTTCGGTAAAGTCACGTAGATAGGTTCAAAGAAAATAACAAAATAACTCTTTGTTTAACAAAGTTCCTGTGCCTGACACCATTGCAATCATTAAAGAGTTGGTCCAACAAGGACTGAATGCTGATTTACTGGCCCTGGTGATACACTGCCTCACCAACACTTACTTCACCTGAAATGGAACATTCTACAAATAAGTTGAAGGTACCTCAATGGGTTCTCCCTTATCTCCAGTTGTAGCCAATGTTTTCACGGAAAATTTTGAGACAGATGCCATCCAGGCATCCACTCTACGTCCGTCCTTGTGGAAGAGGTACGTAGATGACACGTTCATCATCTGGCCACATGGCCGACCAGCTCTGAACCAATTCTTGAACCACATCATTTACATACACCCAGCCATCAAATTCACCATGGAGGTGGAAAAGGATGGCAAGCTACCATTCTTGGATGTTTTAATCGAAAAGAGACCAGATGGCTCAATGGGACACTCTGTCTACAGGAAAGCCACCCATACGGATGCCTTCCCTAAAACCTGACTCCCACCACCATTCATCCCAGAAGAATTCCCTCATCAAAGCTCTACACCATGGAGTGCGATATATTTTTGACCATCATCACGTAGCCAGTGAACTGGAACACGTACACCAAGCTCTCAAGATGAATGGATATTCAGACTACACAATCCGTAAAGCTATCACCCCAACCAGTGAGAAAGAACCATCTGAGGACCCAATCAAAACCATCACCTTGCCATACATAGCCGAGGTCACCAAAAAGATTTCCAAAATAATGAACAAACACAAGATCCAGGTTCGATTTAACACAGTACATAAAATTCGTGATCTGATCCCATCTGTAAAGGATGTGATCCCTGACATGCAATACCCCGGCGTCTCCAAACTAAGCTGTGTTTGCGGCAGTAGTTACATTGGGGAAACTAAGCGACATGTCTCGGACCGTGTTCGTGAACATGAGGCAGATCTGAAACACGGAAGGACCATTACCTCGGCCGTGGCTGATCATTGTTTGAATGCGGTGGGCTCACACGAAATAGATTTCTCTAAGACAAAGGCACTTTGCAAACCCACTGGCTATCAACAAAGATTCGTTCATGAAGCCATCCATATATATAGACACAAACACAATTTCAACCGAGAAGATGGGTACAAACTGAGTAATCATTTGAAGGACGTTATTAACCAGTTTTAAGTCATAACTGGCTGTGATGTTCCCAGCCTACCACCTTCCGATGTTAGTTGTTATTTTCGGCTCTCTGATTTTTTTACATTAACAGATTAAATTTCTCACTAACACAGCTACCTCGCGCGCCATCTTCGAGGCTGCTGCTTCACGATCTTCCATTAACATGCTAATCTCTCACATTAACATACTATAGCCACCTTGGCGCACTCGCCGTGAAGGACGCTCGGCGATCTTGCATTGACATGCTAATTTTTGCCTGCAGCCCTTTGATTGGTGGAAAGCCCACCACCGCTGCGGTCGCGGCCCACCACTTGCATTAGCATTAGCTGCTGACATTTGGGCTACGCCCATTTCAAACCTTTATAAGCAGTTGTCTTTATAAGCTAACCCCCGACCGCTTGTGTTGTGTTGCGATTGAAACGTCGTAGTTTTTTGTTATTATCTTTTAACCTATCTACGTGACTTTACCGAAAGACCCAAAGAATATGAATTCCTGCAGTCACAAAAGCTTTAAGTCAAGATTTATTATTCAATCCACATGATTTAAAAATGAATAGCTCCAGTGACTTCCTAATATCAGAAGGAAGAGCGTTCCAGACGGCTGCAGAAATGCATCTGAAAGCGTGCGATGCGATGACAGTCTTAAACTAAAACTAAATCTTTTTTTATTTTTACCAGATAAGGCACCACTGAGCTACATAGCTCTTTTTCAGAAGCAACCTGGCCACAATTGATAGCTCAACGAAGTGGCTTACTATCACGTGCAAATTTATAGCAGCCAAATGCTCTAAACACGTGACGTTGATTCTAAACGTGAAGGGAAAAAAAAACAGAGGACCCGGAGAAAAAATATCCACGTTCCTATGGTGGGAGCGAAAGTTTCCATAGAAGCAAACACCGTTGCCTTGACCAAAACGTGTCAGCTATTTTATCGACCACGAAAAGAACATAGATAAGCTGAGTCAACTCAGCACCAGGTTTGAACTCACACCCTCCCGACTGCGAGCTCTTGTTTTGTCTTACCACTGGGCCACCTGGACGGAGCTTTGTACACTATCAAATATTCGGGTTTAAATGTTTGGTTAAACCAGGTAGAGAACTTTACATGCATGAAAGAGACACACTTTGTACGAGTGGCTACGCACGGTGCGAAAGAAGTTAAACACAACAACCGCCATTCGCCACTAAGTGGCGGTGATGTCACCACGACGCTTGTGCCAGGCTATGGGCACCTTGAGGTCATGTGAAGTGTCGAACGCACACTGGCAGGAGGTCACGGGGCAGACCCACCAGATGCCACGGGTCAACTGACTAAGATGAGTGGCTGATGCACCACCTGTGCCCCCTACTGTGCCAACTTGCTGTGCTTTAGCCACCCGGCGCTCCGCTCGTTGTTGTGAGTGTCGCTCCTCTGCCCTCCGTTGTTGGAGGGCGACTGCCTCCAACTGCCCAGTAGCGTCCTTCACGAGCCTCCTCCACAGAGGCCGATCTTGACACCGCTGGTACCAGTCATCGGCAAGTCCACTCAGCTCCACATCTGTCTATACCACATCACTCCATCTCTTCTCTAGCCTGTGCCGCGCCCGTTTAGCCCCCTCGATCCGGCCGAACAAAAGCTGTTTAAGCATGCGGTGACTTGGCATTCGGGCTACATGGCCCAGCCAACGCAGCCTTGTCTGCCGGAGGAGCTCACCGATGGGACTTTGTCCAGATCTTTCAAGGATTTGTGAGCTCCTCACACAATCCAGCCTGGTTAAACCCAGGATGGATCGTAGGCTGGCCAGCCTAAATATTTCTAACCGGCGAAGATGTTCCATTACGGGGGGTCCACGTTTCGCAAGCGTAGAGAAGGGAGGGAATGACCGTGGCTGAGAAGACCTGAAGCTTCGTGCAGAGCGAGAGACAAGGTAGCTTCCACACAGCATTAGGCAACCAATGAAAAGATAATGCCGCTCGATTGATTCGGAGTGAGACCTCTGCTGTTAAACTGGAGCCAGTCATGAGCACACTGCCCAGGTATGGGAAACTCTCCACTCTCTCCACAACTGCCCCATCACCAATTGGGAGTTACGTAGGGAGGTGGAGTGTCCGATGGTGCAAAATACCCAGGCAGGTGCTTAGGTTTGGTGGGGCCGATGCTAAGGCCCCACTTCTTAGTGGCAAGCTCCAGGTTCAGCAGCAGCACCTCCAACTCCTCCTCTGAGTGAGCAGATCATCGGCATACATAACATGTTGATTTGAAGTTTTCGTGACTGCAGGAATCCATACTCTTTGGTTCTTTCGGTAAAGTCCCGTAGGTAGAAAAAATAAATAATAAATCGCGACCTTTCGATCGCAACACGAGCAATCGTCATCAGGTAGAAAGATACAGCAGTAGAACTGCTGAACAAGAAAAGGCTGCTGCAACAAGAGGTTACATAGAGGTTTGAGGTGGGTGTCACCCAAGGGCAAGTAGGCAGGGTCAGAGATGGACAGGAGTCCCGTCGCCGTACGCACGCACAACAGCTGCACCAAAGGAGGGTTGGCATGCTGATGCAAGCAAATAAAATAGGAAATGAGCTCCGTCGTCGCACACGAGCAACGTCACCGCACGCACACACATAGCAGCTGCGTTAATGGGAGAGACGTACAGCCTATTGAACAGCGAGAGCTGCCGTTACATCGAGGCAAAAGGGGGCAGCGGTGGCTATGTTAGTGAAGATAGCGTGTCTGTGTCAGAGAACCGGGCATAGAGCTACCTCGTGGGCAACACAAGCTGCGGCGTTAACTGCTGCACAGTGAGAGGCCGGCGCACCAACGCCAGAGAACCACCGTAATGGTGGCCGTGCCAGTGAGAAATCTGAGAGTCGGAAATAACTGCTAAATAACGGCAGGAAGGATGGAAACATCACAGCAATTGATGACTTAACTGGTTAATAACCAATACCTCTGCCGTGGCTGATCACTGTTTTAACGCGGTCGGTTCACGCAATATTGTTTTTTCAGAGACCAAGGTACTCTGCAAACCTTCGGGCTACCATCAAAGATTTGTCAATGAAGCCATCCAGATATATAAACACAGACACAATTTCAACCGAGGTGATAGGTACAAACTGAGCAATTATTGGAAGGATGTTATTAACCAGGTTGGCGTTGGTACGCCGGCCTCTCACTGTGCAGCAGTCAACGCCGCAGCTTGTGTTGCCCACGAGGTAGCGCTATGCCCGGTCCTCTGACACAGACACGCTATCTTCACTAACATAGCCACCGCTGCCCCCTTTTGCCTCGATGTAACGGCAGCTCTCGCTGTTCAATAGGCTGTACGTCTCTCCCATTAACGCAGCTGCTATGTGCGTGCGTGCGGCGACGGTGCTCGTGTGCGACGACGGGGCTCATTTCCCATTATATTAATTTGCATCAGCATGCCAATCCCCCTTTGGCGCAGCTGTTGTGCGTGCGTACGGCGATGGGACGCCTGTCCATCTCTGACCCTGCCTACTTGCCCTTGGGTGACACCCACCTCAAACCTCTATGTAACCTCTTGTTGCAGCAGCCCTTTCTTGTTCAGCAGTTCTACTGCTGTATCTTTCTACCTGATGACGATTGCATGTGTTGCGATTGAACCGTCATGATTTATGATTTATTTTTTCTATCTACGTAACTTTACCGAAAGAACCAAAGAGTATACGTAACATGGTTGAGCAATAGGGAGCCATCCCTTGACCGCATCGGGCATCGATCAGCCTCCCATTGTATCTGTACCAGATGGAAATTCCTCCGGTACAGCTATTGAAGGCTTCACGAACTACGTGGTCAAAATATATGTTAAATAATGTGGGAGCAAGAGGACATCCCTGTCGCACCCCAAGGTGTACAGCGAATGGTTCTAACTCCTGACCACGTAGTTTTACCCGGGCCTGCTCAACATCATGAAGGTCCTTAATGATCGTGAGCAGAGGGTCAGGGACTCCGAAAGCACGAAGAACAACCCAGAGCCCAGGCCTAACGATGTTATCATAGGCCTTGACCAGGTCAATAAAGTAGAGATGTAGGTCTTGTTGGAATTCCCTACACCTCTGCTGTAGCAGACGGACAGAAAATATGGCATCTGTGCAGGACCGCCCATTCCTGAAACCGCATTGGGGCTCCACAAGCCTCTCCTCAGCGTTCCTAGCAAGGCGATGTTGAATAATCCTTGCTAGGACCTTTTCCGGCACACTGAGGAGTGAGATGCCCCTGTAGTTGTTACATTCTGTGCGATCCCCCTTCTTAAACAGGAGAACCACCCGGGCATCCTTCCAATCCTGCGGAACCCGTCCAGTGGTCCAAACTGTTGTTATGATGTCATGTAGGGCAGTCTGTGTACAAACGCCACCCTCCCTCAGCATTTCGCCTGGGAGATCATCTCTGCTTAGTGCCTTTTCTGGTCTCAGCCTTCAGTACTTCTTCAACAGATGGCAGCTCAGCCAGCCACTCACAGGGGGTGACTTCTTCCAATATTTGAGGCACCGCGGCCTCGGCAGGGGAATCCCCACTTTGTCCCACGATGTTTTCCTGGCTGAGGGATTTCCCGTCCCCCAGGACCTCACAGGTAATGCTCAGCAAATCTGCAAACCTGCTCCTGGGGGTCGGAGATTGGATCACCGTTCTTTCCCCAAATGATGGTAATAGGTATGGCGCTGCAGGTTACTTTTTTGATGGAGTTAAATAGCGATTTGTGATCACGGGCCATTGAGGCAGACTCAATCTCCTCAGCAACCCGCGACCACCACCCATCCTTGCAGCAGCTCACGGCTCTCCGAACCTCCAAGCAAAGGCTGCAGTAAGCCTCCTCATTCTCCGACGTGGAATGCTGTAGCCGATGAGAGTGGGCCTGTCGCTTTTTCTCAGCCAGCTTGAACACCTCCTCTGTCAGCCAGGGTCTCTGGGGAGGTCTGGACCGTGTACTCAAAGCAGCCATTGAAGCTGCATGAGTCACAGTCCTAAACCTCACCCATTTACCCCCGACATCAGGAGGAGTGGGGGACGATGCCAACCTCAGCCGCAAGCGATGATTAAATTCTCGCTTGCAACTTTCATCAGCTAGCTGAGACCATGCCACTAAGGGTTTGAATCGGGTCCTGGGTGTACACCCGCCACTGGAGTGGAAGAATGGCAGGCGCATCTTACAGATGACAAGTCGATGGTCAGTGGGAAGATCAGCTCCACGGTAGGTCCTGGTGTCAAGGACATGGGCCCACATCCGCTGTTCCGTCACTATGTAGTCCAGCAGATGTTCTTGCTTGGACCCGGCATGCATCCATGATGTAGTGTGGATGCGCCGATGCCAGAACAGCGTGTTGGTAATTACAAGCCCACGGGAAGCACAAACATCTAGTAGTCTCCTCCCGTTGTTATTGAGCTGATCTGGCCCATGCCTTCCAATCACTCCAGACCAGGTGCCAGCATCATGACCAACTCGGGCATTGAAGTCATCCAACAAAATGACTCTATCCCGAGGGGCTACTTTAGCTAGCACCTGTGACAGGAGGTCATAGAAGGCATCCGACTCATCGGTCTTGCCTGCATCCCTCCACGGATGTTCGTCTTCATTGGGGGCATAAGTAACCACGACCACCACTCCTTGCCTCTGGTTAATGGGAAGGCAAGACCAAAGTAGCCTGGGGCCTACAGCTTCCCACACTTCACCGCCAAGCTCCCACGCCCACTTCATTCTCTTATTCAGAAGAAGAGCCACACCCTGTTATTTGGCAGTCTCCTGCCCTGAGTAGAGGACTGTCCAACCCTCATGGTGGCAGGAGCCAGAGCCGGTCCACCGGACCTCCTGAATACTACAGAGATCCAGGCAGTACCGGTCCAGCTCCCAACAGAGGAGTGGCAGCCTCTCCTCCGCAGTGAGCGTTCGAACATTCCACGTGGTCACACGTAGTGGTTTTTTGTTGTTTCTGGAGGAGCCCCAAGGGTAAGGATTCAGCCTCCTGGCTCTGCCAAATAGGGTATGGCCAGGAGACGTCATAGATGCCTGTCCCCCCCGGGCCTCCGGCACAAGCTTATTTATTAAATTTCGTCGTCACGCCATGAGGGGAACAGACAATCATAATTGGCCCTCCCCCCACAGCACTGCCCACGTCAACATTGCCCGTCCGGCACCACGAGGAGGTAGGGGGTTGTTTTGCCGGACTAACCACACACACACACACAGACAGACACAATCACACAGCCACACACAGACACACACACTCACGCCGCCGCCGCGTCCCTCCATGCCTCCCTCCCTGCGTGTGACAGGAGGACGGGGCGTCCTGCGGGATCCGCGGCGGCGACGGGAGCCCCGGCGGGGGGTTCTCGCCCCCGTTGGCCGTGGGGGACCTCGAGGCATTCGCTCTGCGCCCGGCGCCCCAGGGTGGACCCGTCAAGTGCCGCATCACGCGCGACAAGAAGGGCATGGACCGCGGGATGTTCCCCACCTACTTCCTGCACATGGATCGCGACGACGGCAAAAAGGCGAGCGCCTAAACACTGCCCCCACCACCCCCCAGAGGGTCGATCGTTCATTTCCCGCACCCTCCGGTGAATTCGTATGGTTGGCTGCGTGCGACGCGAAACAAGCTCAGCGAGTCCAGGCAATTGCCGTGAAGCGACGTGGGTTGCCACTGCAAAAAAACGTCAGGACAATGTGCACGCGACGTCGCGGTGGGTAGGAGATGTTAACGACTACGACATATAAGGATTGCGTTTACCCTTTCTGTCAATAAAACAGGTGTTAAAATGTTCAACCAGCAACAGCAAATCAATAACTTTTTGCAAGGAATCGTGTCTGCGTTAACCACACACAGTACTTGTGGTGAACATGCAAACAAAAACATGCTCTGATAGTATATGATGGCATTGTCTTTGAAACTGATTGGTCCATACCAGAGACAGCTTTCTTTGGTGTGGACCAACCAGTTTCAAAGACAATCTTAACACAACTGTTTTATTGCCAAAAAGGGTAAAACCAATTCTTATATTTTGATACTGGCAAGAAAGGTCCCATGATACTTCTACTACTACCTCTGCCTGGTATACAGGAAATGAGGAGTGTGTGGCTTTCGATCCCGACCCTGATGCACTGTTATATATTTGGAGTGTATTCCTGTTTGTAGTATGTATGTATGTACGTTGTTCCTTAACTGTGTGGTTGTGTGTGTGTATGTGTGTGCGCATAGTTCTATCTAATTGAAACTGACTATTGTTTTTGTTTATATCATAGGTGTTTTTGCTGGCTGGTCGGAAGCGGAAAAAGAGTAAAACTTCTAATTATCTGCTGTCCACGGACCCTACCAATCTGTCCCGCGAGGGGGAGAGTTACATTGGCAAGCTCAGGTAAGTTGAGGTTCCCACCCTCTGCACGACTAAACCATCCCCCCCCCCTTCATTAAATCACACTTGGCAGATTTCTTCCATAAACATTTAATCAGAGTCATTCCAGCGCCTCCTTTATTCAAATGAGCAACTTTGTGGTAACAATTCCACATTTTGTTTGGCTGGGGGGGGGGTCAGTTTATCCAAGAGACTTTGTTTGGAGTTTGTTTTTTCAAGGAAAAGGAGCTGAGTTTGAATCCCATGTCCCACTGGTTATTCACGTTCTGGATATGTAGATGCCACTGATTCTTCACGTTCTGCAGATGTAGATGCCACTGGTTCTTCACGTTCTGCAGATGTAGATGCCACTGGTTCTTCACATTCTGCAGATGTAGATGCCACTGGTTCTTCACGTTCTGCAGATGTAGATGCCACTGGTTCTTCCCGTTCTGTAGATGTAGATGCCACTGGTTCTTCACGTTCTGCAGATGTAGATGCCACTGGTTCTTCACGTTCTGCAGATGTAGATGCCACTGGTTCTTCCCGTTCTATAGATGTAGATGCCACTGGTTCTTCACGTTCTGCAGATGTAGATTCCACTGGTTCTTCACGTTCTGCAGATGTAGATGCCACTGGTTCTTCACGTTCTGCAGATGTAGATGCCACTGGTTCTTCACGTTCTGCAAATGTAGATGCCACCACCGCCATCTATTGCGCGGCAGTTGAACTTACGACTCTCGGTCCGAACAGGCAACCGGACATACGGACGGGTTTGTTAGTATCTGTAAAGCGTTCGTAAGTCGAATGTTCAGAAGTAGAGAAGTCCCTTTATGTGCAACGGTTCCCTCGAACCACTTCCCTCCGGCTGCGCTGTGGCCCTACCGACAGGCGGTGGGAGGCCTTGTGGACTACAGCTCGGCAAGCCCGCTGGATGAGAATGACGGAACGTGGGTGGGGTGGGTGGGTCGGACTTCCCCCATTTTTTGTTCGCTGTGTGCACACGCAGGTCTAACGTCATGGGCACCAGGTTCACAGTATACGACAACGGGATCAAGCCAGACCGCACTGGCATCCTCGGCGATGGATCCAACCTGCGGCAAGAGCTCGCTGCCGTATGCTACGTAAGTGCCAAAGTCCGCGGGCGTCGGTGTCTTTTGTCACGCGGGCATCGACGTTTTTACGATTGGAGTCGTTTTTTTTCTGTGTAACGTTATTATGCACGTCATGGGACCGTTTATTGCCGTTATCAAAGCGGGAAAAAATAAGAATATGTTCTACCCTTTCTGGCAATAAAACAGGTGGTGTTAAGATGTTCAAAGAACAAATCAAACACTTTTTGCAAGGAAACATCTCTGCATTAACCACGCACGATACTTGTGGTGAACATGCAATCAAACATGCTCTGATATACACATTGTCTTTGAAACTGATTGGCCTACACCACAGACAGCCTTCTTTACGTACGTACGTCCATGTGTATGTAAGCATGTTGATGGCTCAAGTTTATATACTCCATTACATATCTGCAATGTCACCTGTTCGTATGTACAGTGAGGGAAAAAAGTATTTGATCCCCTGCTGATTTTGTACGTTTGCCCACTGAGAAAGAAATGATCAGTCTATAATTTTAATGGTAGGTTTATTTGAACAGTGAGAGACGGAATAACAACAAAAAAATCCAGAAAAACGCATGTCAAAAATGTCATAAATTGATTTGCATTTTAATGAGGGAAATAAGTATTTGACCCCTCTCAATCAGAAAGATATTTCTGGCCCCCAGGTGTCTTTTATACAGGTAACGAGCTAAGATTAGGAGCACACTCTTAAAGGGAGTGCTCCTAATCTCAGCTTGTTACCTGTATAAAAGACACCTGTTCACAGAAGCAATCAATCAGATTCCAAACTCTCCACCATGGCCAAAACCAAAGAGCTCTCCAATGATGTTAGGGACATGATTGTAGACTTACACAAGGCTGGAATGGGCTATAAGACCATTGCCAAGCAGCTTCGTGAGGTGGTGACAACAGTTGGTGCGATTATTCGCAAATGTAAGAAACACAAAAGAATTGTCAATCTCCCTCGGCCTGGGGCTCCGTGCAAGATCTCACCTCGTGGAGTTGCAATGATCATGAGAACGGTGAGGAATCAGCCCAGAACTACACGGGAGGATCTTGTCAATGATCTCAAGGCAGCTGGGACCATAGTCACAAAGAAAACAATTGGTAACACACTACGCCGTGAAGGACTGAAATCCTGCAGCCCTCGCAAGGTCCCCCTGCTCAAGAAAGCACATATACATGCCCGTCTGAAGTTTGCCAATGAACATCTGAATGATTCAGAGTACAACTGGGTGAAAGTGTTGAGGTCAGATGAGACCAAAATGGAGCTCTTTGGCATCAACTCAACTCGCCGTGTTTGGAGGAGGAGGAATGCTCCCTATGACCCCAAGAACACCATCCCACCTTCAAACATGGAGGTGGAACACTATGCTTTGGGGGTGTTTTTCTGCTAAGGGGAGAGGACAACTTCACCGCATCAAAGGGACGATGAACAGGGCAATGTACCGTCAAATCTTGGGTGAGAACCTCCTTCCCTCAGCCAGGGCATTGAAAATGGGTCATGGATGGGTATTCCAGCATGACAATGACCCAAAACACACGGCCAAGGCAACAAAGGAGTGGCTCAAGAAGAAGCACATTAAGGTCCTGTAGTGGCCTAGCCAGTCTCTAGACCTTAATCCCATAGAAAATCTGTGGAGGGAGCTGAAGGTTCGAGTTGCCAAACGTCAGCCTCGAAACCTTAATGACTTGGAGAAGATCTGCAAAGAGGAGTGAGACAAAATCCCTCCTGAGATGTGTGCAAACCTAGTAGCCAACTACAAGAAACGTCTGACCTCTGTGATTGCCAACAAGGGTTTTGCCACCAAGTACTGTCATGTTTTGCAGAGGGGTCAAATACTTATTTCCCTCATTAAAATGCAAATCAATTGATAACATTTTTGACATGCGTTTTTCTGGGGTTTTTTGTTGTTATTCTGTCTCTCACTGTTCAAATAAACCTACCATTAAAATTATAGACTGATCATTTCTTTGTCAGTGGGCAAACGTACAAAATCAGCAGGGGACCAAATACTTTTTTCCCTCACTGTATGTTGAACTTCTTTCGCACCCGTGCATGGCCCAAACCGTGGCAGCGGAGGTGCTGGGGAAGGACAAGATACTAAACACAAAAAGCAGCTGTAAAGAAATGAGTTTTCAAACTGGATGATTTTAAAGTGCGTTAGCTCCTGGGGCTTCCTAATATAGGAAGGAAGAGCGTTCCAGACGGCAGCATAAGCGCATCCGAAAAGCGCGCGATGCGGTGACCGCCGTCTTTGTTCGATGGTTGGCCAAAAGCCGCTGCGAGGATGACCGGAGTTTGCCTGATGGGTTATGCTGTTGTCTAAGTAACCGTTCACTCTCACAGAGTAATTGGGTTTTTTAGCGGAGGAGTATTATTACGTGGTATCCGGTTGCAAAAAAATGTGGCGGTGACGATTGTTCTTCAACTCACTGCAGGGGGGGAGCGCGTTGTTAAAACGCCTGTTACGTGTGGCAATGTAATTTGTTGGGCTGTGTTGGGTTGTGGAGGGTTCTTAACGACACAACTTTGGTGCAGATCGTTATGTGAACTGATCCAAAAGTCAATTGTGAATCGGAGACGTTGCCTGCAAAAACGAACGCGTTCATTATCATGATGCGCGTGTAACGGTATTGCGATGGATTTCTGTTTATCACTCTCCCAGTGATTTGAGCTTTTTTAGTGTGTCATTATTCTTTGCCAGGGAGAAGTGCTCATAGAATACCGCGGTGTCGGACGCACTCAGACGATCTGACCTATATCATCCACGACAGAATGGAATGTGGAGCACATTCACATTCGTGTGTGTCAAACCATGGACTTGTTCCGCAAATAACTAAAATAAGCCACACTTTATTAAACTATAAATCAGTGTGTTTAATGCGTAGGCTTTCGCAACCAATATTATCCATAATCGAGGTTTTTGGGTTAGATCGCGTAAATATAAATGTGTCATTAATCCCGCCACCACCCGACACAGCCAACTAGTAAGGTTGGTCACGTAAACAAAACGCGCCAATTCGTTACGAGTATAGCACACCATCTGAGTACGACGTCTCGCCAGCAATTACAACTAGCATCATCGGGCAGCCAGATTTGTGGAGAAATCCTCCCGTTTCCTTCTTAGGGGCTGTCCATATATGACGTCACGCGATTTTGGACGATTTTTGACCCCCCCCCCCCCCCTAGTCACACGGCGTCACAAAAAGTCAGACCCCCCCCCTCAAATATGACGTCACAAAGCTCTGCCCCCACCCCCCACCCCCCCAAAAATTAAACATGCTTCAAATCGCTTTAAACTATTGTCATTGTAGTGCGTATTTAATGTGGCGCTGCACTCTGATGTTGTAGGAGAAAACATTTATTTAAAAGTCTATTTAATTAAGTAGAACGTGTTGTCTATATTTATTTAAAGTTGCGCATTTTAATGTGACGTCACGTTTCTCCCCCCCCCATCCCTTCGTCACACATCGTCACAAATGTCTGACCACCGCCCCGCCCCCTAGGTACGTGACGTCATTTATGGACGGCCCCTTAGAAATCAGTGGCGACGACTGGCAGTTTGCGGAACTGTTGCAGATACCGTTTCATTTTAAGGAAGTGACGTCATGGGTGCAACCAACGGAGCGTCTAACCACGGGGGGGGGGGGGGTTCGAAACAATAGTTGGAATATTCCAAATCAAATAACGCCCAGTCTAAATTTTGATTTAAAGCTTTCGTGACTGATGACGACCGTTTGTGTTATGGTCGAAACGTCGTGAGAATTTTTATTGTTTTATATATTTTATTATTTTATTGTTTCCCTTCAACGTGACTTTACGGAAAGAGCTAAGAATATAATGAAAACGCCCAGTCTGTCAACAAATGTATGACAGATGCACATCAAATGTATACGCGGAAATAATACATTCACTGTCTGTCCTATGGCTCTTACGAATGCAACAACGCGCGCGTGTGTATCATCGGGTGGAATCCGAGAGAGAGAGACGTTACCTGGGCTTACAAGGAATTGTTTTTTTTTCCCTCGTGCCCTCCCGTTTGTTAATAAGAAAAAAAACTCGCAGCAGGTGCCTCTAGAGGGCGCCAATCACCTCCAACATTTTTGTCAACTCAAAGGCGCAAAAAAAGCCCTCATACACCCCAACACCACCACCACCACCACCGTTCCTCGTCGTTGGGATGATCGTGAAAATAATGTTGACTGTGAGGTTGCTTCGATTCCTTGCAGTCGACGCAACATTTGGTGCCGTTGTTGTTGTTGTTGTGATGCTGCTGCTGCTGCTGTTGATGATGATGCTTTGATGTGTGTGTGTTTGTGCGCCCGATATTAGGAGACAAATGTCCTGGGATTCAAGGGACCGAGGAAAATGACGGTGATCATCCCTGGAATGAACCGGAGTCACGAGCGCGTTCCAATCAAGCCCAGAAACGTGAGAAACTTCAATACATTTACACTTAAATTTTTTTTTATATTTCACCAGCTAAAACCTCACTGAGCTATATTGCTCTTTTGCATCAGAAAGCGACCTGGCTATCTCAAATGATAACTCAACAAGAGGTGGGCTTATCACGTGGAAATGTAGAGCACCCGCATAATCCAAACGCGTGATGTTAATTCTAAACGTGGGGGCAAAAACAGGGATGACCCGGAGAAAAATCCACGCGACCACGGGCAGCGGTTGCTGGCCACCCACGCCCTCGTGCGCCGTGCCGGCCTTCACAGGTGCTCGCTAACTGCACTTGCCCCTACAGGTCTGTTGAAGGCTATACGGGGGGTGGTGGTGGTGGTGGATCTTTGTTTGACGTGTGCCGCCCAGGAGCACGAGACCCTGGTGTCTCGCTGGCACAACAAGAACACGGAGCACACGGTGGAGCTGCACAACAAGGCGCCCGTGTGGAACGACGACACGCAGTCGTACGTGCTCAACTTTCACGGCCGCGTCACCCAGGCGTCCGTCAAGAACTTCCAGATCGTGCACTACAACGACCGTGAGCTCACGCCGTGGCTGAAATCCAAAGTATTACCGCGGCGGCAGTAGACACGTGAAAGTGTTGTTGTTTGCTGCTGCTGTTGTTGTTCGTGACGATGTAAGGAATCGGAAAGAGAGGAAGGCCTAATAGAGAATGGCTTGACGATGATGACGGCGTAAGGAGATTTGTGCCCGGAAAGATGTGGCCACTGACTTGGAGCGTATTGGCAACAAGACAGAGGAAAGTGGAAACAAATTACGAAATTTCAATTTAAAGCTTTCGTGACTGCAAGGATTCATCTTCTTTGGTTCTTTCGGTAAAGTCACGTAGAATGAGAATAAAATAATAAATTGATGAAATAAAATAACACTCCCTTCACCTGATGAAGGCCGCTTGTGTTGTGGCCGAAACGTCGTGAGAATTTTATTGTGTTATTTTATTTTATCAATTGATTATTTTATTCTCATTCTACGTGACTTTACCGAAAGAACCAAAGAAAATTACGAAATGTGCAGTGGGCAAATCTGCCCGCGGATCGTGATGGTGGTGATGATGAGCCCCGCGGGTCAGAGCACCGAACATTCGCTAACACGTGGGTCGGGTTATGAGTGTGGTTTGCTTTTTGCTTTATTAGAATAGCAGGCTCCTCTATCTTATTTAGACTGCAGGAGAAATCCGATGAGCTATGAAGCTCTTTTTCACAGATGTCCAGTAGGGCGAGTTACATCAACAAACAATGCAAAAGGCGATATGAGTGCAAGATGGATGAAAGTAAGCAAGGTATGAAAAATCACAATAGGTTTTACCCTTTATGACAATAAAATAGGAGGTGTTAAGATATTCAAACACCAGATAGAACACTTTTTGCAAGGAATCATCTCTGCATTAACCACACACGGTACTGGTGGTGAGCATGCAAACAAACACGCTACGGTAATATATAGCATTGTTTTTTAAACTGATTAGTCTACACCAGAGACAGCCTTCTTCATGGCCTAGTCTCACCATTGTCAGACTAGAGAATGCCAAAAGGCGGACAGGACAAGCACAATGCACTTAGAGCCTTTATAGCTCAGGGTGAGCAGCTGTATCAAAACCTATTCTTATTTTTCATACTTTGATGCTGCCAAAAAGGTCCCATCATAAAGGAAAGTCATTAAAAATAAATCCGTAAAGTTCTAGAAGTACAAATTACACAAGTACTGTACGTAAAATTCCAGCATTTGTCAATACCAAATGCAAGCTTGGGCAAGGCAGCAAAATAACAACAACAGTCCCAGGCCACACCAAGACAACACACAGTCCCTCACTTATACTGCACATTAAAATGTAAATATCAATACATGTTCTGGGTTCTTTCGGTAAAGTCACGTAGAACCAAGAATATGAATCCCTGCAATCACGAAAGCTTTAAATCAAAATATCAATACATGGGTAAAGTTCAAAGTTAAAAGTTACATTGCCAAATGTGGCTATATCTCGCGCTAAGCTTCTACTTCAGGATAGATTTTATTGAAGGGAGATTTACAATGCGCCTCGATTATGCCCCGTTAAACAAGTATGCAGGCACTTACAGCATAAATACAAAAGCATCAGCCATCGTATATTTGCTGATGGCAACGTCATTATGAAATTCATCATGGAAATGAACCACGGTTAAACGTTAGAATAACTCAGTCGTGGAGGCTGCAAAATCGGGATCAAGATAAATTCGAGCAAAGGCGACCTGAGTTCGATTCCCGCTCACGGCCATCAACGGTGACGAATATCTGAACCAGTAACGGACCTGCCCTCGTTCGACTCAACTTTATATGAGCACCCGGTGCGGTGTGTAAACATCGGCACAGGCGTCCGGGCGCGATACTGGTCACCCCCCCTGCTCCCCCCACCACCTGGTCATTCTGCCTTCATAGGTGCTGCTCACGAACAGCACTCGCCCCGGCATTCTGTTCAAAGGCTACACAAGTACGCGGGGATCTTTGTCTTTGTTCGCCCGCAAAGGTGGCCGAGCATGGTGCTGGCCACCCGTCTCCCACCCACACCATGCGCCGTGTCGGCCGGCCTTCATAGGTGCTACTCGCGAACAGCACTCGGCCCCAACGACGGACTGTTTAAAAAGGCTGCACGGCACACGGGGATTCTCTGTCTTTGTTTTTGCACGTGCAGCGGAGTACATCATCATGCAGTTTGGCCGCGTCGCCGAGGACATCTTCACCATGGACTACAGCTACCCGTTGTGTGCCCTGCAAGCGTTCTCCATCGCCCTCTCGAGCTTCGACGGCAAGCTGGCCTGCGAGTAAAACCCATCTCCGGCCACTCGACCGGGCCCCAAGATTCCGGACGTCGCCTCCGAGCCGGTCGAGCAGCGTGGACCCCGGCACGGATGCGTAACCGCCGATTCGGAGTCACGGCGCTCGCGGCTCGGTTTGGGCCCCCGTTCAGTGTGTGGTTCCCTGTGTGTGACGTGAGCGAAAGGCGTTGGGAGGGAAAAATAACAACAACAACAACAAAACTCGCGTGAAAAGCAACGCGCTAAGTTTTCCCAAGAGTTCATTGTGTATCTTTTTTAGGAACCCCGTGGGTCGTAAAGCCGCCGTGAGGGCGTTTACATTTGGCTTAACAGACACAGGCCAAAGTAACCTTTTTGAAAAAGTCACTCATTTATGAATACGAGGTTTTTTTTCTGAATTTCCAATGGGAATTTATGAAAAATAAAAACGCACGCCGGTCAAGTCGGTTGCTCGTCGCGTGGAGGTGGCGACTCCACACGACGATCCCGCGATTTGTTGAACGCTAAAACCAGCGATCAAGCAGTGGAGGGAAATGAGCAAACAGTTAAAGATTTGAAAAGTAAAAAAAAATAATTCGCTAATATACACCCTTCAAAAAAACCGCTGTGTAACATAAATGCAATAAAGCCACCCTATATGCCAATTATTATTAACACGCTGTTTACAGTTAAATTATTATATTTAATCTATTAAAAAAACTATACATTAAAATAAACAAAACATGATTGAAAACGAAGTTATGAATACAAATTAAATGTAAAATAATATATTCAAAACGCTCTTCGCCTATTTTCTTCCAAAGTAAACATTGATATTGCGTTTTCCTCAGCTTGTAACTTTATAAAAGGCAACATCATCGATTGTGGCAAATTTAATGACCTTGGTATTAATTGAACAGATCACGGGTTACGTATGGAAAAACAGAATCGTATTATTATATTTCCCCCACATTTTGAGCTTGGTTTTTCTCTTGAGACGCAATGAGAATAATTTGGGCCACTCGTAGAATGACAGTGCAGCGCTTGTTGACTGAGCAAATTGTGTTTTAATTGATATGGCAGCTGTTTTGTTACATAATAGCTACCTCTGAAACCCCTTAAAGTGACCTCTGGTCAGCACGGTATGGGGGTAGCGCTTACCCGCCCGGCCGCTGAGAGTGATGATCATTGCATGACAGTGAAACCATTGTTTGAAATTCTCAGATCCCGCAACTTATAGGCAAATTAAGTGCAGGGGTTATTATTGTGCAGTCATTGGTGACCGAGCTGAGACCATGAACTCACTACACCTTGGACCCCTGTGTCATACAATCATCGTGAACAATATTGGCCAGACAGAAACAGGAGCATTTCTCCACAATTATGGCTGTCGCCTGACGAGGCTGGTTGTAATTGCCGGCGAAATGTCGAATTGTGAATGTTGTGGGTTTACTGTCCGACGTACCGGTGTGCTGAACTAGTAACTAATTGGCACGTTCTGTTTACGTGACAAACCTTACCAATTATGGCTAAAATTGGTCGCGTAAGCCTACCACGTGTTAAACGGAAGAAGAAATATTTCCCCGTGCGGCTAAATGAATCTTTTTCAGAAGATTGTCAAAATAAAAAAAAAACCGTGAAATGTAAATTCGTCCAATTTCAAAAGCAATTATACATCCACACACACTTTGCAAGCGTAGCTCAATGAAATCTTTGCAAGCAATTAATCTTTGCAAATGTCAAGCATGGTATATACGCCAGTGTTGAACAGCAGCTTTACGGATGTAAATTATCGTTGCGATAGTGTTAATATCCAACTGCGTTAGATTTTGTACCTCGCCGAAGAATATATTCATCAGCAGTTGTAAAAATGCCACATCCACAGTTAAGATCAGTGCATTTAAATATACCGATGTTTCTTTCACGTTCTCAAAGGCTCGGATTAGCAGGGCAAATGACAAAAAAAACCGGAGATGATTTCCAAAGGAAAGATTCCTTATTGTAATTCTGTGAATTCCGGGGCATTGTCAGAATTTTAAGCATATTTTTCAAAAATGTCACATCTCCAACAGAGCGATGGGGGGGGGGAGTGGGGAAACGATAAAAACGCGACAAAGCTGTGAATTTGTGACACGCATCATCGAGAACCTTCCAGCACACACAAACGGTGTGCACCCCAAACTTTGAAGAAAAAAACACGGAGCTATTCTTTTGAAAATAAACTTGCAACAGTTACTTTGCCCTGTGGCTCAAGCAAGCCACGTGATCTCTGCACTGATGCGACGTGATTTTAATTGAGTGTTTTGGCCCGACCCCAGACTCAGCATTACTGTAATTACTCAAGTTTGTCCAGCTTTCCACATTAGTCGTGGCACACAGCCATCTGCCAGTAGTTAATGCATAATGACAGATGTATTTAAGTTCATTGTATTAAGAGTAATATTTTTGTTCTGCTTATTAGATTTATAAATATGAAGGTCAGTATGGAGAGTATTTCCCCATAACTGGACAACCACTTTTAAGCCAATATCCAGTGATGGTTGGAGAGAGCCTCCTGGTTAACCCAGCGACCTAAGTTAAATTCCCGGCCACGGCTTAACATAAGTGGCGAGTTAATTTTCTATTTGTTCGAGGCTGCCTCCCCCTGCACCAAGCCGCACTAACCAGCTTGGTGAAGTATGGTGAAAGCAACACCCACAGCGTTGGGAAGCCAGGCCTGTACGTTACCAAGTTGCTCATTGCGATGCCTGAGCAAAACGACCATCCGTCTAAGGAAGCCTGACATTTCCATTTAAACTACAGTTCTAAACCAATCGTTTATGAATCCCCTAACAGATGAGCAAATACAAATGACCACACCGGCATCGTGCATTTCGGCATCAAAATACTTCTTACTCAAATTTCGATTTAAAGCTTTCGTGACTGCAGGGATTCATATTCTTGGCTCTTTCGGTAAAGGTCACGTAGAAGGGAAATAATAAAAATTAAACATAATAAAAATTATCACGACGTTTCGGTTGCAACACAAGCAATCATCATCAGGTGTGAAAACTACAGCAAGCAAATTTGAGCTGAAGTGGGAGAGATGCTGTATAACCCCTTACCACAGTATCTCTCCCATTTCAGCAAAACATTTCTTGCTGTAGTTTTCACACCTGATGATGATTGCTTGTGTTACAATCAAAACGTCGTGAAAAATTGTATTATGTTTTATTTGTATTATTTCCCTTCTACGTGACTTTTACCGAAAGAACCAAGAATATGACTTCTGACTCGTTTAAAACATTACTCCGATGCAGAGCGAAATGAGCGAGGCAGTCGAATGCCCTGGCAACGCTTGAGCAGTCATTCGTGCCACCAAACCGTTCCCAAAAATATATATAATTTTTACTTCATTCCCAAAAACGTTATTGCCTGGACATCTCTGATTGCAACCAAGTTGTGCAACTTCGTGCGAATGAATAGCAAGCAATCATTGGCGTGGCTTTCACTCTGCCCCCCACCCCCCCCCCCCCCCCCCCAGAGCGATAAACATCCCGCACGCGAGCCTTCGCTTTGTTAGCGCCACGAAAATTAGACGTTCCGGCGATGCCCCCTTAGCCCACGGCTGCACAGTCAAAGCACAATTTTGTACTCCATTGCCCGCAGCTGCACAGCTTTGCACCGGTAGCGCACGATTGTCCAACGGATGGAAACGCTGGGCCGAAGTTGATAGCGGTGTTGCTCCCTCCCGGAGGTGCCAGTCCAGCTGGAGTTAAAACCGCTGATTAATCTGCAGCATTGTAGTAACTAGGGTACCGTAAATAGTATCAAAGCCAGGATCGTCTCACTGCCTCGCTTGGCTTCTCCGTGTGGCATGCCCCCGCCGTATTTGAACGCGGCCATCGTTATATTTACAGCAGCAGCGTTCAATCCACAGCGACTTGGAGGCGACACTTTAGAGGCCCCCACGGTATCTCGGGCGGCTTTTCAAGGTACCAAGGGGCGCGGTGGCTCCGCGCCTTCGCCGGGCGTCGCGGGTTCACCATTCCACGGAAACGTCGAGCAACACTTACGGTGGGCCAACAAAAAAGCTGACTTCCAGTAAGGCGCCGTGGGAGTGTTGTTGAGGCGTGTGTCGGGGTGGTGGTTCGTGTTGCCACATGTCTTGTTTCACCTGTGCGCTAAACGGGTGTTGTTGTAACGGGTGCTCCGTCGATGGTGCCCGGCGGTAATAAATTGCATCGTGCTGGGTCTTCTTTAAACAACAACAACAAAAACGTTGAATAGCTTTTGCTTTTCCAAAATGTTAATTGTTTCTCTTTGCCAGTCAACTGCAGTACTGGCTCAACGTGTATACTCGACGCATTTGTTATTTTGTTCCGCTGTTGCGTCCCGGTCGTAATGGCAAGTGGGGTAGAATCCACTACGATTCGCTGATTTTCTGACGTTGAACCCATTCACTGCATCCTAAAACGCTTTTGTTTCGACAAAATACAAAGGACGCGTTGCAGTTTCATCCTGTTGGCGAGTAGGATTACGCTTCTTTTGGACGATTGCATTCCCTCGTTATTCGCGAACCCACTATCATCCGCTGTTGGCCATCCGCAAATCGCATCTGGAATGCTACGCGACTGCGTCGAGAGAGAGCGAAAGTGATGAGAGATAATGTGATGAGAGATAAAGCGATGAGAGATAAAGCGATGAGAGAGAATGCGACGAGATAAAATGATGAGAGCTAACGCTTATTTATGCATTTAAGGTAATTCATTTAAAAGGTTTTCATTGGCCAATATCCGCCAAATTTGCTATTCACGAATATCTCTGGAACGTGTCCCTCGTCGCGAATAACGAGGGAAATCCCGTAGGCATTTTGTAGTCGTCTTGTCAATTTTCCCCAAGCGACGTTCTATTGAATAAACGACACCTATTTGAACAAAATAAGTCTATTCGCAAAAAAAAACACCCGTAACTGCGAGGCGCCAAACATCCGTTCCGTGCAAACGTTACGTTTCATACGGAATGACGACAATTGTGAGGTTTTTTTTTGTAGCGAGTGGTGGCTGCCCGTGGCGTTCTGGGTCTTAGTCTGAAAGTAGCACGTTGTGTGCCCCAAGATTGCACGTGATTCAAAACGTTCTGTGACATCGCGTTCGGTGGCATTTATTAATACACACCGCTTGTGCGCGACGCTTGATTTTATACCGTTGTACGTACACCTGCCGAGGTTGCTCGTGGTGATTGCTCGAAGTACGGCCAATTTACACGATCGTGTCTACATGACGTGGCTTCTGACACAGTGACCCTAACGATGTTGATTAGGTGACACAAGATGCGACGGCGGTGATTTTGCCGATCGTCGCGATGGTTTATTGGTTAAAATCGGCCACTCGCTTGTGTATACATTCCACTGAATTGGGTGGATTGACCCCAGCAGTACGTTGTTGTTCACTTCCTAGATGTACGTGACTTGGTATGAATAAATCGTGCTTGCAACTCCAAAACGCACGGCCTTGCTCCTTTCACAGTTACCGTGTATTTTGTGTTGCTAACGAGTTAACGCCGCAAGTCCCCGCACCTCCAATTGCATTACTGTCAACCCATACGGTTTAGCCCGTATTCTTGTACAGGGAAATTGACTTTTCAAGCCCATACAAGCGCACATACGTTTCAATATGGGCAATGTTTGTTTCTCCCTTGTGATGGGATTTTGTAGGATGAATTTGAAATGTATAAGGGCACGGGGTGGCCAATGAGGTCTGAATTGGTCTTTAATTAGGTAGGGCAGTGGTAAGGGGTTGACAGCGATGTAGATTTGACAGCAGCATTACCACTTAGAGGAAGCCACAACCCAAAAACACACATTGTAGACGTCAGCACGCTGCGTATTCCTTGCCTGTCATGAGGATTCATTTTGGGGGGAAAAAAATGTATACTCATTGTCCAGCCTGACACCTTTTGCTTATTGAAACATGGGAGTGATGTGCATATACAGTGCCATGACACGCTTAACCTTAACATTTTGCCTGCGTTGTGAAATGGTCTGCAATTAGGTAGCACTCAAAAATTGACAGGTATGCCGATTAGCACGATTGGCCACGTATACACTCCAACTTACGAGGGTTGATAAAAAAAAGTACCAGGTGCTTTTTTGAGACAAAACTAAAGGACATGCCTAATCAACTTTAACACCCTCAAAGTACTTTGGTCCTGATCGAACGCAGAAATCTCAGGGGTCCTGCCATTTGTCATCTCTGGTACTCTTCTTTCGGGGCATGGCTCTTCGGTCCGAGTTAAATTGTGAGTGGTTGGCGTAATCCTGAAATCCCTTCAATCTAAAACAGTAATTTCGTGCCAACTCTGGTGAATCCGGTTGGCTAAGTGTATGTGCTCCATTTTCTCAATCGCAATGATCTGATGCACATCAGCGTAACAACGCAATTATATTTGATGCACGACACCACCTACCCCGAAATATTTCAAGGTCGTGGGTCACATCACACCATTTGTGGACCAGTCTGCCACGATAAGCCGTAGTGACATTTGGGTTGGTCACATCTTGTCCAAGCATGTAGTGCCGTGTTCGTCACTAATTTTCAGAGGGGGGCCCCACTTTTGCAATAAGACATCAGTGAGGTCCACCACCACCTTGTAAGGAGTGTTTTCACATTTGAGTATTGTCGGTGGGAGCGTATTGAAGGCCACCCTTTTAGTCCCCCCCATTGCACATGGGATGTGGCAATGCTGTAGGCAGCCCCACAAAATATCTGCACATCTCGTGTGGCACCATTAACAGGTCCCTGCAGGGTGGGCTGGTAGGAACATTGGAATTTTTCACTTCGTTAAAGTATTGAAAGGGGACGGACACATTAATCTATTGCAGGCTGGTACACTCAGGTTACAACTTCGTTCCTACCAGTAATAGGTAACTTTTCAATGCTGGACATTCAAAAGGACATAACTAAAATTGCATGAGGAAATCCAAATTAGTCAACATTCATAACTACATTTCCATACTTAAGCATAATTGGTCACAAACAAACACACCACAATTTATCATGCTTGTCAATTTTTATTTTTTTTGCTTAGAATGTTACACATGACATGCAGCGAAAGCAACTGGCAGAGGTGGGGGGGGGAAGAACCATCAAAAAAGCACTTTGGATGAAGAATCGACATTTAACTCCCTGCTACGTTAGGAAGCAAAACTGGCAAAGCAACTAAACATTAACGCGTTGTCATGTGTTAACGCTGATGGAGATTTAGCTGCTGCTGCTGCCAAGGGTGAGCTTATCGAACAGATATTCTCCCATGCCAGACTGCGATGCTCCAAGGCGCTTGAGGTTGGTGACGAAATCCCCAAGCTTTTTGATGGCCTCCACTTGCTCCTCGAGGTAGTGGCTCTCCAGGAAGTCACAGAGCTGCAGAACATTAAAAACCGCAAAACATAGTTAGGCCATTGTTAAGAGATGCCAATCGATATGAAACCTGATTTAAAACCAAGTACGTCATCAGAACGGGAAAGGTTGAGAGGCACATGCGTTCCACTATCCTTCCAGCAGTGTACCTGAGGGTCGTTCTCCTTGCTGCCAAGGGCGTGCAAATCCAGCAGCGACTGATTCACGTTCTTCTCCAGCTGCAGCGCGAGCTGCACGGCCTCGAGCCCACTGCCCCACTCGTCACGCTCGGGTTTCTACGCACACCCACACAAGGGAAATGTGAAACGTCTCTACGTCATCTTCAACAGCACAACCCCCCCCCCACCCCCCACACTTTGTGAAATGGTTTTAACTCTACTGCTATGTATGCAAGCCTTCCTTTGCGCGCACCGTATGTAGTTAACCGTGCTAATCTGTGGTGCGGGATAAGTCAATGTGTAGGCGAGACTTCACCGACGTTTTTACGTAACAATGGGTCTCTGTACATGAATTGACTTTCTGGGCATGCAGTTATTTTCACGTGATAATTGTAACCAGCCACTCCCATTGCCAGAAATGTGAAACCATTAAAATGTTTTAATCGCAAAAAAATACGGATTTTATTCTAATTTGGGCACCACTGCCAAAAGTATATTTGTGTCGTTCCAAGTCTGGCAAAAAACATACCTTCACGTCTTTGAGGACAACACGCCCGCCACGTTTGTTCTGGTAGGCCATCAGCTTCTCAGCATGCTCACGCTCCTCGTGGGACTGTTCCTTGAAGAACTTGAAGAAGTTGTTCAGCGCCACGTCATCACGGTCAAAGTAGTATGCCTGCAAATACGAAGCACAAGAGGATTATTCACGGACACGCTCTCCGTCATATTGTCAACGCCACCTTGGTGTGTATGCTGCGGGCCAAGCGCTACAGCAATAGCCCTGTGCTACTGGCTAAAATCACAAGTCACCCCCATGAGGTTACCCATGGAATTACATGCTGAAAAATTACGCGAATGTTTGCATTAAGTATCCATGGACAAATCTCCAAACTATTTTCATCAAGGCAAAAAACGCTCTGCCCTTCCCCCCCTTTTCAAACTCTTGTGGCATTTGCTCCGAAAAGCCAGCCAATGAGTAAGAAAACCATTTGGGCTGTAAGCCAGCTAGATGATTTTTTATTACATACCGTAGGCGTAAACAATCCCCTCCCCTATGCGGTCATTTCGAGCACGTTTCCACACGCCACCGATTATCGACTCACGTTTGCCCACGTAAGAAAAGTGCTTCTTTGCCTGCCAAGCGAGCCCTCTGCGGGCAAACAGCTCCCGTCTCTCCCCTATTCAATGCCCCACCTAACCCCTTCTCCCCCGTTCCAGGCCAGCTGGCCCGAGGCATCTCCAACTCGCCCAACATTCGTTAGTAACTGCAAATACTTAATAACCGCACTGGTACGCTTTCATTTATTGAAGCAACTACTCTGCTCGCAAATGTCGCTCTCTACGTGGTAATAATTTATGTTCGTTTTCTACCAAATACCCCCTTTGCCACCAAGTGTCCTAAATTACATCCCCCTCCAAATGTATCTCAACGATCGAGTCGTGACCTTCAAAGTAAGGTGACAATGCATCGTCGAGATGGAAGGGTGGGGGGGGGGATGGTTGATTCATCCAGCAGTGGATTCGAGTTTTGTTTAACCGGAGGGTCGGTCGCAACCCTTTGCGAGACGACGATTAGTCTTTCGTGTGCATGAGTGGCTTGGGTTGAGGGGGTGCTGTCGATGGGCAGTGATGGAGAGATTTAAAAAAAAAGCCCTCGGCGCGAAATACCAACTGCGTGGTCGGAAACGCAAACGACTGTAAAATACATTTAACAAAAAGGACGGGAACGCGTCAAAAAATAACGTTCACATTTCACAGACGATACAAACAGATTGGGTCAACCGCTTCAATGCGCTGCCGCTCAGATTGTTTATTCTTAAGTCTTGTAAAATCTATATTTTTTTAAACAAACGCGTCTCGCTTTTGCTGTCTATTTATTTATTTATTTCCCACGGCCGCCATTTCGCATCGCCTCGCCCCCTCCTCCCTCGGTCACCACAGACCCCGCGTCGCCACCTCATCGCCCACCACCACCACCACCCTCGATCACCATTATTACTACTTACTACCACCAGTAAACCCACCTCATCCACCTCGAAAAAAAACCCAAAAACCCAACTTCGTTCCAGATGGTGGCACGGATCAGTTTAACGACCCTCTTGCCACCCCACGAGCGAGAGAGCCCCTTTCGCGCCTCACCACCAAAAACACATTCCTTCCCTTCAAAGTTAATCGCCACGAACACTGCCCGCAGCCTCTTGCTCGCCAATAAAACCCAAAACCACATACGCGGACCTCCTCATCCCAACAAAACGCCTCGAAAACCCAATTAATTCCGTCCCCTCGTCGTCGCCCGCAACACCGCTTTTCCCGCCCGTCCGCCCCCCTCCACAGCCAGCCATTGCCTCACACACGGCCCTTGACGTTCGACAAGCTATAAAGCAGTGCTTTCTTCCTACGTGCGCAGACAACGTACTAAGTCACGTCCCATAGCCGTGCGTGTGCGTGGGGTTGTGTGTGCGTGTGTGTTTACCATGGAGAGGTAGACGTAGGAGGCCGACAGCTCCATGTTGATCTGGCGGTTGATGGCCGCCTCCACATCCTGCGCGTAATTCTGGCGAACCTGGGAAGTCATCGTGTGTCTGCTTCTACCGTTTGCGAGCGTAACAAATAAACAAAATTAATGGGTTGTTGTTGTTGTTAACAAACAGGTTGGCTTTGTGAACAGAGGGAGTTGTTTAAGTCTGCTCGTTTAACGAAGAGTTTGAGAGTCGAGGGGGTTGGTTCCGTTCAAACACTGTTGAAGCAGGAACGCAGCTCGACTGTGGCGCACGATGCCGAGCCTCCCTCTATTTATACCCAGCGAGGAGGTGGAGGAGGAGTCTACGGGAATCGCGATTCCTACCAGCGCGCGATTCTAACGACGGAATCGCGATTCCAGAGCGGTGGGCGACTCTCACACACACGCACACACACAAAAACGTGCGTGACACGAAACAAAGACGGGACAAATTGTTGGGGCAAGTGCTGTTTAGCGTGTAACAAACCTACGAAGGCTGGTACTGTGGCACAAGAGGGGGGAGGGGGGGGGGTGGCTGGCCAGGCACCACGCCCGGCCGCTTTTGTCTCCCCAGTGGTGATGTTAACACACCGCACCAGGTAGCCCACACACACAAACTCAGTGACGGGACAGATTTTTTTTATCAGAACCGGTCATGCCATCTCCATGATTGACATTGTGTGTGGGGCCTTCAACCATGAGTGAAGTGATAAGTGGAAAGTTATATCAGAACGGGGTCATGCCATCTCCCCTTTCACCATCCCGAACTGACCAGGGTGGTGAAGTATGGTCCCAAAAAAAACCCCATGACGAAACGGTGTTGTGTGTGGCCTTAATCAATTGACGGTTTGAGAATGACTGCGATATATTAATGTATATTTGTGCAGTGTGCGGGCACACAAGACAGAGTTCTGCTGATATCACGCTTTTGTAGAAACGAGACGAACTTAGAATAAAAACACACATCCGCCAATAACACTTCCTTAAAAGGTAAACCTTATGTAATAGGCCACGTTTCGAGAAATGCAAACGTCACCTAAGCCTTGTTTTGACTTTTAAAGCCAGCGCTATTAATGATTGTGCTAGCTATTGCAATAACACCACCACCACCAGATGCGTTTAATTGTGGCAGTGCGTTGGCTGTGGTACACAATCGTACATTCATTGAGTCTACATATTTATTTCCTTTAAAGGGAGTATTATTGGCACGTGTGTAGTAGGGCTTTTGATTTAAAGCAAGTCTCATTTGTATAAAAGCATACATTAGCAGAACGTTGTGCCATGTCTCCACATTAAAACACGTATTATTCTATCGGCATATTGTCTTTTCACGCCAATGCAGGTTCCTATTTCCCAGCAGTAACATGTGTTTAAGAATACATACTCTGGACCGGTTTTGACATTCTAGGTCTCATCAGCAAAGTCAGGCTTGTTTAAAAAAAGGCTGCCAGATGTTATTGCCAAGAACATATTCCTTCTCAACTAAGCAGCCCTGTTCAACGAGATAAAAGGCAATATTGTGGCTGATGATATACTGTACATGATTTGATTCCCGTTCCAACATTGCTCACTATTGATTCGTTCAAGTAACCTGACCGTTATGATGAGACAATGTATGTCGAAATCGGCCCAGAGTTTGCTTGCATTCAATACACGCTTCTGAAATAGTGGACTTGTGTAAATGAAAATATCGTTTGTACGTGGATTCTAATCTTGCGTACGATAACATGTTTGGGAGCTAAATGCCAATGTCGAGGTCTGCTAGCTACGAGATGGCTAGCAGAGCTACTTGTAAACAAACACAGCAGTGGGTATACGGAAGATGACAAATTTAGATTCGAATAAGTAATATTAAAATACTTTTTTTAAACACGCTTTAATTAAATGTACCGTACGAGTAATGGCAGAACTCCACGACTCCAGGAAGTGGCCCCGAAGCTTGCCATAAGGTATGGGACTGTGGTGATTTACAGCCAACGTCAGTTGAGCATGGACAATTAGAGCCAAGCCGAAACATAACATATAAAAAAGATTGTTAAAAATATATTTTTTTATTTGTAATGATAGAATATAGTATTGTCATCAGTATGACATACGTATACCAGGTTTGCAGTCGATACCACATTGGGAAGTGGGTTAAAAAATTGAGTTACAGAATTTGAGGATACAACAGACAGAGTGAGTTAAATAAAAGCGTGTAATAATTATAAACAAAACAGGGGATGGAATAAACTGCGTCTATGTAGTTATTCCCCCCTTAGTTATTCTTTAACAATACGGTTTGACCGTGGTACATTCTGGTTGTCACCAAGACATTCAATAGTGACCCATTCCCCACCACATTTAACCAAATATCTTGACGTTACATTACATTACACTTGAGATGTAAGTTTAACAACAAAATAAAACGGCTGCCCGCAAGGTTGCCCACGAAACCCCCCTATGGTTATTGCATGTCATCATCCTGTTACAAAATACATCCGATTGCCCGCACGGGATCGTGATGCGAAATCGTGACACTTCACTTGTGGGGGCCGCCACGCGCCCTTCGGCACCAGGCGATGAGTCAGCAACATGACCTCATGGAACAAGCATCGGGGAAAAGTCCCATCTTTCCCGACTCGAGTGCCCAATGGATTATCTTTCACCACTTAGCTCATGATGGTGTATCTGTCGTGGTGCGTGTAGTTTATATGTGCGGTACAGTGTATTGTCACGTCTGTGACACGTTCCTTATTTGTCCAATCTCGTGAGTACTGCCTTAGTTTTGTCTCGTCTGTACCGTGTGTTATTTGTTCAATTTCGTCTTGTACTGTTTGGTTCTTTCGGTAAAAGTCACGTAGGTAATAAATAAATAAAATAAAACAAAAATGAAAACACCTAAATTTAATTTAGTTGTAAATAAAATCAAACAAAAATGCAAACAACTAGATTTAAACAACTAAATTTAATTTAGTTGTTTTCATTTTTGTTTCATTCTATTTACAACTAAATTAAATAAGAATGAAAACAACTACATTTAATTCAATTGTTTTTTTTACCTACGTGACTGTACCGAAAGAACCAAAGAGTATGGATCCTTGCAGTCACGAAAACTTCAAATCTAGAATTCGTCTGTACTGTCGTATTTGTTCTGTCTGCCTTGTCTGCAATGTGCCTGTTCCGTCTCTCCTGTCAGTACCAACTAACTCAGTCCCACTGTCTCGTCTGTACTATGTGTTCTTTCTTTCTGTCTGGGTTTGCATGTTAATGACCGTCTCATATTTTTTTAATGTCTATACCCAGTAAACACGGAACGTTGGGTCAACGTTGGTCCAAAGGTTCCAACCACACGCTGCAAAAACGACGCAAGGTTGCTTCACGTTTACTGGCTAACCTGTATATGTATATAGTCGGTTCTGACTCCTTTGGCACTGCATATATCTCGTTTCTCCTGCCCGCCTTCAGTATTCGTTCCTTCCATTTCGTTATTCCCAAGAAACCCATTGCGATGGGATAATAAAAAAAAATTACATGTTTTGTTTTACACGAAATCGAAGTTACATTCGTCGATTTGTCTGTCGTATTTAGCTTAATGCAAAGGGAGTCTCTTGTTGAATGAACGAGGTGCGCGGGACACAACCGATACACGACCGCTCCCCGTCTATGTGTGTGTCACACATACACATACACGGGGAGCGGTAGTGTAGCGGTTAGTGCGCTGCGCTACCAACCTGACCACCCGAGTTTATATTCCCGATGGGCCTCCCCTAGATTGACTCAGCCTCACACGAGTACCCGGGGTGCGGTGCGGGACAACAACAAAAAACAACATCGCCACTGGGGGGAGACAAAGGCGGCCGGGCGTGGAATTCTGGCCACACACCCCCCCTCGTGTGCCGTGCCTGCCTTCATAGGTGCTCGCTATCGACACTTTCCCCCAACAGTGTGTTGTTACAGGCGACACGGGGTGTGTGTGTGTCTGTGGGGAGCGGTAGTGTAGCGGTTAGCGCACTGCGCTATGAACCTGGCGACCCGGGTTCGATTCCTGCTCACGGCCAACACCAGTGACGATTATCTGAACCGGTCCCGGGCCTCCCCTAGGTCGACTCAGCCTCAAATGAGTACCTGGTGCGGTGTGTAAACATCGTCACTAGGGAGACAAAGGCGGTCGGGCGTGGTGCTGGCCACCCACCCCCTCGTGTACCGTTCCGGCCTTCATAGGTGCTCGCTAACAGCACTTGCCCCTACAGTCTGTTAAGGCTATACGGGGGATCTTTGTCTTTGTCTTTGTGTGAGACTTTGTCTTTGTGGCACGCGCCCCAATCGGCAGCCTCACGGTGACTCGGCACTTCTCCGGCCGTGCACGTGCATCCGACGTGAGGTCACAACAACAAGGCGAGGGAGTTTGGGACCGCCCATAAATGACGTCACGCACCTAGGTAGAGGGGTGGGGGGGGGTGTCAGACATTTGTGACGATGTGTGACGAGGAGGGTGGGAGGGGGGGGTTTGAGAAATGTGACGTCGCATCAAAATGCGCAACTTTAAATAAATAAAGACAACACGTTCTACTTAAATTTTGATTTAAAGCTTTCGTGACTGCAGTAATTCATATATAAAAAACAAGTTTTTTATTGTTTTTATATATTTTATTGTTTTCCTTCAACGTGACTTTACCGAAATAGCTAAGAATACGTTCTACTTAATTAAATACACTTTTAAATACATATTCTTGGTTCTTTCGGTAAAGTCACGTAGAAGGGAAACAATAAAATAATAATGATGATTGCTTGTATTGCAGTCGAAACGTCGTGAGAATTTTATTGTTTTATATTTTTATTATTTTATTGTTTCCCTTCTACGTGACTTTACCGAAAGAACCAAGAATATGAATCCCTGCAGTCACGAAAGCTTTAAGTCAACATTTTAATGCATGTTTTCTCCTACAACATCAGAGTGCAGCGCCACAATAA
Organism: Petromyzon marinus; assembly: GCF_048934315.1. Classification (NCBI taxonomy): domain Eukaryota; kingdom Metazoa; phylum Chordata; class Hyperoartia; order Petromyzontiformes; family Petromyzontidae; genus Petromyzon; species Petromyzon marinus. The sequence continues at coordinate 7,621,073 of NC_133687.1, forward strand.
CAATAGTTTAACGCGATTTGAAGCATGTTTTATTTACAATATGGAAATATGGTTTGGGGGGGGGGGCAGAGCTTTGTGACGTCATATTTGAGGGGGGGGGGGGTCTGACTTTTTGTGACGCCGTGTGACGAGGGGGGAGGGGGTCAAAAATCGTCCAAAATCGCGTGACGTCATTTATGGACGGCCCCTTTGTGTAAAAACGCGTGAACTTCTTTCGCGCCGTACGTAGCCAACCGTGCTTAATCGGAGGTGTCGAGGGTGGGAGAGAAGGACAACAAACGCCTGTGGCGTTATTACATCGACTGGATCGTCTGTGGGGGGGTTGGGGGACAGGGCCCCCCGTAGCTTCATCGGATTCCCTCCAGTCTACATAAAGAATCTGAAAAAAAAACCCAATATTGATTTAATATGCCGAGTAATGCACACGCCGAGAATGTCAATGCAACGTGAACGACATCTGTAAATGTGACAAGAAAGACCCATGGTCGTGTAACATTGCAACAGACCGTAACAGCACCGCCCTGTTACGTTAGCGAGCGATGTGTCACAACCGTGACTTGGCGTATTGTGGCCTGCCGATGTGGCAGCAGCTGCACAAGTAAAGTATCATATTCTTGGTTCTTTCGGTAAAGTCACGTAGAAGGGAAATAATAAAATAATAAAAATAAAACTATAAAATTCTCACGACGTTTCGATTGCAACACAAGCAATCATCATCGGGTGTGAAAACCACAGCAGTCACGAAAGCTTTCAATCGAAAAGTAAAGTATCTCCCCCAGGAAGAAGCATTCAACAATAATTGTATAACGTCCTCGTTGAAATAAATGTTCCAGAGAAAATTAATTGGCAGAAGGAGCTGTTGCCCGAGGGGAAATAAAACTTGCAAATGTTTTTACCTCTGTACGTACTGGCGATTTGACTGAATTTAATATCAAAAGCCACGACCAACGAGTTTCTCTATAATTTAGTGTCTCAAATGGCGTAGGAAACCAAACCCGACAAAAGCGATGTCGCTATCTCATGGCCAGTTACATAAAAAAAACACCTTGAGCAACGCATTTCTGTTAACTGACACCGATTAAAATAGGAGTTAGTGGAATGTTACACTTAAAGTGTGTTTTTTTGCAACTGACATCTAGGGCCTTAATCATGCACTTTTAAGAATAAAAATAATGTATTGCCCTGTTTTTGGATGGCAAGACATTCAGCATTCATTTACGTTTGGCTTCCGTGGGCGCATGTTTAATTTGTCTCAGAGCTTCAGTCGGCACTGGGATAATTACCGGAGCGTACTTTGCTCTTCGAACGAAAAGTACAGTGTGTAAACCAAGCCTTGGTCATTCCACTGCTGGATGCTCACAATGCCAAAGACCAAAAGGACAGACGTCGGGATACTGATAATAGATCTTAGAGGCCATGTGATGGCGGTAATGGATGTGCAATCTAGCATCAAGAAAGGACGCCATTAAATCTTGACTTAAAGCTTTCGTGACTGCAGGAATTCATATTCTTTGGGTCTTTCGGTAAAGTCAAACCTTTATAAACAGTTTTCCTTTAGAAGCTAACCCCCTCTTCCTGATGACGAACGCTTGTGTTGCGATCGAAACGTCGTGGTTTTTTGTTATTTTCTTTGAACCTATCTACGTGACTTTACCGAAAGACCCAAAGAAAAAGAACGCCATTGTGAGGAGTGTTGTCATCAATGGGATGTTCACGTTACATAAGCGTATGGAATGTTTAGGTTCATTACCCCCAACATCAGAATTGTGTAGTTAGAGTATGCCTTGGCGACAAAATGGCACTGAAGTTATGGGGCGACCTTCATGACAATTTGTTGACTGCATTGATGAGCTTGGATTAATTAAAGAAGAGTCGATATTTTTTTTCAAAGTTAGCTATGAAAAATATAATTGTGAATTTTACGGGGAAGCAGAGAGATTTTTACATATATATTTTATTTTTTATTTTCGTGTCATGCAGTTATACATATTCTGACTCAGCCTTCTAAACCTTGTGGAGGTTTCTAGAAATATCTGGGTTGCCACGTGCGCTCAAGCTTCCGGGAAAGTCACGAGAACTGCCTTGTACCGGCTTGAGCAGGTGCCCTCAATAATTAATCTTTGTTTTGTACAAAGACCGGAGATCAGAACACGCCCAAGGGGACTTTGCCCAGGGGTACACACCCTGCCATGGACCCCGCCCAGCGTTGTGTTTGATGTTTATTTATTTACCGTTGTTTACTTTGGACTTGAATATCTCTCTGAGACGTATTGGAGACACTGGTATGGCAAGCAAGAGCAGCTTACCGTGAATGCTATCGCGGGAAGTCACACGTTGGGCACAGCTGTCCTTCGCTGACTGTGAGCGATTGATGAATGAATGCCATCTAAAGTTAAAAAAGCACATCAGTAGAGAGTCCACCACACGAAGTCAGAGAGGCCACACTTTTCACGTCGTTTGGCGGACTCTCGACACGTCCATACCGTATATCGGACACTTGATGTTCATAACGAAAGCGTCATTGTTCACTGTTCTATGATTGCGTACCATGGCAATGTGTTAAGGAGATAAACGCTCAATTGCCGAGGTCTGATCGCCGCGAAGAGGGCTTCTGGAGATTTTGCTCTTCCTTATCTGTTGACAGCTCAACAATGTCAATGTGACTTACTGCCAGTAAGTGTACTCCGCTGTACTTTTTTTTTAAAGTCAGGTATGCAATGAGCAGCAGCAGTAATTCATGTCTGGAAGTAAAATAATTAATATATTTTTTTTTACTTTAAAAAAAATATATTCATTATTCACTTTTTTTAAACACGCTTTAATGAAATGTACCGTGCTAGTAATGGAAGAACTCCACGACTCCAGGAAGTGGCCCCGAAGCTTGCCACAACGTGGCCAATTACAGCCAACGTGAGTTGACCGTGGACAATTAGACCCAAGCAGAAACATAACATGTAAAAATGAATCTTTAAATATATATATTTTTTATGATAGAATATAGTATTGTCATCAGTATGACATACGTATACCAAGTTTGCAGTCGATACCACAATGGGAAGCGGGTTAAAATTGAGTTACAAGATTTGAGGATACAAAAACAGAGTGAGTTAATAAAAAAAGCGTGTAATAACAATCTGTCCAATGTCGATTTGCTCTCAAACGTTGTTAGCTTCGTCCAAGAAGATCATAGCCACGAAGTTGTAGACAGCTTTCAAGAAGTCCCGCAAGACGAGCTGCGGGTTCAGAATCATCTCCTTCATCCTCACAATTGTAAAACGTCAACCTGTTTTGCCCTCTCGATTTATAATCACGATTTTTACCGTGATGTGTGTTTAAAATAAAAAAAATCATTTGTGTTAACGACCATCAATCATAAATCACCACTTTTATTATCACCGTCGTTATCATTCCCATCATCTTCATGGGAATGATGGTGAGATAGTTCGTAGGTTCAGATGCCTGTAGATTTGGAGTTTGCGTGTCTCTCTCTTTCTTTGCGGTCGGGTGGATTTTTCTCCCCGGTTGTGGACATTACATTGGTCAAATAAAGATAGTTCACAGTTTAGTTTTATGCTCATCATCAACCATTGTTTATTATAGTCGTCATAAATCATCATGTTTGTCATCGTCTCGTTCATCATCCTGCCACTTCGTTGAGCTATCATTTGTGGCCAGGTCGCTTCTGAAAAAGTACGCATACTGTAGCTCAGTGGGCTTTACCTGGTCAAATAATAATAATAAATGTTGTGTGATTTGCTTACCATTTATATAGTGCTTTTTGCACTCCTATCGTGTTTTTTTAAAGTATTGTTTGTTGTTGTAATTTTCTCAACCGCCCCTCATGGATATCTGCGCAAATAAAAAAAAGAGAGAAAGAGCTTCGCAGCTCATCGGATTTCTCCAGAATAAATCGAGGTTCCTATTCCGATTATGTCAACAAACCACTTGGTCGATTCTACTACAAAGCTCGCCACCCCCCCACACACACAAAGGAATACGTGGAATCGATAAACGACAGGAATCGGTTTAAAATGAAATCGTTACAATGAATCGAATCGAAGGGTGGGCAGGGCCCCACAGCGTTCAATTCCGGGTGGCGGGCGCGTTCGAGTCGGAGTTTTGGCGGGAAGTCGCGCAGGGTAACGCGGACTTTAACTTTAATTCGCTAATTATAAAGATCAACTAAATCCACCTCTGACCCGTCACCCGCTTGCGAGTACACGACGCGCTATTTTATGGGGCGGCGGAACTGACTTTCTAAAGTGTGTATAGTTTAATGTTTATTGTTGTTGAGTCGTTGCTTAAAACGCCTGTTGTGTGTTCGCGTGAGCGGGAAGCAACTCTTTACGGCGTTAACGCTTCACCCCGCGTGTTTTCTATAAATTAACGAAAACTTACGAGGTATAATTCATGACCCGTCAACCCATACGGTTCGCCCCGTGTTTCTTGTACGGGGAAATTAAGATATCGGGTCTATACGGCGTACAGTCGTGTCAATACGGGCAAACAAAACGTTTGTGTTTCTCCCTTGTGATGGGGAAGTTTGTAGGATGAACGCTGATATTTATAAGGGGCACGGGGTGACCAATGAGGTATGAATTAGTCAGGTAGGCACTGATAAAAGGGGGTTGACAAGCTATGTAGATTTAAACAGAGGGATTAACAAACACTTAGAGGAAGTCACAACCCAAGAACACACATTTGTAGAAGATGTCATCACGCCGCGTGTATCCCTTGTCTGTCCAACGTGTGAAGATTAATTTTGGTGAAGAAAAAAACAACTTTATGCTCAAAATGTCCAGCCCGAGACATTTTGCCTTATTGAAACATCTGGGAGTGATGTGACTATAAAGTGTCACAATGACACGCTTGAGCCTTGGCATTTTGCCTGCGTTCTCAGTGACCAAGGTTCAAAACTCTGTTCAGTCAAACTGGAACACGCACACACAGCTCCGGTATCTACAAGTTAAGAACTTTTACTTAAAAGCTTTCGTGACTGCAGGAATACATATCCCATGGGTCTTTCGGTAAAGCCACGTAGATAGAAAAATAAATAAATCGCGACGTTTCGATCGCAACACAAGCAATCGTCATCAGGTGAGAGGATACGTCATCGGAACTCACCTGAAGACGATTGCTTGCGTTGCGATCGTCTTCAGGTGAGAGGATACGTCATCGGAACTCACCTGAAGACGATTGCTTGCATTGCGATCGTCTTCAGGTGAGAGGATACGTCATCGGAACTCACCTGAAGACGATTGCTTGCGTTGCGATCATCTTGAGGTGAGAGGATACGTCATCGGATCTCACCTGAAGACGATTGCTTGCGTTGCGATCAAAACGTGATATTTTTTTTATTATTTTTCTATCTACGTGGCTTTACGGAAAGACCCATAGAATAAGTTAAGAACTGCTTGTTTGGGTCGCGTCTTTAAGGGCCCACCACTCGTGCTCCAATAAATGTTGATTGAAAACTAATTTATTTAGAACTGCTTTTTTGTGTTTAGTTCTTCCCCCGCGCCTCCGAGTAGCACGGTTCGATACGTACAGTGCGAAAGAAGTTCGACATAGACTGAGCTGCAAAGCGGAGGAAGTGTTACTGCTGCACTTTGAGAAAGAGAGACAGAGGGATAAGGGAAGACAATGAAACAGAGATGCTAAGAGAGATGAGACGCAGAAACAGGGAGAAAAAGATAGACAGAAACAGAAATACAGAGACATTTGCCAGTATATTGAAAAGCTATATAAAAATGCTATTCAGTTTAAAACTCAGATTTGCAAAGTATCCAAAGTATTTTGCTATTTGGTTGAATAGTAAAAAGTGCTATATAGCAGTTTGTCTGGTGTATGCATTTCTACACGCTTTCATTTAACTTGCTCTGTCTGTTGTCGTATCCTCAAATTTTGTAACTCAATTTAAACCCACTTGCCAATGTGGTATCGACTGCAAACTTGGTATACTTATGTCATACTGATGACGATACAATATTCTATAATAAAAAAAATATATATTTTTAAGCAATCTTTTTAATATGTTATGTTTCGGCTTGGGTCTAATTGTCCACGGTCAACTGACGTTTGGCTGTAATTGCCCACGGTCCCCTTACGTTGTGGCAAGCTTCGGGGCCACTTCCTGGAGTCGTGGAGTTCTTCCATTACTAGTACATTTCATAAAAGCGTGTTTAAAAAAAACAAGTTTTGTTTTATATATATGTTACTTATTTTGATTACCAGGAGGCACACTGGACTCTGGAGGCATTGAATGAACAGCGCACAAGTAACCTTGGAAAATGAACCCGGAGACTGCGGCGGAAAGCAAGAGAAAGAAGCACACGGCCAGCTTCTCAGGTGCTCGCGCATTTCTTGCGGCGGTGTTGAGGCGCTCGCATGTGTGTTCACACCAAGATCACCAGCATGGTAAAGTCTGTCACGGCACGAGTCCCTCGGTTAACGTTTTTAATCCGTTCCACGGAAACTACTGTTAATCGTAGTAACTTTTAATCGAATATGGGAATTACATGTTAAAAGCATTTATCCGTTCCAAGACGATTGGAAGTTGACCTTTTGGACCCTAAAAACATAGCTTATGACATTTAAACACTTAATAAATAAGCATGATAAGAACATGTAAAATAATGCTTTATTTTACGCCGAATTGCTTTCCTACCCTTACGCGAATTAACTTGAGGGGCCATTGCAATCACTATGAATTCACTTACAAGTTGAAAAACAAGTAAAAATCACTGAGTCTGCACAAGAGAAACAGACGGCTTCCACTGCCAAAACAGAAAATGTAATTTTTCGATTTAAAGCTTTCGTGACTGCAGGGATTCATATTCTTGGTTCTTTTGGTAAAATCACGTAGAAGGGAAATAATACAATAATACAAATAAAACAATATAATTATCACGACGTTTCGATTGCAACACAAGCAATCATCATCAGGTGTGGAAACCACAGCAAGAAAAAAATGTCATTGCTCAAAAAAAATTCTTGCTGTGGTTTTCACACCTGATGATGATTGCTTGTGTTGCAATAGAAACGTCGTGAGAATTTGATTGTCTTATTTTATTATTTCCCTTCTACGTGACTTTACCGAAAGAACCAAGAATAAGAAAACTTAATGTAAACAAAGCCAGTCCGAGGTCGAAACGCTCATAAATGGGCGTCGCTGATTGGCTGAGGGTGTGGCTCTGCCCCGCTTACGAGCCCTCGGATTGGCCGAAAGTGGCCCCCGCGTGCATATAACGTAAACGTACCGTTAGTCAAAATGCTAATGTTCGTCGGAACCATGGGGTCCTATGGGAGGCGAAACGTTCACCGAAAAACCGTTAACCGATGTCACTGTTAACCGAGGGACTCCTGTGTGTGTTTGACGAGGTTTAAAACTTGCTGATACATACACATTCTTATTCTGCATCTCTCTTCGACTATGGAATTCCTCCCATTGTCTGTTTCCCTAAGTTCTTACAACTTTGTTCTCGTAAAAAAACACGTCAACTGTTATCTGTAACACTTTCAGTTATACTGTTTGTTACCGGCTGCTTGGGGTTTTCAGGCCTTTAGGACTGTGCTCAGCAGTCATGATTTTAAAAAGTACACGTTAAGTATCAAGTACACCATTCCTGGCTGCAATGCAATGGACAAAACTGGCTCGGAAATGCTTTCTGCACGATTTCCTCGAAATATTCTAGACGGGAAAAACGTTGTTTTGCTTGTCTGCTAGAATCATAAACGGACATCAAACTCTGACCTAGTACAAGACTGAAAACAACGTTAAAAAAGTCCACTGTATGCTTTCGACATTGCTCAATAGTTGCACATGACTCGTCCACGTGCACTTGTGTACACAACCCAGTCAGTTTTTTTTTAAACATTCAACATGGGAACCAGTATAGGGTGCAAATAGTTCTTATCTCTGTCGCCAGCCCTGGGGCAGTGAAGCAAATCGTGCATTTCAGTGGGTGAATCATTTTCAGTGGCGGAACAAGAACGGCTGGCTTTGCCACGAACTATTACTCATTTTTTCAACCGATGAGGGCATATTTGGCTACGTTAGCCCTTGAAACGCTCAACATTCGTAAGTTGAGTCCTAAAACCACAGTGCCTCCTGGCTGGACTAGACATAAAGTCAGGTTCAAGTTTGTTTTGTTTCACAAGGTGACCTCGGTTATTACAATGACGCAAGGAGGAAAAAAAAGTATAGCAAATATAATTCGGTGCAAAAAACAACCACGGTACAGAAGGAATCGAACACAGTGCACACACATACATAAACCATGGCTCACAGGGCTATACCAAAATAAATAAACTAAACTAACCAATCTGAAATACCGAAGCATTAACAAGAGCCTTGTAAACTGTCATAAACTGGAAATGTGTAAGAGGAGGATTACATTTTTACGGTTCCTAATTTTTGTAAAATTAATCCCTTTCTCTTACCGACCTGTCACACTCTTTGACCACAACACAAATTGAACGTTGTCCAATGCACACAAAGGATGTGTGCAGACGTGCAAAGTGCTGACAGCGACCAGAACAATACGCTTCTGCTGTGTTGTTTAACAGTCAGCAGACTACTTATTGCTGAAAAAATGTCGTGTCTGTCTGCCCGCCGGATGCTTCATTTGTTTGTGTTAAAACTAAAAAAAAACCCTAAACCAATTGTTACGCAACTTGCCGCACAGCATGCCAATACCAATGCGCAGATGTGTTTTGCTTGAGACAGATTGGAATCGAAATACTTCAGTGTAAAACAATGTTTTAAATAAATGAATGTTTGGATTTCTTTTGTTTTTCAGATGTTAAAACAGAAATTGAACAACTGTATGCAGCAATCCCTTTGCTCAGAAACTTCAATATTATTAGAAAAATTGGAGAAGGTTGGTGCATCTTTCTGCTAAAAATTATTTATAGAAAACAAAAAAAATCAACATATTCAGTGCGTTGAATGTTTTATGAAATAATATATATTTTAAATCGCATTCTAGTTAACTGTTAAATAGCGAATATAAACCGTTTGAAAGCATTGAATCACCTTGGTTTCTAGTATTTAATGTCTTTTGAAATACTCATACAATTCAGTGACATTCCGTCAATCCACCCTCCTATTATCAACTCTCCCTAATATTCCATCCCCCAAATTAATCGGTGGGTTTTCCTATTATCTGAGTGATTATATTACTTGCAGATGAGAGAAGTAACTGTTAAGTGGCAGAAAATGAATCCTAATATACGTGCTTGAAAGGCGCTGATTGTGCACACAGCTTCTCGGTAGTGGTCTTCATAGTCTTGGTGGTGGTCATGGTGGTCTAAATGTTGGTCCCTATGGTGGTCCTAGCGGTTCTGGGCTTACAAGCTGTGCTCCCAGTAGTCCTGGTGTGCCCTCTGGTAGTCCCGATTTTCGAGTGCTCCCAATATTTCCAGTTTTATTTGTATTCCTGATTGGCCGAAGGTAGTGACAATCAAAGTAATGGCACTGCACACGTAGTCACCCTGTGATACGTGGATAAAAAAAAATCACTCGAGACACTGGTGTATGGCAGCAAGAGCAGCTTATACGAATTCTGTCGCAGAAGGTCACACGTTTGGCACAACAGTCCTTCGCTGACCCTGCGTAATGAATGAATGAAGTGACAATCATGATGCTCGATCATCAAGCGACGCTTTACATCCTCTCGAGAGTCAGCATCACACACCTGGATGTTTGTGGAAAATTAATCAGATTGTTGGGCGTTTACCCCTGCTTCTCCACCTGTCATGTCAGTGTGGCTAAGAGGCGTTTCACTTTCTATAATTTTATTTTATCGCAGGCACTTTTAGTAGTGTCTACATGGCAAAAGGGAAGGTGCGAAGATCTGGTGGTGAAGAAGAAATGCTGGCTGTTAAATACCTCATTCCCACCAGCCATCCACTCCGCATCGCCGCCGAGGTCCAGTGTCTCATGGAAGCAGGGTACGAGCATCTTTCTAAATTCAAGTAATACAATTCAACATGAATAGCTGAGACGTTCCAGTGCTTATTAATGTAAGTGCAGTTTAAAAGTGACTTGGAATAGTTCATAGCATTTTCATTGCATTTTAGTATTTGCATGATCATATAAATTTATTGTTTACCAGATTTTGATAACATTGCAAAAACACGTGCTGTCTTAGTGTAATGTGGGTAATAAATAAATTATTTTAAAAAGTAGCCAAGGGTTTGTTTTACCACGAGTCAAATAACATCTATAACCATCAGCCAATGAGACTTCTGGGGAGTCATTCTCGCAGTGTTGCTTTAAACCGCGAAACTCGGGCACCAAACAAACTTCCCCATCCGACGAGCACCAGATTGTATTGTATATGTGACATGATGTGTTACGTATGTGCCAGTCGACACCCTGGACACCTTTGCAAGTAAGATGTTCCATCGAAAGGGATTTTCAAGGGTTAATACCTTCATAAATCTATGTATGTACGTATGTTAAACTTCTTTCGACATCGTACGTAGCCAACTGTGCTAATTGGAGGTGCGGGGGAAGGACAACAAACTAAACACAAAAAGCAGTGTTTAGTTTGTCAAGCTTCCTTAGCACGGTTGGCTACATACGGTGCGAAAGAAGTTCAGCGTGCATACAAATTAGATGGGGTCAAATTTATAATGTTCCATCTCCGTAGTGCTGAGTGACTGAAGCGGCTGATACCACACCATTATTGTAAGAAAGCAGGGCCTTGCGAGAAACTCGTGGGACGTATGAGTCAGGCCCACTTTATGACTGGGAATGGAGGTAAAGTGAGCATTTTATCTTAAAAAAAAATCTTCATTTGTTATTGAGTAACGGATTTGGTTGTCTGCATTATAATGAAACAAAACTGCCAATATGCAATTTGCACTGGTGGAAATGTCATATTCCCATGGCATGATCAATCTGCCGACTTTTATCTCTCACAAAGTAGTACGGATTTTATGGGCCAACCAGAGCTGATTAGTTTAACTGACCGACGGCCCTGCGGTAATGGTGACAGTGACACGAGGCAGTAAATGTATACGAAATTATATTTTTCACGAAGCTTACCTTTTTATTTGCAGAGGTGTTGACAATGTGATGGAAGTGCTGCAGTGTCTCAGAAACAAGGACCATGTGGTGATCATAATGCCCTACCTGGAACACGAGGTGTTCTCAGTAAGTTAAACCTATTTGTTGCTCATGTTCGGCTTCGAAGATGCAGATGTTGTTCAAATGTGATGTTTATTGCTTGCTGCCGCGTTGTTTGGCCCTAAACAGGACCATTGGCGTGGCTTGTGTTGTTGCTCTGAAGACCGGGAGATCGGTGATTGATGTTCGGTCGCCGCGTCGATGGCATTAGTCGTGATTTCTCGCTTAACAGAGTGGGCCTGCGCAAAGGCTGCCATCTTCCACTGCCAAAATTGTCATCGTTTCCATTTTCAATGTTTACTGCAATTGTACTACTTGCTACACTGTCACATGCCAATTGCTCAATACTGACTGGACGTCTTGGTTATATTGAGTCAACATAATTTCAGTTTATTAAGTGTTTTCTGTTAAGACAATAAAGAATGCATTCAAGACCAACAGTTCAGTTGTTGCAGTATTCCCAAGTCAAACCCTCTTGTCTTCAACATGGGCACTTATCCTGTGTTGGAAATTCCACATTCCCATAGTCGTGCCATACCTTGGGACAATGATTGCTCATTTCCCATAAATAAGGACCATGGAGATGCCGGTGCAGGGAAGAAGGAGTAGAGGGAGACTGAGGGTAAGATGAAAGGATTAGGTGGAATGAGACATGAGAATTGTGGATGTGACTCGAAACGATGGACACAATTTGAAGTACATGGAGAAAAAAAATAAAAGGAGTTGAACCTTAGACAGAAATGGGATATTGTGCTTAAATATCTTGCCGCGGTGGTCAGATGTTAATTATCTCGCCTGGTATGCAGGAGGTCGTGGGTTTGATCCCAACCCTGACGCCTGAATATTTGGAGTTTGCATGTTCTCCCTGTGGTCGTGTGGATTTTTCTCCTGGTCCTCTGGTTTTCCCCACCACATTTAGAAACATGCGTTTATAGTATTTGGCTGCTATAAATTTCCACATTGTAAGCTACTTCGTTGAATGATCACTTTTGGCCACATCGCTTCTGAAAAAGAGCTAAATAGCTCAGTGCGCCTTACCTGATAAAATAAATTGTAAAAATAATTTATCCCCTCCTGTGCAGCGCTCCTTCTTTCTTCTCCCTGCCGCTCATCTTGAGCCGTGCCCTCTTCGTTCGCTCTTGGAGACTTCCGTCCCGGCATCCTTTCCCTCAACGAAGTGGCGGCTTATCATCATCAGTTTGATAAGGAGAATAATAAAGTGCCACTCATACTGTCATCCCTGGAGGATCGGCAAAATTGACCTCAAGTCAGGATTGAGATTGAACCGGCCCGCGACTGAGCCACCACCTGGCCAGATCTCAATGGGTGTTCTTCATTGCCCAATGTTTTCTCACTCCTCTCCTCTGTTAACGTCCCTCTCCCATTTCCACAGGAGGTCGTTTCTGTGATGAACGTGATGGAGGTGCGGGAGTACATGAGAAACCTCCTGGTCTCACTGCTGCGCATACACAAGCTTGGGATTATTCATCGCGATGTCAAGCCCAGCAACTTCCTGTACTGCAGAAAACAACAACGGTATTTGGCCATTTCCACTGTCGTACTTTACATCTTTCTTCCCACGTCTATGCTCCCTGCACCTCCGATTAACACGGTTGGCTACGTACGGTGCGAAATTAATTAGCGTTGTGAAGTATGAGGAGGCCCTCATCCAGCAGTGAGTTGACAAAAAGTCTGTACATACGTACAACAGCTTCAGGTAATAATGTCATCCGTATTGGTAAATATGTTCATAAGGTCTTGTTTTAATTACATATCTGTTTTCTGAAACTATAATATAGAAATGTATTTACGTAAGATTACACTGCTGGATTGATAAATTGTAGTTTAAGAGAAAAATGTACTTAAAGTAACTTATTTTCAGCTAATTCTGAGAACAGTGATGCGTAGTCATATCATTAGTATTGTCTAATTTCAAAATAGAATCACACACTACCCACTGTTTCAGAGAAATATAATGGGATTACACGTGACATTTACAGATCACAAAACACTCCAATTATTATTGGTTGTGTGGTTTAATTGACACGTAGTTCTTCTCAGCCAATATAAGGATTGCTCTTTAACTTACTGGAGAACTGAAACAATAATATATGGCTGATAAAACGATTTTGTTTGACTTTGCCGAGTTTCGGAGGGTCTTACAGACACAGATTTGGTCAGACCATTACGTGGCCTAACCCAAAAGTCAATTATGCTGACAACTGTTCAGTCATGCGGAACTGTGCATGATTTTAATGCTTATGTTATTGCTTTGAGGACTTTAGATTTGTTGAAGATGATATACACGTTCCTCAGCAGCTCTCTGTTCAAACATGTAGAGACACGAAGTTAAGACAGTTTTTTGTTGTAAAATTGTTATTGTATCACAATGCAAGTCACTTCGAAGTAAAAAGCAGTATGTTTTAACTTGCGGAGAGGTGAAATTGTCTCTCTGAATGAAACCCACTTGCTTCCCATATGTAAAAATGTACATAATTCCTGGCAGCTGTTGTTGCAGCAAACAAATTGATCTTTGCCGTTCATTGTCACGTGCATACAGCGATGTAAGCCAACAAAAACATGTTGCTATTAATTATGAATAATATGGCTGGAGTGATGCTGTTGCGTGGTGATGATTCTGGAATCAAATCTTTAGCCGCCTGCTGTTGAAAAGCATGTCGATTATCTTAAACACATCTCAAGTAATTTGATTCTTGAACCCAATTGTTTTTTTCTCCCATTATTGCCAATGGGAGTGAATTTTTAATTTTTTATTAGATTTTTTTAATCAACTGCGGCTGAAAACATTAATGCATTAGCTCTTGTCTCGTAAAGTTGATTGGTTATCAATTGTTGTGATTCTATTAGGGACTTAACCTTTGGGACGAATTTACCAGGGTTGACCTAAAACTGCAATAAATGTGAAAAAGCTTTCCCATGGCAATGACTTCACATGCCATGCACCTGTCTGATGACATTATGAATATAGTACTTTATATTGAATCTTTATTTTTTTAAATGCTTAAAAAGGGGTATGCGTGTGACACGTGTGTTACACAGGTGACATGTGCAGGTTCATAGAGAGAGGTGTGCAGAGGGATGAATGTGGACTCACAATATTAATGTTTTAAATAAATGGTCTCGAGATTGGCTTTGCCAAGAAGGATCGCTCCTGCCTTGGCAAAAACCAATGGAGAAGGACAGAGAGTGATCTGGAAAGGATTAAATGGTGCTTTGAAACTTACAAACAGCATCCATGATCATGCAGTCTTATCATCAGATAGCCCGTAGGTGTCCACCGCACATTTGGTCATTTGTTTTCACTTTCCTCTGTCTTGTGCCAATATGCTCAAGTCATGCAACATCTTTCTGGTACCATTCTCTTATGTCGTCGTCAAACCATTCTCTGTTGGGTCTTCCTCTCTTTCCGGTTCCTTCCATTTTTCCGAAGAACACACTTTTAATTTTAGTGTTGTAGTCCATTATACATATGTGTACAAATAGTGCCAGTTTCCTTCTCATCACTAGCTGCATGAGGTCTTCTTCTATGTGCCACCTTTTTCTTCTATATTGGTCACTCTTTGTGTCCAACTTAGATGCAGCATCGTTCTGTAGAAATACATTTCGAGTGGCAATATCCTATCTCTGTCAGTCTGAATGAAGAGTCTAAGCTAGACAAAAAACAAAGACCGTTAGGAAGTATGCAGAGCTTGCCTACTTCAGCTTGTTGTTTTAATCATTGGTATGATTGTTTGGCTACCTTAGGTATGCGCTAGTCGACTTTGGACTGGCACAAGGAACGCCGGATACTTGCATCCCGTTGCTGCGGAGGCTGCAGGAGACCGTTGGTCTGAGCGGAAGCATTTATCAGAAGAGGGCCAGCGCACGTCTCACAAAAGCCAACAACATCACCACCACCACCACCATGCAGAAGCAGGGCAAGAGCGCTCAGCTGATGAAGTCATCGGTGAACTGCAACGAGGAGGTAGCATGACTACGCGTAGATGGGAGGTTCCGACCGTCAACCCCTGCTGAGAGGTTTACTTTCAACGAGTCCCCAAGTTTATTTACAGCCAGGTGACAGTCGATTGGGAAAAGTGAGCCATTTGTTGACGGGGGAGAGGTAAGTATTAAGGGAAAATGCAGGAGTACATTGATTTCAGGGAAGCCTCTTCTTCTCTGCCTCAATGTTGCATTTGGATACCTGGCAACCCCTTATCAGTGCCTACCTTATTACAGACAAATTCAGACCTTAATGGTCACTCCACGCCCTTATAAATATCAACGTTCATTCTACAAAGTCCCATCACAAGGGAGAAACAATATATATTTTTACTCAGTTTCCCTGTACAAGAAAATGGGTAAACCGCCTGGGTTGACAGGTATGCACTTGTGTCACGGAGCACAGCAAATCAAAACATGTACTATCTGTAGTAGCCACGGGACATACCCTACCCACTTGCGCATGTTGTTAGACACGTTATAAACATATAAATATCCTCCCTATAGCCTCTTTAGGTACTGTTGGGGTAAATACAACGAGCGGGTATTCATTAAGGCCCGCACAGCACACCTTGGGAGGTTTGTGGGGCCACCACCATGCACGGCTTTCCTTGGTCTTCAAAGTGATGATGTTTACACAATGCACCAGGTACTCATTTAAGCCTGGGCCAACCTATGGGAGACCCACAATTGGTATGGCGATCACGAACCACTGGTGTTATCTTTGGCTGGGACTTGAATGCATAGTATATAGGCTTTTGTAACGTGGTGCACTCACTACTGTTCCACTGTTAAATGTGGTTTTCGTGAACAACAGCAACATTACAATGAAAAACTATTATTTACCATACAACAACATGAACTTGTATTGTCTGAATCACCAGTCTTAAAGTAATTGATGCCACATTTTTGGGGCTTGCAAGTACTGCCATCTTGCAAGAGTTAATTTTAAAATACAGGTGATAATAAGGTGTCTGTTGAGGTGGCTGGGTGGGTCGGAGGTCAAGGCACCGAGTTTGCCCTTCTGAGGTCCTGGAATTGTATTTGGGCGTTTGTGATTAAACCAATGGATTTTTCATCTCATGACATAATGCCAAAAGCACAATTGCTTTGCTTCGGCGCTATGGTATTGAACCACAATACCTTGCTGATCTTGTCAAGGAGCATAAACTATCATGCGAACTCCGGTCATCCTCGCAGCAGCATTTGACTAGCCATTGAACAAAGACGGTCACTGCATCGCGCGCTTTCAGATGCACTTCTGCGGCCATCTGAAATGCTTTTGCTTCCTATATTAGGAAGCCACTGGAGCTATGCACTTTTAAATCTAGATTGAAAAGTAATTTCCTTAGAACTGCTTTTTGTGTTTAGTTTGTTGTCGTTTCCCCCGCACCTCCAGTTACCATGGTTGGCTACGTACGATGCGAAAGAAGTTCAACATACATACATGGTCTGGATAGAAAAAGGTTGCAATCTATTTATACAATGAGCCACGTGAATTTGTCTGATAGGTGAATAATTGCTTTCATATTCTTTTGCGTGCTTGTTTAGTGCAAAGGAAGTAAGCTAACGAATGGCGCTCCACACGTAGCTGCGATGACGGCCAAGAAAGCTGTGGCTCCCCCCAATGCCATGCCTCGATGTGCGTTGCAAGAAAAGACTTGCTCCTGTTTCGGGTATGATCAGGTCTGCAAGCTCTGCTTGGCCAGGTATGTTCTTCGATTTTTGTGCGTGTGTGTGTGCTGTGAAGTTTCAAGAATGGCACTATACTATTATATTACCTCAATCTTAAGTTATTTCAGTCCCCGGTGAGAATCAATAATTTGGCCACCTCCGCAGCTTTGTCGTCGTGGAGGTGGCTCAGCTCTCCGATCTCACATTGACATGCAAATTTCTTCACTAGCCCCGCCCACTTCGCTTATGACCCTTGGGCTACACCCATCTCAAACCTTTATAACATCCTGCCTCAGCAGCTCTCTCGCTATTTTTTCACCTGATGACGATTGCTTGTGTTGCGATCGAAACGTCGTGATATATGTCTTTTTTTTCTATCTATGTTGGGTTTACCGAAAGACGCAAAGAATATGAATTCCTGCAGTCACGAAAGCTTTAAGTCAAGATTTAGTCCATACTATGTTTTATAACTGCGCCGTGTTACAATCAAACGAGGGAAATTAGTCAAAAGGCGTTAAGGTTTACTTGAAGTCGGATGAGAGCCCATTCAGAAATCAAACGCGGGATTCATGTGTTGACAGGAAACACCTTTCTGGAAGAAAATAGTGGCGAATTAGATTTTTTTTCCAGACATCGGTGGGAAATAACATTCGTCCTTTTTGATTTATCAATATTAATTGAATCGATGAAAAACCCATTGTTTAAATTCTTTAACCAAGGTGATTCACAGCAACAATATATTTTCTGAAATATTTCATTGTAGAAACGGAGGCAGAGATTAATGGAGAAAACGCCAACCATATAATATTTGCCATTTTAACTTCCCGTGGGGAATGGATGCAAAGGGAGAACCGAGGTTTTCTTTGACATTTCGAAGAACGTAACAAGGCCGTTAAGTTGGGCTCGGGATAAATATGAGCAAAACAACGGTCGTGCACAACAGGATAGCCAAACAATTGGAGATGCCTATCATAGGGTTTGTCAACGTAAGCCACTGCCATTCTATGGATAGTCTTAAGTGCACGGTGATAACGTTTCCAAATTAGTGTTAATCACTTGGAAAATGTTGAATGACTTAATGTTATCTTTGGCTGGGAGCTGCCCCGGTGGCGAGATGTTAACTACCTCGCCTGGTATGCAGGAGGTCGTGGGTCCGATCCCGACCCTGACGCCTGCTGTATATTTGGAGTTTGCATGTTCTCCCCGTGGTCACGTGGATTTTTCTCTGGGTCATCCGGTTTTTCCCTCCGCATTTAGAATCAACGTGCGTTTAGAGTATTTGGATGTAATACATTTCCACGTGATAAGTTGCTTCATTGGGTTATGATTTGTGGCCAGGTCGCTTCTGAAAAAGAGCTATATAGCTCATTCGCCCTTACCTGGTAAAATACAAATAATTTAGTTAGTGTTATGTTCAACCTATGTATGGTCCATCTTTGTTCTAGTGATGCCTCTTTTTTTCATTAAAAGTTAACGTGCTAATTTTAACCCACTCAAAAATGTTCGGTTCTTGCGAGCCACCCTGATAGGATGTATGTTTTGTTTTCAGAAGCCCACAGCCGTCTCCGCGGGCTGGTACGCCTGGGTTCCGAGCCCCAGAGGTTCTACTGAAGTGGCCATATCAAACCACAGGTGCCACACATTTGACCATAGAATCAATCGGTCAATGCTCGGTATTTATTGCAGGTGATGCGTGAATTATATTTTTGACTGTACTGTTCTGCACACATAAGGGAAATTCAACAAAGGTGTAAAAGTTATGATTCTTAGCTCTCAATTTTTGGGGGTTCCAAGACAAATGTTGGTTTTAATTTGTTTTCTCTCACTGTAAATGTGCCAAATGTCCCCTTTCTAGCCCTCGTAGTACAATTTTCTTTACTTATGACCGTTGGATATCAGATGCCAGCACCGACAGCTCATGCTGCCCTCTAGTGGCGGTATCCCAGCATAACTCTTATCTGTATAAAATCTTATTGAGCATGTACTGTTGATATGCATATACAAAATCACACGATATACACGTTCTTCCAGTCTTCATAACTGTTACAATGTCAAGTTAATGTTAACCTGCACATAGTTATTTGTCAGAATAACATGTACATACCATATGTTTGCTTATACAACAACAGGGCCAAACAATGTTTCTACTTGTTGCCACATTATTGGTCATTATATATGGCAAATATGATAGAATTGCACTATTGTATGTGGTATTGGAGTGTCTACATATTATCAACAACGTAAGAATATTACCAGCACTTATAACGGCTATGTCAATTTCTAAGATTTGGTCAAATTATTTTTGGTTCTGTGCATATTCACGGCAGTGTTCGCTGCTGCTTTTTATTCTGCTATCACTTGGCTGGGGCCACGCTACTGGGACTTCATATTTGAAGTGGCCCCCCCGATAGTCGTCGTACTTTATATTCAATGTCAAGCCAAGGGTAAACCCTTCGGGGCTGATACCGAGCAGGAGTTGCTTTTTTTCCCTCCCTGGTGTGTTTGTGACCTTAAACACTGTCGTGTGTGAGATCGCAGCCATTGACATTTGGTCGACGGGCATTATATTCCTCTGCCTCCTGAGCGGCCGTTACCCCTTCTTCAAGACCAGCGACGACCTCACTGCGCTGGCTCAAATCATCGCGTTGCGCGGAAGCGCGGAGGTGGCTGCTGCTGCTAAAGCTTGCGGTTAGTAATGAAAACTATTGACAAATTTGTTTTATTTTTACCAGGTCAGGCCACATTGAGCTATATAGCTCTTTTTTTAGAAGCGACCTACGCCACACAAGTGATAGCTCAACGAAGTGGCTTTATCACGTGGAAATGTACAGCAGGCAATTACTCTAAACGCATGTTGATTACTAAATGTGGAGGGAAAAACTGGAGGACCCGGAGAAAAATCCATGTGACCCTGGGAAGAACAGGCAAACTCCAAATATACAGGTGTCAGGGTTGGGATTTAACTCACGATCTCCTGTATACCAGGCGAGGTAGTTAACATCTTGCCACAGATATTTCTTTTTATCCTCGAGATGGACAAACGGATTGTTGAGTGGGTAACTTGTGTGCTGCAGGCAGCCTTGTTGCCCAGTAAAAAAAAAAGGTCACAATAAATATTGCTGGTGGATGTTTCTTTAAATGCACATTTCATAAATATCTTATTAAACTAAGCAGCGCATGATGACTTGACATTGCATTTGCAAATCTTTGGGTTGACTTAAATTAGCATATCAAATGTCACGAGACCACCAAGTAGACTTTTTCATTATTTAAAACACATTTCACTTTTGTTTACCAGCCTGCACGTGGGGCTATGTCCTACGCAGCAGAGAGAAGTGTAACAAAATACATTGTTGCACTGTACTTCTTTGCTCCCTTGTCTGTATTCCCTGCCTTCACAAACCCGCACTGAACAGTGGTGATGTGTGATTCACATAACATCCGTGATGCTGGATTGACAAACGGGGGATGTACATATGGCAACCCACGCATTATACAAAAAATAAATGTGTGAAAAAATAAAAATAGGTTTGAACCTTTCTGGCGATAAAATAGGTGTTAAGATGTTTAAACACCAAATAGAAACCTTTTTCAAGGAATGAAGTCTACCTATGGTGAACATGCAAACAAGCATGTTCTTATAATATATGGCATTGTCTTTGAAACTGATTGGCCTACACCAGAGGCAGCCTTCTTTAGGGCATAGTCTCACCATTGTCAGACCATAGAACGCCAAAAGGCGAACAATAATGTGGCACACTCGGGCATTTTTGAATTTCTGAACGCTTAACATCAATGAAACAAGCAACCGAACAATTTAAAAAATCAGAAGCTACAGTTTTAAAGCTCCCTCCTTCCCCCCAAGCTGTGCACTGAATTTTTAAAATGAAATGTATACAATCCTATTGGAGCTTATCTTCAAGTGTGTTTACTTTACAACCATTGCTTACATATAAGTATCTCAGAAAGAACAGATCCTACAACAAAGCAGTGCCTGATCCACAAACATAAAGGAGACATTACAGCGATGATATGCTCCGATGCTCCTGACGCGGTTGTCTGGCTTGACCCACCTGGATGTGACATTACGGTTGTTGCTCTGCATCAGCCGTACGACAAAAAGAAGATGATACAGTTGATTATCGATGAGTCGGTCGCATCAAGATGCAAATGTTACTCGCTGTTCAGTGACCAGTCCACCCTTGTGTACCTATGCACACACAAGCGTTCCAGGATGCAGGAGCAATTGCATGAAGCAACTACACATTCCATTACACAAATAATTGTAACTGTAGAAATGTTTATTGCGTTGGATGTTAAGTTTCCACAGCCTTGAGTAACATTTACAAACTGTATATCAGCAATGTGTAGTGCCTTCAGGTACATTTTCCACAAAACTTCATGGCGGAAGTCTGGGACGAGCATCTGAACCTTTTGTCAGTTTTCAGGAGGAAGGGACAATGTTTTGTTTTATGCAGTCACGTGCATAATTCTGGAGGATGAAAAATTACATTTCAAAAGTGGGTTTTTAATGTAATGCATAAAACACTTTGCAAGAAATGTAAGGTCATCTGTGGTTAAAAAAATGAGTGCTTCAGGCAGCAGGAACATCCGTGCTATATTATAGGGGTTGAGAGCAATAGACTTTAACAATAAACGAGGAGTAACATCATCCGGCCTCTTGAACGTAGGTGCATATGGAGGATGCGAAGACTTTCATGGCACGACGATTTAAGCAGCATGGGCATTTTGAAAACAAAGTGGCAGAAAGGCATTTGTCGGCTTAAATGAGGAAGAGTAGATTGTGATTAATTGAGGTCCTTGTGCCGAAATGGACGATGGAAGACTATCTAGACAGGCATTGGCATGGGCACCCAGAGACCTGGGACCTAGGGAAGGTGGCTGGATATCGTAAGGATAGACCAGAGGAGATCGAAATTGCTAAATGTGGCAGAGGGGATGAAGCAATGGCAATTATTGGTCTCATGATAACTTAATTGTTATTTTATTCTGAAATCTTGAGTAATTCCATTTAAATGATATGCAACATTATTTCGATACCCTTTCCTGTGATAAGTTCAATTATTCCACCATACTGTCGTGCACACGAGACAGCATGGGATGTTAATCTAATGAGAAAATTACCATGCACTTTTGTTTTATATATATGAATATTCTATGTATCAGCTTCAAATGTAAGAGACTGTTGTCTGATATATTATAACATTCACAAATATATATTTATTACAGGAAAGATGATGATCTGTAGTCGTCACTGCAGAAGTACCGATTTAAAAGAGCTTTGTGAATGCCTGAGAGGTGACGCCTCTGTGAAAGGTATGTACATTAGCCTAGAATTGCACATTATACTAATTACACATGTGTCTTTCGCATCTCTGAAACGAGTGAAAATTCCAGTTATCTCGAGTAATAATTTCATTTTTTTAAAGCAATGGTGTTACACTTATCTAAATTGGTGACCCTCAGAATGTTGTGGAAATTCCACATTCTGATGGCAAGCACTGTTGTCAAAATGTGGTACGATTTTTTGTTTTGTTTTGACCAGGTAAGACCCACTGAGCTGTATAGCTCTTTTTCAGAAGCGACCTGGCCACAAATCATAGCCCGATCAAGTGGCTTATCATGTGGACATTTATAGTAGCCAAATACTCTAAACGCGTGTTGATTCTCTATGTCGTAGGGAAAAACTGGAGAAGCCGGAGACAGGTGTTAGGGTCGGGATCGAACTCACGACTTCCTGTATACCAGGCGAGGTAGTTAACATCTTGCCACTGTTGCGCCCCAATTTTGACACTGGGGAGACGATGGGATGAGTTGATGACGCGATGGAAGTACAGCGGAAGCACGTGTGTGCAGTGCGGGAACGGCACAGCAATACTCCTTGAAGCAAACCTGACGAAACTTGAATCGGCATGCTCGTTAGACTGGCATTAGGTTGGCATTGGCCCGCATCAAGTACATTCTACTCCGGTCAAACGTCTCTTAGTCTCAAGATCTTTTCAGCAGGATCATGCAATTGGTATGTTCAGCCGTTTTGTTATTAGTTTTCTGTTGTAAAACATTGAGGACGCAGACAAAACCTGTGGTACGTTCGGGGGGGGGTGGGGGGGGGAGGGTAACACTAAAATCCTGCTATATAACGGTAATCCAGAATGTATTTTGCTACTAACTACAGGCCAGTAAAATAACCTCCGTGACCCACACAGCTTGGGAAGGCCTCTAATCCTGCAATGCATTGACAAAAAGCGCTGTACACACACCTACAGGCCACTTCGTAAGCCAGAAGGTTGATAGTTCCTTACGCATGACTAACTCTGTCTGATCCATCGAAGTCGCGTCTAAAGAGCCGCATTACGGTGTCCCCACCATGACCCGCACAGCAACGAACATCATTGCAAATCTTCCCAGGCTGTGCAGATAAAAGGATTTGTGTGTGATGATTACTAGCAGAGTAAAGGATTCACGCCTCCCTCCCTCCCTGCCTCCCTGCCTCCTCCCTCCCTCCCTCCTTCCCTCCCTCCCCTCCCTCCCCTCCCTCCCTCCCTCCCCTCCCTCCCTTTGATTCAATGAAATATCGCGTTTCACAGTTGCTATTCATTTCGCAGTATTGATTCTTGTTTATCAATGGCAGTCAATGGTTGTGCCTCTTCTAGCTTGAATGGGTCATACAAACCCATTTACATGTAGCGTTTAAGGAGTGTAAAGCATCAATTATGACGCGTGAAATTGTATGCACGTTGTGAGATTAACAATGAATATATTCTTCGATATATATGTTCACATATATAATGGTTGCAGGTTTTTTTATGATTGGAAGTGATTCTGCAGTTGAAATGCATCACTTGATTTACAATTATAATTTCCACTTGATAATATAACTGTGACGACAAACCACATTCTGATTACCCGCACCTCCGATTATCAGGGTAGGCTACGTACGGGGCCAAAGAAGTTTAACATATGTACATACATTGGCAGTAATGTTGGTTGGTAGTGCATTACCAGTTGCACTTTCTTGTAATCAGAAATGTTAGAAAGTGTAGGTCACACACTTGCTGCTCCCGTTTGCATGTCGGTGGTTGCTGCCATAGCCACCGAAGGAGGGTTTTTTTTATTACAACATTTCTGCTTGCGGTATTTTTTGCAACGAAGCTAAAAAAAAAGGTTGTTTGGGTTCCCAAATTGTGTGTTAGCGCCAGCAGGAGTCGACTGTCTCGGAGTTTAAAAGTTGCGGAAGTATCTGAACGAGTAAAACTTCGCCGATATTTCGACTGTGCGCGCGCGCGGGTTTTGTCACTTTTGTCCTTGTTGTTTTGTCTAGCTATGCTTGATGCAGGCCAAGCAAAGACCCCTGCGGAAAAAAGAAGAAAAACAGACGCCCCCGTCGTCGCAAATTCTCCCACTGCTGCGACGGACGGCACAGACGCCGGCGTTGACGCCAGTCGATATCCCGCTCGTCGCACGCTGCCTTCCGACGCAAGAGACGCGTCTTCGGGTCGCGGTGGGCCAGAAGCTGCCTACGGGAGGGATTGGCGCTGCAACGATGTCTTGGCGTTTGACCTGCTCTACAAACTCTTAGACCCGAACCCACACACGCGGATAAACGCTGCGGAAGCCCTACACCATCAGTTCTTTGTTCGGTAACGAAAGCCAACGGCGTCCTCACACTTAAGTTGTCCTGACCCGAGCTAGTGGTGAATAATTGGAAGTTCCTGGGCTGATTTTTTTTGTTATGGTCATTTTTTTTTCGTAAGGTCATTCCTGCTGGCTTCCTGCAAAGTGGTTCATATATTTTGAAACAACCCCTCAGATATAATGGCCTTTAAATTTCTATTTAAAGCTTTCGTGACTGCAGGGATTCATATTCTTGGTTCTTTCGGTAAAGTCACGTAGAAGGGAAATAATACAATAATAAAAAAATAAAAATAAATTATCATGACGTTTCGATCGCAACACAGGCAATCATCATCAGGTGTGAAAACCACAGCAGGAAAAAAACGCCACTTTTTTCAATTTTTCTCCCCAGTGGCGATGTTTTTGTTGTTGTCCCGCACCACACCCAGGTACTCGTGTGAGGCTGAGTCAATCTAGGGGAGGCCCATCGGGAATCTAAACTCGGGTGGTCAGGTTGGTAGCGCAGCGCACTAACCGCTACACTACCGCTCCCCGTGTATGTAAATGTGACACACACACACATACACGGGGAGCGGTCTTTGTTAACCCCTGATATGCAAATGGGATATTTTGCCACGATTAAATGTCACTCATGTTTATTTTTAATGATATGCACATCATGTCTGTTTACTGTTTCGGATATATATATATGCCGATAGCCTGTAAATAATTTACATTGGTTTATAAAAAAAAATGCGTTCAGTTAAAACATAGATTTTTCCACAAATCAATTACATTATGCTTTTATGCAAGGTTACAAGGAAAATACGCACAATTCATGTCCATATTTGTGACCAAAATGTAGCCATTCTCTCACCAGTGCTGCAACATTCACTCGAAGATGAAAACGCTGCAATGACAAAAAGAAATGTGAAGTCCTCCCCGATGTCTTCTGCGTAAATGTCCCAACATTTTCCGCTCCCACCGTGCGGTACAACCCCCAAAACATCGGCAGAGCTGTACAGCTAAACGAGAACATTCCTTCGCATCGCATTCGTACAAAAGAAGCAAAATGACGTGCTGCCGTATCCCTGCAGGCGCGTTGAACCTTGGCCTTAAAATGCCGTGACGTGAAATCGGGCTTCGGAAAAGCTGGTGGTGCTAATTTTGCAATTACACGAAATATAATGCGCACATTTTTTCTGGATATTAATGTTATGATTATACCAGTAGTACCCGACTTGTCCTTGGTTGCAGGCTGCAGTCGACCGCTGGGGAATCGCGTTCCACGATTGTCTTTGCCACAAATTCATTCTTCAGACTCAACGGGTTATTAGCGCCATTATAGTCTGTCATTGGTGCCGATGACGATGTCACCTTGGAATGCGTTAAATATCGCCAGATCTTGAAAGCTCAGCAGTGTTGAGCCTGGATAGTGCTTCCGTGGGAACCACGATGCATCGAATAGGTTATACTGGTAGGAACCTCCTGGTTACACCAGCCCGCAGGGGATTATTGTGTCCGTCCGTCGTGCATCCAAAAATGGGAGGGGTGGAGAGGGGAGGGTGAGGAGGGAGGGGCTAGGTGGGGAGGGGAAGGTGGGGTGGGTGGGGGGTGGGGCTGCCTGGGGGGTGGGGCTGGGTGGGGGGAGGGGCTGGTCACCCCGTGGTGCCCTTATAAAACTCAACGTTTAACCGACTCACGCCGGCTTGTGCCCGCCCTCACAGTCGGGCATATTTGCGTTGACCCTGGCCATTGACCGAGCAACCCAACGTTCCTACAAGCTCCCTCCGCAGGAATGTGTTTCATAGGTGACTACAAGGTGCTGTGATGTGTGCTAGACACCAGAGGGCAGTACAGCAAAAGCCACTGCGATGTACATTTGTTCTGATGTCTGTTTCGCCACGACGATACTGCCCATGTTTTTTTTGTCTGTTTAGCCTGAATAGTTATAATGTATACATTGAATAGACTGGCCCTCACCACAGGATAAGGACATTTCCACCACTGACTTGGCACAAGAATGAGCATCGCACAGTGTTTGATTCAGCAGAAAGATATGTTGCCCTTTAAAAGTCTTATGCCTGGGGATTTACACGGTGAAATACTCTCGATTGTAGTAATCCACAAGTGTATTATTTTTTTAGTTCTGTTTTTTTTTATTTCACGTTGTTTACAAAGCATCCGTTTTCTCTTTACCGGGGAAAAATATTTTTTCCGTACTTTTCCCCAACGCACTTTACCACGGTACAGTCAACACGAATACCCACATTTGAGCGCGGTGTGGGTCACTGTTATCCAGACGTTAGTTACAGCACTTGGAATGTCCCTTAAAAAATATGGAATAATATTTAATGTGTATCGTGGTTTCCACGAGCCAGGCCACCCATCTTAAACACACACTCAGCCTGGGACATTGCTTGCACGCATTCCACACCCACACGCGCTTACTGTTGTACCCACTATTGTACAGTTGTGCAAGAGGAAATGCCTAGGCATTAAAAAAAATGCCCTGTACTGAATGTATAAAATATAGCCGAGTGCAATGGTCACTCATGAGCCATACCACCCTCTTAATTCTGTGAGCTCGGGACGTTGCGATACAGTACTCATTCCACATGCGGACTGACAGCATGTGCCCACTAGATGTACATTTTGTTCAGGAAATGCATCAACGTAAGTTTTATAAGGGATGCATATTGCAAAGTATTTTTAATATTTTTCACACGTGCATTTGAATTGTAATGTTTTCGTGTACACTGGTGAGCGTGGTGTCCATCTCCAATAAGTCTGTTGCACTTAAGCTGTACAAACGACTGTGTTTTAGCTCGGAGTGGGGGGGGTCGTAGTATCGCACAGCTCCACCTTGGGTTTCCAATTACTGGTTTCCAATTTCAGGTACCACAGGCAAGTGGTTTCATCCACGACTGGACATGGGAGATGGGTGTTTAAGGCACCGGTCCTAGGATAGATGGGTTCTCTTCAGATGCCACATGCATTTTACACATTGGAAAGCCCAGGGTGAGGTTTGCCGTTTTTCTAAAGCTGAGCTGCCTGGCGTGCAGGGGCGCGGTGGTGGCGAGATGTTAACTACCTCGCCTGGTATGTCGTGGGTTCGATCCTGACCCTGACGCCCCCTCTATATTTCGAGTTTGCATTTCTCTCCCCGTGGTCGTGTGGATTTTTCTCCTGGCCCCCCGGGTTTTCCCTCCACATTTATAATCAACATGCATTTCGAGTACTTCGCTACTATACATTTCCACGTGATAAGCCACTTGATTGGGCTATCATTTGTGGCTAGGTCGCTTCAGAAAAAGCTATATAGCTCAGTTGGCTTTACCGGGTAAAATAAAGTTTGTAATCATATCGTCTGTTGTACAGGGATCACCAAATATTGTCCTGTTTATGTGTTAAATGTTCCAATTTTAAGTGCATTGCATTGTTTTCTGTATGCCTATTTTCTTGTTTACTGTGCGTTACATTCGTGTGCATTACTTGAATGAATAAAGTCGAAGGTAATTACGACTTTATTTTTTATCCCACATCTCTCACACTGCTTGGCCGGTTATCATCGGATCATTTGAGAGGTCCTAATTTAATCAGAATTTGACCTCCTATGTTCTGATGCTTGTGACTTATGAACCGCGACTCTCGTACATCATCACTCTTATCTGCAAGGCCGCACAGCGTCCAAGGGATGCAGTCTACATTTGATTCCTGTTTTCATCCGCGGATATCTGTGGATTCACAGATAGGCTCCGTGATGGATGAGAAACGTAATCGTCAATGTGATGTTGTGGTTGTATTGAAGTTATTGCTCTGTGGGATGCAACTTCTGTGCTTACAAATGCTTTTTTTGTCAATATTCAAACCATGTGATGGCATTACGGTTTTTAATTTGAAAGATTGCTCCTTGAATTGCGTGCCTTGGAAGATCTCTCGAATTCGGATATACAGCAACATTTACTTTCTCCAAACGAGTTTTTTTTTTATGTCCGTGTAATGACTGTTAGAATAAACATAATAACCTATAGCCCTTTTGTAATCCACAGCTGAGATGAAGACATGCCCATGCTGTGTTAGTTATGATGGAGGCTGTTTGACCGTACATCAGCAATGCTGTCAGTTATGGAGGCTGTTTGACCATACATCACCATGCTTGTTGGTATAGGTTGGTGAAGGGGGAAACCCAGGCCCAGTTGAGATCACTTGCCTATCACAGCCATTAACCAAGTTTGTAGCGCAGTGCACTAACCCTTGTACCACAATTCTCCCCTAGTACTCATATGCAAACATGTCTCTGATGAGTGTAAAATGGAAACTTTCACAATTCTCAAAAATGCAACGGAAGTGGGTTAATGTTGGGCAATTCGCATCATCCACAAACAACGACCATTTTTTAAATATATATGAGCAGTGACATGACTTGGCAGGAGGGCATTTGCCGCTTGATGCACAGTGGCCACCCAGATTATCACCGCGGGATACAATCGTCACAATCCGTGCCGTCTACTTAACAGTGGGGACGTTAAAAGATCCCCTGCCATCATTCGCAAGAGCAGGCCATTGTGTGCCATCCTCTCGAGAGTCAAAAAAATTGTCAAATTAGAAAAGTCTAACCCACAAAATTACTCAGTTGGGAGACGAAGGAGCAGACGCGTCCCGGGTCACCTTTTTGCAAATGAGACTCGTCCTGGACTCTGACTTCTCACTTTGTTAAAAATAAAATAAACCTGAACTCATAGGCATCATCCCCAACAGTTATCACCATCCAAAATAGTCATCACTCTCCATCATCATTAAAATCAGTCCGTCATTAACATTGCCAATCATTCATTTTGGCAATTTCCTTCCCCAAAATTCCTACCACAAAACCCAAACAACTCCCCAATTCTTCACCCCAGCCCCTTCTTCCACACCATAGCTCCCCCACTCTTCCTGCTTCCCAGAAATATGAAAGTTGATCACTCTTTCCACGCTCGTGTCTCGTGGTAATTTGTCATCAAGTTTAAATGGCAAGTATAGCAGCAAATTCACTCGTAAGGACGTTTCTAATTCCGTTCCGGTCAATAAATCTTAAAATGCTACCCAAAAGTTCGCGCAGATACAGTAAATAGATTAATTACACGAATTAATTGTGTTTATAAATACACGTTATTCTGTTCAGTAATTGATCCGACTTCCTATAGATAGCCAAAATTGTACAACAAATGTTTGGTACGTGTCGTGACGGGTACTGCGAGATCCGACCGTGTCCGTCCAGTGCTCGCCGAGCTGCATGGGCTTCTGTTTTGCCGAACGAATACATCACAAGATCGTACTCATTACACAAAGTGCTTGCCACAAATGAACCGCGATACCTTGCTGGTCTCGTCAAGGAGCCTAGACCGTCACGCCAACTCGGGTCATCCTCGCGGTGGCTTTTGGCTCGCCATCGAACAAAGACGGTCACTGCATGGCGCGCTTTCAGATACACTTCTGCAGCCGGCTGGAACGCTCTTCCTTCCGATATTAGGAAGCCACTGGAGCTATGCATTTCTAAATCTATATTGAAAACTCATTTCTTTAGAACTGCTCGATTGGCACGGTTGGCTACGTACGGTGCAAAAGAAGTTCAACATGCATACAGTTTAACATGTAGGCTTAGATTTCGATTTAAAGCTTTCGTGACTGCAAGGATTCATCTTCTTTGGTTCTTTCGGTAAAGTCACGTAGAATGAGAATAAAATAATAAATTGATAAAATAATAATATTCTCACGACGTTTCGGCCACAACACTGTCCTCCAGACAGTCTCGTCCCCTTCACCTGATGAAGGCCGCTTGTGTTGTGGCCGAAACGTCGTGAGAATATTATTGTGTTATTTTATCAATTTATTATTTTATTCTCATTCTACGTGACTTTACTGAAAGAACCAAAGAAGATGTAGGCTTAGTTTAACACGGGCTTCTGTGACCAATATCCATAATAAAGGTTTTTTGGGGGTTAGATCGCGTAAATATAATGCGTCGTTAAACCCGCCACCACCCGACACGGCCAATTCGTAAGGTTTGTCACGTAAACAAAATGTTCCAGTTACTACTTCAGCACACCGGTGTGTTGGAGAGTAAACCCACAACATTTACAGTTTGAGTACCCTGACGTTTCGTTGGTGATTACAGCAACCAGCTTCATCAGGCAATAGCCAGAACCGTGAAGAAAGGCCTCCTATTTCGGTTTTAATAGAGGAGGTGGGGGGGGGATTCTTAAATACATACAGCCAGAAGTAAATAAATAAATAAAGCTTTAACGCTCCGGGTGCAAATGTGACGATCGCATTCAGATGCGCGCAGGTGGTGTGACTGCCCACGTGGTGTGACTGCAGCGCTTCGGTTGGTACGGAGAGCACAACCGCTCGCGCGTTGCTCAGATGCAGCCGAGCTGGATAGAAAGGAGAGGACGATTCACGGGGCAACCGCAAGCGATCGATGACGCACGAGGCGGTGTTACACGTGGAGACGTGACGACGATGCATCGTCGATTAATCGATTTGATGAGGATTCTAGTGTTCGCCACGGACACGAACGGCCCTTTTGAGCTGCGTGGGTTGTAGGGGATTGAATGATCATACTTCTCCACACTGATCAGTGCGGGTTGCTAAAGGTGAGCTAGATATTTTTCAGTAGCGACCTGGCCACAAATGATAGCTCAACGAAGTGGCTTATCATGTGGAAATGTGTAGTGACATCGCGGGATGTCACTGTGTAGTACCGGCCCTAGAGGGGCTCGGTCAGCGCTGATTGATAGCACTGGATGACACCAGGCTTGGCGTGCAGTGACAACCCTACAGGACAGGGTGTGGGAGTGCCGGCCGTAGGAATTAGGTTACTTAAGGCCATGGCACTCTGGTTGACCCGAGAGGACACGTGACCAGTTAAGTCTACAAAGGGGCCCCAAGTGGGGGCTAGGGGTGGCCACGTGGTTAGAATCCAGATCCTTCCCGAGGATTCTGGAAGGTGGTCGTGGCCAAGGGCGGAGCCAGCCACGCCGCAGAGAATATCAGCCGGGTCCTGAGAGGGACCGGCGTTGTTGTTCATCCTGGAAGAAACCTTCGTCTACGTCCTAGGTTCTACCGAGTCTCCAACACGTGGACCCGGACCCGAGCTGTTGGTCCCGGTCCGTAGTAGCTAGTTACGTTGTAACTAGTGTAGTGAGCCTGGTGGTCATCACCATAAGTTGTTATTCTGTTAAGGGGCAGTTACCCCGTGTATTGATGTTAAATAAATGTGTTGCCTCCAAGTTTATGTCTGCGACTCAGTGTAACTCACTACAAATGTGTAGCAGCCAAACGCTCTGAACACGTGATGTTGATTCTAAATGTGGAGGGAAAAACCGGAGGACCCGAAAAAAATCCACGCGACCACGGGGAGAGACACGCAAACTCCAAATATACAGCAGCAGCAGGCGTCAGGGTCGAGAACGAACCCACGACCTCCTGTATGCCGGGCGAGGTAGTGAACATCTCCTAGCCACCGTGATGATGATGAGAGAGAGAGACACGCAAACTCCAAATATACAGCAGCAGGCGTCAGGGTCGGGATCGAACCCACGATCTCCTGTATACCGGACGTGGTAGTTAACATCTCCTAGCCACCGTGATGATGATGAGAGAGAGAGAGAGACACGCAAACTCCAAATATACAGCAGCAGGCGTCAGTGTCGGGAACGAACCCACGACCTCCTGTATACCGGGCGAGGTAGTTAACATCTCCTAGCCACTGGGGCGAGATAGCATGGAAGTACAGTACGGAAATATATTTTGTATGCACTTACCACAATGTATCCCCCCGCTACATTCATCATACACGGCATTGAATTCCGAGCAAGAGAGGGTTGTTTTGAATTTGTTTACGTTGTATAGTATGTCATGGGCTCCCACGATCACTGCTTCCACTGCATGCAGCTACATTAACTACAATGGATGGAGCAAAACATCTCTGGAACCGTGACCCCCGACCCTTGAAAAGGGTGTCAAATCATTAAGGGTCCCAGTAATTTAAGGATATAAACTCAAAAAATTTAGCACATTCCTTGGAATACTCGGTTAGTAAGTCGCGAGCCGAAAGCGCGCGAGCTTGCGAGAGAGGCCACGCGCGTTACTCTTTCGCGATTGCAACCGGGGGCAACTGTCGGTCAATTCTAGTCGGTGAGCTGCATTCGTTCCCAGGTGAAGGGATGATGATCATCATAATGTTGTTGCACCTGTTAAGGGCACTCCAAACCACAACCGTTTTTAATTCATAAAAAAAAACTCTTAGGATGGTTGTCGCAAGCACTTCCCCGCCATATATCTGACCACAGATAATAAAAAGAAATCGATAACCCACTTCCTTGCGCATGTACACCCTAATGAAACATGACATGTTTCCGTTTTTTTTGACAGATAAGAACCAGGTGCCCTGAGATTTAAATGGACAACATAAGAAATATGTATTATGATAATAATATGTCCTGTAATGTGATATTTAGAGAATTGTAAATGGGTTTCTACCATAGAATGAACGGACCACTATATCAGTGTTCTTCACTAATTCAGAGGGGGGGGGACACTTTCGTCGATAAGACATCAAATCAGTGTGAGGGCCGCCACGCATTTAAAACCATTGAGGGTTTGACAGCAGCACGATGATGATGGGGTGGTGTTTTCACCATTTGTGTCTTGTCGGGGGCCACACGTCAGGGGCCGCACTAAAGGCCACCAGGGTCTGCCAGTGGCCCACGGTGCCTTGCAAAGAAGAACACTGCTCCATAGGATGAACATAACGCTGGATTCACGGCCCTGATGGTGCACGCCCGGGATACACCTGCTTTGGGGACAAGGGTTTGTGGATCATATCCAGATTTGTGATTCCCAATCCCGCTGAGCTGCAAAGTGACCAGGGATTTACAGTTCTGCAGGTGGGTTCACAAACCCATCTGTGTGTACTTTTAGATGTTATGCCTTTGTATGCATGGGTTATCGCTTCCCACAACATGCTTTCAAATGGAATTGCAACATCCCAGCACAGGACCTACTTGACAGTCTTGGCAGTCAATACGGCTTTAATGGGTAAATAAATTACACTGTTATTATTTTACTCGCGATTCCAATTCCAAATTCGCCGAATTCGAAAAAATACCCCCCAATTACTCGAGTGGTATTACATAGCTAAATTTTTTTATCAGAATATATATTTATACTGGAGGAATCCGATGAGCTACAAAGATATTGTTTCACAGATGTCAGATACCCCCGAGTGGCAGACTCATGCCCGTTTCAAGGTCAAGTGCTGAGTCACCTTGGGCCACACAGGGACAGCTGCCACTGGGTGGGGGTGGGGCGGATGGCTTTCCAAAATGTGTCGAGATGAGATGTGACGCAAGTCAAGCGATTTGAGATGCCACGGTGGAAAGGAGGGGCGCTTCATCGAAAATCCTTGTCATTTGTCATTACGCACCACGGCCATCCAACCCTTCCCGCATCCCGAACTAAAATTGCATTCCAGGTGTGCCGAGTCATCGTAAGAAGCATAGCGACCGAGAATTATCACCAAAAAAGCACTTGGTGGCTAAGAATAGATCCGGAAGATCTGCCTGTCACGCGGGGTTGTGAATTGAACCGGGCAACGATACATCATGGATCGATGTCCGAGTGGGGAAATGCCGCTGCTGGCTACAGAGGAAAATCAAATGCACACAAAATTAACAAAAACATTTAAAGAAAAAATATGAAACAATAGCGAAAATCCCAACAATTAACCATAAATGCCGGAAAAAAAAACATTATTACAAATGACAAAAGTAACATTTCCTTAAAAAATACACACGGCGTAAAATATGGTAGCGCTGGTGCTGTTGTTTGTTGCTGCACGCCAGGCTGTTTTTTTTCCACTGACATGCGCATGTAGAGCGATACAAACGATAACTGCATTGTTCGTACCGTATTGTGTCTTTAAATTTATTTTTTTATTAACACTGTCACTGCGAGACTGTCTTCCTCCAAACTCAATGCACGGGTGCAACTAAAATAATACATAGTTATAGCCTACATATTATTTTATGTGGCTTAAAAAGATCCACAGCTATTTTAGTCCTATTTAAAAAAAACATTTTTACTAGGTAAGGCCCACTGAGCCATATAGCTATTTTTCAGAAGCGACCTGGCCACAAATGATAGCTCAAGATAGTGGTTTATGATGTGAACATGTACAGCAGCCAAATACTCGAAACGCGTGTGTTCCATAATGTGGAGGGAAAAAAAACGGAAGACCCGGAGAAAAATCCACACGACCACGGTGAGAGAGAGAAAGAGACACGCAGACTCCAAATATACAGCAAGCGTCAGCGTTGGGATCGAACCCACGACCTCCTTGCATTACAGGCGAGGTAGTCAACATCTCCTAGCCACTGTGGCGAGTCGGGAGAAACGAGTTTAGGGGGGGGGGCACAGTCATAACTTGCATATCCCCCCCCCCCACTGAGTCGCAGACATAAACTTGGAGGCAACACATTTATTTAACATCAATACACGGGGTAACTGCCCCTTAACAGAATAACAACTTATGGTGATGACCACCAGGCTCACTACACTAGTTACAACGTAACTAGCTACTACGGACCGGGACCAACAGCTCGGGTCCGGGTCCACGTGTTGGAGACTCGGTAGAACCTAGGACGTAGACGAAGGTTTCTTCCAGGATGAACAACAACGCCGGTCCCTCTCAGGACCCGGCTGATATTCTCTGTGGCGTGGCTGGCTCCGCCCTTGGCCACGACCACCTTCCAGAATCCTCGGGAAGGATCTGGATTCTAACCACGTGGCCACCCCTAGCCCCCACTTGGGGCCCCTTTGTAGACTTAAAGGTCGTTGCGCCCCTGCCCTCTGTGCTGTGTGTGCGGCTGATTTGGCTCCGACGCTTTCCATGTCCGACAGACGCAGTGCTTACGAATTCAACTCAATTTGGCCTCCCTTCGACACACGCTGGGGACTTCACTTTGTACATGCCACGCGTGAGCGTCTGCTACGGAATAATCGATTATTTTAAATTCTCTTAAGTCAGCTTACTTGTCAAACTGATAACATTCAGTATTCAATCTAACCCAAAACAAAACCTTTATTGTGAATAATATTGGTCGCGAGAGCCTACGTGAAAATAATATTTCGTTTCACTGTTATTATTATGTGCAACCATTGTTGTTATTGTCAGGATTAGATTGTGGATTTATTCAACTGAAATCCAGCGCCGACAGTTCCATGTGGATTATGGGCGATACACTGAATGCAAAACAGCTTAACGAATTCAAATGCATCTTCACAGGTTTACAGTCAGCATGGCTTGCCACACAACTTGAGCCTTTTCCAGCTGAATACAAACGCCTCCGAAACGCACACACGCGGAAAAAGTTTCAACATTGAGACAGCCGCGCTGCACAGCTCCCCCGTGGTGTTTTTGGGCTCGTACCGTGCGTTGTTCGGCACGTCCCACATGGGAAAAAGCATTGGCAAGTGCAGCGTTTAAACTAAAACGATTCGTTTTTTTTACCAGGTAAGGGCCCACTGAGCTGTATAGCTCTTTTTCAGAAGCGAGTTGGCCACAAATGATAGCTTGACGAAGTGGCCTATCATGTGGACATTTATAGCCAGCCACATACTCTAAACGCGTGTTGATTCTAAATGTGGAAGGAAAAATCTGGTGGACCCGGAGAAAAATCTACGTGACCACCACGGGGAGAGAGACAAGCAAACACGACCTCCTGTATACCAGGCGACGTAGTTAACATCTCGTCACCGCAGTTCCTGAGGTAACAAACGTTGGACATCATGGTGCAACCCGGTAAAAAAAATAATCGGAGCGTTATCAAATAAATTGTGCATTTGTGTGTGCGCCATCTATTTTGAATAATATATTTAATAGATAAGTTTAAACAATTAAAAAAAATCCCAATTAGGTCCATCCGCCTGCGGTCATTGTTGGCCAATGTTTTTTTTTTTCCAGCAGCATTTGTTGAATCAGGCAAACTGCGAACCACCGTGACGCACACCCACCGTGTGGAAAAAAAATTGATTTTTGTCTCTGGAGAAAATTACTCTTTGTCGCTCGACTCATCGGCTAGTGTCCGTGACCTTAACGAGGAAGCGACTTCACTCTCCGCGATATTTGGGCTTCGCTACGATCTAATAAACTGCCTTCCCGGGTCACACGCCCTCCTTGAGAACTCTCTCCAAACGCGATGCCAATAAAATGTCCCAAATTGAGTGGGCTGTTGTATCTCGCGACATCGTGAGGAATGGCGACGGCTTTCGTTGTTGCTGCTGCTGATGATGATGAATTGTAACCAGAAGGCAAAACATAGAGGCAAATTATTCGGTCATCGTACCACACATTGCCAGTGGTGCACAAGAACAAACACCCAAGGCAAGCAGTATTAAAACAGATCTGAGAAACCGTGTTGTGATCGCCAGTGATGTCAGTGAATGTGTCAGAAACGTGATATAAAAACTCTGCCTGTTTGTGTTTTTTGTTGTTGTTGTCGTTGCTGCTGCTGGGACCATTCCATGAAGACGGCACTTAGGTACTGGATGATACATCGCCCTGACCTACTAAACCCTCCAATCATCTCACATATGGATAACGCCAGCGCTGCACGGAGCGGCTATCACACCGAACCAACTATGCGTTCTCATACCCCCTGAGCAGTGCCCTTCCCAAGATGAAATATGTGGCCGTGACCTTAATGCACGGTGAATGCCCATGAGCGGAATTAGCGTAATATGAGAACGAGGGGTTGGAGTAGTAGGGGTTCTCACGGCTGTGTGTGGAAGTCAATCGCGGCGATCCGAGTTTGATTCCTGACCACGGCTAACGTTAGCGGCGAATGATTTACGGACCGGTCCTGGACCACTCTTTCACCCTCGCCGACGCGCCCTGACCGGCGTGGTGAAGTATGGTCAAACAACCACCACCCCCTTCCCCCCCCCCCACGACGGAGACATGGGCAGGCTTTCATCCGACAGTGGACGGACAAAGGCTTGTGAATTACCGTTACTATTACTTATCAGTGGGAATAATAAGGCTCTATATGCAACCAGGAAATCCTTACTGGGCCTTTTTCAGGTGGAGGTCCTGCAATGGGATGTTTGATCAATTCAGTTAACTAGCAACTGTGGGACCCGTGGCGCACCAAAGGAAGGGGTGAAGGGTCAATGGTCTAGAATATAAATTGAAAAGGATTTAGATTGGATCTAAATGGAAAACTCATTTCTTTAGCAGCAGCTTTTGGCTCGCCACCGAACAAAGATGGTCACTGCGTCGCGTGCTTTCAAATGCGCTTCTGCGGCCATGTGGAATGCTCTTCCGATTAGTAAGCCACTGGAGTTGTGCACTTTTAAATAATCTATACTGAAAAGTAATTTCTTTAGAATTGCTTTTCGTGTCTAGTTTGCTGTCCTTCCCCCGCGGTTAGTGCGGTTGGCTACGTACGGCGCGAAAGAAGTTCAACGTACAAGGGCGCAACAAATGGAAAAATAAAAGGACCAGGAAAGGGAAGATATAAAGAGACAGATCGATAAACAAAGATAATCAGGATGGACACGGACTGTAGAAATTGGAGCACAGAGGTCAGGAGAGATGATAGGGAGGAAGAGGCGATGATGTTTCAGCGTCTGTTTTCACAGGGGGCGGGAACGAGGTAGGGAACATAGACGTGTCGTAAGTGCTGTACAACAATGGATATCGCTGCAGTGAAAAATTTGAATCGAATTTAACCGTGCCATATATTTGCATTCGATTTACATAAATTATAATGATCGTGCAGCGTTCGACGCCATTGGCTGGTCCCCGCGCGCAGCTACGCCCAATCAGGGCCGCGCTCCTGCTTATCCGCGCTACGATTCACAAAGCCCTCGATGATCCACGAAGAGCTCATAAATGTTGGGATTTACAAACACCCATCTTATCCGCGTTATGAATAACAAACCCCGCGCCTATCCGCAATGGGATTTACAAATACTTATTCGTGACGTGATTTAGTCATTCTTATATAAGCTATGGTTTATAAATAATCCCCGCTTACCCGCGCCGGGACTTACAAAGCCAACACTTATTCGCGCTGTGATTTACAAACACCACGTTTATCCGCCCTGGGATTTGCAAACCCGGCGGCTTATCCGTTCGGTGATCAACAAAACCAGGCGCTTATCCGCGCTGCAATTTACAAACCCGGCGCTTATCCGCTCTACGATTTACAAACCCGACGCTTATCCGCGCTGCGATTTATAAACCTGGAGCTTATCCGCGCTGCGATTTACAAGCCCAACGCTTATCCGCGCTGCGATTTACAAACCATACCCTTAACCGCGCTGCGATTTACAAACCCGGTGCTTATCCGCGCTGAGATTTACAAACCGTGCACTTATCCGCGCTGCGATTTACAAACCATACCCTTGTCCGCGCTGCGATTTGCAAACCCGGCGCTTATCCGCGTTGAGATTTACAAACCGTGTACGTATCTGCGCTGCGATTTACAAACCGTGCACTTATCTGCGGTGCGATTTATAAACCATGCCCTTATTCGCGCTGCTATTTACAAACCCGGCGCTTATCCGCGCTGCGATTTACAAACCCCGGCGCTTATCCGCGCTGCGCTTTACAAACCCGGCGCTTATCCGCGCTGCGATTTTTGAGCGAGATCGTGAGCGGACGCGCGAATAGAGGAGGAGGAGGAGGCGGAGGCGGCGGCGGCGCGCTACCTGAGCGGCGCAGAGAGAGCCACGGACACGGCCATTGGCGAGTGAGCAGAGAGCCTTCCTTGCGCCCGTGGTTCTTTCGCCGAGAGCCAGCGTGCGTGAGCGAGGCGGCTGTGTGTGGCGGTGCTGGGTTTGCGTGGTCGTTCACGGCGGCGTCGTTGCAGCAGCAGCAGCAGCCTCAGCAGCACCGTGTGACAGTGAGTGGGGTGGATGGGTGTGGGTGGACAGTTTTACATTAAAACTGTCAAGCTGTAATATTCGTGATCAATATCATCATCATCATCATCGTTGTCGTCGTCGTTTCATTATTGTCATCAGTCGTCGTCGTCATCATCAGCATCATTCAGCCCTGTGTTGTTTCTTACACTCCTGGTTTGGTGAGTGGGTGGATTTTTTTTACATCTTCAATTTAATGTAGATATCATTATCGTGACACCTATCATCCTCACCATCATCGTCGTCAATTCAGCACTGTTGGACACTGGGTGGGTTCATGTTGGATGTTCTTAACGCTCTCATCATCAGCCAGCGGTGTGTGTCAGACCACCGGGTTGGGTTGTTGGATGAACGATTGGGGACGTTGGGTGGTTAGGTGAGTGGGTGGCTGGGTGAGTGGGTGGCTGGGTGAGTGGGTGGCTGGGTGAGTGGGTGGCTGGGTGAGTGGGTGGCTGGGTGAGTGGGTGGCTGGGTGAGTGGGTGGCTGGCTGAGTGGGTGGCTGGGTGAGTGGGTGGCTGGGTGAGTGGGTGGCTGGGTGAGTGGGTGGCTGGGTGTGTACGTTGGGTGGTTATGTCACCATGTGGTTAGGTAGCTGTGTGGATTGGTGGGTGATTGGTTGTCTGGATGGTTCGGTGGCTGGGTGGGTAGTTGGGTGGTCAGATGGCTGGGTGGTTGTGCGCTTTTGTGTGTAGTTGGTTGGCTGGATGGGTGGTTAGGTGGCTGGGTGGTTTGGTTGGCTGTGTGGTTAGGTGGCTGTGTGGTTAGGTGGCTGTGTGGTTAGGTGGCTAGGTGGTTTGGTTGGCTGTGTGGTGATGTGGCTGTGTGGTTATGTGGCTGTGTGGTTAGGTGGCTGGCTTTCCAGCTGGATGGGTGGTTATGTGGCTGTGTGATTTGGTTGACTGGGTGGCGATGTGGCGTAGTGTGGGTTGACTGGGCGTGTGGCTGACTGGCTGGTTGGGTGGCCGACCGGGTGGTCGAGGTGACAGGTGCTAATGGACAGCCGGCCCTGGACAATGATGCATGGATGTCATCTGATGGAGTAAGGGCTGCATGAAGATGCACAGCGCCGTGTGAATAATAGGGGGGGGGGGGGCTTGCATTTATTTTGTGTTTTATAATTCACTCCAGTGTTGTAAGTGGCGTTTGGTAGGTTTTCAGGGCGGTGTCTGGTGACGTTAGTCGGAAGATATATGACAGAGGGGGGGAGGGTGGCGTACGTCATTTTAGAAGCATTTGCTTCTTTTAGGATGGGAAAGGACGTTATGAATTGAACGAGGAATCAGGTTTTTTTTTGCTTGTGGGATTTTTTGTTAGTTATTGTTGATGCCATTTCACCAAAGGATTGCACGAACCTTCCTGCAACGGAGCTCATGCAAGGAGTGTCCACTGTGTGCAATGGCATCCTCGTGCGTTTTGGGTGCGTTTGTAAGCGCGCGTTCATTGACCCGTCTGGCTGCGTTCGATTTTCGTGCATTAAATTAGCACTTCCTTCGGCGCAGACGGTGAAAGTGGCCCGAGCTTACGCGGTACAGTCGGGGCCCTGACTTGTCTGAAGGCTGTCATTGTCGTCTGCGCTGTCGCAACTGAAAACCCATCGTTGTCAGCTGCCACTTTTTTCCCCACTGCCCGGGCGCGAAGGCTGGGATTGCTCTAAAACCGAACAGCCCGCAGCCCCCGTGCAGATCTAATCCATATTGCCACCACGTGCGCACCGGAATAAAGCGCCCCATTCATCGGCCCCCGTTCGTCGGGATTGCGCACCATCTTTTGAGCCGTTGCTATTCCACTGCGGGGGGGCCCGTAACTTTTGGAGGCAAAATGCGGCGCCCGTCGCCGAGTGGGTTCGACGTCCGGTTCGAGGCGAGCGTGGTTTGTGCGACGGAAACACCGCACCGTTGTCGTGATGCCGCGTTCGTGTGTTCGTCCTCGAAACGCGTGAGTTTCGCTTCGAGGAACTTCGAGCGCGCGCATCTCGCCGGGACCGTTTTCACCATTGTGTTTCCTCCGCCGTGTGCGTTTCGCGGTCATCTGTCACCACGGGCAGCATAAATATATATTTTTTAATATTTTACCAGGTAACGCCCACTGAGCTATATATCTCTCTGTTTCAGAAGTGACCTGGCCACAAATGATTGCTCGGTGAAGTGGCCTGTCATCACGTGGAAATGTAGAGCAGCCAAACGCTCTGAACGCGTGACGTCGATTCCGAATGTTTGAGGGAAAAACCGGAGGACCCGAAAAAAATTCCACGCGACCACAGGGAGAGAGAGAGACACGCAAACTCCAAATATACAGCAGGCGTCAGGGTTGGGATTGAACCCACGACTTCCCGTATACCGGGCGAGGCCGTTAACATCTCGCTTAATGAGGTAACAATCTCGCATTGTTGATTGCGTAAACGCGATTGAGGAACGCGTAAGGTGGCGACGGTGTAAACGACTGAAAACACGTTCACGCATCGGGCCGTGAGTGAGTGTGGCTTTCGTGATTCCTGCCGATTACGATGCTTGAGTGGAGCCGCGGCGAAGCGCTCAACTCGCAACTGGACGGTCGTGAGATCGATGCCCTTTGGAGGTTGACTCGGCCCACCGTCATCTCTCGGGCGTGTCTGCAAGATGGATTTGCCCCCTTACGTCGGGAGTTAACGGTGGTGAGCAGGCAGCCCTGGTAACGCGGGCTTAGCGCTGCCCTCAAGGTGTTGAAAGTGTTGCAATCGGTTACCTCGAACCCCGGCCAGTCAAAATGAGCGTGGCTATATGCCCGCCCGTGGATTGTAAATCTTGTCAGGCTTTCTTGTGGTTGCTGATACTGCTTATTCTTGTCTCACGGCTGCTGACGTGGATGCAGAGCAATAGACCACAATTTCACATTCAAGGCTGTCAAGCCCAGATAACCGCGTCAAGAGCAGCGGAGTGCATCGCTGCGATGTCTCCTTCGTATTTGTGGATCGGGGCGTTGC
This sequence comes from Petromyzon marinus, assembly GCF_048934315.1. NCBI lineage: Eukaryota > Metazoa > Chordata > Hyperoartia > Petromyzontiformes > Petromyzontidae > Petromyzon > Petromyzon marinus. Next base: position 7,663,460 of record NC_133687.1, read on the forward strand.
GTCGTTGCACGTTGTACTCTACGGTCTGTTCTGTTTGGCCACAGTCGCACCACCACCACCACCACTACTGTAGAGCTTTTAATTTTACATTTGTGCATCTGGTAAATCCGCAACTACCTGCCTTGGTTTGTTCAGTGGTTGCGATTTCGGGTGGACAAATGAGCTTCGTGGAAGATCAAACCCTTGGGTACTGATTCTGCTTTTGTAAGATGATGGAAAAATGTGAGTGTGTGTGTGTTTTTATAGAGTGATAATTATTATTGAGTGGGGAGTGGTAATGTAGCGGTTAGCGCGTTGCGCTACGAACCTGGCGACCCGGGTTCAATTCCCGCTCACGGCCCACACCATTGTGACGATTATCCGAACAGGTCTTGGGCCTCCCCTAGGTCGACTCAGCCTCAAATGAGTACCTGATGCGATGTGTAAACCGCCACTAGAGAGACAAAGGCGGCCGGGCGTGGTGTTGGCCACCCGCCCCCTCGTGTGCCGTGCCGGCCTTCATAGGTGCTCGCTAACAGCACTTGCCCCTACAGTCTATTACAGGCTATATGGGGGATCTTTGTCTTGTGGTTTTGAATTTTTTTAAAAATAGAGTGACGTTTGTGGCTCACCTTTCGGGGACTTGGAGGAAATGGGCACGCGCATCGTTCCCTAAAGACAGCAGCGGTGTCTGCAGCGGCCAGAACTCAACTTGAGAGTATTTTGGGGTTTATTCGTGGGCTGGTACATTGGTGCCCCTGCGGATGTCTCATTGCTACGGCAAAGCGGCTCGATCTGCACGGTTGGCCGCGTATGACGCCAACGAAGTTCAACGCGCGTGCGTACATTGCAATCTCGGGGCATCATCACCCTTTCGGCTTTCCAATTACCCAGCCGTCTTTCGGAACAGCTTGCCTGCCTGCCCTGCCCCTTGGCTAACCCGGCTATTTGTAACCATCACCATCCAAATACCTGACCACAAGCTGTCCTCAAACGCCGGTACATCCGGCTTTACCCTCCCTGCCTCATAGTCCTCCCCTGCCGGCCACCCACAATTCTGGTGCCTCACCGTGCCCCCGAATTGCACCTTGCGGTGGATTTTGCCCGACGCTGCCGCGGGTTGCAGTGGTTGGCGGCATGCTGGGCTCTCGATCCCGCGGTCGCCGGTTCAGCCCCCCCATCCCCCCGACGGGAACGGTCGAAATGGCGGCGGGCCGCGTTTATTCGGACCTTCGCAAACTCCACCATCGTTTTGATTTAAAGCTTTCGTGACTGCAGTAATTCATATTCTTAGCTTTTTCGGTAAAGTCACGTTAAAGGGAAACAATAAAATAATAAAATATATATAAAACAATTTAAATAAATTCTCACGACGTTTTGACCATAACGCAAATGGTCATCATCAGGTGTGAAAAACCAATGGCAAGAAACATTTGAAAGAAGTGGAAGTTTGTTTTATTTATTTATTTTTAAACGGTGTTTGTATTTATTCATTTATAAAAACCGTTAGCGCCACGGGCAGCGATTTGGCAGTTTATTTAGAAGGACGAGTCCATCTATGTTCTGAAAAGAGGAGGAGGGAGACGAAAAATTAACGCATGCTGTCTGAAAGCCACTGTTAGCGTGAACAATCAATTAAGACCTGAAATGGTTTATCAAATCTTTCCAATGACAGCTAAGCCAGAATCCATCTTCTCGGTTGAAATTGTCTCTGTGCTTGTATATGTGGATAGCCTCATGAACGAATCTCTCATGGTAGCCAGATGGCTTACAAAGAATCTCTGTCTTGGAGAAGTCAATGTCATGTGAGCCTACTGAATTATAACAATGATCTGCCACGGCTGAGGTGTTGGTCCTACCGTGTTTAAGGTCAGCTTTGTGTTCACGAATGCGGTCCGAGACATGGCGTTTGGTTTCTCCAATGTAACTACTACCACAGAGGCAACTTAGTTTGTAGACACCAGGGTACTGTATGTCCTGAATCACATCTTTTACAGATGGAACCAGATCACGGATTGTATGTAATGTGTTTTAAAACGGACCTGGATCTTGTGTTTATTCAAGATTTTGGAGATCTTTTTTGTGATCCCCGCAATGTAGGGTAAAGTGATGGTTTTGAAAGGCTCCTCAAGAGGGTCCTTCTTCATGGTTTGAGTGATAGCTTTGCGGATTGTATAGTCGGAGTAACCATTAGCCTTAAGAGCTTGGTGTACGTGCTTGAGTTCACTGCCTATGTGTTCCTGGTCGGATATGCGTTGGGCTCTATGGTACAGAGTCTTGTTTTATATATATTTTATTATTTTATTGTTTCCCTTTAACGTGACTTTACCAAAATAGCTAAGAATATCCACCATCGTTGTTCACCCGGCGCTCGTCCGAATCAGCGGCAGGTCGCACGTGTTAGGGAGCGGAGCCGTGGGTCCTTCCGTCTCTGACTTGAATTTTTTCTGACCCACCCGGTACTGGAGAACTGTGCAAACAAAGTGCTTCGTAGCTCATCGGATTTACTCCTCCAGTGCATGTTGAGATTCTGGTTCTCCCAAGACATCTAGACGGAGGTGCGCATGGCAGTGCAGACCAAACGCCCTCTTGAGGGCCTTTCTTAAATGTCCCTCTAGGCGAGGGCCGTCTGTCTGCCAGCAATGGCGCGAACAGGCGATTGAAGGCCATGATAGAGGTTTGTTTTGGGGTTAGATCGCGTGAACGTAAACGCGTTCTTTAAACCCGCCACCACCCGACACGGCCAATTAGCAAGGGTTGTGTCACGTAAACAGAACGTGCCAATTTGTCACTGGCACAGCAACACCGGTGTGTCGGAGGGCCAATCCACAACATTTACAATGTGAGCACGACGTTTCGCCGGTAATTACAACCAGCATCATCAGGCGGACAGCCAGATTTGTGGAGAAATCCTCCTCCTGCTTCGTTCCTTACATAGAGCATTGAGGGGCTAAACCATTGAAGTGCCGCACCTTTGTCTTTGTTTGGTGAGGAGAAAGTCCATCGGCCGCGCACACGCGACCACTTTTGAGAGGCAGGGCGTTGGGGCCCAATGGCGGCTGCGTGCGTGTGTGTGTGCGTGCACACGTAGCCATAAAAGAGCTGCGGTCGTTTCACTGCGTCACTGTCGGGGTCTTCCTGTCGCCACTGCTCGAGGCCCCGCTATCGCCGCAGAGATTTGTTCCCCGCTGGGGAAAGCCTCGCGGCGGATTCGCTCGCTCCAGGCCGTCCGCGCATATCGGCGGCCCCCCGACTCTTTGAAAGTGTTCGCACGGAATCCCGTGAGGTCGTCGTCGCCCCTTTTTGTTCTTTAATCCTTAAGAAAATGTCCCCGCGCTTAAAAAAAAAATTGTATGGTTCTCAAATTCTTGAAAAGCCAACGACCGGTGATTGTTTTATTGATTGGTTTCTGCTCCGCGCCCCCTATTTAATCATTGCTCAATTGCCACTGACTTTAGACAATAAGAAATCCATCACCTTTCCTGTGAGACTGATTCCGTCAACGGGTAAGATGCTTGGGCAACGGTTCACATCGGTCATTCTGGCGATGGCACCACCAGCATCGTCTCGATTTACAAACAAAAATTTGTCAACGGCATAACGATCGTTCGTCTAACGAGGTTTTTTAAGCAGGGGGCCGGCGGTCCAGTAACCTTGGGCACGTTACATGAACAAAAATATACGTTCCCGGAAATGTTCTTCAATTTTGTAATCTGTCCACCGGTGTCAGCTCCACCATGGCAAGGAAATAGCGTGTTCATTTCTCCGTTTAACACGTAGCAGTGGTGGCGATAGTCGGCTTTCGCAACCGATATCCGTAATGAAGCAGTTTTTTTTTTTCGGGACAGATCGCGAAAGTATACACGTGCCGTCAAAGCCTCCACCACCCGACGCAACCAATTAAGTAAAGGCTTGTCACGAGAAACAAAGGACAGCCGTGAGAGAGTGAGAGGGAAGGAGCTGCGTTCATTTCTCAGCGGACGAGGCTGCGAAACTTGCTCGTACGCGTCATCGTCGCATTTCGTATGCACGAAGCCCCGAGGCCTCCTCAACACGGTGCGGTCATCGGCAGAGCGCGGCGAAAGTGAGCGAGCGCTGACGAGCGTCGTCATTTGAGCGAGGGTCGCGCGTCGTCCCAGGAGGCGGGTGACAGAAGGTGCCGTAGCTCCAGAGGGCAGCAGTGCGAGAGAGGGCACCGCGTCCCAGAAACCGCGGATGGAGCTGAAGGCGTGGGGGTGCCACGGTGGCTTTGAGATGTTAATTACCTCGCCCGGTATACAGAAAGGTCGTGGGTGCGATTCCGACCATGTCAATGCCTGCTGTATATTTGGAGTCTGCGTCTCTCTTTCTGTCAACATCATGGTGGCTTGGAGATGTTAACTACCTCGCCAGGTATACAGTAGTTGGTAGAGGATCGCAGGTGAAGCGAGTAATTGGTTTTATAAACACAATTTCTAACCACGTTGTCGAGCGGGTGCACATTAATAATAATTCAGTAAAACATTGGATTGCGAGTAACTTGGTCTGCGAGTGTTTTGCAAGACGAGCAAATTTTTTTAATAAATATTAATTTGATAAACGAGCGAGGGTCTTGCAATACGAGTAGTACATATACGCTTTGTACTGCCGAGCGTCACGTGATCACAACTGATATACGAGTGCTTTGATATACGAGTGCTTTGGATTACAAACACGTTTCCGGAACGAATTATGCTCCTCGCAATCCAAGGTTTTACTGTAATTCTATTTATAAAGCGGATTTCATCAAGGATCTCAAAGTGCCGTACAAAACACAACGACAGTCATCGGCGTGACGAGAACTCGTGGGACTTTAAAAAACTAACAAACGGTTGAAGCCGCTTACTCAGTTGCTTAAAAGTTGAAAAAGTGTACAGATGAGATTTAAGACGAGCTTTAGAAATATGGCCACAGACTCGGAGATCCTGACACCTCGTGGGAGATAGTTCCAGAAGAGTCTGGGGCCCACAGTTGCAGTTTTAAGTTTAGCACTGCCACGCTGCGCTGCTGTTCCCAAGGCTTTGTCGAGGAACCCGTGCAGCTTCGTCACGGCTTACAGCACAACTATTAATACTACCTTTACTTCGCCAGGGAAGGCCCCAACTGAGCTGCTTGTGCCAGGCTGTTAGGTGTGCTTTTGAGGCCACGTGAAGTATATAACGCGCGTACACTCCGCCACATGCCTGCGCACAGTCGGTTGGTGCGTTTGTGTTACCACCGTGCGTTTGAGCGTCCGCAGATAATATGGCTGAACGAAGCGGCTGATCATTGTGTGGGAATTTAGAGCGGGGAAATACTCTTAAACGCATGACGTTGATTGTAAATTGTGGAGGGGAAAACCGGAGGACCCGGAGAAAAAAAAACCACGCTACCATGGTGAGAACATGCCACCTCCAAATATACAAAGCTCAGGGTCGAGACGGAACCCACGACCTCCTGTATGCCAGGCGAGGTAGTTAACATCTCGCCACCAAATTTAGAAACGGGTGTTTAGAGCATTTGGCTTCTATGAATTTTCACACGATAAGCCACTTCCCTTCTCAAAAAGAGCTGTACAGCTCAGTGGGCCTTACCTGGTACAATAAAAAAAAGAGTGAATCGTTAATAATTCTCAGACTTTTGTACAATCCACTGCTGGAATTCGACGTCGGGCATGGGTTGTTGTTTGCACAATCGTCACCACGCCGGTCGTCACGGGTTGGCGAAGTGGGGTGGCCGCTACCGATTCGGATATCGTTTTGCCGCTGATGTTAGCCGTGGCCGGGCATCGAACTCTGGTGGCCAGGTTAATGGCAAAGCGCCCCGACCACTGGGCCACCGCCTCCGATGCGCACGATACAAAGGTCGCTTTGCAGCCCCTGTAAATTGCTCGCCCCTGTCATCGTGGGGCCTCCACTGGAGCGACCTCGAGAGGGAATCTGGTCCGCTCTGCGACGCTGGCCGGGTGCACCGGCGGAGGCGGGCGTTACCCACGCTTTACCCCAACCGCGCGCGACTTCCGTGCCGGAAAGTGGAATTGCACCTGGCGACCTCCGAGGCGTCTGCGAATCTCAACGGCGTCGGGAATTTGTGGACCCTCGCTCGAAAACCCTGCGGATAAGAAGGGTTCGGGGACAAGAGGAAGGCCGACAGGAAAGAGTTCTGCCGCATAGCAGCCCAGCGGGGGGGGGGGGGGCGGAATCTACTGTGGTGACATTTCTCCGGCGTGAAATATCTACAAACAACATTGCAATCTGCATGCCGCTTTCGTCAGAGAAAATCGCGTCGGTGCAGCGATACGGGGTATAAATAGGCGCTGGGGAACAGACATATCAGTTCGCATTCTGTCTCCGTCAATGCGAACCACGTGATTGCAGTTAGCGGGGGTGTACAATGACTAATAATAACTCGCAGCCCCCCCTTTTGTCGATCCGCTGCTGACGTGAAGGCCGCCCCAACAAGCCGGGACATCGTGGCGATTGTTTGAAGGCTTCGCGGGGGGGTCATGGGGGTGATTGGGGGGGGGGTCAGGGGAGGTTGGCGGGGAGAAATAACCAGGGGGCCCGGTTCAAATATGCGAACATCCCTCTCTCAGGCTGCAGTGACCAGGGACGGGTGTGCGATTAATTTATCTGTTCCCGTTATTATTGCCGTTGTCGCTGTTGCTGCTGTTGCGTGAGGACTTGGGCCACGTCAATTGATGCCGTCCGCGTTTTCAGTTAAGGAAATCAAGATAATTGCGGCGATGGCGGTGACCTTTAGCGGGAGGGACGGACTTAAAAATGCCAGTCAGGGTATGATTCGGATGAGGGTCGGGAGAGGGACGCACGGGGGCCCAACAGGAAGCGCACGAGCGCCGGCGGTGCAGAGCCACTCGGTTGACCTGCGGGCGGGCGACGGTGCCGGAGTCGCCCGCGTGCGACTCCGAGCGGCCGCGAGCTCGCGCTTTGGGGAGTGTCGCGTTGCCGCGTTTTTGGGGAAGGCGGCGGCCCCGAGGTGGAGGGGTCGCGGTGACGCTGACGGTTGACGGTCTGTGCTGAATAGAGCCACGGTGACCTGTCAGCGGAGAGTAAATAATAGATGCTGTACATGACTTGGGACGGTTTTGTTGCGCGCGCCGGCAAGTGTTGTAGGTAAATCCGGCGCGAGGCTCCGGTGTCGCTGTCACGAGCGTCCGCAATGTGCCGCTGTCAGCGCGGCGCTTCGGGCGAAAGGCGCAAATAAAAATGCTGCGATTCATTTATCTGCTCCCGTTATTATTGCCGTTGTCGCCGTCGCTGCGCCGTGCAAAATTGCGCTCGCCCCGCTGGAGGACGTGGGCCACGTCAATTGATGCCGTCCGCTCGTAAGTTGAGGAAGTCAAGAGATTTGCAGCGATGGTGGTGAGCTTTGGCGGGAGGGATGAATTGAAAAATGCCAGATTGGGATGGAGGTAGAGGGTGGGTGGGTGGGGGGTATCGACTAAATAATTGGGTGTTGCGTGGCACGTGGGGAAGATAGCGGCTCGTTTTGCCCCCGAATGAGCGGATCTGGGCAGATGCTGAAATTAAGTGGCTGGTAAGCAAACAAAACGCATGCAGCATCGCTGATGGGAGCTATGGATGCGCAACTCCACGCTCACGGCCGCTGTACGTTGATCACAACGCGGCTGAAGTATCCGTGAGCCTGACAGAAATCGAACTTGCAGAGATGTGTCCAGGTATGCACGGACGTTGAACTCCTATCGCGCCGTGCGTAGGCAACCGTGCTGATCGCGGACTCGCGGTGGAAGGACGAAAAACTAAACGCGAAAAAGCGGTTAGAAAGAAAATTCTAGATCTAATCCAGATACTTTTCAATCGAGATCCTAGATCCTTGTTGCTAGTTAATTGAATTGGTCAAACATCTCATTACAGTACTTCCACCTGGTTGAACATAGATCCTCATTATTATTATTATTACTGATAAATAATAGTAATGGCAATTCACAAGCCTTTGTTTGTCCACTGCTGTATGAAAGCCTTCCCATGGCGTCTCCGTCGTTGGTGGGGGGGAGCAAGTGGTCGTTTGACCATACTTCACCGCGCCGGTCAGTGCGTATCGGTGAGTTTGAGAGAATTGTCCAGAACCGGTTCATACATTTCAAGCGAGTTTACAGCCTCGATGATTTCAAAGTGCGCCATCTCCCAGTGGCTTCCCGATATCGGAAGCAAGAGCGTTCCAGACGGCCGCAGAAGCAGCATCTGAAAGCGCGCAATGCAGTGACCGTAAATAATAATAGTTATACAATAACAATACTTACATTTTATATAGCAGTGTCATTCGTGCCAAAAGCATTCCACAATTCTGTACATTAATTATATATGAGGACCAAACCCCACATACGCGCGTTGGCTACGCACGTCACGAAAAAAGGCACGCACACACACACACACAAAGACAAAGATCCCCCGTATAGCCTTAACAGACTGTAGGGGCAAGTGCTGTTAGCGAGCACCTATGAAGGCCCGAACGGTACACGAGGGGGTGGGTGGCCAGCACCACGCCCGACCGCCTTTGTCCCCCTAGTGGCAATGTTTACACACCGCACCAGGTACTCATTTGAGGCTGAGTCGACCTAGGGGAGGCCCGGGACCGGTTCAGTTAATCGTCACTGGTGTTGGCCGTGAGCAGGAATCGAACCCGGGTCGCCAGGTTCATAGCGCAGCGCGCTAACCGCTACACTACCGCTCCCCACGCACACGCACACACACACGCACACGTACACACACGCACGTACGTACACACGCACACACGTACACACACGCACACACGTACACACATGCACACACACGCACACACACATACGCATACGCACACGCATACGCACACGCACACACACACACACGTACACACACACGCACGTACACACGCACGTACACACACACACGCGTACACACACGCACGTAGTACACACACACACGTACACACGTACACACGTACACACCCACGTACACACACGCGCACGTACACACACGCACACACACGCGCACGTACACACATACACACGTACACACGCACACACACACGCACGTACACACGCACACACACGCACGTACACGCATACACACTGAGCAAATGTACAGCCTACTGCCAAGCAAAAATCTAAAGTTAATAAACAAATTAAGAAACCGCACCAAAACAAACAACAACAACAAGGTTATTGCAACGGAGGAATGAGTCCATGAGGTGGAGTGCACCGCTGGGAGACTCCACCGAGGTGACCTGTGACCTGGAGGAGCTCCGTCACAGCTGGTGCCCTGCGGGCATCCGCCCCCCTCAATCCGCTGACCACCATGCCCCTGCCGCAGCCCAAACGCATCGCACGTGACGTCGCATATGACGTCGCGTGGCACGTCGCGCGGCACGTCGCGCGTGACGTCGCGTGGCACGTCTCGTGTGACGTCGTGTGACGTCGCGTGTGACGTCGTGTGACGTCGCGTGTGACGTCGCGCGCTTCTGCATTGCGGGAAGCGGTGGTGCAGCGGTTAGCGCTACGCTGCTCTACGAACCCGGCGACCCGAGTTCGATTCCCGCTAACGGCAAACCACCGGTCACGATTGCCTGAACCGGTCCTTGGCCCTCCCCTAGGTCGACTCAACCTCAAATGAGTACCGGGTGCGGTGCGTAAACATCGCCACTAGGGGAGACAAAGGCGGCCGGGCGTGGTGTTGGCCACCCCACCCCCTCGTGTGCCGTGCCGGCCTTCGGAGGTGCTGCTCGCTAACAGCACTTGCGGCAAACAGCCTGTTGCAGGCTACGCGGGCGATCTTTGTCGTTTGCCTACATCTGCACGCCACACCCACGCATGTGCTTGGACGGGGAGCTGGCGCCCTTAAATAATGCAACTCTCCCGTAATGATTACAATCGTTCAGCCTCGGTTCACGAGGCTCGGAGCCCCAAGGCACTTTTGGGGATCGCAAGCGCTTGTTCTTAATTCGCGACGCTCAAATTGGCTCCGCGCTATTTCCAGGGCTCTCATCCTTTTCCCATCGTCTTCTGCGAGCGAACTGGTCTTAACACACACACACACACGCACACACGCAAAAAAAAAACGCCAAACAGAGAATGAAATATTTTATTTTTTGCCATTCAAGAGTTGCCACCTAGGCGGGAGCATGCGTTGCAATTGGTGACGGGCGTGTTGATAGACCTCTGGGGTACGCGGCGGTGGTGGCGGCGTTCGTGGGCGCACGCGGAGCCCCGACGCTTGAAGACCGCCGTGCCAAAGCAAGGCCACGTATTGGATGAGAGCAACAAGGAGGACGTGGGCGCGCGTCACCTGGCCGGGGGAGTTCGGCGCCCACAATTGCTGCGCGCGGGGGCGGCTGCGCCAGCCGAATGCGGCGGGGGGGGGCAGAAGATGCGGCGCGGCACGGACCGTGCGCAGTTGGCTCCGCGCGGTGCGAAAGAAGTTCGGCATGCGTACATGGAGGGCACGCAAAGGTTTGCGGGCACGTGCATTGCCACCCGAGGGTGAAGGGGCAAAGATGAACGGGGTGCTTTTGGCCGTCGGTCCACCCTGTCGTGCCGGTGCGACGGCTGTTTGCCTGGGATCCGGGTCACATTCCGCCGACTGCTGTTGACAGAGGGGAGGTGGCGGGGGGGGGGGGGGGGGGGTGGTGTGTGTTGGGGGGGGGGGGGCTTTCCTTCATTCCACTTGCAGGGAGCCAGCGTCTCGATCCGCACGCGCGCCGGAATGCGTCACAACGTGGGGTTGGTGCTAGGGCAACGGCGGGGTCGGCAACCCGCGGGCTCATTAGGGACGGTTTTCGTGATGCCGTTTATTACGGTCCGTCGTCTCGCGTTCGCTCACGTCCCCCCATTGCGGCTCTTGAAAGATTGTTTTCGGGTTTTTTTTTTTTACCGACCGAATTCAAACAACAAAAAAATAATGGCTCCTCTCGTTGCTTTGGTTGCCGACCCCTGTGCTAGAGCAAGCCTCGGGGTCAGATCCACAGAGTTTGCAGAATATCCGTGCGATTCGTGAGCCGCGTTTTTGCAGAATCTCGCTGCGATTTCCTGAGCCGCGTTTTGCAGAATGTCCCTGCGATTCGTGGGCCGCGATGATTCGGGCGGAGGGAATCGCAGGATTCCACATCGGCGCCGCGGGTGGCAGGGGCGGGGCGGCGGGTGCGGGGGGCCCTCCGCCGCCCCGGCGTGCCACGTGGGTTCCGCTTGGCGCGGTTGGCTACGTACGGCGCGAAAGGAAATTCAACGTACGCACCACGTACACGCACGTACACACGTGTGGCGCATTCTCCAAAACCGTTGAGGCGGCGACGTCACCGCGACGTGCCGGGAGGCCCCATGCCTCGCCCTGAACTTGACCTTAGTTTTTCATTCTCAAGGTGGATTAGTGGCACCCCACCCACGACTGCAGGGAAATTTACTTTGCCGCGTGAATGAGAGGGAACTGGTTTTGCGTTCTGGCTTTTCGTCGGCGCAAGTTTGCGGAGAGAATTTTGCTACATGGCCCTTAATGTGTGGCAGAGCCTCGGGAGTTGTGTCTGCGGGTGCAAAACGTGTGCCCCCGTCCGCAGAGGGAACTACGCAGTGGGTGGCATGGGCGAGGTTGTGATCGGGACTGAACCGGACGAGAGGTGTCTCTGAAATTTGGGAGTTATGCTTTTGGGAACGGTCCACATTTAAAAAAATGTCTTTTTACAAAATCACTTTCTTGTATTGCTTTGTGGGTGACGCCCGCGGGTTGAGTGTGCGCGATCTGTACGTTGCTTTTCCCGGCGACGTTTTAAAGAATTCCCAGCAAAGTGGTGCGTGGTGGCGAGCGTGTCGGTGAGGCGGTGACTTTGACTATTGTCTGAGCAGATTTAAAAACAGAAATTAAAGTGTTTACTTTTCCGCTCGGTTAAATGAAACGATCACCGCTTTCTTTTTTCCTTGATACTTATTGTGCCAGGTTTCCTGAAGCGGAGATAATCCAGTTGTTACGTAGTAATCGGGGGGGTTTGTTTCACGGTTCATTGTAAAATTTCGTCAACGTGGAGCTGTCGATACGGGTGATTATTTTTATTTTCAAATATCGTGTCAAGTAGACATTTTTTTTATATTTGCTCTGCAACTACGATATGAACGCCCACTCTCTAAAGTTTTACCAAACCAAAGCCAAAAATGTCCCTTTACAACCACCCAACAACCACCAAACCACCACCCAACAACCACCCAACCACCACCCAACAACCACCCATCCACTACCCAACAACCACCAAACCACTACCCCAACAACCACCCAACAACCACCCAACCACTAACCAACCACCACCAATCCATCCAACCACCACCCAACAACCACCCCAACAACCACCCAACAACCACCCAACCACCAACCAACCACCACCAATCCACCACCCCAACAACCACCCAACCACCACCAAACCACACATCCACCCAACAACCACCCAACAACCATCCAACAACCACCCAACCACCACCCAACAACCACCTAACAACCACCCAACCACCACCCAACAACCACCCAACCACCACCCAACAACCACCCAACAACCACCCAACCACCCAACAACCACCCAACAACCACCCAACCACCACCTAACCACCACCCAACAACCACCCAACCACCACCCAACAACCACCCAACAACCACCCAACAACCACCCAACCACCACCCAACCACCACCCAACCACCACCCAACAACCACCCAACCACCACCCAACAACCACCCAACAACCACCCAACAACCACCCAACAACCACCCAACCACCACCCAACAACCACCCAACAACCACCCAACAACCACCCAACCACCACCCAACCACCATCCAACAACCACCCAACAACCACCCAACAACCACCCAACAACCACCAACCACCACCCAACAACCACCCAACCACCACCTAACAACCACCCAACAACCACCCAACCACCACCCAACAACCACCCAACAACCACCCAACCACTACCCAACAACCACCCAACAACCACCCAACCACCACCCAACAACCACCCAACAACCACCCAACCACCACCCAACAACCACCCAACCACCACCCAACCACCACCCAACAACCACCCAACCACCACCCAACCACCACCCAACAACCACCCAACAACCACCCAACAACCACCCAACAACCACCCAACAACCACCCAACCACCACCCAACAACCACCCAACAACCACCCAACAACCACCCAACAACCACCCAACCACCACCCAACAACCACCCAACCACCACCCAACAACCACCCAACAACCACCCAACAACCACCAACCACCACCCAACAACCACCCAACAACCACCCAACAACCATCCAACAACCACCCAACAACCACCCAACAACCACCCAACAACCACCCAACCACCACCCAACCACCACCCAACAACTACCCAACAACCACCAACCACCACCCAACAACCACCCAACCACCACCCAACAACCACCCAACAACCACCCAACAACCACCCAACCACCACCCAACAACCACCCAACAACCACCCAACCACTACCCAACCACTACCCAACAACCACCCAACCACCACCCAACCACCACCCAACCACCACCCAACCACCACCCAACAACCACCCAACCACCACCCAACAACCACCCAACAACCACCCAACAACCACCAACCACCAACCAACCACCACCCAACCACCACCCAACAACCACCCAACAACCACCAACCACCACCCAACAACCACCCAACCACCACCCAACAACCACCCAACAACCACCAACAACCACCCAACAACCACCCAACAACCACCCAACAACCACCAACCACCACCCAACCACCACCCAACAACCACCCAACAACCACCAACCAACAACCATCCAACCACCACCCAACAACCACCCAACCACCACCCAACAACCACCCAACAACCACCCAACAACCACCCAACCACCATCCAACAACCACCCAACCACCACCCAACAACCACCCAACAACCACCCAACAACCACCAACCACCACCCAACAACCACCCAACCACCACCCAACAACCACCCAACAACCACCCAACCACCACCCAACAACCACCCAACAACCACCAACCACCACCCAACAACCACCCAACCACCACCCAATAACCACCCAACAACCACCCAACAACCACCCAACCACCACCCAACAACCACCCAACAACCACCAACCACCACCCAACAACCACCCAACAACCACCCAACAACCACCCAACAACCACCAACCACCACCCAACAACCACCCAACAACCACCCAACAACCACCCAACAACCACCCAACAACTACCCAACAACCACCAACCACCACCCAACAACCACCCAACAACCACCCAACAACCACCCAACAACCACCCAACCACCACCCAACAACCACCCAACAACCACCCAACCACTACCCAACAACCACCCAACAACCACCAACCACCACCCAACCACCACCCAACCACCACCCAACCACCACCCAACAACCACCCAACCACCACCCAACAACCACCCAACAACCACCCAACAACCACCAACCACCAACCAACCACCACCCAACCACCACCCAACAACCACCCAACAACCACCACCCAACAACCACCCAACCACCACCCAACAACCACCCAACAACCACCAACAACCACCCAACAACCACCCAACAACCACCCAACAACCACCAACCACCACCCAACCACCACCCAACAACCACCCAACAACCACCAACCACCACCCAACAACCATCCAACCACCACCCAACAACCACCCAACCACCACCCAACAACCACCCAACAACCACCCAACAACCACCCAACCACCATCCAACAACCACCCAACCACCACCCAACAACCACCCAACAACCACCCAACAACCACCAACCACCACCCAACAACCACCCAACCACCACCCAACAACCACCCAACAACCACCCAACCACCACCCAACAACCACCCAACAACCACCAACCACCACCCAACAACCACCCAACCACCACCCAATAACCACCCAACAACCACCCAACAACCACCCAACCACCACCCAACAACCACCCAACAACCACCAACCACCACCCAACAACCACCCAACCACCACCCAACAACCACCCAACAACCACCCAACAACCACCCAACCACCACCCAACAACCACCCAACCACCACCCAACCACCACCCAACAACCACCCAACAACCACCCAACCACCACCCAACCACCACCCAACAACCACCAACCACCACCCAACAACCACCCAACAAAATAGAATCGCTGCAACGAGTCGTCGAAGGTTGGAGGCATGGGTGAGTGTCTTCTCTCACCAAGTGATAACCATTTTTGCAACAGGGGTACCATGGTGTTGAGATGTTTACTACCTCCCCTGCTATACAGGAAGTCGTGGGTTTGATCCCGACCCTGACCCACTATATATTTGGAGTTTGCATGTCTCTCTCTCTCTCCCCGTGGTCACGTGGATTTTTCTTCGGGTCCTCCGGTTTTCCCCTCCACATTAAGAATCAACATCACGCCTTTAGAGTATTTGGGCTGCTGTAAATTCCCGCACGATGATAAGACACTTGGTTGAGCTGTCATTTGTGATACGCGTAGGTCGCGTCTGAATAAGAGCTGCTTCAGCTGAGTGGGCCTTACCTTTTGAAAAAAAATCGTTTATACTTTCATAGAACTCAAGTGACCACAATAGCCTTATTTACAAAAGTGATCCAGTGGTGAGTACTTGGGGTGGGTGAGAACCGAGGGAAGGTTGTTGTCGTGGCTAGGCGGCTGCGGTTGCGGCTAGGAGATGTCAGCAGATGTCAGGCAAGGAGATGTTAGGAGATGTCAGGGGAGGAGATGTTAGGAGATGTCAGGGGAGGAGATGTCAGGCTAGGAGAGGATCGATCTCTGCCGAGTCTGAGGTGCGGATCGTCAACCCTCCCTCCCCCATCCCCGTCGTTTTGCGTGGTGGGTTATCTCCGTTTTGTGTGGTGGATTATCTCCGTTTTGTGTGGTGGGTTATCTCCGTTTTGTGTGGTGGATTATCTCCGTTGTGTGTGGTGTGTTATCTCCGTTTTGTGTGGTGGGTTATCTCCGTTTTGCGTGGTGGATTATCTCCGTTGTGTGTGGTGGGTTATCTCCGTTTTGCGTGGTGGATTATCTCCGTTGTGTGTGGTGGGTTATCTCCGTTTTGTGTGGTGGATTATCTCCGTTTTGTGTGGTGGGTTATCTCCGTTTTGTGTGGTGGATTATCTCCGTTTTGTGTGGTGTGTTATCTCCGTTTTGTGTGGTGGGTTATCTCCGTTTTGTGTGGTGGATTATCTCCGTTGTGTGTGGTGGGTTATCTCCGTTTTGTGTGGTGTGTTATCTCCGTTGTGTGTGGTGGGTTATCTCCGTTGTGTGTGGTGTGTTATCTCCGTTTTGTGTGGTGGGTTATCTCCGTTTTGTGTGGTGGGTTATCTCCGTTTTGTGTGGTGTGTTATCTCCATTTTGCGGGGTGGGTTATCTCCGTTTTGTGTGGTGGGTTATCTCCGTTGTGTGTGGTGCGTTTTCTCCGGGTTTTTTTTTATTTTCGACCGCCAACCACGCAAAGCCAACCCCTCTCGAGTGGCATTTGCTAAAACGTCCCCAAATGAGCAGGACCCTCCCAAAACAAAACAAAATCCAACACTACACAACAAAAAGGAGTCGAGGCTCAGTGAATCTTTCCCCAGCGAGGGGGTGGCAGGGGAGGAGTAAACAATTGGCAATGTTAAACACTGCAGCAGCAGCAGTAATAGTCGTCGTTGTAAACACGTTTCTGTAATGAAGTAATGGCATTTTATTTCCTCCTGTATGCTGCCGTGTGTTTTTAGGTCGATGATGAAGTAGACTTCGCTACGGACCCTTGCCTTTCTTGCCCCACTCCCCCACTCGCTATACTCCCCCGCGCCCACCCCCCTTCCGCCCCCCCCCCCCCGTTGTCCGCTACAAGAGGATGAAATGCATGGAGCATGATTCATTGCCAGCCGTTCCTGTGGCTACGATGGAGCGGTTGGGGGTTTCCCTCCCCCCCCCCCCTCTCTCTCCTTCTCTCCATTCTCGCCCATTTTATCTCAGAATCCTTGAAGGTTGGAGACTGTGGAGAAGCCAGCCATAAGGCACGGCTTAGAATTGTTAACGTGCGGTTGGAGACGCACGAACCCCCCCCTCCCCCCCCGCGCGTCGGACGAGCGAGACGGTGTGCGCTGGGCGGTGTGTTTAGTCATCGCTGGAAATTCCCGTGACTCAGCGGAGCCGAGCCTGGATTCTGCCTAAGCCACTCGAAGCGTTAAAAAAATTCAGTAGCGCTCAGAAATTTCAGTCGTCAAGAGCGCCTTCTAGCTCATCGGATTCCTCCAGTGGAATTACATTGATTCTGATTCTGAAAAGGAAAAAAAATACGTTGCAGGCAATGGCGGAGCCAGGATTTTCAGGTGGGGGGGGGGGAGAGCAGCCCCTCCAGCAATGAAAAATGATAGAGGAGTTGTTAGCAAGCAAGGACTTGTCCCTTGCTTTTTATTCGACGCGTGTGCGGCGATGGCTCAGCCATCGATCGAGGTGGCGAGTTCGAACCGCGTGGTGTGATCGGCATCGCGCTCGCTGAAGGTGTCGATGCCTTCAGGGAAACCGCGTGCCGAATACGCAACTGCGCTCAATTCTGCGAGTCGCTTATAACCGCTTTGCCGTTACTTATTGCCAACTATGAACTCAAGACTATTGTCCTATCATCTCACAGAGTCCCTGGCACGTAATAATATGCTACACAGTGGCAGTGAGGGTCGCAAAATGCCGATTTATTACTAATAAACCCCAATGATCCGATCGAAATTAGGGATTTCGATCGGATAATTGGGGGAACACGTGCCACCCCCCCCCCCCCCACTGGCTCTGCCAGTGGCTGCAGGCAACGTTCCGGGGCAATGGCCCTTCGGGTCAAGGCACCGCTATTGACGAACGTTTTCGAGTTTGTTTTTGTTTTTGCCACGTGTGCTTGTGTGCACCACTGCCCAATACCAGCAGCATCACCAAGTAGTTTAAGTTATAAGGCAGGATGCTTTGTGGAGTTGCGGCACCGTGGTTGTGAACACGACACCCGAGTTCGATTCCCAGCCATGGCTAACGTTGGTTGCGAGGTGAGAGGTGAACTGGTCCGGGCTTCCCCTTCACTAACCTGCGATAGCCTGCGTGGTGAAGTATGGTCAAACAACCCCTGACTGGCACGGCGTGGGGAGGCCTTCAGCAGTGCTGATCTCGTCAAGGGGCGCAAACCACCATCATCACGCGAACTCCGATCATCCTCGCAGCAGCGGCTTTTGACGAAGCCATCGGACAAAGACGGCGATTTTGGATGCGCTTCCGCGGCCGTCTGGAACGCTCTTTCTTCCCGATATTAGGAGCTATGCACTTTTAATCAATGTTGAAAACGAACTTCTTTAGAACTGCTCTTTGTGTTTAGTTTATTGTCCTTCCCACCCCCCCCCCCCGCACCTCCGCACCTCCGATTAGCACGGTTGGCTACGTATGGCTCGGATCGCTTCGCTGAATCGTGGGGACTCCTCGCATTGCAGAGGGGCGCATCATGACCGCTCCTGCCCCCAACATTTTATCGGGACAACTAAGAGCAATTTGTTCATGCGCCCTGGCACCGAGTAGCATACCCACAGTATCCAATACACACACACACACACAGTATCCAATACACACACACACACACACAGTATCCAATACACACACACACAGGTGATTGTGAACACACCACGTTCTGGTGGTGTGCAAGAACGGCTGGAAAATTGACATTTGTCACACACATTGTCTCGCTTATAATTAAAGCAAGTGCAGTATTTAAATGCCAACGTGAAAACTAGAATATATATATAACGTGGGTGCCCAGAACGTATGGCCGAGTAGAGAAGGTCACTGGTTTTACTCATAGGGGAAGGGGTGAGGAGCCTAACGTTCTCCATTGCTTTAGTCCGCACGCTAAACGCTTACAGACACGCCATCTCCATTGGCTGCGAGCTGGGAAATTCTTATCGTGCGGGCGTGACACTGAAGCCCATGTGAAGCGGGCAAAGTCCGCCACCGGATTCTTCGTCGGTGAATGCGGATTGTGTTGCTTTGTGAACGTGCATGTGTCTGTGCATGTGTCTGTGCATGTGTCTCTGTGCATGTGTCTCTGTGCATGTGTCTCTGTGCATGTGTCTGTGCATGTGTCTCTGTGCATGTGTCTCTGTGCATGTGTCTGTGCATGTGTCTCTGTGCATGTGTCTGTGCATGTGTCTGTGCATGTGTCTCTGTGCATGTGTGTCTGTGCATGTGTGTCTGTGCATGTGTGTCTGTGCATGTGTGTCTGTGCATGTGTCCCTGTGCATGTGTCCCTGTGCATGTGTCTGTGCATGTGTCTGTGCATGTGTCTGTGCATGTGTCTGTGTACACGTGTGCGTAGCCGTGGCCTTCATAGGTGCTCGCTAACAGCACTTGCCCCTACAGTCTGTTAAGGCTATATGGGGGATCTTTGTAGCCGTGGCGCAGCAGTTTGCACGCTGCGCTACGAACCCGGCGACCCGAGTTCGATTCCCGCGTACGGCCAGCACCACCAGTGACCGTTATCCGAGCCGGTGCTGGGCCTCCCCTAGGTCGACTCGGCCTCAAAACGAGTGCCTGGTGCGATGCGTTAACATCGCCACTCGGGGACGAAGGTGGCCGGGCGTGGCGCCGGCCACCTACCCCGCTCGTGTGCCGTGCCGGCCTTCATCGGCACTTGCCCCGCCGGCCTGTCAAGGCTACACGGCGGACCTTTGCCTCGGCGCGCGCGTGGCTGCCGCATCCACGGCCGTCGAGGTTTGTTCCCTCGCGCCGTCCTCGTTGCCCCCCAAAAAGTCCCCCGCCGGAGGCCGCGGGCCGGCTCGCACGCGGCCACCGTTGTATCGGCTGCGCGACGCGACTCCGATGAGGTGCGCGAGCTCCTCGTTGCGAGCGTGCAGACACACGTTCACGCGTTGGCGGTCGCGCGTCGGGCAATTCTGTCTTTGCTTACGGCTGAGGGCGAGTGCCAGCAGATATTTCTTGGCACTTGGCTACGAGTGGATTAACATGATGACGGCGATTGCCTGTGTTGCGATCGAAACGTCGTGATTTGTTTTGTTTTCTTTCGTTTCTCACTCCGTGACTTTTACCGAAGGAGCCAAAGAGTGTGGATTCCTGCAGTCGCGAAAGCTTCAAATCAAGATTCGTTGTTGTTGTTGTTGTTTTTTTCAACGCTACTTGGCATTTGCGCAAAGTGACTCCGGAACGTACGTTTGTTTATGTCGCGAGAAGATGCGCATGACTAGAAAATCATGGTTATCGTCGTTGTGGAGGTTTTTCCTAAGAAGGTAAATCAACGGACAATTGTCTTGTGCTTCCCACGCCTGATACGCCACTTGAAAAATGATTGTATATTTTTTTTACACATCTCACCGACCACATGGCCTTCTGGGAGTGAATTTTTTTCTTCCAGCAGTGTTGGTTTAATACAGTACAAGGGAACTCTGCACCGGTCTCAAAATTCAGTGTCTTAAGCGGCAGAGTCCCGGCACGCTTAAAACAATGCTGGTGAATTTGCCAGATGTTTTAGAAATACGGGTCCTAGTTCAATTGCAATGTTAGCCTACGGGTAACATCAGTGGGGAGTGATATCTGAACTGTTCCTGAGCCGCTACCCTTCCCCTTCACCACAAATTGACCAGTGTGGTGAAGTATGGTCAAATTACCACCAGCTTGACCAACGATCCACAAATGCGGAGGGCGATGCACCGCCCCGCTGCTTCCGACACCGGATGTCTGGCTTGACCACCTGAATGTGAAATTATATTTGTTGCACTGCATCTGCAGAGCAAGAAGTCTTTGAGATAAGTTCATAAATGCCATGTGGATATGATATGTATGAGACAATCTGTAGCGTGTATGTGTGCAGGCGATGCTGCATGTGTGTGGTGCCTTGTGTAACTCCGCAGGATTGTGTCTGCGTGTGTGTCTGTGTGTGTGTCCGAGCGTCTGTGTGTGTGTCTGCGTGTGTGTCTGCGCATCTGCGTGTGTCTGCTTGTGGGGAGCAGTAGTGTAGTGGTTAGCGCGCTGCGCTGCGAACCCGGTGACCCGAGTTCGATCCCCGCTCACGGCAACCACCGGTGACGATTGCCTGAACCGGTCCTGGGCCTCCACTAGGTTGACTCAGCCTCAAATGAGTACTTGGTGCGTTGTGTAAACATTCGCCACTGGGGAGACAAAGGCGGCTGGGCGCGGTGCTTGCCACCCACTCTCATGCGCGTACTGTTCCGGCCTTCATAGGCGCTACTCGCGAACAGCACTTGCCCGATAGGTCTGTTAACGCTATATGGGGGGGGGGGGGGGGTGCGCATCTTTGTGTTTGTGTGCGTGCCTTTAGGTGTTAGCGATGTGAGCGAGGGCCACTGCCATGCCGGGGATCGTGGTGTTTCGACGGCGTTGGTCGGTTGGAAGCGACGACCTCGTTCTTCCGGGGATCTTCCTCTTCCTCCTGCACGCCGTGTGGTAAACCCCCCGCCGCCATTCGTCGAGCTCCGCACGCTGCGCGCTCTCAACGATCGACGTCAAACGTTCGGGCGCGCGGCGGTGCGCGCAAAAGCCGTCCCCGCGGCCACTTTAATTTCACGCAGATGTCATGAATCGTTCGGTAAGCAGAAATTGAAGCAAACAACCCCATCAAGGAGAACGGTGCGTGTTTTATCCTTGCAAACGATAACCATGACCCCCATTGTCAACGAGGCATAGCGATATGCCTGAAGAATGGGTATTTAACTAATTACAGATTTGCAGCTTGAATCGCAACCATCGGCGCGGGTGAAGGCAATGGAAGGTGAATGTTGTACAAAGAAGCGTAAAGAGTTGCTTCTCTGCTTGCTGATCTTGTCAAGGAGGATGAACCACCATCACGGGAACTCTGGACATCATCAGCAGCAGTGGCTTTGGCTAACCGTCGAAGAAAGGCGCTCACCGCATCGCGCGCTTTCAGATGCGCCTCCGCGGCCGTCTGGAACTGCTCTTCCTGCCGATATTAGGAAGCCACTGGGAGCTTATGGCACTTTTAAATCATCGTCTAGATTGACAAACTAATTTCTTTGGAACTGTGTGGCCAGGCCGCTTCTGAAAAAAAGATAAATATAGCTCAGTGGGCCTTACCCGGTACAATAAAAATTCGTGTAGTTTTTGTCTCAGTTGGGATGTGTTGACGCGCAAAACCCCCAAGATGTAGCGCTCTCATGCATATTGCGGTTCTCGGCACCGATACCGGACACTGGGGTGTTAAAAATACCTATTATATACATTTCAACTCGTAACGCGCCGCATGCGACTCGCTCGCTCCCGGCGAGAGAGGACGACTCGGAGGCGCCAGGAGGAACCACAGACGAGCGGGAAAGGCAGCAGCAGCAGCAGCAGTCAATTCCCCTCCCCCAAGCTCTGCGGTCCTCTACATACCGAGGTGTTGTCGGCCAATCAACGAGCGTTCATGTACGTGGGAGGAATCCGGAGCATTTGGAGAAAACCCACACGTTCGCGAGGGCGCAACGCTGTATCCCATACGGACAGGGGGAGATGACATTATTCCACACTTTCTGAACCGCCTTTCTCTTGGCGAGCCGGAGTGCGAGCACCTCCTCGACGCCCGCGGCAAGGGGTGCTTTGTACGTACGTGCGTTGGGCTTCTTTCGCACCGTACGTAGCCGACCGTGCTAATCGGAGGCGCCGGGGGGCGGGGGGGGCTGGGGCAGGGACAAATAACCAACCCTCGCCGCTTCCGCATTGCTGGATTACCAGGCCAAGTGCAACGTGTAGCCACCGACCACCGGAGCTTTCCGAAAAGGAAGTTGAAGGCGGTGGTTACGGATGGGTCCCCGTGCGCCTTTGTCACAGGTGTTGGTGTGCCGGTGGGAAGTGAGCGAGTGGAGCGAGTGGGGCGAGTGGGGCGAGTGAGGCTGTTTGTGTCTTGGGCTCGTGATGGGCGCATTGAATGGGGTTGTGAGGCTCAAGTCAAGAGACGTTTGCTGTTTGGCAGGCCGCCCACTCGGCGGCCTAGTAAGAGTGGAGTTCCACTGGGGCGTTCAAATTGTGTCGTGATAACGAGCGTTGGCTGTGTTGTTTGGCAGTCCGGGTGCGTCGTCACTTGAGGAAAGCAACTACGAAAATAATCCTCCCGGGCCCATTGAATGCAGGCGGTGGCACGTCAGGGCGCGGGGAAATTTCATGGAGGGATCGGGTTGGCGAACTTGCAGGTTTGGAAACGGAACATGGCCCGCGGTTTTAAACGTGCGGTTCGAGCGGTGAGCAATCGTTCACGGATCGTGAGGTGGCTTTCGTTACGAGGCCGTAGGATGTCCACCAATTTAGGGCTCTTAAACGAGACGGTGGGAGGCAGGGGGGGGGTGTAAATTGTCCACGGTTGTTGATCGGGCGGGCGGGGGGGGGGGGCGTTGTAAATTCTCGCGTGAAACATTGGCGGCGTTGCTTTGTTGAACCAGCTCAGGCCGCACCTCCCCGTCCGCCCTGCGACGGCGTCGGTGCTCTCATTGGTTCGCGATCGCTCCCAAGCCTCGCGAAAGGTGCTCCCGGCCCGGCAGTCAAGAAACCGCGTTTCTCTCCACAAAACGACGAGCGATCGCCTTCAGAGTGACACGCTCCCTACGCAATCGCTCAAGACGACTTCCCGGGGGGCGGGGGGGGGGAAAAAAGCGACCGCGACGTTGCGTCGCGGATGGTCGCGTCGAATCATTGCCCCCCCCCCCCTCCGCCGCCGACCGCAACCGCCCCAACGGTCGGCCGCCATCGCCACCGCCGTCGGTGTCCGCCGGTCGCCACGGCAAGGGGAAAACGGCGCCCGCGTTACCTCCCTGCGTCACGCGCGTGCTGTCCTCCCCCCCCCCCCCTCCCCCAGGCTCGTGGTGCTGTGCGTGGTGCTGTTCGGCGTCCACTTCGACGCGGGCAAGCTGTGCTCGCCCACGCTCGTCGACCATGGCAGAGGCTACCTGGGGATCCTGCTAGCGTGCACCGTCGCCGAGGCGGCCATGGTGTGGATGAGCATGCGGGGCAGCATACTGTACACGGAGCCGCGGAGATTCATGCAGCACATCATCTACATCCGACTGGGTACGAAGCGAACGCGGGGGCACACCGCGCGAGGAGCGGTCGACCCCCCGGCGTCGCTGTTCGTCGAAAAAGCTTCGTTTGTTATCTGTAAACAGCAACAAAAACAACAACATACATGAGGTCCCTGGGTTCAAATCGTGAGAGCCTCGGCGGCTGTGATTAAATCGGGTGTCTCAAGAGTGCGGTGAGTCGATGGCGTGAGCCCCGGTCGTCAATGACTTTCAGAGACCCATAGACTCGCACAGAGACTTGCACAGAGAGACCCATAGACTCGCACAGAGACTTGCCATAGAGACCTATAGACTCAAGCATAGACTTGCACAGAGATTTGCATAGAGACCCATAGACTCGCACAAAGACTTGCATAGAGACCCATAGACTCGCACAAAGACACTCATAGAGACCCATCAACTCGCACAGAGACTTGCCATAGAGACCTATAAACTCACAGAGAATTGCATAGAAACCCATAGACTCGCACAGATAATTGCATAGAGACCCATAGACTCGCACAGAGACTTGCATAGAGACCCATAAACTTGCATATGGCGAGTTGTGATTCAACCGGGGGTATCTCAAAGTGCCAGATATTTCAAGTTGACAATTACTGCAGAGACACCCATCACATAGGGATGTGTGCACATCACCGTGCCACCACTCCTCAGAGTTATATGAATTTGATACGATAACACAGACAGACAGATAAGGATATGATTGATTGCCGTTAAACAAAAAAAAACCTCATCATTTTTGACATTCAGGTGGCTCAACCACAAAAGGCTTCCCAGTGGAATGTTTTACAGCACGCTTTGTGCGAGCGGGTACATTTCTCGTCGGCAAGACGTCGCCTAATAAACGGATGCCGCTCGGAATGCTGGATGATATGGGTAATGGAGAACCTTCCACGAACTCTGTGGGGCCATGAAGGAACGTGGCAGCAAAATTGCTCCAAAATCATCGTGCGCTGTGGGCAAAGAACACTTAACGATTAAATGGAGAGTTGAGGATCACCGTAGTCGCCTAAAATAAACGAGGATGTTCGATCCTTCGGCGAAAATCCCTTCCGTTCCCAGCGCTCTCCCATCGGCGTTTGTTTGAGCCGGCAAAGCGACCGGGGGGCGCTGGCAAAATGTCGTAGCAACGCGCCGGCGGTAGCGACGACGACGCGTCAAGGGATGCCGTGTTAATAACGGAATGTTTACGTAAGCTTCTTAGATCTCCTGCATCGTAGATCATTTACGAAAGCCGCGTCTTTTAAAAAAGAACAAACAAAAAACCTCAAGTGTTAAAATAATACAATCGGCTGACTTTAAGGCACCGAAGCAGCAGTAACCTAATAAAAAAAAGACATGCCCCACCGAAGCAGGCAAAAACACTTCGGCGGGTGATTCGCACGCACAGGCACGCAACGGGGCTGTGACCCACGCCACCTCCCCACCACCGCCTCGCTTGGCGGCAGAGGGGAATTCAACGAGTGCCCCCCTCGGAGCCGGTCACGTGTCCACCGGAAGCATCGGCGCCGCTGCTACCACCGCACGGGCCGGGAGCAGCGACGGCGTTAGCTTTGCCTCTGTGCTGCCCCGGGGGGTGATTGTCCGCGGCAAGTTGTGGCTGCGGTGGTATCCGCTCGTGCCACACGGCAAGCGGCGCCTGGGTTCGAATCACGTGAACGTACTGGGACACTGGCAGCTGTCCATCCCGCATCGGATTTTGTGTTCCTGTCTAGCGGCATCTAGGCCCGTTTATCCTTGTTATAATCAGCACAGTAACGTAGGCGTGACATTTATGACTTCGTATTTCTAAAACATTTTTCGTCGTCATCATCATCATCATCATCAGGATCCTTGGGGCAGATAGCCCGTTGGTATCCACTGCACATTCTGTGCAGTGGACACCTGCGGGGCTGCCTGTCCACCGCACATGTCACGGAGCGGACGCCTACGCAGTGCCAAAATCTTTGAAGAAATACGGAGGCAATTGTATAGCTGCCTTTCAAACCATTCCTGCAATCTGGGGCCGGGGGCGGCAGCGGGGGGGGCGGGGTACCTCTTAATCTACTGGTAAAGATGGGAAAAAGACAACAAAAGGAGGGGGTTTCCTTGTACAAGTGCCTGCGGTCTTAGCTAAACGTGCCACTTCAAGATGCCCGCAGCGCCGCCGCGGCAGTCGTGCGTGGCAAAAGCCCCGGGAGGAGAGGGGAAAGTTTCAACGCGCGGCGGCCCAAAGGCCCACGACGACTACGCTCGGGGTGGTCGCTCCGCTCGAACTTTTTGCGCGTTCAAAATCCTCGCGAGGCTGGAGCTCGCCGCTCGTGGCCTTGTTTAGCGGCGTGGTTTTTTCGTCTCCCATGGTCGCGAGCGGGGTTCGTGTCCTCAAAATGTTTGTCCGCCCTTTGCCTACGGAGATAAAGGGTAAACATTCCCACCACCACACCCTCCCCCCCCCCGTGTAGCTTTTAACAAACAGTTGGGGCAAGTGTTGTTAGCGAGCACCTATGAAGGCCGGAACGGTACACGAGGGAGTGAGTGGCCAGGAGCTGAGTTTAAACAGACAGGGCCCAATCTGTGTTGCCAAATCAGTCTTCATATGTTGCAGACATTGGCATTCATATCGTCTTTCGTTCTTTCCTTGCTTCTTTCGTACGCCATTTTAAAAGCAACTTACAAAACATGGGGCTGTGCACTTTTAAATCTAGATTGAAAGTAATTTCTTTCCCACCGCACCTCCGATTACCACTGTTGGCTACGTACGGTGCGAAAGAAGTTCAAGATACTGCTGTACATTTCCTCATGATGAGCCACTTCATTGAGCTATCATTCGTGATAGCCAGGTCGCTTCTGAAAAAGAGCTACATGGCTCAGTGGGGCTTACCTGGTCAAATAAAAATCTTTTCATAGTTTAAATAGTTCATTTTATTTGATGCATAGCCTCCGTGCCTCCTGTGCGAGCGTGTACTGGGCAGGGGTCGGTCACGTGGTGCACAGATTCACTTCGCCACAACAGGGCAGTTCTTGTCATTGATCTAAAGCGATCCTCTCCAACATGGTCTCTTCGCTGTCAGTCTGACCTCACAACGCCATGACCAAAGCGGGCGACCGGACTGGCGAGTATTCATTAATGTCATTATCAACACCTCGTTGGGCAGAACTACGTCGTGGACAATTTGAATCACAATTTAAATTAATGCAAAAAGATGAAATTGAACACAAATTGCGAACCGTAAATGTCCCAAGCGCGAGGCCGTTATTTCCCCAGAGATGAAATTAGCATCCAAATATTCTCTTCCTCGTGGAGTAAATTTCCAGGCCCTGCACGTCGGGTCCCTGCGTTGTGGACCGGCGGTGCCACGGCGGCGTTGCCGGCTCGCTGCACGCGGCGCCCGTTAAACTCGGCCGCCTGAGTTCAATTCCCGGCCACGGCTAACGTCACGGATGAGCGAGATTTGAGCCGATCACGGGCTCGTCGGTTTACCGCTCCCCCTCACCCCCCCATCCCCCCAATTCACACTGACCACCGTGATGAAGTATGGTCAGACGGATCCCAATAGCCGGCACGACGGTGGGCGAACTTCGTCCAGCAGTGGCTTTGGCAAAGGGCTGTAAAACAATGACAGGGTGAGGATGGGGTTCCGTATAAACTAAACTATTTTTTACTTTACCACTTCAAGGCCCACTGGGCTACGTAGCTCTTTTTCAGAAGCGACCTGGCCACAAATGATAGCTCAACGAAGTGGGCTTATCATCACGTGGAAATTTATAGCAGCCAAATAAACGTGGGCGGAAAAACTGGAGGACCCGGATAAAAATCCACTCGGCCACAGGGAGAGAGAGAGAGAGAGACATGCAAACTCCAAATATACAGGCATCAAGGGTCAGGATTAAGCCCAGCGATCTCTTGTAAACAAGGCGAGGCAGTTAACATCTCGCCACCGTGATGATGAGCGTGAAAGGAAGAAGGGGGAGTCGAGCGGAGATCATAGGAATAGACCCGAGAGGCCAAGCTGCGTCTACCGTGGTGTCCCTGGCTCGTCCGCACTGCGTTACGCACGCACGTTGAACTTACTTCGCACCGTACGTAGCCAACCGTGCTGATCGGAGGTGCGGAGGAAGGATGACGAACTAAAACACAAAAAGCACTTCCAAAGAAATTCGTTTTCAACCTCGATGTAAATTACGCGATCTAACCCCCCAAAAAAAACCTTTATTATGAATAATACTGTTCGCGAAAGCCTGCGTGCTAAACTCGATTTAAAAGCGCGTAGCTCCAGTGGCTTCCGAATAGTAGCACAAGAATGCACGTGTGTGACTCATTGTTGTGCTGCGGAAAGTACGAGTCGCACCGTGCATGGGAATTTTTCGCGGTCGTCGATCAAGCTTTTGTCTTTCTCCCCGTCGCCGGCATTACCTTGGCGTCGCAAGAAATCTTGCGGATAGCGGCACAGGCGACACGATTAATAAATAACGGTGGGATGACGTAACGCGCGACGCCTTTCGTTGTCATTTTTCGACGTGCGCGCGGCCAAAATGTGACCCCGTGGACGAATGGCAACGTGGCATTTAATTTGTGAAAGCGTTACGTGCGGAGATGTGTTTTATTTACACGCTGGCTCTGAATTTATTCTCGTCTGCCCCCGCCCCGCCCCGCCCCGCCGCGCCCCTCCCCCCCCCCCCAACCTCTTAATTTACGCTCGCAATTCTACGCTCCCGTGGGATTGGCTTCCTTGCCGCCCTGCGTCGTGATTTAACGCGCGGTGAACGAGTTGTTGGGCGCGCGACTTCGGCGTCGTCCCGACTCCGCCGCGGTTCCGGGGCGAACGTTGCTTGACCTCGTTTCTCCTAGATACAAATTGGGTGGGGGGGGAGGGGAGGGGGGCGGTGGGAGGGAAGGGATAAGAGCGGGGGTCCGTGGTGGGAGTATCCGAGATTGAACTTGGTGTCTGATCTGTCACGCACTCCCGTCTGCAAATCCACGGGGATCTGCAGATTACAGGGAGGAGAATCGTAGCAGTCCCCCCCCCCCCCCACCCACCGCTTTCTCTGACCCTGCAGAGAAGAAATGATTTTGGGTGAGTGGGTGGATGATGGATAAAAGGATCTAAAGGTTTTATTTTAAATATCATATCACCACTCCCCCCCCCCACCTCCCCCCCCCCCACCCCCCCGACTTTACGAATTTGCTGTGTCGGCTGGTGCTGGTGGGTTTAGCGACACGTTTTTATTTACACGATCTTACACCCCCCCCCCCCCCAAAAGAAACCCTTGATTGTGATAAATATTGGTCGCAAAAGCCAACTCTACGTGTTGAAACCCGCTTGCCATGTTTGTATAACTTGGCCCTCATTACGGGTACCACGTTCGTTTCGGAGGCCGGTCCATATGTTCCAATGCGGCCGTGTTTTTTTTTTCTTTTCTAGCCCCCCCCCCCGTTGTCCCTCCTCGCACGGACGCGTCGGTCGGCCGGCCGGCCGACGTGGGGACGGGCGAAGGAGCTCGGCCCCCGGCCCTTTGACGTCTGATTTCCGTCCCGCCCGCCCGCCCGCCTGCCCGTTTTCGTTTCAGCAATTCTCGTTGTGGAATTTGTCTACTCCATCGTCGGCGTGGTGTGGATACTCACGTACTACTTTTCCTGCGACGACACCGTGGCACGCAGCGTCACCGCCGGTGAGTGAATCGGAATATTTATTGTTTTCATGATAAAAGGTGTTTTGGGTGAAATCGCGTAAGTATAATAAACGTGTCGTAACCCTCCACCACCCGACACGGCCAATTAGTAAGGGATTTGTCGCGGAAATCATCAGCGAAACGTCGTACTACTCAAATTGTAAGCGTTGTGGATTTACTCTCCAACACACCGGTGGGCTGAAGTAGTAACTCATTGGCCTTTTGTTTACGTGACAAACCCCTTACTAATTGGCCGTGTCGGGTGGTGGAGGGTTACGCCACATTTATACTTGGGCGATCGAACCCAAAACACCTTTTATTATGAATAATATTGGTCGCGAAAGTGTCCTACGTGTTCATCAGATTTATTGTTTACTTGGAGGAATTCGATGAGCTATGAAGGGTCTTTTTTCACATCTGTCCAGTCGGGGAACGGGATCAGAACGTTACAACAACAAACGGTACGAAAACACGATAGGAGTGCAAAGTACAAGGAGTGTGTGGGGAGGGGTCACTTATTTCTTTAGTTCGCTTGCCCATCGATTTAAAGGTGTGCGCATTTATTTTACGTCGTTATCAATATCAACCGTTATTACAGATTCTGCTGACTGAGAGCGCATTCATATTTCCCGTGTCAGAATCAGAATATGTATTGTATACTGGAGGAATCCGATGAGCTATAAAGCTCTCTTTCACAGGGGTAGGATTAAGCGGGATGCTCATGGTGGGGGGGGAGACAGGGGTAGGATGAAGCCAGCCGATCAGAGTCATTGCTCCCGGCGGGGGTGAGAGGAGTGGACCGTGCCATCGCGAGCTGTAAGGGTTGCTGACCCCTTGCCCATACCGGACATCTGTTGAAACAGAGCTCCATGGCTCATCGGATGCCTCCAGCAGACTAAATAAAGATTCCGACCCTGAAAGATTCCGAGGGGTTGTCGTCGGTCACAAGATGTTCAAGTGTACACCACGTGGGCAGGAAGTGGATGATATATTATTTCGCTGCAGCGGTTGAGGCTTAAGCGCCAATGCTAACGAACACCTTCACAGGAATGCTCAGTGGGAGGATAATGTATGATGAAAGTGCCCCGACAGCCCCACCTCCTTCACCTGTGTCATATTACTCTGATCGTCCCCTCCTCCACGTGCGCGAATGCTCCAGAAACCTTGCGTCAGATCTCCTTAGTCAAACTCTGCTGAATGGGAGATCGCTCCTTCTCTGATGCTGCTGCTGCCTGCCTCTGTCTAGAAACCTCCCTCTTCCCTTCGCTGTTTGACTCTCCAACGTCGCTCCCACCCCCCCCCACCTCCCTTCCGCCATTCAAGCCCTGACACGAGACCCGACGATGTATTTTCCACACAGCAATCTCCGTCTCTCTGTCTCTCTCCCGCTACGGAGTCTCCCCCCCACCACCCCCCACCACCCCGACCTTCACCCTCTTCTTCTCGTCTACCAAAAATAACCTCGGGCAAAAAAAACCGAACCGCACCGATGCCCTCTGGGCGTCCCGCGAAAATTCGTGTCGTGCCCCAGCGCGCGCCTCGTCGCCGCCGCCGCCCCTTTGCAGGGCTTGTCGGGACCCGGCAGCGTGTTCAGGCGCTCGCTTCGTCGTCGCGTGCAGCGTCGGACCCGTCCACGCTCGGGGGGGGGGGCAGGGGGGAGGGGGGGGTTGTTCGTCTCTCGGGTCCACTCCGTGCGACCGTCTTCTCGGCCCGCCGTCTAAACCGCGAACTGGGCCCGGCCGAGTGCCGTGGCTTGTCGCTGGGGGCCCTGCCCGTTGGGGCACCGCCCGAGTTTCACTCTCATTAGCGGGGGGTTCATCGCTGATGTTGTGGTTCCCCCCCTCCCCCCCCTCCCCCACATAACAGCTTTACTACTCCCCTCCCCCCCCATCCTCGCCCACCCCCAATTTTAATAAAAGCTGGAGACAGGCTTGATGTGCGTATATGCACCCAGCCCGGCACGGGCATAGCGATGACGTTACCAAGCGTATGAAATGCTGCTCGTCAGGGTTTGCTGCATGTAAATGAAGGCGCGCCGGTGTTATGTAACTGCTGTGTATTGTGGCATCACAAAAACAAACGTGACTTGTGGTCCTTTTGAAATGAGTTGTGTTTCATACCGAGTGTGTCCCTTAATCGTCCATACAGTGTTAAAATTGGCCTGGTTGTTAGATTACAGTTTTGCCCTCATCCTTGGCATCTCGCCTCAAAGGGCAACCACGGTGGCTATGAGATGTTAACTACCTCGCCTGGTATACAGGGAGTCGTGGGCTCGATCCCGACCCTGACGCCTGCTGCTGTATATTTGGAGATTGCATGTTCTCCCCGTGGTCGCTTGGATTCTTCTCCGGGTCCTCCGGTTTTTCCCTCAACATTCAGAATCAACGTCACGCGTTTAGAGCACTTGACCGCTACAAATGTCCGCGTGATGAGCCACTATGTTGAGCTATCATTTGTGGCTAGATCGCTTCTGAAAAAGAGCTGCATAGCTCAGTGGGCCTTACCTGGTAAAATAAAAATAGTAAAAATTTGTATTAATCGAGTGAACATAATCACTCTGCGTGTGCCCAGTATCATCAGATGGTGAAGTCTAAGCAGGTATGAGCCTGGCTAGTACTCAGGATGGGAGGCTCCTCTGTAGTACCACGTGCAGTAGGCGTGGGCTGCAAGGTGGCTACGAGATTGCAGTTAAAGGGCTGGATTATTGAATCTATCTGTACGGAGCTTTTGAGTCTTACCCCCCTTCATGCGTGAGTTTTATTTCAGGTGTTTCCAGTTTCCTACCACGTGCCGAATATTTATTATGCACGATTTGAGTGCATTGGCACGAGACTGAGGAAAGTGGAAATAAAGTAATGATATGTGCAGTGGATACATCCGGGCTATTTGCACCACGGATCGTGATGATGATGTTGATTGGCCAAACATCCCAAATTAGCATGTCCTTCCTGAGGCTTGAGACTCGGTGAGGCTGGCCTGCGTAAATAAAGGCCACGTCACCTTTTTAAAAATAAGGTAATACCTCAGTGGGCTTTGCCTGGTATGATGGGGATGGTTTAGTGTTTTATTTGGATGTGTTTGGGCTATTGTTTACCTTTCTTGTACTTTGCACTCCTATCGTGTTTTTGTACTGTGTGTTGTCGCAACGTTTTTACCCCTGTGTGCCCCTTCTGGACATCTGTGAAAAAAAAGAATTATAGCTTATCGGACGACCCCAGTATTCTGATTTCGCGGCCTTGTCCAGGTTTTTAAAGTTCTGGCCTTGGCGGGTCACTTCAGGATTCCAGAGCTTTGCCTGTTGAGTACTGGCTTGGGCATTTGCCTACGGACATGTTGGCCTTGTGTCCGATGACTGCACGATGAACCGCAAATGTGGCATAAGTATTATAAGTAGATTTTGGTACTGGCAAAGGAGGTCCCATGATGTAGTTGCTCACCCCGAGCTCTCATTACTCTGATCGTGCGTTGTCTTTGTGCTGTGTGACGCCTTTTGGCGTCCTCTGGTCTAACATCGTTTGAGACGAGGCTCAAATGAAAGCTGTCTCTGGTGTGGACCAATCAGTTGCAAGGACAATGCATATATTATCAGAGTAATGTTTTTTTTTGCATTCTGACCACAAGTATATGTGGTTAATGCAGACATGATTTTTTGGTGTTTTAACATCTCAACACAACTGTTTTGTTGCCAGAAAAAATGGGAAAACCTATTCTCTTATAAGCAGATGCCCAACGATTTTTATTTACAGTTCATTTCAAAGGGGTGGTGTTGGTGGTGTAAATGTAGCGCCGGTGAGAAAATCAAATAGAATGCTGCCGATCTCATTAGGTCTCTGAAACCTAAGCGGGTTTGAGCCTGGGCAGTGTTTGTATGGGTGACCGGCTTCCGCGCATAGAGTAGCTGCTGTAGGCTGCCATAGCAGAGTCACGTTGTCAGCAGAAGGCAGTGTGGCGAAAGCCCCATTGTTGGCGCTGTACTTTGATTCGGTGCCTATGCTCCCCACATTCATGAACTTGCACTGATCGACACGGCGTACTAAACCGTCAGTGGGCCAAGTTGCCACGCTTGCACGCGCGACGGGGAGAGTGTGCGGCAGCGGGTAGAGAGCGTGACCGCGATCGGAAGACCCGCACGGCACGCGTAGTCGGTGGATTGACCAGAAAGGGCTGAATTGT
Source organism: Petromyzon marinus (assembly GCF_048934315.1). Taxonomy (NCBI): domain Eukaryota; kingdom Metazoa; phylum Chordata; class Hyperoartia; order Petromyzontiformes; family Petromyzontidae; genus Petromyzon; species Petromyzon marinus. Next base: position 7,697,401 of record NC_133687.1, read on the forward strand.
ATTTTTTTTATTCTATCGGTAAAGTCACTTAGAAGGGAAACAATAAAAATGATGATGATTGCTTGTGTTGCAGTCGAAACTTCGTGAGAATTTTATTGTTTTATATTTTTATTATTTTATTGTTTCCCTTCTACGTGACTTTATCGAAAGAACCAATAATATGAATCCCTGCAGTCACGAAAGCTTTAAATAAAAAATGTATTTTTTGAGTGAAGCTGAACCCACGCCATTTGGGTTCGCACGCGACACTCCCACCCCCCCCCCCCCCCCGCTTGCCGTCTGCGTCCCTTCTTTTGGCAGGGATCGTGACGTGCAACTGGTTTGTGATCATCGGAGTGTGCATCACGCTGACCTGCGTCTTCGACAGCACCGGCAGGACTTTCGTCAAGCTGCAGGCCAGGAAGAGCCGGCAGCGGTCTCTCACGACCTTTAACCTCCGGTGAGAATGTTGATTCACCCCTCTGGGCCAGGATGGCGGTGTTGCGTGGGGTTTTTGGATCTATCTCTCCAGCCGTTTTAACAGCGCTCTGCGAGTCCAGCTGTTTTAGCAGCGACTGATTTGTTGATCGCGGTCGAGAAGAAGGCATGGGCCGATGCTGTCACGACACGCTTCCTTCATCTGCACTTCCATTGTGAGGTAGATGGGCGCAGTGGTGAGTGCTGCGTTATCCAACGCTGTGGTGTCAGACGATTGGTGGATCACGCAGCTTTGCGAAACTGCAAGGTGGTCACGAAGATAGGCAGCATAGCAAATGGGTTATATAATCCCTCTGTGTGTACCTTTTGACCAGTTTCACAATCGATGACACGCCACGGTGTGATGGTGGCCCCGGTGAAACGCGTGAGTGCCATCATCTCAAGGGATTATCTGGGTGAAATATTTCAGTGAACGAATAATGATTACTATTTTCAAGGCTGCGAGTGGCACGAGCTGGCAATTTCAGGGGCTGCACCTTTCCCCTTTTTTACGGCACCTAAGCTTGGAATGACGTTGAAATCCCGCTTTTTATTTTCATTCGACTAGCTCAATGTTTTCCGTAATCCTGGTCGTCTCCACGGACAAGCAAACGTCCGATTTATTTTATGCATGAAACCCCTGAAGGCGCAGGCACTGAAACTACCGCCCCCACCCTCCCGCGCTTCCTGGCGACGGTGTCGCAGCACGCGCGATGCGTGTGCGTGACCTCACGCGCCGTCTCCACTCGGCAAGCAAAAGGGAAACAGGCGAAAGACTCCACGCGATCCAAAATGCCACCGCTAGATTTCTCGCCCACCCATAAAGACAAAGGTCGCCCGTATAGCCTGAACAGACTGTTGGGGCAAGTGCTATTCGCGGGTAGCAGCGCCTATGATGGCCGGCACGGCACGCGAGGGGGGACCGCCTTTGTCTCCCGAGTGGCGATGTTTACACATTGCACGAGGTACATATTTGAGGCTCAGTCGACCTAGGGGAGGCCCAGGACCGGTTCAGATAATCGTCACTGGTGTTAGCCGTGAGCTACCGCTCACCTCACAATGCTGCTGCCAGGCTTCTCACTCACCCACACACACAAATGAGTTCACGTTACCCCAATATTCCAATCCCTCCGCCGGCTCCCAATCCATTCCCATATCATTTTCAAGATCACACTCACCGTGATCAAAATCTCCCTCTCTCCCTTGCATGCATGTATGTATGCATGCTGAACTTCTCTCGCATTGTACGTATCCAACCGTGCTAATTGGAGGTCCATGCAGTGTGCACTCCAGTAACCACGGCTTTCCGTAAAGGCCCCCTAGTCAACCTTCGCGCGCTTGGAGGGCGCTCGCTCATTTTCCTCTCCTGGCCCGTCGTCGTGAACTCCCTTCCACCCCCAGCCTTGCGTGCTGTCCAAGTCCAGGCTTAAGATAATTTTTTTCTTCTGCCTACGACCGACTGCCTCTCTCTCTCTCTGTAAAATAAACATGGCCCGCGGCTTGCCGAGGAAACGTCCTGAAGGTGCGGTTGCATTCGGACGTCGTAGAAATCCAATTGTTATTGTGAGGCTGCCATAAGATTGCATCTCTCGTGGCAGCGTTTGCCCGAGCGCCGGAGCTTGCCCGCCTAATTCTTCCAGTGATCTCTCTGCTTGATGTAAAGACGAGCGCGCTAAGATGGTCCCGATCGTTTCCCGAGTGGGAAGGAATTCCGGGGGATTTTCATGTGCGGCATCTCCGCGAAGACGGTCACCGCATCGTCAACGCGCGGCGCTTTCAGATTGCGCTCCTGCGGCTGTCTGGAACGCTCTTTCTTCTGATACTAGGAAGCCAAGTTACTAAATGCAGATAGACGATTCCCGCAATATAAAAAAATCAATGTTTTCATACATTTTTGCTAACAACGCATGCCCAAGTGTCAAGTTAGTCAATTTTTTTTCCCCTCTACTAATTTATTCCAGTTTAACACGTAGGCTTTCGCGACCAATATCATCCATGATAAATGTGTATTTTGGGTTAGATCACGCACATATAAATATGTTGCTCTCCAACATATGTGCTGTACTAGTAACGAATTGGCACGTTCTGTTTACTTGACAAACCTTACTGATTGGCCGTGTCGGGTGGTGGCGGATTTAACGACACATTTATATATTTACGCGATTTAACCCAAAAAAAACCTTTATTATGGAAGCCACTGGAGTGTTTAGTTTGTTGTCCTTCCCCCCCCCGCACCTCTGATTATCACGGTCGGCCGCGTGGCGGTGCGAGAGAAGTTCAACATACATACATTCAACACTATGATATCATGCATTTGATATAACTCACGATAGGAAGACATGAAAATCCATGTTCAACTTTCGATATTTGGGTAAAATCCGTTGATGAAATATGCAAATGTGAGATGTGTGAATACCCTGCCCATAACATGAACCACATGCAACAAAAGTGTTACACTTTAACCTCAACGTAACTTTTTTTGTTATATCTTCTGGCAGACCGAAACACTAAACTAATTAAACTAACCAATTTTTTTTTATTTTTCCAGGTAAAGCCCCACTGAGCTATGTAGCTCTTTTTCAGCAGCGACCTGGCCACAAAATGATAGCTCAACGAAAGTGGCCTTATCATCATCGTCGTGTGTACATTTATAGCAGCAGCCAAATAATCTAAATGCCTGATGTTCATTCTAAATGCGGAGGGAAAAACCGGAGGACCCGGAGAAAAATCCCTCTGTGCCCGGCGAGTTAGTTAACATCTTTCGGCACCATGGCACAGAGGAAGAGCCTGAGAGGGTGACGCTCGATGGACGAGAGAGCGAGAGAGTGGGAACGGTGCGTGTAACCGCACGCTCGGCTTGGCGCGTGCTCGTGGCGTGCAGGCATCGGATGGAGGAGGGCCTCACAAACAACTGGGCACAGAGGCTCAAGCTGTTCATGTGCTGCGCCAGAACCAAGGACACGCAGACCGTAAGTACTCCGCGGGTCACCTGCCGCGGCCTCACCTCGCTTCGCGATTACGAGCTCAGTCGACCTTACGTTCAACAGTGGTTTGCTTGCATCATCCCGAGGGTTCTCTGCTCTGACACTGGTGAGACTAGGCCGTAAAGCAGACTGTGTTCAGGTAATTTGCCAATCGGTTTCAAAAGCGATGCATATATTAGCAGTTTGTGATTGTTCACCAGAAGTACTCTGTGTGGTTAATGCAGAGTTTGATTCCTTGCAAAAAGGTTTCTGTTTGGTGTTTGAACATTTTAACACCTGTTTTATTGCCAGACAGGGCAAAACCTCTTCTTAATTTTTCAGTGTTTGCGCATTCTATAACAGCGCGTTTTTAAGTTGAAAGACAAACACAGGATAAGCGGCGGTGCTGTGAGAAACGGCCCGTGAATCCTGCAGGGCTGGGGATGTGTTATGATTATTACATCTACTACTATTATTACTACTACTACTCTTGCTTTACCCAGCAATGCCTCGCCGAGTCTCATGAAATATTTTTTAAAGAACGGTCCTCCCGCCAAATTGTTTGTAGTTGGGGGGGGGGGTGCGATGATTGTATAATCCCGATCGAGTAATTTATGTATATTCCTGGTTCTTTTGGTAAAGTCACGTGGAAGGGAAACGATAAAATAATACAAATATAAACCAATGAAATTCTCACGACGTTTCGACTGCAACACAAGCAATCATCATCAGATGTGAAAGCCACAGCAAGAAAAAAAACCCGCCACTTTTTTCAAATTGTTCTTGCTGTGGTTTTCACACCTGATGATGATTGCTTGTGTTGCAGTCGAAACGTCGTGAGGATTTTATTGTTTTATATTTTTATCATTTTGTTTCCCTTCTACGTGACTTTACCGAAAGAACCAAGAATATGAATTCCTGCAGTCACGAAAGCTTTAAATAAAAATTTAATTTATGGATGTTTGACAAGGCACGTGGTGATGCATCAATTAATATTATACACGCTTCGAATTGTGCATGCAAGAACCGTTGATTTATATTTTTTTAAATATACGTTGCACGTAATTGCTTGACATGCGCTCTGCAGACATTCTCCCCTAGTTATATGTAACCTAATAAAAAATAAAAAGGTTACATCCACTGTACTACAAGCGATGAGATCAGCTCGTGCGCAGGTGCTAAGAAGGATTGTTACATCGCGGAGGGCAGAGGAGCGACGCTCGCAACAACGAGCGAAGCGCCGGGTGGCTAAAACAACTGCAAGTTGGCACAGTAGGGGGCACAGGTGGTGCAAGCATCCGCCGGTCATATCTGTCAGTCAACCCATGGCACCAACTGGGTCTGTTCCGTGACCTTCTGCCACGTCACGTGGCCTTAAAGCGCACACAGCCATGGTGATGTCACCGCCAGTTAGTGGCGAATGGCGGTGGTTGTTGTTACATCTCAGGATGTGGAAACTGGTGGCTCCTTGGGGAGGGAGGTGGGGGGGGTGATGGGGGGGTTTAATCCAGCAGTGGATCGATTGTGTCTGATGATGATGATGATGAAGGACAGTCGAAAGCCCTGGGAACAGTATGAATAATTTGCACCTGAAAGATATGGGGAGTGGGGATGATGTAGATTTGATCATTCGTACATCAGATGGGGTGCTGCAGGTTTCATCAGTTGATCCTTATGGCTGTACCCCGGGGAAATTAAATATTTTATATCTGGGACACTATTTTTTTCCAGGGGTGTACTTCACTCCACGACTGGGATAGCCAATCAATCTGAAATCGGTGCCACACTCCGCGATGTCGAAACACCCAAACATGAGCATAAAAACTGAACGCTTTCGTGACTACAGGAATTCATATTCTTTGGGTCTTTCGGTAAAGTCACGGTCTTTGAACCTATCTATGTGACTTTACCGAAAGACCCAAAGAATATTAGCGTATCGAAAAATTCAGCTCTGAATAGTGCATCGTGTACAGCTCGTCGAGATGAGTCGATTGCCGCATCGCCGACCATCAACAGACTAAAAATGACCGCATCACGGACGTTGTGCGAGAGCCGGGGCACTATGGAACCCCGGGGTACCGCCATGAGGTTCAGTTGTTACTCCTGAATCTCTGCAAAGATGTAATTTAATTCACTAAACGTGCGGGAATAGGGCTTTCGCTCTGACCGGGATTAGTGCACGAATATTTGATATGGTCGGGGGTCATTGTCGCAGCAAGGGTCAGACACGGTGAGCGTGTCAAAGCTCGTTCTGATCAGCAGCCCCCGCTGTCCATCAGCGAGGTGTCGCGACTCTCCGCTCCCACGCGGCCGGCACGTGACGCGTTCCCCCACGGCCCTGACCCAGGACGCCTACTCCGAGGTGGCCGTGCTGATGGCCGAGTTTTTCCGGGACTTGGACATCGTTCCGTCGGACATCATCGCCGGCCTGGTGCTCATGCGGCAGCAGCAAAGGGCTCGGAGGAATGCGGTGCTGGACGAGGTGAGTGTGGGCTCCCATTCACTATTCATACGGACTGTACCACTGGCACATCCGAGCTGAGCCGGCGCGGGGTCTCCGCAGTGTGGGTAGGTTTTTTTTTCCCACTGGCAATTTACCGTGTCCAGCCGGACACCAAACCGTTATTACGCTTGGCCTCGCGAGACATTGGAATCTGACTTCTGGTTCCAGGGGCAGAGCTTGTAAATTTCGTCATACATTGTACGTATGTTGAACTTCTTTCGCACCGTGCGTAGCCAACCGTGCTAATCGGAGGTGTGTGGGGGGGGGGAATGACAACAAACTTAACCACAGAAAGCGGCTCTCTAAAAGAAATTAGTTTGTCAATCTGGATGATTTAAAAAGTGCATAGCTGCAGCAGTCTCTTCCTAATATCGGAACGAAAGAGCGTTCCGGACGGCCCGCACAAGTGCGCCCGAAAGCGTTGCGTTGACACGAGACCCGACTCGCTCACGGTGCACGACAACGAGTGGCACGGCTCGGGTTCGGCAGTGGAAAAACAAAGCGGGCATTCTCCTGGGCCACGTCTCGCTGGCTCAGTGCAGCGCCGCCGCCGTTTGTTCTTACAGTGGATGATGTTATTGATTTTCACCTGGGTGTGTTTTTTTTTCTCTCTTCCATATTTCTAATCTTGTATTTGTCCTTCGCGTTAGAAGGGTGTGATATGTTCTCAGCTGGCTTGTTTTGTGGCATTTGGTCGTATTTCATGATCAATCCTCTAAGTGGGGTGGGTTCCCCTGAATTGGTTGGGCTAATGCCATTATGATTATTATTATGTCTGAATAAAATCAACTTGGGGAATTTGTTTTTTTTTCTAAATAAACCAATACACAGGCAATTATCCTCCCAGCTGAAGAGTGTGACCGTCTGGAAGATCAGTTTTTGTGTTCTATCGGGTACGAGCCAAATAAGTCTCCTTGACAAGGGAGACTTCAGATTAAATGTTAGAAGTGACACAATATGGGAGGGATAAAAAAAAACGAATGTAAAATATTTTAAGTGCAAACAACGAATTTTAGAAAACCGGGGGAAACAAAATTGGAAAGGGAATCCAAACTCCAGGAGTCTTCCCAATATCAAATCTCTGTGCAAGGAGTGGGCACACCTCGATTCTCAAGCTTACGTTTATACACTCATTGAATCGCGTTTGTAAGAATCGCGTTTTTTGTGTGTGTACAATTCATGTAATGTGTCTACGTGACCTCTGCAGCAACACACTCTTGGCCATCGCTGAAATTGAAAACAAATAAAATAAAAACGTGTTCTTGAATCGGATCACGATCGTAAATCGCGTCAAGTCATAAAATCGGCAAATTAATAGATAAAGTTTGCATCTTCTTAGTTATTTCGGTAAAGTCACGTTGAAGGGAAACAACAAAATAATAAAATATATATAAAACAATAAAAATTCTCACGACGTTTCGACCATAACACAAACGGTCGTCTTCAGGTGAGAATTTTTTTATTGTTTTATATATTTTATTATTTTGTTGTTTCCCTTCAACGTGACTTTACCGAAAGAACTAAGAATATGAATTACTGCAGTCACGAAAGCTTTAAATCAAAATTTTAAGTTTGCATCGTTTATATTTGTTTGTATGCTGAACGTCTTTCGCGCCGTACGTAGCCAAGTGTGTTGATCGGCTTAGGTTTGGCCACGTAACAATCTGACCAAATTTGTGACCTTTTAAAGCCCTCCTCCACAATACACAGCCAACCAAACAAATGTAATTCTAATGTGCACAAGCGTTTAAAAAAAGCGCAAACATTTTGGTTGTTTCCGCTCATCCATAACGGTGAGTTGAAGAACGATCCTCACAACCAAATCTCGCGATAAGACCAGACGCTTTGTTTGAAACTGCGTCATATGTCAGCGGGACAAGCTCCGGACCGTCAAGAGTCCGCAGTCCAGAGTAACGTTGGTGCACGGTGCTTTTTTTTCAGGAATATTTTTGCTGTTTTTTTTTTCCATGGATTTTCTGTTTGCACAGTCACATAGTCACTTTAAGAAGTTGTTCGTGTTTTTGTTTTTTTGTTTGTTGTGGTTTGCACCCGATTCAAGAGCCGGATGGCTCACAGGGCTATATCAAAATAAACTGAACTGAACAGGGCAGAATGCGTTTGAGTATTGGGCTTCTAAACCGTTAGCGGAGCAGGTTACAAAGTGTGTGTGGTGCGATATGGCGTGGAGTTGGCACGGAAGTGTGGGGGAGAGCAATGCCCTATAATGATGTCTAACCATCGCTGCTGTCTCTTGCTCCTTGTGTTGTTGATCTATAGGCAAACAATGACATTCTGGCCTTCTTGTCTGGAATTCCCATCGCACGGAAGACCGAGTATCTGGACCTCAAGAATTCTGTAAGCAGCGCACTCCATTTAATTAATTTTCAATCGGTCACTTGCCGCACGTTTAAACGAGATGAGAGCCCAATCGATATTTTTGTTTGTAAGATGCACCGAGGAGAACCGTTCGTTGGCTTAATCGTTTCAAAAATACTGATTACAACCCTTTTGTCAATCCCACTGCTGCTTTAACAAACTGCAAGTCCGTGTCGGTCATGGTGGTTGATTGAGCATACTTCACCGTTCTGGTGAATGCTGGTTGGTGAAGATGGCGTGCGAAAGACCAGTTCAGACACCACTTGCCACCGATGTTAGCCGTTGCCGGGAATCAATCTCAAGTCGCCGGGTCCATAACACAGTGCGTTGACCGTTGCACCACCACTCGGTTACAAATCATTGTCCCCCGACCGGCAGACTAATGTCCGCTTGCAGGCCAAGTGCTGAGTCGCCTTGGGCCACACAGGGACAGCTGCCACTGGGGGGAGGGGCTCACCATATGTGTCGAGATTTAGTTGTGTGACGCAAGTCGCTTATCGCGTCCAAAGCGCTCTCCGAGACGCTCCGGTTTCAAAGAGCATGCCATCAATAACAGTAACATTATCATTGTCATCGTTATAATGGGAAAAAGTTATACAAACTGGTGAATGTTTTTTTTTCTTTCTGGCTTCTGAGTCCAGCGCCCGCTGACCTGCGGTAGTGACGATGTGTCGTGATCACTCGGCAACTGGGCTGCACTGCATTGATCCCCCATCGACTTGCATCAGACTTGGCAGGCTCTGCATATTTTTTTTTTATATTTCATGCATTGAGATCACTTTAGCCACTCGGGTCGCCTTCCTATCTGCGATGCAATATTTCCGTTTGTATTGAACATGCAAGCCCATCATGACAATAACAAAGAACTGCCTCCGTAGCCCGGCTGTAAGATGTGCTGGCATCATGCTCTATAGCATCCGAACGGTGAAGTAATCCAGAATAATAGTAGCAGTGGTAGTGGCAAATCCGTGCGCACCGTACAGCCCTCTCATCAATCCAGTGCCGGATGAGGGCCTCTATCACGCTGTGCGGGGCCATGCTGGTCACTTGCCGGAACTTCAACCCTGGTCAGTGTGCGGGTTGGTGCATGCGCGGGTAAAACGTCGCGTTAAAGTGCTGCACAACAACGGACGTTGCTGCGCCGCCCGTCCCGCCTTGCCCGCCTGTCCTCCAGTTGGTCACCTATCCCCACAAGCCCCGTGGCAACCCGCAAGCCCCGTGTGGGGTGCCCCCATCCGAGCCTCGGTCTATGCTCAACCCCAGCTTAGAATTTGGAGGTCTTGGACGAAGACCGGTCACATTCCGGGTGACCTGACAATGGTTTGTTTAACTGTCTGGAAAAAAAAAAGCTTTGCCGCAGCACGATGTAGTATTTGTTTTGTCAAGACATTTCTTGAAGCGGCGTTTTTGTTTTGTGCGAGGGGGGGGTTCGCACGCTGTGACGTCTCTTAATATTGTGCTTTGTGTAGTCGTGAATAGCCCGAGTGAAGGTTTTTCTTTCTCTCTCACTCGTTTTTTCTTTTCTTTGGTCACTCATGTTGGCTGCAGTTTGGCATGGAGGGGTGGGCCCTCTATTCGGAAGCAGAATATTTATACTGGAGGAATCCGATGAGCTACAAAGCTCTTTTTCGCAGATGTCCAGTACGGGCGGGTAAGAGCGTTACAACAACAAACAGTAAAAAAAACACATGATAGTGGTCCAATGTATAAGAAAGGTAAACGAATCACCCAAACATACAGATACATCTAAACCATCCTACAAGGCAAAGCCCACTGAGGTATGAACTTATTTTTCAGAAGCGACCTGGCCACAAATGATAGCTCAACAAAGTGGCCCATGATATGGACATTTATAGCACCAAAATAATCTAAATAATCTTAATACTAGTGGAAAACTTTCATCCAGCAGTGGATAGAGAATGGCTGATGATGATAGCGATGGTACATTTTGATCAGTTTCTCAAGTAGAATATATTTTAGAAGGATGTCTACATTTGACTTTGTCTTATACATTTTCTTAAAATATTTTTATCTCATGATTGGCACTTGTTCAGACCCCAAAAAACAATAATTGCAAACCCAGGAATTGTCACACAGCTGATATAGTCTTAATTGCTGTGGTGATATGGCATTGTGTGCCACAGTACAGACTTAAGTACCTAATCACTATTCTTTGGGTCTTTCGGTAAAGCCACATAGATTGATCAAATAATAAAAAATTATAACAATAATAACAATATCACGACGTTTCGATAGCAACACAAGCAATCGTCATCAGGTGAGAAATATCGCGGGGGAGCTACTGAGAATATACCTAATCCCTTTCTTTATCGCAACTTCACGTGGAAAAGGGTGGCTTGCGCTAAATGATATTCGCGCGCAGTGAGTGAATGAGATGAGCGGACAATACCTCTCATTCGTATATATCCGTCCCTCCACGTAAAATAAAAAAAAATGGGTGTTTTTTTTCTAAAGACCAACCCATCGGCCCACCACGGCCTTCTGGGAGTGCTTCATTTCAGGAAGCGTTGATTCACTCGGTAGCCAAGCCAGAACGTCACGCTATGTGCATACAGCATGCACCGCGTAAGCTTGTGTACACCGTGCACCGTGCTTGCGTACGCGGCGCGTACAGCGTGCACCGTGTAACTTCAGCACGTTTCATTTTTGCAAGCAATTTCAATAAACCGTAAATGATCGATTCTCGCAACTTCATCAAAGTATCGCGCACGTAAGAATAATTGTTTTCAATCGATGAAACGTGCACTCTACACACTCGGTTGATTTTGAAAAGCGTACATTAAGCCTTTAACTTGACTACGTCGCTCGATTTTTTTAAACTCCCCGATGTTTTTCCACGTTGTTTCAGTTTTCTATTCTGTGCTGCGTTCCGTGTTGGATAAGCGACACTGTCAACTCTAATTATATGAAGACACCTCCTTTGACGGGGTAGAAAATTACATTTGTTATTAAAAAAAAAATCTCTCACCCAATTGAGATCCAATTATACGCGACTGCCATCCTGCCCCCATGACGTGAAGTGGGTTAACATAGGTGTAGGGGGCTGTAAATTATTTCAGAAGATGGGGTAACAATGGTTCCTGTACAGCCCATCAATGCGGGACGGATCCCTGCAACTTGAGGGCACAACGACCTTTGCTTTTTATTTCAATGCAAAGTGTGGTGGCAGTCTGACACAGGCTACCACACAACACGAGATGGAAGTGGATTCACGACTGAGACTCTTCAAGGGAGGCCTCATGAAATTCTTGAGCCCCCCGGTGGAAAGAAATTAACTACCTCGCCTGGTATACAGGAGGTTGTGGGTTCAATCCCGACCCTGACAATGGCTGTATATTTGGAGTTTGCGTGTCTTCTGTCTCCCCATCGTCGTGTGGATTTGTCCCCGGGTCCTCAGGTTTTTCCCTCCACATTTACAATCAACATGCGTTTAGAGTATTTGGCTGCTATAAATTTCCACGTGATAAGCCGCTTCGTAGAGCTATCATTTGTGGCCAGGTCGCTTCTAAAAAAAGAGCTACGTAGATCAGTGGGCCTTACCTGGTAAAAAAAAAACTATAATCGATCTGCTACTCACAATAAAACGGGGCTGAATGGACTGAATGGGCCCCGTCTCGTTTGCAGCCTTGTTCTTACGTGTTTTTGGATGCCAATTATTATTATTTTTCTCATGCAAAATGGCCTGGCAGATATTTCCACACGTTGGCTGTCGGGCTCTCAGCAGCGCGTTTGTGTTTGTTTTTAAAGATCCCTAATTTTTGACAAGGGGAGGGGCGTGTCACGGTGGTTAGCGCGCGCTGCGCTGTGGAACCGGGTGATCCCACGTTTGAGTCCCACATCATCTTCTTCGCCCATGGTCGTTGGCATCCCCCTCACCAACCCTCACTGACCTATGTGGTGAAGTATGGTAATACGACTCTCCCCCCCCTCCCCCCCTTAACCAAGACGGTATGAGGTGACCTTCATCCAGCAGTGGATTGACGAAGGGCTGTATATTATTAGAAAACATAAATGTATTTCCTCCTTTATCCAGCGGTGGGTTGATCGTGGCTGATGATAATGATGATGAAAGTTCTCGGCAAGAAATCCTGTGTAACGGTATGGGTGTGTGTTTTCCTTCCCGCATCTTAAATTAATGTGCTGAGGTGTTAATACACGCCGAATATTGTAGGGCTGAAGTTAATGTTATTTTTCCTGTCTATAGCTTGAAGTGTATGTATTAGCAAACTCAGGTGAAATGGGATTCTATTGGATGGTGTTAATGTTTAAAGATTATTGTGGTTGAACATGTAAACGGATTTCTCAGTGCATGGTGATATCATGCCATCTGCAAACAAATGTGTAATTTTTTTTATTATCAGAATCCGCATCTTTATTTATCCTGGATAAATCCGATGAGCCATGAAGCTCTTTGTCGCCGATGTCCAGTAGAATAACGAGTGGGTTTTGAAATCACATTCTCTACATGACGACGTACGTATGTACGTTGAACTTCTTTCGCACCGCCGCACGTCGCCGACCGTGCTAAACGATGAGAACAGCGAACCAAGGGAAATAAACCTTTCTCAATTCAAGTGGGCCATGTTTCGATGCGTCGTCTTCTGAGGCCTAAATGGTTAATTATCTCACGGGTTCGGCTTGGCAGTTTCACCTTTTAAAAGTTCAACGTCAGCCCGTCGCTGGTGCTCGTATTGATGCTGTCCTGTTTTTTTTAATTGACAATTTTTTTAATCGTCCGTTCTTGGGCTCGTTTCAATCAGGCGCTGCAGCGTGTAACAGATACGGCGCACTTATTTATTAATTAATCGCCGTAAATGATATTGAATTATTCCAGGAGCATAGCGATACTCTCCCTTCCCGGGGATTTTGAGTGGTGACATTATAAAAGGCGGATTCACTGTGCGTGGTCAGTGAAATTACCATGTTGATTGCCGTCCGATGAGTAACGTATGCACATATTCGCGCCTTCGATTAGCACGGTTGGCTACGTACGGTGCAAAAGAAGTTCAACATACATACACACATACGCACGTAAAGAAGGCCGTCTCGTGTAGGCCAATTAGTTTCAATGACAATGCGTATATAATTATCAGAGCATGTTTGTTTGCACGTTTTGCCACAAGTGCGTGCGGTTAATGCAGTAACTCGATTCCTTGAAGTAGGTTTCTATTTGGTGTTTGAACATCTTAACACCTCCTGTTTTATTTCCAGAACGATTAAAGCCTATTATTATTTTTGTATTATCTTGATTCTGGAAAAAAAAGGTCCTGTAGATATTCATATATACGTGAGCATACATGCATATTCAGTAGTGTATGAATATTCTTGAGCGTACAGCATTGTACGTTAACAAAATATCGTGAAGCATGTGATGTTCGCACGGGATAGATTTCCTCGTGACGAAGATGATGCCGGAAAGTATTACCGGTGTTCTGTCCGAGCTGGATTTTTTTCTCTCAATGTTCTTGTGGTATAATGTTTGTGAAGCGTTAATAGGACACTTTGCAATTTGGCATGTTTTGAAACGGAAGAATAACTTAATTGATATGATAATCGTGGCCTTCATGAAGCCGTTTTTTTTCATGGCGAGTGATACGTACAATTTCCTTTTAATAATTGCACAAGTGTGGCGCAATGGTGGCACAATGATGGTACAATGGTGGCACAAGGGTGGCACAAGGGTGGCACAAGGGTGGCACAATGATGGCACAATGGTGACGCAATGGTGGCACAAGGGTGGCACAATGATGGCACAATGGTGGCACAATGATGGTACAAGGGTGGCACAATGATGGTACACGGGTCTCGGTAATACACGAAGAAGCTGGGGGGGTGGGGTTGCATGGCAGTGGCGGCAAGAACTAGACATGGCAGCAATAGAAACTAATGGACCAGAAGCGTAAAATTGAATGAGGGTAGTATGAAAAAGCAGACTTTTCCATGAGGCTCCAGGATAGGCACCTTTCTGCAGGCATTGTGGTGCTGTTTGCAAGCTGCCTTGCTTCTCGGTGTACAGGAGTTACGTTAGCTGTAGGGGCAGGCATTGCAGCACAGGCAGCGTGCTGTGTTGCTTCTTGGTGAGTTTAATTAGCTGTAGGTGCAGACATTACGGCACTTGTAAGAATGGCATCAATTAGTGTTATCGGCTTCGGTGAAGGTAAGTGCAGGTTTTCCGCGAGGTGCGTTGTGGGCGCAGGTAAAAATTCGGTAAGAAGGAATTGTAAATAGCGAGTGTGATAGTGAATCACCGTGTAGGGAATGTTAACTTAATAATGTATAGGTGAATTTGTAAGCGTTGTTGGCCACGTGACAACAAAGCCACGAATGAGTGATGTATGAGGCCGGAAGTTGTTGGAGGGTGTGCAATTGTTTATCGTGATTGAAGCAAGTATCAAGAGTATGTGAGTGGTATTGTGTGCACATCGAAAATTACGTGAACGTGAGTGTGTACATGTGCATGCGTTTTTTCTGCTTCCCAGGTGATGTAGACTTGACGCATGTATCACACGTAGGCTTTCGCGACCAATATTATTCATAATCTAAACCAAAAAAGCTTTATTATGAATGTACTCAAATTGTAAATGTTGTGGATTTACTCTCCAATACACCGGTGGGCTGAAGTAGTAACTACGCTATACACTACGCTATACACTACACTACTATCCACTACACTACTATGCACTATACACTACACTACTATGCACTACGCTATACACTACACTGTACACTATACTAGTTACTAATTGGCGCGTTGTTTACGTGACATACCTTACTGGCTGTGTCGGGTGGTGGAGGGTGACGACACATTTATACTTGCGCGATCTACCCTAAAAACCTTTATTGTGAATCGATGTATGTAGTCGTAGCTCTTGTGTAGCGTCTGTCTTGCGTAGAAGGAGGTAGGTAGTGCTGGTACGTAGACGTAGATGTTTTAGAAGAGTAAATGTATTGTGTGAATATTGCAGCGTGTGTGTGTTGGAGGTGAGCTGTGCACGTGCAGGAATCGCAGTAAACGGCGGTAGTGGGCCTAATAATAGTGAAGGATAACATGCAGCGGCGTGGGGGTGGGGTGTGCAGATGTTAGAGGTGTTGCAGGTGAGCCGGGAAGGTAAAACACACTCACTCATCCGTGAGTATGCACGGGAAACTTTGGGGTGTGTAGGCTTCATGGTTTTGGCACAATTTGGTTCACACACACACACACACGCAAAGTCTGCTTTATATAGATTGCTGAAAGTCGTTTTTGTTCTTCCAGAATGTCATGAGCATGTACAAGGACGTGTGCTACTACATGCACTACGCGCTGGCTGCGTATGGGTGGCCCATGTACCTCATCAGGAAGCCGGCCTGCGGGCTCTGCAAGCTCATGGCCAACTTTTCGTGAGTATTCCGCTTCGCTGGCGCCAGCGTTGGTCCCTTACCGTGCTCTCGCGTTGCACACGAAGGCTCATGGTAGAACGCGGCGTAGTGGCGACACTCAAAATCTGCTTCGGGACACCAAAGGGGTCTCGAACTGTTACAGCAGTTGGGGAGCACAGGTGGTGGGCAGGTGGTGCATGTAGGCACAGGTGGTGGGCAGGTGGTGCACGTAGGCACAGGTGGTGGGCAGGGGGGGCATGTAGGCACAGGTGGTGGACGGGGGGGGGGCACGTAGGCACAGGTGGTGGGCAGACGGTGCACGTACGCACAGGTGGACGGCAGGCGGTGCACGTAGGCACAGGTGGTGGGCAGGTGGTGCACGTAGACACGGGTGGTGCGCAGGTGGTGCACGTAGGCACAGGTGGTGCGCAGGGGGGGCACGTAGACACGGGTGGTGCACAGGTGGTGCACTTAGGCACAGGTGGTGCTCAGGTGGTGCATCTCAGTCAGTCATCCCAAAACACCCGGCTCCGTCTCCGAGACCTCTCCGCTGCCGGCAGTGGCGATCCTTCAACACTGCACGCGGCCTCAAAGCGCCCCCTACCCTGACGCAAGCGCCGCGGTGACATCGCCTCCGCTTGGTTGGCGAAGGGCAGCGGCGGCAAGCTGTTGTTGTTGTTGTTGTCGCTGCTGCGCCGCGTGAACCGCGTCAGGTGCTGCTGCCTGGGCTACTGCGTGCGGAGGCACCGATTCTCTCCCAGCCTCACGGTGCAGGATGACAACTGCTGCCAGTGCAACGTGGCCGCGATCCGCCGCCACTTCCTGGACGAGGGCCTCTCGGGGGTGGAGATCGTCTTCGCCTCCATCCACGACGCGGTGAGAGCGCCGCGGCAGCGCCGGTCGCACGGCTCGTTGCGCGAGCCTCGTACGCACGCGTGTTGAACTTTTTTTCGCACCGCATGTAGATAACCACGCTAATCGGAGGTGTGCGGGGGGGGGGGGGAAGGACGACAAACTAATTAGTTTTCAATCTAGATTTTTAAAAGCATAGCTCTAGCGGGCTCCCTAATATCGGTAGGAAGAGCGTTCCAGACGGCCGCAGAAGCGGGTCCGGTAGTCTAAGATCAGCATGCAGTTAGCTTTGCCTTTTATTTGGCTATGTTGAACTGCAACATTTGCATTTTTCATCCGCAGATTTTATCTACATATGTAAAGTTGAACGTGTTATTTTCACGTCTTTTCTTTTGCGAGTTGTTTCAATGCATTATATTATAGTGTTTGTATGTACGTATGTTGAACTTCTTTGGCACCATACGTAGCCATCCGCGATAATCGGAGGTGTGGGGGGAAGGATTACAAACTAAACACAAAAAAAATTGCAGTTCGAAAGAAATTCGTTTTCAATTAGATTTAAACGTGGGATTCCTAATCCCGGAAGGAAGAGCGTTCCAGACGGCCGCAGAAGCGCATCTGAAAGCACAGCGCGATGCGGTAACCGTCTTTGCAGAAATGTATGCTGAACTTCTTTCGCACTGCACGTAGCCAACTGCGCTAATCTGAGCCTCGCCCGCACGGATGTGTTCACCGCGAGTTGACACCGCGCACTCTTGCCGACGAGGCTATCGTACCGGTGGCTCTTTGAGTTCTTCACCGGGTTAAACACACCAGTGTGCGTCCGTTGCTCTATCGCTGCAACGGGATGTCGTCGATCGGCGGGCACACCATGCTGTTGGGCGTGATCTCTCGCTTGACAAGAGTGGGTCGTGTGGAAGCTGCCATTATCCACTCCGGGAAATAAGCCAAAGCGGAGGTCGAATGATTTCATTCGCTCTGCCCGTCGGTCTGCCTGACTTGGCGTCACGAAGATGAGTCAATATAAATACAATTTCAGCGCAAAGTTTTTGTTTGCCTTTCTGGGACCCTTTCCCTGTAGGACTCCGGCCTAAATTGATCGAAGGGTCGCCGAAAACTTGGTGGTAAATAAATAAATATGCCCCGACGCTAAAATGGGCTGAGCCGCTTGCCCAAGGCGTCGCGTGCCGTGCGTGCATTGCATCCCCGGACGCCGTCTCGCGTTTTCGTGCGTCACGCGCTCCGTCCGACGTCACCTCGTTGCGCCGGCTCGGACGTTATCGTTATCGGCCGCTTGATCGTAAGCGCTCCCGAGGTCAAACACGCTTCTTGGAATCCGTGCGAATAAGCGTGGTTCACTTTCCTCGTTGCACGTTTCAAACGTCTTTCAGCCAGGCCAGTGCACCACGTTGTCATTCGTTTTTCGCGGGCTTGCCATTCCATGGCACGACAGTGAGTATTTGCGAGGGTGTCTGAAATCTGTTGATTTGTTGCCACTGCACCCGTTGTTGATCAATGCTGATTTCAGCCGCATAAGGGAGGTCTGAGTGCCACGAAATTCCATTCACACTGCACCTTGTCCAGAGCAACCGCCAAGCGCGTATTGCCACTCGGTACAAAGGGAGAGCGAGAGGGAGAGCGAGAGGGAGAGAGAGAGAGAGCGACATGGAGTAGGAAGAGAGAGGGTAGAGAAAGAGGGGGGGGGGCAGAGAGGGGGGTAGAGAGAGAGGAAAGGGGTAAGGAGAGCAGAGCGAGAAATATTTTGTTAAATCTTTCATTTAAAAGGGGGGGGTTACATAAAGCAAAGCATAAAAAATGATGAACGAAGCAAAGTGCCGACTACAACGAGCATCTTCTCGTTTCCTCTGATCGTAAAAAAGAAAAAAAAAGAGAGGCAGCAGGTTAACCCTCCGCCTTAAGATCTTGGATTATATAATAAATAATGAAATCCAGAGACACTGTGGGGAGGATAACGGGGTAGGTAAATAGAGGAGGGATTAATGTTTATTTTTAGGCGTACAGGCTCGTTGAGCGATGACAGTCAAAGCACTGGTCTTCACTTAATATTGATTGCACGTCCTGTGTTTTTTTTATATATATACACTGAGCTGTCTATGGCTGGTCTGCGCTGTCCCATAAACCACACTCACTCTATACTTGGCTGCAGCAATTACAGCGTGCGGCTTGTGAACACGCGTGTTCCCGTGATTTGGTTGAAATGGGAAATGCAAATCCGTTCGACAAACCAAATCGTACTTGCGCGTCGAGCACGAGTGGAGTGTAACATAGGAATAGGTTTTACCCTTTTAACTGGCACAAAAACTGACACCTTTATTCAAGGCATCATGTTTGCAAAAACCACAACACAAGCAGTCAAATTCAAGGACTGTGCATATTATTATCAGAGTTGTCTTTTTTGTTTGCATTCTGACTGCTTGTGTTGTGGTTTTTTTGCAAACATGATGCCTTGAATAAAGGTGTCAGTTTTTTGTGTGCCAGTTAAAAGGGTAAAACCTATTCCTATATCTTGTTTCTGGCAAAGGAGGTCTCATAATGTTAATGCTCACCCCGAGCCCTCAATACTCTGATAGTGCGCTGTTTTTGAGTTGTACGCCTTTTGGCGTCTTCTGGTCCAACACCAATGGAGACTGGGCTCTAAGAAAAGCCGTCTCGGGTGTGGACCAATCAAATTCAAGGACAGTGCCAATATCATTATCAGAGTTGTCTCTTTTTGTTTTGCATTTTGACTGCTTGTGTTGTGGTTATTGCAGACATGATGCCTTGAATAAAGGTGTCAGTTTTTGTGCCAGTTAAAAGGGTAAAACCTATTCCTATATCTTGTTTCTGGCAAAGGAGATCTCATATTGTTAATGCTCACCCCGAGCCCTCAATACTCTGATAGTGCGCTGTTTTTGAGTTGTACGCCTTTTGGCGTCTTCTGGTCCAACACCAATGGAGACTAGGCTCTAAGAAAAGCCGTCTCGGGTGTGGACCAATATAATTCAAGGATAGTGCCAATATTATTATCAGAGTTGTCTCTTTTGTTTGCATTCTGACTGCTTGTGTTGTGGTTTTTTTGCAAACATGATGCCTTGAATAAAGGTGTCAGTTTTTTGTGTGCCAGTTAAAAGGGTAAAACCTATTCCTATATCTTGTTTCTGGCAAAGGAGGTCTCATAATGGAGTGTAACATTTTACTGTTTTGTAAACGGAGCAGATTGATGAAGTCGTTGTCCAAAATCGTTTTTTTTTTTATATGACGGGTAATGATCGTGGTTAAGTATTTTTCTTTCAAAGGAATTTACTTCAAATTGAATTCCTCAAATTTGACTCATTATTTTTCAAAGAGCGTTTTGCACGTCAGAGCACGCGCACTTGCGAACCGCACACAACGGTTTTCCGCGCGGGAATTCGGATCGATCAAGATGAGGGGCAGATGGGGACGGGGGGGTTCGAAGGGAAAACGGTCGGAGAGAACTTGCCAGCGGCGGCCCTTTGCGTTTCGGGACACGTTGGTTGCTAAAGGAGGCGCGAGAGATAATTCACAGAGTCAGAGTCAGAGGCGTTGTGTAAGGCCCATTGCCAGTGACAAATGAAAAGATGTCTCGGGCAAAATGAGAGCGTAGGGCCGAAATAGTCTTTTGCTCTGTGGGAGGCGGAGCCTTTTGCAGCCAGGCTCCGCGATGGTGGAATTCCCTTCCTCCTCGCTCCGTTGGGGAATCTTGAGTCCGTTATACTTTTTTTTAAATGGCATCTTAGAACGCCCGTGTTTTTTTTGTTTGTTACTACATTGAGGCTCTCTCCGTAACCTAAGCTTCATGTAAAGCGCTTTGAGGCCCTACGCGAATTGCGCTGTAGAAAATCGAGTTTATAATAATTATCTAAATATTCTCGAGTGATGGCTCTGGAGTTCCACCCAGTTGGAGGTGTTTTCTGTCAGCGTTGCTGCGTGCAAGCGATTGCAGGCCTGGTGCCTTTACGTCTGCTGGGCAAATTGAATGCAACACGTGAGTTCGTTACACAAAAAAAATGGATTCAAGATTACTCGCCATGGTCGCGAGATGTTAGCTACCTCACCTTATATGCAGGGAGTCGTGGAGTTCCATCCAGACCCTGACGCCTGCTGTTTTTTTGGAGTTTGCGTGTCTCTGTCTCTCCCCCGTGGTCGCGTGGATTTTTCTGCGGGTCTTCTGGTTTTTCCCTCCACATTTAGCTTCAGCCACTTCGTTGAGCCATCAATTGTGATACCCAGGTCGCTTCTCAAAAAGAGCCATGTAGCTCAGTGGACCTTTCCTGGAAAAAGAAAACAAATAGTTTCTAGATTCGTTTTAATAGTTTAAGGAAGAGACATACCAGACGATGTGCAGCACATGCACGAAGCTCCTTCCCGGACGGCTCCAGCCAATAACAGCGTAAGACAAAAAATACAAGTCTACAGCTACAAAGGACTTGCATTTTACATGATAACGTTTTTTTTTATGTAATACAAATTTTGCATGAACATTTAAACAGCATAAATTGGAACCCTGATCTCCGAAATTGGCTTTCAAGGTGAATGGTATAATGCCTATTTAAATCAGTGCTGCTATCGCGTGTGGTTTTAACTAATTCATGATTATGTACTCGGCCACAATGCACGGGCTTGCACTTTCACACGAGCGTGCGTGCGTGCGTGTGTCTAATTTGGCGGCGAGCGGTTAGCAGCGGCCACCCGGGTTGGATTCCCGCTCACGGCGACCACCGGTGACGATTATCTGAACCGGTCAATAGCTTCTCCGACGTCGACTCGGCCTCAGATGGGCAACCGCTGCGGTGTGTAAACATCGCCGCGAGAGAGACAAAGGCGGCCGGGCGTGGTGCTGGCCACCCCATCCCCCTTTGTGTTCAGTGCCAGCCTTAATAGGTGCTACTCGCTAAGAGCACTTGCCCCTACAGTCTGTTAAGGATACACGGGGGAGCTTTGCCTTTGTCTAATTAGGTAGGAACCCGCGTGCAAAGCGTGCCACGTTTCTGGGTGACGAGCAGAGACGGTCTCACGTGCGCACGTAGGGGAGCGTGATGGAGCACAGCGGGGGAGCGGTGGTGCAGTGGTTAACGCACGGCGCCACGAACCCGGCGAGCCGAGCTTCATTCCCGCTCACAGTGGGCCTCCCCCCCCCCCGAGGTCTGCTCGACCTGAAACGGGTACCTGGTGCGGTGTATCAACATCAGGACTCGCTGGCCTCGGCGCACGTCCGTGCGCCGTCCCCGCTTTAGCAGGTCGCTCGCTAACGCCACTCGTCCCAGCGGGTCTGCTCGAGGCTGCGCGTGGGGGCTCTCTCCGTTTGTCTTTGACGGAGCACGGCGCCCGTTCGTCATCGGAGGCAGGCCGAGGAGATGTCTTTTTGGCGAACCCAAATATAAACATTTCCAAAGGTGTGCTGCTGCTGATGCTGCTGCTGTGGCTGCTGCTGCTGCTGCGGCTGCTGCGGCTGCTTTTGATGCTGCTGCTGCTGCTGCTGATGCTGCTGCTGATGCTGCTGCTGCTGCAGCTGCTGCTGTTGCTGCTGCTGCTGCAACCTGCTGTGTCACAGCCAGAGGTTAATAGTGACGTGTCATTATTTTTCTGTTGGAAACTACTGCGCTGTAATGCGAGCTTTTCATCACCGCTGTCACTCATGCCCCCCTGCGCGACTAAATGATTGTCCCGGGGTGGGGGGGAGGGGGGTGGGGTTCACTCGCCGTTGTTATCCAGCCCGTGGACATGCAATGTCGTCGCCCCGTGTGTGTACAGCCAACTGTGCGCGGTATCACGGTTGTTCAAAAGAGACAAATGAACGTGACGATTTCCCCCCCCCCCCCCCAATCTCTCTGAAAAACACATGAACCCTTTTAAACCGGCGCATACATGCGCACACACGCACAGCGACTGAGATTTAACACTTAGCGTTCAGCCGTGAGAGTCTTAAGACTACCGCGCACGGGGGAACGAGCTTGAAGCGCGGACTAGATGTTGTTTTGAGGTCGCGATGGAATAAAAGATGAGATCGAGAAAACCGAGCTTTAAGTGCGCACTAGATGTTGTTTTTGAGGTCGCGATGGAATAAAAGATGAGATCGAGAAAACCGAGCTTTAAGAGCCCACTAGTTGTTGTTTTGAGATCGCGATGGAATAAAAGATGAGATCGGGGGGGAAAATCTTGAGCAAACAAATGGAAGAATAGCATTGGGAAATGGGGATGTGAGAGAGACAAATCATCAATCTCCTCCCTTCAGCCATATGAGAGCCCGCTGCGTGTGTGTGTGTGTGCGCGTTCATTGAGCTTCTTTCGCGCCGTACGTAGCCAACCGTGGCACTCGTGTCGTCTTGCAATTGGTGCAGTTCAACCAGTTGTGAACCCATTCAGGTCTGTCATTGCTTGTGATTGATGACCTTTGTTTGGTCCACTGAGACTCTTGGTCCATTCCATTCAATGCATCGTTTAATGTCCTCTGCGTAATCTCGAGAGAGAGAGAGGCTTTTCAAGTGATTGGCGTGGTTTTTCTTTTTAGCCAGGTGATAGTCAAGAGCGATTGGCCTATTTAGGTGTCATGAAGAGGCAAGTAATATGCATGTTTAATCTGCGGTAAAAGTAAAAATTTGGCTGCGGCACGTGAATATTTGTGCGTGCCGAACCTACCCGTTGCAAGGCGGTGTGAGCAGATTGCGAGTTCGATTTAGCATGACGGCAGGAAATCATCGGGACAAATGTATGTTCGTATAACACGTGGGCTTTCGTGACCAGCATTATCCATAATAATTGGGATCCTAGGATGGAATGCGCATTATAAATCCGGAGTATTTATTCATTATTATTATGAAGGTTTTTTTTGGGCATCACCTTTATTCCTCTATCTAAGACCAAAACATGAGGAGGATTTATCCACAGTTCTGGCTATCGCCTGATGATGATGATGATGATGCTGGTTGTTGTAATCGCCAGCAAAACGTCACAGTACTCGAATTGTAAATGTTGTGGGTTTATTCTCCAAAACACGCCGGTTTGCTGAAGTCGTGACTAATTGGCACGTTTTGTTTACGTGTCGAACCTCACTCATTGATTCGATCGGGTAGTGGCGGGTTTCACGACACATTTATATTTATGCGATCTTACCCAAAAAAACCTTTATTATGGATACTAAGCCTACGTGTTAAACTGTGCGTGTTTATGTTGAACTTCTTTCGCACCGGAGGTGCGGAGGAAGGACAACAAACTAAAACAGAAAGAGCAGTTCTAAAGAAATTAGTTTATCAATCTAGATGCTTTGACAGTGCCTAGCTCCCAGTGGCTTCTTAATATCGGAAGGAAGAGCGCTCCAGACGGCCGCAGACACGCATCTGAAACCTCTATTATGTACGTGCGCATGTTGAACTTCTTTGGCGCCGTACGTAGCCAACCGTGCTAATCGGAGGCGCGGAAATCGAGGCGGATGAAGAAGTTTGTGATGCGTGGGAGACGTGCGCAGTACGAGTCTGGGCAGGTTGCCGAGACAGGCGCTGGAGAGGCGCCCAGCGACTCCAGAAGTCGTTCAGCCAGATCACAGGATACTGGATGATCAAAACTTGGGGGTTGAGTATCAATTATGTAATGGGTGGGGGGGGGGTGTCTATCAGAAGCATATGAGCGATGGTCGGGTGGCACCGATGCAATTAGCTGTCATGACTTTGATTTTCATCTTGTGATCTTCTTCTTTCGTACGGCTGATGTAGATGCAGAGCAACAAACTACAATTTCACATTCAGGTTCTCAAGCCAGATGAACGTGTCGGGGCAGTGGAGTTGTATCGCCGTATTTGTGGAGCGGGCATTGCATCGTTATACGTTGTATAGTCTGTTCTGGATGACCACAGTGGCACACTACTACTGGAGAGATTTTTAATTTTGCATTTGTGCATCAGGTATCCGCATCTGCCATGGATTGTGCGGATGCAGTTGAAGCCGCATCTTGTGATGTTGCCGACAAAGATGATGCTGGCTGATGTTGATGATTAAAGTGACAATGATTGATGGTCATGATGATGATGAAAAAGGCGCCGAACTTCAGGGAATCGAACTCAGGGGGCTGGCTGATATTGATGATTAAAGTGACGATAATTGATGATGATGTTGATAGTGATGAAAAACGTGCCCGAGTCAGCGAATCGAACTCGGAGGGGAGGCGGTGGGGGGGGGGGGAGCCCCCTTCTCTGCGGCGAAGACACCGGGGGCTATTGCCACGGCTGCCCGCCCCCTGACGACTGGATGCCCCCTTCGGTCCCGCGCGTGTTTCTTTGTGGCGGCCGCAGGTCTACGAGACGCCCTTCTACGTGGCCGTGGATCACGACAAGAAGCGCGTTGTCGTGAGCGTGCGGGGCACGCTCTCGCTCAAGGTGCGCCTCCGGTGACGAGCAATTCGCTGCGCGCCTGTTACACGCGCGCGTCAAAATGACCGCCCTCACGGTTATCATCTCCCTCGGTGTCGTACGTTGAACTTCTCTCGCACCGTACGCTGCCATCCGTGCTCATCGGAAGGTGCGTGGAAGGACGACAAACTAAGCACACGACAAAAAAATATATATAATTCCGCCACCGCCGTCAAACGGTTTGCGTGGTGAGACATTATCGCGACCGTGTGGCTGTCGCTGAGGCCGGGTGGGCGCTGCGGCGTGTCACACGCAGTGTCACCGGGGCACAGGAGGCTTGAACCTGCCCTCGTTCCCGTAAAGGGACGGCGTCTCTCCCGTCGAAACGCAGCGGACGCCATGCAATGGCGGCGGAGTGGACGGTACAAACGACGTGTCGATTCCATGGGAGAATTATTCTGGCCCTTAACAGCACGCGCTCGTTTCGGTGTGTTACCCTTCGGTACGTTAGACCGAATCGGAACAGTAGGTGATTCGTGACAAAGACACTTAGGTTGAATATTCATAACAAAGACACTTAGGTTGAATATTAAAAATATGGCTGTGATTTCAATTTGGTGCATGCTCATGTACGGCTCGTTTGTCAATCCACTGCTGGATGAGGGCCCCCTCCCTCCAACGCCGTGCAGGCCATGGAGGTGGGTTTACTTGACCATACTTCACCGTGCTGCTCACTGTGGTGTTTGCTGAAGTTTGGGAGCATAGAAGTACTGTACAACAGTGGATATTGCTTCACGGGAAGTCTCTTACCCACCCGCACAATTAATCATTGTTGTTTTTCAATGCTATACGCTGTCGTATTGTTATATTTTTAATATACAGTGAAGGAAAAGAGTATTTGATCCCCTGCTGATTTTGTACGTTTGCCCACTGACAAAGAAATGATCAGTCTATAATTTTAATGGTAGGTTTATTTGAACAGTGAGAGACAGAATAACAACAAAAAAATCCAGAAAAACGCATGTCAAAAATGTTATGAATTGATTTGCATTTTAATGAGGGAAATAGGTATTTGACCCCTCTGCAAAACATGACTTAGTACTTAGTGGCAAAACCCTTGTTGGCAATCACAGAGGTCAGACGTTTCTTGTAGTTGGCCACCAGGTTTGCACACATCTCAGGAGGGATTTTGTCCCACTCCTCTTTGCAGATCTTCTCCAAGTCATTAAGGTTTCAAGGCTGACGTTCGGCAACTCGAGCCTTCAGCTCCCTCCACAGATTTTCTATGGGATTAAGGTCTGGAGCCTGGCTAGGCCACTCCAGGACCTTAATGTGCTTCTTCTTGAGCCACTCCTTTGTTGCCTTGGCCGTGTGTTTTGGGTCATTGTCATGCTGGAATACCCATCCACGACCCATTTGCAATGCCCTGGCTGAGGGAAGGAGGTTCTCACCCAAGATTTGACGGTACATGGCCCCGTCCATCGTCCCTTTGATGCGGTGAAGTTGTCCTGTCCCCTTAGCAGAAAAACACCCCCAAAGCATAATGTTTCCACCTCCATGTTTGACGGTGGGGATGGTGTTCTTGGGGTCATAGGCAGCATTCCTCCTCCTCCAAACACGGCGAGTTGAGTTGATGACAAAGAGCTCCATTTTGGTCTCATCTGACCACAACACTTTCACCCAGTTGTCTTCTGAATCATTCAGATGTTCATTGGCAAACTTCAGACGGGCATGTATATGTGCTTTCTTGAGCAGGGGGACCTTGCGGGCGCTGCAGGATTTCAGTCCTTCACGGCGTAGTGTGTTACCAATTGTTTTCTTGGCGACTATGGTCCCAGCTGCCTTGAGATCATTGACAAGATCCTCCGGTGTAGTTCTGGGCTGATTCCTCACCGTTCTCATGATCATTGCAACTCCACGAGGTGAGATCTTACATGGAGCCCCAGGTCGAGGGAGATTGACAGTTCTTTTGTGTTTCTTCCATTTGCGAATAATCACACCAACTGTTGTCACCTTCTCACCAAGCTGATTGGCAATGGTCTTGTAGCCCATTCCAGCCTTGTGTAGGTCTACAATCTTGTCCCTGTCATCCTTGGAGTGCTCTTTGGTCTTGGCCATGGTGGAGAGTTTGGAATCTGATTGATTGATTGCTTCTGTGGAGAGGTGTCTTTTATACAGGTAACAAGCTGAGATTAGGAGCACTCCCTTTAAGAGTGTGCTCCTAATCTCAGCTCGTTACCTGTATAAAAGACACCTGGGAACCAGAAATCTTTCTGATTGAGAGAGGGTCAAGTACTTATTTCCCTCATTAAAATGCAATTCAATTTATAACATTTTTGACATGCGTTTTTCTGGATTTTGTTGTTGTTATTCTGTCTCTCACTGTTCAAATAAACCTAGCATTAAAATTATAGACTGATCATTTCTTTGTCAGTGGGCAAACATACAAAATCAGCAGGGGATCAAATACTTTTTTCCCTCACTGTATATATTTTAAAAAATCATGCTGTATATTTATTATCCACTGCCCGGTCTCCGCCTCCACGGCACGATGCGTGACTGTGTGCTTTGTCTCCTTCAGGATGCCCTTACGGACCTGACGGGCGACGCTGAACCCTTGCCGGTGGAAGGACATCCTGGCACGTGGCTCGGGCATAAGGTAGAGGGAGCTTTGGCGTTCATGGCCAGTGCAACGCACGACGGGGTGATTTTTCAGAGGGTGGCGGCAGCTATTTTTTAAAATTTTTACCAGGTAATCCCCACCGAACTGTTTAGCTCTGTTTTTCAGAAGCGACCTGGGCCACAAATAATAGCTCGACGAAGCGTGTGGACAATTAGAGCAGCCATATGCAGTTAAATGCTGATTCCAAATGTGGAGGGGGAAAAACGGGAGGACTCGGGTAAAAATTCACGTGACCACGGGGAGAACATGCAAAATCCAAATATTATACAGGCGTCAGGGTCTGGATCGAACCCACATCCTCCTGTATACCAGGCGA
The DNA here is from genome assembly GCF_048934315.1 of Petromyzon marinus. Lineage (NCBI taxonomy): Eukaryota > Metazoa > Chordata > Hyperoartia > Petromyzontiformes > Petromyzontidae > Petromyzon > Petromyzon marinus. The sequence goes on from NC_133687.1 coordinate 7,725,289, forward strand.
AGGCGTTAACATCTCACCACTGTGCCGCCCCAGGCCTTTCTCACAGCGAGAATGGCCGGGGTCAGGGGTCGGCAACCAAAATAACAAGAAGAGACATTTTTTTCGAATTCGGTAAATAAAACACTCAATATTTCAAGAGCCGCAATGCCATGTGAGTACGAGATGGCGATCCTGAATAAATAACGTCATGAAGCAGTCCTTCAAGATATGTTGATGACGGCTTTGGTTGTCTGGCCACATGGTAAAGATACACTTAATGCATTTCTAAATAATCTCAATTCGCAAAACCCAGCCATTCAGTTCACCATGGAAATGGAGGTGAATAACACTCCCATTCCTGGATATTTTGCTCGGACGCGGCCAAAATGGTAAAATAACACACGGCGTTCACCGAAAGGAAATGCACACTGATGCCTATCGGAATGCAGATTCGCATCATCACCCCGCACAGAAATCCTCTCTCATCAAGACGCTCATACATTGAGCTAAAACATTGTCAGATGGTGAACGTTTGAGGACGGAGATAAACATGTTAAAGGAGCGCTACGATGAAATGGCTTCAATAATGCTCAAATTAACAGAGCATTGAATTCCAAACCAAGATCGAACAGCAAGACTGTTAAAAGCGATCAGGTTATTAAAACAATTAAAATACCATATATTGCAGGAGTAACTGACAAATTAGCTAGAGTTTTGGAGAGACAAAAAATCACAGTAAGATTTGGCACAGTACACGAAATTCACAAACTAAGTATCTTGTACTAAAGATGAATTGCCTACAGTGAGGGAAAAAAGTATTTGATCCCCTGCTGATTTTGTATGTTTGCCCACTGACAAAGAAATGATCAGTCTATAATTTTAATGCTAGGTTTATTTTAACAGTGAGAGACAGAATAACAACAGAAAAATCCAGAAAAACGCATGTCAAAAATGTTATGAATTGATTTGCATTTTAATGAGGGAAATAAGTATTTGAGCCCTCTGCAAAACATGACTTAGTACTTGGTGGCAAAACCCTTGTTGGCAATCACAGAGGTCAGACGTTTCTTGTAGTTGGCCACCAGGTTTGCACACATCTCAGGAGGGATTTTGTCCCACTCCTCTTTGCAGATCTTCTCCAAGTGATTAAGGTTTCGAGGCTGACGTTTGGCAACTCGAACCTTCAGCTCCCTCCACAGATTTTCTATGGGATTAAGGTCTGGAGACTGGCTAGGCCACTCCAGGACCTTTTAATGTGCTTCTTCTTGAGCCACTCCTTTGTTGCCTTGGCCGTGTGTTTTGGGTCATTGTCATGCTGGAATACCCATCCACGACTCATTTTCAATGCCCTGGCTGAGGGAAGGAGGTTCTCACCAAAGATTTGACGGTACATGGCCCTGTCCATCGTCCCTTTGATGCGGTGAAGTTGTCCTGTCTCCTTAGCAGAAAAACACCCCCAAAGCATAATGTTTCCACCTCCATGTTTGACGGTGGGGATGGTGTTCTTGGGGTCATAGGCAGCATTCCTCCTCGTCCAAACACGGCGAGTTGAGTTGATGACAAAGAGCTCCATTTTGGTCTCATCTGACCACAACACTTTCACCCAGTTGTCCTCTGAATCATTCAGATGTTCATTGGCAAACTTCAGACGGTCATGTATATGTGCTTTTTTGAGCAGGGGGACCTTGTGGGCACTGCAGGATTTCAGTCCTTCACGGCATAGTGTGTTACCAATTGTTTTCTTGGTGACTATGGTCCCAGCTGCCTTGAGATCATTGACAAGATCCTCCGGTGTAGTTCTGGGCTGATTCCTCACCGTTCTCATGATCATTGCAACTCCACGAGGTGAGATCTTGCATGGAGCCCCAGGCCGAGGGAGATTGACAGTTCTTTTGTGCTTCTTCCATTTGCAAATAATCGCACCAACTGTTGTCACCTTCTCACCAAGCTGCTTGGCAATGGTCTTGTAGCCCATTCCAGCCTTGTATAGGTCTACACTCTTGTCTCTGACATCCTTGGAGAGCTCTTTGGTCTTGGCCATGGTGGAGAGTTTGGAATCTGATTGATTGCTTCTGTGGACAGGTGTCTTTTATACAGGTAACAAGCTGAGATCAGGAGCACTCCCTTTAAGAGTGTGCTCCTATTCTCAGCTCATTACCTGTTACAAAGACACCTGGGAGCCAGAAATCTTTCTGATTGAGAGGGGGTCAAATACTTATTTCCCTCATAAAAATGCAAATAAATTTATAACATTTTTTGACATGTGTTTTTCTGTATTTTTGTTATTTTGTCTCTCACTGTTCAAATAAACCTACCATTAAAATTATAGACTGATCATTTCTTTGTCAGTGGGCAAACGTACAAAATCAGCAGGGGATCAAATACTTTTTTGCCTCACTGTAAGTTATCAACAGAAGGTGTGTATCGGATTAATTGCTTATGTGCCAGATGCTATATTGGACAGACAGGACGTAACATTAGCGTAAGGCTAAAAGAATACCACAGAAATATGAAATACTCTCAAACACAGTCGGCAGTTGCAGAACATTCTTTGCCAACAAGGACACTCAATTTATTTTGATAACGTTAAAGTGTTGTGTTAAACTAGTTATTACTGGCTGAGACTAATTCGAGAATCGATTGAAATTGAGAGAAATACAAATCATTTTAACCGTTTGACAGCTACAGGCATAGTGCGGCCTGGAAGCGTATTATTCAGTAATACATCTTATAATTACAATTTCTTATAGAGGAAGCATGCTAATTAACTGATTACTAATCTATTATATAATGATAATAGATTAGTAATTCCTCCGCCTCTGATCTCTGGATGTCAGAGACAAGATGATGGGTCCAGAGATCAGAGGCAGGTGGATGGCTTCACTATTCTGGCAAATCACCCGATGATGCTGGATGTAATTACCAGCGAAACGTCATACTCAAATTGTAAATGTTGTCGATTTACTCTCCAACACACCATTACATTAATTTCTAAGTAATTGCAATTTTTACAAAAGCTTCCTACGAAATGTCAACTATTGTACGAATTCTTTACATTTATTACAAATTTTTTGTAGTAACCCTCGGTTTTCTGAGAAAAAATATGAGCCGCTGTTTTGTATTGGTGCAATGTGCTGCTGCGGCCTGCAGCTTTGGGAGCCCATAGGTTAGCGCTGGCAAAGCTGGCCGTGTGGGTGACATAGCCACCGAGGGTTGTCGGGGTGCTGAGCCCACCACGGACACTACCTGGGGCCCGAGGGGCTCCAAATCCCAAAGAACCACGTTCTCAAGCAACCGTGCATGTGTCTGTGTGCGCGTGTGTGTGTGTGTGGGGAGCGGTAGTGTAGCGGTTAGCGCGCTGCGCTACGAACCCGGCGACCTGAGTTCGATTCCCGCTCACGGCCAACACCAGTGACGATTATCTGAACCGGTCCTCCCCTAGGTCGACTCAGACTCAAATGAGTACCTGGTGCGGTGTGTAAACATCGCCACTAGGGAGACAAAGGCGGTCGGGCGTGGTGCTGGCCTCCCACCCCCTCGTGTCCCGTTCCGGCCTTCATAGGTGCTCGCTAACAGAACTTGCCCCTACAGTCTGGTAAGGGTATATGGGGGATCTTTGTCTTTTTGTCTTTGTGTGTGTCTGTGGGCTCAGCCTGGTCACAAGTGACTGCATCGAAATAAAACCCAGACTGGATAACTTCGCCAGGTGTGAGCGATTGGGGGAAGCGGTAGTGCAGTGGTTAGCGTGCTGCGCTATGATACTCGGTGACCCAAGTTCGATTCCCGCTCATGGCCAACACCAGTGACGATTATCTGAGCCGGTCCTGGACCTCCCCGAGGTCAACAAAGGGGGCCGGACGTGGTGCTGGCCACCCACCCCCTCGTGTGCCGTGCCGGCCTCCATAGGTGCTCGCACTTGCCCCGACATTCTGTTGCAGGCTATACGGGGTTGATCTTTGTCTGTGGGCTCAGCCTGGTCACAAATGACCGCATCGAAATGAAACGCAGACTGGATAACTTCGCCAGGTGTGAGCCGGGTTGCCGGTCGCACGATCGAGGTGCGTTGAGCGATGAAAGCCGGTTGAATCGGCGGAACAAACGGTCTTGTCAATGTGCCGCCCCGTTGCACCGGCTCGAATGCAGGGATTTGCGCCGCGCCGCTGTGCTCTCAAGTGTGTGCCTGTGTTGCTATGGCGAAGGCAGCGCCGGCGTGCGATCCCGTACCTCATACATTGTCTGTGCTGTGTCGCCTGTCGCTCTTCAGGGAATGGTGTTCTCTGCCAAGTACGTTAAGAAGAAGCTTGAAGAGGAGATGATTCTATCCCAGGCCTTCGGACGAGACCTGGTCAGTGCAGGTTCTCGCGCTCGGAATTGTTTTGTTCAACGCGTTGCACCGCCACGTCTCATTTTGCTTCAGCGCGAGCTACCACGGCCATGAACAGTAGTTTAATCGATTTAAAACTAAACTATTTTTTTATTTGACCAGGTAAGCAATTGGATAGCCCAGCTGAAACTGAGTGACCGAACGACGAACACATGGATGGATCGTGTTGACTACTGGGGATCAAATCCCCGTGTTTTCCCTCCACGTGTAGCATCAGCGCACGTTTCAAGTCTTTGACTGATGTCAATTTCCATGTGACGCTAAGCCACTTCGCTGGGCCACAATTTGTGGCCAGGCTGCTTCTGAAAAAAAGACGCTACACAGCTCGGCAGGCTATATAGCGTACCTGGTGTGTGTGTGTGTGTAAAAAAGAAAATGAGTTAAAAAAATTAATGAGTTCAAAAATAAGTGGCCCTGGGGTCGGCCACGGTTTACCCCAGGGGCGATGGCGCCCACCAGCGGTGACGAACGACGGCGTGGGTCGCCACGGGGAGGGAACGTGCAAGAGGGGGAAGGGGGGGGGGACGTCCACTCTGGAAATCAACGACGCCGGCTCGTTTGAGCAGGAGCCACACGGGTGGATCCAGGAAGCACGTGTGAGAGTTTGGCGAGGGCTTTGGTCGTGGGCGGGGGGAGTCTCTCACGATCTCACCAAAACAAACCCAATCACCTCTATTGTGGATGATATTGGTCACAAAAGCCTCACCTGTTAAACTCGCTCACGGCAGTCAGAGCGCAGAGCTGTCAACCCCTTATCAGTGCCTTATTACAGACCAATTCAGACCTTATTGGTCACCCCGTGCCCCTTATAAATCTCAACGTTCAACCTACAAAGTCCCATTACAAGGGAGAAACACAAAAAAATAGACAATCACCACTACTACACTCACCACTTTTGCACTCACCACTAGTACACTCACCACTACACTCATCACTACACTCACCACTTGTACACTCACCATTACATACCTGTCAACCGCTTATCATTGCCCTACCTTATTACAGACCATTTCAGACCTTATTGGTCACCCCATGCCTCTTATAAATCTCAACGTTCGTCCTACAAAGTTCCATCAGAAGGGAGAAACACAAAGAAATAGACAAACAAAATGTTGCCCATATTGAAACGGCTGTAAGCTGTATGGACCTGAAAACTGAATTTCCCTGTACAAGAATACGGGGTCAACCGAATGGGTTGACAGCGATGGTAGTGGGGAGCGGTGGTGTCACAGCGGTTAGCGCGCTGCGCTACGAACCCGGCGACCCAAGTTTGATTCCCGCTCACGGCCACCAACACCAGTGACGATTATTTGAACCGGTCCTGGGCCTCAAATGAGTGCCCAGTGCAGTGTGTAAAAATCATCGCCACTGGGAAGACAAAGGCAGTCGGGTGTGCTGCTGGACACCCACCCCCTCATGTTCTATGCTGGCCTTCATAGGTGCTCGCTAATACCACTTGCCTCAACAGTCTGTTAAGGCTATAACAGGGGATCTTTGTATTTGTCTGAGTAAGCATGTTGAACTTATTTCGCACCGTACGTAGCGAATCGTGCAAATCTGAGGTGCGGGGGAAGGACAACAAACTAAACACAAAAAGCAATTCTAAAGAAATGAGTTTTCAATTTATATTTAAAAGTGAACACAGCTCCAGTGACTTCCTAAAATCAGAAAGGAGAGCAGTCCAGACGGCCGCATCTGAAAGTGCGCGATGCGATGACCGTTTTGGTTCGATGGCTGGCCGTGTTAAACGACTCATCGATGTTTAGCCGTGTTAACGACACAGCGATTCGTCAATTATAAAATCGCCTCCCGCGCCCACGTTCAACACGCATCAAAGTCGCGTGCGTGGGAGTGCGTCATTTGCAATTTATGTAAATGATATTCGAATGTTATGCTAATGTCACACTTAGGCTAATGGAGGGGACAAAACCGAGACAGAACGAACAAAAAATCGATACTAAGGAGATGGTTGGAATGTGACTAAAAACCCCCATGGGTTTCTCGAATCGAAGCGTTGACCCCTAGGCCGTGACGGTTCATCCAATCGCGGGGGGCGACGAGTGACTTGTTAACGCGCCCTGGCGCGCTATCGCGTACAAATCACCGGTTTTAGTAGAATAAACAAAAAAGTCACTGCCGATGTACGCTTGCTGGTACGCACGGTTTTTGCGGTGTATAAACGAAACCGGGGGGGGGGGGAGCTCCCATAAATCACTGACGTTACCGCATTGCACCGCATACGCGTCCACCGCTCGTCACGATGCTCGGCGACGCTCGCGTGGGTTCATACGGACTCCCGCGGCCTGTTGCGTAACGCAAGCCTTTAAGTGATTCTTACCTCACGCGTGATACCCCATCAGCCGTAAAGCAATACTGTACCACCGGGCGGGAGAAAGGATCTGCTCAAGTTCTCCCCCTCTCTCACACCTGCGGTTTTATGGGAATGGCAAGATCGTTAGGCAGATTTTGTATTCAGCAGAGGCTCTTTTGGAATTCATAAGGACGTCGAATAATTATTTTTTTTTAGGTTGGTGAGATGGAATGTCGAGTGTCAACCGACGTGTAGTTTTTGCTGGCATTCACTGGGGGAAAAAATGGCAATGGCGATGGAAATGAACAGGGATTTCTCCATTTTATGCCAAACGTCAGCACGACTCCTCCTCTCTAGCCAGGGAGTGTGGGAAAGTCTGCCTGCCAGAATATAAATTAGGCCCTCTTTAGTCGTACATGAACATTTTTTTTCAGCAAAAGTCCAAACTTATGGTATATTGTTGTTTTGTTTGTGTACGTGTGTTGTCGTTGACGTGGAGCTACGTGCGTGCGTATGGTGAGCGGTAGTGTAGCGGTTCACGTGCCGCGCTATGAACTCCGTCGACCCGGGTTTTAATCCCGCTCATGGCCGACACCGACGACAATTATCTGAACCGGTCCTGCGCCCTCCCCTAGGTCGAATCGGCCTCAGACGAGTACCTGGTGCAGTGCGTAGTAAACATTGCCACTGGGGAGACAAAGGCGGCCGGGCGTGGTTGCTGGTCACCCACCCCTTCGTGTGCCACACAGGTGCTGATACTCGCTAAGACAGCACTTGCCCCAACAGTCTGTTAAAGGCTATCGGGGGGTGGGGGGTATCTTTGTGTGTGTGTGCAATCACTCCGTCTTGCAGGGCCGAGGCACGAAGCACTACCACCTGGTCATCGTGGGCCACTCCCTCGGGGCGGGAACTGCAGCCATCTTGTCCTTCATGCTCCGCCCGCAGTACCCCACGCTCAAGTGCTACGCCTACTCTCCCCCGGGAGGGCTTCTCAGGTGGCAACTCGCAACACTGCGCACGAGACAAAGATCACCCCACCCACTCACCCACCCACCCCGTGTAGCCTTCACAGACTGTTGGGGCAAGTGCTGTTTAGCGAGTAGCTCGCGATGCGGTGTTCGATGTCGAGCCAAAAGCTGCTGCTGCTGCTGCTGCGAGGATGACCAGAGTTGTGGTGATGGTTTGTGCTCCTTGACGAGATCGGAAAAGTATTGCGGTTCATTTGTGGCGTGCACTTGGTGTGTAATGAGTGCGACACCAAGAGACACAGCGGCCTCGAGCGATGAGGGCCGCTGCCCCTGGCGACGTTGTGGGGATGCACGTTGGGATCTGAACTCGGGGGAGAGATGTGGACTGGTGGATACAATGTCCGTCGCTTTCCGTAACATTTACAAAAACGAGCAGAGCTGTTGGCAATCATTTTTTTCAGCCTATGGCCCTTCGCAATTATACTTTCCTTTATAATTTTTTCTATATTCATAGATGCTTTCACAAATGACAATGAACGACAGTTGACAATGTGGAAAGGTATTGCGAGGGAGCGAACACAGATGGAACTACTGAGAAAGGTACCAAATACTGGAGAGAGAGAAAGAAAAAAAAACACGTGAAAAATTATTCAACTCGCAGCCAGCAAACACGGTGGCGAACAAGTGTTGCTGAAATCAACTTTCAGTGTAAAAATACCCCAAAACAACCGGAACGTATTGGTAGTGCGCTTTTTCGGGTTCGAATGACTGTGCTGCCAAATGCTGACTGTCCTCACGTGAACCCAGACTCTCAGTGGCGGGCGGATCAGTGCTCTGAGCCACCCGGCCATCTCTGCCGCCCCCTTTTGTTGTGAAGTGACCTCTTGCAGGGCCGGCTGCTATGGTGATAGCCTGTAAGGAGCACCGTAAGTTCATGCCGGGAAAGTCGATCACGGTCTGAGCAAATACATATTTTTAAATGTATTTGGTTGCCGCGGTGGCAAGATATTAACTACCTCGCCTGGTATGCAGGAGGTCATGGTTTCGATCCTGACCCTGACGCCTGCTGTATATTTAGAGTCTGCGTGTCTCTTTCCCCGTGGTGGCGTGGATTTTTCTCCGGGACCTCTGGCTTTTCCCTCCACGTTTAGAATCAACATCAGGCGTTGAGAGTACTTGGCTGCTGTAAATTTCCATGTAATGACAAGCCACTTCATTGAGCTATCATTTGTGGCGAGGTCGCTTCTGAAAAAGCGCTATTTAGCTCGGTGAGCCTTACCCGGTATAAAATAAAAAAAAAATGTTTGTAGTCAGTCCGGTGCCATCGGTGTGTGGGCACAGGGCCTCGCACGGTCGGTATTTGGCGCTGAAATTTTCGGCTGCGCACGGCTTCTCTAGCAGAGGCAACACCGGGGCAGATGAGGCATCGTCTGCCCTTTTGCCAGAGACGGAGTTATTCCTTTGATTTGGCCCGTGGACACAATTAGTGACGTAATTGCGGACAGAAGGGAAACGTACGGATGTACGTTGAGCTTCTCTCGCACCGTACGTTGCCAACCGTGCCAATCGGAGGTGCGAAATAAAGAGGACAACCACCACCATCACGGAAATGGAGTTATGAGATGGTTTGACGTGCAGCCGTGAGATCGGAGTTTGGCATCACAGGGCCATAACGGATGATGATGATGGTAGACGGCGTGGGGGTGCCTTCATACAGCAGCGGATTAATCGAGGCTGATGATAACTCCGTGTTATGCTGGAGAAGGGTCCAGTGAAAGGGGTGTAAGTCACGCTGTGGGGTTTGGGGGGGGGGCTCGTTTGGTTTGCGGGGGGGGGGGGGCATTAATTATTCAGTACACATACTAAACTTATTTTACCAGGCAATGCCCACAGAGCTATATAGAGTGCTTTTTCAGAAGTGACCTGGCCACAAATGATAGCTCAACAAAGTGGCTTATCATCACCATGTGGATACTTCTAGTGGCCAAATCATCTAAATGCATGTTGATTATGCACGTCGAGGGAAAAACCGGAGCGCCCGGAAAAAAAACAACGCAACCACGGGGGCAGAGAGAGAGAGAGACACGCAAACTCCAAATATACATCAGCAAGCGTCAGGGTTGAGATCGACCCCACGACCTCCTGTATACCAGACGAGTTCACATCTCGCCACCGTGGCACCTGTCATCATCATACAGTCATCACAACATCAGCAGCCACAATCCATTCACTGCTGGATGAAAATTATTCCCAATTAATTTCGTCATAATTCCTTGCGATGGCAATGCACAGCCATCGCTAATGGTCTCAACTATTGCTGTAATTTCGATTTAAAGCTTTCGTGACTGCAGGGATTCATATTCTTGGTTCTTTCGGTAAAGTCACGTAGAAAGGATATAATGAAATAAAAAAAATAAAAAATATATAATATTGCTGTAATGATGAAGGATAGAGCTCGAATCGCCATAACGACACGGCATGGGGGCAGCCTTCATCCAGCATGCAATTGGCAAAGGACTCGAATAAGTTATTACAAATATTATATTGCCTATGAATCTCCTAATTAAATGGAGGCTCCATTAACAGAATAACTGTATCGGCTTCTTGCGTAATTTTTTTGCAGCCGCTTGAAATCCAAATGAACAAGCTTGTCAGCTTGTTTTGCGCCACGGTGGCGAGATATTAACTACCTCGCTTGATCCTGACCCTGATGCCTGCTGCATATTTGGAGTTTGCGTGTCTCACTCTCCCCGTGGTCGGCTAGATTTTTTTCCTCTGGGTCCTGCGGTTTTTCTCTCCACGTTTATAATCGACTTCACGCGTTTACAGTGTTTGGCTGCTTTACACTTTCACACGATAAGCCACTTCGCTGAGCTATCATTTGTGATGGCCAGGCCACTTCTGAATAAGGGCTTTACAGCTCGGTAGGGCCTCAACTGGTAAAATAGAAATAGTCCGCCCGGACAGTCACGGCGTTTGAATAGTTAAAAAAACATATATATATTTTTTTTATAGTTTGCTTGATGAATAGCCTCCCGCGGTGCTTCGCTGTGCGGGAGCCTTCCCGTCGTGCAGACCATCGAGCTGCTTTCCGCTTGTCAGTGCGATGAACGTGTGGCTTCGTGTCGCTGCTCTGTTTCAGCGAGTTTAACACGCAGGAGGCTTTCGCGACCAATATCGTCCACAACGGAGGTTTTTTTGGGTTAGATCGCGTAAATATATAAATGTGTCGTTAAACTCGCCACCACCCGACACAGCCAATTAGTGAGGTTTGTCACGTAAACAGAACGTGCCAATTCGTTACTAGTACAGCACACCGGTGTGTTGGAGAGCCAAGCCACAACATTTACAATCCGAGTACGACGTTTCGCCAGTAATTACAACCAGCTTCATCAGGCGGACAGCCAGATTTGTGGAGAAATCCTTCTGTTTCGTTCCTTAAATAGAGGGGTAGATGTGATGACGTCACTTGTGAGCCCTTCTTGTGCGAAGTACAGTGGGGGGGGGGGGGGGGGTGGGGTATTAATGAATGCATATAAATGAATATGGATATCTATTGCCGTTCTGGTTATTTATATGGTAATCAACGTTCATTATGCATGCGCATTATGCAAGCCAAATGTTCTTGTACTTCCCGTCGATTGTGCGTATTTTTCACTTTCAGTGAAGCAGCGATGGAGGAGTCCAAGACCTTCGTCACGTCCGTCATTCTGGGAAAAGATTTGGTCCCGAGGTGAGCCCACGCGCCGCGCACCACACGCACGGCGGTACTGGCGGTGGAACTCCTCCCTTGCCGCCCGCACCAATGTCACCTCGGGTGGGGGCCGGGGGGGGGGAGGGTCAAAACCCAAATTCTCCGGGCGAATCAATTCCACGAAGGAAAAATTGTGTTTCCCCTGAAACCGTGCAAACGACGATATCAATTTATCCATTTAAGCGGCGCATTGCACGGTTTTTAACACCGTCCGATAAAATGGCGTGGCGGTTCGCTTAATCGGTTTCTCACTGCATGGTTTCAACGCTTATAAGGGCCATCGCTGAACATTAACCTGGCCCCAAAGAAAGGCATTCCACGGGCTATCTCGTTGGGCAAAGGTCTGTGGCGGGTGAATGAAAGAAAAAAACAACACCTCAGGAAATGGATTGACACGCCAAGATGATGTTAAATCATCCACACATTGGATCTTTTATTTTTCCCGGGTTAAATAATAAAACATGCAATGGTGACGATGCCTTCCAAGCGGTGATAACTAGTGGCTGGAAATGGGCCGATATATACGGCAGTAAGCCAGTGCGGCACTTCTTGGAACACCAAACACGTATCAGGCCCCGTGGTGTAAAATGCATAAGGATATCCAATCCATATCCATGGCCTCTGTGTGTGTGTTACGAAGATGAGCGAGCTATTGCCCAAAACATCACCTATTATATACACTTTCCTGTCAAGGCCATGGTGTTATTGACACATGCGTTGGGGTCGTTTGCTATTTAAACATGCATACCACTGGCACTGTTTCAGAACAGTTCCTATTCCTACGCTGCGACGTTTTCGTACGGAGGGGAAACGGCAGTGAACTTGCGTTTGTGGCTCCTCTGCATCCTAAATTAAACCTCAACCCACATACGATCACCGCAAACAGCTGACCACTTGGCTCGATAAGGCCAACGTTTAGAGGCTTGCGGTATTCGGGCACTGTTGTAGATAAAATTGTCCGGTTGTCTGTCCGTCTCTCTGAGTGGTTCACAATGGCCGTGTCGGAGACGCTCAGGCTGGCACTGCTGAGATCTTACATGAACAGTCCTGCGTCTGGGTGGCTGTGTCTCTCTCTCTCTCTCTGTGGTTCGTAATGGCCACGTCAGAGATGCTGAGGCCGCGCAAGACGAACAGCGTACATCGCTTTCGGAAAACGCTCAGCCCGCCGTGGACAAATTAATGGCCCCGTGCATACCACTGTATGCATCAATGTCCGTTTCCATGGCGATGCTCGGGGTTGTAAAAGAGAGAGCGCGTGGGGATTTCAATGACAGCGCGTGTGCTTAAAGCATCGAGCCGGAGAGAGAGAGAGCGCCTCCCCGCTCCGACGATCACCGGAGTGTCGCCATCCACGTGACCTTTCACCCCCGCGTCCCTTTGCCCCCACCGCCGCTTCGCAGTGGCGGGGAAAAGCGCCGCAAACCCCCCCCCACACACACACACCCCCATGGGACTCTTCCTGGCGGGAAGCGGCCGGCTCGATGCCTCAATAACAAACGCCACGAGAGAACGGGGGTCTGCTTCAGTGGTGGATATAAGGGGGGGGGGGGTAGGGGGTGGGGAAGGGGGGGGGGTAAGTGTGTGCCCCCCACCCCCCACCCCAATTGTATGGAAGTATATTTATCAGCGGAAATACATTGCGTATTCTTTGTTCTATAAATGTATTAATGTAAGGTCGTATTTCAAAAAGCTTTTGTATTTCGGGACGTTCGTGGCAATGGCCCTCCAATTGCGCGCGGTTGGCTATGTATGGTGCGAAAGAAGTTCGACGTACGTGCATACGTACAAGGCCAAAGAGGGGTATAGGGGATGAGAGTTGGAGACTTGTGCAGCACGGGGCGTGACAACAGCAGAGGGGAGAGTTTGACGATGGACTTCAGCGGGTTGCGACGTCGTGCTCCCAACTGGCATTGGGACAGCGCAGGTATCTTTTTGGTGATCACAAGCTCCCTGCCCATAGACTCGGCACTGCCCAGAGACTCAACACTGCCCATAGACTCAACACCGCCCATAGACTGAACACTGCCCATAGACTCAACACAGTTAATATACTCAACATTGCCCATAGATTCAACACTGAGACCCATAGACTCAGCGCTGCCCATAGATTCAATACTGAGACCCATAGACTCAGCGCTGCCCATAGATTCAACACTGAGACCCATAGACTCAGCGCTGCCCGTAGACTCAGCACTGGGAGGGAACCAGTCTCTCCGGTGGATGGCTGTTGTCGTGGAGAGTCTTATTGTAACTAAAACCCACGTGACGAAGGGGAGAGAGACACCGCAAACTCCAAATATATAAATCGAGGCTGATGATTAATCCTTGTTATGCTGGAGATGGGTCCAGTGAAAGGGGTGTGAGTCACACTGTGGAGGTTGGGGGTGGGGCTCGGATGGGGGGGGGGGGAAATTAATGATTCAATACAAATATTAAACTTTTAATACTAAACTTATTTATTTTACCAGGTAAGGCCCACTGAGCTATATAGCGACCTGGCTATCACAAATGACAGCTCAACGAAGTGGCCCATTTATAGCAGCCGTATCATCTGAACGCACGCTGATTCTCAATGTGGAGGGAAAAACCGGAGGACCCGGAGACAATTCCACGTGGCCACGGGGGAGAGAGAGACACGCGCAAACTCTGAAACATACATAAGCCACCGTGGCTTCCAAGAGTTCAGGGGCGAGAGTGCTGGGTTTACGTTTGAGAGTTGCTCCGTGCCTCGCCCGCTCTGAGCTCCCCGCCGCGACGATGAAATGCCGGCCTTGTTGCGTGCACGCCGTGCAACTAGGCGGGGAGCCGGGTGTGATGAATAAACAGCTCCTTCAGGTTGACAGAAACTCGCTTGGAAATGTAATTTCTTATGAAACAGAACCCAGGGTGTGTAAACTTTAATATTTATTTTATAAACGTAGATTGATTTCAGGGAGTTAATAATGGATTGGTTTGAGTGATGTTTCATACCTGTGGGGAGCACTAAAGAGAGCTGTGTGTGTGTGTGTATGCATCGTGGGAAGCGCTAGTGTATCGGTTAGCACGTCGCGCTACGAACCTGGGTTCGATTCCTGCTCACAGCCAACACCAGTGACGATTATTTGAACTGGACCTGGGCCTCCACCCTCGGTAGACTCGGCCTACCGAGGGTAGGCCAACTAGGGAAATATAGGCGGCCGGACGTGGTGCTGGCCACACACCCCCTCGTGTGCCGTGCCGGCCTTCATAGGTGCTCGCGAACAGCACTTGCTCCAACATTCGGTTGAAGGCTTTACGGGGGATCTTTGTCTTTGTGATATATATGCATATGGAAGCTGCGTAAAGAAGTAACAGAATATAACTCTTAAGGCATCTGAATGCAGCACGCTGGCGGTAATGTCAAATTCCTCGCCTGATATGCAGGAGTTCGTGGGTTCGATCCCGGCCCTGATGTGTATATTTGGAGTTTGCGTGTCTCTCTCTCCATGGTCGTGTGGGATTTTTCCCCGGTCCTCCGGTTTCCCCCCCCCCACCCCCCCACATTTAGAACCAACGTCACGCGTTTAGAGAATTTGGTTACTGCTGTACATTTTCCACGTGATAAGCCACTTCCTCGAGCTATCATTTATGATAGCCGGGTCACTTCTGAAAAAGAGCTACATAGCTCAGTGGCCCCTTCACCTGGTCAAATAATAAATAGTTTAATATTAAAAAATGTCAGAGCATGGGGATGAAATGGGGAAGAGGTGAAATGAGGAGGCTGATGCAAGCGACTGGGTGATTGAGCCATGGGATCGTCGAGGCTTTGAGGCTTGGCACTGACGGAGTGCGGCAAAGGGGGCTGCTGATTTATTAACTCCACCCTGACGTGGACGCCAGACTGCCGAGCCATCCGTTTGTCATCTTTATCACAGTAACAATGTGCACCAAAGACAAAGCTCCCCCGTATAGCCTTAACAGACCGTAGAGGCAAGTGCTGTTAGCGAGCGCCTATAAAGCCTGGCACGGCACACGAGCGGGTGGGTGCCCAGCACCACGCCCCGCCCGCCTTTGTCTCTCCAATGGCGATGTTTACACACCTTACCAGGTACTGTTTTGTTGCTGAGTCGACCTAGGGGAAGGCCCAGGACCGGTTCAGATAATCGTCTCTGGGTGTTGGCCGTGAGCGGAATCGAACCCGGGTCACCAGGTTCGTAGCGCAGCGTAGCGCTAACCGCTACACCACGGCTCCCCTAGTGCACCACTCGCACCACTCGCACCATCACAGAACGGGGTGCCGACGCAGTGTCTGTGCTGTGCTTTGACAGGATTGGGCTGCCCCAGCTTGAGACGTTTCGGAGGCAGCTGTTGGACGTGCTGACGAGGACCAACAGGCCGAAGGTACTCAAAATCGTCACCCGAAGCAGCGCCTCACGGGCCTGGTGACGCTCATTTGGGCCCCCCCCCGAAGGGGTGAATAGGCGGGCCGACCACGGCCAGGGATTGAACCTCAGCCCCTCTATCCTTTCCTGTGATTTACTTCAGCCGTCGTCGATCCGAAGGTTGGCCGCACCCTAGGCAATCCTTCGCCACTGACTTCTGTCTTCTGCCATCCTCACTGTCTGTTCCAGCGCGAGCCTCATCTTCCTCGCGCACGTGAAACGGGCATTGTGCCCTGCATAATCCGCTTTTCCAAACAAGTTCCATTTGTGTATTCGCATTGGTTTTTTTATTTGCTAAGTAGTGGGGATTTGTTTGGGCTTTTTTTCTGTACGGAACTGGATAAATCGATGTGCGGCGGCGTGGGATGCAATTGAATGAATGACGCTATAGAAAATGAAATTATATGTATTTTTTATTTCTCATGAGATGACCATAGTATGCTAAGCTTTCTTGATTTCATCACCTCTTAACAGTTCTCTTTCAACACCCGCTTTCTCCAGAACCCGTTCATTTGTTTTCTTTTCAGTCCACGATACACGCAGTATCCGTCTATCCATCGTCAGCAATCATAAACCCATTGAACTGTCTGTACGTACGTACGTACGTATGCGCGAGGTCCTCCTCGCCCCTCCCCCCCCCCCTACTCTGCCACCGTGCCTCGCAGTTTTCGCGACGTTCACTTGGACTCTCTGCGCCGCAGTCTAAATAAGTCCACGTTTACTTCGGAATTCAAATCGAAGGTGCCCTTTCTGTGCCTGCTCACACGCACACTGCCAGACGAGTACAGCGAGCAAAGTAAAGCCACGACGAGAGGGTGCAGCTGAACCTCCACCGTTGGGCCGCTGTGTCCCGCGCACACTGTGGGTGGCTGGGCGCGTCGGCGAATCCTCATCGTAGAGATGAAGAGCCCCAGTTGCGGGCTTTATTCTCCAACGCACAACCGGAGTAGGAACCAATTCGCGCGTTTCGTTTACGCGACGCAACCTCACTCATTGGCTGCGTCGGGTGGTGGCGGGTTTAACGACACATTTATATTCACGCGATCTAATGCAAGGAACATTTTTTTTTTTGTTGTGTGTGCTCGTATAGTGCAGCTGGCACTGCATGCGAAAGGCCGCGTTGCAACACGCGCGCTAAAGGCGTTAACCACTGGCAACGCGTGGATTTCCTCAAAATCCCCCCCCCCCCCCCCGCCACCATCCCGTCGATGATGCCATGAATTTGTCACGAATCGGGGTGACGATTTTCATTCACGAATCGATCCTGTTCTGGTCTGCGGTGCACGCATCATCTCGAGTGGAATGCGGAGTTTGCTTCGGATGCATGCGGACGGAAAGCGTGACATATCGCTGTGCGGCGCGTGCGATTCGATGCAGCCCTCTCGCGAGCGTAGGAATCAATTCTAATCAACGAATTGATGCATCGTTTAATGCCTCCAAAGCACTTGTACATAATTTATTTTGATAAAAGAAACAAACCCCCCCCCCCCCCCCCTGTATTCAATCACAGTATAGTGGTAGCGAGGAAAGAGACTTATTCCATTAGTTGATATGATCTGGAGGGCATTAGAGCAAACGGCCCTTATGCCCAAGATATACATTTTTAAACATTGTGCTCGAAGCCATTGTAGCAGGGCTGCGAGAGAGAGAGAGACAGAGAGTGGCTTGCAGTGCGGGGATATCACTGCGCCGTGCTGCAACATCGGCAAATGCAGCTGCTCGTAGCTGAAACAAAACGAAACTGATCAAGTTTATAAGAATATATTAATTGTGTGTATCCGCACGAGAGGTTTTTGGGTTAGATGACGTAAACATAAATGTGTCGTTAAACCCGCCACCATCCGACACAGCCAATTAGTAAGGTTTGACACGCAAACAATGCATGCAAATGCATTACTACCGTAGTGTAGTGACATAGAATTGGTCAATAAGTAACATAGCGCTGGCTGCTGGCAGGGAAGGGGATCTGCAGCTTGAACCAGCCCTGACTGACAGCGTTCCAGTGGCATCCGAATATCGGAAGGAAGAGCGTTCCAGACAGCCACAGAAAAGTCAACATACATGCATACAATCCACAGAATAAGGAAATAACAGCAGCGCACCGTGCCAGCTATGGAAACATTTCACTGGCTTCCAGTGAAAGGAGGCATCATTTTCAATGTCTTGATGTTGGCATGCAAGGCAATTCTAATTGATGGACATGCCCTTTTCTCGCCTCGTGAAACACACGACCGAGTCAGAACCATCTCGGGCTCTACGATCGGCGGGCTCCCATCTCCTGGCAGTCTCGCCGAGCCGTCTGGCTGGTGCTGTTGTCAAACCTTTTGTAAAAAAAAAAAAATAGCTCCTAACACTGTAGATCCTCCTCCTCGTCCTCATCATCCCCCCTCCTCCTTCGGCGATGTCTGAGCGATGTCTGTGCGGTCGACGACAGGGAACCATCGCCATGGAGAATTCGCGTTTTGACATTTCGAGAAGATGCGAATCGGGCCCCCTCGCATATACAGTGAGAATTTCTGCTACGTTCGGAGACGTTAAGAAAAGGGCTCGCCGATCTCGTGCAAAGGTCTCTTTGTCCTCTAAGGCATCGTCCCGGGATTGTCATGGCAGCTGCTTCTGTCACTGCGGCTTTCCCGTTCCGCACAACGAGCCGCTTAGCTGCGGGAGATTGCATTAGCAGTAACATTTCTGGGATAGGGGCTCACGCGTAAGTTAGAGTTACTGTAAATATATCTCCGTGGTTTACGCGTTTCAGACTTTCACTGTGCAGCTTTCCCGGGTGCTGCCTTGCACGCCTCACACATGGCATGCCACGGGTAAAGCTGCCAAGGAGCGTCTTGGCTTCGCAGCCCTCGTGTGGAACTATCATCTCGGGCGGGATATCACAGCCGCTCTGCAGATTTGTTCATCAATTACCTAGCGTTGACGTCATCAGTAGTCGTGCGCACGTAGTCGTCACATGTTGGCCAGGATTTGTACATCTTCTGGGCGCTGCGAATGAGAGGTTGAATAACAAGTGCTCTGACCCCTGCGGACAACAGGGTTCACGGCTATCGGGATAGCACCCTAGAGGATTACGTCACCTCCGATTATCACGGAATTGGCTACGTACGGCGCGAAATAAGTTCCAACATACGTACGTACAGAGGAGTGGCAGCTGTTACGTCAAGCACTCCCTTGCTTTGCCGAGTCGAGTCTCCTCCTTCGGCAATCACTCGCATGTCGGGGGAATTATCGTTTTCCAACAACATCATCATCATCGTCGTCATCACCGACCTCCTGCCCGTGGATCCGACGATGGGCCCGGTGAGGCCAACGGTCCGCGATCGACAGACTCCCGCCGCCGCTGCTCGCGCGCCGCGTGCGTCCGAGCGGGACGCATGGCCCTGATGGTGGGCCATTGCGGCTTGGTCTGTGGCGGCACAGCTGCGTCTGCCGCTCATACTTTAAACTTTTTTTTTCCCCCTTCTTTTTTTCCCCCCGTCTTTCTTTCCCCTGTTGTCATTGTCGGGTTTCGAAGGGCTGGGCGCCAAGTGCCGGAGTCGTTAACAAAAAAACACATTGCCACCACGTGGCCGCGATCCTAACCAAGCCCTCGTTGTATGCGCGTGCGTTGAACTTCTATCGCACCGTACGTAACTAACCGTGCTAATCGGAGGTACGTTCCTTCCTTTCCCCCCCCTCCCCCCGCGCGCGCGCCCCACAGTGGAGGATCATCGTGGGGGGCACCAAATGCCTGCGGAAGTCGGAGCTCCTCTCCGAGGCGGAGGCGAACCACATGGTGAACAACAAGCTGGGCAGCTTCCACAGCGACATGTCGCTCACGCCGTGCTCCTCCATCCCGCTGTACCCGCCGGGGAACATCGTTCACGTGGTGCACAACCACCCGCCTGACACCTGGTACGCCAAACCGAAATGTGAAACGTGAGATGGTACAGCTCGGACTGGAGGCCAGCCCTGCAATGATAATTATGCTACTTAAAAAAAAATATACATCCCGTTTTATTTACTTTTCCCAACTACAATACGCTTTTAAAGTTGCTGTCTTTGCTGCTGCTGTTGAAGTTTCTGTCAATGTTAATATTCTTGCTGCTGCTGATATGGAGTGGTGAGATGTTAACTCCCTCGCATGGTATACAGGAGGTTGTGGAGGGCGCGGGAATCCACCCCTTGTCGCCCCCCCCCTCCCTTCCCCCCGCCTCCCCACCCTCGCTAACAGCACGTGCCCCCAACATCTTTGTCACTGTCCACCGGTTGGTGCAGCTGCTGGAAACAGGAGGAGCCCACGTACCACGCGCTGTGGGCTGACAACAAGAGTTTCCACGAGGTGGTGATCTCCCCGGCCATGCTGCACGAGCACCTGGCCCACGTGGTCATGGACGGCATGCACAAGGTAACGCGGCCGCTACGCCAGGGCCCGCGCGTTCGCTCGCTCGGTTGCTACCGCGCTCCTTTTGCAAACGGGCGTTCCAGGGCGGTGGCGCAGCGGTAACGCTTTGGTGCCGTCGCGGCAAGACGGGGCGGGGGAGGGCGGTGAGTTTCGGGCTCCATTTCGACGAGATCGGCGTTCACCGCACGCGGTTGTTTCCGCCGGCACAACCAGGTGCTGGAGAACTACAACAAGGGCAAGACGGCGCTGCTGGGAGCCGCCAAGATCATGGTCAGCCCCACCATGGACCTGGACCCCAATGCCTGCCTCGTGCAGAACAACACGGAGCGCAAGAGCGATCTCAGCCTCAGGTAAACGCGCGCCGCTTCGTGTGTTGTACGTACGTACGTTGCAATTCTTTCGTGTCGTACGTAGCCAACTGTGCCGATCGGAGGAGCGGGGGAAGGACAACAAAACTATGGGTCGCTGTGTGAGTCTGTGTATGTGTAGTGTCAACGATTCAGAGACAGAGTTTCTAGGAGGCACTTTCTTTATGAACAACTTTCACGGTCTCGTCCACACACTCTCCGCAGTAGCTCAGCCTAGCCTGTGCACTACACTAGCCGTCTAATACTGACGGCGCCGACTGAGATAGCCAACTGCTATCCTTAGTGGCGCAATATCTAGCGGAGACTTTAAGCGACGAGACGACGGCAACGACGAGAGGAGTTCACTTCCAGTAACGGCAGCCTCGAGCTCCCCGCTCTCGGCTCCTTTTATGCTCGCAGCACGGCCTGGCTCCGCCCTGACCGCGCCCTTCTTCTCGAACCCGCTAGCAGGTTCCAGAGGCCTAAAGATGGGGTCCTCCGTGACCCTTTCCGTGCCCACACCCTCACTGGCGTGTGTGTACTGTCTGGCCACCACAGCTGCCGCTGCTGGCCACCAGCCGGCGCTGTTACACTACACACGTACGTACGTTGAACTTATTTCGCACCACCGTACGTAGCCAACCGTGCTGATCGGAGGTACGGGGGAAGGACAGCGAGAGAGGTTGGAGTGCAGCTTCCAGTGGGGCGACAGTATTGCCCCCATCACCTAGAGATCAACGCTGAGGTTGTGGATAAACCTTGATACATATCAAATAGCCGGCCAGGTGACTCAGCGGGAGAGTGAGCGGCTCTCAATCAGAAGATTGTGAGTTCATATCCCACGTAGGGGGGGGAGGGTGGTTTCAGCCCCATCATCCCCCCGGGAATCGATTAAATATACGCGTCATTTTGTGGTGGACATTTATCCTGTGGATAAACTCGTGCCGACCACGGAATTTAACACCTCTGTCTGCTCAGGGCTATAGACAGAAGATGAGCTGCGCCTCAATGCTCCGATTAGCACGGTCGCATCTCCGATTGCCACGGTTTGGCTACGTACGGCGTGAAAGAAGTTCAGCCATACGTACGTGCACTGCCCATTCTGGCAGGAAATCACTGAGTTTTCACGTATTATTTTTTTAGACGTGTTTTTATTATTGCTACGCCAAACGCAGTGGCGAGGATAACGACGGTCGACCCGCGACGGTTACGTCCACGCGCTCCGCTCCGCCCTGCAGGAGCAACAAGGAGTCGGAGCTGTCGTGGGAGTACACGCACCCGGCGGAGCGCGAGGTGGGATCGGGCCGCGCCGCCGCCGCCGCCGCCGTCGACCAGCTGCTGAGGGACACGCGCGAGCAGCTCGTCGCGGAGCTCAACGAGCGGCGGGCGCCGCTCGCCACCGTCGAGAGCCTCTCGGACAACGACTCCATCGGCAGCTTCGACTCGCGGCGCTCCTCCGGCTTCCGCAGCGTGCGCAGCTCGCCGAGCCTGCGCGTGGTGATGGAGCGCGACGAGCCGCCCTGCTACTACGTGGACCCCGTGATCCCCGAGGAGAACCCCTCGCTGAGCTCGCGCAGCGAGGCCGCGCCCCACGACGCCGCGTCGAGAAAGTCTCCGGAGGCCCCGGGGGGGGGCGACGACGACGACGACGACGACGAGGATGGCGGCGGCGGGGGCACGGGTGCGGCGAGGGACTCGTCCGACGGCGGCAACCGGCGACGGCCGGCGCCGGTCAACGTGCAGCCCCCCAAGGGGGGCGGCGTGGAGGCGCTGAAAGGGGACCTGGTGAGCGGCCTCGCGAACGAAAACGGCAAGGTGAACTGCGCGCCGTGCTCGCGCAGCAGCGAGCGAGTGTGCGTGCCCAGCCCGGACGTGCGGCAGTTCTCGGATTTTATCGACAGCGTGTTCAACTTGGACAACCGCAGCAGCTCCTTCCAGGACACGTACCGACTGGCGTTCGAGGACAGCTTGGACGAGCTGAAGGAAATGGTGAAGTCCGTGAGCGAGCGGGAGATAAGCGAATGCGGCAAGGTCAAAACGAAGAGCGCCGGCAGCCAGGCGGCCTCCTCGGAGGCCATAACGACGTCGGGCATCTCCGTGTCACAGTCCGGCCCGATGAGCCCCTCCAGCGAGGCCTGCACGACGAGCTCCACGCTTTTGGCAAGCCACGAGCAGCTCATCGCCACCAAACCGGGCAACTGTCACCGGGACAGTGAGCCGGTAGACTGCTACGTCTCCACCATCTAGAGGTCCTCTTGGCGTTTTTCACTCCCTCACCGCAAGTGTAAACGGAGCGAGCCAAGTCGGGAAAATAAACCGCCGTGGAAATGGATAGCCCCGGAGACTTAGCGAAATTGGCGAATAGGGCCCTGGAGGGGGGCGGTTGATAGTCTTTGGCTAAACTCAGACATACATTGTCTGGTGTTCGTGTAGGCGGTGTAGACGTGCCCCGGGTAATGTGGGGCGTGCGCTTTAAACAAAAGCGGAGGTGCTCGGCTTTGACCCGAAGCTTCGTTGAGACAAGGCGCGAAGTCGCCGCTCGGCTCGAGCTGGGAGTCGTGCAAAGCGTGGCGCCGTAATGCGATCTTGATTGGGTGAACGTCTGCATCCCGAGCGTGCGGCCGAGCCTCGACTTGACCCTTTTGCAGCCTTTGGACACAGAATTGAAATGCATTTTCGTTCGGGATGGGTTTGCACTCTTTGTCTCTTTTTGTTTTGTTTTTGTACCACTTTGTGGAACTTGCCACTGTGGTGGGGTTATGCCCCGAGCTTCTTGGGTGCTGAGGGAAAGTGGACCTCTGCGAAGTACCACCGCATTGGTGGAACTTAAGTGGGAAAATTTATCGCAAACACAATGTCGGTGACAGTGGAACCAAATCGAGGAAAGGAAAGGGTTAACATCACAATTGCATGCACGCATGTCTTGTACATACTATATCCTCTATGCACTGACAAACGTAATTTAATTCAGCGAAATCACGACACCGGCACTTTTAGAAAGTCACATTAAACAAAAAAAAAACGTTTAAGTATCCTCCCTTGCAAATAAAGATTCCCCCAGCCCCATTAACTGGACAAAAATGTATTCAGGCCAAGACGAAATTTCATATGCTGAAATATTCCGGCTGTTTTTTTTTTTCACGACCCAATGTACGCATCACTCCTGTTAATATGTGGGGGGGGGGGAGGGGAGTAGCTTATCAGCGATGTATGTTATCTGCACATCAGCTCTTCCTTTTATCCATTACTTCTTGGGATTTGAGTAACACTGCGGAGCGCATTTGATCTTTCCTGCGATATCCTGGAGGCGTTGAGGCAACCGCTTTGTCTCGTCCACAGCAATCTGTGGGATGACACCACTGTGTCGCCCTCAAGAGCCGTTGTCCATTGTACGCAGACGCACCCATTACACCAGGTCCATTGGCTTCACCACGGATGAGTGGGTCTTCTTGGACAATGCTCATCTCGTCCTTGTTATGGACAAGGTGAATCTCCATGCAGTGCTCTCAGGTAATATCGGAGCCCAACGGAAGTCCACGATCGCCGGCGTCTTTGGGAAAGGACGCGGCTCTTGGAGAGACAGACTAAGTATCGTCCCCGAGGCTAACATTGCCCAAAGTTATTGAGTAATATTGTGACCAGATAACATGAGTTGGCAGGGCGGGGGGGGGGGGGTGACGGTGAGGCTGGCACTTAAAATGGAGAGAGACAAAAAAAAATCCTGGTTGCAATTTGCATCTCTTCTCATCTTATTCCGGCGGCAAGAAAAAACACACCAACAACAACAACAACAAAAATATTCCCGTTATGCTCTTACGTTTTTTTTTTTAATCCCTGTAACCATTGATTACCGTCGAAAAAAACCCTCTTGGTACGGGCGACCCGAGATGTGAAAAACAACTCGGCGTGACTTTTGGGCCTCACACACACACACACACGCTGCGTAGACATATCTATCATGGCCCATTTGCCAAATCCACGGCTGGGTGAAGGCCCTCCCACGCCAGGTTGGTCGCGGTCGCTTGACCGCACTTCACCCGCGCTGTCTAGTGCCGGTTGCGGATGGAAGGGGTTGGGTGTGTGCGCGCGCGCGCAAGGCTCCACCAGTTCACATAATGACTTGCCACCCACGTCAGCCGTTAGCTGGGAATCGAACTCGGCCGACCGGAACACACCACGGCGCGGAAAAAGTTCAACGTGCATACACGACGTACTGTTGTAACCGGTTCCCTAAGGCCACCTCGAATCCGGGGTGTCCGACTCATTTCACCTCCACCGGCACTGCCTCGGGATGTTGCTGGATTCCAGGCTGCAGCACACGCCGCCTGATTTGACGACGGAGGTTGGAGAGAAAGCGCACTTGGTCACGACCCGCTCGCATGTTGTCCTGCGATTGAGAGGATTCTCATCGACGAAAAGGGATGTTAGCGTGCATAGCCATCCTTCAGACTGCACCTTATTTATATATATGTGTATAAGTTGCAGTGAATGGTCACGCCTCTTAAGTTGCTCGATGGGGGTGACGTGAACCCAATTGCGTACACCACAGAGCATTCGAACGTTTTGGCGGTTACACAGGTGCACGGTATTTTCACGCAATTCCGCAACCCCGGCCAGAAAATCTTGCGGGGCGGGGGCGTGTCGCAAACGGAAATGTCAGTGAAACAAATTTGATTGTAGACTCTTTTATGAGGACCAGTCTGCTATGCTGCACCGGTGTACCGCCAATACGTCCATGTACGTTGTGGTGCACGCATAAGACGATTACTCAAAAGGGTCGAAACTGGTGCATTCGTGTCCTATCTATAAACTATTTAAAAACTATTTTTAATTTTTCCAGGTAAGGTAAGGCTCACTGAGCTTTATAGCACTTTTTCAGAAGCGACCTGGCCACAAATGATAGCTCAACGAAGTTGGCTTATCGCGTGGAAATTAAGAGCAGCCGAATACTGTAAACGCGTGATGTTGATTCTAAATGTGGAGGGAAAAACCAGAGCACTCGGAAAACAAATCCATGCGACCACGGGAAGAGAGACATGCAAACTCCAAATATACACCAGCAGGCGTCAGGGTGGCGATCGAACCCACGACCTCCTCCGTGCCAGGCGAGGGAGTTAACATCTGCTGCACTTTGCTACTTGATGCTGCTATATATTAGTCTGTGCTCTGCTGGGCAGATGGGCATGTAAGGCAGTCGCCCTCCCCCCAACCGCCCCCCTCCCCCCCGCTAAATGGTCAGTTCCCCCCCCCAAAGCCGGCCCCCCTCTCCTTCAAAATTCTTAGTACGAAGTTCAATGGTGTTCGTGCAATGTTAAACACCATTGGCGTTTGTTGTTGTTGTTGTTCAGCGTCTCCTCTTGCGCGTCGTCGGGAGTGCGAGCGAGAGCGGAATGCGCCGTAGACAAAAGTAGATCATATCGTCGGTTAGTCTGTCCGGCGCCCCTGAGTTTTGGAATGGTCCCTTCTTTTACATAATGTTCACACTGCAGGGCTAATGCACGCTATTGCAGGTTATACTCCCACGACTGGTTGTAGTAGGAGAATCTGCAAGGCATTGTGGATTTGGTGGCAATGATTCTGTGCAGCCTAAAATCACAACTTTTTATTTTTTAACATTCTTGTCGTCGTCCTTCCGACGCGCCTCCGATTAGCACGGTTGGCTACGTACGGTGGTGCGAAAGAAATTCAACGTACAGACGTGCAAAGCCTCACTGAGTCAGGAGGGTCCTGCCAAGTTTGTCGCAGTAGGGGCCGGGGGGGCCGGGATGGCGATGTTGCTACGTGCGTGATCCCCATTGAGTAATTTGCGGATAATTTTTTCGCATCGGAAATTGTTTTTGTTGGCCAACATCAGTTGTGGTGTACGTTTTGTTTAGCTACGGGAGAGAAAAACCTGAGAAGCTCGATTTTGTCGTTACTAATTTTGAATGAAGCAGCCAGAGGGGGGGCGGGGCGGGAGCAGGGGGGGGGGGTGACCGTAGTGGAGATGGGCGAGCGCTGTGGGCAGGGGTTAAAGTGCGTAGATGCGCGCTTCAAAAACTATGCGTCGAGTTACCCATTTCTGCCGATGGGTTGGAAAAACTTGCGCGTGCGTGCGTGCGTGCACACCCAACCGTAGAGAGTATTTCCAGCTCGGGATGAAATATTGAATCGACCGCAAATGTCTAAATTATGTAAGTGGAATTTATTCAAGACTCGCTTGTGTATATATATATATTTTTTAAATCCGCAAGAGACAGCCGCACGCGCTATCTCTCTACGTACGCACACATCCATCCACATTTGATGTAAAATGGCACTGTTATGTAATTGCGCTCAACTCGCATCAGACTCCTACAGCGGTCGCGCTCCAGCCTGCTTTATGCAAATATAAACGCGTACGTCAACCGTGTTTATGCTGCGAAAATTCGAACCCCCCCCCCCCCCCTGCGGTGCGTCATACAAGTGAGGTGGGGGAAAAAAACACCGCGTCGTTTTGAACGGGGGTGGGATGAAATGTTACACGTATTCATGCGAGTGTTTTTTGTTTTGTTTGTTTTGAATCTCTTTAAATTGTCGCGTCATTTTTGTCATTCGTTGGGAGAGTCGCGTAACGTCGGTGCACCCAGTGGCGGATTAAGCTAGTTGCGGGGCCTGTAGCATGATGTTATAAAGGGGCCCTAA
Source organism: Petromyzon marinus (assembly GCF_048934315.1). Lineage (NCBI taxonomy): Eukaryota > Metazoa > Chordata > Hyperoartia > Petromyzontiformes > Petromyzontidae > Petromyzon > Petromyzon marinus. The sequence goes on from NC_133687.1 coordinate 7,752,485, forward strand.
ATTAAAAAAAAACACGTAAATATTCAAACACAATTTTTTTTATTTTTTACTTGCGTAGTAAGGTAATTGTATTTTTTCATTTGCTATACAGCCCAGATAATACGACAAATAGCAAACCTTAAACACCCAGTCGTTCATCGAAGTTGAAGGCGGTATAGTACCATGGTAATAGAGCAAGTGCAAAATCACTGAACCGGAATTGACAGCTTGAAAGCATTTAGAGCAGGGCCCTTGAAAGTGCGGGGCCCGTAGCATATGGTACTATTGCTACTCGGAGAATTCGGCAGTGGGTGCACCACTGCTCGTCAAATCAGTCATCCTAACCCTTTACCCCCTCCCAACAGCGAGAGGCAGTCTCGCAAAGTCATCGCAACCGTGTGACCTCGTTGATGGAAACAATAATAATTCCCAGTTGCGATTAATTGGTGTTTTGGCTCTGTCGATATTTGTCGATCTTTGGCGGGTCCGCATATAATAGTGCGCATTGTAGATTCAACCGACTCCTGCAGCAAACAGAATTTCTAGATTATATTCTATGCTTGCACACGATAGCAGCAGCAGTACGGTTCAGGAGGTCTGCTGCTGGCCACGACGAGAGGGCTTCAGCAGAGAGATAAAGAGAGTTCGCGTCTCGATTCAAAGCTTTCGTGACTGCAGGGATTCATGTTCTTGGTTCTTTCGGTAAAGTTATTTGTATTATTTTATTATTTCCCTTCTACTTGACTTTACCGAAAGAACCAAGAATATAGAGTTTGCGTCGTTTTAATTTAGTTGGTACGTTCGAATACCACGTCCGATCACTTTCTGGCCCTTAACAAGAGCATTCTCAGCATTTGGCTCAACTGATCGTATGTAGGATTCGAATAAATGCCTAGGTGTCGGTATCAGTTGTGTTTCAAGGTCACAGGGAAACGTGTAACGGGTGGGCCACACCGAGAAGGTGGTCGGCCATCTCCCAAACCCAATACGTAGAAAAGAGAGTGACGCAGATAACAAACAAAACACTACAACCGTGTATCATTGACTTTCATTGTATTCTCAAAGTTTACCAGATCAAACATTTGTAATTTTCAAACTCGGGGGGTTTTGTTGTTGTTGTTGCTTACCTTGTACTTCCCCTTTGCTTGTTCTTGATGATGAAAATATTGTTTACAGATCTGTTCCAACCTCTAAATAACAAATTGGATACGCTCTACTTGCTGAATGCATTCGTAATGATGTCGCACTCAGGATTTGAATATAATTGCACAAGACAATATCCTTCCGGTTAAATTATCACAAGTAGTTCACGTGCGAATCCACACAATATTCTCTCAATAGGAAACGTGCCCTGTAATATGCTCATTGTTCAAAGGGCCTTGGTCAGAGGTTCTTTAGTGACGAGACCTCAGTGTCAGAGAATGGAATTCCCTCACCGCCTGCCATTTTGAACCACCAATACCTTGCTGATCTCGCCAAGGAGCATAAACGATCATCACGCAAACTTAGGTCGTCCTCGCAGCGGCGGCTTTTGGCTAAGCCAGCGAACAAAGACCGTCGCCACTTCGCGCACTTTCAGATGCGCTTCTGCGAACGTCTGGAACGCTCTTCCTTTCGATATCAGGAAGCCACCGGAGCTATGCATTTTTAAATAATCTAGATTGACAAACTCATTTATTTAGAACTGCTTTTTGTGTTTCGTTTGTTGTCCTTCCCCCGCACCTCCGATTAGCACGATTGGCTACATACGGTGCGAAAGAAGTTCAACATTCATACATTTATTATGCCTCCCCTACAGTGAATAAAAGGGAGATGAGACATTACGACTTGTGAGTGTGGGAGGATGTGGGGATAGGGGCGAATATTGGATATCGAGGATTTTGGATTCTAGGATGTTGAAGGGATATTGGAGATATTTGATCATTCTCGCTTCATTCATATCACTCCATGCCACTAGACGTAACTTGTTCTTCTGGGAAATGTACAGAAGGGACCTCGTGTTTTCGAAACAATCTGAAGGTGATGCTGGTTGCAATCACCAGAGAAACGGCACGCTCAATCATAAGTGTTGTTGGGTTGCTCTTCAACACATCGGTGGTGCTGAAGCAGTAACCATAGTTCCATTTCATAGTTCCATTTCATAGTTCCATTTCATAGTTCCATTTCATAGTTCCATTTCATAGTTCCATTTCATAGTTCCATTTCATAGTTCCATTTATTTGGTATAGCCCTGTGAGCCATTCGGCTCTTGAATCGGGTGCAACCGCAACAAACAAAACACATGAACAAGAAAACATCTTAAAGTGACTATGTGTGACTGTGCAAACAGAAAATCCAGGGAAAAAAACATCAAAATATTGCTGAAATAGCACCGTACACCAACGCTGTGTGCAAAAATCAATTGTCTCGTTTTGTTCACATGACAAACCTTACGGATTGGCTGTATCGGGTGGAGGTGGGTCTACGACACTTTTACATTTACGTGACCTAACCGACAAAAAAAACCGTTATCAACAATAACATTGTGGAATCTGAAACTACTAGCCCGAAATGTTGTATCTCGGCTCGATTTTTTATGATTTGATTTTTTTCCCCCTCTGAAAATCAGGAAGCACCAGCCGAGTATGGTGTGGTCATGGGGAGAACTTGATAGCAAGGAAAGACAGTTTACACGTGACAAACCCTTCGCCCTGTACGTACGTTTAACTTCTTTCGCACCCACCGTACGTAGCCAGCCGTGCTATTCGGAGGTACGGGGGAAGGACAACAAACTAAACACAAAAAAGGCAGTGTTACCTCGGTCATATCCCCGCCGACAGCGACACCGATCCATATCGCACCCAAAAGCCGTGGACATTTCTCTCCTCTGGCATTGTGGACGACACAGTCGTTCGCACTATTATTGACGTCGCCCGCGTTTTACTGAGGCATATCACGCAGTTAAGACTTCCTGTTATTTTCAATGTTTTTTTTTAATATAGCAAGAAAAGAAAGAAAGAAATGAACGTCTTTAGTTTACAAATATCATGGGAGTTGGTTTCACTGACCACGACTTGATTTATAATGATTATAATCTGACTTGTGTACATACAAAACGTGTTTTTTTTATTGTTTGCTTTTAATTGTTTACATTTACAAAAAATATATACCACAGGAGTAAACAATTGTTTTGTCAAATGTTTATTTCGGTTGTGTATATATATAGTCCATTGTCGCACATGCAGCGTCGGTTGGCGGTGATGGTGTGGCTGTAACATCAAACGTTTCTGAATAATTGTACAACGTGAGTCAATTTTTTTTGTTTTACAATTTAATTTAATCATTTATATTTGTTTTTTTTTACGGTGAGTCACGATGTGTATGTGCGTAAAAGGGGTCAGAGGTGCCTGATCCGCCCGCATTGCGGGGGCTGCAGACGTTGAATATTATTTATTTGTTCTTTAAACACGCACGCACGCACCGGTGCGGAGGATTGAAGGCCCGGCGATCAATTCCCTCATTGCGACAGAGGTACAAAAAAAAAGCGTACCATGGCAATTTATTTTGCCTGTTTTGTTCGTCTCTTTAACTTAGGCTAATTTCATTAATAACCGATGGGGCGGGGGCGGGCGGGGGGTTTCTTATCGATGCGTAAATCATTCCCGCTGTTCGTTAATGACATATTTTTTTTCTCCACCCGCTTTTGTGCGTTTCAAAATAGCACTTGTATTCAATTGCCAAAAAAAAGAATCGTGACATCCCTCGCAAGGGGGAAAAGTGTCACTTTCATCACGATCTTGTACATCATTGCTCAAAACGGCTTCTGTTATCTAAGTGGAAACGTTCGGGAGCAGTGGTGATTCCGGAAAGCGCTCATCATGTGTGACACGCAGCCGCGAAATTCGCCTTACGTATATCGACGTTGTTCAGTCCACCCCGTGAGTGGTGGAGCTTCATGCTTCCGTGAACGAAGGAGCCGCGGTCGAGCGTGGCTCTGTCGCAGCCTCAATGCTGCACGTGAGATGTGTCCCGCTCGGTTGAACATGAAACACGGGGCTAGCTGCCAGCGGCAGCAAGTTGAGGGGCAGGCTTAGCCCCTTTTTTATTATACAGCATCTTTTTTTAAATATATATACCGGATGAATCCGATGCGCTACAAAGTTCTCGTTTCACATGATGTCCAGTACGGTCACGGGGTCGGAGAGTTACAACAGGAAACGATACAAAAAAAACCACGATATGAGTGCAACGTATGGGAAAGGCAGCAAATCACACAGACAGGAAAAAAAAGTAACCGAGACATATTCTTAGTTTTTTCGGTAAAGTCACGTTGAAGAGAAACAACAAAATAACAAAATATATATAAAACAATAAAAAATTCTCACGACGTTTCGACCATAACTCAAACGGTCATCATCAGGTGTGTTGGTTTGCATAAATTTATTTTTAAACGGCAAATTAAAAAAAAAACTAAAAAAAAAACTAAGAATATGAATTACTGCAGTCACGAAAGCTTTAAATCAAAATTTAACCGAGACATGTCAAGTTCCAGCGGTGAGATTTCAGACCATCGCCGTCATCAACCACGGTCAGTCCGTTGCCGAACAAAGGCCTCCCCAAAGCTGTCACCACCTCTCGTGGTTCTTCTGCGATATGTAACACTCCACGATAGCGCCTGCAGCACGAGTTGATTTTATCAACATTCCATCTCCGCCTTCAAATGCTCCCTCCGCGTCGCCTTATTGAGTCATGACCGTGGGGGCATCGTCTCCCCGTCTAGGTTCGTGGGCTGCCAGAGCCCACGTGCTATCTCTAGCATGTGCATGATCACTGATTCCATGTGTTCTTAGCAATGTAACTCCATGCATGCATCTCTCAGGACAGAATTTTTTACACCATCAGGATAGGTATGCCATTGAAGCGCTGCATCGATTAATCAATTGCTGTGGATTCCCAAGCTCGCGACAACGAATAGAAATGCTTCAAGTGAAATTCAGCACTTTTAAATTTGTGTATGTTGCAATCGCAATATATATTTATTTTTAGTGATTTGCTTACATTTCTTATTCTGTACTGTACTTTGTACGTCGATCGTTTCATTGTATTGTGTTTTGTAACTTTCTGACCCAGTTTAACACGTAGGCTTTGGTGACCAATATCATCCATAATAGAGGTTTTTTGGATTAGATCGCGTAAATATATAAATGTGTCGTTAAAACCCGTCACAACCCGACACAGCCAACTAGTAAGGGGTTGTCACGTAAACAGAACGTGGCCAATTCGTCACTAGTACAGCACACCGGTGTGTTGGAGAGACCAAGCCACAACATTTATAATCTGAGTACGACGTTTCGCCAGTAATTCCAACTAAGTACAACTAAATCTGGCTGTCGCCTGATGAAGCTCGTAATTACTGGCGAAACGTCGTACTCAAATTGTAAATGTGGCTTGGCTCTCTAACACACCGGTGTGCTGTACTAGTGACGAATTGGCACGTTCTGTTTACATGACGACCCCTTACTAGTGGGCTGTGTCGGGTGGTGGCAGGTTTAACGACACAACATTTATATATTTACGCGATCTAACCCCAAAAGAAAACCTGTGTTATGGATGATATTGGTCGCGAAAGTCTCCTGCGTGTGAAACGGATCCTTGAATCATAACCGAGAAATCTCGGCAGTTCATTGACCTGCCCAGCGCCCTGGGCGTATATCAGCTGGTGGCGATGGTGAGGAATTTCCGACTGACGATGACCGAAATCTCCTTTGCCGTGGTGAAAATTTCGTCTTGCGGTGTCTTGCCTTGGAGAAATTGGAACGTCTCGCACGACGCTCGGTGGGATTACTTCATTCACCAACGGTTTTGATTTGAAAGTTACCTAATTAACATTTTAGTGATTTTTCTTTTTTTAAGTGCACATTAGGCTTCATCCAGCCGTTACTCCCCTCGCGTAAAATGTTTTACGCTCACGATGGACGTTGATGTTGGGCTATCCTTAAATAAGTTCCATCAAACGCACTGGAGCTATGCACTTTTAAGTCTAGATTGAAAACTCATCTCTTTAGAACTGCTTCTTGTGTTCTTTGGGTCTTTTGGTAAAGTCACGTAGATAGAAAATAATAACAATAAAATAATGAAAATTAAAATAAAGTGAATCAAATAAATCTAAAAATATCACGACCTTTCGATCGCAACACAAGCAGTCGTCATCAGGAGATTTGTTTTTATTTTTTCTATCTATGTGACTTTACCGAAAGAACCAGAGAGTATGGATTCCTGCAGTCACGAAAGCTTCAAATCTAAAGTTCAACACGCATATATAGATACATGCATTGCATTGTGTTCAAAGAACGGGCAGCACTTGCTTCTTTAAACTGTCTAATCCACGGGTCACATACCTCAACGAGTGTCATTTAAAGCATCACCAGCAGACAGTAGTGATTTAAATGTATACACCGCAACAGTGGTCTGCATTGTTATCACCATTGTCCTTTGCTTTAACCAGGAGAGAGTCCTTTGAGCTGTATTATCTTAATGACCTCGGCTTCTTGCTCCTAAGACAGAAGTGTCGGTGACACATTTATATAATCTTTTTCCAGCAGAGCCACCTTGGGGACATGTTTAAAGCCAGTAGCTCACGACTTGGACCAGTGGATCATTGCCACGTCACAGCCCCAAAGGACAAAACCTGCGTTGTATCACACTACTCCCTGGAGTAAAGAAAGCGTGATGGAGATCAGCGTGATGGAGATCAGAGTGATGCCTAATTTTTTTTTATATGGGCACTGTAAAAAACTAAACTGAACTGTTCTTTAGTTGACCAGGTAATGCCCATTGAGCTATACAAAAAATTTTTCAGCAGCGACCTTGCCATCACAATTGATAGCTCAGCGAATTTTGCTTACCGTGTGGAAAGTTATAGCAGCCGCATATTCTAGACGCGTGATGTTGTTTCTAAATGTTGAGGGAAATGACGGGGGGGGGGACTCGGAGAAAAATCCACGCGACCACGGGTAGAGAGAGGGAGACATCGCAAACTCCAAATATACAGCAGGCGTCAGGGTCGTCATCGATCCCACGACCACCTGCATACCAGGCGAGGTAGTTAACATCTCCTAACCACTACGCTCGGGGTAAAGAAGCACTTCCTCTTGACTTGCATGACTTTTACAGCCAGGTAATAGCTTAATGAGACCAGAAGTTGTAACAAATAAATAGCCACTCGTCAAACAAATCCCAATATTTTAATTCTGGGTATGCATGCCGTTGTAAATATATCAGCTTGCTTAAACAAAATCCGTTGCCATTATTCTATTTTTATTGCGTTATAGAATATATGATTGCATGTGTATATGTACAAGTGTACAGTATATATATTAAACTTCGCGTTGGTTGGCCTGTAAACACGTTGTGAGAGTGTCGGGCCAGAAACGACGCACCCTTCTAGCCGATGGCTTTTTGACCAACGGTCGGAAGATCCAATCAACTCCCCCATCCAGGACCACACGGAGAGACACGTCGTCTCGATTAGACTCCTCCGCTTGGGTGTGAACTATGAGATGCTTTGTGAGACACCCCCCCCTCCTGCCACCCCCCATCTGCTTTCACACATATGAGTTGTTTACATGCCAATTTCATTCATGTCTCTTCCAGAATGCACTTACATCGCCGTTTAGGTATATTCGAATTTTTTGTTTCATGGACAATTTGTAACTGTTACGGTATTTGCTCGTGGAACTTTTTTGGGTGACCTGTTTCCTCATTTTGGAGAATGTGACAACTGTCGTTTTTTTTTACAATATATTTTTAATCTAAAAGAAAAAAAAGGTAGTCGGTCTCTTAATGTCAATTATAATCTTCCGCCAAATCTGTTTTTCTGCTCAGAAAAAATGGCACTCGTCCAGAATGTCGGTTTATTTGGTACGCTTTGCTTATAAGGCAACGTTCGGTAAATTAATTCGTGGTAGAGTATTTTCAGCCTGAAACAATTTTCATTTAGTTTGAATATTTTACTTGTGATTTTTACCACTTTTTTTTTACAATTGTACAGTGGGGTTTCTTACGTAAAGTTTCTTATGTAAAGTTCAGGATTTCCATCTTGCAGAGTTTTTGATGAGTGACTTCGCTTTTATAGTTTCTGTCATCTGTGAAACTGCTTGTGACATCGAGGCTGCAGAGGGAGTCATGTTGTTTAGTATAAGAAGGCATTAATGGTAATAGCTCATACAAAACATTAAAATATATCGACCTGTACTAAGTGATAGAGCCACATCATATTGAATGAATGTATGCTAATCGTAATATAGATTAAATTAACTTCACATATAATCCAAGAATACAGAATTGCTGGCCTTAAAATTAGCTAAGTTTTAAGTGCAAATGTATTTCAAACGCACCCAAAAGGATGTTTCACCACTCTGGGCTTGGCTTGCCTTTCGGCGTCTTTGCACCTTCGCAAGACACGCGTCCCCGTGCATCTTGCGCTCACTTTAAAACCCAGTAATTCTCCCATTCTTTCACAAGCATGCAATGACGTGTTATCACACATCCAATAGACCCTCTCGGACAAGGTGGGACCCAGCGGCAAGGATTCTTCTGTTTGTTTAATCCACCAATTTAACTCATTTGGTTTTCCCATCAGCTGCATTACAGGTGGAGTAGAATTTTGCCGTTGTGAATTGCACGCTGTTGTTTGTACCCCCCCCCCCCCCCCCCCACTGTGGACTGGAGCCGCTTTATCAAGGCTACCGTGAATTGACATTGCGTGGTGCTTGCACACACCGTAGTAGATCTGCGTTTGGGAAGTGGCGCCCTGGAATGCTGCGCGTTCCACGTGTGGCATTCACGCTGTCGCATTTTCCGGCGCAACATTCACAGGGCGGTAAAAAATAAATAAACAAAAATTAGACGATCAGAATTAAGGCCCCAACATTCTTGAGAAAAGGGAGAAAAAAGGCCGGGGTGACAGAATGGAAATTTACACACTTTAAATGAGCACACGCGGGAAGAGCAAGCCCATCCATGGCATCTTACATTCGGCTCCGTAAAAGAAAAAAAGTCAAATCCTAACAAGTGCTCCGTGTGCCCATTGAAAAGCCCACAGACAGGTGAAGATGTCAAGCACGTGTCAGCCCAACGTGTACCCTGAAAGTCGATGTAAACAACACGTGTGCTTTAAAGCCTGGTGACGAGAGACGCTATTCTGCGTACCATGTTTTCACAGCATGGACAAGATGATCCATAAGCATGTGTATGCAACGTGTAATCCTGATTACAGATAAAACGTTACCATTATTTGAAATGACCTGGTATACAGTCTATTCTGAGTAATGAGTAGCTACGTAAATGCATAACTTCTATAAACGTAGGTACTGTTGGCACACAATAGAGATTAGTCCAGTGAAGTTGTATGTGACCAACTATTATTAGAATGTCGCAAAAATTATAAATTTACCGTTTTACACAAAAGTCACTAAATTCGTTTACGACCGTGAATAATCTAAAGTTGGATTTCGTAGAATTTCAAACCAAAAAAAATGGCTAGAAAAAAAAGTTCCGTGTCCATTAAAGTCGTGTACATCGTTGGTTTGTTAAACGTTGTTTTTTGCCATTTGACAATACTTTAGAAAGTGCTTTGATTTTTTTCATATTGAATAAAAATAAACCTACATGCACTGATTCGGTTTTCTTTTTTTATTAATTGCGTTTTTTTAAAAAAAAGACTCGTCTGCCAGTATGTTGCCCCAAAAATAAATCCAAAACAATATCCTGACGACAACGCAAAGGGCAATTTAGTCAACTTCTGAAGCAAAAACAAACCCCAATAACACATTGTGGGAGTGAACTCCGTGCTTGAGTGGTGTTGGAGAAATGGGATTGGCGTGATGAGCATCGTTACTAGGATGCCCTGGCGAGCCATTTAAAATAATCTTGCCATGTATTTTTCATTTAAAAATGAATCGCATTGGGATAAAAGCGTTATGCTTCTGCGCATTATTGTTAATGCGTAGTTATATTAAAATGTGTTTTGGTCGTACGTCCTCTCTGCATCCCGAAAGGAATTGACACTTATTGATATAATCGTTGAGGTCAGAGTCAAAGTGTCTCCGTGCTCAAACAAGTTGAGGATGAAGATGATCTCTGTTGGTACTTCCTGGGCTGATGGCGCAAGTGCACATCACTGTGAAGTAATCAGTCTCCGAAAGAATGCCCACTTGATCTCCGACAGTGACACTCGTCTTCACCCAAAGAGAGAGACGATGGACTTGATTTGACCTTAAAGTTTTGAACACAACCGGATAGTTGCAGTGCCTCTGCCATAGAACCTGCGATCAAAGGGGCATTACGTCGGGATGCACAATTGGTTCATTTTCAAATTGTGAATGATTCTAAAAGAAATCAAGATCAGATTGGATGATGGGACCGACTGAGTGAATGTGCCTGGCGATGACGATTCGATCAGGGGATTGGACAACGCGCACGCGTTTATCCAGTCGCTAGGAGCCCAATTGGCTTCATGTTAACAGGAAGGCGTAAGCAGTAATACATATTCAGGACTATTCGTAAACGTGTAATGCGCTGCATAATGTGCACGTGCGTTCGGAAACAATATTTCTTAACAAAATTCAATTCAACTTAACAAAAAAAAATACCAGGTAAGGCCCACTGAACTCTTAGCTCTTTTTCAGAAGCGACCTGGGCCAGGGGCGGAGCCAGGGGGGGTGACAGGGGTGACATTCTGCGTATAAGTGTACGACACTCGGTCTGGCGGACTCCGTGCAACTGCATTGTCAGTGTGTCGCCAACCGATGGCGTCTAGTTCAACAGCCTGACTCTCTAATCATTCTTGAAATTTAAATTTGTTGAATGTCACCCCGGCCTGAAATCCTGGCTCCGCCCCTGGACCTGGCCACACATGATAGCTCAACGAAGTGGCTTATCATCACGTGGAAATTTAGAGCAGCCAAATAACGCTGAACGCACGTTTCTAGGTCCAACCATTACACCACAAGAGTAACCTGGGGCATTCATCGACGAACACGGGGCGGGGGGGGGGAGGGGGCGCGATTGACGTCAGGGGATCTTTAACGTCCACCGTGAGTGAAGCAGACGGCACGTGGTATTATTACGGTTGTAACACACCGCAGTAATTAATCAGGGGCGGCCGCTCGATTGGAACCGTTCACCTCTGCGACAGAATGGCAATCACGGGGCTGCCAGGCCATGGCCGCCGCGATCGCTAAACGTAGCTTCTCGGTTAAAATCAATGTTTACTGCTCGAATGGGTCATCGATTTAAGCAGTCGTCATGCGGTTACCGGCAATGAAAGAAAAAACACCGATTTTTTAAAAAACGTCGAGTTGTAACAATGGGCCTCCAAGGAGAGGCACCTTGGTGATATTTGTAAATCTCGTTTAAAGATTTTTCGGTCACAATGTGCAGAATTACGGAAATTGCGAAATAAAAATTCGAACGACGGTGTTAACATGTGGAGTTGGAATTAAGGAACTGCCTTAATTGTGCACGTGTACACGAGAGAAGTGTAAATTAAAAACACTTTCATTTCACCATGGTGAAATATACTTGCAGTGAACATCAGCCATGGCATACTAGCGCCACCCAGTGGAACAAACTGCCCCACTTGTTTGTACGTACGTGTGTACAGGGAAGCCTCTACTTACGAACGAGTTATGTTCGAAGAGGTTTGTTCGTAAGTCGATTCCTTCGTAAGTCCAACTTTACTCCTGTCGATTCCAAACGTTGTACGGCATGTACACTAAACACGGGAAATGGCTTTAAAATTTGTAGATGTAGATGCCACTGGTTCTTCACGTTCTGCAGATATAGATGCCACTGGTTCTTCACGTTCTGCAGATATAGATGCCACTGGTTCTTCACTTTCTGCAGATGTAGATACCACTGGTTCTTCACGTTCTGTAGATGTAGATGCCACTGGTTCTTCACGTTCTGCAGATGTAGATGCCACTGATTCTTCACGTTCTGTAGATGTAGATGCCACTGGTTCTTCACGTTCTGCAGATGTAGATGCCACTGGTTCTTCACGTTCTGTAGATGTAGATGCCACTGGTTCTTCACGTTCTGGAGATGTAGATGCCACTGGTTCTTCACGTTCTGATGATGTAGATGCCACTGGTTCTTCACGTTCTGCAGATGTAGATGCCACTGGTTCTTCACGTTCTGTAGATGTAGATGCCACTGGTTCTTCACGTTCTGCAGATGTAGATGCCACTGGTTCTTCACGTTCTCCAGATGTAGATGCCACTGGTTCTTCACGTTCTGCAGATGTAGATGCCACTGGTTCTTCACGTTCTGCAGATGTAGATGCCACTGGTTCTTCACGTTCTGCAGTTGTAGATGCCACCACCGCCGTCTATTGCGTGGCGGTTGAACTTACGACTCTAGGTCCGAACAATCAACTCGACATACGGACACGTTTGTTCGTATCTCTGAAAGTTTGTAAGTTCAATGTTTCGTTTCTCGTGAAACATTTTTCGGACGAAACAATGTGGACTTAGCCGGAACAAGCATCACAGTATCCCCCAAAACCCCTAAATTAAATCACGACGTTTAGGAGGCAACACAAGCTTCCGCCTTCAGGTGGAACAGTCACAGCAGAATAGCTGTGCCAAGTGTGGAGCTCTTGAGACGACCGGGATTATATACAGGTTAAGGGGGGTGGGGGGCTAAGTTAAGCCGCCTTTTGTTATCCTGCAGGGGGTTCGGGGGGAGCGATGGCGTGCTACACGGGAGCGAGTACAAACACATTTGTTAGAAAGCAATGGAAATGGCTGTACAATTATAAGGCAGCTAAAGTTTGACATACAACCTACTGAGAGTAATGGAAATGGCTGTACAACACCCCTCCCCTCTCTCCCCCAACACCCCTCCCCTCTCTCCCCCAACACCCCTCCCCTCTCTACCCCAACACCCCTCCCCTCTCTCCCCCAACACCCCTCCCCTCTCTCCCCCAACACCCCTCCCCCTCTATCCCCCAACACCCCTCCCCTCTCTCCCCCAACACCCCTCCCCTCTCTCCCCCCAACACCCCTCCCCCTCTATCCCCCAACACCCCTCCCCTCTATCCCCCAACACCCCTCCCCTCTCTCCCCCAACACCCCTCCCCTCTATCCCCCAACACCCCTCCCCTCTCTCCCCCAACATCCCTCCCCTCTCTCCCCCAACACCCCTCCCCCTCTCTTCCCCAACACCCCTCCCCTCTCTTCCCCAACACCCCTCCCCTCTCTCCCCCAACACCCCTCCCCTCTCTCCCCCAACACCCCTCCCCTCTCTCCCCCAACATCCCTCCCCTCTCTCCCCCAACACCCCTCCCCTCTCTCCCCCAACACCCCTCCCCTCTCTCCCCCAACACCCCTCCCCTCTCTCCCCCCAACACCCCTCCCCCTCTATCCCCCAACACCCCTCCCCTCTATCCCCCAACACCCCTCCCCTCTCTCCCCCAACACCCCTCCCCTCTATCCCCCAACACCCCTCCCCTCTCTCCCCCAACACCCCTCCCCTCTCTTCCCCAACACCCCTCCCCTCTATCCCCCAACACCCCTCCCCTCTCTCCCCCAACACCCCTCCCCTCTATCCCCCAACACCCCTCCCCTCTCTCCCCCAACACCCCTCCCTCCCCCAACACCCCCCCTCTATTCCTCCCCCCTCCTCTTAAACCCAGACTAATTTGAATAAAACCGGGAACTATTTCCGGGTTAATTTTCGATTTAAAACTTTCGCGACCGCAAGGATTCATCTTCTCGGTTCTTTCGGCAAAGTCACCGCGTAGAATGAGAATAAAACAATAAAAACAAAATAAGACAATAAAATTCTCACGTTCGCTCCACGACGTTTCGGGTTAATTTTCGATTTAAAACTTGAATATGACGTTGCGGCAGTTCTGTTCCTTCACCCGAAGAAGGCTACTTGTGTTGTGGCCGAAACGTCGTGAGTATTTTATTGTCTTATTTTGTTTTAATGTTTAATTCTCATTCTACGCGGTGACTTTACCGAAAGAACCGAAGAAGGTATTTCCGGGTCATCGCAGCGTTTGGGGGAAGCGGCGGCGGCGGCAGTGGGAGGGGTCAGCTTTGAACCGGAAGTGGGTGCTGGGTTCACTTCCGGTGTAAATAGACTGCAAGAGAAGGCGGCACCGCGCTGATTTCGCGCGCCCGCTCAGCGCGCCTCGGTTAACAACAACAACAACAGGCACTTAATAACAACAAGAACAACAACATCGTTATAGATTAGCAGGAGCAGCAGCAGCGAAGACAACAATGCAAGCTTCGGAGCTTGATGCGGTGGTGGAGGTGGTGAAAGGCGGCGATCAGAACGCGGTCCTCAAGGCGCTGCAGGGATTCAACTGCGCGGTGAGGCAGCGGCGTTCTCACTCCACTCGCATTCATCCCTTACTGAGCGTCGACCGTTGTCTCTATCCCAGGGGTTCTTCTCATCCTGGGGGGGGGGGGGTGCACGCTTCCTCCCTGGGGTGCGAGACGTGGCCGGGGTTTTTTGTTGTATTGTTGCTAGAAGGTGAATAATCGAAACGCACAAATTTAGCACGGACAACGTAAGGTACAACAACTTCGTTTCATCAAACCCCTATGTGTTTATTGACATTAAAAAAAAATGTTTACGATCGAGAGCCAAAGTGGGGTGCGAAGCTACAGTAAAGGTTAATGAGCTGGATTGAAGGCTACCACGCCCCCTGCGCCTACCCCCGACGTTCGCCGTTGGGTGGCGGAGGGTCTTACGACACACGTGGCTCTGTCCTCTGAGCCACCGGCAACATACACAAATCTAACTTGTAGATGAACATTATAAATAACAGTACGCTATATACAAATGCATAATAATACTAAATGCAAAATACAATACCCACCGTGTAACAATACGAATACTGCGCAAGTAACATGCATACAAAAGTTAAATTTTTTTATAAGAACCATGTTACATAACCGGTTTATACTAACACACATTGATGAAACCCTTCCTATGAAGTCGGATACAATGATTGGCAAATTAATCTTAAAATAACGGGTTTTGCCACGTGGGATATAGTAACATGAGCACCAGAGAAACCCCACAGAAGACCATTTGGGTCCTTGAGCACTTTGTATACTGCCACGACTGGCCACTAAGCGACCCAGCCGGTGTGTAGACGTTTTTCATATGCCCTTAGTGATTAATCAACCGATCGCCTCCTAAGAGCTGTGTTACAGGTGTGTGCCTCGGTTGAATTTTATTTAAAAACGTGGTCTTGATAACATTAATCACTACTTGGTGCTTTAATGGCGCAATTATGGCGATACAGTAATTATTCGGGGCAGTTAAACTATGCATAATTCAAATGCAGATTGTGATAGCTGCAAATTGATTCTGTTGAATGTCTTGTATCTAGCATGCCTCAATAGTAAGATGTTAAAATAAATGTATTGTGCATTGTTATAATATTGCAATACATGTTCAGGATTAATTTCTGTGTTGGATAACCAAATATAATGCCTCGGCAATAAAAAAAATACCACAAACATGATTAATAAAAAATGGTATGAAATAAACTGAAAAGTGCACAATTAACTACATTGAGAGACCAAAAAGAGGATCACATGGTTTTGAGAACATTGGGCAGTAAGTGCGGAACTGGGACATACGCATTGTTTGAAGGAATGATGATAGAAGGGAGGAGTATAGGGGGGAGAGGACGATCACCCGAGAGGAGATGGAACGATGAAATCTCGTGTGCAGGTATGAGGTTGATTCGGGTTTTATTGTGAGCGAAATTGGTGACGACTTGGGGAGGCCTTCATCCAGCGGTGGAGTGATTATGTCATGATAATGAATTAATAACTAGCTGTCACTATTGTATAATGGATACAATATTCTGCATGCATTGTTCCAGGCTGTGCTGTGGGCATAATATTGTAGTTAAATTCAGGGATATATTTAGATGGCCACATTGCAATCCGCATGGAGCGGCTTATTAATGCTTGTGTTTAACTGCTAAGGGGATTGTACAGTGGCACCTGTGTAATGCCAAGCACTCTAGAGCAAGACAATCCCCATGTCCCTTCACTCAATGACCTCGATGCTGGAGCTGCAGAGAAAATTCTGCTCTGGTTATTACTGCTGCTGATGCCAATCACAGTAGGTTTTGGAGCCCCATAGGGCTTGGTATTGGGTGCATTAATGGGCGTGCCATAGCTACGCATGGGAAACAAAGGGTTCATGGTAGGGTTTGGGCTACCAATTGATTGTAACGATGTTTTTCAGCGCAGCCGTGTTTTGCACTTATTGTGCCAAGGCATAACGACTTAAAATTTGCTGGTGTCTTAAACGGTAGGGCCTTAACGCTTGCAAGACAATTATTTTAACAGCTGCCAACAGCCGTGTGCTGCCATGTTTTGTGCTGTCTGTGGCTTACGTAAGGGCTTTCTGGGTGGCAGCACAGGCTCTGGGCGTGGTTTGGGTCATGCAGCTTGATGCCATGCTCTTGCAGGGAGCATCCCTTCCTGGAGTGGATCTGCAAATATTGTGCAGGGCACATGGATTGCACCATGTTCACAGCCGGTGATTTAAATATATATGTAATGAGACGAAGTTGCATGCAATAAAATTGTACCGTTTTTCTTGTGCTTCATGCTACCGGAGCATAATAATGTCACGTGGTACATTTAAATGCCATGTTTGTTTGAGAAGCTGTGGTTAATAATGATGTTTTTTTTAATGAATGTTAAACAACTCTGCACAAATCAAAGTTATTCACCATGTTCATTATTAACATCACCTTACAATATAACAAAATGTCAAGTATAATTCAATATATGGAAACAAAATAATATTTTTTTCTAAAATGGAACCACTACACTGGGATTTTTTGAAGAATGTAATAATTATACATTTTTGAAAGGGAATTGGACAATGACATATTTTGGCAATGACATATGTTTTATTTATATTTTCTGAATATTATAGGTAAATAAATGCGTGTATATATAAATGGAGAAAACATTAACATCTTTGATTTGTTGATGATGTATGTACAGGGTGTTTTAAAAAGATGGACCCGATTTGAAATCGCTGTATCTCTGCAACCACGAACTGCCCATGAATGAAACTCTTACCACTTGAAAAGGGCGGGGCATAGAGTTTCAAATGATTACCGCTAGATGCCTTTCCCAGCGCACAAACAGCCCCTAGCCTCAGTCATTCGCAAGATGGTGACCCCCGCAACACAAGGGGCGTTTTGCATTCTGCAGTTCAGCAAGACTGAATCCATAATTACGGTGCAGCGTGCGTTTCAACGGTGTTTTGGCATTGATCCGCCAATGTCAAAGAGCGTTCGTCGTTGGTAGTGACAATTTGAGGACACGTGGCTGTTTATGTAAGGGGAAGAGCACTGGGCGATCACGCACCTCAGAGGAAAACGTGAGAAGAGAGGCATTTGGCACGAATTCAACTATGGGCTCGATTTTGTCCATACAGCAGGTGGAGGGCACATACAGCATTTATAAAAATGGTTAGTAAAACTTGATAACTCATTAAACCGTTTGTAACTTTTTGTCTAATTGTAACATGTTGCCATCGTGAAATATACTGCTTTGAAATTGGGTCCATCTTTTTGGAACACCCTGTATTACAGCATTGCAATGTGAATGTCCTAACTCGATGATTGAACATCTTAATTCAGAAGGTTGCACTGTGGAGGCTCAAGATAAATGGGCGCAAAAGACGAATATTGTACAACAAGTTGGCTAACCAATTGATTTATTTTGGAGGGACAGAACTGGAATACACCTATAACCTGGAATTTATAGGGCAGTCATGGAAGCAGGACTGGGATCAAGATGAAGAGGTTGAAGAGAGCAGTGGTGTGTTCAAAGAAGAGCATTTGAAATCAATATATATTACCTGCTGCGATATATGGATCACGTTAATGGCCATTAACACAAAATGGACCAAAAGCTGACAAGTGCGCAAAGAAGCTCGGGCAAGTGCAATTGTTGGAATAACACCGAGAGACTGAGAGGAACGCATGGATTAGAGCACAAACGTGAGTTAGAGACCCTCGCGTTGAATTTCAAGGAAAGCAAGTGGGCTTGGGCACAGGAAAAATTTGCACGAGGGTATCGTGGTCAGCGGTCAAGACAGAAGCAGAATATGTATTTATACTTATACTGGAGGAATACAATAAGCTATAAAGCTCTTTTTCACAGATGTCCAGTAGAGACCGATGGCACAGTGGCAGTAAATTGAGGGAACGCCCAAGAACACATCCACCGTGGAGGTGGAGCAAGTGAGATCAACTTTACTCATGAACGTCAACGGCTCATTTATTGACTTTGTTTTCTTTTCTCCTTCCAGCATTCACAGACGTTCATGTTTTCTGAAAGTGACAAAGATTTGCGGGAGGTGAGGATACACTAAAACAATATACACTTTTACATCATTGCAATGATTTGTTGCAGGTGGGAGTGTCTTGCATACTTACAATTTACATTTCACACTTAAAGGTGATATTCTTTGAAATCCCAAATTTTAAAAAGAGCCAAAAGAATATTATTAGACACAGGTCTTAAACAACAAGCAATGAATGTTAATATATTCCAATCTCGTTAAATATGGCGCTGTAATTTTTTACATTAATGTTTTTGTAGTACAGTATGGCATTACTATGACTACAAAAGGTGGCTGCTCATGGTTTTTGCCGCGTCACCCCGTGCGCCTTGCTGGCCTTAATACGTCCTCTCTCGCAGAACGTGACCCAAGAGTCTGTACGGCTATAACAGGTGGGGGGATTCTTTGTCTTTTTGTGTGCGTGAGTAGACGCTGTGTGAGGCGGTGCTCTGCTTCCTACGCCGAGACGTTCAGCCGGCTTGCCAAGCAAGCGCCCTCGAGAGCCTGCGCGTGTTGTCGCGCGACAAGACGGCGCTGGGATCGCTCGCCACCGAGCAAGGCCTTGGTGTGCTGGCGCGCCACGCGGGCCTCACGTACTCTCCCACCGCGTCCGTGTGCGAGGTGGTGACTCCCACCGCCTCACACGACACTCCCTAAAAATGTAACAAACAAAAGAACGGTTTTCACTCCAGCGCTGTCCTCCAGACAGTCTCGTCCCTTCACCTGATGAAGGCCACTTGTGTTGTGGCCGAAACGTCGTGATTTTTGTTATTTAATTTTTTACCTACGTGACTTTACCCAATAGAACCAAAGAGTATGGATCCTAGCAGTCACGAAAGCTTTAAATCTAGAAAAGAACGGTTTAACATCGAGGCTTTCGCGACCAATATTATTCGTAATCAAGGTTTTTGGCTTAGATCGCGTAAGTATAAATGTGTCGTAACCCTCCACTACCCAACCTGCCAATTAGTAAGGGATTTGTCACGTAAACAAAACGCCAATTAGTTACCACTTCAGCCCACCGGTGTGTTGGAGAGTAAATCCACAACATTTACAATTTGAGTAGTACGACGTTTCGCTGGTAATTACATCCAGCATCATCGGGCGATGCCCAAATTAGAAAAAAAGAGCCAAAAAAATATTATTAGACACAGGTCTCAAACAATGCCCGATGATGGTGACTGATGATGTCTTATCGCAGTGATGATGATGACGACGGTGGTTACTTTCGGATCCGGGCAACTTCTGTCTCCCATCCTTGGTTTCAGCTACCAGACACAGATACCATGACGGAGGCGCTGAAATGCCTGTGTAACGTGGTGTTCAACAGCCCCGCTGCACAGCGCTACTCGGAGGAGCTGCGTCTCGAGTCCGGAATTGTCAGCCGGCTGAAGATGTCTGCCGCGCTCACGCACGACGTCCGGTAAGAATGCGCACGCACGCACGCA
This sequence comes from Petromyzon marinus, assembly GCF_048934315.1. Lineage (NCBI taxonomy): Eukaryota > Metazoa > Chordata > Hyperoartia > Petromyzontiformes > Petromyzontidae > Petromyzon > Petromyzon marinus. The sequence continues at coordinate 7,772,305 of NC_133687.1, forward strand.
CGCACTGGAACTTGCACTCTGAACATCTGTGAAAAAGAGCTTCATGGCTCATCGGATTCTGATTCTGAACATATCTTGCTGCTCCACAGTAAACTAGTAAGTGGGGAAGTTACAGGCTGACGATGGCAATAGGCAGGTAACGGTTTACCGATTAACGATTACTGTTATAATAACCAAATATTGCCTGTATGAGGTGACGCACTACATGAAAGTTATATTTATTGAATCCTAACATTAGATCGACGGCAATGGAGTGAACGAGACCAAATGTAAGTCGAAAAAAAATATAACCATAAGATAATCGATTACTAGATCTAATCTTGACAGTTTGTTGTATCATTGTTTCATGCCTTCTTGTTACATCCCAGTTTGCTATCTGACTGGATACAGGGGTGAAGCAAGACTCATGGGTAACATGACACCATATCTCGAAATATGATGCCACAACAACAACTTCCACTCTCTCGCCAAATGTTTCTCATAATCATCCTTCAGGTGGTCCTTTATGCACACTAAATGTTTAGTTCACGTAATACATGCAAGCTTTGTCTATTCGCACAAATGCTGAGGGCCCCTCTGTGAATAGTTAGGCCCTCTGCGTTGGCGGGGGTAGGTGGTGGGGGGAGAGAGAAGAAAACGATAGAATGACAAGAAGTAGTAAATAAAACATTGTAAACTGGTGTTACAGCAATATCTCTGCTTGCCAGTGCAATCTACAGAAGAGCTCAAGGCAGAGCTGCCATTGCATTATTGAAACTCAACTCCCTCTACATTTGTATTTTATTTTACCAGGTAACATCCACCACTGAGGTTTATAGTAGCTCTTATTTTTTCAGAAGCGACCTGGCCATCACTAATGAACGTTCATTGAAGCGGCTTATCACGTGGAAATGTATAGCAGTCATACATTCTAAAACGCATGATGACAAATGTGGAGGGAAAAAAACCAGAGGACCCGGAGAAAAATCCACGCGACCCAGGGGAGAGACACATGCAAAACTCCAAATTTTCAGCAGGCGTCGTCGGTTGGGATCGAACCCACGACCTCCTGTATACCAGGCGAGGTAGTTAACATCTCCGAGGCACCGTGGCGCCCCACAGGAGGACAGTCGAGGTGGGGTGGCTTTCCAGAGAAGGCGTCTCTGTACGGCCTCGTGAGAACGTATGGTGACTATGGGTGCTGCCAAGCCATACAATAATTTTTTTGTGAGTAGATGGTGTCTTTTTTTTCCAGCTAAAATTGCACAACACATTGGCACGCGTGCAGGGATGTGGTCACGTCAAGGCTGCGACTGATAAAAGTTCCACAATGCTAACAACGACGACGTCAGTGTATTTTTTTTAACCAAACACAGTATAAAAAATTGCAAATATGTGCATGTACGTGACTCTCTGGGTTTATGATTTGTAATTTGTTTTATATTACCACAGAACATAAACTACTGTACAATCCATTTTCAATGTCACTAAATTAATGAATGGTTAGGACTCCCTTTACCAGGCGGTGGTGGCACTCATCAATAATTCAGCACTAGACGCAGCAAGGGTTGGTGGATTACACAGATGCATTCATCTACGTCTATTCCATAATAGAGGGTTTTTTGGGAATAATCGCATAAATATAAACCCCCCGCCACCACCCGACAGCCATTTAGTAAGGTTTGTCACGTAAACAGAACATGCTAATGCGTTACTAATACAGCACACCGATGTGTCGGAGAGTAAATCCACAACATTTACAATCTGGAGTACGACGTTTTGCCAGTAATTGCAACAAGCTTCATTAGGCGACAGCCAGATTTGTGAAAGCCTACGTGTTAAACTACATCTGTTCCATCTGTATGTTTTCCCCGGGTGCTCTGGTTTCCTCCCACATGTACTAATGCATTGGCTGAAAACACATTTTGTTGAGAGATTGGACCTGGAATCGTTATATGAAACACCTCAGCCTCATTAATGCTCAAGTGCAGAGAAGCATGCTGCTTTAGCACTAATGCAGTTCACAAGAGCTTATCAACCCTGTTTGTGTTACTGTTGACCTTGCTTTTTCAAGCTTTCAAGTCTCGCCTTGTGGAAAGTGTCAGGTGTATTTGCTTATGAGTGGCGTCGACAGAACTTGGGTTGAAAATATCTGGCTCTCAAAAAGAGGGAGTACAACGTTCAGACATTGAGGACACCATCACAGTTGCTAATTTACCTACGCTGCGAATAAAATTAAAACAAAACATTTACACAAATTTGTAACGGAAAAGTGGGAATGCAGCCAGAACCGGTGCGAACGTTTGCCAAAGCACTGGGGCCCCCATGTTTGGATGTCGTTTGGCCAGTTCCCTTAACGAGTGTGTATACATGTGAGAGAAAACCGGAGTACCCGGAGATGGAGGGGTAACACTCCATACCCGTACAGGGGTAGAATTGCGGATGGAAATTAATCCACTTGCTCTCGGGCAGTGGTTCCTAACCTTTACTGCAACCTTGCACCCCTTTGGTTCTCAATCGTAAAACAAGTTATAATGTTAATAAATACATTGGGTTTGCTGATACAAAGTAGTTGTTGTACTTGTGTGCCCGTGCTTAATTTGTGTTCCGATGACTTACCTTCAGAAAGGGCATCTCGCATTCATAGAGGGTGCGTGCACCCCAGGTTAAGAACAACTGCTCTTGAGCTATACCCTGTAAAAAACACAGCAAACGATAACCTCGCAGCCCAGCGAGTTTGGGAATATCACGAAACTGTGCGATCTGCCAACCCACGCCTCCAGAGTGCTCGATTACAGGTGTGCTCCACAAATGCGTACCTATTAAGGTCTGCCACATAGTACTATGGGGTGGTGTGGCCAGCATCCGACCCTAGTCAGAGACCACTAACCGCACCTCCGATTAGCAAGGTTGGCTGCGCACGGTCCGAAAGAAGTTCAACGTAGACGCATCACGAGAAAATATGAAACAAAATAAAGATTAAAAATGTTCGTTGACAACCGGGCACGCGGCGACGTGACTCGCGCCGTCGGCGCTCGCAGGTTCTTCGACCTGCGCCTCCTCTTCCTGATCACGGCGCTGCGGCTGGGCGTGCGAGCGCGCGTCTCTCGCGAGCTGCGCGGCCTCGCCCTCCTCACCGAGGCCCTCGAGTCCATGCTGGCGCCGCCCTCGCTCGACCCGCCCGAGCCCTGCACCCTGTCGCCCCCGCTGAGCAACTCCTGCCCTTCCTCCGCCTCGTCGTCGTCGTCGTCGTCGTCGTCGTCGTCATCGGCGACGGCTGTGGGCAACGGGATGAGCCTGCGCGATATCCACGAGACGGCCGCGCTGCTGCCGCAAACGCCGCCGCCCTGCTCTGCGTCAGCGAGCTCTCCGGCCGCAGCTAGCAGCGATGACAGAGGAGGAAGCGAAGAGGTTGGGCTCGGGGATGAAGAGGGCGCGCCGTTGTATGGAACTAACTGCCACCTGTCCCGGCAAGACGTGGAGAGGGCCATGGAGATTCTCAAGATTCTCTTCAACGTCACCTACGACTGCAGCCGCAGAAAGGTAGATGAGGTGAGTGGGTGCCACCTTTGTACGTACGTGGTCAGGTTCAGCCCTCTTATGTGTGTCACTTGGTCGGGCACTTGACCCCCCCCTATATCGGTGGGTTATGAATTCTACCCTGAAACTATTGTAGATTATACGTTTGGTCCTGTCACCCTGCCTCTTGTTACTGCCATCATTCGGTTCTCTATGGAACGTTACGTCCATTATCTTAATCACTAATCCATTTCAGTAGAGTTGCTGTTTTCCTATTATCCCGAAATATTACTCTCTGGGAAAGCCACCCGACTTTGGAGGATATACGGGTTTAGTTGAATTACGGATAAAATTAGTTTTGACCATGATAGTAGCTCGAGAGAAGATTTTGCTCTGGCACTGAGCCAATCCGTGCTTTCTGATGTGATGTACAGACTCAACGTATCAAATTATTCTGTGGTTCATGTCATAACCTTTCAAATGACACCGCATTTGTTGAGAGTGGTGGAGTGATCTATGAGCAGTTCTCCCAGGAAAAAAATGCTTATTATTTAGATTGCTTTGCAGATTTGGCTACAATTGTTTATTTTTTGTTCCTGGGTAGTAAGTTTTATTTCCTAATTGCTTATGCCTCAAAAGTACAGAAAATGGCTATTATTCCCCACAAATTTTGCTTTTGTGACCAGGTCTGATATTTTGAAATTTACCTATTTTCCAGAACATTCCAGATAGATTCAGTGCTGAGTAAACTTGGAGTAACTTCTCGAACATTATAGAACTTTCCAGTAAAATAAATAGTATAAATACAGGGGCCTTAAGCCCACCAGTTCAGTTTAGTTCCAGCTGCCGATGTGGATACATATCTGCATTTTTCCGAGATTGCATCAAGAGGCTGCAAGCATCCGGCAGACGCATTTTGCTATGTCTGCGGCCAATTTATCAAGACAATAGCGAAAAAGTACTCTGTTTAAGGATCTGCTCAGATGTGTGAGGCCTGCACCGCATATTTTGGCATGCCTGTCGGGGATCAAGACAAACCCTGGGCACCTCATTTCACCTGCGAGCAATGCGAAAAACTCTGGAAGGTAAGATGGACAATTGTTGCTCGGAATTTTATGTTATAAATTAGTTAAAATTTAGAAAATTGTAAAAAAAAAATTTTAAATTTTTTTACAAATTTAAATGTTCTTTTAAAAATATATATGAAAAATGCTGCGAGAATCTCTTACACATTAGTCATGGGGGAAATAAATGTATTTTTGTAGGGGAAAATAGAGCCATGAAGTTCGCTATCCCAAGAATTTGGCGGGAACGCACTAACCACTCAAGCCAACTGCTACTTCTGCATGGTGGACCCTTCCAAACGTCGGACTGGCAAGAATGCACCTGCTTTCATGTATCCGGATCGACATCCATCGCCCTGGTGCCACACTGCCATGAGCTCCCCGTACCCACTCCTCCAAAGAGAGAGCAGCCGTCTTTAGAAGAGAGCAGCAAGTCAGAGAGCGAGGAAGACGTTTATCCAGATGACAATTTCAGAGGTGGAGCTGAGGAGAAAAACCCATACTACCCAAACCAAAAAGACATCAATGACTTGATCAGAGATCTTGGTCTCACCAAGTCCAATGCTGACGTCTAGGCTCAAGCAGTGGAACTTGTTGGATGAAAGTGTGCAAGTCGCATATCAGAGGAAGCGTCACCATCCTTTTTGCAGATTCTTCACCCATCAAGATGGGCTCTGCTTCTGCCACAATATGACCAGTCTGTTCGAGGCAATCGGAATCGCTTGTAACCAGAATGAGTGGCGCCTCTTCATTGACAGCTCATCCAGGAACCTCAAAGCCGTGCTGCTCCATAATGGTAACAAGTAACCGACTCTTCCCCTGGCTCACTCAGTGCCCCTCATAGAGTATTACAACAGCATCAAGACCTTGCTGGATGCCTTGAAGTATGATGAGTATGCCTGGGAGTTCATCGGAGACTTCAAAATGGTGGAATTCCTGATGGGTTTCCAAGGCGGTTTTACCAAGTTTCCCTGCTATCTTTGCCTTTGGGACAGGAGGGACACCAAGGCGCACTACCACTGGCAGGACTGGCCACGGCGGACCCAGTTCTCTGTGGAGAAGAACGTCAAGTGGGAGCCACTAGTGGACCCCCCGGAAGGTGCTGATGCCTCCACTGCACATCAAATTGGGCATTATGAAACAATTTGTCAGAGCTTTAGATAAGGAGTCGGCAGCCTTGAAGTGCTTTCAAGACTTCTTCCCTAAGCTGTCTGAGGCGAAGGTCAAAGCCGGTATCTTCGTTAGACCACAGATAAAGAAGATCCTGGAGTGCAATGAATTCCCCAAGAAGCTCGCTAGTAAGGAGAAAGCGGCTTGCAACAGCTTTGTCGCAGTAGTTCGTGGCTTCCTGGGGGATCACAAGGTCGAAAACTATGTGGAGCTGGTTGAGACTGGTGAAGAACTATGGCACAATGGGCTGTAGGATGTCCCTCAAAGACCGTATCCTTGATGGTCATCTTGATAAATTCAAGGATTATATGGGAGCGTACTTGGAGGAGCAAGGCGAGCGCTTCCACCAGGATATACTGGACTTGGAATGCCGCTACCAAGGACAGTAAAACGAGAACATGATGGGAGACTACATTTGGGGGCTGATTCGTGAAAGTGATTTACAGTTTAATCGTAAATCTAGAAAAAACTACTCGCTTCTAAATCTTTTGTAGTTATTTTTGTATTACTTTGGTATAAATACATGTTAATTTTGATTCATATGTTTTTTTATGACTCAATGTGAACGAAAAGACAAATTCGCCCGTTTTCTCATTGAAAATAGGTCAATTTCAAAATATCACTATCCTGGTCATAAAAGCGAAGTTTGTGGGGAATAATAGCCATTTTCTATACTTTTTAGGCATAAGCAATTAGGAAATAACACTTACTACCCAGGAACAAAAATTATGTTACATAGTGTATCTTCCACGAAGCTCATGGTCCACCCTAAACCACATCCGTACAAACCATCGCAGATGCGACTACCTGATGCACAAATGGACAATTAAAAACCCTCCAATGTGCGACTGTGTTCATCCAATGCCCAATCCACAAATACGAAGGAGACATCACAGCGATACACTCCACTGCTCCGGATGTGGTTTTCTGGCTTGACTACCGGGATGTGAAATTGTTGTCATTGCTCTGCATCTATATCAGTCAATCCGAAAGAAGAAGACTGTGTTGTCCAGCAGAGGGCAGACATTGACTTGTGTGTACCCGATTTTAGAGTTATTTCTGAGAGTGCTTCATGATTGCCACTTCACTTGCAGATTTTGTTTACAAGGTTCAGTAATTGAACTAAATTCAAACCAGCCGTCAACGTGTACACAACAAACGATATCACCAAACCTGGCATGCACAACAGCTTGAAACTCCCAAAACAGATGGGTTCAGATGTATTAAAAAAAAACTGATCAAAACATAACTGTCTAGGGGGTATTCTACGTCTGAATGGGAAACCTAAAAACATATCCAACAGGCTCCTGTTTGAAATTGATGCCATTCACACGAACTAACACTTTTTTAGACGGTAGTTATTTGAGAATTCGCGTAAACGGGAGAAGACAAAAACGAAGCTGTGTTATGAGTGCAGGAATGGTGGCTTTGAGGTGAATGATTGGCCAACAGTCTCTGCGTTCCCCAGTGAGTGAATGTGGATGATGTGAACGGTCCCGCAGCTGCCCGGTCGCCTACCTCTCACATATAACAAAAAGTGCAACGCACTGGTCAATAACACTGCCATTCGTTTGTTCGTTCGTTTCTCAATCCGCTTGTCCTGGTGAGGGTCGCGGCGGCAGCAGCATGTTGAGTAGTGGCGGTCCTGACCTCGCTTTCCCTGGCGACAGAGTCCAGCACTACTACACTATACGCTACTAAGCTATACACTACACTTGACACTACACTACACACTACACGATACACTATGCACTACTATACACACTCTAGCTCTTCTTGGGGAATTCCCAGGCGTTCCCAGGCCAGCTGTGCGACGTCATCCCCCCCAGCGTGTCCTGGGCCGGCCCCGGGGTCTTCGCCCAGTGGGACGTGCTGCCCGGTAGAGTTCCAGGGCGAGTCTACCGGGGGGCATACTTACTGGGTGCCTGAACCATCTCAACTGGCTCCTCTCGATCCGGAGGAGCAGCGACTCGACTGAGGCTCTTGCGGATTACTGAGCTCCTCACCCGATCAAGGAGAGTGAGCCCGGCAACCCTGCGGAGAAACCTCATTTCGACCCCTTGTACCTGCGATCTCATCCTTTCGGTCATTACCCAAAGCTCATGACCATAGGTGAGGGTGGGAATGTGGATCGACCTGTAAACCGTGAGCTTTGTTTGAGAACTCAGGTCCCGCTTCACTACCAGGGAATGGTACGGTGCACTCAACACTGCGGACGCAGCACCGATCCGCCAGCCGATCTCCCGCTCCCACTTGCATCACTCGTGACACTCGGCATCAAACCGTTCAAGTGCATGCTGGAGATCACAGATTGACGAGGCAAAAGAGTACGTCAACTGCAAAAAGCAGCAAAGCCACTTCCATGCCCCCGTACTGGATACTCTTCATACCTCGGCTGCGCCTTGATATCCTGCCCATGAAAATTACAAACATTGTCATCAAAGGAAATATACAGTTGATCATCGATTATCCGGCGTGCGATTATCTGGCTTCCAACATTATGCGGCAGTCCCGATCTGACCCGGCAAAACTGCTCCAAAGGCTGTTCACCAGTCCCGGGGTTCGGCACCATGTGCGTGACGAAAAAAGTAGCTATGCTTGATTTCGGTGTCAAATATATACAGCACATACACGACCTTCAACTTGAGCAGTGAAATACTGCACGTACATACATTTTTCATGACTTAACACCTACAGGGATGAAAATAGAAAAATAAGAACTGCGATTCGGCGAAAAAGCGTTGCGTAATTCGGCGTTCGCATAAGTTCGGCGATCGTCAAATATGCGGTCGTTGAAACAAAAGCAACGTACTGCGTACATCACCCCATGCAGAGTTTACAATTGGAGTGGTACAGTGAGGGAAAAATGTATTTGATCCCCTGCTGATTTTGTACGTTTGCCCACTGACTAAAGAAATGATCAGTCTATAATTTTAATGGTTGGTTTATTTGAACAGTGAGAGACAGAATAACATCAACAAAATTCAGAAAAAACGCATGTCAAAAATGTTATGAATTGATTTGCATTTTCATGAGGGAAATAAGTATTTGACCCCTCTGCAAAACATGACTTAGTACTTGGTGGCAAAACCCTTATTGGCAATCACAGAGGTCAGACGTTTCTTGTAGTTGGCCACCAGGTTTGCACACATCTCAGGAGGGATTTTGTCCCACTCCTCTTTGCAGATCTTCTCCAAGTCATTAAGGTTTTGAGGCTGACGTTTGGCAACTCGAACCTTCAGCTCCCTCCACAGATTTTCTATGGGATTAAGGTCTGGAGACTGGCTAGGCCACTCCAGGACCTTAATGTGCTTCTTCTTGAGCCACTCCTTTGTTGCCTTGGCCGTGTGTGTTGGGTCATTGTCATGCTGGAATACCCATCCACGACCCATTTTCAATGCCCTGGCTGAGGGAAGGAGGTTCTCACCCAAGATTTGACGGTACATGGCCCCGTCCATCGTCCCTTTGTTGCGGTGAAGTTGTCCTGTCCCCTTAGTAGAAAAACACCCCCAAAGCATAATGTGTCCACCTCCATGTTTGACGGTGGGGATGGTGTTCTTGGGGTCATAGACAGCATTCCTCCTCCAAACACGGCGAGTTAAGTTGATGCCAAAGAGCTCCATTTTGGTCTCATCTGACCACAACACTTTCACCCAGTTGTCCTCTGAATCATTCAGATGTTCATTGGCAAACTTCAGACGGGCATGTATATGTGCTTTCTTGAGCAGGGGGACCTTGCGGGCGCTGCAGGATTTCAGTCCATCACGGCATAGTGTTACCAATTGTTTTCTTGGTGACTATGGTCCCAGCTGCCTTGAGATCATTGACAAGATCCTCCCGCGTAGTTCTGGGCTGATTCCTCACCGTTCTCATGATTATTGCAACTCCACGAGGTGAGATCTTGCATGGAACCCCAGGCCGAGGGAGATTGACAGTTCTTTGTGTTTCTTCCATTTGCGAATAATCGCACCAACTGTTGTCACCTCACCAAGCTACTTGGCAATGGTCTTGTAACCCATTCCAGCCTTGTGTAGGTCTACAATCTTGTCCCTGACATCCTTGGAGAGCTCGTTGGTCTTGGCCATGGTGGAGAGTTTGGAATCTGATTGATTGATTGATTGCTTCTGTGGACAGGTGTCTTTTATACAGGTAACAAGCTGAGATTAGGAGCACTTCCTTTAAGAGTGTGCTCCTAATCTCAGCTCGTTACCTGTATAAAAGACACCTGGGAGCCAGAAATCTTTCTGATTGAGAGGGGGTCAAATTCTTATTTCCCTCATTAAAATGCAAATCAATTTATAACATTTTTGACATGCTTTTTCTGGATTTTCTTGTTGTTATTCTGTCTCTAGCTGTTCAAATTAACCTACCATTATAATTATAGACTGATCATTTCTTTGTCAGTGGGCAAACGTACAAAATCAGCAGAGGATCAAATACTTTTGATCCCTCACTGTAAGTACGGTACAGTAAATACGGCAACTTTTTACATTTGGAATTTATTTTTGTCTTTGTTTATTTATGCAAATTTCATATAGTAAACACATTTAAAACACAAAACACGTGCACAACACCTACAAAAATAAGCTCCTTTAATAGTTATGCGGTTATCCGACGTTTTAAAAAAAAATTCGGCACCCCCTCCCGCCCTCCCAAGCTGCCGGATAATCGATGATCTAGTTTACGTTACAGATTAATGCGTTGAGCTTGTTTTGTTAATTGTGCTTTGTGCACCATTACCAACGCAACATCGTCACATTTTTTGGGACCATGGCCACCACCCTTCGTCATTCCCTTGCAAAACAAGTGGTGCATCTCATAAGGGCTACTGAACAGAGTGAGATGCATGGAGCGCGATGCATATCTTACAGATATCAAGTCCTGGCGGCTCTCTAAATGAGGCGTGTAGTTGGGTCAGCGGCAGATTGCAGAGCACAAGTCTAAGCACGCAAGACGATAAGAACTTTAGCAACTTAAACACGAACACGCCATTCACCCCGTGTGGCTTCGCAAGCCCGACTATTTATTAATTAATTTAAACTATTTCTGGATGTCAGCTTTTACTGGCTGCTGTGGGGGGTTTTTTTGCGTCATTTTATGCAGAGCTGTCTGTGTTCAATTATTGAATAATACAGGGCGATGCAGTTTTAGCCATGCTGATGTGAACTTCCAGCTAAGGAATGCATGAAATTGTGGATTTTGACCTCTATCTGGTTTCGCATTTGAACTGAACTGGAAAGAGTAAACCGCAATGCCCCATTGTAGGTGTTTGCACGCGTACTGACTGTGTGCATTTGTGAATATGCCAGTGGGGAGCGGTGGTGTCGTGGCTAGCGCGCTGTGATATGTACCCGGTGACCTGGAGTTCGATTCCTGCTCATGGCCACAAATGAGTCGGACCTCCCCTAGGTCGACTCAACCTGCGCTACGAATCCGGTGACCTGAGTTCGATTCCCACTCACGGCCTCGAATGAGTTGGGCTTCCTCTCAATCAACTCGGCCTCAAATGATTTCCTGGTGCGGTGTGTGGTAAGCATCGCCACTAGGGAGACAAAGGCGGCCGGGCGTGGGGCTGGTCACCCACCCCCTCGTGTGCCGTGCCGGCCTTAATAGGTGATCGCTAAAAGCACTTGCCCCACAATAGTCTGTTGAAAGGCTATACGGAGGATCTTTGTCTTTGTGCATATGCCATCTGTGTACCGACGATCGGTTTGTTATCTGTGCCCGATGTTCTTCAATTGTGGGAGTCGGCAACCATGCAGCTACCCAATTGAAGCCTGCAGTAGCCCGCTCTTGCCTCGCTGTTAAATGCTGAAAATAAGAACTTTATCATTTCAAGCTGAAAAGTCTTTGAACTGCCACCTCTGTGGCTGCATCAGTCGTGTATACCAGGTCCAAGTTCACTGCAGGCCCTTGCGAATAGAGGAGGTGTGTTCCAGCTTTCTCAGAGAAAGAAAAGATTCCCATGCTTCCATACCACATGAGATGACCTACCATACATCAGTGGTCAGATAAGCCATTCAGGTATATCAGGGGTTTGGTATTAATGAGTGTTACTAAGGAGGCAAAGAACATCGGCAGCCCTTGACTGAGTTTCGGAAATACTTAAACACACGTGTCTTTTCCATCAACTTTCGGAAGCTAGCCTTCAATGACCCCCAAGTGGCCTCAAAGTGCGCCTATCCTGGAGAAAGTGCTGTAGTCACGTCACTGCCACTTAGTGGCAAATTATGGTTGTTTGCGTCCATTGGCTTGGTGGCCTTTGAGTGCATTGCTCTAAAACCCTCGCAGCTCATGTCTTGATTCTTGACCTTGTGCTTATCATTGGTAATTCTACCATTTGCATGCGTTGCCCAAAAATGTGTGTGTGTGCGCACGCATGCCCAAACTAGTGCACTCGCGTCTCTGTGTGTGTATACCCTAACAGCCCAACGTGGATTGTCCTGGTGTGTGTGTGTAGTGTCGCGGTTAGCGCACAGCGCTACGAACCCGGTGAGCCGAGTTCGATTCCCGCTCATGGCCAACACCAGTGACGATTGTCTGAACCGGTCCTGGGCCTCCCCTAGGTCTACTCGGCCTCAAATGAGTACCTGGTGCGGTGTCTAAACATCGCCACTGGGGAGACAAAGGTGGACCGACCGTGGTGCTGGCCACCCCACCCCCTCGTGTGCCGTTCCGGCCTTAATAGGCGCTCGCTAACAGCACTTGCCCCAACAGTCCGTCAAGGCTATATGGGCGATATTTGTCTTTGTGTGTGTGTGTGTGTATGGATCTGCCCCCTGGTGTGCCCGATTTTGCAGGAGGACGCCGCACAGTATTGCGGCCTCGTCTCGATTCTTCGTCGCTGCCTCATGGCCACTGCAGATGGGGAGGACCGGACGGAGGAATTCCATGGGTTCGTCATCTTTCCTTCATCGTCTTTGCGATTATGCGTGGCTGCTTGTGCATGCACGAATTGCGTTTGCCATACGATCTGGTTATCGGTAACAATTAAATAAGGTGTCCGTTAAGGTTTACTGTTACGTTTGTGTTACAAGAATATTATCTTCCCTCGGAGATTTTTTTTACAGTTTTGCGCATTATATGCAAACGAAAGTTACGTACAGCAACAAGTTTGCTGAACATTTAAAGATATGTATATAAGTCAAGGGTGAGAAGGAAGCGGAGTGAATAAGGAGAAAGGCATCACAAACCTTGAGCGGAAAGGGAGCTCGTTCTCACACTGTTGTGCGGCAGCGGTTACAGCTTGAGAATCCATCTCCTTGTATTGACGTACAATGGACTTCTTTCGCGCACCGTACGTAACCAACAGTGCTAATCGTAGGTGCGGGGGAAGGACAACAAACTGAAAACAAAAGTAGTTCTAAAGAAATTACTTTTCAAACTAAATTATATAATTATGACCGTAGGCATACAGTGAACCTCCTGACGAACCTGCCACCCTCTTCGCTGGAGGAGCTGCTGTCACCCCCCGTGCGGCCCGGCTCGGCAGAGTACAATGGGCGCAACATGGACGTGCCGGTGGCCCTGCTGGGCTTCATGGAGAAACGCCTCGACCGGGTGAGCGTGGCTAATAGTGTTAACAAGACTCATTTTAAGCTGGAAAGAGCTAAAAAAAACTAGGATAAGTCTCATTTGCAAGAGTGAACCTGGGTCACTAAAATGACAAGAGCAATTTTTAAAAAATGTTTTTTAAGTACAACTATTGGTGCAATTAGCAAAAAAAAACAAATTAAAGTTAGAGCGAAAACAACCACGTTACATAAGAAATCGAAAACAGTGCGTGTCCAAATATTAAATTGTATTAAATTTCCAGTAATAAAAATTTGCTGTGCAGCAACATCCACGGGTGGCTTCTCGTCACACCAAGTGCGTGCCGCAACAAAAATACGTAAACTTAAATTACTGTAATACCGTAACGGTTACATATAATAGGTTGTGTACCAGCACCATTCTGGTTCTTTTTGCTGTTGTGCTACCATTCCAGAAATGTGTAGGATTCCTGTCTGGCTGTGTGAAGCCACTTCCTGGTGGGATTTTTCAAATATTTGGTTTCGTGTCCCTCACCGCTAAACAAAATTTGACGCGAGATAAAGGCCCTTACCGAGCGCAGAAGACACAGTTCAGGCAAGGACAGTCTCTAGTTGAGTTAATTATTCAGCGGGTGCAATGAACACAACACTTAAGGGGGTACACACTGATAATTCCTCGGCACTGATGGCGTTAGAGCGGAGCAATTACTGCTCAACCTAGTTTCTCACACCGGAGTGTGAAGAGGGTAAAGAGACATTTGGAGCCCCTTTTAAATTATAAAAGCGATCAATGTCCAGATTTTACCACAATTTTTTTTTTACTTTTTGCGGGAAGCTCTCTGGAGCAGTAATGTGAAACGACGTGAATTGCTGCATCTTTCTCACGGTTGTGCTCGTAATTAAAATTTCTCAATCACAGTGATGGTCAATTACGTTTGTGTTCATCGCTATTAACGTGCAGGTTGTCGCGCGATATGCGAAGTGCGCCTTGGAAAGTTGCCACTTTGAATCCGACTTTCCACCACCGATTGTGTGAGTTTTCTTCACGTATAAACAATAAAGGATGATTTTATTCTAGAGACCCCTCAAACAAAAAACAGGTGGAGATTATTGAGAACATTTCATTTCAAAGCCTCTGCTGCCAGTGTGCCACTGATCTCAACACGCATTAAACCTTTCAACGCTCGCCTCCGTAAGATATATGAAGCCATCGCTTTCAAGGTATTCAATCGCGTGTTGAGAAGATTTAAGTAAGAGGGTGTATTTTAAATCGGGTGGGGTGTTTATAATTGGACCACCCCGTTTGTTCGTTCGTTCGTTCGTGAGAATGGTGGCCTGACTTGTGGCGACAGGTGGTGTTTGTGGGGTATTTTGCTTACACTTGTGTATGCTGATGAATGGCTACGAATGTCCTGGCTGCCTTCGTGTCCCTTTTATTTCCGTCTTCCAGGGCCATCGTTTGAAAGAGAACCTCACGCCAGTTGTCAATCTGCTCACTGAGTGTTCCCGGCAGCACAGTGACATGCGCAAGTTTCTCCGCAACCGGGTGAGGGTGTTGTGTGTGTGTTTTTTTTCTTTTCTTTCCGGTTAACAATCGGATGGATTATAGTTGAGTGCATTTGATATTCACGGCATTCTAATAGCGCAGGGTGCTCGCGAAGGCGCTTTGTTCCACAGACGGTGGTCTGCAATGGTTTCACAGCAGGGACGGTGTTACAAGTGACGACATCACATTTATCCCTCTAAAACCGAAACAGGAGGATTTCTCCACAACTCTGGCTGTCACCTGATGAGGCTGTTTGTAAATACCGGTGGAACAGTCATGGTACTCGAGTTATAAATATTGTGGGTTTACTCTCCAACACACCAGGTGTGTGCTGAACTAGTAACAAATTGGCATGTTTTTTTAACGTGACAAACCTTACTAATTGGTGGGTTTAACGACACATTTATATTTACACGATCCAGCCCATAAAACCTATTATGGATTACCACATGTAATTGCACTCCAGTAATTTGCGGGTAGTTTGCGCAAACAATGGCCTTCATAATGATGTCAAGGGATCTTAAACGTCCACTGAGAAGCGCTAACAAATAACCAGGGCAGTATGCTGGATTCAAATTGCGAGCCCCCTTAAGCACTACCACCGCATGGCCTTGTGGAAGCCCTCGGTACGTCTTCCGACCTGAAGATATACCGATAAAGAGGCTCCCACAAAGCCATGCGGGGGGGGCATGTGGCACAGTTTGGCACCAGCTATCATGGAGTGTGGTCGTGTCGCTACGGTTCTCTCGAGTGAGTACAGTGTCTTTAAAAACAACGGCGCTAAGTCGCTCTAAATAAAATTAACACTTAGCCGCTTGTGCGTTCCAGGATTTAGTGGTGAACGGGACACGCACCCTGCAACTTGCAGACTTCTCAGAATGGGAAAGGGTTAATCTCTGATGCTTTGACACGCACTGAGATTGCCTCTTGTTTACAGCGATGTCAAGCAACGGTGTGCTGTGGGTAACAAGTTCAGCCTGGACACTGCATCTGTGTAGGCCATATGTGAGTAGGCCACATGTGAAAGTGTCATGGTGCGCATTTGATACATTTGAAAGGTTACCCGCAATATGACTCGATTGGAGGAACATGTAACAATCATCTCCCCCTACTGCAAAACTACTGCAGGCCATGTTTATGGAACATCTCGCTTTAGCGATAGGCTTGCACTCTTAAAATAGCGCATATTACCGTATGTACTAATGATATGATTGGTCATCGTGCATGGGGTGACAAATTCTAATTTCAGTTTGCCTTGGAAACTAACCCCCCTTTTCCTGAAGACGACCGCTTGTGTTGCGATTGAAACGTCTTAGTTTTTTTTATTTTATTTGAAGTCTACGTTACTTTACCGAAAGACCCAAAGAATAGGAATTCCTGCAGTCACTAAAGCTTTAAGTCTATAATTTCACTTGTTTATCAAAGATGTCCTTCCTAGATCTCAAAACTCCCTTTCTGAGGGGTGCTGGCATTGAGATGGTTGGCCAGTTTCCATGTTTGTTATCTTTGTCAGAGGAAACCTATGCCCTTCATCATATGCCTGAGATAACATGATATCACCAGGTGCAGCCATGCTGTCGCGTTCCTGCCTTTCAATACCCGCGATTGGCGCATGGGCACTAGCATAGAGAGGGTCGCCAAACCCACGTGCTCCGTGGTAAACCTGTCAGTGCTGAAGAGATGTTCCATCGGCCTCTCGGCAAGAGGCCAGCACAGCTGCACACTTCCCCGTGCCATGGGAGGATTTGACACGATACTCGTAGGCTGCCGGCTTGTGGCCCCACGGTGGTCTGCCTTCCAAAAGCCACCAGGAAGAACGATATGAGAAAACTCGCAGCACCTTTTGTGCGGTTGAGGCTATGGAGTTTCTCCAAAAGCGAAACGGTTCAGTGGTCTGATCACCCAATCGTGTTCTGTGATCACTAACGCAACAAGTTAGTGATGTCCATAGGTACAGAAGGCAAAGGTCACATTCTGGAGTATCAGTCACGTAAAAAAACTCTTTAAGTTAGGGCTTGCACATTGGGTTTCATAGAATCATCGCGGTCCATAGAACCGATGATAGAAACCAGTGGCCTTGGTCGTGCAATTTATGCCTCGTGGGTTGGGGTTGGGTGAGCGGACATTTGATTTGTAGAGGGATTCTGGTGGGAAGCTGTTAAAAAACACACGGCTAACAGTAGATTAATCCTCCACACCCTTCAGTTCCGGTTCAGGAAGAAAGACACTCCTAAGCTGCGACATCACCACCCATAGCCATGATAAATTGGCAGGAGGCTGCGCAATTTTTTTTTATGCAACGTGCAATAGCCAAAGAATTAGTTCTTATGTCTTGATGACACATCGCAGATTCTGACGGAAGGCTGGCTGTACAGGCACACTGGGACATCTTAGATGGAGACTCGGCCCTCAATGTGCTGATAAAATATCTACCAGTTTGGTTTGCGCATTTCAATATATGTCTCACACCGTATTGGCTCAGATGCCAGTGCTTTTCATGATGCATGTACTTGATTGTACAGACATTGTCAACGCTGCCTAATGCAGGAGATCCTGCTTAATACGAAGCCAATTGCGAGTGACCAATTCTGGCAGCGCAGGACCTTGTTTCTGTTTTCAGTGGGGCTTCCGAATGATAAATGTGGTGGTTCGTTCCACCTTGGCTTGAGGCATTTTTATGAATGGCGCAATTACGAAGTGCCGCGGTGGGTACGAGATGTTATCTCCCTCGCCTGGTGTGCATGAGGCCGTGGGTTCTAACCCGACCCTGACGCCTGCTGCTGTATATTTGGAGTTTGCCTGTTCTCGTGGTCGTGTGGATTTTTCTCTGGGTCCTCTCTTTTTTTTTTTCCTCCACGTTTAGAAACACGCGTTTAGAGTATTTGGCTGCTATAAATGTCCACGCGATAAGCCACTTCGTTCGCCTATCATTTGTGGCCAGGTCGCTTCTGAAAAAGAGCAAATAGTTCAGTGGGCCTTACCTGGTGACATTAAAAAATATATTTCTTTCTTTTAACTCCCCGATAGTCAAATTAAGCGCTCGTTTTAAAGTGAAATGCATGCATATTTCTTGCTGATACGTCAGGTTGTGTGCTAAAGCACACCAGGGGTATTAGCTATCGTTCCTGCTGGGTAACATGAAGAGTGTCACTGGGGGGGTCGAACTGCCTTTACACGCCAATGATAATAATGATGGCAACAGTGACAGCGGTGGCACGGTGAGATTGTGGAGGGTTGCGTGGGAGGGGGGGGGGTGGCAGGGGCAGTTAGCTACCAGAAATATTTTTGTTAGTTTTAATTTATAAATTCCTTTGTATTGCACTATCAACAAGTAATCTGAGCATTTGAACTTTTGGTTCCCCGTTAAATTGCGCGTACAATGTGCTCGTGTGATATTATATGTGTGTAGATGTGCCTGGGTGCACTCTGTTACAATCGCAGCAACGCATATCCGATTCCTAACCATAAACATCCGTGTTGTTTGGTATCGATACCTGATCGCTTCTATGTCCACTCGGTAAAAAAACAAATAATTGACTGGGCGGCCCAGAGGTGAGAGAGCAATGAGCTGGACTGTACAACAAAATGACCACCATCGTACATGTGGGTTTTTTCACTTAATATGGCAAAGTCCATCTCTGAGAGTTAAGCATTTCAATTTGACTGCAAACACGACGAACATCGATGGCGGGCCACTTGACAGAGCGCAAGCATACGCAGTGTGGCTAAGTGGTCCCTTAATAAGGGTCTCGGAAGTAGCCCAATGATGTCACCTTCCAGAGTCGATTTCCCGACATGGCGTGGTGCACTGCTGCCTGTGAGAGTTCCAAATGGACATGGTTTATCTCGCTGGTGAACATACTTCACCGCGATCTACGACGCATTGCCGTGGAGGTGATGGTGACTGGGCCGGCATGCTTGTGACTCCACCTTCACCTTGTTGCTTGTCAATATTACTATGCATTCTTCAGCAACAGCACAGAGGGCGCCACAGTGTGCAAGATGTTAACTACCTCGCCTGGTATGCAGGAGGTCGTGGGTTCGATTCCGATCTCGACCCCGACGCCTGCATATTTGGAGTTTGCGTGTTCTCCCCGTGGTCGTGTGGATTTTTCTCCGGGTCCTTCGGTTTGTCCCTCCAGATTTCTAAATGTGCGAGTATTTGGCTGCTATAAATTTCCTCGTGATAAGCCACTTCGTTGAGCTATCATTCGTGGCCAGATCGCTTCTGAAAAAGATCTGCACTGTGGGCCTTACCTGGTAAAATAAGAAATAGTTATAGTTTAGTTTGTATGCACAGTATGTCATTCTATGCTAGGGACAATCTACTGAGGTGGCGATGTTTGTTGACGTTTTGTTCGTGCCAATCCAGGTGCTGCCCCCATTGAAGGATGTCACAAATCGGCCGGAGGTGGGCAACACGCTGAGGAACAAGCTGGTGCGTCTCATGACTCACATCGACACCGACGTCAAGCACTGTGCTGCAGAGTTCCTCTTCGTGCTGTGCAAAGAGAGTGGTAGGATGCTTGCACCCTGCAAGGAGCACCACGCCACACCTCCCACTCCGCGTCGCGGCAACACGAAGTGAGCCTGCGCCTGGCAGGGCGATTGTGACGAATGTGGGAATTAATCATGCCTGTTGCTTATAATTCACAATTGATTTTTTTTTTGGGTTGGGCCACACCGTGGTCCGAGGCAGTTTGTGCCGTTGAGAACCTTCCACCACCTGACACAGGCGAACAAATTCACTTGTCAGGTGCACAAGCGTATAACGCGGGCGCGATGATTGTTGTTTCGGCTCACCGGTGGGTTGAAGAACAATCGTCAGCAGCCAAATTTAGCAACTGGATGCGATGCTTTGTTTGAGACCACGTCAAACACCAAAATCCGAGAATTACATTAGCTCGAGGGAGAGACGGCTGTCGCATTGAGGACACGTCGCCCCGTCTTATGACGCGCAAACCCCTGCAGCAAGTTGCGCACTTCGTTTGGCGGTCGACGTTCGAAGCGAAGCGGACCGTGACCCTCAAAGAAATGGCGCCGCCCTCTTAGTCGCCCCCCCCCCCCCCCCATGATCCGTGGATCAAACAAATAACTCGACACCGGTGTAAGATAGCAAGGGCACTTTTTTGCGATTGCTGTCGCGAGTGGTCACCCGTTTTGACGCAAACGGGTCCCTTGCTGACGACGCGCCATAGTCGATCGATCGAAGTGGGCCGTTTTTGGAACGCGATGCGATGTTAGATCATTGCGTGACCTAGCTCACGAGCCAAGTGCGAAATGTTGGCTGTGAAAACCTTCGCGCGTGTTAAGTTTGGTGTTCACGTTGAGGCCGTGCAACGTTTGCCGGGTTGCCCAAGTTGTTGCTGTATGTGTGACGCAGCAGCACAGAGACACCTGGGGAGTTAAGTGGTTTCGAATTATTATTTCAGCAGACGATGCGCGGGGGAAACTCCTCTTAGCTACGAAATTTTTTTTATCCACGTAAACCCCGTTTGCAAACACTGTCACGGATAACAGGATTGAGCATTTATCGGTGATGTTGAAAAGATTGCTGGAGGTAATGTTCTTTGATGCGTCTGTTGACGGTCATGGTGATGTTGATAATGCTTCTCTTGAATGTATCGCCGCAGTTTAATGTCACTTTATGCATACAGTGTGAATTAATTTCGCATGTAAATGTAGCTTTGTATCAAGACAACTTATGATGTTACTGCTGTTGCTAGGTTTGATGGTGCCGTTGGTGATGAAGGCAAATGCTTCTGTTAGAATCATGGGTTCAGTTGACATTTTTAACGTGTTAATGATAAGTATGCTTTTGATTTTTTTTTATATATATAATGTTGGTATTGTTTTGATAGCGAGGTTGGTGTTGATGTTGTTATCTGCCCTGTTGTTGATGGATACAGTGGCTACTTATGTTCATGTTGGCGTTGTTTCTGGCACTTCTCTTGTTGGTATTGGCTGTCGACGACAATGCCAACCGAAATATGAAACGTGACATGATACAGTTCGGACTGGAGGCCACCCCTGAAATAATCTGCTTCTTTTAAAAATTACATACCATTTTATTTACATTTCCCAACTACAATACACGTTTAATGTTGCTGTCTTTGCTGCTGCTGTTGAAGATGCTGTTAATATTCTTGCTGCTGCTGCTGTGGAGTGGCGAGATGTTAATCACCTCGCCTTGTATACAGGAGGGGCATGGGTTTGATCCCGACCCTGACGCCTGTATATTTGGAGTTTGCATGATCTCCCCGTGGTCGTGTGGATTTTTCTCCGGTCCTCCGGTTTTTCCTTCTACATGTAAAATCGACGTACGTTTAGAGTACTTGTATGCTATAAATTTCCACATAAGCTGCTTAGTTGAGTTATCGTTTGTGGCCAGGTCGCTTCTGAAAAGAGCTATACAGCTCAAGTGGGTCTTACCTGCTAAAATAAAAAAAGTTTAGTTTAGTTTTGGTTTTGATACCTGTGCTGTGAAGGTAAAAGCGGTGGTGGCGGTGGTGTTGTTGTTCCTCTGCAGTGGCACGCTTTGTCAAGTACACTGGCTATGGGAATGCAGCGGGCCTGCTGGCGGCGCGGGGGCTCATGGCCGGCGGACGGGGCGAGGGCCACTACTCGGACGACTCCGATTCAGACACAGAGGAGTACCGGCAAGCGAAGCCCAAGTACAGCAGCGCATGAAACACAGAGACAAATATCTCCCTCCCACATTCCCCTCCAGTCGATTGCTGTTAGCGAGCACATCTATGGAGGCTGGCACACCACACCAGGGTGGGGTGGTGGCCAGGATCATTTCCATGCCCCCCCCCCCCTCATTACCTTTGCCCTCCCCATTGCTGATGTTTATACATGGCACCAGGTACTCATTGAAGGTTGAGTCAACCGAGGTGAGGCCCAGGACTGGCTCAGATATTCGCCACTGACGTTCGCCATGGTCGGGGGAGCCTTAACCCGTTGTTGTTCGTAGCACATTGCGCTAACCCCCTACGTTGGTGCTACGATAGTGTGGTTCTGGCCACTCCACTCTCTTGTGTGCCATACTGGCCTTCATAGGTGCTCACTAACAGCCTGAAAAGGCTAAATGGGGGGAGGTGGGAGGGGGGATCTTTGTCTTTGCACTCATTCAACTTTGCACACACATACCCAGAGTGATTGTATTTTAAAAGTGGTAATTGTACATAATTCCGGCAGAAAATGCATTGATATTCCATACTTGTGCGTGTTGCGAGCGGAAGGGCGGGGAGCGGGAATGCAATTGTTAGTACGCTGCGCTACGAACCCCCGGCGATTCGAATTCGATTGCCACTCGTAGCCAACACCAACACCGGTAATGGTTTTCTGAACCGGTCCTTGGCCTCCCCTAGGTCGACTTAGCCTTAAAAATGAGTACCTGGTCCGGTGTGTAAACATTACCACCCGGGGAGACAAAGGCATGGTGCTGACCACACCGTATGTTTGTGCGTCGCGGCAGTCTCGATAGGTGCTCACACAGCGCTTGTCCCCAGCAGTCTGTAAAAAGCTACGTGGCGGTTCTTTCTGATTTCTCTGCGACACGTGTGGCAGCATCAACCCCATAACGGGACGTGTGGAAGAAAAACTCCCCAACCCCATGGAGGGGATGACTGATGAGCAGAAGGAACATGAAGCTATGAAACTCGTCAGCATGTTTGACAAACTCTCACGGTAAGGGCTTTCTTGTGCACACAAGGCTTTACAACGGCACGCACCAGGCCATGTAACTGCACGCATTTCCTGCCACCAGCCCCCATGCTACAAACAATGGTCATGATTTGGTCCGTCTTGACTGAGTTATCTTTTATGGCCAGCATAGCATGGTTTGGTTCTGGCTTTTGCATGGCAAATAGCCAGTGGAAAACCGCTTGTGCCATGAGGGCCCCACGTTGGCATGGCTCGGATATCTCAGTGGAAAAAGGGTACACGGAGCAGTGTTTGGTGTTGTAGTGGTAATGTCGGTGTGGTGTTGATGTGATGATGTACATCTTTGTGTGGCCTTGCAGGGAGCAGATCATCCAGCCCATGGGTGTGGGTGTGGATGGGAAGTTGGCACCCCTGGAGGAAACCATGCAAAACTCAAGTCCTCCACATTCCAACAATTCAGACTCAGACTCGGACTGATCACGTCACATGCGAACGTTCCATTACCCGAAACTTAAACCAAATCTGACTCCTTTAGGGCACAACGCATTACTCGGCTTTCTTGCACTGTTGATCACTACCACTGAAACTAAATATATCCATGCCACTCCACCGCGCAGCCCCTCGCACTGACTTCTGTCTGAAGCGTTCGGTGAAATATGGGCCCAGCCATGAAAAATCTCCTACTTCCTGATCGTGAACAATGGCTATCGCTAACTTTAACATCAGCCCAAAAAACACAGATGTGCATCTTAAATGGCAGTGAAGACTGTCTATACATAATGCTCACCCTATTTTGCCAACCTTCACCCCCAAATTGCTTCATTCTTAACCCTGGCCATTAACATGATATATTTATTTAACCATAACTCTGACCATATGCTCTAGTTTTGACTTAACAGTAGCTTTAGCTCCAGCACAACCCATGACTCCTCGTGCTGTCTCTTATCCATTACGTAGTTCTAACTCGGTTCCAGACTTTGTCCCTAATAAAGGCTAAACACTAGTCTGCACGTAGCTAACTACCCAGCCCAGGTTTCTCAATATCTAGCTAAGATGTAATCAGGAGATGCACATCAACATTAAATTCCAGGCGGTGGTTTCTGTCATGATGTACCCGATGTATGTTGACCCATCCGATTATCCCTCTGGGGTCAATAAATTGGTTACCAATTTGTGGAAAGTCAATAGTAATTGTCCAAAGGATAGACTTGCCCCCACCATAGAACTACGTCTTTTTTTTGTACCACTGGCGTCAGGGTCTGGATCGAACCCAGGCCTGTATACCAGGCGAGGGAGTTAACAGCTCTCCACCATGGCGCACCCATGTTTGTCTCCCGTCTCAATAGTGATCGCTTACAAGAGTGATAATAAGCTCAGTTTGACTAAGCGCTTTTCAAATGAGTACAGTAATCCCTTGCCAACTGCGAATTTACCAACCGCGAGGTTTTTCGAGTATACGCGGATTTACTTCTGGATACCCATCGTTTACCAGCCACGGTCTGGACATTTGAGTATCCACGGGTGATCACGGTGTTGAGGAATTCACGTGACGCGTGTATCTCACTGCATCACAGCCTGACATCGTTATTGCATTACCGATAAAGTTATATTTTTTTCCCCGATTTCTGGAAAGGGTTAAATTTGCTCTTAATCGTGGTGGTGGTGGTGGTGGTGAGAGTGCTGCGTCAGTGGCCCCGAGCAAGAGGGGGAGGGGTGGGCTGAGCCCCCTCCTCCAACCAGCCCCCCCCCATCATCTCATGGTCATCGTCACCATCATCATCGTGAATATTAAAGATCTGTAAACGTGATATTTATTTATGATTTTGTGTAATGTACTGTATTTTATTTGGTGTTTATTGAATTAACAGGCAACGTAGTTAAGCTACGACTAGTCTGACCACAGTAATGGTTTCCTCTAACCCCCTATTACTTCCCATAGGCCCTGTACTTCACCATCAGCGGCATTTACCTACCGCGGAATTTTCCAGGAACCGAACCCCCGCTGTTGTCGAGGGATTGCTATAATCTCAAAAGCGCTGTACGTGGGAGGTAAAAAAGTTGAATGAAAATAATATTAAAATAAAACACTGACCAGTAAAAACCCAATCCGAATACAATAAAACAAAAGATCAAACCAAAATCGGAACTTTGATACCTAATTGGTGGAACCCAGAGAAACGCTAATAAAATCTGGTTGAACGTATAAGTCACAATATCCATGAAATACAATCAACCAGCAAGAAAATCCATCGAATAAAATTTGTTTTTTAGGCTCGATTTAAAAGAACCGACAGTTCCTGATGTGGATAGGAATAATGTTCCACAGACTTGGTGCATCCCCTTGTATGTATGTGGAACTTCTTTCGTGCCGTATGTAGCCGACCGTGCTCATCGGAGGTGCGGGGGAAGGACACCAAACTCGACACACAAAGCAGTTCTAGAGAAAACCTATATTCCCAAGGTCAACAAAGCATGTTCCCAAACAAGGTTTCTGCTTAATACCTGGAAATGGCACGATGTGTGTGGGTTGGCATATTATGCCTCGCCAAATACATTCTGACTGCTGGTGTTTTAACTTTAGAGAAATGCCGCAGTGGGCGAAACGATACCCGTGTCAGCTCCGTTTGTCAAAAAACCTAGTTGGCGGTTGTTGGGAAGATGTCTGTTTTTTGCAAGCGCAAGCCAAACCTTTTGGGGCTCTTAAGGGTGCATTCCTCTTCGACTCTTGATGTGGCTTTACGTAATTGTAGACACCCATTTTGTGTAGGGAGGGGGTACAAGTGTGGCTTTCTTGTTTTGTGTCTTCCCGCACCTCCGATTGGCATGGCTGGCTGCGTGCGATGCGAAAGAAGTTCTACAGAAATACATGCAAACGAGACAACGTTTGCACGAAGTGCATGGATTTTCTTAATGATCTCGACGCTTTTGTTATTGCCGTACATTTGCTAATTAGCGATGGCAAAAAAATCCACCCTACATGAAACGCAAAGCTTGTGGATATATAATGTTTTATCCATTCCAGCTCTGTTCAGAGATCTAAAGCGAGTCTACTCAAAACAGTTCAATATAACAGCTCCAAAACTCGTGACTGTGCAGTCCAGTTACCTAGATCACTCGACTGGTCTGCAGTAAACACACATGACCTCAAAAGTCTTGCCGTTGCAATATCCCAACTATCTGGCTCCAGCCCTTCCCCTTGGGTGGGTGACCAACTCTCTTTAGTGCCAACACTAATGGTTGTTTTGGTAACCTGCCCTTTCCCATCCTCTTCCTGTTTACATCCACATTAACCTCCTCTTCCTGATTACGTTTGTAAGGCGTGTATGCCCCCCCCCCCCCTTTTACTGTCA
Source organism: Petromyzon marinus (assembly GCF_048934315.1). Classification (NCBI taxonomy): domain Eukaryota; kingdom Metazoa; phylum Chordata; class Hyperoartia; order Petromyzontiformes; family Petromyzontidae; genus Petromyzon; species Petromyzon marinus. Next base: position 7,798,133 of record NC_133687.1, read on the forward strand.
TACAAATTTGCAGCGACCTTGAGCGTGCACGTCACATTCGTCGGTACCAGAAGCTGCTTTTTCTCATGGACCCGTAAATTCACAGTCATTGCTGCCGTCTCAAAACACCTGTCTGATAACCGTACAGTTCCCCCCCCCCGAGTACACGTTCCTTGGATTATGGAGTTCATAACAAACTCTCCACGTGATTTTCCTTGGCCACCTGCATTTTCAATTTTTTTTAGAATGCGATAAAGGTGCTCGAACCCAACCCTCGCCACTGGCAACAACTTGTTTTTTTTTTTTGCAAAATAGATAAGCGGACAATGACTCCTTCATATATATGTCTCGAAACCAAAGGAGACATTGCTCCTGTATTTTGTTGCGTATAGTGCACAACAATGATGCTCATTATTTTGTGTTTTTGTTGTTGTTGCAAAGCTGAGCCTAAGGTCCCAGTACTTAAAAAGGCCAATAACGTTCAATGTTCCAGCCAAAAGCCGTAGCTAAGGAACCTGCATCATACACAAACCTCCAGGCTCAGGTGTAGGAGATTCATACTCTTTGGTTCTATTGGGTAAAGTCACGTAGGTGAAAAAAAACATTTTAACAAAAAATCACGACGTTTCGGCCACAACACAAGCGGCCTTCATCAGCTGAAGGGACGAGACAGTCTGTCCTCCAGACTGTCCTCCAGACAGTCTCGTCCCTTCACCTGATGAAGGCCGCTTGTGTTGTGGCCGAAACGTCGTGATTTTTTGTTAATTTTTTTGTTATTTTATTTTCACCTACGTGACTTTACCCAATAGAACCAAAGAGTATGGATCCTAGCAGTCACGAAAGCTTTAAATCTAGAATTGTAGGAGATTCATTGTGATTCCTGGATATTCTGCTGCCGATCCATTGGCCAATGAGCACATGGTTGAGCACAACAGTGAACACTGTAACAACATTTGCCCCTTCTCCCCCCCCGTCGAACATATAATCAGCCCTTTCGCTCAAACCATTCAGATCTGTCATGATACAATACGAGCTTGTTGCTATTGTGAAAGTAAATAAGTCGTCATTTCTATACTCTTTGGTTCTTTCGGTAAAGTCACGTAGGTAGAAAATAAAATAAATCACGACGTTTCGGGGGCGCAACACAAGCGTCCGTGATGACGTCAACACAAGCGTCCGTGATGACGTCATCACGGACGCTTGTGTTGCGCCCCCGAAACGTCGTGATTTCTTTTATTTTCTACCTACGTGACTTTAACGAAAGAACCAGAGTAAGGATTCCTGCAGTCACGAAAGCTTCAAATCAAGATCGTCATTTCTAGTTTACGGTTCATAAAGCGTTAACGATAACCGCACAGTTATCTCTAAACGTAAAATAAAAAAAGAAATTGGTGATATGCTTGAATAATAAAATGAGGCAATTCGGGCAAGTAATATGAATGTTCACAGCACAAAGGTCGTGTGACAATCCAGAACATGGCAGTGTTGACAGCTGATACAAAGGAAGATGTAACAAAATACAATAAAGGGTAACAACTTTAATCTAGGATTGAAGCTTTCGTGACTGCTGGAATTACAATACTCATTGGTTATTTCGGTAAAGTCACGTATGTAGAAATAAAATTAAATTTTTAAAAATTGTATTTCTACATACGTAACTTTACCGAAAGAATCAATGAGTATGGTAACAACTTTGTCAACATTCAAGCTCATTGTGCTAAGGCAATGTTCTTCACTCATTTTCAGAGAGTGGTGGGGGGGGGACACGTTCGCCCATAAGACATCATCAGTTGTGTGAGTGCCGTCACATTTAAACCATTGGGGTTTTGACAGCAGCACGATGATGATGGGGGGGGGGTGTTGTCACGTGTTGTGTATTGTCAGGAGCTGCACTAAGGGACAATCCATTTAGTAGGTACGCAAAAATCTGTCAAAACTTGATCCCTCCCCCCCGCCCTGTACGCACGCGGACTTTTTACACCCCTCCCCACACCTGCGTATGTACGCCTGACGCACCACCCCCCCCCCCCCCCCCCCCCCAGAATCCTATAGAACGGCCGATATTTAATCCACACAGAAACGATCAAGGATTCATAATATTAACGTGTTTAAGCAAACAGTCCACCGCCGGACTATCTAACTCATTTGAAGGCCAATGTAGACAAATTATACTGGTAGGAACGAAGTTGTAAACTGAGTGTACCAGCCTGCAATAGATTAATGTGTCCGTCCGTCCGTCCCCTTTCAATACTTTAACGAAGTGAAATCTCGTGCTGTTGGGTGTAAAAAAAATTCCAATGTTCCTACCAGCCCACCCTGCAGGGACCTGTTTATCGAGGTTTTACCCCCCCCCCCCCCATTTCTCATGCGCACGTACATTGTCAGTAGACCCCCCATACGCAAGCGTACGCATTTAGGTTAACCCCCCCCTCTCCCCTCCATGCGTGCGTACGTGCTAAATGGATGGCCCCTAAAGTCCACCAGGGGCCACCAGTGTCCCGCGGGGCCTTGCAGTGAAGAATACTGGGGCTAAGGGCATCGCTTGTGAAGTGCGTACGTTTAACTTCTTTCGCACCGTACGTAGAATACCGTGCTAACCGGAGGTGCGCTCTTTTCAAGCGCAGCCGAGAAAAGAAAGAAAAAAAAACTTCGTTTGCTTTTTAAAAGTTGCGGCAAATATTGTAGTGAGACTCGCGGTACATTTTGTTTCTCGATTTAAAAGATCGATGTCAACGTTTGCAGCCGCAATGGAAAAGGGTCGTTTTGGAGCTTGCTATTATTCGCGGAAACTTCCCGACGAGAACACGTGTGCACGGAGAGTTGCAGGGGTCCTCACCTCCCAACGTTGCCCGATAAACTCGCTGCAACTCCTCCGGGCTCCAAACCCATCGAACCCCCAAACGCGCCGCTTTTGACGTAGTCACATTTCCGCCCGCCTGTTTGTTCAATCGAGTAAAGTTGTGGTGATAACGCTTGCCTGCGACAACCGCTCCGCCCGTCCACAGCTACCGCAAACATTATCCTTCATGTAGTGGTATAAAAAAATATATATCCGATTTCCAGTCACGTAGCAAATGTTGTCTTCTCCACCCAGATTTGGTTCCTATTCATTTCCTTTAAGTATCGGTAAACTCTCTGTCTCAGCATCGATGCTGCACTCCTCCTGCTTTCTTGGAAGGATGCAGTTGTTTCTTTTATTTCAACCTCTTCTAGACTTATCCTACTGTTCAGCATGATCCACCTTTTGCAAGTTACCCCCCCCCCCCCTCCTGCTACCTGATGTTTATCAACGATTCTGCCGAGTTACCGTTTTGTGATTTCCCCCTGTTGAAAAGTGGCTTCACCAACTCGGCTAAAACGTTGTGTCGCTGCGATCCTTCGATTCGGCCACGTTCCAGCTCTTAAGCATTCTTAAGCGGTATATCGGTTCAACAGTCGCGTGTTAATCCCATAGCGGGGCTTTCTGTGCTATGGACGGAAAAGGCTACTCGAAGGATCGTCCGGATGTCCTGGGAAAAAGAAAATTCACTTCCGCGAGCTGTTGGCCGCCAATCAGGTTGGCGGACTGAAAGATTTCCCGAATGGATTTCATCTCGTGATATGCCCTTTGGCACAAATGGAATACATTTATAAATGTGTCGTTAAACCCGCCACCATCCGAGAGCCAATTTAGGAAGGTTTGTCACGTAAACAGAACGTGCCAATTCGTTACTAGTACAGCACACCGGTGTGTTGGAGAGCAAAGCGATCTAACCCCCCAAAAAAAAACTTGCATTATGGATGATATTGGTCGCGAAAGCCTACGTGTTAAACTGGAATAAATTTGTATGGAGAAAAAAATCTATTAACTTGACACTTGGGAATGCGTTAGCAGCAATGGATGAAAACATTGCTGCAATCTGGACGTCCGTACTCAATTTAAAAACAATAATTAAAAGTCTAGCTTTATTTTTCACATTGATTTTTTTTTATATTGGGGGAATTGTCTATCTCTATTAACATAAATTATTCGGCTGTCAGAAGTGGTGCAGGATGGTGGTGCACAACAGACATGGCATGGAAGAACACCACATCCAAGTCTCTCATCATTCTGCATCGCCCGGTAAATCCAAAGAGCATTTCGTTTTAGAACTGGAATTTTCCAAGCATCTGGTGGCATAAAGCAATTAGTAGAACACGGCATGGAAGCACAGCACAGGCCACATTTTATTTGTGGTGAGTGTAAGCCACTGGAGATGATAAAAGCGTGCATATGAGTCTTGTTTTGCTTTTGCAGAATCGATAACCGCTTATCTATACAAGCTCCAGTCCGCTTAATTGTGGATAATCCCGTGGCATGTGACTTGTGCGTTACATACGACTTCCATTATCATACACAATGCTGCAATGGAATACAACTACTCGAAGGTTTTGATGTCGTTTTACCTGTTATATAGTCGTGTAATTCAAATGTATTTGAGTATTTGCATTAATTTATACCTGTTTTCAGTACGACGAACCCTATTCGTACATTGTTTAGTGCTATTAACGGGTAAAAATATATATATACAGCCTCGGAATGATTTAGTGCACAGTTATAGTAGCGTCATAACTTTTTGACTGCTCCCGAATTGCAGTTGGACTATTAAAGGTTTATATCTTTCCCCTTTTCAGTGAACAATGTGTCGTGTATGCTTTTTACTTTCCTGCTTGCTTCATTTCGTGAAACAGCGCAATCGACATGCACGGTTATGTTGAGAAATTAAAAAATGCGCCCGTGTTCCTAAAAACAAATCTTAAGACATCCAGTCAAAACTGACACTCGTGTCCAGGTGGGGCTTCCTAATTAATACCTAAAAGCGTTGGAATTATCTTGTATTGCGCCTTTACCAATCACCTGCAATAGGTGGTTTATTCTCTACGACCGCATTTAATGCAGTTTCATAATTCATCGTTGCATCTAGGTTGCTAATTTGGGCGGATTGAATAAGCAAGGATTACAGTTCGAATTTTTTCATGCGATGGGTACGTTTTCTTGGTTCTTTCGGTAAAGTCACGTAGAAGGGAAACAATAAAATAATAAAAATATAAAACAAAATTATCACGACGTTTCGACTGCAACACAAGCAATCATCAGGTGTGAAAACCACAACTCCTGATGATGATTGCTGGTCTTGCAGTCGAAACGTGAAATTTTTATTGTTTTATTATTTCATTTTTCCCTTCTACGTGACTTTACCGAAAGAACCAAGAATATGAATCCCTGCAGTCACGAAAGCTTTAAATCAAGAGATGGGTACGGTTATGTATGCTTGATTCTAACTGTGCGAACCTTTGGCCGCATCACCCCATGTTCTGTATATGTGGCTTTTCACCAGGCCACTCCAGTTTCCCAATGCGGGACCCTCCTGACAAAGGAACTCTGCACCAAGCGCTCACTCTCTCTGACTTAATTTTCCTCCTCCACTTCATTGCACGGCCTTGCCGTGTAAGCTTCACTCGCCTTGAGCATTTTCAAGTGTCGTGCGCTCTGCTGAGACGACATCTGTTCAACTTTTGCACAAATACATTTCCATTCTGGACCTGTCCTCTATCTTCCTCTCGACGCAATCCCTTCGACTTATCCACCTCCATTCGCTCAAAGGCGTTATTGTTGTTGGCTGTGGGCCCTCTTCCCTCCAGGATATATGCAGGGTGCTGCAAAAAAATGTTGACAGTTTTTATAGGACTATCGTTTTTAATGGAGAAAGAACGGATAATAATACATTAACATGATAACAAATGTAATGTTAATAGCTTCAAACAGTCAAAGGGTCCCCCCCCCCTTGTTCACCATCATCGTCAACGCGTGGCCTGGAATCTTCTCCAGGTGGTCTCCAGAGCCCGGAGGGCGCATTACTCGCGGCGCTGTTGCCGATTCTCTGAAATGTTCACATTGTTTTGAAGCAACCTTGTGTATTGTGCCGCTTTTGCTAATTCCCCTGCAACATCGCGAGGCCTCTCGTCTCGACGAGAAACAATGCGAGGTACCTGGATCGATGCCTGTAAAGGAGGGGGGGGGGGGGGTTAGCTTCCGAAGCAGAAAGCTAAAAACAATCTCTCGGGATTCCATTCCACTTCGCCAAACTGTGCGGACAGAGAGTCGCGTCGTTTGCGCTATCCTACGGGCAGAGTATTGACAATCGTCCTTCCTCTACCTTTGCTTTATGAGCACCACAGTGTGTGTGTGTGTTTGCCGGGGAGGAGGCTTTGTTGTTGTTTGTAAACCCCCGGCATTCGGCTGAAAGCGCTTCACTGGCGCGACTCTTTACCTGTTGATGATCGCCAACCTCCTCCCCACTGAGCCTGTACGCGCAACAACAACAACGACAACAACGACGTGTCCCCTGCAATAAAAGCTCCCGGTGTTTTGACTTTGCCCTCGGCGTTTCTCATTGGCCAGCCAGCGTGATGGCGAGTGTGCGCATTCTTCAAAAATACAAAGAAAATATTCGAGGAATGAAGTCGGGGCTCTCTTTGACCTCGTCGGGTGACGGAAGCTTTGGCGAACTCGCTTTTTAATAATGTCCAGTCTGCTTGCTCGTCGGGATTGGACAACACGCCAATTGCAGCCTCTTTAGAGGCTTCTCGCATTCAATTTATTTTCAACGTCAACGAGCCTTTTGCCCCGTCCAATGACGGGTGCATTGCAGTAAATCTGAAACTTGCGAGCGAAAAGCACAGAGCGCGACGTTATGTATTCATTGCATCAATTCGTTGTGCAATTTGTAACGGCGCGGTGACACAGACTTATTTAATTTTAAGGTTATAATCCCTTGTTCATCGTGACGTCCTTTTTACTTTGATGTCTCAGCAACAGCGTCACGGAGATCACGTGACGTGAGGGTTCTGCCTTTGTAGTGAGGGTTGTCAGTTGACGCCGACGAGGGGGGAGGAGGCGCCTCACCCCCCCCCCCCCCATGTGGAGTGACGTCAGCCGCTAATTATTATGAATGGAGGGGGGGGGGTGTCCATTTGGAGGACGTCACCTGTTCATGATTATTAATGAGGGGGCCTGTTCTATGTGGAGTGACGTCACCCGCTTATGATTATTAATGAGGGGCGGGTCCATGTGGAGGACGTCACCTGTTCATGATTATTAATGAGGGGGCCTGTTCTATGTGGAGTGATGTCACCCGCTTATGATTATTAATGAAGGGCGGGTCCATGTGGAGGACGTCACCTGTTCATGATTATTAATGAGGGGGCCTGTTCGCTGTGGAGTGACGTCACCCGCTTATGATTATTAATGAGGGGCGGGTCCATGTGGAGGACGTCACCTGTTCATGATGATTAATGAGGGGGGACTGGTCGACGTTGAGTGACGTCACGAGCGTTAAGGACATTCCTGGGTGAATATCGTGAGTATTTAGTTCTTCTTCTTCCCCTTCTCGCTCTTCTTGATCTTTTTTTTTGGCAAGCTACCACGAATCTCAGTGGCTTGCCGGGCTCGCGTTACCTCCTGTGTGTTAATGTTGGTGCAAACCACAACACCCCGCCGCTGATCCCGTCAAGAAGCATAAAACCATCATCGCGCAAAAATTCCGGTCGTCCGCACAGCAACGGCGTTTGGCTGCCAAGCCACCGCACAAAAAGACGGTGTTTCACCGCGTCGCGCGCTTTCAGATGCGCTTCTGCGGCCGTCTGGAACGCTCTTCCCTTCCGATATTAGCAAGCCACTTGGAGAGAAGTACAACTTTTAAATCGTCTTAAGTTGAACACGAATTTCTTCAGAGCTGCTTTTTGTGTCTTCTTTGGTTCTTTCGGTAAAGTCACGTAGAATGAGAATAAAATAATAAATTGATAAAATAAAATAACACAATAATATTCTCACGACGTTTCGGCCACAACACAAGCGGCCTTCATCAGGTGAAGGGAACGAGACTGTCTGGAGGACAGCGCTGTGTGTGTGTTTTTTTTTGTGTTTGTTGTTCTTCCGCCGCGCCTAACGATTGGCACGGTTGGCTACGTACGGTGCGAAAGAAGTTGGACGTACACACGTGCTCTTTCCACCCCGAGCAATGCCGTTATCCATGCACTCCCAGGCGTTCAGGGCAATGCGAAATGCTTGCGATGTTGAGCGCGTGCACGCGAGCGAGCGAGCGAGCGAAGTCGTCAACTGGTTTGACACGAGTGGGAAGGGAATCGTCGTTTTCGTTATTTGTGACAGAGAGCGAGAGAGAGGAAAAAAAATGCTAATAATTGGCAACAGCTTGTGTTTTCGCACGGCTCCATTTAATGAGTGACAATTGAAAGGGAAGAGAAAACCTCATCCTCCCGATGGCTCAATGAATATCGTGTGTGTGTGTGGTGGGAGGGGGGGGGGTTATGGGGATACAACAACGAGCGGAGCGCAGGGCGGATAAAACGCAGCAAGTTGACACAGCAGGGGGTACGGCTGGTGGTGCATCCAACAGAGTCCATCTCAGTCAACCAACCCATGGCACCTTCAGGGTCTGTCCCGAGACATGTCAGCGAGCGATCGACACTTCACGTGGCCTCAAAGTGCACCTGGCCTGGCACGGGCGCCGTGGTGACGTCACCGTCACTTAGTGGCCAATGGGGGGAGCGGTGGTGTAGCGGTTAGCGCGCTGCGGTCCGAACCCGGCCCCCCGAGTTCGATTCCCGCTCACGGCCAACACCGATAACGATGATATTATCTGAACCGGTCGTGGGCCTCCCCTAGGTCGACTCGGCCTCAAATTAGTACCTGAGTGCGGTGTGTAAACATCGCCACTGGGGGAGATAAAAGCGGCCGGGCGTGGTGCTGACCACCCACCCCCTCGTGTGCTTTGCCGGCCTTCATAGGTGCTCGCTAACAGCATTTGCCCCAACAGTCTGTTTCAGGCTATACGGGGGATCTTTGTCTTTGGGTGTTTATGTGGTTGTTTGTGGTGAAGCTGTCCTGTTTGGTGTGAACGCCGAGGCCGAGGGTGCTGGCGGGCAGGGGGTCAGCTAGGATTGCCACATTCGGGGGGGGGGGGGGTAGTGGTCAGTGGATGTTCGTTACTGTTCCACTCTGGTTTGGTGATGTTTTGCCCAGCGCGCCGCGTTCCCTGGTTCGATTTTGCAGTGGGCCGCCCTGCCACTAATGCCGATTGGTGCGTCAATTTGGAAGAGGGAGAGAGCGAGCAGAGAGGGCACGTGGCACGTGTGACGCAGAGATTTCGCGACGTCACTCGTAGGGAGTGGGCCATTGTGTGCCGGACGTCAAATTGACCCACAGTTTGGAGAGAGAGTGGAAGACGAAGAAGAAGAATACAACATTTTAAGCTGCAAATCGTTCAATTGAAATGAAACGGCAAATGGTTGCGGACAACTTTTGGCGGTGGACCCCTCCTGGGAAACAAAAAAAAACCCGTGAGATTCGATTATTCTTACCCGGGCTAAAAAAAGAGATATATATATACATAATAAAACAAGCATAATTCAGTCTGTGATCCTCTACCAGCCCTGCAGAGTGTCGGGATCGCTGGGCCTTTTTATACGCAGCAGAGCGGCGGAGGAGTTTGTGGATGGGTGAGCGTGCTCTGGAACATTACTCACCACATGCTACTGCCGGCCTGCACCACTCGTCCGCGCCCTAGTCAGGGGCGGAGCCAGGGGGGTGACAGGGTAGACAATTGTCACCCCCGAAAAAAAATTAAAAATCGAAAATCTGAAACATTCTGCGTATAAGTGTACGACAGTCGGTCTGGCGGACTTCGTGCAACTGCATTGCCAGAGTGTGTCGCCAACCGATGGCGTGGGGTATAGCCGATTTCTCATTCAATCATTCTTGAAATTAACATTTGTTGAATGTCACCCCGGGCTGAAAATCCTGGCTCCGCCCCTGGCCCTAGTGAAATATAATCCCTTTTTTCCGATTGTCGAAGAGCCCCCATGTTAATTGTAACAGTTAACTGGTGGTATATATTTATTGCGGATATCTACAGTAGTCACGATTGGAATTACACTTCAGAACTCTTAAACCGTCTATCGTATGGCGACGTTATCCGCCGCGATGGCGAGATGTTCACTACCTCGCCTGGTACAGAGGAGGTCGTGAGTTCAATCCTGACCCTTACGCCTGCTGCTGTATATGTGGAGTTTGCACGTCTCTCTCTCTCTTTCTCTCCCCTTGGTCACGGGGTTTTTTCGCCGGATCCTCCGGTTTTTCCCTCCACATTTAGAATCGGAATCATGCATTTTAGAAGTATTTGGCTTAGAGGCCGACCGAAACTGAATTTCTGATTTCGGCAGAAACCGAAACTAGACCGAAAGTTAAAAATTTACTTTCGGCCGAAACCAAAAGTATGCCGAAAGTGGCCATTTGCCAACTTTCGGCGCCGAAACCGAAACCCAATTTCGTTCGGCCTCTAATTTGGCTACTCTCCATTTCCACGTGGTGATGATGATAATGATGCGGCCACTTCGTTGAGCTATCATTTGTGATGACCACGTCGCTTCTGAAAAGAAAGAGCTCTGGACAGAGCTCAGTGGGTGGACCTTACCTGATGCAATTAAACAAAGTTTAGAGCGAGCTGCGTTTCTATGATGCGATGGCAGTTCTGCCTTGAACTCTTCCGTAGATTGCACTGGCAATCAGAGATATTGCTGTAACACCATTTTTCAATGTTTTATTTACTGCTTCTTGTCATTCTATCGTTTTCTTCTGTCTCCCCCCCACCACCCATCCCCACCAACGCAGAGGGCCGAACTATTCACAGATGGGCTTTCGGTATTTGTGCCAATCAACCCGAAGTCAATTTTACTTGTATAGCAAAATTCCTGCATAAAATGCAACACAAAGTGCTTTCTTTACAAGACAAATTTCAAAGCGACTGACGCAATTTAAATAACAATAAGATGAATACATAAAAAAGACGTAACACTATAATGAACTAAAAGTTTAATAAAAAAAGCCATAATACGCACAGAATCAGGCCATCCTAATTAAAAGCCAATATAAAAATGTTTGTTTTAAGATGTCGTTTAAAAACATTTACTGATTTCAATGCCCTCAGATGGATAAAGCTTGCATGTAATGAGGTGAAGTGGACATTTAGTGTGAATTAAAGGCCGCCCGATGCCTGATTAAGTTATTAAGCCAAATCAATCGTCTCTTTTAGAGGCTCGGCGGATGTGTGAGATGATTTGCCCGTGAATCCGCGATGCAGCGGGGCAGTGCCGGATCTAATCACGGGGGGTCCATAGTCTGGCTCTGGTGACGCAGCCAATCACGGTGCAGACTGAAATCCATTTGCCGTTGATGGAGGCGGTGACTGCACGGACACACGAAGTGTGTGGCTTTTATGCCCTTTCTGGCAATCATAGAGCAGGTGTTAAGATGTTCGGGCACCAAACAGATACCTTTCGCAAGGCATTTACATCATGAGGCCTCCTTTGCCAGTACCAAAATACAATAGGTTTTTATTTACCCTTTTTTCTGGCAACAAAACTGAAACCTTTTTACAAGGCATCATGTCTACATTAACCATAATACCTGCGGTCAGAATGCAAACAAAAGAACACACTGATAATATATTGGCATTGTCCTTGAAACTGATTGGTCCACACCAGAGACAGCTTTCTTTCGAGCCTAGTTCGACCATCATCATCATCATAGGCCTTTGTGTCTCGAGAGACAATTCTTTTTGCGCCTTACGAGGTCAGCTGTAGGTTTTGCAGCGCCTAGAATTACTTAGTAGGTCAGATGACGCCAAAACGCATCATCTGGTCCAACACCGTATGGGGACTAGGCTAATGTAAACAGGATTCCTTTTAAAAAAAGGTTTCAGTTTTGTTGGCAGAAGAAAGGGCAAAAAAAACCTATTGTTATCTTTCGCAAGGCACCAAGTACTGCATTCACCGCACATTACTCGTGACATTGTCTGTGGAACTGATTGGCCTACACCAGAGACGGCCTTTTTCGTGGCCTCCCCGGCCCCGTCTCTGTCCATCCACCCTTCCAGAAGTCGAGAAACCGGTGGCAACACAGTCGCGCGTGGTGGGGTCAAGTGTGGGTACTCCCACCGCCTCGTCTAAGACTTCTGGGCAGCGTGGAAGAGTAGGCCAAATACCCTCGAGAGCCTCGTGGAGGCCCTTTCCGCCAGCATTGAGGTGAGCGAGCGATGTCACGCGTACCAGCCCCTTTGTTGTAATCCACTGCTGGATGAAGACCCTGATCGCGCCACATCATCTCCCGATTTTCCCGCACGGTTGGATACGTATGGTGCGAAAGAAGTTCAACATACGCATACATCATGGTGTGGCTACACGTGTCCGTGCATCATTGCTCTGATGTCAATCTGCGTGTGTAACGTAGTAAGGTACCCCCCACCCCCCCCCCACCGTGTTTAAATGGACCGCGATGGTCTGCGTGGCGAATTTGTGCCGGGAAAACTCCTGGTGCAAGATTGGTGATGTGAACGAGCGTTGAGTGGACTCGTGCTCGGGCTTGAGTGATCAAGCGACTCAAATGCGGCGACTCACGCGTTCGCATGGATATTTTATTCGGGATGAGTTGTTTGGAATGGGGGGGGGGGGGGGGAAACAGATTTTGGGGGTTTTTAGGCCCAATGTTTTTTTATTTCCCACTTTGGTATCGTCGGATGAAAATGAATTTCGCAATCACCCCCCCCCCCCCACCCTTTCCGACTCTCCCCATTCACGCAATCCTCCAACTCTACTGGGCTGGACAGTAAACTCTTGACTTAAAGCTTTCGTGACTGCAGGAATTCATATTCTTTGGGTCTTTCGGTAAAGTCACGTAGATAGGTTCAAAGAAAATAACAAAACAATTTTTTAAAAACCACGACGTTTCGATCACAACTCAAACGACGCTTCGATCACGACTCAAGCGACTTGTGATCGAAACGTCGTAGTTTTTTCACGCTTTCTTTTAACTCGCTCTGTCTGTTGTTGTCGTTGTATCCTCAAATCTTGTAACTCAATTTAAACCCACTTCCCAATGTGGTATCGACTGCAAACTTGGTATACTTATGTCATACTGATGGCAATACTATATTCTATCATAAAACAATAAAATAATATGTTTAAACATTCATTTTTAAATGTTATGTTTCTGCTTGGGTCTAATTGTCCACGCTCAACTGACGTTGGCTGTAATTGGCCACGGCCCCTTACGTTGTGGCAAGCTTCGGGGCTACTTCCTGGAGTCGTAGAGTTCTTACATTACTAGCACATTTCAATAAAACGTGTTTTTTTTTTTAAGTTTTTTAAAATATTACTTATTTTTTTGTTATTTTCTTTGAACCTTTCTATGTGACCTACTGGACTTTTCAATCCTCCTCTTCCTCTCCGACCGTGACCTGACGTCGCCTTCGCTCGGGGCAAAGTCACCGATTTGTCGTGCACAAAAAAACAAGAAAATGTTCTCACACAACGCTGGCGACTTTGATCTCTCCAGTCGAGGGCGCTCTTAATTTAGGCATCGCCGAGCGCTCGCCACGAACGAAGCTTCGCCTCGCACCACAACGCGTGGCCGATCTCGTCCAGGAAGCAATGAACCATCGCGCGAACCGCGGTCATCATCGCAGCAGTAGCGGCGGCGGCGGCTCGTGGCGAACCGTCGTACAAAGGCGGCGGTCATCGCGTCGCGCGCTTTCAGATGCGCTTCTGCGGCCGTCTGGAACGCTCTTGCTTCCGATATTGTCAAGGAGCGATGCACTCTGAACTCTGAATTGAAAACTCACGCCTTTCGAACTGCTTTTTCTGTTTTAATTTGTTGTCCTTACCCCCCCCCCCCCCGATTAGCGCGGCGGTTGGCTACGTACGGTGCGAAAGAAGTTCAACATCCGTACACACAAAGCAATTGTCCGCACATTCCAGTGCAGGCTCCTCTGCTGCAACACTCAGGGCTCGTATCGGCTTTCCCTTGGCTGGCACAACGTCAATGGGACCCCCCCCCGCCTTGCCCCCCCCTCCCGCCTTGCCCCCCCTTGCCCCCCCTGCCCCCCTGCACCTCCCCGCCCCCCCTACCCCCCCCGCCTTGCCCCCCCCTTGCCCCCCCACCTTGCCCCCCCTGCACCTCCCCGCCCCCCCTACCCCCGCCTTGCCCCCCCCTGCCCCCCTGCACCTCCCCGCCCCCCGTACCCCCCCCCACCTTGCCCCCCCCTTGCTCCCCCCTCCCTCCCCATATTTTTAGTGATACAATCGCCCCCCTCCGCCCCTCGACTCCCCCCGCCCCTCGACTCCCCCCCCCCCGCCCCTCGACTCCCCCCCCCCCCCCCGCCTGTTGATGGCGGGCGGCTTCCTCGAGCGGGCTCCGGCTCCGGCTGGCTCCGCGGGGTTTGATGTCGCGATGCGAGGAGCTGCCTGGTTGGTTCCAGCCGGCCCCACATACCGACTGCACTCGCTCTCTTGTGTGTGTCGGGAAGCGTTTAAAGAGAACCGGATGCGCCTCCAACGCTCCCCTTATCTCTTGGCTGCGAGCTGGCACGCACAGACGAAGACAAAGATAGATCCCTCCCCCCACGACCCCCCTCACCTCCGTATAGCTTCAACAGACTGTTGGGGCAGGTGCTGTTATTAGCGGGCTCCACACAGACAGCAGAAGACAAAAGACAAAGATCCCCCGTATAGCTTCAACAGACTGTTGGGGCAGGTGCTGTTATTAGCGGGCTCCACACAGACAGCAGAAGACAAAAGACAAAGATCCCCCGTATAGCTTCAACAGACTGTTGGGGCAAGTGCTGTTATTAGCGGGCTCCACACAGACAGCAGAAGACAAAAGACAAAGATCCCCCGTATAGCTTCAACAGACTGTTGGGGCAGGTGCTGTTATTAGCGGGCTCCACACAGACAGCAGAAGACAAAAGACAAAGATCCCCCGTATAGCTTCAACAGACTGTTGGGGCAGGTGCTGTTATTAGCGGGCTCCACACAGACAGCAGAAGACAAAAGACAAAGATCCCCCGTATAGCTTCAACAGACTGTTGGGGCAAGTGCTGTTATTAGCGGGCTCCACACAGACAGCAGAAGACAAAAGACAAAGATCCCCCGTATAGCTTCAACATACTGTTGGAGCAAGTGTCGTTAGCGAGCACCTATGAAGGCCGGCACGGCACACGAGGGGGTGGGTGGCCGGCACCACGCACGGCCGCCTTTGTCTCCCTAGTGGCGATGTTTACCACACACCGCACCAGCTACTCATTTGAGGCTGAATAGATCTAGGGGAGGCCCCATGACCGGTTCAGATAATAGTCACTGGTGGTGGCCGTGAGCGGGAATCGAACTCGGGTGGAGCGCGGGTCTTAGCACAGCGAGCTAACTGCTTCACTACCGCTCCCCACGAGACAAAGATCCCCCGTGTAGCCTGTAACACACTGTTGGGGCAAGTGCTGTTAGCGAGTAGCACCTATGAAGGCCAGAACGGAACGTATGGGAGTGGGTGGCCAGCACCACGCTCGACCGCCCACTCGACAAAGACACGCACTCGCACGCGCCTACAGACACGCACGCATAAAGACAAAGATCCCCCGTATAGCTTTAACAGACTGTTGGGGCAAGTGCTGTTGGCGAGCACCTATGAAGGCCCGCACGGCACGCGAGGGGGGTGGGTGGTCAACACCACGCCCGGCCGCCTTTGTCTCCCCAGTGGCGATGATTTTTACACACTGCACCACGTATCCATTTGAGACTGAGTAGACCTAGGGAAGGCACAGGACCGGTTCAGATAATCGTCGCTGGTGGTATTGGCCGTAAGCGGGAATCGAGCTGGGGTCGCCGGGTTCGTAGCGCAGCGTGGCGCTAACCGCTGCACCACCGCTCCCCTCACGCACACACAGGCAACGCTCCACCCAATTCTCGCTCACGGCCAGCATCGGTGACGATTATCTGAACCGATCCAGTGGCCTCCCCCTAAATGAGTACCCGGTGCGATGTTACATTGCATTAATGGCTTTTATTTTGGTCATTTCGAAAACGTTTTTTTGGTTTGGCTATGTTTTTGTTTATTGTAGTACGGAGTTAGACTGATGGCTTAAATCTTAGTTGCCTTGTGGTTGTTGTTGTTGTTATTTTGACTTGCATCCCACTGGGATTTTTGCACACAGCGTTGGTGTACGGTGCAATTTCAGGAATATTTTGATGTTTTTTTCCTGGATTTTCTGTTTACACAGTCACATAGTCACTTTAAGATGTTTTTTTCTTGTTCATGTTTTTTGTTTGTTGCGATTGCACCCGATTGAAGAGCCGAATGGCTCACAGGGCTATACCAAAATAAATGTAACTATGAACTATGAAACTATGTGCGAAACATCGCCACTCGCGGACAAAGGCGGCCGGGCGTGGTGCTGGCCACGTAACTCCCTCGTGTGTCCTGGCGGCCTTCTTGGGTGCTGCTACTCTTCGCTAACAGAACTTGCCCCCAACAGTCTGTTAAAAGGCGACACGGGGGGACCTTCATAGCTGTCAACCCCTTATCAGTGCCCTACCTTATTACAGACAAATTCAGACATAATTGGACAAATAGACAATCGCCACTACTACACTCACCACTAGTACACTCACCACGAGTACACTCACCACTAGACTCACCACTAGTACACCCACTCTTATACTCACCACTAGTATACTCACCACTACACACCTATCGACCCCTTATCAGTGCCCTACATTATTACAGACCAATTCAGACCTCATTGGTCACCCCGTGCCCCTTATAAATCTCAAGTTAATCCTACAAAGTCCCATCATCACAAGGGAGAAACACAAACAAATTAGAGAAAACAACATTTTATTGCCCGTATTGAAACGGCTGTACGCGGCGTGGACCTGAAAACTCAGTTTCCCTGCACAGGAATTACGGAGTTCAACCGTACGGGATGACAGCCGTGGGCCCTTTGTCTTTGAAATTTTCAAAAGGTAATGCCTCGTCGCCACTACACCGGCGTGGCGGTGCCCTTTGACATCGCGGCTCGCCATCACTGAGAGCCTACTCGCGTGCGTGAGCCGATGAGCGTTGCACATTCTCCGAAGAGGATCCCCCAAGCTTCCAACCTTGCGTAGACCAGTGGCGGAACGAGAGTTTGTATCAGTGTGTGTGTGTCAGTGTGTGTGTCAGTGTTTGGGGGGAGCAGGCAGGGGGTGCCTGCCTGCTCCCCCCCCCCCCCAAACACACACACGCACACACACACACTGACACACACACACTGATACATATACAAAACAAAGATAAAGATCCCCCGTATAGCCTTAACAGACTGTAGGGGCAAGTGCTGTTAGCGAGCACCTATGAAGGCCGGAACGGTACACGAGGGGGTGGGGGCCAGCACCACGCCCGACCGCCTTTGTCTCCCTAGTGACAATGTTTACACACCGCACCAGGTACTCATTTGAGGCTGAGTCGACCTAGGGGAGGCCCGGGACCGGTTCAGATAATCGTCACTGGTGTTGGCCGTGAGCGGGAATCGAACCCGGGTCGCCAGGTTCATAGCGCAGCGCGCTAACCGCTACACTATCGCTCCCCACCGACACACACACACGTACACACACACACAGAGACACACACACACGTACACACACACACAGACGCACACACAGACAAACACACACAGACAAACACAGACACACACAGACACAAAGATAAAGATATAGACACACACACAAACACACACAGACACACACACACGGACACACACACTGACAACAACAACAACAACCGCCATTCGCCACTAAGTGGCGGTGACGTCACCACGACGCTTGTGCCAGGCTATGTGCACCGTGAGGCCACGTGAAGTGTCGAACGCCCGCTGGCAGGAGGTCACTGGGCAGACCCAGGTGCCACGGGTCGACTGACTGAGATGACTGGCTGATGCACCACCTGTGCCCCCTACTGTGCCAACCTGCTGTGCTTTAGCCACCCGGCGCTCCGCTCGTTGTTCTGAGTGTCGCTCCTCCGCCCTCCGTTGTTGTTGGAGGGCGACTGCCTCCAATTGCCCAGTAGCGTCCTTCACGAGCCTCCTCCACAGAGGCCGATCTTGACACCGCTGGTACCAGTCATCGGCAAATCCACTCAGCTCCACGTCCTCCTGTACCACATCACTCCATCTCTTCTCTAGCCCGTACCGCGCCCGTTTAGCCCCCTCGATCCGGCCGAACAAAAGCTGTTTCGGCATGCGGTGGCTGGGCATGCGGGCTACATGACCCAGCCAACGCAGCCTTGCCTGCCGGAGGGGCTCACCGATGGGACCTTGCCCAGATCTTTCAAAGATTTGTGAGCTCCTCACACAATCCAGCCTGGTTAAACCCAGGATGGATCGTCGGCAGGCCAGCCTAAATGTTTCTAACCGGCGAAGATGTTCCATTAGGGGGGTCCACGTTTCGCAAGCGTAGAGAAGGGAGGGAATGACCGTGGCCGAGAAGACCTGAAGCTTAGTGCGGAGCGACAGACCAGGTAGCTTCCACACAGCGTTACGCAACCGATGAAAAGATATTGCCGCTCGACTGATTCGGAGTGAGACCTCTGCTGTTAAACTGGAGCCAGTCATAAGCACACTGCCCAGGTATGAGAAACTCTCCACTCTCTCCACAACTGCCCTATCACCGATTGGGAGTTGTGGGGGTGGAGTGTCCGATGGTACAACATACCCTGGCAGGTGCTTAGTTTTGGTGGGGCTGATGGTAAGGCCCCGCCTCTTAGTGGCACGCTCCAGTCTCAGCAGCAGCGTCTCCAACTCCTCCTCTGAATGAGCAGCTATTACCAAATCATCAGCATACATAACGTGGTTGAGCAATAGGGAGCCATCCCTTGACCGCACCCGGGCGTCGATCAGCCTCCCATTATATCTGTACCATATGGAGATTCCCCCGGTACAGCTATTGAAGGCTTCACGAACTACGTGGTCAAAATAGATGCTAAATAATGGTGGAGCCAGAGGACATCCCTGTCGCACCCCAAGGTGTACAGGGAATGGCTCTGACTCCCGGCCACGTAGTTTTACCCGGGCCCGCTCACCATCATGAAGGTCCTGATGGTGAGCGCACACTGACACACACACACGCACACTGACACACACACACTGACACACACACTGACACACACACTGACACACACACACTGACACACACACACACTGACACACACACACACACACACCCTGACACACTGACACACACACACTGACACACACACTGACACACACACACACACTGACACACACACACTGACACACACACTGACACACACACACTGACACACACACACTGACACACACACACACTGACACACACACTGACACACACACACACACACTGACACACACACTGACACACACACTGACACACACACACACACTGACACACACACACACTGACACACACACACACTGACACACACACACACTGACACACACAGAGAGGTGGGGGGGGGGGGAGAGGTCACTGGCGGATTTAGCCACAAGACGTAGGCTGGGCGAGGGGCCCGTGTGCGTGGGCCAGCAGTGAAGTGCCGCGGGTCACCGGGTTCGTGGTGTCACCGCGTGTTCGAGCTGACCTCATGCGGGCGGGCATGCGTGTTCGTGCTGACCGCATGTGCGAGTCATGCACGTACGCGTGTCCGTGCGCATGTTGAACGTCCTACGTAGGCAACCGCGCTCATCGGAGGTGTCGGGGAAGGTCAACAAACGAAACAGCCGAAAAGCAGTTCTCAAGAAATGAGTTTGTCAATCTCAGATTATTTAACAGTGCGAAGTCCCCATTGGCTTCCTAATGTTGGAAGGAAGCGCGTTCCAGACGGCCGCAGAAGCGCATTTGAACGCGTGCGATGCAGTGGCCGACGTCTTTGCTCGATTTACTGAGACAAAAGCCGCCGCCGCCGCTGCAGCTGCCGCTGCTGATGCGAGGATGCAGGCGCGTGCTAACATCAGGGCCGCGGATACAAAGGCGGCCGGGCGTGGATCGTGCCACGTCACGCGCTCGTGCGCCGTTCCAACATTCATAGACATTTGTTCGTTTGCTCCAAAATCCTTCTGCGTACGCGGAACCGTTGGCTTTGTCTGCGTGTGTGTGTATCAGTGTGTGTGTGTCAGTGTGTGTCAGTGTGTGTGTGTCAGTGTGTGTGTGTGTCAGTGTGTGTCAGTGTGTGTCCGTGTGTGTGTGTGTGTCAGTGTGTGTGTGTCAGTGTGTGTGTGTCAGTGTGTGTGTGTGTCAGTGTGTGTCAGTGTGTGTGTGTCAGTGTGTGTGTGTGTGTCAGTGTGTGTGTGTGTGTCAGTGTGTGTGTGTGTCAGTGTGTGTGTGTCAGTGTGTGTGTCAGTGTGTGTCAGTGTGTGTGTGTCAGTGTGTATGTGTCAGTGTGTGTGTGTCAGTGTGTGTCAGTGTGTGTGTCAGTGTGTATGTGTCAGTGTGTGTGTGTGTCAGTGTGCGTGTGTGTCAGTGTGCTTGTGTGTCAGTGTGTCAGTGTGCGTGTGTGTGTGTGTCAGTGTGCGTGTGTGTCAGTGTGCTTGTGTGTCAGTGTGTCAGTGTGTGTGTCAGTGTAGCGGTTAGCGCGCTGCACTATGAACCTGGCGACCCGGGTTCGATTCCCGCTCACGGCCAACACCAGTGACGATTATCTGAACCGGTCCCGGGCCTCCCCTAGGTCGACTCAGCTTCAAATGAGTACCTGGTGCGGTGTGTAAACATTGCCACTAGGGAGACAACAGCGGTTGGGCGTGGTGCTGGCCACCCACCCCCTCGTGTACCGTTCCGGCCTTCATAGGTGCTCGCTAACAGCACTTGCCCCTACAGTCTGTTAAGGCTATATGGGGGATCTTTGTGTGTCAGTGTGCGTGCTGTCTGTGTTTGGGGAAGCGGTAGCGTAGCGGTTATCGCGCTGCGCTACGAACCTGGCGACCCGAGTTCTATTCCTGCTCACGGCCAACATCAGTGACGATTATCTGAACCGCTCCTGGGCCTCCCCTGAGTCGACTCAGCAACAAAACAGTACCTGGTGCGGTGCGTAAAAACATCGCCACTCGGGAGACAAAGGCGGCCGGGCGTGGTGCTGGCCACC
The DNA here is from genome assembly GCF_048934315.1 of Petromyzon marinus. Taxonomy (NCBI): domain Eukaryota; kingdom Metazoa; phylum Chordata; class Hyperoartia; order Petromyzontiformes; family Petromyzontidae; genus Petromyzon; species Petromyzon marinus. The sequence goes on from NC_133687.1 coordinate 7,819,125, forward strand.
CACCCCCTCGTATGCCGTGCCGGCCTTCATAGGTGCTCGCTAACAGCACTTGCCCCAACAGTCTGGTAAAGCTACTCGGGGGATCTTTGTCTTTGGTCTTCTGCTGTCTGTGTGGAGCGGTGGCGCGGCGGTTAGGGCACTCCCTTGTCGGCTTTAGCTTTGGGAGTAAAAGCTGCGCGTCTGTGTACGCATGACACTTGCAGTGAGCAACTGCGCCGCAAACCCCTGCTACGCCAGTTCGATTCCCGCCCGCGACCAATAACAGTGGCGACGATGTGAACCGGTCCGATGCCGCCCCCTCCCCCCCCTACGAGGTCGACTCAGCCTCTAACGAGTACTCGGTGCACCGCTCTTGGTGGCCGTGTTCGGGAATCCAACCGGGCTGCCGGGTTTCGCGGCGCAGCGGGCCAACCGATGCGTCACTGCTCCCCACAGTGACGCAGCACACACGCACACACGCACGCACATACACACACACGCACGCACACACGCACGCACCCACGCATGCACGCACACACGCACACGCACACACACGCAAACAATCACACATGCACACGCACGCATGCACGCACGCACACGCACCCACGCATGCACGCACACACGCACGCACACACACGCACACGCACACACACGCACACGCAAACAATCACACACGCACACATGCACGCACGCACACATGCACGCACGCACCCACACGCACACACGCACACAATCACGCACGCACACACACACGCACACACACACAAGCACGCACACGCACACACACACACGCACACAATCACGCACGCACACACACACGCACACGCACGCACGCACACACAAGCACGCACACACACGCACACACACACGCACACAATCACGCACACAATCACGCACGCACACACACGCACGCCCACACGGACACACGAACACACGAACACACACACACGCACACAGGCACGCACGCACACACGTACGACCCAACACACACAACGGGACAAAGATACAGATCCCATTTTAGACTGCTTACACTGTTGCTAGCAAATGGCTTTTGGCGAGCATCTGTCGTGGACTGCGCAGCACAAACAACAGCTTTGGAAGCCCGCAGCGCGCACGCGCATGCCCGGCCGCCTTTGTCTTCCCCCGCTAAGTTTTGTTGAGTGCGCAAAGCGTACGCGTGCACGCACATGCACCGTGTAACTACAATATTTAAAGGCTGGGTAAACTTAGGAGAGAGCTTATATTCTTTGGGTATAGACAATCGATGGTTTGTAGATTTAAATACAAATACAGATTTCACCGTGCTGACCATATAGGCTGTTGTTGGGGCCAGTCCGATTAGCGAACACGCGAGGGGGTGGGGTGACCGGCACCACGCCCGGCCGCCTTTGTCTCCCCTGTGCTGTTTTACACACAGCACCAGAGACTCATTTAAGGCTGAGTCGACCTAGGGGAGGCCCAAGAACGAGTCAAATATTCGTCACCGGTGTTGTTCGAGAGTGGGAGTCGAACTCGGATCGCCGGGTGCTGCCGCGCAGTGTGCTCACCACTGCGCCACCGCTCCCCACACAGATAAAAAAGCACACTCACACATACAGCGCACATCATTTGGAGGGGGGGGGGGCTACACGTTGGCTCATATCCACACGCGTTTGCATCCCGTATAACATCCACATTCTCCCATACACACAAAGATCCACCCGTAGAGTCTTGACAGACTGTAGGGTCAGGTGCCCTTAGCGAGCACTTACGAAGGCCGGCACGGCACGCGGAACGGATGGGTGGCCAACACCACGCCCGGCCGCCTTTGTCTCCCTAATGGCGATGTTTACGCATCGCACCAGGTGCTCGTTTGAGGCTGAGTCGACCTAGGAGAGGCTCAGAATTGGTTCAGATAATCGCCGCTGGTGTTGGTCGTGAGCGAGAATCGAACCCGGGTCACACACGCACACACATATCCCACATGTACACACACACACACATTCCCATGCATACACACGAGCACACACACATTCTACCGTGCACACACCAACGCGCACACACACACACAAGCACACACATTCCCCTAAACACACAAAGACACACACACACACCGTTGCACGCACGCAAACACATTCCCAAATGCACGCACACACACACGCCCATGCACGAAACACACGCACACACAACAATGCACGTACAAAGGCACTAACACACTCACACACTAGCACACGCACACACACCCGTGCATGCACACACAAAAGCACACACACACACGCTCACACGCATAAGCGAGCACACATCCTCGCTTGCACCACACACATCGCACATACCCAACCCCCTACGACGACACACACACACACATATCCCACATACCCAAACCCTTAACACGACACACACACGCACATACTCAACCCCTACCACGACACACACACACGCACACCGAACCGAATCCCTCCGTGATCTTTGCAAAATCTCCTCCTGAATTAGCGATCAGCGCCTTGTTTGTGCGTGGGGCACTTCTATTTATTTATTTAAAAACAAACAACTCCAGCCTGATAGAAAGTTAGCAGGCGCAGGCTTCTACCTCCCCCCATCCACCCCCCTCTACTCCCCCCCCCCCCACCCCTCTTCGCCCCTACCCACCACGGTGGAGAGAAGGTCCCGGGGTGGACTTGTGGGGAGCGGTGGTGGTTAGCGGTTAGCAGCTACGCCGCGCTATGAACCGGTCCCGGGCATCCCCTAAAGTCGACTCAGCCTCAAATGAATACCCGGTGTGGTGTGCCGTAAACGTCGCCACTGGGGAGACAAAGGCGGTCGGGCGTGGGTTGCAGGCCACCCACCGCCTCGTGTGCCGTTCCGGCCTTCATAGGTGCTCGCTAAAAAAAAAAACAGTCTGTCAAGGCTATACGGGGTAGCGTTGTCTCGGGGGCTCTGAAGATTTGGTGGGGTGCAGGTTAGGTTTTGAGGGACGCGTTCAAAGGTTCCCGTGCCGGCGAAGTGGCCGGGTCACTGGCGCGGCTCCAAAATAATCCGAGTGAGAACTTTCGCCTCGATGTCCGCGGATTTTGACCGCGACGAGCTGTTTGGCAGCAAGTGTCCTAGTGGGTGCAGCGCGAACGGCGCCCTCGCTGATGGTGATCGTCAGAGGCGACCTCGTGCATTCCCTCTCGGTGCCATCGCACGTGTACGGTGGGCAAGAAGTCTAAATTTGCCCCCAGTCAAGAGCGCCGGTGACCAAACAGAATTCCTTTCGCAAAGGAATCCTGTCTGCATTAACCACACGCTGTACGTATGGTGAACACGCAAAAAAAAAACATGCTTCTGGTAGTAAACGATGCATCGTCTTTGAAATTGATGAGTGCGCACCAGAGACCGCTTTCTTTTGAGTCCAGTCTCAAAGTGTTAGACCAGAGGACGCCAAAAGGCGAACAGCACAAAGACAATGCCACCGTCAGGCCATTTATATCTCGGGATGAGCAGCTACAACATGGGACCTTTCTTGCCAGCATCAAGCCATATGAATATATGTGGTGTATCGTGTATTGATGTGGATTTCTCGCCCACGCGAGCCGATGCAAAACAATAAAATAACGGGAACCTTTTGTGCGCGACCAGCCTTGTCTCCCCAGCCGTGTCGCTCAGCGAGTAATCTCGCGCCGTGTGCCCTGCAGTCTCTACTCGAGAGGCACTTGTCGCAGTCAAACGTCGCGCTCTCCGAAATAAAATAAAAACGACACACACCCACCCCACACCTCCCATCATTGCAGCTCAGCAAAGTCTATGCCTCAACGTTGACCAATTTGGTGGGCTTCACCCAGGGGCGGAGCCAGGATTTTGACTTTGGGGGGGGGGGGCTGATTTCAATATTCTGAGATAGCCAGTGTTTATGTTTTCCAATGGGCGCCACAAATGTATGAAACACATTTTATTGGATTGAACGCGGAGTTTATTAATAGGTCGGAGCCGCTGATGTGGCTAATAAGTTCGATAAGTTCAAAAGGCTGCCGCTCAAGCAGCCTGCAGGGCAGCACGAGGTGGCAGCCTGCAGGGCAGCACGAGGTGGCAGCACACAAGGTGACAGCCTGCAGGGCAGCACACAAGGTGGTAGCCTGCAGGGCAGCACACAAGGTGGCAGCCTGCAGGGCAACACGAGATGGCAGCCTGCAGGGCAACACGAGGTGGCAGCCTGCAGGGCAGCACACAAGGTGGTAGCCTGCAGGGCAGCACACAAGGTGGCAGCCTGCAGGACAGCACACAAGGTGGCAGCCTGCAGGGCAGCACGAGGTGGCAGCCTGCAGGGCAGCACGAGGTGGCAGCCTGCAGCATTTTGCAGCAGCCGGATATCCGGTTATCCCGATTACCAACTTTCCCAAAATTTCAGGGGGGCCCGAGCCCCCCCCCCAGCCTCCCCTATGGCTCCGCCCCTGGCTTCACCCTCCCCCCATCCCCCCCCCCCCCGAGCGAACTCCATCGCGGCTGTGCCCGCAAGAACAACTCACCCGCGTGTACTTTTATAAACGTACGCGCGGTCAAGAGAGCAAACGCATCCGTGACAGGGAACGCATTCCGAGTGGCGTTCGCGTGGCCTCTGCGGCGGTGACGCCACGCGAACGCATTGGATCTTTTTTGTTTGTTTGAATCGAACGAGAAATGGGAGGAAGGGGTGAGCTGATTCCTCTGCGTGCACTCGGGACTCGTCTGGCAAAGGATCTCGTCGCCTTGCCTTTGCCAGGCAAGTGCGCGGTTTCCCCGTTCCACTCGGAATCGCTGCCCCCATCAAGACGAGCTCGCTTTGTCCGAGTACGCGTGTTGAACTTATTTCGCACCGTGCGTAGCCGACCGCGCTGAATTGTGGCCCACGCGCGTTTGACGTCTCGCTGTCTTCATTCATTCATTTGACTTCATTCTTTCCTTCGACGTCTCGCTGTGTTAATTCATGTGACTTCATTCTTTCCTTCGACGAAAATACACCACGTAGCCTTAAAAGGAAATAACGTTTCGGCGACGTTTCTGGCAATGCCCCTTATTCATCGCACGTATGTGCTGTGAATAAAGGCCCCAAAACGTCGACTATTAAACATTGCATTCCTTTTTTTCAAAAGACAAAGATCCCCCGTATAGCCTGTAACAAACTGAAGGGGCAAGTGCTGTTAGCGAGCGCCTATGAAGGCCGGCACGGCACACGAGAGGGGTGGGTGGCCAACACCACGCCCGGTCGCCTTTGTCTCCCCAGTGGCGATGTTTACACACCGCACCAGGCACTCATTTGAGGCTGAGTCGACCTAGGGGAAACCCATGACAAGTTCAGATAATCGTCACTGGTGGTGTTGGCCGTGAGCGGGAATCGAACTCGGGTTGAGTCACCGGGTTTGCAGTGCAGCGCGCTGACCGCTACGCCACACACACACACAACAATTTACGAACGTGTTTTTTGTTGTTGTTATTTTTGTTGTTGTGTGGTGGTTGTTATTTGGTGATCGTTGCACGCAAGCATCGCCGAATTAACTCGCATGCGCACGGCGGGATTGAGAGCCGGAGCGACGTGAACGATCGGCAAAAATGCTCACATCGCCTCGTCGTAGCGTCGTGTGTAGTGTAGTGTGTAGCGTAGTGTATAGCGTAGTGTAGAGTAATGTATTGTGTAGCGCAAGGTCGTAGCCATAGAGTCAACATTGAGGAGGACCAAATCTTCTAGGGGGTCTGGGGGTCACCCCCCAGAAAAAAAATCTAAATTTGAAAACTCATATCCTGCCTAAAATATAAAAAAAATCACTAACACATAGGATGGACTGTTAAAATTATTATTTTTACAATAATGTCTAATAGTGTATATTGTATTACATTGCTCTGTTTTTTTTCTTTTTTACCTTTTCTTGTTTCATAGGATGTAATGGCATAGATTAGAGATTAATAAAGTACAACCATAACCAGAATCATATTAACATACATCTATGCGTTGTTATATGAAGACAAGTCCAGATATTGTGGCCAAGATTTAGCAAATTGTTGTTTTTATTTACATAGCATCGCAATTATTAAAAAAAAATTATAGCAATATACTGGGGGGGGGGGGCATTTTGAACATATTTGAATATTGGGGGGGGGGGGAATGTGTCCCCCCCCCCAATATTTATTTTAATTACAGCCTTGGTGGAGCGCAGTGTTCTTCAGTAATTTTCAGAGGGGGTGGCCACTTTCGCCGAGAAGACATCATTGGTGTGAGTGAGATACGCCGCACATTTGAAACCACTGTTGTGGGGTTTGACAGCAGCACGACGATGATGACGACGGGGGTGGTGGTGGTGTTGTTGTTCACGCTTTGTGTCTCGTGTCGGGGTTAAGGGGCCGCACTGAAGGCCACAAGGGGCCGCCAGTGGCCCACGTGGCCTTGCGACGAAGAGCGGCACGCCACGGCGTTGTTTCCCCAACTCCATTGCTCGCGACGCGCCACCACGCCACGTCTCCTCCGCGTTTTGCAGCGGATTGAAATGAACGCGTTCCGCGCTGCACGCGCCCGATGATTGTTAAACGCCCCCTCCCCACCCCCCCGCGTCGCGCGCTATGCAATTGTGTACGCACACACAGACACACACCGACATATATATCTCATTTGTACTTTGATTCGAGTTTATTAACACGGACAGCTTTCATTGCGTTCATTGCTTAGCGCGTGACGTGTTTAACAAGCATCGGGTGCGTGCGGCGTGGAACGAGTTGTATATTTTTTTTGTTTATGAATGGGGGAGAGGGGGGGTGGAGTCATTTGCAAACACGGGGTTAGACGTTTGGTTGCGCCAGGACAGCCGTTTGGGAAATCGTTGCGCTCCCGGTTAGGGAGGGGGGGGGGGGTTGGATGTCAATTCGCGTAAAAATCTCACGCGTGCGGTTACCGACCACGTGGTTGAGACGTGTGGGGGGGTCTGGTCCTCCAGGCAAAGGGTAGGTGGATCACGGCAGTGTTCGGCGTGGAACTGCGACGCGGCCAGAAGATGGCAGTGCAGCAAGTGGGTTGATTTGTGAGCGAATCCTCCTCCCAGCGCGGTAGGAATTTCTTTTTTATCCGCCTCTCTTCCGACGTGTCCCGCCACGAGTGCGAGCAGAAGAAGAACGCATCGGATGAGAGAGGCGTGGAACGAGCATCCCCCAAATTGTTGTAGGGTCCTCTTGAGACAAAATAACAATGATACTAATCACGTATACGTCTCGAGATTAACCCACGTCTCGAGATTAACCCAAATATATTCCATTGTTGTGATCGTCATCACGATCATCATACATCAGTCATTGTGTGTCCACTGCTGGATGAAGAACTCCTCATCATCCATCTCACCTTTTCCTGCACATTGGCCCAGCGCGCGAGCCACTACATTACTGCTCCTCGATAACACGCAAATAAACAAAGACAAATAACCCTCCCCGTATAGCCTTAACAGGCTGTTGGGGCAAGTGCTGTTAGCGAGCACATTTGCAGGCTGGCACTGTGGCACACGAGGGGGTGGGTGGCCAGAACCACGCACGGCCGCCTTTATCTTTCTTTACACACCACATCAGTCGACCTAGGGGAGGAGGCCCAGGACCGGTTCAGATAATCGTCGCCGGTGTGGGCCGTGAGCGGGAATCGAACTCGAGTTCGCCGGGTTCGTAGCCAAGTGCGCTAACCACTGTGCCACCGTTCTCCGTGCGTACTAACACACAGACAAACAGACACACAAACACACAGTCACACAAACACACAAACACACAGTCACACAAACACAGACACACAAACACACAGACACACAAACACACACAGTCATACATACACACAGACACACAAACATACAGACACACAAACACACAAACACACAGACACACAGTCACACAAACACACAGTCACACAAACACACAGACACCCAAACACAAAACACATAGTCACACAAACACACAGACACACAAACACACAAACACACAGTCACACAAACACACAGACACACAAACACACTGACACGCAAACAAACAGACACACATACAAACAGACACACAAACACACACACACAGCCACGCAAACACACAAACACAGTAACACAAACACACAAACACACAGTCACACAAACACAAACACACAGACACACAAACACACAGACACACAAACACACACACACAGCCACGCAAACACACAAACACACAGTCACACAAACACACAAACACACAGTCACACAAACACACAGACACACAGACACATAAACACACAGACACACAAACACACAGACACACAGACACGCAGTCACACACACACAGAAAGACAAACACACAGACACACACACGAACAGACACACAAACACACAAACACACAGACACACAAACACACAGACACAAACACACAGACACATAAACACACAGACACACAAATGCACAAACACACAGACACACAAACACACAAACACACAGACACACAAACACACAGACACACATACACACAAACACACAGACACACAAACACACAAACACACAGACACACAGACACAAATACACAGACACATAGTCACACAAATGCACAAACACACAAACACACATTCACACAGACACACAAACACACAGACACACAAACACACAGACACACAAACACACAGACACACAAACACACAGACACACAGACACACAGACACAAATACACAGACACATAGTCACACAAATGCACAAACACACAGACACACAAACACACATTCACACAGACACACAAACACACAGACACACAAACACACAGACACACAAACACACAGACACACAGACACACAGACACAAATACACAGCCACATAGTCACACAAATGCACAAACACACAGACACACAAACACACATTCACACAAACACAGAGACACACAAACACACATTCACACAGATACACAGACACACAAACACACAGACACACAAACACACAGACACACAGACACACAAACACACAGACACACAGACACAAACACACAAACACATAAACACACAGACACACAGACACACAAACACACAAACACACAGACACACAGACACACAGACACAGACACATAGTCACACAAATGCACAAACACACAGACACACAAATACACAAACACAGACACACAAACACACAGACACACAAACACACAGACACACAAACACACAGACACACAAACACACAAACACACAGACACACAAACACACAGACACACAAACACACAAACACACAGACACACAGACACAGACACATAGTCACACAAATGCACAAACACACAGACACACAAACACACAAACACAGACACACAAACACACATACACACAAACACACAGACACACAAACACACAGACACACAAACACACAGACACACAAACACACAGACACACAAACACACAGACACACACACACACAGCCACGCAAACACACAAACACACAGTCACACAAACACACAAACACACAGTCACACAAACACAAACACACAGACACACAAACACACAGACACACAAACACACAGACACACAGACACACAGACACGCAGTCACACAAACACACAGAAACACAGACACACAGACGACCAGACACACAAACACACAAACACACAGACACACAAACACACAGACACACAAACACACAAACACACAGACACACAAACACACAAACACACAGACACACAAACACACAGCCACACAAACACACAGACACACAGACACACAGAAACACAAACACACAGTCACACAAACACACAGACACGCAAACACACAGACACACAGACATAAAAACACACAAACACACAGACACACAAACACACAGACACACAAACACACACAGCCACACACACAAAAACACAGACACATAAACACACAGACACACAAACACACAGTCACACAAACACAAACACACAGACACACAAACACACAGACACACAAACACACAGACACACAGACACGTAGTCACACAAACACACAGAAACACAAACACACAGACGACCAGACACACAAACACACAGACACACAAACACACACACAGCCACGCAAACACACAAACACACAGTCACACAAACACACAAACACACAGTCACACAAACACAAACACACAGACACACAAACACACAGACACACAAACACACAGACACACAGACACGCAGTCACACAAACACACAGTCACACAAACACACAGTCACACAAACACACAGACACCCAAACACAAAACACATAGTCACACAAACACACAGACACACAAACACACAAACACACAGTCACACAAACACACAGACACACAAACACACTGACACGCAAACAAACAGACACACATACAAACAGACACACAAACACACACACACAGCCACGCAAACACACAAACACAGTAACACAAACACACAAACACACAGTCACACAAACACAAACACACAGACACACAAACACACAGACACACAAACACACACACACAGCCACGCAAACACACAAACACACAGTCACACAAACACACAAACACACAGTCACACAAACACACAGACACACAGACACATAAACACACAGACACACAAACACACAGACACACAGACACGCAGTCACACACACACAGAAAGACAAACACACAGACACACACACGAACAGACACACAAACACACAAACACACAGACACACAAACACACAGACACAAACACACAGACACATAAACACACAGACACACAGACACACAAATGCACAAACACACAGACACACAAACACACAAACACACAGACACACAAACACACAGACACACATACACACAAACACACAGACACACAAACACACAAACACACAGACACACAGACACAAATACACAGACACATAGTCACACAAATGCACAAACACACAAACACACATTCACACAGACACACAAACACACAGACACACAAACACACAGACACACAAACACACAGACACACAAACACACAGACACACAGACACACAGACACAAATACACAGACACATAGTCACACAAATGCACAAACACACAGACACACAAACACACATTCACACAGACACACAAACACACAGACACACAAACACACAGACACACAAACACACAGACACACAGACACACAGACACAAATACACAGCCACATAGTCACACAAATGCACAAACACACAGACACACAAACACACATTCACACAAACACAGAGACACACAAACACACATTCACACAGATACACAGACACACAAACACACAGACACACAAACACACAGACACACAGACACACAAACACACAGACACACAGACACAAACACACAAACACATAAACACACAGACACACAGACACACAAACACACAAACACACAGACACACAGACACACAGACACAGACACATAGTCACACAAATGCACAAACACACAGACACACAAATACACAAACACAGACACACAAACACACAGACACACAAACACACAGACACACAAACACACAGACACACAAACACACAAACACACAGACACACAAACACACAGACACACAAACACACAGACACACAGACACAGACACATAGTCACACAAATGCACAAACACACAGACACACAAACACACAAACACAGACACACAAACACACATACACACAAACACACAGACACACAAACACACAGACACACAAACACACAGACACACAAACACACAGACACACAAACACACAGACACACACACACACAGCCACGCAAACACACAAACACACAGTCACACAAACACACAAACACACAGTCACACAAACACAAACACACAGACACACAAACACACAGACACACAAACACACAGACACACAGACACACAGACACGCAGTCACACAAACACACAGAAACACAGACACACAGACGACCAGACACACAAACACACAAACACACAGACACACAAACACACAGACACACAAACACACAAACACACAGACACACAAACACACAAACACACAGACACACAAACACACAGCCACACAAACACACAGACACACAGACACACAGAAACACAAACACACAGTCACACAAACACACAGACACGCAAACACACAGACACACAGACATAAAAACACACAAACACACAGACACACAAACACACAGACACACAAACACACACAGCCACACACACAAAAACACAGACACATAAACACACAGACACACAAACACACAGTCACACAAACACAAACACACAGACACACAAACACACAGACACACAAACACACAGACACACAGACACGTAGTCACACAAACACACAGAAACACAAACACACAGACGACCAGACACACAAACACACAGACACACAAACACACAAACACACAGACACACAAACACACAGACACACAAACACACACACAGCCACGCAAACACACAAACACACAGTCACACAAACACACAAACACACAGTCACACAAACACAAACACACAGACACACAAACACACAGACACACAAACACACAGACACACAGACACGCAGTCACACAAACACACAGAAACACAAACACACAGACGACCAGACACACGAACACACAGACACACAAACACACAAACACACAGACGCACAAACACACAGACACACAAACACACAGACACATAAACACACAGACACACAAACACACAGACACACAAACACACAAATGCACAAACACACAGACACACATACACACAAACACACAAACACACAGACACAAATACACAGACACATAGTCACACAAATGCACAAACACAGACACACAAACACACATTCACACAGACACACAAACACACAGACACACAAACACACAGACACACAAACACACAGACACACAAACACACAGACACACAGACACAAACACATAGTCACACAAATGCACAAACACACAGACACATTCACACAAACACACAGACACACAAACACACATTCACACAGACACACAAACACACAGACACACAAACACACAGACACACAAACACACAGACACACAGACACACAAACACACAGACACACAGACACAAATACACAGACACAGTCACACAAATGCACAAACACACAGACACACAAACACACAGACACACAAACACACAGACACACAGACACACAAACACACAGACACACAGACACAAATACACAGACACAGTCACACAAATGCACAAACACACAGACACACAAACACACAGACACACAAACACACAGACACACAAACACACAACCACACAGACACACAAACACACAGACACACAAACACACAGACACACAAACACGCATGAAGACAAGATCGCAGAGTACAGTCTACGTAGACTCTAGATGGGACGAGCGCTTTTATGAATGGACCAGCGCCTTTGTGAAAGGCAGCGAAGCGCAGCAAGGCAATGATGTGGCCAGAGCCATGCCCGGCCGCCTTTGTCTCCCCAGTTGTGATTCTTTACACGTCGCACCAGGTTACCAACTTTTTGAGGCTGAGTCGACTTAAGCGAGACACACACACACATATGTACATGGCTGGCCACTGATATTGGCCAAGCCTCGGAGTGGGAATCGAATTCAGGCAGGCCGCCGGGTTTCGGAGCTGCAGGTGCGCTAACCACTGCGCCCACCGCTCCGCCCAACTCGCACAAACACGCGCGCACACAAAGGCAAAGATCCCCCGTACAGCCTTAACGGACTGTTGGTTGCAAGCGCCCTTAGCGAGTGGCATCCCGTGAAGGCCGGCACGAGGGCGTGGGTGGCCACCACCACGCCCGGCCGCCTTTGTCTCCCTTAGTGGTGACGTTCACTACGCCGCACCAAGTGCTCAGGCTGAGTCGACCCACGCGCACACCAAGACAAAGATCCCCCGTGTAGCCTTATCAGACTGTATGAGCAAGTGCTCTTAGCGAGCACCGATGAAGGCCGGCACGGCACACGAGGGGGTGGGTGGCCAGCACCGCGCCCGGCCGCCTTTGTCTCCCCAGTGGCGATGTTTTTACGCACCGCACCCAGGTACTCATTTGAGTCTGAATCGACCTAGGGGAGGAGGCCCAGGACCGGTTCAGATAATCGTCACCGGGTAATCGAACTTGGGTCGCCAGGTTTGTAGCGCAGCGCGCAAACCGCTACACAACCGCGTCCACAGACACGCACGAAACTCACAAAAGCGTCCAAACTAACAGTCGTCTAAACTTCCCTTGAAACCCTCAACCACCACCACCCCCCCTACCACCACTCTCCTCCCACAGCCACGCGAACCCCTCCCTCAAACCATCCTCACCCTCTCTGGCCCAACCCGCTCCTCCTCCTCCTCCCCCTCCTGCTGCTGCTGCTGCTGCAAACACCCCCCCCCCTACCCCCCCCCCCCCTTGGTGCACGGGGATAAAACGCGCGGTGCCAAACTTAGATCCGCCTCTCTCTCCCCCCCGCGCTGAAAGTCCGCAAGGAGAGGGAGCAACGGCGCGCTTTGCCGTTCTTTCCGTCACCGCGATCACGGCAACAGCAGCAGCAGCAGTAGCGTCACCATGGGCCTCCACTCAAGCCGCCAGCCGCGTCTGCATCACCTCAGCCAGGTGAGGACAGGTGACCCCCCACCGTGACCCACCACGACCCAAAACCCCAGCCGCCATCCTGGCTTACTCTCGCTCAGAGGAGACGAGAAGATGCTCCGGTGTAGTCGGCACTTTGCTTCGTTCATCATTTCGGGGTTTTTTTTTTGCAATGCTTTGCTTTATGTGCCCCCCCCTCCCCCCTTTTTTAAATGAAAGATTTCACAAAAGATTGCACGCTCTGCTCTCTCCCTCTCTCTCTCTCTCCCGTCCGACACGGGAGTATCTCCAAGAGCGTCTCCGTCTTCTTGCAACGGAGACGGCTCCCTCCAACGAGGAGGAGTTCAGATAAAGAGGCATTGAAGGGTGGCCTCAGGGTGGGGGGGGGGGAGGATGGGGGGGGGTCTTCGTGCCATGAGAAAACTTTTCATGTTGTTGTTTTTGTTGTTGTTAGTTTTGTGCCATGCACGCATCTGCTCATCGGGTCCCCTTCGATTGTGAAGGACCCCCTAGCGTCTCACGCAGACCCCAAGAGGGTCCCCTTTGCACCGGGCTCCTTCTAAAACGGGGCAACATTCTCCCCCCCCCATCCTTTTTATCGGAAGGGGGGGGTCACCGACCAACGCCCCCCCCCCCACACCTCCGAGTGGCATATTGTGCGAGTGCCTCGGTGATTTTTTTTACAGAGCCTTTATCAATCCACTGCTTGATCAAACCCTCCTACCCCCTTCCATCCTCCAAGGCCCCGTGTCAGTTACTGCAGGGGTTGTGTTGTGTGTGTGTGAGCATACTTTAGCACGCTGGTCAGTGTGAAGTTGGTGAATGTGTCGGGAGTGGAGAGGGCAGGGTGGAGGGGGAGCAGGGCACGGCACCCACTCCTACATCGCTCGCCCCCTAGACGAGGACCCTCGCTCTGTGCCGTGAGCGTCCCTCGAGCGTCCAGCGACGGCACCGGTGCGAGACACGTGGGTCGCGCGCTCTGTTGGGATTTGCACATCACCAGATTATGCTTCTGCCGAAGAGGCGTACACAAAAAAAACCCGATATAATTGAGCTTGAGCCTATTAAATGTGGGGTTGGGGGGGGTGTGGCCACGGTGGCGAGGAGATGTTAACTGCCTCGCATGGTATACACGAGGTCGTGGGTTAGATCTCGACACTGACGCCTGCTGGATATTTTGAGTTTGCGTCTCTCTCTCTCTCCCCGTGGCCGCGTGGATTTTTCTCAGGGTCCTCCGGTTTTTTCCCTCCACATTTAGAATCGACACGCGGTTTAGAGTATTTTAGCCGCTGTAAATTTCCACTTGACAATGATAAGCCCACTTCGCTGAGCCATCATTTGTGATGGCCAGGTCGCTTCTGAAAAAAGAGCGACTTACACAGCAGCTCAGTGGGGCCTTACCCGGTAAGATAAATAACGAGTATTTAGTTGGTAATTACAGCAGCACCCGTGTGTGACGGCCTATTAAGGGAGTCTTACATTGATAACAAGAATGTTCGCGTGCCGCGGTTTTGACGAGGGTCGCCTTATCGGAGACTCTATCAGTCGATCCGGGTCATGGGTCTTCTCTGTAAATAGTTGCCCTACCAAATCGATACTGCGCCGCGCGCGTGTGTCTGCGTGCGTGCCTGTGCGCTGTGTGGATCAAACTGGTCCAAGGCAACAGCTGTAAGGCAAGAGATAATGCCCTCTTACGCTTGGTTTCACATCAGCACGTGTACACCCGTTGACATCTCAAGACGAGGTGTACAATGTGCTGTCACCATGAGTTTCCACCTGCGCATGTGAAGAAGAAGAAAGCAACCTCCCCCCATTGGTCTGATGGTATAACACGAATAATAACTTACGACCCCTTTTGCATGACAATCCCTCCAAGCCGTGTCAAACCATGGGTTAGTTGACCATACTTCACCACGCTGGTCAATGCGAGTTCATGTACCCTAGACGGGAGATGGGGGGGGGGGAGGAAGGGGGTGCAAATGACCGGTTGCGATATCACAACACGCCACTGGCGTTTATTTATCCGTGACCGACGATCCAACTCGGCCGAGCCGCCTTCCGACACTTGCAGTGACGCTAACCGTTGCGCCACCGCTCCGAACCCACCACCGGTGTCTATTGCCTCCCCCTAAGGAGGCGGTACCCAGGCGCCCGATGAGCCCCCCCCCCGCCCCCACCCCACACTGGCAGGGGCTGCCCGAGGGAGCAAGCGAAGTTTCTCCCGCACGTGGCGAGCCTCTCTCTCCCGCTGGGACCCGGCGTCTGGACGCTCCGCGCTGTCCATGCGCCGTTCCGTCGCAGCTCATTCCGCGCCCGCAGCACGAGGCCAAGCCGCTCGTCTCGAGGCTCGCGTCTCGCTCGATAGCGCCCGGCGCTACGGAAAAGGAAACGTTTTGTCTCGAGGTTCATGGAATTCATAGTTTATCTGTTCCTGTCCAAAAATGCCCCGAACCCCCCTACCCCCCCCCCCCTCTTTCCTTACTCCCCCCGCCCGCCCGCCCGCCCGCCCGCCTGCCCGCCCGCCGCGTTCATACGAACAGAGCACAATACCAACATGAACCGATTTCTCTCCAACAATATTTGTGCGAACAGCGGTCGTCCTCCTCTCTTCTGCAGACTCCGTTAAACGTGTGAGAGCCCTCTTGTATTTCATCGTGTTAGTATAAAATTAACAACAATCATATTTTGCAGCACCCCCCCCCCCCCCGCCGCCACCTCCCCTTCGTCAATTTCACTGCTGGACGAGGGCCTCCCCCGGTCACGCCGGTCAATCAGTTCACATCCCGGAAGTGGGGGGGAATGGGGGTGGCTGATGGGGGGTTGTTTGACCATACTTCACCACGCTGGTCAATGCGTGTTCGGTGAACGAGAGGAGCATGGGGACATCTTTCAGCGAGAGCTCGCCACTCGCGGGGTTTGCCATCGCCCAGGAATCTAATTCGTGTGGCCGGGTGGTCAACCCAGTGCGCTAATCACTGCGCCACTGCTCCCTCCTTCCTGCCCGTGATTATTTTACTTCAATTCAGAACGACATCGCCACCGTCCGCTTCTGCCTGCCTTCCCAAGACACCGCAGACACCACGGAGCCTTGTGAGAGACCCAACGCAGAAGATCCCTCTGGGTTCCATCTTCCACGAAGCTGACGGTCCACCCTAAACCGCATCCACTGCGCAAACCACGGCAGATGCTGGCGAAACAGCTCTCCAGTCGTAAGTGGTGGTGCGACTGTGGTCATCCAGGACAGACCGTGGTAGTGAAACGTTTAACGATGCTATAATTCCCCGATCCACAAATACGAGGGAGACATCACAGCGAAGATGATGATGATGCACTCCGCTGGTTATCTGGACTTGACCACCTGAATGTGAAATTGTAGTTGCTGCTCTGCATCCGTATGGAAGAACTTGGACTCAGCACTGCCCATGGACTCAGCACTGAAGTCCATAGACTCAGCACTGCCCATGGACTCAGCACTGAAGTCCATAGACTCAGCACTGAAGTCCATAGACTCAGCACTGAAGTCCATAGACTCAGCACTGCCCATAGACTCAGCACTGCCCATAGACTCAGCACTGAAGTCCATAGACTCAGCACTGAAGTCCATAGACTCAGCACTGAAGTCCATAGACTCAGCACTGAAGTCCGTAGACTCAGCACTGAAGTCCATAGACTCAGCACTGCAGTCCATAGACTCAGCACTGCAGTCCATAGACTCAGCACTGAAGTCCATAGACTCAGCACTGAAGTCCATAGACTCAGCACTGAAGTCCATAGACTCAGCACTGCAGTCCATAGACTCAGCTCTGACGTCCATAGACTCAACACTAAAGTCCATAGACTCAGCACTGAAGTCCATAGACTCAACACTGAAGTCCATAGACTCAGCACTGAAGTCCATAGACTCAGCACTGAAGTCCGTAGACTCAGGACTGAAGTCCATAGACTCAGCACTGAAGTCCATAGACTCAACACTGAAGTCCATAGACTCAGCACTGAAGTCCATAGACTCAGCACTGAAGTCCATAGACTCAGCACTGAAGTCCGTAGACTCAGCACTGAAGTCCATAGACTCAGCACTGAAGTCCGTAGACTCAGCACTGACCGCAGTGTAACGGATAACGACGCAACAAAGCCCCGATCCACAGATACGAGGGAGACATCACAGCCGATGATCAATGATGATTCACTACTCCTGCGCTACTGCTCCTGACGCGGTTGGCTGGGCTTGAGTCACCGCCTGAAATGTGAAATTGTAGTTTGTTGCCCTGCATCTACATCGTCAGCCGTACGACAAGAAGAGGACGAAGACGAAGAAGACCGCCGAGGCAAAGTTACCCGAACGCGCCCTCTGTGCGATGCCCCCGTGTCTGGGCGAAGCAATGTGTAAAATGTACAACGCCCTTTTGTAAAAAGAAAAACGTTGGAGGAAAAAAAAGCCACGTTTTGTATGGAAGTCTCAGTCCGCGTGCTTTTTTTTTTTAGCCTTTAATCCCACCCAGCCAAATCGCGAACGCACACACACACACACCATCGGCTCCCTTCCCGCTGTCTGCCGAACCGCCGTGATTAGCATACAGCTGTACACCGCGCGCTTGTTTCAATTTATTATAAAGTAGCCTGTGAGCTAAGAAGCTCTGAAAGTCGGGGTTTCATAAATACATAAATTATTAAACTCACACGGACCGTGACAGACTGCAACAAAGTCCGAGGAAGAAGAATTAATGATTAACACAAATTATTTTTTTTTCTTTTCAAAGGCAAGAAATCATAGAATTTCAAATCTAATATTTAGCTTTTAAAAGTTTTGAACCAATTAAGGAATTTTAAAAAGAAAAGTGCAAGATTCAGGCACAAAAAGTGGCAGTAGTGAAGCACACCGTGTCCCAAGAAACACGAAACGTAAAAAGCACGAAGACAAAGATCCCCCATAAAGCCTTAGCAGACTGTAGGGGCAAGTGCTGTCAGCAAGCACCTATGAAGGCCGCAATGGTACACGAGGGGGTGGGTGGCAAGCACCACGCCCGACCGCCTTTGTCTCCCCAGTAGCGATGTTTACACACCGCAACCAGGTACTCATTTGAGGCTGAGTCGACCTAGGGGAGGCCCAGGACCGGTTCAGATAATCGTCACCGGTGTTGGCCGTGAGCGGGACGCGAACCTGGGTCGCCGGGTTCATAGCACAGCGCGCTAAACCGCTACAGTGCACACACACACACCGCACACACACACACAGCACACACACACACCGCACACACACACACGCACACAAACCACACACACCGCACACACACAGCACACACGCACACACACACCGAAAACACACAGCACACACACACACACCGCACACACACACAGCACACACACACCGCACACACACACCGCACACACACACACCACACACACACACACACCGCACACACACACATCGCACACACACCGCACACACACCACACGCACACACCACACACACCAGACACACACACCGCATACACACACATCGCACATACACACACATCGCACACACACACGCTGTGTACACTAGGAAGCCACTGGAACTACGCACTGTGAAACAATCTCGATCGAAAACTCATTTCTTTAGAACTCCTTTTTGTGTTTGCTTTGTTGCCCTTCCACCCCGCCCCGCACCTCCGATTAGCACGGTTGGCTACGTACGGTGCGAAAGAAATTGAACGTAAACACGTACATTACATACCCAACTGTTTAAATAAAAAAGCCATCATCTCTTGCCCTCTCTCTCTTAGTTTCTCTAATCTTGTCTCTCCAGTCGTTCGACTGGACTTCTGTGAAAAAGAGCTTCACAGCTCGTCGGATTCCTCCAGAATAAAGTTAATAAATGTCGTGATTCTGTCCTCTCCCCAAGTCACTTCGCACGCAATGCCCTCCTGTGCACGCACAGCGCTCTGTGGCGGGTACTAACACCTAAATTATTATCATAATTACGATCACATGACCCTGTAATAACAAAAAGCAAAACAAAATCCAACGCTATTTGTCAATAATACTGCGTGGCCTCAAACGAAAAAAAGATATATAATATGCGACGTTTCGGGCAATGGCCCTCCTGCTGCGCTACAAAGAAGCGTCGCTTGGCACACCCCCGAGGTGGTGTGTATCCTTACTCCTTTTGTAAGGCCACGCTTTGTCATTAATTATTTGGCGGATGCGTCAGCGATTGTTCTCGACGTTATCCACGCTCTCTGCGTGCGTCGCTTGCCAACGCGCCGCCAAAGGATCGTCCTTTGCGCTATTCGAGGGGTTCCCTTGCGCAGAAGAGTTACCAGCGTCCGGGTTCGACACCCACCCAGCGCGCGGTTTCTCTCGCATCTTTGGCGCTCTGCGGAACACTTTCCTCTGCCGATAAGAGCCAGGGGCAAGCTGTCCCGTGGCGTTATTATTGATGGCTTAAAGCCAGCCGTTCTTAACTATTGCTGCAGCCTAGCACCCCTTTGGTTCTGAACCATCACAAAATGTGTAATGTGAATACATACATAGGGGTTTGATGAAACAACTATTTGTACTCACGTGCCCGTGCTTAATTTGTGTTTTCGATGATTTACCTTTCAAAAAAAATCTGGCCCCGTGTCTCGCACCCCCACGCACCCCCAGAAAGGGTGGCGTGCACCCCCTGGTTAAGAATAAGAACCACTAGCTTAACGCGTTGGTGGAACACGTAGAGATTTACGAGAACTGCCAACCTCGCTGGGCTTTGGTGGCCAGCAGATGGCAGTACAGCAAATTGGTTGTAAACCCCGCCTTTAAAATGTGTTATTTATTTCTTCTTCGTCTTCATATGCGAGGCGAGGTCTTCTCCCGTGTGTTTTTTTTCCCGCTTGCAAATAAGTCACTTGTCAATACGAGAACAGCCCGCAGAAGCGGATATCGCAGAACTACGTTTTGAGATCCCTTCACGTGACCTCTGATCCACAAAGTGAGGGCGTCAGCACTCTTCCCCACCCACCCACCCTGCAATAGACGAATGCTCGTCACGTGACAGTCAAAGTGATGTGTTTGCATTATCAGAGCTGGAATTTTGCCAAATTGAGTGCAGAACAAAATGTTATGTCCTGGGATGGGATTTGTTTAAGTGCGGTTATTGGTGACCCGGCTGAGACCATGTATGTATGTTTAACTTCTTTCGCACCGTACGTAGCCGACCGTGCTAACCATCAACGCACTACAGCTGAGCCCCTGGTCTAATCGCAGGCGGCTGTCTGGATATGAACCTCGGCTCTCAGCGGTGCCAGCTCTGGCCAACCCATCCAGTCCCGTGGCGAACATCTTTTAAACAGCTGTGGTTTTCACACCTGATGATGATTGCTTGTGTTGCAGTCGAAACGCCGTGAGAATTTAATTGTTTTATTATTTATTATTTTATTGTTTCCCTTCTACGTGACTTTACCGAAAGAACCAAGAATATGAATCCCTGCAGTCACGAAAGCTTTAAATCAAAATTTGTTTCTAAACCATCTAACAAAGAAGGGGGGGGGGACTCCCCCGCCAGGCAAGGCTGCTGTGAGCCACTCTACAGACGAGACAACGTGAGCTTCTGCGGCCGTCTGGAACGCTCTTCTTCCTTTCGATATTTGGAAGCCACTGGGAGCGATGCACTTTTAAACCAACTCGATTGACTACGTACGGTGCGAAAGAAGTTCAACGTTACGCACATACTGCATTGCGCGCTTTCAGATGCGCTTCCGGGGCCGTCTGGAACGCTCTCCCGTCAGTAGGAAGCCCTTACTGGAGCTACGCACTTTTAAATCTAAAACTGAAAGCTATTTTCTTGAGAACTGCTTTTTGTGTTTAGTTTTGGCTACGTACGGTGCGAAGGAAATGGCGTATCCAGTGACTCCATTTGATATAACTGCACATAAACTCTGAACGGACTTTCACCGGATTCAGTCAAAAGAAATCTAAATAATGTCCAGCCAGTGGATGTGAACCTCCTCACCCCTTACAGGCGGCCGTGCTGTTGGAGGCACCAGCGGGGATGTGACAGGAGCGACGAGAGGGGGAGGGGGCGGTGTGAGGTTGTAGCGGGGGCAGGCAGATTAAGTCAATGGGGACCCCCCCCCCCATTCACCTCACTGGAAAAAAAATATGGGGGGGGGGGGGGGGGAGTTGAGGCTGGGGTTGGGTGGGGGTGGTGTCCTGGGTTTCGGTGCAATTGTTTCAGGGGAGCACGGGAGAGCCGCGTGCCGCGTAGCGCGCGTGGCAGGAGGGGGGCTCACCTGGCACGCTTGCCCAGGGGTTTAGCGCAGCCAAGCGTGGACTGTGACCGTGCATACGTGGAATCACCGTGGTGGCGGTGATGGCGGTGGTGGCGGTGGTGGTGATGATGATAATTGTAGGGACGCGGTTGTGGAGCGGTGAGCGCTACGCGACGCTACGAACGCGGCGGGCCGAGATCGAATCCCGCTCGAGGCCAACACCGGTGGCGATTTGTCTGCACCGGTCCTGTGCCTCCCCTAGGTCGGCTCGGCCTCGAATGAGTATCCTGGTGCGATGTGTAGTAAACATCGCCACTAGAGGAGACAAAGGCGGCCGGGCGTGGTGTTGGCCACCCACCCCCTCGTGCGTCGTGCCGGGCCTTCGCTGACAGCACCTGCCCCAAACGTCTGCTGAGCCTATACGAGGGATCTTTGTATTGTTTTTTTGTTTGTTCTAATAATCATTATTATTAACATGCAGCCCTTTGTCAAAACTCTGCAATGACGACGAAGCGTGTCCGCCTTGACGCCTGTTGACCTGTGCCCACTTCGCCGAGATTTGTCAGACCGGCTCAAATGTCACTCGTTGCGAGCGTGAATTCATCACCGTGGTCGCGAATTGAACTCGGGTTACTGGCTCCGTAGTCGCAGTGCGTTGACTGCATGGCATCAACAATAGGTGCTCGCTAACACGGTGTTTGCACAGGTGTGTGGGAGTAAGTGTGCTGTGGGGAGCGGTTTTGTAGCGGTTAGCGCGCTGCGCTATGAACCCAACGACCCGGGTTCGATTCCTGCTCACGGTCAACACCAGTGACGATTATCTGAACCGGTCCAGGGGCTCCCCTAGGTCGACTCAGCCTCAAATGAGTACCTGGTTGGTGCGGTGTGTAAACATTGCCACTAGGGAGACAAAGGCGACCGGGCGTGGTGTTGGCCACCCACCCCCTCGTGTGCCGTGCCGGCTTTCATAGGTGCTCGCGAACAGCACTTGCCCCTACAGTCTGTCAAGGCTATAAGGGGGATCTTTGTATGTATGTATGTGTGTATGTATGTGTGTATGTATGTGTGTATGTATGTATGTGTGTATATGTGTATGTATGTGTGTATATGTGTATGTATGTGTGTATATGTGTGTATGTGTGTATGTATGTGTGTATGTATGTGTGTATGTATGTGTGTATGTGTGTATGTATGTGTGTATGTATGTGTGTGTGTATGTGTGTATGTGTGTATGTGTGTGTGTATGTATGTGTGTGTGTATGTATGTGTGTATGTATGTGTGTATGTATGTATGTGTGCACGCTGTGTGTGCACGCTGTGTGTATGTGTGTGTGCACGCTGCGTGTTTTGCATGCTGTGTGTGCGTGTGCGTGCACGCTGTGTGTGTGCACGCTGTGTGTGTGCACGTTGTGTGTGTGCACGTTGTGTGTGTGCACGTTGTGTGTGTGCACGTTGTGTGTGCATGCTGTGTGTGTGTGCATGCATGCTGTGTGTGCATGCTGTGTGTGTGTGCATGCACGTTGTGTGTGTGCATGCACGTTGTGTGTGCATGCTGTGTGTGTGTGCATGCTGTGTGTGTGTGCATGCACGTTGTGTGTGTGTGCATGCTGTGTGTGTGTGCATGCTGTGTGTGTGCATGCTGTGTGTATGTTGTGTGTGTGTGTATGCTGTGTGAGTGTGTACACACCGCAGCTGTGCACCGGTTAGCGCGCAGCGCTACGAACCCGGCGACCCGAGATCGACTCCCACTCACGGAGTCGAACCGGTCCTGGCCCTCCCCTCGGTCGACTCGGACTCAAATGAGTACCTGGGTGTGGTGTGTAGTAAACATCGCCACTGGGGAGACAAAGGCGGCCGGGCGTGGTGCTGACCACCCACTTCCCTTCGCGTGCAGGCCTCTTCATAGGTGCTGCTCGCTAACAGCACTTCACTTGCCCCAGCAGTCTGTTACAGTGCGTTTGACTATACTTCACCGCGCGGTGAAGTGTCACTTTTTTTTAAAGAAAAAAAAAACCGGACTCTGTCCAGAGATGATTCGGTGGCACCGTGGAACAACTTTGGCGACTTAAATCCAGAGGCGTACGCAGCACGCTGATAACGTAACAACAAACCCAAAAAAAATGTTGCGAGAGGAGGAGGAGGAGGGGGGGGTGGTAGGGTGGATTTAGCACCCCCCCCCCTCCCCGACCTCACGCAAACACTGAACGCAGAAGCAGTGACCCGTGCCGCCACACCAGGAGACGTTGTGCCCGGACTGGATTCCTGTTTTGTTGGCTCGCCACTCGCTCGCCGCCGCCGTCCGCTGTGGCCACTTCGCACAAATAAATAATGCCGCCTGCTATGTCGTCTCTTTCGCTCTGTCTCTTTCATATCGGAATCGTCTCCAGTGCTGTTGCTGCTGGCGGCAATAAAAGTGGTTTAAAAATCTCTCTGTCTGTCTGTCTCTGTCTCTCTCTCTCGCTCTGTCTCTCTGATTCTCTCGCTCTGTCTATCTGTCTCTCTGTCTCTTGCTCTCTCTCTCTGTCTCTCTGTCTCTTGCTCTCTCTCTGACTCTCTGTCTCTTGCTCTGTCTCTCTCTCTGTCTCTTGCTCTGTCTCTCTCTCTCGCTCTGTCTCTCTGACTCTCTCGCTCTGTCTATCTGACTGTCTCTTGCTCTGTCTCTCTCTGTCTCTCTGTCTCTCGCTCTGTCTCTCTCTCGCTCTGTCTCTCACTCTGTCCCTCTCTCTCTCTCGCTCTGTCTCTCTGACTCTCTGTCTTCTCTGTCTCTCTCTGTCTTTTGCTCTGTCTCTCTGACTTTCTCGCTCTGTCCATCTGACTCTCTGTCTCTTGCTCTGTCTCTCAGACTCTCTCGCTCTGACTCTCTGTCTTTTGCTCTGTCTCTCTCTCTCTCTCTGTCTATCTGACTCTCTGTCTTTTGCTCTGTCTCTCTCTCTGTCTCTCGCTCTGTCTCTCACTCTGTCTCTCTCTCTCGCTCTGTCTATCTGACTCTCTGTCTCTTGCTCTGTCTCTCTCTCTGTCTCTCGCTCTGTCTCTCTCTCTCTCTCGCTCTGTCTATCTGACTCTCTGTCTCTTGCTCTGTCTCTCTGACTCTCTCGCTCTGTCTATCTGTCTCTCTGTCTCTCGCTCTGTCTCTCTCTCTCGCGCTCTGTCTATCTGACTCTCTGTCTCTTGCTCTCTCTCTGTGTCTCTCTGTCTCTTGCTCTGTCTCTCTGTTTCTCGCTCTGTCTCTCTCTGTCTCTTGCTCTGTCTCTCTGTCTCTCTATGTCTCTCCCTGTCTCTCCGTCTGTCTCTCTACCTGGCGCGGGAATAATAATAATAATATAATCATCATGAGCTGAGCGGTTCGATTCAGAAACCTCGCGCAACGCGCCTCACATTGCCGCCGCGTTCTCTCTGCAGAAGTGAACTTCTTTCGCACCGCACGTAACCAACCGTAGCTAACCGAAGCTGCCATAGCGTAGATGCCCCCCCCCTACGTGTGCCCCCCCTCCTCTCCTCCGTGCCCCCCCCCAATCCACTCCACCGTGTCTCAAACTCCGGCGTCACTGCTCGACAGACAAATCCCCAGAGCGCTGCCACACATCTCGGAATTTTCTGACAATTTCCTCTGCACTACAAAGCGACTGGGGCGGAGGGTGCCCCCCCCCACCTCCTCCCTCTCACCCCCCCCTGCCCCCCCCTACACCCCCTTGCCCCCCGTCTTATATAACCCAGGCGGCTCGGAGCCAGTGCCAACAACTCGGCCAGGGCAGGGCCGGGGCGAGCGGCGACGTCGGGGTGGGGGGGAGCAGCGCTCTAGCTGCTGCTGATGATGATGCTGCTGATGATGAAAATAATGCTGCTGCTGATGATGATGCTGCTGCTGATGATGAAAATAATGCTGCTGCTGATGATGATGCTGCTGCTGATGATGAAAATAATGCTGCTGCTGATGATGATGCTGCTGCTGCTGATGATGATGAAAATAATGCTGCTGCTGACGATGATGCTGCTGCTGCTGATGAAAATAATGCTGCTGCTGATGATGATGATGCTGCTGCTGATGAAAATAATGCTGCTGCTGATGATGATGATGATGCTGCTGCTGATGATGATGAAAATAATGCTGCTGCTGATGATGCTGCTGCTGATGATGCTGCTGCAGATGATGATGCTGCTGCTGATGATAATAATGCTGCTGCTGATGATGATGAAAATAATGCTGCTGCTGATGATGATGCTGCTGCTGATGATGAAAATAATGCTGCTGCTGCTGATGATGATGCTGCTGCTGCTGATGATGATGAAAATAATGCTGCTGCTGCTGACGATGATGCTGCTGCTGCTGATGAAAATAATGCTGCTGCTGATGATGATGATGCTGCTGCTGATGAAAATAATGCTGCTGCTGATGATGATGATGATGCTGCTGCTGATGATGATGAAAATAATGCTGCTGCTGATGATGCTGCTGCTGATGATGCTGCTGCAGATGATGATGCTGCTGCTGATGATAATAATGCTGCTGCTGCTGCTGATGATGATGATGATGAAAATAATGCTGCTGCTGATGATGATGCTGCTATTGATGACAATAATGCTGCTGGTGATGATGCTGCTGCTGCTGATGATGATAATAATGCTGCTGCTGATGATGATGATGCTGCTACTGATGATGATGCTGCTGATGATAATAATGCTCTGATGATGATGATGCTGCTACTGATGATGATGCTGCTGATGATGATAATGATGCTGCTGATGATGATAATGCTGTTGATGATGATGATAATAATGCTGCTGATGATGAGGATAATGCTGCTGATAATGATGATGCTGTTGCTGATGATGATGATAATGCTGCTGATGATGATAATGCTGCTGCTGATGATGATAATGCTGCTGCTGATGATGACGATAATGCTGCTGCTGATGATGATAATGGTGCTGCTGCTGATGATGATAATGGTGCTGCTGATGATATAGTTGTTGATAATGGTGCTGCTGCTGATGATGATGATGATAATGTTGCTGATGATGATGATCATGCTGCTGCTGATGATGATATAGTTGCTGATGATAATGGTGCTGCTGATGATGCTGCTCCTGTTGATGCTGCTGCTTATCATGATAATGCTGTTGCTGATGATGATGGAGCCCGCGGTGAGATTGAGTAGCAAGACGTGTAACTGTTTGCAATGCATTTGGACAACCTGCTCGCCTCTGTGGGCGAGATGCGATTACGACTCCAACCCTCACCCCGAGCCGCACACCGCCACCTGACTCTGAGACACAAATTGCATTGCAGCCTTCGGCTCCGGTCTAAGTGACCGCGCCGACTCAGCAGCTATAATCCTAAGCTTCAAACCCCGAAATGCCAAAGCTTCAATCCTTGCAACCACCCACAACAATTAATCCTGACTTTCGCTCCGACCCTGAATGCCGGGGGGGGGGGGGGGGGGAGGGTGGAGAACTTAAAATAGGAGGGTCACAATGTCCCCATTGGGGAGTAGAAATCCACTCGCTCACAAAAAACAAGCGTGCTCTGTGGGACGGTCTCCTTTGCTCGGTGTCGAGCGGATGTCCGTGATGGTTTCGTGGGGAGACGCCGTTTTTTTCTGCGTGACTTTACCGAAAGAACCAAAGACTATGGATTCCTTGCAGTCACGCAAGCTTCAAATCAAAATTGACGCCGTTTCTCGTCCAGATGAGGGGGAGGGCAGAGGAGGGGGCGGGAGGAGGGGGGGGGGGGCTTAGTGGGTGATCCAGGGAGAGGGACAGGGGGCAGGGCCCCTTGTCGCCTCGGTGACCCGATGACCCCGGCCGGTTCGCACGCCCCACACCCCGGCCCACCCGGGACTCGGCTGGGCCGGGGTCACAGAGGGTAGCCCACTCCGTCTTGAAACTGAAGCTCACAAACAGAGCCCATCACGCCCCCCAATCTCTCCCCACGCACCCACCCACCTGACCCCCCCACCACCACCACCACGGCTCCCACCCCCCCACTTCTCGTCATTCTTCCCGTGGCTAAGCCTCGCTGTGTCTTGTCACGCCGCTCGCGCGTTTCGACATCGCGCGGAGCGGCTTAGCGCGCCTCGCCACGAACCCGGCCACCGCCGCCCACCACGTTGGAGTCCACCGGTCCAGCGCCTTCCCCTAGGTCGACTCAGCCTTCGGTGTGTAACTTAACCAACACGAGCGCTGGGGGAGACAAAGGCGTGCGCCCGTGCCGGCCTTCGTAGACGCCGCTCGCTGACAGCACTTGCCCCAGCAGTCTGTCGAAGGCTACACGGGGGATCTTTGTCTGAGCGGACGTAATGATTGTTCTTGTACCCCAACTCCACCCACCCCTCTCTCAAACCCAACGACCCCCCCTCCAACCCACCACCACCCCACCCCTTGCTCCAAAGCCCCAACACCCCCCCCCCCCCCCATCATTCCTAAGTAATTAAAGATTTGGTTCAATTGGCAGTACATCCCGCGACCCTTGTCGTTCAAGAATGTTTGTAAAAAAAAAACGAGAGAGAGACGGGGATTGCGGCGGGGGCGGCGAGGGTGAGCGGGGGGAGGGAATAAATAAGTCAACTTTTGTCCCAATTTTCAAAGTAACAAAACGTCTGTGCGGCGATGTGGGCCTCGGGGGCTCGGGGGGGGGGGGTTGCGTTGTCTCCGCCTGGGTTCATAGCCCATTTCTGTGAGCCCAGCATAAGGCGACTGCCTGGTGGTGGTGATGGTTGGTGGTGGTGGTGGTGATGCCCACACAACCCCCCGACCAATCCAGGGTTGCTTGCTTCTCTTAGCGGCGCTGCTGCCTCCTGGCCAACTGGCCAAGAGACAGCTAAGGGGAAGGGAGCCCTCCCCTGTTGCCAGCTTTCGGGGCTTCTCAGAGGCGAGGGCACTGCAAGAGGGATGAGGAGGAGGGAGGGAGGGAGGAGGAGGAGATGGAGATGCCATCTGTTTGCGAGTCTTGTCAACAGACCCAAGGTTTTCATGCTTTCTGCAGGGGGTCGCGCTATCTAATTGGACTGCTGCACTGGCTCTGGTGCGCGCACGCACCATTGATGTGAAACAAAACTCAACGCGTTTGTCGCTGTGTGTGTCTGTGCGTGTGTCTGTGTGTGTGTGTCTGTGTCTGTGTGTGTCTGTGCGTGTGTCTGTGTGGGGAGCGGTAGTGTAGCGGTTAGCACGCTGCGCTACGAACCCGGCGACCCGAGTTCGATTTCCCGCTCACGGCCACCAACACCGGTGGCTAGGATCTGAACCGGTTACTGGGCCTCCCCCTAGGTCGACTCAGCGTGAATGAGTACCTGGTGCCATGGTGCGTAAAAACATCGCCACGGGGGAGACAAAGGCGGTCGGGCGTGGTGCTGGCCACCCACCCCCTCGTGTGCCGTGCCGGCCTTCATAGGCGCTACTCGCTAACCGCACTTTCCCCAACAGTCTGTTAAGGTTATACGGGGGATCTTTGTCTTTATTGTAAGAATAGTTAAGTTACTTAATCCTCTTCATCCCCTCTGAGACATAAGGCCGCACCTTATAAAAAATATATATTAACATATATTAATATATAAGAATATAAAATAGGCAACGGTATTTTTTTCCATAGCGTGTATGAATGAGGGCCATTAGCCGCAGTGTTGCCGATTGTATAATTGTTTTGTCTTTTAAGATCACACAAATTTTAGGTTGACGAATGTGCTGGGGGTATTTGTTAGTTGATGATGTTGTTGTTGTTAGTTGGATTTGCATGCAACTGCCATTACCGCTTCCCGTGTGTGACGATATGTTAACGACAATGACGATGACAACAACGAGCATGAATGCCAAGGTGTGTCCGCCCACTGAGTCGTGCTCTCTTTCGATGTGGCAGCCTTGATGAGCCAGCCGGTTCAAGTGTTGTTTTGTCCTTTCGGTAAAGTCACGTAGGTATATAAATAAAATGAAGTTAATCAAATCACTATTCAAATCACTATTTGATTAACTTTGCAATCACGAAAACTTCAAATCTAGAATTGTTGTTTTGTTCTTTCGGTAAAGTCACGTAGGTAAAAAAAAAGTTAATCAAATAGTGATTTGATTAACTTTATTTTATTTGGTTAACTTTATTTTTTTTTTACCTACGTGACTTTACCGAAATAACCAAAGTGTAGGGATCATTGCAGTCACAAATCTAGAATTATTGTTTTGTTATTTACGTTCCTGTCGCAGGAGCCAGTCTCTCCGCGGACACACACACACACCACTGTTCATGTCTTTGCCTCTGTTTTTTCTACAACGTGGCTGCACTTTCCTGTGATATTAACTCAACTACATTCGTTTTACTTCACCAGGTGATACCCACTGAGCTGTAACGCTCTTCATTTTTCATAAGCCACATACGCCGCAAATGATAGCTCAATTATAGAAATCCATCGCAGCAGAATGCTCTGAACGCACGGCGATTCTAAATGTGCAGGGGGGGACAAAACCAACCACGGGGAGAGAGAGACACACAAACTCAAAATATACACTTCAACACGTAGGCTTTCGCGACCAATAGCATCCATAATATATGGTTAAGATAGGCTGTCGCCTGATGAAGCTAGTTGTAATTACCGGCGAAACGTCGTACTCAGGTTGTCAATGTTGTGGATTTGCTCTCCAACACACCAGCGTGCTGAACTAGTGACGAATTGGCCACGTTCTGTGTACGTGACAAACCTTACTAGTTGGCTGTGTCGGGTGGTGGCGTGTTTAACGACACATTTATATATTTACGCGATCTAACCCAAAAAAACATTATTCCAAATATACAACAGGCGTCAGAGTCGGCAGTCGAACCCACGACCTCCTAAATACCAACCCTATTCCGTTCGGGCCATCCCGTACTCGTTTTCTGACCATATATACGTTTTCTGTTTGTGTTGCTGCTGATGCCTGTGGTCACGCGGCACCACGAATCTCCCGTGTAAAAAAAAAAAGTGATAATAGCTAAAACGGGGACCTCCATCACGCGTAACAAATCAAATGAACTTAAGCTTGTTTGACAATCGGTCTCAATTTTGCTTGACGTTGCCACTGTGCAAAAGCAGTGTTCTTCACTCCATTTTCAGAGGAGTGGGGTAGGGGGGGCGGGCTAGCACTTTTGCCGATAAGACATCGTCAGTGTGAGAGCCGCCAAACGTTGTGAAACCATTGGGGGTTTGACAGCAGCACGACAATGATGATGATGGGGGGGGGGGGTGTTGTCACTCTTTGTGTCTTGTCTGGGGGGGGCACTAATGGCCACCAAGGGGATGCCAGTTGCTCACGGGGCAATGCAATGGCGAGCACGCTGGACTCGAAATTCCATAGGTTGCCTCTTCGATCTCCGGGCGCGGCGGTTGAAACAATGTGGCAAGTTTCTTAAATCTCTCTTCGCCCTTGTTCCACCCAACGGTGTGTAAAGTAAGTGCCTCCACCAGATGTCATTGGTCCGCGAGGTCACGGCGTGCGGGGGTGGAGTGCGGCAGGTGCTTCCACCTCTTCCAAGGCGTCTGACCATCGTTGAAGAGTAGGCCAAATAGCCCTCAGCACTAGAGGGAACTCTCTGGAGCTCACTCTAGAGTGGAGGGACCTTCCGCCAGCAGTGGCGTGAGCCGAGCAGTTGCAGGGCTGCGCATTTACCCGCTACCTATTGTTTGAAGCAGATGCAACCCTATCCGAGGTGAACTTACTGGCCCCGTGGTCTCAATCCGCACATTCTTTTCCCAGCTGATGATAAAAGTGTCTCGTCGTTTGGAAGGAATGTTGGGTTTGAATGTCGGTGGCTGCCAGCTTCGTGCGGATTGAATGCCAAGTGAAATGCGCGACGTATGGTTATGTATGTTGGACTTCTTTTGCACCGTACGTAGCCGACCGTTGCTCATCGGAGGTGCAGTGGGGAAGGACAGCAACCCGAACACAAAAAATGCAGTTGTGAATAATTAAGTGTTAAATCTTGATTAAAAAGTGCATCGTTCCAGTGGCTTCCTGATGCCGGATGCGTCTTCAGTGCCCGCTTTTTGGCCACAAATGATCGCTCAGCGAGGTGGCTTATCGCGTGGAAATGTACAGCAGCCAAATACTCTAAAACGCGTGTTTATATTGATTCTAAATGTGTGTTTGTGGCTTGGAGGGGAACCGGAGGACCACGGAGAAAAATCCACGCGACCACGGGGAGAGAGAGAGAGACACGCAACCTCCAGATATACAGCATGCATCAGGGTCGGGATCGAACCGACGATACCCCCTGCGTACCGGGCGAGAGAAATAACATCCCGCCACCGCGGTGGCCCATTTCTTCCGTGAGCCCACAGTTTACCTGCAGACGACGCAGGGCCACCAAGCGTGCGAGAGAGATAAACAAGATGACCTTTAAGGCCAACTTTATATCAGCAGACACGGCGTGCTTGGCAGAGGGGGGCGCATTGTGAGGATAGTTGGCACGAACGACCGGGTTTGCAAGACTGTTGTTGCTCGCAGAAGCACGAACAAAAACAAAAAAGAAATACTTTTCACAGCATCGCGGTTAGAACATTACCCGCGGTTTAAAACTGCGAACAATCGTTTAATAAACCAGCATCCCCCTTGTAATTATGGTAAACAATGGCTCCCTTTGCCCGACACGCAGGGCCAATGGACATGTTTAAATTACATCGGGTGAAACGACGCTGTACGTGCAAAATAACCGCGGCGAATATTTTGTTTAAGTCAACAGCCTCCATCATACTTGCGATGGATGCGTGCCCGTCGGAAGGCCGCAGTTAATTATGTGCCGCGCTAAAGTTTCTATGACATGCACAGCGCGGACACGATTAGCCACCTCTGATGCTACGGGCACAAAA
The DNA here is from genome assembly GCF_048934315.1 of Petromyzon marinus. Lineage (NCBI taxonomy): Eukaryota > Metazoa > Chordata > Hyperoartia > Petromyzontiformes > Petromyzontidae > Petromyzon > Petromyzon marinus. The sequence continues at coordinate 7,852,577 of NC_133687.1, forward strand.
AAACAAAAAGCCACCTTGGACGGCGTTGACAAAAGCCAAGTTCAACATCGCGGGCCTCCCTGCAGGCCGAGGAACATTGAGGTGAGCGTGGTCCGCGTTTGCATCTGGCAGCGCGTTGCTCCTCCGTGGCAGCAGGGGAGCAAACAGAGCCGAGGAACGGAACGTCGATGCTCCTGCTGCCACCGTGAAGAGCTCATTAGAAAAAAACAAATCTTATCCCAACCGACGAGACATGCTGCTGCTGCGGTCTAAAAGTGTGCGGAAGTTTACGACTAGGTTGAGATCAATCGAGAGTTGCGTGTCACTTCACCCGTCCGCCAAGAAGCCGCGACTCTAAATCCGGTGCGAAATTACAGGGTCGGCGGGCTGAGCGCGTCAATTTGGTCCTGCGCTTTAAAGATGCATTGCATGTTGAACCATAATTCCGCACCGCACGTAAAGCCCACCGCTTTAATCCCGAGGTGCAAAACTCGGCTTCGAGTGCGTAATCGAGAGCGCGCATGCAGGTAGCGAACGCGTTGCGTCGTCATCGTCGTCGTTATCTTTATTTAATTTACAAACATTTACGTTGCCCTGCCGGCCAATCGACTGCTTTGCTCCGCCAGCCAATCGAATGTTGGGGGTTGCAGACCGTGGCCTCGTCCGTTGTGGCAGCCGTTGTTTGATCCGCGCCTGGCCGCGTCGCTCGTCGCGGGTTGGCCTCCGAGGCGGTGTCCGGTGCGGCGTGCGAAGATCGGTTCCGACGTCGCTCGCCACAGACGATTGCCGATGACCATGGGCCGGGGTCAAAAACCAAGTTGGCCGGGATTCGTAAGTGAAAATGCCCGCTGACCGACTGTGCCACCTTTTCCATGGCAAAATTTGTCTCTTGTGAAATGCATTCCCCGACACGGTCCTCAATGCGCCCGTCTCTCCACGAAGTGAATGCGTTCTTGTTGTTGTTGTTGTGTGTCTGTAAAATGTGCCCAAGCTTAAGTATGTATGCATGCGCACACGTAAAGGCAATGGTCCCCCGTATAGTCTCAGTAGACCGTGGGGGCGAGTGCTGTTAGCGAACACCTTCGAAGGCCGCCACGGCACGGCACACGAGGGGGTGGGTGTCCAGCACCACGCCCGGCCGCCTTTGTCTCCCCCAGTGCTGATGTTTTATACACACTTCGTCAGGTGCCCATTTAAGGCCGAACCGACCCAGGGGTAGCATCGTCAGCGATGTTTAGCCGTGAGCGAGAATCAAACTCGGGTCACCGGGTTCGGAGCGCAGAGAAGCTTGCGGACACGAGGAGGGTGAGTGGCCAACACCAGTGGCGGTGTTTTACAACACACCGAACCAGGTAATAATTTTAGGCTGAGTCAACCTAGGGGAGGCCCAGGACCGGTGCGGATGATCGTCGCTGGTTGTTTCGGTGGCCGTGAGCCTGGAATCGAACTCGGGTCGTCGGGCTCCTAGCGCAACGCGTTAACCGCTACACTAAGACAAAGATCCCCTGTGTAGCCCGTAACAGACCGTTGGGGCAAGTGCTGTTAGCGAGCACCTATGAAGGGCCGGCACGGGCACACGAGGGAGTGGGTGGCCAGCACCACGCACACGCACGGCAGCTGTATACGTTCCGCTGGAAAGCAGCTTCTGTCGTGCGGGAGTTAGGGGGCAAAGCGTTTCACCCCACGTCGCGTTCCTGGAATTGAACAAAGGCCTTTATGATCAACAGCGCCCTGCCTTCAAATATTCTCAAGTCATCCCCGCGTTGATGCCTCCATACATTCGATGCGGGGCGAGCGCGTGGGAGGGGGGGGGGGCGCTTTCCCACTCTCTTTATGCCTTCACCCCCCCCCCGCCCCCTGTTTGATCAAACGCACGCGAGCACGCACAATTGTGGGGTGCCCCCCCCCCTCATCCCCTTCGAATCAGAGATTCGCACGCGATGCTCTTGAACGCACGCACGCACGTGCGGTGTCAATAATAACAGCAGGCGGATTCAGTGTACGTCTCCCTCTGTGTGTGTGTGTCTCTCTCTCTCTGTCTGTCTTTGGCCGGGAGTATAATTCACTGGAGCACGGAGCAGACGAATGTTGACTACCCCTCCCTCCCACCGCCTTCGTTGAATCCGAGTGAAGTAACTTTCTGAATACACAATTGGGAATTAAAATACACAATTGGGAGTTCAAACGTACGCATAGACTCGCGCCGTTACAATTACGTCCCAAGTATTTTTGTTGTTGTTGCGTCCACACTTTTAAGGCAAACAAACCAAAACTAATATTGACTTAAAGTTTTCGTGAACGCAGGAATTCGTATTCTTTGGGTCTTTCGGTAAAGTCACGTAGATAGAAAAAAGGATAACAATTAAAAAAAATCATTCACTTAATTTGCATTTTTATTTTTGTTATTTTATTGTGTTTTTTTATCGACGTGAATTTACCGAATGACCCAAAGAAAACAAACAAAAACAAACAACAAACAAACACAAAAATTAACAAACAAAAAATAAACACAAACACAAACAAACAAAAACAAACACAAACAAAAAAACTAACAAAAACAAACAAACTCAAGCACGCGCCCCGACTCGGACATCTGCCAATCACCTCTCACGTGGCTACCGTCGCCCGGTTCGCGTTACGCAGAACTCGTCGCTTGTCGCACCGTGCGTAGCTCAAGCCGCGCGTAACGCGGAGGTGCCGGCACCGTGCAGCAGAATAACCCCCCCCCCCTCTCCCCCACCCCGGGCAGTCGGGGGGCACGGCTTTATTTTCCACGCAACAGTGGATAGAGCACGGCCGAGAACGGCGACGAACGGCGGACGAAAACACACACAAATGCGGTGGTTTTTTTTTTCTGGAAAACTTTCCTGGGTTTTTTTTCTTCCAGGATTTTTTTCTGTTGCACGTAAATCACTTTGAGATGTTCTTTGTTCGTGTTTTTGTTTTGTTGCGGTTGCACCCGAGTCAAGAGCCGCATGGCTCACAGGGTTATTACCTAATACATTAAATGAATGAAAGACGGCGATTCTTTCCGTGTCACTGTCTCGGTTGCGCGACCGACGACGCCGCAACGTTGGCACAAAGTCCGCGGGGAAATTGCCCTCGAGGCCCCTCTCACCGTGGCCCGCATGACGCGGGTCGTGTAAATGCGGGGTGCTTTAACAACAAGCAAAAAAATGTTAACACTTCTGAGAATTTGCAACACCGCCACGAGCGATGCGCCCTCCGGGCTCTGCATGACCACCGGGGGAAGATTCCGGGCACGCGTTGACAACGATGGAGAAACAAGTAGAGACTCTTTGACTTTTTGCAGCTATTGACATTACATTTGTTATCACGTTACAGTGAATTATTCTCCGTTCGTTTTCCATTCAAAACGATAGTCCCATGTAAGTGTTAACATTCTTTTGAAGCACGCTGTGTCTCCCCCCCCTCCCCCCCCCCCCCAATTGATGCGCCCTGCGTTGATCTGCACATTTTAATTTAGCTGGGTTTGTCGCACGCGGTCCGTAAATCTTCGCGAGAGAGTTCTGTAGTGAGACGTGCTTTGTGTGTGTGTGTGGCAGGGGGGTGGGGATCCACACTTGTTGATTTCAATGGCAAACGAAGTGAAAATAATTTAAGTTGCAGTGTTTTTATTCGACCAGTAAAATCATTGTCCAGAGATTACATCAACAGGATTTTTCTCATCAAAGCACGCTGGAGTATGAACGATATCGTGAATATTATTATTTACGGTACATTCATTGTAGAGACTGCGTAGACTCATCTATATCCCTTGCTAAATTCACTGACGCATGCTGGTCTTCCCCCCAGTGCTGTCTCACGGTCGGTGGAGTCGTTTAACCATACTTCACCCCGCCGGTCACTGAGGATTGGTGTCGGTGGAGGTCACAAAGGGCCCACTGAGCTCCACACAGCTCTTTTTCAGAAGCGACCCGGCTATCACAGGCGACAGCCCAAATGAAGCGGCATATCACGTGGAAATGTATCACAGCCAAACACTCCAAACGCGTGACTTTGATGCTTAATGTGGAGGGGAAAACCCGGAGGACCCGGAGGAAAATCCACGCGACCACGGGGGGAGAGAGAAAGAGAGAGACACCGCAAACTCCAAATATACAGCAGCAGGCATTGCCATGGTCGAGATCGAACCCACGACCTCCTGTATACCAGGCGAGGTAGTTAACATCTCCTAGCCACCGTGATGATGATAGAAAGAGAGACGCAAACTCCAAATATACAGGAGGCATCGTCATGGTTGAGATTGAAACCACGACCTCTGTATACCAGGCGAGGTAGTTAACATCTCCTAGCCACCGTGATGATGATAGAAAGAGAGACGCAAACTCCAAATATACAGGAGGCATCGTCATGGTTGAGATTGAAACCACGACCTCTGTATACCAGGCGAGGTAGTTAACATCTCGCCACCGCGGCATTAAACCCGATTCGAATATATCACTTACCACCGATTATAAACCGTGGGGTCGGGGAATCGAACTCAGGTGGCCGGGTGGTACCAGGGGTAATTCAAATAACGGTCTCGTAGTGGTCGTCGTAGAAGCGTGCGCAACCGCTGCGCCACCGCTCCGCACTCCGGGGTGTAGCGGCGTGTGTCACCGGGTCGGCTGCGGGGTCGCGGTTCGGATCGTGGGCCGCCCTGGCATCGTCGTGCGGGTCGGGGTTCGGGTCACGGTCGACGGAGCGGCAGTATCGCTAGGAGATGCTTTGGCGATGATCACTGGTAGCGGTGCTCGCTTCTTCTTCTTCTTCTTCAACTTCTTCACCTTCTTCATCTTCTTATTCTTCTTTGACTTCTTCATTTTCTTCTTATTCATCTTCTTCCTCCTCTTCTTCTTCTTCTTCCTCTTCTTCTTCTTCTTCTTCCTCTTCTTCTTCCTCTTTCTCTTCTTCTTCCTCTTCTTCTTCCTCTTCTTCCTCTTCCTCTTCTTCCTCTTCTTCTTCTTCCTCTTCTTCTTCCTCTTCTTCTTCCTCTTTCTCTTGTTCTTCCTCTTCTTCTTCCTCTTCTTCCTCTTCCTCTTCTTCTTCTTCTTCTTCTTCTTCTTCTTCTTCTTCTTCTTCTTCTTCTTCTTCTTCTTCAACTTCTTCTTCCTTTTCTTCATCTTCTTATTCTTCTTCTTCGACTTCTTCATCTTCCTCTTTTTCTTCATCTTCTTCTTCGACTTCTTCTTCATCTTCTTCTTGATCTTCTTATTTTTCTTCATCTTCTTCCTTTTCATCTTCTTCTTCACCTTATTTTTCTTCATCTTCTTTTTCTTCATCATCTGCTTCTTCTTCAACTTGATCTTCTCATTTTTCTTCTTCTTAATCTTCTTCTTCGTCTTCTCCTCCCCTTGTTTGGTTTCCCTCCTGGGGGGAAACGTGGAATCTCTCCGTGCCCGCTGGCCGTGCACCAAAACCAACGCGCAACGCACGCGCGAGAGTGGGGGAGGTCGCTTCACCCTGTTACACACGCCGCGTTCGACGGGCGCGTCACGTGGCCCAAAGAGCATCCACAGCGTTGCGTGCGTAGACTACGACCGGATCAAATGCATTGACGCATTTCGCACACGAGAAGCACACTTGGTGGCAGCAGCATCGCGATGCTGGTGCCAGGCTAGGTGCACTTCGAGGCCACGAGAGGATGGCAATGCCCCCCCTCCCCCCCCCCCCCCCCCGTGGAAGGTCGTGGGTTAGAAGACCCTCGGGTTCATAATAAAGGTTTTTGGGTTTCATCGCGTAAATATTAATGCGAACGTTAAACCCCGCCACCACCCGACACAGACAATTAGTAAGGCTTGTCACGTGATCAAAACGTGCCAATTCGTTACCAGTACAGCAGAGTAAAACCCACAACATTTACAATTCGAGTAACGACGTTTCGCCAGTAATTACGAACACACACCTCCAGTACGGACAATATGTGCCCGCGAGAGCCTGCGTGATAAACAGACCCTCCTCAAGCCGTGAGGCTTTAACGGTCTGGCGTGAGTGGCAGATCCGGCGTGGCCAACCTTCCTTGCTTGATTTGGCGCTTTCGCGACTGCAGGAATTACTCTCTTTGCCTTGCTTTAAGCCGTTCCTGCCACCAGCCAGCTACCCAGCCACAACGTGAGCCTCCTCCTCCCACGCGAGGGGTACCGATCCTGACAATTGCTGGAATCGGCCATCGACAAAAGTCCACTCAGTTCAAGGTCTTCCGTCATGATGTCATCCGCCACCCGCCGCCCCCTCCCCTCCGTCTTATTTAACCTGCCGCTGTGTTTGTTTAGCACTTATCTAGCCAAATAAAAGAAAGCTGATTGGACATCGTGCGCGGTTGGTGGGTGTGCGGTGAGCTCTCAAACTGAGCCAACAGCATCTGGAGCATGCCAGATCAAGGCCCCCACCACCACCGCCACCACCACCACCACTGATGGGCAACGCTGTCCAAATGTTTGAAGGAGAAGTATTTGTCAGATTGTTTTCACGCAATCCAACGTGGACGAGTCCAAGTTAGATCTCTAGGCGAGTATGCCAAAAATGTTCACGCGAACAGCAGGTGCTTGTGCATCGTGCAGTGTGTGTGGGGGGGGGGGGTGTTCTGGAGTGGTGGAAAATATTTTGCAAGCATAGAGAAAATAAGACTTGATATCCATGATAGAGGATTTTTTTGGGGTTAGATCGCGTAAATATATAAATGTGTCGATAAACTCGCCACCAACACCGGCACGGCCAATTAGCGAGGTTTTGTGTCACGTGAACGGAACGTGGCCAATTCGTTGCTCGTACAGCACACCGGTGTGTTGGAGAGAAAATCCACGACGTTTACGATCTGAGTACGACTTTTCGCCAGTTATTACAACCAGCATCATCAGGCGGACAGCCAGATTTGTGGAGAAATCTCTCCCCTTCGTGCGTGAAGGGCTCACAAGTGTCGGCTCACGTCTACCCCTCTATTTAAGGAAGGAAACAGGAGGAAGACTTGATAATGAATGGCAGGCCAGGTAGATTCCAGACGTATAAATCATTGCACAGCTAAATTAAACCACCGGTCATCAATCCAGATCCGGCCACGGGCACACACACACCACACACACCGCCTGCCCAAATGCAGGAAATCGTTCATTGTCAAGGACCACCGTGTAACCTATACACTGGGGGAGAAAAATGGTGTTGCTCTATTAACTCAAAAAATATCGCGGGGCAGGTATGTATGTACGCATGTACGTATGTATGTTGAACTTATTTCGCACAGTATTCTGCTTTTGTCCAGCTGAGGGTGAGGCAACAACGTCTTTGCAACATTCTCAAGGAGCGTAAAACCCACCATCACGACAAACTCTGGTTCACCCTCGCTGCCTTTGGCTAAGGGACCGTCCATAAATGACGTCACGCACCTCGGGGGGGGGGGGCGGTCAGACATTTGTGACGATGTGTGACGAGGGGGGGGGGGGGGTTGGTGAGAAATGTGACGTCACATCAAAATGCGCAACTTTAAATACATATAGACAACACGTTATACTTAATTAAATAGACTTTTTAATAAATGTTTTCTCCTACAACATCAGAGTGCAGCGCCTCATTAAATACGCACTACAATGACAATAGTTTAAAGCGATTTGAAGCATGTTTTACATTTTTTTTGGGGGGGGGGGGGGGCGGGGCAGAGCTTTGTGACGTCATATTTGAGGGGGGGTTGTTAACTATTTGTTACGCAAAAATCGTCCAAAATCGCGTGACGTCATTTATGGACGGCCCCAAAGCCATCGGACAAAGACGGAGGTCACCGCACCGCGTGCCTTTGGACGCGCTTCGGCGGCCGTCTGGAGCGCCGCTCTTCCTTCCGACATTAGGAAGCGACTGGAGCTGTGTGCGCTTTGAAATCGTCGTCTGGATTGTCAACTCATTTCTCTAGAACTGCTCCGATTAGCACGGTTGGCTACGTACGGTGCGAGAGAAGTTCAGCATACGTACAGGCATGATAGGCCACTTCGTTGAGCCATCATTTGCGGTCTGGTCGCTTCTGAATAAATAGCTACATAGTTCAGTGGGTCTTAGCTGGTAAAATATACTATTTGTAAGTTTTTTTTTTTTTTAAGTTTAACTTCTGGCATAAATCACTGCCGCTGAGAGTTCCGAAAGGAAATGTTCTCCGTGACGGGTTGCCAATAGGACGATTGTAAATATGTGCTGGGTGAAACATTGGGATGTCCATTGGGTTGCTTGTATGTATGCAGCTAAGTCGACTTCTTTGGGTGCACACGCGTGTGTGTGTCTATGTGTGTGTGTGTCTGTGTGGGTGCTCGTCTGTGTGTATAGCGTTGGGATTATTTGCTTTACAGCTTAAGCATACGTTGCTGCCAGTACATATATTTGTTCACAATTTAAATCTCTAAATCACCACTTATTACGAATTCGGCTGCAACCATTGGCCAGATGGCGTATGCAGTTCACATTGCAGCGTAGGTTATTGGGGGGGGGGGGGGGGGGGTTCGTCCTGCGAGAGTGTTACCTCTGTCTCCTGCCCCTTTGCTGGCGAGGTTTGGCAGGATATGTTTTACTTGTCGGAGTACGCTGTCCTCGTACCGGGCAAAGGTACAACCCTCCCCCACACACACGCGCGCGCGCGAGAAAACAAACACCCCACTGCATCTTATGTACATTTTATTTTTATTTGACCAGGTTAAGGCCCCACTGAGATGTGTAGCTTATTCTTGGTTCTTTCGGTAAAGTTACGTAGATAGAAAATAAAAAGTAAAAAAAACACACGACGTTTCGATCGCAACACAAGCGGTCTTCATCAGGCGGAGAGAAAAGAGGCGAAGCGTCGTGGGTTTTTTTTGTATTTTTTATTTTCTATCTACGTGACTTTACCGAAAGAACCAAGAATATGAATTCCTGCAGTCACGAAAGTTTTAAGTCAACATTTGAGTTGTGTAGCTCTTTTTCAGAAGCGACCCGGCCATCACAAACTATGGCTCAACGAAGTTTGGCTCATCGTCACGTGGAAATTTATAGCAGTCGAATGCTCCAAACGCGTGATGTTGGTTTTAAATGTGGAGGGGAAACTCTGGAGGGCCCGGTGAAAAGTCCACGGAGAGAACACGCGAACTCGAAATATACAGCAGCAGCAGGTGTCAGGGTCAGGATCAGAACCCACGACCTCCTGCATACCAGGCGAGGTAGTTAACATCTCATAGGCATCGTGATGATGATGATGATAGAGAGAGGGAGACACGCAAACTCGAAATATACAGCAGCAGCAGGTGTCAGGGTCAGGATCAGAACCCACGACCTCCTGCATACCAGGCGAGGTAGTTAACATCTCCTAGCCACCGTGGCGCGCCACGCACATAGACACGCAACCTACGTGTTGTCCTTGCCTTCTATACATGCACCACGTTTATCCCTGGCGGGTGTGTGTGTGTGTGTCTGAAGCGTTTGATCCCAATATGAGCCACCAACCCCACCTCCGTGGCAATGAATCGGGAGGCATAGTTGGCTACTCACGGTGCGAAAGAAGCTCAACGCACACATACATGCACCGTGCGGGCTACTCGCTCTGACATCACACCGAATTTTCACGTTTTAGTTATGATTATTGCCTTCAACTCGCCGCAGCAGGCCTCCATTTTCCACGACCAGCGCAAAGGACAAAGAGAATACGACTGCTTTGTCTGCTTCTAGCAAGCACGCGGACAGGGCCAGACGCGTGGGGGAGAGGGGCTGTGACCCCGAGGAGAAGCTCGGCGGAGTAGGAAGGTGCACGCACGCCGGCAGTGGGTGGGGGAAGGGGAGCACACTTGCACCGATAAGACATCATCAGTGTGGGTGAGGTTGCCGCCACGTATTTGAAAGCGTTGGGGGCTTGACAGCAGCACGATGATGATGATGGGGTGGGTGGGGAGGTGTTTTTCAATCTTTGTGTCTTGTGTCGGGGTGGCCGCACGTTAGGGGTCCTCACTAAAGGCCACCAGGGGCCACCAGTGCCTCACGGGGCCGTGCAATGAAGAACGGTGCCAGAGGGCATGATGGGAGGGGGCCCGATCCCCCGGGTCGGCATCGCGTCTTTTCGCTGTCGAGGAATAACCTTTTGATGTCTTCTTCGAATTCAAGTTTGAATTTATTTCCAGTGAATGTGTGTGGCGCCTTTTTGGCACAAGTCTGCCACCCGAAGCGCCACTACATCGCTAAACGTACACGTGAAGAATTGCAGTTTAAATAACGAGCAAACAAATAAAAAGCAACACTTTTGTGTTTGAACAAAATAGGCAGCAGGTGCTTCAGTTGTATTGTTTAAAGTTGTTGCGCCGTTTCAAGGCATACGGAGTGTTAGCCGAGTGGATAAAGAATGAAACAGGAAGTGTAACCCAAAAAAAAACCTCTATTAAGGAGGCGTTATGATGTTCAAACACCAAATAGATACAATTTGCAAAGAACTGAGTACTGCATTAACCACACACAGTACTCGTCAGTGAACGTGCAAACAAACATGCCTCTGACAATACACTCATTGGCTGAAGCTGCAAAGAATATTCTTTCCTGCTTCAGAGGCTTTCACCTGATGACGATTGCTTGTGTTGCGATCGAAACGTCATGATTTTGTAATTATTATTTTTATTATTTTTATATCTACGTGGCATTACCGATACAGCTATTTTTGCTGTGACTGTTCCACCTGAAGACGGAAGCTTGTGTTGCCTCTCAAACGTCGTGACTTAATTTATTTGTTTTCATTTATTTTATTTTACCTACGTGACTTTACCGAAAAAACCAAAGAGTATGAGTCCTTGCAGTCACGAAAGCTTCAAATCTATAATTACCGAAAGACCCAAAGAATATGAATTGCTGCAGTCACGAAAGCTTAAAACCAAGATTTCATACTCTCATTGTCTTTTCAAAGTCAAGCATGCCTCTGACAATATGCATTTTGTCATAGACAATATGCGTATTTTATTTTCATAGCCTTTTTTGAAAAGACAAACATCGCTCTGACAATAAACGCATCGACTTTTCACGCGTCGTCTCCTTCGGCGCTCGTCTTTTGCCCGCGAGTCCCAGGTTCTGGTTGTTGTAGTCCCCCAACTCCCCCCCCCACCCTCCTGCCTTCCCCTTACCCATCGCCGATCGTCTCTCCGTGCAGGCTCTGCTGTGGCTCGCGCTGTGCACGCTGTGCACGCTGTGGAGTGAACGCTGCTCGGCCGAGACGCTCTGCGGCTCTGAGCTGGTGGACACGCTGCAGTTCGTGTGCGGCCCCGATGGATTCTACGTGGGTACGTGGCGCGCGATGACGACACACAAAGACAAACATCCCCCCCACCCCCCACAACCGTACAGCTTACACGGACTGTTATTTCGTAATTGCTTATGCCTAAAAAGTATAGAAAATGGCTAATATTCCACACACACTTTGCTTTTGTGACCGGGGCAGTGATATTTTGAAATGTACCTATTTTAAAGGAGAAAACGGGCAAATTTGTGTCTTTTCGTTCACATTAAGTCAGAAAAAAACAACATATGAATCAAAATTAACATGTATTCATACTAACTTTATACAAAAATGACTACAAAAGATTTAGAAGCGAGTAGTTTTTCTAGATTTATGATTATACTGTAAATCACTTTCACGAATCAGCCCCCATATGTCGTCTCCCATCATGTTCTCGTTCTACTGTTCTTGGTAGCAGCGTTCAAAGTCCGGTATATCCTGGTGGAAGCGCTCGCCTTGCTCCTCCAAGTACGCCCCCATGTTCTCCTTGAATTTATCAAGATGAGCATCAAGGATATGGACTTTGATGGACATCCTACAGCCCATTGTGCCGCAGTTCTTCACCAGAGTCTCAACCAGCTCCACGTAGTTTTCGACCTTGTGATTGCCCAGGAAGCCACGAACCACTGCGACAAAGCTGTTCCAAGCAGCTTTCTCCTTACTAGCGAGCTTCTTGGGGAATTCTTGCACTCCAGGATCTTATTTATCTGTGGCCTGATGAAGACACCGGCTTTGACCTTTGCCTCAGATAGCTTAAGAAAGAAGTCTTGAAGGTACTTGAAGGCTGCCGACACCTTATCTACAGCTCTGACAAATTGTTTCATAATGCCCAATTTGATGTGCAGTGTTGGCATCAGCACCTTCCGGGGGTCCACCAGTGGCTCCCACTTGATGTTGTTCCTCCCCACAGAGAACTCGGTCCGCTGTGGCCAGTCCTGCCTGTGGTAGTGCGCCTTGGTGTCCCTGCTGTCCCAAAGGCAAAGATATCAGGGAAACTTGGTAAAACTGCCATGGAGATCCATCAAGAATGGCACCATTTTTAAGTCTCCGATGACCTCCCAGCCATACTCATCATAGTTCAAGGCGTCCAGCAAGGTCTTGATGCTGTTGAAATCCTCCTTGAGGTGCACCGAGTGAACCAGGGGAAGAGACGGGTACTTGTTACCATTATGGAGCAGCACGGCTTTGAGGCTCTTGGATGAGCTATCAATGAAGAGGTGCCACTCATTCTGGTTACAGGCGATTGCGATTGCCCCCAACAGACTGGTCACATTGTGTCAGAAGCAGAGCCCATCTTGATGGGTGAAGAAGCTGCATAAAGGTTGGTGACGCTTCCTCTAATCTGCGACTTGCACACTTTCATCCAACAAGTTCCACTGCTTGAGCCTAGACGTCAGCATTGGACTTGGTGAGACCAAGATCTCTGATCAAGTCGTTGATGTTTTTTTGGTTGGGGTAGTATGGGTTTCTCTCCTCAGCTCCACCTCTTAAATTGTCATCTGGATCTACAACGTCTTCCTCTCTCTCTGACTTGCTGCTCTCTTCTAAAGACGGCTCTTTCTCTCCAGACAAGTGGGTATGGGGAGCTCATGGCAGTGTGGCACCGGGGTGATGGATGAATTAAGGTCCGGATACGTGATAGCAGGTGCATTCTTGCCAGTCCGACGTTTGGAAGGGTCCACCATTCAGAAGTAGCAGTTGCTTGAGTGGTCAGTGGGTTCCCGCCAAATTCTTGGGATAGCGAACTTCATGGCTCTCTTTTCCTCTCAGTACCATCCTACAAAAATACATTTATTTCACCCATGACTAATGTGTAAGAGATCCTCGCAACATTTTTCATGTATGATATATTTTTTCAATAACATTGAAAATTGTAAAACATTTAAAAATTGAAAACTTTACCAATAATTTTTTTTTATTAACTTTATAACCTCAAATTCCGTGCAACAATTGTCCATCTTACCTTTCAGAGTTTTTTTGCATTGCTCGCAGGTGAAATGAGGTGCCCAGGGTTTGTCTTGACCTCCGACAGGCATGGCGAAATATGCCTTGTAGGCCTCACACATCTTAGAAGATGCTTCCACAGACTACTTTTTCGCTATTGTCTTGATAAATTGGCCGCAGACATAGCAAAATGCGTCTGCCAGATGCTTGCAGCCTCTTGATGCCATTTCAGAAAAATGCAGATATTTATCCACTTCGGCAGCTGGAACTAACTAAACTGGTGGGCTTAAGGCCCCTGTATTTATACTACTATTTATATTACTGGAAAATTCTCGAATGTTCTAGAAGGTACTCCAAGTTTACTCTGTACTGAATCTATCTGGAATGTTCTGGAAAAAAAGTAAATTTGAAAACATCACTGTCCTGTTTACAAAAGTGAAGTTTGTGGGGAATAATAGCCATTTTCTGTACTTTTGAGGCATACGCAATTAGGAAATAACACTTACTACCCAGGAACCAACAAAAATGAGTTACACAGTGTAATAATGAAGGTTATTTTTTAGCGGGATAGCGAGCTCCTCTTCTGGAACCGACGAGATCCTCTTGAGGCCAACACGGCATAAAATTGCGCTGTATCGCTAGAAACCTTCCCTGGCCCAAACGTCTGATGCTCGCCCACCACACCTGAGAGGGAGGTGCAGGTGACGTCCAGGTGTAACCGGTGTGAATGGGCAGAAATTAACGTCATGTTGAGTTTCAGGATCTTAGCAGGATGCTAATACTAAACTCGTCAAGCGCCCACCCTCACGAATACGCAAACACACAAATGCACAGATAAAGATCCCCCTATAGCCTTAACAGACCGTAGGGACAAGTGCTGTTAGCGAGCAGCACCTATTAAGAACGACACGGCACGCGACGGGGTGGGTGGCCAGCACCACGCCCGGCCGCCTTCGTCTCCCGAGTGGCGATGTTTACCACACACCGCACCAGGTACTCATTTGAGGCTGAGTCGACCTAGTTCAGGCCCAGGTACAGTTGAGATAATCGTCACCGGGTATTGACCATGAGCGGGAATCGAACCCAGGTCTCCACGGTTCGTAGCGCGGCGTAGCGCTAACCGCTTCACTACCGCTCCTCAGAGGCAAAGACAAAGATCCCCCTTGTAACCTTAAGAGACTGTTTGGGCAAGTGTTGTTAGCGAGTATCACCTATGAAGGCGGGCACGGCACACGAGGGGGTGGGTGGCCAGCGCCACGCTCGGCCGCCTTTGTCTCCCCCAGTGGCGATGTTTACTACACACCGCACCCAGGTACTCCTTTGAGGAAAAGGCACGTACCCACAGACACGCACGGTCACGGATTGCCCTGAAAGGCCTGTCCGTCATTTAAAAAAAAAAAAATTTGGTGAGCGTACACCCGTGTTTACCTACCCGGGTCACCAGTTGATTTGAGAGGTGAGTCGGGGAGGTGGGGGGGGGGAAGTGTGGGTGTGTGGGTGGGGGGCTTGCTGGTGGATCTATGGAGGGGGTTTGTAGGGTCAAGAGGAAAAGGCAGAGGCTGCGGTGAGGAGAGGGGGGAGGAAGGGGCCAAGGGTGGAAGTTGCCACGGGGCACGGGAGGCGGGCAGTAAACAGGGCTTCTTTTGGGCAACAGCTCACACACTACCGGCTGACTTGGCAGATTCTGTCTCAATATCTCACTTTATCTCGTGCACAACCGTTTTTTTTGTTTTTTTTTCTGATAAACAAATGTTTCGTGGGTTTATCTTTTTTTTGCTTTTCTCTCCCCCCCTCTCTCTCTCTCTCTCCATTTCTTTACTTATGCGTTTATTAGTGTTATTTTTTTTTATTCATATTAAGTAATCTATTGTTGATACAACAAAAGTTCGTTGCGTGATCATGTTCGTTCATTATCAACGGGCTGCTCGGTTGTAACGTGACCCGCGTACGTGCCAAGTGGCCACAAGACCATTTGTTTTCATTCTCTGGACAATGAACGTGGTTTTGGAGTGTTCTGCTCTTTTGGAATGTTGACTTTTATATATTTTGTTTCGTGCGTGTGTGCGTGCGCGCGCGCGCGAATTGTGGTCTGAGATCGCCATTTTTAGCAATGCGAGAAACGAACGAAAATGCACGCGCACGGCCCCGATGGTCGATCCACTGCTGGATGATGGCCTCAACATTCTCTATTCGTTTACATTTTAGAGTTTATTTTGTTGAACTGGAGCGGTGGGGCGTGCGGGGCGGCGGGGGGAGGTCACCAAAATGACAAAACAAATCTAAGCAGATAAAATAGAAAATCAGCAACGCAGCAAATAAAAAACAATCAGCACAAAAAGAACCGTGGCACATGCAGGCATGTAAGATATTGCACACACTCAAATCAAAGTTCTTAACCGCCCAAGAACTCTCCTGTGTGGCATATTATTATAATAATTTACATTTGTAGTCGATGTAGTATTCCAAACGGGGTGGGGGTGGTGGGGCTCTTGACAAAATAAAATTAAGACATACTCTGTTTTTTTCGGTAAATTCACGTAGGTAAAAAAATGAAACCTAAACTAGTGACTTTATTTAGTTTTCATTTATTTTATTTTTTACCTACATGACTTTACCGAAAAAAACAAAGAGTATGAATCATTGAAGTCACGAAAGCTTCAAATCTAAAATTATGACAGTGGTTAGAGTCCAGCAAGTGTGATCAATTCATGACGTCTAATTTGTTTTATGTAATAGCTGCCTCAACGAGAGACGGTGTCTCTGTTTCAGGGGAGGATTATGGATGTGCCGTTATTATCTTGTACAATTTTGAGCACCACGGTGGCAAGGAGATGTGACCAACCTCGCCTGGTACCCAGGAGTTCGTGGGTTTGATCCCGATCCTGATGCCTGTATATTTGGAGTTTGCATGTCTCTCTCCCTGTGGTGTGGATTTTTCTCCGGGTCCTCCGGTTTTTGCTATACATCTCCAAGTGATAAGCCACTTCGTTGAGCTATCATTTGCGGCCAGGTCGCATCTAAAAAGGAGCAATATACAGTGAGGGAAAAAAATATTTGATCCCCTGCTGATTTTGTACGTTTGCCCACTGACAAAGAAATGATGAGTCTATAATTTTAATGGTAGGTTTATTTGAACAGTGAGAGACAGAATAACAACAAAATCCAGAAAAACGCATGTCAAAAATGTTATAAAATTATTTGCATTTTAATGAGGGAAATAAATATTTGACCCCTCTGCAAAACATGACTTAGTACTTGGTGGCAAAACCTTTGTTGGCAATCACAGAGGTCAGACGTTTCTTGTAGTCGGCCACCAGGTTTGCACACATCTCAGGAGGGATTTTGTCCCACTCCTCTTTGCAGATCTTCTCCAAGTCATTAAGGTTTCGAGGCTGACGTTTGGCAACTCGAACCTTCAGCTCCCTCCACAGATTTTCTATGGGATTAAGGTCTGGAGACTGGCTAGGCCACTCCAGGACCTTAATGTGCTTCTTCATGAGCCACTCCTTTGTTGCCTTGGCCGTGTGTTTCGGGTCATTGTCATGCTGGAATACCCATCCACGACCCATTTTCAATGCCCTGGCTGAGGGAAGGAGGTTCTCACCCAAGATTTGACGGTACATGGCCCCGTCCATCGTCCCTTTGATGCGGTGAAGTTGTCCTGTCCCCTTAGCAGAAAAACACCCCCAAAGCATAATGTTTCCACCTCCATGTTTGACGGTGGGGATGGTGTTCTTGGGGTCATAGGCAGCATTCCTCCTCCTCCAAACACGGCGAGTTGAGTTGATGCCAAAGAGCTCCATTTTGGTCTCATCTGACCACAACACTTTCACCCAGTTGTCCTCTGAACCATTCAGATGTTCATTGGCAAACTTCAGATGGGCATGTATATGTGCTTTCTTGAGCAGGGGGACCTTGTGGGCGCTGCAGGATTTCAGTCATTCACGGCATAGTGTGTTACCAATTGTTTTCTTGGTGACTATGGTCCCAGCTGCCTTGAGATCATTGACAAGATCCTCCCGTGTAGTTCTGGGCTGATTCCTCACCGTTCTCATGATCATTGCAACTCCACGAGGTGAGATCTTGCATGGAGCCCCACGCCGACGGAGATTGACAGTTATTTTGTGTTTCTTCCATTTGCCAATAATCGCACCAACTGTTGTCACCTTCTCACCAAGCAGCTTGGCAATGGTCTTGTAGCCCATTCCAGCCTTGTATAGATCTACAATCTTGTCCCTCTTTGGTCTTGGACATGGTGGAGAGTTTGGAATCTGATTGATTGATTGCTTCTGTGGACAGGTGTCTTTTATACAGGTAATACGCTGAAATTAGGAGCACTCCCTTTAAGAGTGTGCTCCTAATCTCAGCTCGTTACCTGTATAAAAGAAACCTGGGAGCCAGAATCTTTCTGATTGAGAGGGGGTCAAATACTTATTTCCCTCATTAAAATGCAAATCAATTTATAACATTTTTGACAGGCGTTTTTCTGGATTTTGTTTGTTGTTTTTCTGTCTCTCACTGTTCGAATAAACCTACCATTAAAATTATAGACTGATCATTTCTTTGTCAATGGGCAAACGTACAAAATCAGCAGGGGATCAAATACTTTTTTCCCTCACTGTATCTCAGTGGGCCTTACCTGGTAAAATACAAAAAAAAATATTTTAGACAACCCAGTAAAACGTGGAGAGCTTGGGCCAAGGTTGACCCAAGGTTGATTCAGTGGTTCCAACCGCGTGGCAATGTTTGGCCCAACATTTCCATGTTTACTGGGGAAAAGTGTGGTCGAATGACCCGCGTGACCCGCACGGCATAGATCGTGGTGGGGGGAGGGGTGTCATCCAGCAGTGGATTAATAAAACGGGCTGTGCGCAGATGGGTACAGCAGGTGGGGGGGGGGGGGGTCGGGGGTGGTGTGGGGGGTTCGTGCCAGGCATGACGGTGAGCTGTCTCTTTCGCTGACCATGCACAAAAAAAGAGATTGGCTACGCTGAGCCTCTGTGGATGATGATGATGAGGAGGATGATGAGGTGAGGGGGAGGGGGGCGAACAAAACGCAGGGGGTTTCGGACCGCGCAGGCTGGGTTAAGTCAATATTACGACAACGAAAGGACAAACAGAGTTGGCTTCAGTGCATCGGCGCATACGCGACGGGTCTATGTGGTTATTCATTAAGCCCTCGGCGCAACGTCACGTGCACACAGGACCAGAAGTGCCACGTGTGTCCGTGCCCCCGTGCGCGCGCGAATGCCGCCCGCCCCGCCCCTCCACCAGTGTTCTTCACTCATTGTCAGGGGGGGGGGGGGTGGGGGGAGGTGCCACTATCGCCGACGATAAGACACCATCAGTGTGAGTGAGGGGCCGCCACACATTCAGTGTGGTGTGTAGCGTGGTGTATATTGTAGTGCGTAGTGTAGTGTGTAGCGTAGTGCACAGTGTAGTGTGTAGCATAGTGTAGTGTGTAGCGCGGTGTATAGTGTAGTGTACGGTGTGGTGTGTAGCGTAGTGTATAGTGTAATGTACGGTGTAGTGTATAGTAGTGTATAGTGTAGTGTACGGTGTGGTGTGTAGCGTGGTGTATATTGTAGTGCGTAGTGTAGTGTGTAGCGTAGTGCACAGTGTAGTGTGTAGCATAGTGTAGTGTGTAGCGTGGTGTATAGTGTAGTGTACGGTGTGGTGTGTAGCGTAGTGTATAGTGTAATGTACGGTGTAGTGTATAGTAGTGTATAGTGTAGTGTACGGTGTGGTGTGTAGCGTGGTGTATATTGTAGTGGGTAGTGTAGTGTGTAGCGTAGTGCACAGTGTAGTGTGTAGCATAGTGTAGTGTGTAGCGTGGTGTATAGTGTAGTGTACGGTGTGGTGTGTAGCGTAGTGTATAGTGTAATGTACGGTGTAGTGTATAGTAGTGTATAGTGTAGTGTACGGTGTGGTGTGTAGCGTGGTGTATATTGTAGTGCGTAGTGTAGTGTGTAGCGTAGTGCACAGTGTAGTGTGTAGCATAGTGTAGTGTGTAGCGCGGTGTATAGTGTAGTGTACGGTGTGGTGTGTAGCGTAGTGTATAGTGTAATGTACGGTGTAGTGTATAGTAGTGTATAGTGTAGTGTACGGTGTGGTGTGTAGCGTGGTGTATATTGTAGTGCGTAGTGTAGTGTGTAGCGTAGTGCACAGTGTAGTGTGTAGCATAGTGTAGTGTGTAGCGTGGTGTATAGTGTAGTGTACGGTGTGGTGTGTAGCGTAGTGTATAGTGTAGTGTACGGTGTGGTGTGTAGCGTAGTGTATAGTGTAGTGTATGGTGTGGTGTGTAGCGTAGTGTATAGTGTAGTGTACGGTGTAGTGTATAGTGGTGTATAGTGTAGTGTACGGTGTGGTGTGTAGCGTGGTGTATATTGTAGTGGGTAGTGTAGTGTGTAGCGTAGTGCACAGTGTAGTGTGTAGCATAGTGTAGTGTGTAGCGTGGTGTATAGTGTAGTGTACGGTGTGGTGTGTAGCGTAGTGTATAGTGTAATGTACGGTGTAGTGTATAGTAGTGTATAGTGTAGTGTACGGTGTGGTGTGTAGCGTGGTGTATATTGTAGTGCGTAGTGTAGTGTGTAGCGTAGTGCACAGTGTAGTGTGTAGCATAGTGTAGTGTGTAGCGTGGTGTATAGTGTAGTGTATGGTGTGGTGTGGTGTGTAGCGTGGTGTATATTGTAGTGTGTAGCGTAGTGCACAGTGTAGTGTACGGTGTGGTGTGTAGCGTAGTGTATAGTGTAGTGTACGGTGTGGTGTGTAGCGTAGTGTATAGTGTAGTGTACGGTGTGGTGTGTAGCGTAGTGTATAGTGTAATGTACAGTGTAGTGTATAGTAGTGTATAGTGTAGTGTACGGCGTGGTGTGTAGCGTGGTGTATAGTGTAGTGTATAGTAGTGTAGTGTATACTGTAGTGTACGGTGTTGGTGTGTAGCGTAGTGTATAGTGTAGTGTATAGTGTAGTGTATAGTAGTGTAGTGCATAGTGTAGTGCACAATGTGGTGTGTAGCGTAGTGCATAGTGTAGTGTACGGTGTGGTGTGTAGCGTAGTGCATAGTGTAGTGCAGTGTTCTTCACCCATTTTCAGAGAGGGGGGGTACCACTTTTGGCAGATAAGACATCGTCAGTGTGCGGGTAGCCACACATTTGAAACCATTGTTTGGAGTTTTACAACAGCACGAGGATGATGGTGGGGGTTGGTGTTGTCACTCTTTGTGTCTTGTGTCGGGGTGGCCGTACGTCAGGGGCCGCACTAAAGGCCACCAGGAGGGCCGCCAGTGGTACAGCGAGGCCTTGCCATGAAGCACGCTGTTCTACGCGCTGCTACTGCTGCTAACTTGCCACTTATTGTGTTATTTTATTTGTTATTTTATTTTATCAATTTATTATTTTATTATCATTCTACGTGACTTTACCGAAAGAACCAAAGAAGATAACTTGCCACTGTTCAATTTTTGATTGAAAGCTTTCGTGACTGCGGGGATTCATATTCTCACGACGTTTCGACTGCAACACAGTGTTGCAGTCGAAACGTCGTGAGAATTGTATTGTTTTATATTTTTATTATTTTATTGTTTCCCTTCTACGTGACTTTACCGAAAGAACCAATAATATATTTGCCACTGTTTGTGAAGGGCATGTTCCTCCACGTGTTCATATTACACACGTCTATTCATTTCCTTCTTCTGCGTTCTCGAGTCTCCCCCTCCCCACTGCCCCGCACGTGTTTAGTTTTGTTGTCCTTACCCCCGTACCTCGGATGAGCACGGTTGGCTAGTGTACGGTGCGAAAGAAGTTCAGCATACAATACGAGAGGCTGTGCATAAAGACAGGCCGTGCTCCGTGAACGAACTCGTGCGTGCGTGTGTGTGTTGGTGCCTACGATCCATCCTGGGTTTAACCTGGGTGTATTTGTGTGAGGAGCTCACAAATCCTTGAAAGAGCTGGTCACAGTTCCATCGGTGAGCTCCTCCGGCAGGCAAGGCTGCGTTGGCTGGGTCATGTAGCCCGCAAGCCCAGCCACCGCATGCCGAAAGAGCTTTTGTTCGGCCTGATCGAGGGGGCTAAACAGGTGCGGCACAGGCTAGAGAAGAGATGGAGTGATGTGGTACAGGAGGACGTGGAGCTGAGTGGACTTGCCGATGACTGGTACCAGCGGTGTCAAGATCGGCCTCTGTGGAGGAGGCTCATGAAGGACGCTACTGGGCAGTTGGAGGCAGTCGCCCTCCAGCAACAACGGAGGGCAGAGGAACGACGCTCACAACAACGAGCGCAGCGCCGGGCGGATAAAGCACAGCAAGTTGGCACAGTAGGGGACACAGGTGGTGCATCGGCCTGTCCATCTCAGTCAGTCAGTCGACCCGTGGCACCTGCTGGGTCTGCTGTCCCGTGACCTCCTGCCAGCGGGCGTTCGACACTTCACGCGGCCTCAACGCGAACAGGCGCCGTGGTGATGTCACCGCCACTTAGCGGCGAATGGCCGCTGGTCGTTGTTGTTGTTGCTTCTGCTGCTGCTGTTGTTGTTGATTGTTGTTGACTGTTGTTCGTGCGCGCGGTGGGTGACATCATCATCTCTGTCTCCGTCTCTCTCGGTGCAGTGCGACCGAGCGGGCACCGGGGCGGGCTGGGCCGGCGTGCGGGCGGCATCGTGGAGGAGTGCTGCTTCCGTTCCTGCTCGCTCATGCAGCTGGAGCAGTACTGCGCGCGGCCCACGCGCTCCGCCAAGCACGAGCGCGACGTGCACGCGGTGAGGAGCACGCACGCAAAGGCAAAGATAAACATACCCCCCCCCCGGATAGCCTTCGCGATCTGTTGGTGGGGGGGGGGGCAAGTGCTTTCTGGCGAGCGCCCCTGTGGAGGCCGGCAGTGAGGTGATCTGTCGTTAGCGAGCTCCTCTTCTGGAACCAACGAGATCTTCTTGAGTCCAACACGGCATAGAATCGTATCACCAAAACCTTCCCTGGGCCCCACCCAACGTCTGATGCTCGCCCACCGCACCAGGGACTTGGCAATTCTGCTGAATTGACCTGAGAGGGAGGTGCAGGTGAGGTCCAGGTGTAACCGGTGTGAATGGGTAGAAATTAACGTCATGTTAAGTTCCAGGATCTTAGCAGGATGCTAATACTCGTCGAGAACCCACACTCGCAAGCAAGCAAATACACAAAGGTAAAGATCCCCCCGATATAGCCTTAATGATCTGTTGGGGCAAGCGCTTTTTGGTGAGCCCCGATTGGTGAGCACCTCCAATTTGGCTACGTACGGTGCGGAAGAAGTTCAACATGCGTACTAAGACGAACGAGATCGTCTGATGAGGCAGATATTCTGTGTGGTATGGGAAACTGAAGACTTGTCCGGCAGAAGGCAGGTGACACCTTTGCTCCGTCAGTCCCAACTGCACACGGACGAGTAATTTCATTTATTTCTTATCGATCTTGATTTGAAGCTTTTCGTGACTGCAGGAATCCATACTCTTTGGTTCTTTCGGTAAAGTCACGTCGGTATAAAATTAATAGATCACTACGTTACGGTCGCAACACAATCGACCGTCTTCAGGTGAGAGAGGAAGACGTCGTGATCTATAAATTTTCCATCTACGTGACTTTACCGAAATAACCAAAGAGTATTGTTTCTTATCACGTGACTAAGCAAGTCCACTTCAGCGCTAGAGTTCACAAGAAGGCCATTCAGATGCATTTTTTGTGACAGCTATTTGTTTTCTTACTTAAATATGAAATGTGAAAAGTATTGTTTCATAGCATTGCCATCATCATCATCATCGAATGTTTCACGTCGTTACCCGTCAAAAATATTCAACCCAACATTTTTTGTTCAAAAAAAAAGTTTTAAATTCCATCTTTCGTTGCGAGAATTGTCCACTCAGCAGTGTCAGGGACAAGTAACAACGGGGTGAGTCAATGATCGGCAAGGCCTCGTGCGGTTTCAGCAAAACGTGATTACTCCGCACCTCCTGCGGCCAGCGTGGAAGAGTAGACCAAAGTCCACCTCTCTGCGGCGGGCGGGCGGGCGGGGGGGGGTGCTCTCTAGGGCCACCAGCGGTGAGCGTCGAGTGGGCCTCCACCTGCTCAAATAAAAAAACAGCTCACGGTTGAACTTGGGCGCAGCGCAGTTTACGCCACTTGTGTTGTGACCGCGCGTAACGTCCGCGTGTCACCCGGCAGGACTTCCTGACGAGCCCTCTCACGGCGCACTACGTGTGGTCGCGGAAGGACTCTGCTGCTGCACGTTTCGTTACTCCTCAGCAGCAGCAGCAGCAGCAGCCGCAGCAGCAGCCGCAGCAGCCGCACCATCGCGACGACTCCCAAGGAAAGCGTTCCGAGGGCGTAGCGGATGACGTTACGCACCGGCCACTCATGACTCTGCCCAGTACGCCGTAAACAAACAAAAAAAAAACCCCCACAAAATACGTTTAAGTAAAAACAAAAAAAAATGTTCTTTCGGGAAAACACAAAACAACAACAACAACAAACGTAAATAAATAAATAAAAATAGCAGAAATCCTAAGAACGTCCTCCGCTGTTTTTCGGCCCACCATGTGGGTAAGCGGCTTCTCGTGGAGTCACGCGGAGAGGAGGTCGAGGGGGTGGGGGGCTGGGCTGGGCTGGGCTGGCGGGCACGTGTGGGGGTGCCCGTGCCGCACGGAGGAGGCCGTCGGCTTCCCGACGTCGGAGAACGCCGATCGACCACCGACGCCCGACCGATGTTTCTCCTTGAAAATGGACAATTTCGATTGGGGCGGGTGGAGCGTGACGAAGGAAGGAAGAAGAAGGAGCAGGAGGAGCAGGAGGAGCAGGAGGAGGAGGAGGTTCGCGCTGGGAAATGGAACCACCCGGGTCGGATCGACATTACAATGAACTCCCTGCTCCGCTCGCCCCTCCCGCCCTGCTCGCCTGCCTGTCTGCCTGCCTGCCTGCCGCTGCCCATCGCGCGCGACCTGTTAGCGCCAGCCGCAGCTGCTGCATCTGCTTCGAAAGAGGTGGAGGGAGGCGGGGGGGAGGCGGCTGTGGGTGGGAGGTGGGTGGGTCGGGGGGGAAACTTGAATTAGTTGGTTTTTTTGTTTTTTAATTATTATACGTCTTATTTTATTTTTTCACAAAAAACAAAAAAACCAAGAAAAATACGAAGGAGAGAACATCGCCGTCGCGAGACGCGATCCGCGCCCTCCGCGGACGCGTGCGTCAAACTGCGTTTTGCGTCGCGTTCGTTCGCTCGTCCGCGTGCTCCTGTGCGCTCGATCGCGCTCCTGGGCGCGTTAGGCTGCCCCGTCGATGCTCGCCAACACGGCGGCGCGTTCTCGCTCACTAACGGACGGCAAAAAATGAAGCAAAAAAGGAGGGATGGGGATGGGAAAAGCGAGCTTCGAATTGTTAAACAATTATTACACGAATTTTTGACGGGAACGAAATTGTCCGCAATCGAGGCTTTCGGGGGATAGATCGCGTAAAAAAATATAAATGCGTCGTTAAAACCCGCCGCCACCCGGCACAGCCAATTGGCAAGGTTTCTTAACGTCAACAACACGTGCCGATTCTTCCGGCATGTTTAGTTTCACGTGAAGAACCTTACCAATTTGGCTGTGCGTCGGGTGGCGGCGCGTGTTTAACGACGCATTTTATCATTTCACCGATCCGACCCCAAGTGCCTCCTCTGCCGAACGATATTTTGGGCGGTCGCGTAAAGCCCCGCCCACCGCGTGCTAGCACCGAAATGAAATTGGCGCCTCCGCGTTTCACGCTCGGCTCCCCGTGGCAGACGCACCGCGTGCGCTTTGGAGTCGACACCCCCCCCCAAAACCCAAATCCGTGCCTCTCGCTCGCTCTCTCGCTCGCTCGCCCCCTGTCCCCGTCTCCTGGCTGCGACACGCACGGACGTGCTGCCCTTCCGCTGCTTTGATGCGGTTGAGGCCAAGCACGGTTTGTGTCGGGACTAAAAAAGTTATCCGTAAGAGGCGGGCGGCGGGGGGGGGTGGGGGGAGTCGCTCTGGCGGAGTCAAGAAGCATTGCTAGTGATGACATTCATTAAGCGCTCGCTCTCTCTCTCTCTGTGCTTTAAATCGTTTCGATAATTCGTTTTCCGATTCATAGCCCGAGTGAGAGGAGCCCATTTGACGACATCGTCTCTTTTGGCAAGCGAGAAAGATCGAGGCTCGCTATCACGTGTGCTTTCTAAGAATGCGGCGATTTAAAACACGTTATTTTATATATATATAAACTACGAACGAGCCTCTTGTGTGTTGCAGCGAGATGTGTTCGTGTTTAACGATTGAAGAAAGAGCTGCGATTTGGATTTTAACGAAGCGGGGGTGGGGTGGGGTGGGTGGGGTGCGGTGGGGTGGGGTGGGGGAGTTAATGACCATTTCACTTTTTTGTCTAGTCGGGGACGAGTCGAACTTAATTTTAGTTTTGTTTTTTTAAACTGCCACTTTAAATTTTATTATCGTGCAAATCGTTGTGCTCCTCAGCAATCGACGGTGATGGGCGCCGTGAGTTCCAATTTTGTTTTTGCTACTTGAAACTTGAAAAAAAATATGACAAGGGCTGAGTACTGTTTCTTTTTGTCTTATTTTTAGGGGGGGGGGTGGTTAGACGTATTGCTCACGACGAGTGTGGAGGAGGAGGAGGCGGGGAAGCTACTTGGGTGCACTATGTTATTAAAAAATAAGACCCCAAAATATTCTGCAATGCACGCGCACACAACGTCTTATTTATTCTGCCGTTTGTCATGAGAATAAAGGGTATTTGTGTGAATCTTGACAATATGTGAAAGAATTGGAGTTCTTAAAGGGGATGATTTTGGGGGGGGATTTTTTTCGTTCAAAGGAATACCAAATGTGTGTAGCGTACCACCGCTGCGATGGCGCGTTCTCATACCCTTGGTATTATGCTCGCGCGCACGTTTGCGTGTGTGCGTGTATGCGTGTGTGTGAGCAATGCGTGTGTCTGCACGCGTTGGGAGCGGTAGTGCAGCGGGGTCCGCGCTCCGCTGAGAAACCCGACGACGTGAGTTCGATTCCCGCTCGTGGCCAACACCAGCGACGATTATTCTGAACTGGTCCTCTGGGCCTCCCCTAGGTAGGCTCAGCCTCAAATGAGTACCTGGTTCGGTGTGTAAAACATCGCCACTATGGAGACAAATGCGGCCGGGCGTGGTGTTGGCCACCCACCCCCTCGTGATGCCGTACCGGCCTTCATAGGTGCTCGCTAACGGCGCTCGCCCCAACAGTCTGTTGTTACAGGCTCTACGGGGGATCTTTGTCTTTGTGTGTGCAAGCGCGCGGGTACACATGAACACACACGTGTAAAACATGAAATGGTGCATAGTGGGCTTCCGTACGCGCCTCCGATCAGCACGGTTGGCTGCGCACGGTGCGGAAGAAGTCCACCGCGAGAAATTCGTTTCCGCGTACGGTGGGGTTTCTCGATGCCTCATACCTCGATTCCCCCACCATCCCCCACGCGTGCAATGCGTTAACGGCAGCTTCGTTAATTTTGTATTCGAGTGGAGAATATTGGGGAGGGTGCGAGGCCCCCCCCACCCCTCTCCCGCCTTTGGCGAATGTCGGGGCCGTTGCAGACAAGGGGCCAAGAGGGGTGGCGCTTGAGAAAGTGTTATCTTGCACGTGTGCGCGTGCGTATACATGGTGTGTGTGTGCGCGCGCGTGCATGTACTCGCTGCGAGAGTGCACATTTGCAGGCTCTCTATGTGTATATATTGGTAAGTCGCGGTGGCTTGTCGAGATTTTTGGTTTCTCGGTGCATTTATCCACCACTGGGTGGTGCTTCCGCGGATTTATACCGACCCTGCACCGGTTCGCGGTGCGTGCCGTGGATAATACGTAGTCAGCACGCTCGCCGTCCCGGCGCTCGCTGTCCCGGCGCTCGCTGTCCCGGCGCTCGCTGTCCCGGCGCTCGCTGTCCCGGCGCTCGCGCGCGATGGAGACGAGTTGGATGCGTTCGTCCGCTTTGTCAGCGTCAACACTCGCGTGAAGCGAAGGCGCAAGATCGCGCATTTGTTTTTTTACGCACGGAGTTGCCATTTACCCCTGGACGGACAGACTACACTGCGGGGGTGGGGGGGTGGGGGGTGGGGGGAGGGCACCCTCCACCCAGCGCCGATGACGACCGCGCTGCCTCGCGTTGCGGTCACAACTTCGCCGGTTGCGATCTCCGTACTCCCCCGATGGAAAGCAACGGTGTGGGGCCGGGGGAGGGGAGCCGGCGAGGGAAAAGTGGGGGAATCCTGGGTTCCGCTCTGTGGCCACATTCCGCTCGCCCCTGTGGTCCGCCTGCAGTGTGTCGTCACGGTGGCTAGGAGATGTTAACTACCTCGCCTGGTATACAGGAGGTCGCGGGCTCGATCCCGACCCTGACGCCTGCTGTGTATTTGGAGGTTGCGTGCTCTCGCTCCCCCGTGGTCGCGTAGATTTTTCTCCGGGTCCTCCTGGTTTCCCACCCCCCCCCCTCCCCCCCCCCGTCCACGTTCAGAATCGACGTCGCGCGTTCGGAGCAAATTTGTCCGGCTTGACATTTTTACCACGCGGCAGATTAAGGCACTTCGCTGAGCCGTCCTCTGCGATAGCCAGGTCACTTCCGAAAGAAGAAAAAAAGGGGGGCTACTATAGAGCAGCTCAGTGATCAGTGGCGGCTTGCACCTGGTAGATTTAATATGGCGGTACCCTGGGGTACGAAATAATGCAAAATTGGCCGAGGCAATTACATTTTTTTATTTCCGAGACACTATTTTTTTTCCAGGGGTGTTACGTACCTCCGCGAACTGGGGGTAACCAATCGATCCGAAATCAGTGCCACTCCGCGATGTCGAAACGCCAAACATCAGCATAACAACATCCGTTATCGAAAAATTCAACTCTGAATAGTGCATCGTGTACAGCTCGTCGAGATGAGTCGATTGTCCCATCGCCGACCATCAACAGACTAAAAATGACTGCATTGCGGACATTATGCGAGAGCCGGGGTACTATGGTACCCCGGGGTTCCGCCAAAAGGTTAATTTGACCGAACTGGCAGCAGCAGCAGCAACACGTGGACCAGTTTCGTTCTCATTATGACTCACCAGGACTCGCCAGCGAAGCTCGCCGCTGCCAAGCCTACCGCTGAAAAACACGCAACGTGGAGTCGCCACTTCCACGTTATTGGGGCCCGTTAAGCTTGGCCAAAAGCAACATTATCGGTATTTCCCGTCATTTTGAAGCGGCCGCGGAAAAAAAAGGAAGTGGCCGGACACGAGCCACTGTTCACGCTGTTCGCGCCGCTCGGCATTCTCTCTCTCTCTGTCGCTCTCTTGTTTTTTTACGATCAGAGGAAACGAGAAGATGCTCGGTGTAGTCGGCACTTTGCTTCGTTCATCATTTCGGTTTTTTTTAATGCTTTGCTTTATGTCACCCCCCCCCCCCCCTTTTTTAAATGAAAGATTTAACAAAATATTTCTCGCTCTGCTCTCCTTACCCCTTCCCTCTCTCTCTACCCCCCCTCTCTGCCCCCCCCTCTCTCTGTACTCCCTCTCTTCCTACTCCATGTCGCTCTCGCTCTCTCTCGCTCTCCTTCTCTCACTCTCGCTCTCTTTTTTAACTACGACAAGTGCTGCATCTGCACGCAGCCCTTCTCGCAGTCAAACGGCCTCCGACGCTCTTTCTCTCGCTCTCTGTCGCTCTCTCTCTCCCTGCTGGGGGGAGTTAAAAACTAAAAAAAGCGGTGAGAAATTCACGAGGAACCTCCACTTGCAACCTACCCACCTGGCGGTGGCTTTGTTCCCGCGGCATCGGCCCCCACGCTGAACGCCGTGGACAATTTCCGCGGTCGGCGGTAGCCCGTTCGACGTTTTCGGAAGGCGGACGTGGACCACTTGCCGCTCGTCCTCTGTCTCTGTTCACACACACACTCGGTACGCGCGGCGCGTGTTCACACACACTCGGTACGCACCGCGCGTGTTGACACACACTCGGTACGCACCGCGCGTGTTCACACACACTCGGTACGCACCGCACGTGTTGACACATGCGGTGCGTACTGACCGCGAGCGCATCCAAAAGTTTATACTGCATGGCGCGTGTGCGCGCACACCCGTTGCGTGCAATATGCACACACACACATTGCGTTGGATACATTACATGCATGTGTATATGTGTGTACACGCGTGTACATATTCCGTATGGATACATGTGCATTCATACGTGTATTCATGACACCAACATGCTATGTACGTATGAGTATACGTGGGTGGAGCGGTGGTATAGCGGTTCGCTCTGAGATCTGGCGACCTGAATTCAATTCCCGGCTGAAACCAACGATACTTGAACCGGTCCTTGGGCTCTGCCTTCACCAACGTTGGAGTGAGATGGCGAGATGTTAACTACCTCGTCTGGTATACAGGAGGTCGATGATTCGATCCCAACCATGACACACGTATATTTGGAGTTTGCATGTCTCTCTCTCTCTGCGGTCGTGCGGATTTTTCTCCGGGTCTTCCAGTTTTTCCCTCCACATTTATAATCAACATGCGTTTAGAGTATTTGGCTGCTATAATTTTCCACATAATAAGCCACTTCGTTGAGCTATAATTTGTGGCCGTGTCACTTTTGAAAAAGAGCTGTACAGCTCAGTGGTAAAATAAAATGTTAAATGTTTAAATAATTTTGTGTCGGTGAAATAACCCCATCATCCAGCAGTGGATTGACATCGGGATAAGGATTATGATGAATATATACATGAGAATCACGGACTGCAGTCTCCCAAAGAAAAGTGTGGAATGGTTTAATCTGCCACCGTTATACACACACGGGTGTGTGTGCGTGTGCGTCAAGCACTATGTGGAGTCATGGCATCGTGGTTCATGGCACTGTGGTACGAAAGGTAGAAATGATCTTCAATTAGCCATATGGACCTTCCCTAGCCTTGTATGAGTAGCTGGCGCAGCGTTTAAACTCCGTAGTGGGGAGACAAACGTTGCTGGCCGTGGTTACTGATAATTCGTGAGCTGTGCGGACCTTATTGAAATGAATCCCCTAAAACCGCTTGCCCCAACAGCCCGTCAAAGGTCAAAGGTTATACAGGAGACGCAGAAACAGTTGCCCAGCGAATGGAACTCCGTACGTTGTGTGCACGGGCAGGAATTGTGAACCTGAACCTGGTTCACATAGTCCATTACCCCAGACCACATATTTCACTTGTCCCTACCACCTGAGGTCGAATCACCGCAGCGGTTACAATTTCTAAATTTGCAGCGAAATATGTGATAGCCACCTGAAACGAGAGGCGTTTTCGGGGAATTCGCTTTTATTGACCGTGCATATTGATCGGAAAATAACTAAATTGTCGTTACCTTAGGTCAGGGGTGGGGAACGTCCGGCCCGTATGAGGCCCGCGAAATCATTTGGTCTCCGACCATGCCAAGGCAACCGCAGGCGGGACTCGAAATTCAATAAATCTAGGAGCAAACCTGGAAAAGCAGTCACATTAGGGGTGAGTTGATTAAATGCTTGACCAAATATAACAGGCTAATTTTTAAGTTGATAATTTTGTATGGCCCGCGGATGATGTTATAAATATCCCCACCCCCTGCCGTAGGTGATACCAATTTCTACTCTGGCACCGTGGACTAAGTGTGTTATCGTACTGTCGGGTCAACCCCTCAGCCCGCCCCCCCCCCCCCGCTCCCGCCGCAACCTATAAATCCTGAAAGTTAAACTTGAGATCAATGTGTGCCCGCGGATTTACACGCGTCAAAACAAACACGTGCACACGCGCCCACACACGTTTGCGCAATCCCCTGCACTAGCCCGCGTGGTGCCCTGCCCGCAGTGGGGGGATGACGCCCACGTGGGGAGTGGGGGTCACGTTGGGGCCTCGTGCGATGCGCCACCAGAGTGGCCTGCCGTTGAGTGTGTGCGCCTGTGTGTGTGTGTGTGTTAGTCTTCGTGTGGGGAGCGGCAGTGTAGCGGTTAGCGTACCGCGCTACGAACCCGGCGACCCGGGTTTGATTCCCGCTCACGGCCAACATCGGTGACGATTATTTGAATTGGTCTCGGGCCTCCCCTAGGTCGACTCAGCCTCAAATGAGTACCTGGTGCGGTGTGTAAACATCGCCACTGGGGAGACAAAGGCGGCCGGGCGTGGTGTTGGCCACCCACCCCCTCGCGTGCCGCGCCGGCCTTCATAGGTGCTCGCTAACAGCACTTGCCCCAACAGTCTGTTACAGGCTACACGGGGGGGTTCTTTGTCTTTGTTCGTCTTCGTAGACACGGTAGCAATCTCACGCTTTTGCGCATGACAATACATGCGCCGCCGTCGTCGTTGTGAATACACAAACACTGTAAACGAAATGATTGTGATATTTTTTTTGTAAAAAAAAAGCGTTTTTATTAACGTTGTAAACTGACACACACGCAAATAAAGAAATACGTTGTTTTTTTGTCGTGCTTTCGAAAGAAAATAAACGGTAATTATGAACGAATTATTTGGTGGTGGTGCTGCTGCATTATGGAGCGGTGGTGCACAAAGCACAAATAACAACATAATAGAGGGGTTTTTTTTGGGGGGGTTAGATCGAGTAAATATAAATGTGTTGTTAAACCCTCCACCACCCGACACAGCCAGTAAGGTCTGTCACGTGAACAAAACGTGACAAACTCGTTACTAGTACAGCACGCACCCGGTGTGTTGGACAGTAAACCCCCACAACATTCACCATTCAAGTACGACGTTTCGCCGGTAATTACAACCAGCCGCATCAGGCGACAATATTGGTCGTGAAAGCCTCCTACGTGTTAAACTCAATAAGAACAACAGACAAACAAAACTCAACACATTCGTCAATGACACTTGTGCCCTTAAAAAGGGGAAAAACGTATCATGAGGCGACGTTTCGGGCCATTGCCCTTTTCTCAACAGTGCCGTGCAAACGTTACGTCTCTCTCCCTTATCCACCGGGAGAAGCTCAATCACTCCCCTCACCGCCACTCAAAGTGGCGCCACAAAGCACCTTTCTGAACCCGCGCGCCTAACCTTCGCCAATGTCATCTGGTGTGGATTCTTAATGAGGATGATGGTGGTGTGGATTCTTAATGATGATGATGGTGTGAATACTTAATGATGATGGTGGTGTGGATTCTTAATTATGATGATGGTGGTGTGGATTCTTAATTATGATGATGGTGTGGATACTTAATGATGATGATGGTGTGGATACTTAATGATGATGATGATGGTGTGGCTTCTTAATGATGATGATGGTGTGGATACTTAATGATGATGATGGTGGTGTGGATTCTTAATTATGATGATGATGGTGGTGGTGTGGATTCTTAATGATGATGATGGTGTGGATACTTAATGATGATGATGGTGTGGATACTTAATGATGATGATGGTGGTGTGGATACTTAATGATGATGATGATGGTGTGGATACTTAATGATGATGGTGTGGATTCTTAATGATGATGATGGTGTGGATATTTAATGATGATGGTGTGGATACTTAATGATGATGATGGTGTGGCTTCTTAATGATGATGTGGATACTTAATGATGATGATGATGGTGGTGTGGATTCTTAATTATGATGATGATGGTGGTGGTGTGGATACTTAATGATGATGGTGTGGATACTTAATGATGATGATGGTGGTGTGGATACTTAATGATGATGATGGTGTGGATACTTAATGATGATGGTGTGGATTCTTAATGATGATGGTGGTGTGGATACTTAATGATGATGGTCTGGATACTTAATGATGATGATGGTGTGGATACTTAATGATGATGATGTGGATAATTAATGATGATGATGGTGATGATGATGATGCACAAGTGGGAGATTAAACACTGTCTCGTCTCTAGTCCAGGGGTCGGAACCAAAAAAACCGAGAAAATATTTCTTTTTTCGAATTCGATGGGAAAAAAACCTATCAATATTTCAAGAGCCCGCAATGCAATGTTAATACGAGACGGGGATTGTCCTTAACAAATAACCACCACCAAGTCAGAGTGCGGTGACGGTGCATGGTCACCGCACAGAGCGGGGACGATGGAACTTGTCACAACAGACTCAGTGTCTCGATTCACAAAGACGGAGGAGGAGGAGGCATCATCATCATTGCAGCAGCAGCAAAAACCTCCCTCCATCACTCCTGACGCGTTCATCTGACTCAACAACCTCAATGTAGGGGCGCCACGGTGGCTAGGAGATGTTAACTACTTCACCGGGTAAGCAGGAGATCGTGGGTTCGATCCCGACCCTGACGCCTGCTGTATATTTGGGGTTTGCGTGTCTCTCATCATCATCACGGTGGCTAGGAGATGTTAACTACTTCGCCGGGTAAGCAGGAGATCGTGGGTTCGATCCCGACCCTGCCGCCTGCTGTATATTTGGGGTTTGCGTGTCTCTCATCATCATCACGGTGGCTAGGAGATGTTAACTACTTCGCCGGGTAAGCAGGAGATCGTGGGTTCGATCCCGACCCTGACGCCTGCTGTATATTTGGGGTTTGCGTGTCTCTCATCATCACGGTGGCTAGGAGATGTTAACTACTTCGCCGGGTAAGCAGGAGATCGTGGGTTCGATCCCGACCCTGACGCCTGCTGTATATTTGGGGTTTGCGTGTCTCTCACCATCATCACGGTGGCTAGGAGATGTTAACTACCTCGCCGGGTAAGCAGGAGATCGTGGGTTCAATCCCGACCCTGACGCCTGCTGTATATTTGGGGTTTGCGTGTCTCTCATCATCATCACGGTGGCTAGATGTTAACTACCTCGCCTGGTGTGCAGGAGGTCGTGGCTTCGATCCTGACCTGACGCCTGCTCCTGCTGTATAATTGGAGTTTTGCGTCTCTCTCTCTCGTGGATTTGTCTCTGGGTCCTCGTCCTCCGGTCTTTTTCCTCCACATGTAGAATCAACATCACGCGTTTTGAGTATTGGGCTGCAATAAATGTCCACACGACGATAAGCCGCTTCCTTGAGCTATCTTTTGTGGCCAGCTATGCTTCTGAAAAATATTTACGTTGCTCAGTGGGCTTTACCTGGTAGGATAAAAAGTGACTAAAATGATAATTTCTGCTCTACATGCTATGACATCACAGTGTGTGCTATGCGTCAAGGGTGATGTCACCCCCGGGAGGGAGTTGAACTTGCACGCACGTTGAACTTCTTTCACACCGCACCGTAGCCAGCCAACTGTAGGCAATCGGGGGTGGACCGTGATGCGCGAGGTTGCAGTTGGCCGTGTCACGTCGAGTTTCCTGCAATAAGATGCAAGCCGCGTGACATTGATACTACGTCGAGTTTGCTGTGCGCTCTTACTGCCTCCCACGCGCCACGGTTCACCCCCGATTGCCTACGGTTGGCTGGCTACGGTGCGGTGTGAAAGAAGTTCAACGTGCGTGCAAGTTCAACTCCCTCCCGGGGGTGACATCACCCTTGACGCATAGCACACACTGTGATGTCATAGCATGTAGAGCAGAAATTATCATTTGAGTTACGTTTTATCCTAGCTGGTAAAGCCCACTGAGCCGCGTAAATAATTTTCAGAAGGATAGCTGGCCCACAAAAGATAGCTCAAGGGAAGCGGCTTACAGTCGTGCAGACATTTATTGCAGCCGAATACTCAAAACGCGTGATGTTGATTCTACATGTGGAGGGGGGGACAAAACGGAGGACCCACAGACAAATCCACGCGTCCCATCCCAACGCAAAGCAACAATCACTCAGTGCCCCCCCCCCCCCCCCCGTACAAGCATCCCGCCTGGGATTCAAATGACCTGCGCTGGGGACATCCTTCACTGGGCCATCGTCCGCATGGATGCGGCCTTCTCTTGGCCCATTTCCTCGATTAGGAGCGAGGCGTTCGTTACGCGCGGGCCTCTGGAGGCCGAATATTTTTTCGTTCAATTCCATCTTTTTTTTTGTTTTTCTTCACGAATTGTCGAACGCGTGTGCGACTCGAGCAAGGATCATTACGGGAATAATTATTGTGATGAATTCGAGCGCGTACTCTCAAGACGCAAGCTTTAAACTTGCGACGTTGCCACCGCACGGTTGCTCGCTCGCCCTCGTCGTGAGAGAGGACGGCTCTCCGATTCGCACAGTTGGCCACGTACGGTGCCAAAGAAGTTCAACGTACAGACGACAGAATATAGGCGCAAGTAAACAAATTGTTTGTTGAGGATGGACGCGTGTGACATTTTTCCCGCTTCAATAGATCAAAGACAACCGGGCGTGGTTTGTTGTCCACCCCATCCCCCTCGTGCACCCGTGCCGGTCTTCATAGGTGATGCTACTCGCGAACAGCACTTGCCCCCAACAGTCTGTCAAGGCTATACGGGGGGTCTTTGTCTTTGTAGGCAGTGGTCAGCGTTACGCTGCGCGACGAACCCCGGCGACCAGAGTTCGATTCCCGCTCGCGGCCAACACCAGTGATAGCGATTATCTGAAACGGTCCTGGACCTCCCCTAAGTCGACTCGGCCTCAAATGAGTACCTGGTTGGTGCGGTGTGTAAACATCGCAAATGGGGAGGCAAAGGCGGCCGGGCGAGGTGCTGGCCACCCACCCCCTCGTGTGCCGTTTTGGCCTTCATAGGTGCTCGCTAACAGCACTTGCCCTAACAGTCTGTGAAGGCTATAGGGGGGGGGGGGGATCGTTGTCTTTATTTTAATGAATGAATGTATGTATGACTTTTGCGGTTCTTGTTATTATTGTAATGCGTGCAAGGGGGTGCGTGTATTTCACCAGCATTGATTCGTCAGCAGAATGAGACGAGTCCGCTGTGTGTCTAAATCGATCCGGAGCGTTGCTCGTTTTGCCGAAATTATTCACTCCCGGAGAAGGCTGTGGGGGGCCCCATTGGTTGTTGTGTGAGATTTTTTTTATTTTTACGTGGAAAGATGGATTATATGTGAAGGAGATATTGTCCACTGCTTATTACAATGATTTTTTTAACAATTTATATATTATCCACAACGTCGCTAGTGATAATTCAAAGTCAACGTTTTTTTTTTTTACGGGAAAGTAATTTTGTTGTTGTTGTTGTTGTGGCCCAGACCGCACCGGTGGCGATTAATCGAAGACAAGAAATCCCGTGCGAGTTCATAATCAATCGCCGCTTCGAGCTCCTCCGCGAGAAGGTTGCATAACGACCCGCACGCAGAGCGCCGCACGTCTCTGCGCATTCGTAAAAAAAAAAAAACGCTCGTTGCTTGTCCGATAGCACCCTCAATGTGGTGGAGGGCCGCCGAACTTGGGCAGCCGTTGGACTCCGGCTCATTGCGTGGCCGCCGCTGCCTCCCCGCCCGCCTGCGGTTCGTTCGCAAACTCCAAATATACAGCAACAGGCGTCAGGATTGTTGTGGTTGCACCCGATTCAAGAGCCAAATGGCTCACAGGGCTATACCAAAATCAATAAAACTGAAACTGAAAAAACGACCTCCTGTACACCAGGCGAGGTAGTTAACATCTCCTGGCCACCGTGATAATGATGAGAGAGAGAGAGACGCGCAAACTCCAAATATACAACAGCAGCAGGCGTCATGGTAGGGATCGAACACACGACCTCCTGTACACCAGGCGAGGTAGTTAACATCTCCTGGCCACCGTGATGATGAGAGAGACACGCAAACTCCAAATATACAGCAGGCGTCAGGGTCAGGATCGAACCCACGACCTCCTGCATACCAGGCGAGGTAGTTAACATCTCCTAGCCACCGTGATGATGATGAGAGAGAGACACGCAAACTCCAAATATACAGCAGGCGTCAGGGTCAGGATCGAACCCACGACCTCCTGCATACCAGGCGAGGTAGTTAACATCTCCTAGCCAACCATGGCATCCGACCAATGAAGAACGACCCTCATGGAAAATCCGTGAGCTTCACAGTGATGCTCTCCTGGGATGAAGGGCCCCAAAAATAATTGTCATAGATTCACACCTCACGTAAAACCCTCACTAAATTTAACCTTAACTCTTCAAGAATCAAGAGTGAAACATTTACCTCGTCACGTGTCAGAGTCATCACTTGACACAAGTCAGCGGGGCAGAAGTCTAATTTATTTCCAATGGCTATCCAAGCCGGTGGGTCCCGCTTAGGCACGACACGCATCCTTAACTGCATTGCTTTAAAACGATTGCTGCACGTCGACACGTTGCGATGCAAAGGCGAAACTCGTGGGTGCTACGGTGGCCAGGAGATGTTAACTCCCTCGCCTGGTATGCAGGAGGTCGTGGGTTCGATCCCGACCCTGACGCCTGCTGTATATTTGGAGTTTGCATGTTCTCCCCGTGGTCGCGTGGATTTTTCTACGGGTACGGGTCTTCTGGGTTTTCCCTCCACATTTAGAATCAACATGCGTTTAGAGCATGTGTCTGGCCACTTCGTTGAGTTATCGTTTGTGGCCAGGTCGCTCCGGAGAAAGAGCTATATGTCTAAGTGAGCCTTGCCTGGTAAAATTAAAAAAAATATCTTAGTTTAGTTTATCTCAAAGCTAAACACACACACACACAGGAACTGGCTCATATGAATCTCGCGAAGCGCTTGCAAGAGACACGTGTGCTTGTGCACCGACTGTCGACGCAGCAATCGCCAAATAATCTGTTTGACTTTGAAGACAGCGACAACAACGAAATCTCCGTATGTCGAAGACGTCTCGACCCTACCTCCCGGGCCTGGTAAGAGTGCTGCGAAAAATGACCCATTGCCCGAAACGTCAGCCATCAACTACTTGCGTTTTCACACCTTCCCTTCACCGCACCCCCTCGCGCCGACGGGCGCGCGGCAAAGCGCGCGGACCGACAAAGGCGCGTGTGAGACATTCATCCAGCAGCGGATGAATGAACGCGTCCGCTGGACGTGGAGAACTCCAGCTCACAATGGCGTTAACGTCGACGTGCTATCGTGGCTTGGGTGACGCACCGGACGCGGTGACAATTTCCGACGACGACCACGACGACGACACTCAGTGTCAGGGCTCCCCGCTGCTGGGCCCTTACACATTTGTCGGGGCGTGAATCGCCCGCGGATCACCGAGGAAGCAAGCCGGGGTGGGTGGCTGTGGCTTGGGGCTTAATTATAGCGGGGGGAAGGGGGGGTGCGGAGAGGGGAGATTAACCCACGGGGACGGAGGTGGAGGGTCCAGCGGGCGGTCTGACGTTACTCACGGGTCGCATCCCACCTAAGGACTCGTGGCTTTCATCTCGTGCTTAATGCGAAACACAACAGGGGCAGGCGGCTCGGAGAGGATGGGGACGAAGAACGCTGGGTGAACACGCGGGAGACACTGAGGGGACGTGAGGAGAGACACTGAGGGGACGTGAGGGAGACACTGAGGGGACGTGAGGGAGACATTGAGAGGACAAGAGGGAGACACTGAGAGGACGTGAGGGAGACACTGAGGGGACGTGAGGGAGACACTGAGAGGACGTGAGGGAGACACTGAGGGGACGTGAGGGAGACACTGAGGGGACGTGAGGGAGACACTGAGGGGACGTGAGGGAGACACTGAGGGGACAAGAGGGAGACACTGAGGGGACGTGAGGAGAGACACTGAGGGGACGTGAGGAGAGACACTGAGGGGACGTGAGGAGAGACACTGAGGGGACGTAAGGGAGACACTGAGAGGACGTGAGGGAGACACTGAGGGGACAAGAGGGAGACACTGAGGGGACGTGAGGGAGACACTGAGGGGACGTGAGGGAGACACTGAGAGGACGTGAGGGAGACACTGAGGGGACAAGAGGGAGATACTGAGGGGACGTGAGGAGAGACACTGAGGGGACGTGAGGGAGACACTGAGGGGACGTGAGGGAGACATTGAGAGGACAAGAGGGAGACACTGAGAGGACGTGAGGGAGACACTGAGGGGACGTGAGGGAGACACTGAGAGGACGTGAGGGAGACACTGAGGGGACGTGAGGGAGACACTGAGGGGACGTGAGGGAGACACTGAGGGGACGTGAGGGAGACACTGAGGGGACAAGAGGGAGACACTGAGGGGACGTGAGGAGAGACACTGAGGGGACGTGAGGAGAGACACTGAGGGGACGTGAGGAGAGACACTGAGGGGACGTAAGGGAGACACTGAGAGGACGTGAGGGAGACACTGAGGGGACAAGAGGGAGACACTGAGGGGACGTGAGGGAGACACTGAGGGGACGTGAGGGAGACACTGAGAGGACGTGAGGGAGACACTGAGGGGACAAGAGGGAGATACTGAGGGGACGTGAGGAGAGACACTGAGGGGACGTGAGGAGAGACACTGAGGGGACGTGAGGGAGACACTGAGGGGACGTGAGGGAGACACTGAGAGGACGTGAGGGAGACACTGAGGGGAGGTGAGGAGAGAGACATTGAGAGGACGTGAGGGAGACACTGAGAGGACGTGAGGGAGACACTGAGGGGACAAGAGGGAGACACTGAGGAGACGTGAGGGAGACACTGAGGGGACGTGAGGGAGACACTGAGGGGACGTGAGGAGAGAGACATTGAGAGGACGTGAGGGAGACACTGAGGAGACGTGAGGGAGACACTGAGAGGACGTGAGGGAGACACTGAGAGGACGTGAGGGAGACACTGAGAGGACGTGAGGGAGACACTGAGGGGACGTGAGGGAGACACTGAGGGGACGTGAGGGAGACACTGAGGGGACATGAGGGAGACATTGAGAGGACAAGACGGAGACACTGAGAGGACGTGAGGGAGACACTGAGGGGACGTGAGGGAGACACTGAGGGGACGTGAGGGAGACACTGAGGGGACGTGAGGGAGACACTGAGGGGACAAGAGGGAGACACTGAGGGGACGTGAGGGAGACACTGAGGGGACGTGAGGGAGACACTGAGGGGACGTGAGGGAGACACTGAGGGGACGTGAGGGAGACACTGAGGGGACGTGAGGGAGACACTGAGGGGACGTGAGGGAGACACTGAGGGGACGTGAGGGAGACACTGAGGGGACGTGAGGGAGACACTGAGGGGACAAGAGGGAGACACTGAGGGGACGTGAGGGAGACACTGAGGGGACGTGAGGGAGACACTGAGGGGACGTGAGGGAGACACTGAGGGGACGTGAGGGAGACACTGAGGGGACGTGAGGGAGACACTGAGGGGACGTGAGGGAGACACTGAGGGGACGTGAGGGAGACACTGAGGGGACGTGAGGGAGACACTGAGGGGACGTGAGGGAGACACTGAGGGGACGTGAGGGAGACACTGAGGGGACGTGAGGGAGACACTGAGGGGACGTGAGGGAGACACTGAGAGGACGTGAGGGAGACACTGAGAGGACGTGAGGGAGACATTGAGAGGACGTGAGGGAGACACTGAGGGGACGTGAGGGAGACACTGACACTGAGGGGACGTGAGGGAGACACTGAGGGGACAAGAGGGAGACACTGAGGAGACGTGAGGGAGACACTGAGGGGACGTGAGGGAGACACTGAGAGGACGTGAGGGAGACACTGAGGGGACGTGAGGGAGACACTGAGAGGACAAGAGGGAGACACTGAGAGGGCGTGAGGGAGATACTGAGGGGACATGAGGGAGATACTGAGGGGACGTGAGGGAGACACTGAGAGGACAAGAGGGAGACACTGAGGGGACGTGAGGGAGACACTGAGGGGACGTGAGGGAGACACTGAGGGGACGTGAGGAGAGACACTGAGGGGACGTGAGGAGAGACATTGAGAGGACGT
The DNA here is from genome assembly GCF_048934315.1 of Petromyzon marinus. Taxonomy (NCBI): domain Eukaryota; kingdom Metazoa; phylum Chordata; class Hyperoartia; order Petromyzontiformes; family Petromyzontidae; genus Petromyzon; species Petromyzon marinus. Next base: position 7,893,477 of record NC_133687.1, read on the forward strand.
GAGGGAGACACTGAGAGGACGTGAGGGAGACACTGAGGGGACGTGAGGAGAGACACTGAGAGGACAAGAGGGAGACACTGAGGGGACGTGAGGGAGACACTGAGGGGACGTGAGGGAGACACTGAGAGGACGTGAGGGAGACACTGAGGGGACGTGAGGGAGACACTGAGGGGACAAGATGAAGATACACCCTGAGTTATCACCGCCAAAGGCGTGCGCACACGCACAGGTGTGCACTTGGGAGCTAATCCCCCGTCGGTAGCCCTCCCATGAATCGAGCTTCGACGCCACTCAAACACAAATCCATTTCGAGAGGAGCGTCCATTCATCTCGGACCCCCACAGAGGCCGCTACCAGCCGGAGATTATTCAACGAAAAATAAAATCCCCCAATGGTGGCACTAATCACGACTCAGGAAATGAATTTTTATTTTTGTTAGCGCGTGGACGCAAAAAAATATATATCAGCGTGTGGCCGTAAAAAATATATATATTTTATTAGCGACTGAATAAGAAAGGTTAGCGGGTAGCACGCCACCACACGCTGAGAGCCTTTGTAACTCAGGCAGGTAATTCGTGTCTTTTGTCTTTGCACGTCGGTGGGATTTCTTTGTTGGTTTGTTAACGGGAGCAGTAGAGTGTATATGTATATACAACGCATATATATAGACGCCACTCGTCATCAGGCCAAGCAACCAGTTCGGTCTTCCTGCGATTTAGCCAACAAACGCCTGTAGGGAGCATCGAGCCCCGTAGCTACATCGCGACCAACCTCTCTGACGCGAATATAGTCTATTTGAACGGAAGGAGTCCGTGGTTGCCCGAGCAGCATAGGGCATCGTGCAACGAGCCAGTATAACGAAGCGGTGGCGAGTTTGCAAAAAAAAAAAGATGTTCCGAATCACGACCCTCTGCAGCATCTCTCTCTCCTTGCTCGCCGTCTCGGCCTCGGCGTCACGGCGAGGAGCCAGTCCGAGCCGGGACTTTGGTGCCCTGATGCAAACCAGGAGTCGAGCCCGCTCGGGTTCCTCTCCGGCATGGGTCGATTCAGAGCCCTTCCTGGGCTGGTCGGCCTCCGCCTCCAATGCCGGAGTCGAACCCGGTCCCGCGCCCCAGTCGGAGTCCGAGTTTGAGAGCGGAACCGAAGCCGCCGCCGGCTCGGCATTAGCGCTCGGCTCGCGTGGAGATCCGCTCGGCCAAGTTGGTTCCCTTCCAGACATCCTGGTGGAAGAGGAGCATTTCCGACAAGCCGAACAGCCCGTAAGAAACATCATCACGACCGTCATCATCATCATCATCATCTATGCCACTCTCATCGTCATCGTCGTCATTGTCATCATCGATGAGCCTTTCAGCATCTTTGTCATCGAAATCATCATTAATCATGTCATTACATCCATCGTCGTACTCGCGTCATTCATCGTCATCAGATCCATTATCATCATTGCCATTGTCATCTTCTCATTAGATCCGTGGTCAAGTCCGCAAACAACATCATCAATGTCATCGTCAGCTATCGTCATCATCATCATCATCAGGTCTTACCGCAACCACCCTCATTCTTCACTTTGTTTTTGTCATCACGAACACCACCACCAACTCCACCACCACACAATATCATCAAACCATCAACATATCACCACTATCCCTACCACCACCAACAACCACTATATCATCATCATGCAAACCATCATCGTCCTGATCATCACCACAACCTGAAGTATGATGAAATGTTGTAGATAGACTCAACACTCCCCATAGACTCAACACTGCCCATAGACTCAACACTCTCCATAGATTCAACACGGCACCATAGACTCAACACTGCCCATAGACTCAACACAGCCCATAGACTCAACACTGCCCATAGACTCAACATTGCCCATAGACTGAACACTGCCCAAAGACTCAATACTGCTCATAGACTCAACACTGCACCATAGACTCAACACTGCACCATAGACTCAACACTGCCCATAGCCTCAACACTGCCCATAGACTCAACACTGCCCATAGACTCAACACTGCCCATTAGACTCACACCACCCATAGACTCAACACTGCCCATAGACTCAACACTGCCCATAGACTCAACACTGCACCATAGACTCACACCACCCATAGACTCACACTGCCCATCGACTCAACACTGCACCATAGACTCAACACTGCCCATAGACTCAACACTGCCCATAGCCTCAACACTGCCCATAGACTCAACACTGCCCATAGACTCAACACTGCCCATAGACTCACACCACCCATAGACTCAACACTGCCCATAGACTCAACACTCCCCATAGACTCAACACTGCCCATAGACTCAACACTGCCCATAGACTCACACCACCCATAGACTCACACCACCCATAGACTCAGCACTGCCCATAGACTGAACACTGCCCATAGACTGAACACTGCCCATAGACTCACACCACCCATAGACTCAACACTGCCCATAGACTCAACACTGCACCATAGACTCAACACTGCCCCTGTTGCACCGCCTTTGTTGTTTTCAGGACCTGATGGTGGACCCATCCCTGCACGTGGCCCAGCTCCCTCTGCTCGACTCTCGTTTCCTGCACGCGAGGCTCCGCTCGCTGTTCGGCAAACGGGACGACAGTGCGTAACCACACACACGGACTGCCAGTCCACCGTCAACCTGAGACAATCCCTAATTTCGATCGGATCATTGGGGTTTATCAGTAATATATCGGCATTGTGCGACCACCCACTGCCACTGCGTAGCATATTATTACGTGCCAGGGACTCTACGAGATGACAGGACAATAGTCCGAGTTCATAATTGGCAGTAGGTAACGGCAGAGCAGTTATAAGTGACTCAGAATTGTGCGCAGTTGCGTCTACAGAGTCCACGACTTGCCTGAAGGCATCGACACCTTCAGCGAGCGCGGTGCCGATCACACCACGCGGTTCGAACTCGACACCTCGCCATCGATCACACCACGCGGTTCGAACTCGCCACCTCGCCATCGATCACACCACGCAGTTCGAACTCGCCACCTCGACATCGATCACACCACGCGGTTCGAACTCGACACCTCGACATCGCCGCACACGTGTCGAATAAAAAGCAAGGGACAAGTCCTTGCTTATTACTAACAACTCCTTACTTACTAACAAGTCCTTATTACTAACAACTCATTACTTACTAACAACTCCTTACTTATTACTAACTACTCCTTATTACTAACAACTCATTACTTACTAACAACTCATTACTTAGTACTAACAACTCATTACTTACTAAGAACTCATTACTTACTAACAACTCATTACTTACTAACAACTCCTTACTTATTACTAACAACTCATTACTTGCTAACAACTCCTTACTTACTAACAAGTCCTTACTTATTACTAACAACTCCTTACTTACTAACAAGTCCTTACTTATTACTAACAACTCCTTACTTACTAACAACTCATTACTTATTACTAACAACTCATTACTTACTAACAACTCCTTACTTACTAACAACTCCTTACTTATTACTAACAACTCCTTACTTATTACTAACAACTCCTTACTTACTAACAACTCATTACTTATTACTAACAACTCCTTACTTACTAACAACTCCTTACTTATTACTAGCAACTCATTACTTACTAACAACTCATTACTTACTAACAAGTCCTTACTTATTACTAACTCCTTACTTATTACTAACAACTCCTTACTTACTAACAAGTCCTTGCTTATTACTAACAACTCCTTACTTACTAACAAGTCCTTACTTATTACTAACAAGTCCTTACTTATTACTAACAACTCCTTACTTACTAACAAGTCCTTGCTTATTACTAACAACTCCTTACTTACTAACAAGTCCTTACTTATTACTAACAACTCCTTACTTATTACTAACAACTCCTTACTTACTAACAAGTCCTTGCTTATTACTAACAACTCCTTACTTACTAACAACTCCTTACTTACTAACAACTCCTTACTTACTAACAACTCCTTACTTATTACTAGCAACTCATTACTTACTAACAACTCATTACTTACTAACAAGTCCTTACTTACTACTAACAACTCATTACTTATTACTAACTACTCCTTACTTATTACTAACAACTCCTTACTTACTAACAAGTCCTTACTTATTACTAACAACTCCTTACTTACTAACAAGTCCTTACTTACTAACAACTCCTTACTTATTACTAACAACTCCTTACTTATTACTAACAAGTCCTTACTTACTAACAAGTCCTTACTTATTACTAACAACTCCTTACTTATTACTAACAACTCCTTACTTATTACTAACAACTCCTTACTTACTTACTAACAAGTCCTTACTTATTACTAACAACTCATTACTTACTAACAACTCCTTACTTACTAACAACTCCTTACTTATTACTAACAACTCTTTACTTACTAACAACTCCTTACTTACTAACAAGTCCTTACTTATTACTAACAAGTCCTTACTTATTACTAACAACTCCTTACTTATTACTAACAACTCCTTACTTACTAGCAACTCCTTACTTATTACTAACAACTCCTTACTTATTACTAACAACTCCTTACTTATTACTAACAACTCCTTACTTACTTACTAACAAGTCCTTACTTATTACTAACTCATTACTTACTAACAACTCCTTACTTACTAACAACTCCTTACTTATTACTAACAACTCCTTACTTACTAACAAGTCCTTACTTACTAACAAGTCCTTACTTATTACTAACAACTCCTTACTTACTAACAAGTCCTTACTTATTACTAACAACTCCTTACTTATTACTAACAACTCCTTACTTATTACTAACAACTCCTTACTTACTTACTAACAAGTCCTTACTTATTACTAACAACTCATTACTTACTAACAACTCCTTACTTACTAACAACTCCTTACTTATTACTAACAACTCCTTACTTACTAACAACTCCTTACTTACTAACAAGTCCTTACTTATTACTAACAACTCCTTACTTATTACTAACAAGTCCTTACTTATTACTAACAACTCCTTACTTATTACTAACTCCTTACTTATTACTAACAACTCCTTACTTACTAACAACTCCTTACTTATTACTAACAACTCCTTACTTATTACTAACAACTCCTTACTTATTACTAACAACTCCTTACTTATTACTAACAAGTCCTTACTTATTACTAACAACTCATTACTTACTAACAACTCCTTACTTACTAACAACTCCTTACTTATTACTAACAACTCCTTACTTACTAACAACTCCTTACTTACTAACAACTCCTTACTTATTACTAACAACTCCTTACTTACTAACAACTCCTTACTTACTAACAAGTCCTTACTTATCACTAACAACTCCTTACTTACTAACAAGTCCTTACTTATTACTAACAACTCCTCTATCATTTTTCATTGCTGGACGGGTTGCCCCCCTCTGCCCCTGACAGTCCGTCGGGGGCAAGTGTTGCTGCTAGCGAGCACCTGTGAAGTCCGGCACGGCCACGCGGAGTGGGTTGGGTGGCCAGCACCACGCCCGGCCGCCTTTGTCTCCCTCCCCCACGCTCTCCACGGGGTTCCTTGTGGTTCTCCCGTTTCCTCCCATAGCGACACATTTCTTTTTTTTTAACTGGTGTTGGCCAACCATCCTAATGATAAATAAAATATATATAAGTGATTTGCAAATTGCACGATTTAAACCCCCACCCAAACCCCCCACCCCCCTCTCTATTATGGATAATATTGGTCGCGAAAGCCTTCGTGTTAAACCGACGCGTGTTCTGAAGTCAGTTAATTCTATTTAGCTTCTCCCTCTGCCTTATCCGTATTTTCCACAAGGGCGCCTTGAAATATTCACGGAAGACGCCTTAATAAAATACACGAACAGTATTACTGTTTAACACGTAGGCTTTCGCGAACAATATTATTCATAATAACGGTTTTTGGGTGAGATCGCGTTATTTATAAATGTGTCGTAACCCTCCACCACCCGACACGGCCAATCAGCAAAAAAAGTGTCACGTTTACAAAAGACAATTAGTTCACTACTTTAGCCCACCGGTGTGTTGAAGAGGGAATCCACAACATTTACAGTTCAATACGACGTTTCGCTGGTAATTACATCCAGCATCATCGGGCAATTGGCCAGAATGGTAAAGCCCTCACTTGCTCCCGGTCTTAAATAGAGCAGCAGGGTGACGTCAACATTTTACTCATTTCAGGTGCAGTAATTATATAATCGATTGGTAATCAGTCAATGGTTATGATTAGTAATGAGTTGTAGATTAGTAATTAGTTGGAATGTGTCTTATTGTGATTATATGCTACATTAGTAATCCGTTAATTAGTATGTGTTTTCCCCTGATAGCTATAGGCTTAGTGCGGCTTGGAAGCGTATTATTAAATAATACATATTACAATTCCCCCCCATAGTGACGTCACACGTGTGCGTGTGTACACAGTAGTGATGCTACCATCACTACACTACTATTACACTACTATACTACTACTACACTACTACACGTGTACACTACTACTACACTACTACTACTACACGTGTACACTATTACTACTACTACACTACTACTACTACACGTGTAAACTATAACTACTACTACATTACTATTACACTACTACACGTGTACACTATTACTACTACACTACTACTGCACGTGTACACTATTACTACTACTACACTACTACTACACGTTTACACTACTACTACTACACGTGTACACTATTACTACACTACTACTACACGTGTACACTATTACTACTACACTACTACTGCACGTGTACACTATTACTACTACTACACTACTACTACACGTGTACACTATTACTACTACACTACTACACTACTACTGCACGTGTACACTATTACTACTACTACACTACTACTACACGTGTACACTATTACTACACTATTACTACTACACTACTACTCCACGTGTACACTATTACTACTACTACACTACTACTAAACGTGTACACGTATTACTACTACACTACTACTACACTACTACTCCACGTGTAAAATGCATCGAACGAACCCAGCGTCCTGCCTACTGCCCCGACCGACCAATCCCGAAGCCACGCGCGCCCCACACGTGACCGGTTTTTGTTCTTGTTTCGTTTCATCTTCTCTGCTTCATGATCATTTTTTCTTTCCCTTCTTTCAGAAACGCGCTGCATGCTTGGCCGCGTCTACCGCCCGTGCTGGCAGACATGAAGCCACGCACCCACGGACATCCGATGCCCATCCACGACGCAGCGACGCTTCCTGTACCCCTGTTCAGTGCCACTGCCTCCACCAGTGTGTGTGACGTCGTGTGCCAGTGTTGGGTGACATCGTGTGCCAGTGTGTGTGACGTTGTGTGGCAGTGCGAGTGACGTCGTGTGCCAGTGTTGGGTGACGTCGTGTGCCAGTGTGTGTGACGTCGTGTTCCAGTGTGTGTGACGTTGTGTGGCAGTGCGAGTGACGTCGTGTGGCAGTGTGTGTGACGTCAGTGTGCCAGTGTGTGTGACGTCGTGTGCCAGTGTTGGGTGACATCGTGTGCCAGTGTGTGTGACGTCGTGTGGCAGTGCGAGTGACGTCGTGTGGCAGTGTGTGTGACATCGTGTGCCAGTGTGGGTGACATCGTGTGGCAGTGTTGAGTGACATCGTGTGCCAGTGTGTGTGACATCGTGTGCCAGTGTGGGTGACATCGTGTGGCAGTGCGAGTGACGTCGTGTGGCAGTGTGTGTGACATCGTGTGCCAGTGTGGGTGACATCGTGTGGCAGTGCGAGTGACGTCGTGTGCCAGTGTGTGTGACATCGTGTGCCAGTGTGTGTGGCGTCGTGTGCCAGTGCGAGTGACATTGTGTGCCAGTGTATGTGACGTCATGTGCCAGTGTGTGTTGCATTGTGTGCCAGTGTGCGTGACATCGTGTGCCAGTGTGTGGACGTCGTGTGGCAGTGCGAGTGACATTGTGTGCCAGTGTGTGTGACGTCATGTGCCAGTGTGTGTGACATCGTGTGCCAGTGTGGGTGACATCGTGTGCCAGTGTGTGTGACATCGTGTGGCAGTGTTGAGTGACATTGTGTGCCAGTGTGTGTGACGTCGTGTGCCAGTGTGTGTGACGTCGTGTGCCAGTGTGTGTGACATTGTGTGCCAGTGTGTGTGACGTCGTGTGCCAGTGTGTGTGACACTGTGTGCCAGTGTGTGTGACGTCGTGTGCCAGTGTATGTGACGTCGTGTGCCAGTGTGTGACGTCGTGTGCCAGTGTGTGTGACGTCATGTGCCAGTGCGAGTGACGTCGTCGTGCCGCCGTTCGTCGACGGTGCCGAGTGACACGTGCGAGCGCGACCTATCGATCGCTTGTTTGGCAGAACAACTTCTCTCTCCCCTTTTGCGTGTTCCGTTCCGTCTTGAAACGTGAAGCGCCGTGACAAACGCCGTCCAGACAACTGTCGTTTGCGTCGCATGTCCTGGGTTAGCGACATTACAAACAAACAAAAATAGCAACAACAGTTAAAGGGGGGAGGAAGCGGAATTTCAATAGGCTGACGTTAATTAATTAATAAAGTTCATCGGGATGCATTTTCGGGGTAGCCTGGCACGTTGTTGGTCTTCGCTGTCGCTGTTGTTGTTTTATCTCGAAATAAAACAAGTTTTAAAAATACATCGGTGCTCCTTGTATTCACTACAGCGTCGTGCAACTTTGGCCATTCATATTCGCGAGGACATAGTCATGTTTACATACCAAAGGGGCATGCTCTCTCGAGGAAATAATAATAATACACCGGACGTCAAAGGTGAGCGGAGGAAAAATACAATTTGGAAGAAAATTTGAGTTTGCGGGAAAGTGCACCGTGGATGAGCGCAACAAACAAACTCTCACAGGGACTGCGTTGGTGTCTGTTGCCAGGGGCGAGATGTTAACTACCTCGCCTGGTATACAGGAGGTCGTCGGTTCGATCCCGACCCTGATGCCTGCTGTTGTATTTTTGAAGTTTGCGTCTCTCATCATCATCACAGTGGCTCAGAGATGTTCACTACCTCGCCTGGTATGCAGGAGGTCGTGGGTTTCGGACCCGACCCTGGCGCCTGCTGCTGCTGCTGTATATTTGGAGTCCGTCGTGTCTCTTTTCCCATGGTCGCGTTGATTTTCCTCCGAGTCCTCCGGTTTGTCCCTCCACGTTTAGAAACCACGCTTTTAGAGTCTTTGGCCGCTCTGAATTTTCCACGTGATGATACGCCACTTTCGTTGGGCTATCATTTGTGATAGCTAGCTCGCTTCTGAAAGAAATAAAAAAAAGCTACGCAGCTCAAGTGGGCCTTAGCTGACAAAAATAAAATTAAGTAAGTGGCAAGGTAGCATCGCAGCGGCGAGCCAGCACGAAATCCGCCGCCATCCGTGCTGCCCTTCTTCCCGCAAATGCTCCCAGTGACGGCACCGCAGTCCTCCCCCCCCCCCCCACCGCGTTATCTCGCGATAGAGGGCCGCGTGCCCTGAGGGTGACGTAATTACGGTGACGACCTCAAACGACCAGAAAGGAGGCTGCACCAGCCCGCCGTGACCTCGCAGGACCTGGCCGCTTTACCTGGGATGCCCCCTGCAGATGTCCGCTGGCCTGAAATAGCCCCGTGTCACTCTCGGTGTTTGTTTGCCCTGTTTTTTTTTCTCTCTCTCTCTCTCTCTTCCCAGCGCACGTGGCATTTACAACGTGCGATGAGCGTGCTCGTTTCATCGTCTGACTTGGGTTTGAAATGTTGAGTTTCCCCCTCCGCTAAGGCGGTCGGAGGGGTCCAGTGGCCATTGCGGCATTCAACCTCCTCCGTTTAAACGGCAGAGTTCTCCGGACATATTCCCCTCGTCCACGTGCTCACCTCGTCCACGTGCTCACCTCGTCCACGTGCTCACGAGCCCCGCCAGAACACCGGCCGTTTGTCCTGGAGTGGGGATTTAAAAATATAAATACACTTATTCTTAGTTTTTTCGGTGAAGTCACGTTGAAGGGAAACAACAAAATAATAAAATATATATATAAAACAATTAAAAAATTCTCACGACGTTTCGACCATAACTCAAACGGTCGTCTTCAGGTGTGTTGGTTTGCATAAATGTATTTTTAAACGGCGCATTTATTTATTTATAAAAACGTTAGCGCCACGCGCAACGATTTGGCAGTTTACCCAGGACTAGTCCATCTATATTCTGAAAAGAGGAGGAGGGAGACGAAATTTTTTATAATGTATGCTGTCTGAAAGCCACTGTAAGCGTGAACAATCAATTAAGACCTGAAATGGTTTATCAAATCTTTCCAATGATTTTATTATTTTGTTGTTTCCCTTCAACGTGACTTTACCGAAAAAACTAAGATTATGAATTACTGCAGTCACGAAAGCTTTAAATCAAAATAAAAACACTTGTTATCAAAATCCAGAACCCTCACGTGTCTTGAACAATGAGTTTGTCTTTGTATATGCTAATTGAATAAGTAAATTGTCGCAAACGAAGGATATTCACCAATCTTGATTGGAAGCTTTCGTGACTGCAGGAATCCATACTCTTTGGTTCTTTCGGTGAAGTCACGTAGGTATAAAAATGTAATTACATTTTAAAAAATCACGACGTTTCGATCGCAACACAAGCCTGATGACGACCGCTTGTGTTGCGATCGAAACGTCGTGATATATAATTGTTTTGATTTAAAGCTTTCGTGACTGCAGTAATTCATATTATTAGCTCTTTCGGTAAAGTCACGTTGAAGGGAAACAATAAAATAATAAAATATATATAAAACAATAAAAAAATTATCACGACGTTTCGACCATAACACAAACGGTCGTCATCAGGTGTGTCGGTTCGCATTAATTTATTTATTTTCAAACGGCGCATTTATTTATTAAAAAAACGTCAGCGCCACGCGCAGTGATTTGGCACTTTATTTAGAAGGGCGAGTCTATCTATGTTCTGAAAAGAGGAGGGGAGAGACGAAAAATTAATGTATGCTGTCTGAAAGCCACTGTAAGCGTGAACAATCAATAAAGACCTGAAATGGTTAATCAAATCGTTCCAATGATTGCTAAGCCAGAATCCATCTTCTCGGTTGAAATTGTCTCTGTGCTTGTATATGTGGATAGCCTATACAAGCACTGAGACAATTTCAACCGAGAAGATGGATTCTGGCTTAGCAATCATTGGAAAGATTTGATTAACCATTTCAGGTCTTAATTGATTATTCACGCTTACAGTGGCTTTCAGACAGCATACATTAATTTTTCGTCTCCCCCCTCCTCTTCTCAGAACATAGATGGACTAGTCCTTCTAAATAAACTGCCAAATCGCTGCGCGCTGCGCGTGGCGCTGACGTTTTTTTTATAAATAAATAAATACACCGTTTAGAAATAAATAAATTAATGCTGACCGGCACACCTGATGACGACCGTTTGTGTTATGGTCGAAACGTCGTGAGAATTTTTATTGTTTTATATATTTTATTACTTTATTGTTTCCCTTCAACGTGACTTTACCGAAAGAGCTAAGAATATGAATTACTGCAGTCACGAAAGCTTTAAATCAAAAATATAATTGTTTGTTTTATTTTTCTTCCTACGTGACTTCACCGAAAGAACCAAGGAGTATGGATTCACCAATGTTAACTACCTCGACTGGTATACAGGAGGTCCTGGGTTCGATCCCGACCCTGACGCCTGCTGTTGTATATATGGAGTTTGCGTGTCTCTCTCTCATCATCATCATCATCACGGTGGCTAGGAGATGTTAACTACCTCACCTGGTATACAGGAGGTCGTGGGTTCGATCCTGACCCTGACGCCTGCTGCTGTACATTTGGAGTTTGCGTGTCTCTCTCTCTCTCACGTGGATTTTTCTCTGCATCCCCTGGTTTTTCCCCTCCACATTTAGAATCAACATCACGCATTTAGAGTATTTGGCTGCTATACATTTCCACACGATGGTGACAAGTCGTCGCTTCGTCGTGCTATTGTAGTGGGTTCATGGAACACGGAGACGGTGGAGTAGAGGTAGCACTGTTTATTCAACTTAGCAAGGGTTACACTGGAAGGGGTAATGGTCCCTTCACCCGTATACACGCTGGGACACCCCCTAGGCTGTCCAGCCTAATTCCTGTGCTCCCAGTTCCTCCAGCTAGAGGAGGCTATCTGATCTGGCCCTGGTCATGGCACAGGTCACGGCACCCCACCAACCAGACCGACCCTTAAAAGGGCTCCGGCTCTGAGGCTCTGGGGCCGGACCACCGGCTTGCCCTGCCGGCCCTTAAAAGGACAGCGGTCAGGGAAGTCCCAGGGTCTATCTAGCCGGCCTTCCTACTTCATTGGTTCTTCGTTCTTGACCCCAACACACTGCCCCGAGCTCTCTGGCTCCCCGCCCTTTATACCCATACACCACTGAGGGCGGAGCTATAGCGGACGTGGTTGTAGCCACCAAGGTGTGGCTGTGTGTCACCTTCCCATATTGTGTGTTACCTTCCCACAACACCACTACGCTATCATTAGTAATGGCCAGGTCGCTTCTGAAAAAAGAGCTATACAGCTCAAAGGGCCTTAACTTGTAAAAGAAAAGAAAATAGTTAACTTCGTTTGTTCGCGCATTGCATTTCTGCAGCCCTTTGTCAATCCACTGCTGGATGAACGCCTCTCCTACGCTGTGTGCGATGACAAAAGGTTATTTCACGGGACCTCCCTTGCAAGTATCAAAATATAAGAATATGTTTTACCCTTTCTGGCATTAAAACAGTTGTGTTAAGATGTTGAAACACCAAACTGAAAACTTTTGCAAGGAATCGTGTCTGCATGAACCACGCATACTTGTGGTGAACTTGTGGCCGAAACGTCGTGATTTTTGTTGTTTTCTTTTTTACCTACGTGACTTTACCGAATAGAACCAAAGAGTATGGATCCTTGCAGTCACGAAAGCTTCAAATCTAGAATTGTGGTGACCTTGCAAACAAAAGAAAACATGTTGCCAGAAAGGGGCCGTCCATAAATGACGTCACGCGATTTTGGACGATTTTTTACCCCCTCCCCCCCCTCGTCACACGGAGTCACAAAAAGTTAGACCCCCCCTCGAATATGACATCACCACAAAGCTTTACCCCCCCCCCAAAAATATATATAAAACATGCTTCAAATCGCTTTAAACTATTGTCATTGTAGTGCGTATTTAACGTGGCGCTGCACTCTGATGTTGGAGGAGAAAACATTTATTAAAACGTCTATTTAATTAATTAGAACGTGTTGTCTATATTTATTTAAAGTTGTGCATTTTGATGTGACGTCACATTTTTCAAACGCCCCCCCCCCTCGTCACACATCGTCACAAATGTCTGACCCCCCCCCCCCTAGGTGCGTGACGTCATTTATGGACGGCTCCAAAGCGTAAAACCCATTCTTACAGAAGGTTATTTGTCCATACTTCTCCACGCCGGTCAACATGAGATGGCGAAGGGGACAGGTTGGGCAGAGCCGGGGGAGGGAGTGGGGAGAGGACAGAACAAGTTCAGTCAACGCTCGCCACTGACGCTAGCCGTGGCCGAGCACCGAACTCACGTGTTCGAGAGCACCTGACATAATGAGCGTCAATAGATCTCACGCGGGAGGTCTGTTCACCTCCATCTGTCCGGTTCGAATCAAGAGACCATGTCCGTATCTCTCTGTGGTCGTTCTCTCTGTCACGCCGCTCCGTGTGCCCATAGAATCGTGCGCAGCGGGGGTGGGGGGGGTACTTAGCGAGACCAGAGCCGATCATTAGCAACTGCAATAAACTTATACCGGGAGGTCCCCAACCCCCGTAGCCGCGGACCGGTTACCGGTCCGTGGCCTGTTAGGAACCAGGCCGCACAGTAGCAGGAGGTGAGATCGGTGAGTCCGCACGTGGCCTGCCCCCATTATTTTATTATTCACCACTTCCTTCCGCGCCTCTTTCCCGCACTGCGCGCTTGTCTCAGTCACAGTGTTGGTAAGCCCGCAAGCTCTAACCCCTAGTAGCCACAATGAGTAACAAACAAACGTCGCTGGAGAGCTTCTGATAACCCCCCCCCCACCGGTCCGTGAAAAAAATTGTTTTCCACGAAACCGGTCCATGGTGGCCAAAAAGGTTGGGGACCGCTGATTCATACGACACTTCGATTCCGCGTGCATCGCTCCTGAATCCCTCGTACGGCACGCAAACAAAAACATCATTCACGATCCGACGGTGGAATCGCCGGGATTCTCTCTTGCACGACGACCGTGGACCACGCTGAACCGCGCTCGAACGCGATCAAAGGAATCGCCCGACCGCGACCGCTGAGAAATCAAAACCATTCCAAGCAGGTCGCCGACTAATGGCTCCATCCTTGAGGTGTCGCTTAAATCCACACTGCGTCAACCACACCGTTGGACTGGATGAGGGACACCTTTACGTTCATCTCTGACGATCGTTAACAATAAAAAAATAACAAATGTTTGCTTCTCACAATGCCATACGATGACATTCGTGAACAATATACACGTTGGCGAATGTTATTGTTTTCAATATTAGGCTGGTGCAGTGGCATTGTGATGAACGCACCACCAATGTAAGTCTGATTCCTGAACGACGGCTGACATCGACGGCAAGTGATATCTGAACCGGTCCTGATGAGTCTCTCCCCCCCACATCCCCCCATCACCCATCTCTCATCATCTGTGATGGACATCTGTGAAAAAGAGCTTAATAGCTCATCGGATTCCTTCAGGATAAATAAAGACTGTGATTCCGATCAGGACACATTGACCGGCGTGGTGAAGTATGGTCAACCAACTTCCACGGCCAAGACGAGGGGAATAAACCTTCGTTTGTGGTTTCGGTCTATGGGTGACCGAGCCTTTTTGCCGTGTCGCCCCCAGGCTATGGAACTTGATACCTCTTCCACGAGGTATCAGGGATCTCTCTCAGTCTGTGGGCATTTAAAAACTGCGTCTTGAAACGTATTTGTACGCTTCCGCCTATTAAACTTTCAGTTCTTTTCGTCATTTATTATTTAAAAAGTATTTATAATCTTATGTTTATGCTGAGTGTCTGCTGCTGCTGCTGCTGTGTCCTGAACAGCGCTTTGAGATCTGTGATATGATGCATTCACTTATCATAATAATACGATTATCATCATAGTGATCTTATCTAACAATGTATTCAACTCAGCCTCCTTTATTGGACCCAAGGCAGATTCCTTTAACTTTCAATTCTGAGAAGGCGACCGGATGGTCTCGGTATTCAAGGGAATACATTTTGAATTAAAAAAAATAAGCAGGGTCGATCCATCTATAAATGCCGTGTTAAAAATAAAAAGGGGGAGATTGTAGGAAGAAAAAAACACGCGTTTTAATAAATAAAAAAACCTGCACGTGTCCGCTACCAATCTCAACATACTTCATTGAATCTTTAACCTTCGTCGCCTCCGTAAGATATGCAGAGCCATTGCGTTCACGAAGCTGAGAAGAGAAGGGGGGGGGGGGGTGAGGGTCATTATAAACCAGTGGGGTATCTATAAATGGACCGGCTTGGATTGTTTTTGTTGTTGTAACGGCTCATGGACGGACACCCGGGCGCCCAATGTCTCAAGCTTCACGAATGACGCCACGTGCGTTCTGATCTTCTAACGTTCACCGTGCAAGCGGCGCGGTGAACGCTGCTTTCGCAATTCCTCCGCCCTCTATGTAGCCCTACATCAACATGAGCCATTCCCTATCTACTGCTGGATGGCCGGGCGGGGGGGGGGCGCGTTGGAGGGAGTTGGGTCGCGTCGCAGCCGCGTGCGGCTGAAGACTGTAGAGAGGCGGGGTCGTGATGGTGGCGGTGGTGGCGGTGGTGCGTCTGGCTCACAATGTCCACCCCCTCGCTGTCTCGTCGCCACCAGAGACAAAGATCCCCCGTGTAGCTGTAACAGACTGTTGGGGCACATGCTGTTAGCGAGTAGCACCTATGAAGGCCGGTACGAGGGGGTGGGTGGCCAACACCACGCCCGGCCGCCTTTGTCTCCCCCAGTGGCGATGTTTAGGCAATCGCACCAGGTACTCAATTTGAAGCTGAGTCGACTTAGGGGAGGCCCAGGACCGGTTCACGTGATCGTCACTGGTGGTGTTGGCCGTGAGCGGGAATCGAACCCGGGTAGCCAGGTTTCGTAGCGCAGTGCGCTAACCGCCACCACCACCGCCACCACCACCGCCACCACCACCGCCACCACCACCGCCACCACCACCGCCACCACCACCGCCACCACCACCGCCACCACCACCGCCACCGCCACCACCAACCACCACAACCGCCACAACCACCACCGGCAACCTCTCTTAATCCGCTCTTCCAACCCCCCCCCCACCCCCGCAGTCTGCGATGTCGAACGCATTTAAAGAGCGGGGCATGAAACGGGCGCGGCCGAGAGAATTCAACTAAAAGGGCGAGAATTTCACCGAGGATTCAAAAAAAAAAGTAGTTTTTTTTTTACAAAACATGTATGAGAGAGAGAGGGGGGGGGGAGAAGCGGGAGATGGCGAGAGGCAGACGAGGAGATCAGGGGGCATGCAATTTGCAGGCCTCGCTCGCACGAGGCTTTGTCGCGGTGAAGGAGCAGCCGCAACAGTGGCGGCATCTTTCTGAGAATTTCAAGGAACAATCGAGGCGCCACCAAAGCCCCCTAGGGCGTAAACGTGCACCCTGAAAATCCGGGCAGCATTTCAATTCGACTTTTGTACAATGTAATTTATTATTACTACTATTATTATTTAAATACTGTACCCCCTCCCACACCCCCCCCCCCCCTCCTTGTATTATGTAGTCTCGTTACAATTTAGACGGGGAAAATGGTGAGCCTGCTTCGGGCACTGGTGAAACAAAGCACAAACCAAAATAAACTAAAAACTAAACTTTACAACACAAGTCAATGAACCACTCCGCTACCTAAAAGTATGAGTGGGGGGAAAAAATTCATGATAGGTCGTGGTTTCTGTTCCATGGCCTCGCTTCATTAGCAGGCATCAACATCCATTGCAGAATGATAATAATTAGTATTATTTTAATAATTAGTATTATTATTGCTGCAGAGAGATGGCGGAAACTCTCTGCCACGAAGGCTGACCATTGTTTAAAAAAAAAACATCACCGCATTTCGTTTTCCTTTCAGAGCACAGGAGTGAAATTTGATAAAGTTTCTGTAAACGAAAAAATAATGACGCAACATTGCCTTCATTTGGACAACTCGAAGAAGAAGAAAAACATTCCACACACAAAAAATGACTAAATTCCACGTTCGATCTTCCATCGATTTGTGTTTGTTGACGCGAGTGAGAATCAATCAGCCGCACGCTGTTGTGCAGCAATGTCACGCGCAAACATCGCCTCGATCTCACGCAGCTAAATCCCACCGACGCTCAAAGCTCGGTGGGATTTACCTGCTAAAATGACAATAGTTTCATTGGGTGTCGCTTTAGCGATACGCTTACCTTGCCTTATACTTCGGACTCCTACTCGTGTCGTTGCACTGTTTGTTGTTGCTGCAACGTTCTCACCCCGTGTGTCTCCACCCACCACCTCCACTGCACATCTTTAAAGAAAGAAAAAAAGAGCTTCATAGCTCATCGGATTCCTCCAGTATAGATACGTATTTGTGTCCCTCGATGGCACTCACGTGCCCTTCATAACTGCGCACAGCGCAACCACGGCTCCGAAAGGGGCCACTTTAGCTGGGCAGATTCACGAGCTCCCCCACCAGAGTTCAATGCCTCTGGGGTCATGCGTGAGAGTGCGTCACGCTCGGTGGCAACGATCAGCGAGTACTTCAACAGTGCTTGTCATGTTCACATCACGGAGCGGTGACGTCGCGTGACGAACCGCCACAGACTGCAGTGGCTTGGAGAGCCCTTCAACCCCGGCCAGCGGATTTGTTTGTGACCGACGATCAATATTGCGCTGGTCCACGCCATAGGAACGTGGAATTGCCTCTGGAACAGCACCGACACAGATGACGGGCATGAGTGCCAATTGTCACAGTGCGTCCTTGTCGCCTTGTTGCCGATTCCATGCAAGGGCGGTGTGTGTCTGTTTAGCGGGGAGCGGTGGTGCAGCGGTTAGCGCCACGCTGCGCTAAGAACCCGGCCACCCGAGTTCCATTGCCGCTCACGGCCACCAACACCGGTGGCAATTATCTGAACCGGTCTTGGGCCTCCCCTAGGGCGACTCAGCCTCAAACGAGTACCCGGGTGCGGTGTGTAAAACATCGCCACTGGGCAGACAAAGGCGGTCCGGGCGTGGTGGCGGTGGCCACCCCCCCCCCCGTGCCGGGCCTTCATAGGTGCTACTCGCTAACAGCACTTGCCCCAACAGTCTTTTAAGGCTACATGGGGGATCTTTGTCTTGTGTGTAGCCTCACGGGTGTGGGCTGAGTTGAAGTCCGGGTTAGGCGCGACCTCTTTTTGTCGCCCTGCCACCGCCCCCCCCCCATCTCCCTCACTCCCCTACTCTGCATTCCCAGCCAGATCTTGGCTCGAGAGACGTTGCCCTGTGCCCAGCATCGGGAGTTTTAGAATGTTGGACGACACCCGCCTTGATTACTTCAACAACAACCAAAAAAAAGCAATCAACGACAAAAAATGGTCACATTCGACGCCACGTCAAAATGGTCGTGGCAAGGCCATTGTTTCCCCCCATCGAATGCTACTTATCAGCCCTCATCCCCCAACCATGCCACCCTGCCCCCCTTATTTCTCTCTCTCTCTCTCGTATCTCTCAAGAGAGCTCTGCGCACACACAAGTATCTTCAATGGGCCATTGTTTAATCAGGTGAAGGTCCATTGAAATTTCAAATCGGCTGCGACGGGAGGGCAGGAAAACAATGGTTGTTGTTGTTGTTGTTGGTATTGTTGTTGGGGAGCGGCAGTGTAGCGGTTAGCGCGGTGCGCTACGAAGCTGGCCCACCCGGGTTCGATTCCCGCTCACAGGCCACCAACACCGGCGACGATTATCTGAACCGGTCCTGGGCCTCCACTAGGTCGACTCAGCCTCAAATGAGTACCTGGTGCGGTGTGTAAGACATCGCCACTGGCGAGACAAAGGCGGCCGGGCGTGGTGCTGGCCACCCACCCCCTCGTGTGCCGTGCCGGCCTTCATAGGTGCTCGCTAACAGCACTTGCCCCTACAGTCTGTTAAGGCTATATGGGGGATCTTTGTCTTTGTTGTTGCTGCTGTTGCATCCTTTATATTTAAAAGCAGGTAGGCGACAAAGCCCCAGACTGAGACTCACCACCAACGAGCTGTTTTTTTATTGTCAAAATAAAAAAAAGCGTTATAAGCATGTATATCTACATAACAGGGTTTTTGTTGTTGTTGAAAACATCTTCAAAGCACGTTTTTTTTTAAGTTTAACTGCGTTTTGTTTTATTC
Organism: Petromyzon marinus; assembly: GCF_048934315.1. Taxonomy (NCBI): domain Eukaryota; kingdom Metazoa; phylum Chordata; class Hyperoartia; order Petromyzontiformes; family Petromyzontidae; genus Petromyzon; species Petromyzon marinus. Next base: position 7,912,896 of record NC_133687.1, read on the forward strand.
GAGGCAAGTAGATTACACCAAACTCCCACCCCCAACCTATTTGAATGTAACTGGTGAAGTTGCTCGTCACTTTGCCCTAGAAAGTTAGGAGGGGGGGAGGAATTGTAAAACATGCTTCAAGGATCGTTGGGGTCAGCTCTCAGCGGTCGGATGCATCAAACAACTTAAGCGAAACATTTCACTCAGATGCCCCATTCGAAATTGAGTGGAGATGTCCACTTAAGGTGCGTTCTGCGTGCATGTATGTGTGCTGAACTTCTTTCGCACCGTACGTAGCCAATCGTGCTGGGAAGAACGACAAACATTAAAAACAAAAAGCGGTTCTAGCTTGTCAATGTAGGTTATTTAAAAGTACATAGCACGAGTGGCTTCCTATTATCGTAAGGAAGAGCGTTGTTATGCAACTGACCACTAGGCTAGTGGTGAATATTCCACATGTACCAACTACGCTCTCTTCTCCTATAACGCGGCGACAGTTGCATTCCTGAAGAACACCGCGTTATGGGAAAATTGCGTTATAATAAATATAATTAGGGGTAAAACACGGGCTGCGATGACGCGGGTAGCATCTCGAAGCATCCAGCAGCATCCCGCCCTGTGAGACGCTACGCCGAGGCACAACCGCTCATTCCTACCTCGTGCAATGTAGTTTTGTTCACTCGATCGCGTTATATACAATTCGTTATAAGGAAAGTGTTGTCCAGTACATTCATCGCGTTATGAAAACCACGCTCCCCGTCCGGGTGGCTCGGAGAAGTAAGGACGGCCGATTAGCACGGCTGCCAACGTACGGTGCGAAAGAAGTTCAACATACACACGTACACACGGCCAAGCCATTGGCGGAACGAATGGATTTTTAGGTTTTCGGGAGGCGATGATGAACAGAGGGGAGGGCGTGACAAGGGGCCCTTTCGAGCAGAGCAAGGTGCAGAAGTCTGGACACGAGAGACATGGAGACAGCCAAGAAAACACACACTGAGCCACACACTGAGACACACACTGAGACACACACTGAGACACACACTGAGACACACACTGAGACACACACTGAGACACACACTGAGACACACACTGAGACACACACTGAGACACACAAAGACAAAGCCACCTCGTATAGCCTCAACAGACTGTTGGGGCAAGTGCTGTTAGCGAGCACCTATGAAGGCCAGCAGGGCACACGAGGGGGTGGGTGGCCAGCACCACGCCCGACCGCCTTTGTCTCCCTCGTGACAATGTTTACACACCGCACCAGGTACTCATTTGAGACTGAGTCGACCTAAGGGAGGCCCACGACCGTGAGCGGGAATCTAACTCGGGTCGCCAGGTTTGTAACACAGCACGCTAACCGCTACACCACCGCTCCCCACACACATACACACTGAGACATGGAGACAGACACGGAGAGAGACACACACAGAGATACACACAGAGACACGGAGACAGGACGAGTTAGGTCACGACGTGATGCATACAGTGAGGGAAAAAAGTATTTGATCCCATGCTGATTTTGTACGTTTTCCCACTGACAAAGAAATGATCAGTCCATAATTTTAATGGTAGGTTTATTTGAACAGTGAGGGACAGAATAACAACAACAAAATCCAGAAAAACGCATGTCAAAAATGTTATAAATTGGTTTGCATTTTAATGAGGGAAACAAGTATTTGACCCCCTCTCAATCAGAAATATTTCTGGCTCCCAGGTGTCTTTTATACAGGTAACGAGCTGAGATTAGGAGCACACTCTTAAAGGGAGTGCTCATAATCTCAGCTTGTTACCTGTATAAAAGACACCTGTCCACAGAAGCAATCAATCAATAAGATTCCAAACTCTCCACCATGGCCAAGACCAAAGAGCTCTCCAAAGATGTCAGGGACAAGATTGTAGACCTACACAAGGCTGGAATGGGCTACAAGACCATTGCCAAGCAGCTTGGTGAGAAGGTGACAACAGTTGGTGCGATTATTCGCAAATGGAAGAAACACAAAAGAACTGTTAATCTCCCTCGGCCTGGGGCTCCATGCAAGATCTCACCTCGTGGAGTGGCAATGATCATGAGAACGGTGAGGAATCAGCCCAGAACTACACGGGAGGATCTTGCCAATGATCTCAAGGTAGCTGGGACCATAGTCACCAAGAAAACAATTGGTAACACACTACGCCGTGAAGGACTGAAATCCTGCAGCGCCTGCAAGGTCCCCCTGCTCAAGAAAGCACATATACATGCCCGTCTGAAGTTTGCCAATGAACATCTGAATGATTCAGAGGACAACTGGGTGAAAGTGTTGTGGTCAGATGAGACCAAAATGGAGCTCTTTGGCATCAACTCAACTCGCCGTGTTTGGAGGAGGAGGAATGCTGTCTATGACCCCAAGAACACCATCCCCACCGTCAAACATGGAGGTTGAAACATTATGCTTTGGGGGTGTTTTTCTGCTAAGGGGACAGGACAACTTCACCGCATCAAAGGGACGATGGACGGGGCCATGTACCGTCAAATCTTGGGTGAGAACCTCCTTCCCTCAGCCAGGGCATTGAAAATGGGTCGTGGATGGGTATTCCAGCATGACAATGACCCAAAACACACGGCCAAGGCAACAAAGGAGTGGCTCAAGAAGAAGCACATTAAGGTCCTGGAGTGGCCTAGCCAGTCTCCAGACCTTAATCCCATATAAAATCTGTGGAGGGAGCTGAAGGTTTGAGTTGCCAAACGTCAGCCTCGAAACCTTAATGACTTGGAGAAGATCTGCAAAGAGGAGTGGGACAAAATCCCTCCTGAGATGTGTGCAAACCTGGTGGCCAACTACAAGAAACGTCTGACCTCTGTGATTGCCAACAAGGGTTTTGCCACCAAGTACTAAGTCATGTTTTGCAGAGGGGTCAAATACTTATTTCCCTCATTAAAATGCAAACCAATTTATAACATTTTTGACATGCGTTTTTCTGGATTTTTTGTTGTTATTCTGTCTCTCACTGTTCAAATAAACCTACCATTAAAATTATAGACTGCTCATTTCTTTGTCAGTGAGCAAACGTACAAAATCAGCAGGGGATCAAATACTTTTTCCCCTTACTGTACTATCCGCAGCACTCTCATTATTTACGTGTTAGTTTTTATATCTACAAATTGTAGAGATGACAGCAAACTTGCGTAAAAACAAATAAAAATAGGGGGGGGGGTACCTGTCCTACCCCCACCCACCACACCCCACACCCACCCTCACCACACACCCACCCACGCTCACCCCACACCCACCCACCACACCCACCCACCACACCCCACACCCACCACACCCACCCAGCACCCACCACACCCACCACACCCCACACCCACCACCCACCACACCCACCCACCACACCTCCACCCACCCACCACACCCACCCACCACACCCACCACCCACCACACCTCACACCCACCACACCCACCACCCACCACACCACCCCCACCCACCCACCACACCCCACACCCACCACACCTCACACCCACCACACCCACCACCCACCACACCACCCCCACCCACCCACCACATCCCACCCACCACACCACACACCCACCCACCACACCCACCCACCACACCCACCACCCACCACACCCCCACCCACCACACCCCACCCACCACCCACCCACCACACCCCACCCACCACACCCCACACCCACCCACCACACCCACCCACCACACCCACCACACCCCACACCCACCCACCACACCCACCCACCACACCCACCACCCACCACACCCCCACCCACCACCCACCACACCCCACCCACCACACCCCCACCCACCACACCCACCACCCACCACACCACCCTCACCACCCACCACACCCCACCCACCACACCCCCACCCCCACCCACCACACCCCCACCCACCACCCACCACACCCCACCCACCACACCCCCACCCCCACCCACCACACCCACCACCCACCACACCACCCTCACCACCCACCACACCCCACCCACCACACCCACCACCCACCACACCACACCCCTACCAACCACACCCACCTCACCTCCCTCTCCACGATGGCTCTAGCGGTGACCGCGTCCATAGGGGTCGCTGTGGTGCCGCCGTCGAGCGTCACAAAGTCACCCGCGGGCACCAAAGACAAAGGTCCCCCGTGTAGCCTGTGAACAGAGCGTTGGGGCAAGTGCTGCTAGCGAGTAGCAGCTGGGAAGGTGCGACACGGCACACACGAGGGGGGTGGGGGGTGTTGGTGGCCAGCAACCACGCCCGGCCGCCTTTGTCTCCCCGGTGGCGATGTTTACGCACCGCACCAGCTGCTCATTTTAGGCTGAGTCAACCTAGGGGGAGGCCCAGGACCGGTTCAGATAATCGTCACTGGGTGTTGGTGGCCGTGAGCGGCAATCGAACTCGGGTCGCCGGGTTCGCAGCGCAGCGTGGCGCTCACCGCTGCACCACCACTCCCCCCGGTTACACGCAAGCGGCAAGAGAGGACTTTTACAAGGCCAATGAGTCGACATCAGCGGTTCTTCACCTTCATCTGCAGCCTCGCACCCCCTTTGGTTCTCAATTGTGACCAAAAAATGCACGATGTTGATAAATACGCAGGGGTTTGATGAAACGAAGTAAGTTGTAATTTACGTGGGTCGTGTTTCGATGATTTACCTTCTAAACACACTTCACTTTACATTGCGCTACACACTACACTAAAAACTACACTATATAGTACACTACACTATACACTGAGCTACACACTATACACTACACTATATACTACACTACACTATACACTACGCTACACACTACACTGCGCTACACTATACACTACACTACGCTACACACTACACTATACACTGCGCTACACACTACACTATACACTGATTTACACACTATACACTACACTATATACTACACTATGCACTACACTATACACTACGCTACACTATACACTACGCTACACACTACACTATACACTACACTACGCACTACACTCTACACTGCGCTACACTATACACTACACTACGCTACACACTACACTATACACTGATCTACACACTATACACTACACTATATAGTACACTACACTATACACTACACTATACACTACGCTACACTATACACTACACTACACACTACACCAGTACTCTTCATTGCAAGCCCCACGTGCCCCCTGGTGGACTTTAGCGCGGCCCCCCGACAAGACACAAAGAGTGAAAACACCACACCCCATCATCATCAACGTCGTCGTCGTCAAACTTTGGAGGGCGCGGATCACGTTAAGCATCTGGGACACATCCAAGCTACAGTGGGCTGCGAGGTGGCGAGGGAATGGCGGTACAGCGGGTGGGGATTTGGGAACCCATCTGTACGGAACGTTGTCCCGTTCCTGTGTCATGAGTGTTGTTGTTATTGTTGTTGGGTTTTGTTTCATGCTGAGGTGCCTCCGGTTTCATCCCCACCGCGCAAAATCGTTTTTATTCTTATTGTATTTACATATTTCCACCGGCATCCCTTTCGTTAAATGTGAAATTAATGACAAGCTCCGAGAGCGCGATTGTGGCCATGCAACCCAGACTATGGACCATATATAGTAACCCCGTATACACACACACACAGATATTATAGAGACACAATGAGACGCAATGAAACGCATGAGACGCATCGAGATACACAGAGAAGCTCACGGAGGTACATTCAAGGCAACCCGAAGGAGCGCGATTGTGGCCATGCAAACCAAACTACGGGGCCCGTATAGTAACCCCACTGCGATCTGCTCTCCTTCAACGGGGGAGGAGGAGGAGGAGCGGCGACACGAACTCTCTCTCTCTGGCTCTGATGAAGCCCTCTCGTCGTGGCCAGCAGCTGAAAAGACCTCGACATTGGCACTTAGCTCCTGAACCGCATTGCTGCTGCCGCCATCGTGCGCAATAATAGAAGAATGAGCGCTATTTATGCACGAGGATCTTTACAAATTGTTGCGTTTACAAAGTTCCACGTAGCGAAGTCTTCGGCGCGCGGCAAAAGGTTTAAAGCAAACACTAATGGATTGTGGGGCAGAAGGGGGTGGTGGTGGTGGTGGGGACTTTTGGGGTGGGACATTGTGAACAAAAGGGAAACAACTTGAAAGTGGGGAAATGTCATTGCGGGCTGGACCCGTGCCGCACACAGAGGATTATTATCCTTCTGATGTCCCAGCCCTGTGGACACTGCGCACGCACGCGCACACACACGCACGCGCGCGCACACGTGGATATTCGCTTACTCGTTAACACAAAGGCAGGGACAAAGGTCACCCGTATAAACCTCGGCAGACCGTTCGGGCAAGTGCTGTTAGCGAGCCAGCTCGGCACAGGCCACACGGCTGAGGCGGAGTGGCCAAACACCACGCCCGGCCGCTTTTGTTTTCTCCCCAAAGTGCTTGCTGTTTCATACGCACCGTGACACGCAGTCATTTGAGGCTGAGTCGACGTAGGGGAAGCCCGAAGCCCGCCGCCCCCCCCCCCCACCCACCCCCGACAGGTTCAGATACTCTCTTCCGTAAATCGTGAATGGAACTCTAGTCACCGAGGTTCGTAGCGCATGGTGCTAACCACTCCGCCACCGCTCTCCACATCACAACGACAAAGATCCCCCGTGTAGCTTGCAGCAGACTGTTGGGGCAAGAGCTGTGAGCGAGTAGCACCTATGAAGACCGGCACGGCATGCGAGGGGGTGGGTGGCCAGCAAACGCGCCCGGCCGCCTTTGTCTCCCCAATGGCGATGATTACGCATCGCACCAGGTACTCATTTGAGGCTGAGCCGACCTAGGAGAGGCTCAGGACCGGTTGAGGTAAACGTCACCGGTGTTGACCGTGAGCGGGCAATCGAACTCGGGACGCCGGGTTCGAAGCACAGCGTAGCGCTAACCGCTGCGCCACCGCTCCCCACACCACACACACACACAAATACAAAGACTCCCAACCCCCGTTGCGGCAATCGCTGTTAGCGAGCACCTATTAAGACCAGCACCGTGCTAAAGTAGGTGACGGGGGTGGGGGGGGGGACCGTGTATGTCCGTGTCATCCCCAGCACTGCACCGTTGATTGCACATCGCTGCACGTTTCTCGCTTCGAGTCCGAGTTGGACCTCGGGAATTCACCAGGAGCGGTGGAAGACAATTTTCGATGTTGACCGCGGCCGGGGAATCGAATTCGGCTCGCCGCATTTTTGTGCGGCAGCGTGCGAAGCAACTCGCCACCACCGTGAGTTTAAAACGTGAACGGATGGGAGGGTTAATGAGTGGGAGCGAGAATGAGTGGATTTAGAGATTTAGAGAATCCACTCAGTGGCTGAGAGAATGGAGTGAATGAGATAATTAAGTGAATGATAGAATGGAGTGAATTATAGAATGGAGTCAATGAGAGAATGGAGTGAATGAGATAATGGAGTGATTGAGATAATGGAGTGAATTATAGAATGGAGTGAATGAGAGAATGGAGTGAATGAGAGAATAAGTGGCTGAGAGAATGGAGTGAATGAGAGAATGAAGGGAATGAGAGAATGGATTTAATTATAGAATGGAGTGAATGAGAGAATGGAGTGAATGAGAGTTGTTCAGTTTGTTGTCCTTCCCCCGCAACTGCAATGAAGCACGGTTGGCTACGGACGGTGCGAATTAAGTTGAACATACGTACAGACATACACACAAAGCGAGAATGAGTGAATTGCGGAATGAGCGCATTAGATGAGTGGATAAGAAAACGAGTGAACTCGAGAACGCGCGAACGAGAGAATTCGTAAACGAGATCAATTCGTGTGTGAGCCAGTGTATTGGTTGAACAAAGAACGAGCCAAAGGATCGATGTATGAACGACAGGTCACTTCCCTCTCCACTCTTTCTCCCTCGCCAACCAACAAACTCTACCAAAAGAAAGACGCAAAACGAGAGAGAGAGAGAGAGACTCGGCCGCTTGTGGTAATAGGAAATATGCAAGCTGTGTGGTCTTATCTGTTCACGGGAAAGTCAAACTCGGCGAACTGGAGTGACATGTCAAACCAAACAGCGCGTCTCCCTCTTAATCTCCTGGCCTGTGTGTGCCAAGCCGGAGGGGGCTGGGGGTGAGAGGGGGGAGCTCACAGGGACCAGGGTTGAGAATCGTGGACTCGGGGTGTGTGTGTGTGTGTTGGGCAGATGCGTGGCGAGAGAAAACATTCACTTAGTGCGTTCGCTCGCTGTGTCTCCCCCCCCCACACGCAGCAATAATTACATTTTACTTATTTATCAAGGAGAGGTACACACTCGATCGTACGACACTTTTTCAAGAGGGTCCCGCTGCTGCATTGGGTTTATTTATTTTAAGACGTTCTGAGCTAATTAATAATGAGTTGCGTTTATCATTATTATTATTATCATACGAGCGGGGAGGAAACCGGAGCACCCAGCGAACACCCCACGCCTTGCACGAGGGGGCAACACTCAATCCCCGTTTAGATTGATAGCGATGGCGATTAGTCCACTTGCCGTGCCGCCTTCTCCTGGCGAACCAGGGTAGGATGGCACCTCCTCAACGCCCACGGCAAGGGAATTTGACGACATGTGTGTGTGCGGAGATCCATCAATCCTCGCTATTGCCTCCACCGTTCCGGATCAGAGGCAGCGGCCACGTGCAGCCACGTGCATAGCCTTCGCCGCTTGATCATCTGAGCTGAGAGGTTCATCATCGTCGTCGTCGCGATTCGTGGGTGCAGGTAGCCCCGTAGGTGACCACTGCGCATTCCGTCACTTTGTTTCCACTTTCCTCTCTGTCTCGTAGTGCCAATGTGCTCCAGTGGCGGCCACACATCTTTCTGGCACCAATCTCTCATGTCGTCGTCAAGCCATTCTCCGTTAGGTCTTCCTTTAGTTCCGGTTCCTTTCATATTTCTGATCCAAAACACTTTACATTTCCCCCGTTGTTATCCATCCGACGCAATGTGTCATCGCTGCCTGCGTCACCGGGGGTCTCATTCCTCTTCTTCTCCTGGGTACAATCTTATTTTTTTTGGGCTTACTTGGCACGAAAGAGACGTTCTCTTGTTTCGTGCCACCCCCCCCCACCCCCCCCCCAAAAAAAATCATCTTCCCGATCCCTTCTGTTTGCCTCGAAGGCTGCACGGAAAAAAAGACACGTGCAGGGAGGCGCGGAGTTTGCTGGATCTCACGAACATTCGACGGGCCGCGTAGTGCGATCCAGTCCTCGAACGCCGAGGTCAGGATCGCTGGCTCGGCACTGCGCCCGAAACGTCGTGATTTATTTTATTTTTCAACCTACGTGACTTTACCGAAAGAACCAAAGAGTATGGATTCCTGCAGTCACGAAAGCTTCAAGTGAAGATAAAATAAGATCACGATACAGGGGAAAGGGTCGCCAAAAAATACTGTGGTCGTTGCATCTCAGGACAAATCGGAAACAAACACGAACATCATTTTAGCTCACAACACTTTTTTTTGCGCTCCGGGCCGATGGAGAGATGAACAATAAAACAAATCCTCGACTCAGAATTCACACTGTGGGTGGCGCGCAAGTTACTTTACGGCTGCAGAACACCACGGGCGGGGTATAATCCATGCGGGCAGTGCCGGATTATCCTGGTAGCAAAAGTAGCTACACATGCTAAGGGCCCTGCACTTTCAAGGGCCCCGCGCTAAATGCTCCCAAGCTTTCAATTCATTCTGCACTTGCTCTATTACTATAGTACTATACCGCCTTCAACTTTTACGAACGACTGGGTGTTCAAGGTTAGCGATTTGTTGTATTATCTGGCTGTATAGAAAATGAAAAAAAAATACAATAACTTTACTATGGGAGTATTTTTTTTTACCATTCATGTGTTTTTTTATTAATTTAGGGCCCCTTTATAACATATGCTACAGGCCCCGCACTCGTTTCATCCGGCACTGCACCCGGGAAATTGTTGGTCAGAGCTTTCCCGTGAATTGCGAGGCCCCGTTGAGAATCCACCCGAATTGGACGATCCGCCGCCCTCGGTGCATTGGCCACAGCTGCCCGGAGTCTAAAACGATTCCCGACTGCTTTGCGATGCCGGAAACCTTTACCGAGTGTTGAGTTTTTGGTCGAAGTCACGCGAGGTTAACGAGGCACGCGCCCCGTGGTGAATTAACGAAGGTTCCTTCTCAAATGGGTGTCTCGCATCAAGCTATTGGCTCGTCGTTGATAATTACCGGCGTATCCACGCGTCCAGGTGTGCGTGAGGATATACGTTCACAGAGAACAGCGAAGCCGACCAACTGTCCGGTCATGATCGAGGGGATACATGTAGCTGCGTGTAAATCTGTACAAACTTATATATCCGTCAAACTACTGAATATCGGCAACAAAGAGCTTCATAGCTCATCGGATTTCTCCAGTTTAAATAAATAACTCCGAGTGTACGTACGCGAACAGTAACCGAATGCGTTCGCTGAGTTCATGCTATTTTATTAAACCAGACGAGAACCCGATCGTATTCCTGATTAATTTGTTTTTTTGGCGAGGGGAGGCAAGGAAGCAGCTCCATTCGCTTCTCCACCACCGCTCGCTCTCGCTGAAGTCAGGGATATTGATCGATTGAGATATATCGATATCAATGCTTACCATACGTGCGTTGAATGGTGCGTGTTTAAGAAGAAGAAGAAGATGATGATGATGACAACGCATGCACACGGCCTCCATGGGCTCTACTTTGGTTCTAATAATGGACTTACTTTCCAAACGAGACTTAAAGAGTCGAATCTTGAATCTAATTGCCACAACGAAGGCACAGTGGATCTCTACTTTCTAAATACCGATGCTACTGGCATTTGCGTGATTTTATTTCTGAAGACATCGATTCCAGACTTTCAGCTCGTATGTGAAGCCAAATCCTCCTGAAATGATTTACTCCCAGAAGGCCGTGGGGCTGACGGATTGTTTAAATAAATAAATAAATACATGCACTAGCATTGTTACGTGAAGAGAGCGATATGCCTATAATACAGGGTTTTTTGGGGCGGATTAGATCGCGTAAATATATCAATGTGTTGTTAAACCCGCCACCACCCGACACAGCCAATTAGTAAGGTTTGTCACGTAAACAGAACGTGCCAATTCGTCACTACTACAGCACACCGGTGTGTTGGAGTGCAAAGCCACAACATTTACAATCTGAGTACGACGTTTCGCCAGTAATTACAACTGGCTTCATCAGGCGACAGCCAGATTTATAGAGGCGTAGATGTGATGACGTCACTTGTGCGCTCTTCTTGAGCGAAGTGTGCGGGGAGGATTAATGAAAGCATATGAATATGGGTATCCATTGCCGTTTGGGCTATGTATATGATACGGATATGTGTTGGAGACATTGCGTAAGTTAGCCGGGCGGGTGGTGGTGGTGGCTACGCACGTGTCTGCCTCTAATCCAGCACTGTGGAAGCAGCAGACAGGCTTGGTGGATCACACAAATGTGGCGCGACTCCCTTCACCCCGCTGGCGTCGGAGAGAAGGAGTCACGAATACCCTGGGCGGTACGGCAAAACCACGTTGTGTCACCTCCGCCCGTTCCATCTGTACGGGCAACAGCGTCGCCTGTCGCACGCCTCCGTCTCCTGCTACCGCTGCCGAGGAGCTGGGTGGGGTTACTCAACCCCCTTTCCTCCCACCTCCCAGCTTCCCTCCTTCCCTCTGCCCACTTGCTCCTGCCGAAGAGACGCGCGGTGCTGAGTTGAACCCGTTGAGCGGGCGGGCCGCAGGTGACAGCCACGTGCCACGTTTCGCGCTGCGCTCACATTTTTCGCGGCGCGCAAAGCGGAGTGGGGCGGCGGGGTGGGGAAACGCGAGCCGCCAAAAAAAGTCGCACAAAACAGGCAAAAGCGGCGCTCACGCGCAAATCATTGCCCACAGAAGGGAACGGAGGGGGGAGGAGGATGGGCGGCAAAGAGAGAAAATGCGAAAACACCCCAACCTAATTCAAATTGCTTGACCCCATTTTTTTTTCTCCTTTGTGGTGCGGGTGGGTGATGGGGCGAGAGTCCCCCGTCTCGAACCGAATTGGGGTTGTTGTTGTTGTTGTTGTTTAGGGACCACATACCACGTTCCCAAGTCAATTTGCAGGGCACCCGGCCCCTGCAATAATGTTGTCGCACTCATTTACACGCAAAGTGCTTGCCACAGATGAAACCACCACAAAACCTTGCCAAGGAGCATACATCCATCACCACGAACTCCGGTGCATCCTCGCTGTGGCATCTTTTTTGGGCTAAGCGATTTGCGCAAAGACGGTCACCGCAATCGTCAACAATGCTCTTCCTTCAGACATTAGGAAGCCACAGTGTGTACTTTTAAATCATCTCGATTGAAAACGTCTTTCTTTAGAGCTGCTTTTTTTGTGTTTAGTTTGTTGTCCTTGCCCCCCCGCATCTCCGATTGACACGGTGGGCTACGAATGGTACAAAAGAAGTTCCACATACATGCCTATGTTCAAGTGCCTATGACAATCGAGGCTGGGGTTGCGTGGAGCGGTGGCACGGTGGTTTTTAGCGATCACCGCACTTATGTGTGGCGACCCAGTCAACTTGCAACATTGGCGTCAACACACGTGGATCCCAACCGCGTGCGAACGTTGGGGTCAACACACGTGGATCCCAACCGGGCACGAATGTGGGGGTCAACACACGTGGATCCCAACCGGGTACGAATGTGGGGGTCAACACACGTGGATCCCAACCGCGTGCGAACGATGGGGTCAACACACGTGGATCCCAACCGGGTACGAATGTGGGGGTCAACACACGTGGATCCCAACCGCGTGCGAACGTTGGGGTCAACACACGTGGATCCCAACCGCGTGCGAACGTTGGGGTCAACACACGTGGATCCCAACCGCGTGCGAACGTGGGGGTCAACTTTGGCACGTTCACCGGGAAGTGATATCCGAACTGATATATGGGGCACCCCTCCTCCTCCCCTCTATCATCAACCCGCAGTGACGAGCGTGGTGAAGTATAGACACAGCGTGGCGGGGGGGGGGTGCATTTAATCACCAGTGGATTGACAAAGGGCCCGCAACTTTATCGTTGTATACCATTACAAAAGTATCACTAAAATGTTGAGACCCCAGGTAAACGATGAGTTCCAGTAGATGCACAACACCTTTAACGCTTCGCAGTTTCGACACAAAGCAGAGCAAACCGATCAACCACCGTGGAAACTACTGGGGGGGGGGGGGGTTTATTCTCGTAGTTTTTTTTCCGCCTTATTAAGGATAATTGTCAACTGTTGCTATACACAGCTCGCTAATGATCCCAGCCGGGGCATTGTAAAAATGTGACGTGGGCACATCGTCGTTTCCGATTGGCTGAGAAATCTCAGCGAATCATCCTGCCCCCTTTTTTTTTGCTTGCCCTGAAACTTTTTCTCTTGCAATTTTTTTGAATCGACGCAAAAAAATGTTCTGCTTATTCCCGCCACCCCCCCCCACCGCAAGCTTCGTGGGCAAACATTAAAAAAATGGAAACTATGACAAAGATCGCCGTTTCGAACTTCGACCCTCGACATTATTAGCACACTGTGGCCAGAGAGAGAGAGAGGTGCAGACAAAGGGGTGCTCGAATATGTTTTTCATCGCTGGAAATAGGTGGCCCCCTTGGCTAATGCGCACGTGTTTATGGCACTGGAATACGGATATATAGCGTTTCCTTCATTTTCTCTGTTGCTGTTAGGAATCGATTGCTGGGGGCCACTCTGCCGCAATACCAAAATACTCTTTGGTTTTTTCGGTAAAGAAAACAACTAAATTTAGTTGTTTTATTTTGTTTTATTCTACCTACGTGACTTTACCGAAAAAAAAACAAAGAGTATGAATCCTTGCAGTCACGAAAGCTTCAAATCTAAGACCAAAATACTAAATTTAGTTGTTTTCTTTTATTTTGTTTAATTCTACCTACGTGACTTTACCGAAAAAACAAAGAGTATGAATCCTTGCAGTCACGAAAGCTTCAAACCTAAGACCAAAATACCAATTCTATCACGACAACATTACGTTTCGACTGTTGCCAGCACCACAGCGGGGTTTTTTCTTTTTCGAATTACATCCCCAGGCTCCCACCAAAGATTCCACGAGATTCTTGATCCTTTCCTCTTGGGACTTCATCACGATCACACAATGCACACAAATGTGCTTTGGCTTCGTTTAGCTAAAAACAAGTTGAGTGATGAATTCATATGAATGACCCAGAAAACCACGTTTTGTATATTAAATATGTATTGTTTATTCCACGGTCATTCCCCAATGTTGACATGAGACTGCTTCCCGGAACATAACTGCCCGTGAAATACAAAATACGCAGTATAAACATTATCATCATTATTAGTGTAAGCTACCGTATTTGTTTTGAATACAACCGATTTATTCAAAAGATACTGTAATCATTGCGGTGAATTCTTGGACATCAACCATGCAATTCGATTGAGAGACACACATTGTTTTTCTGCTGCGGATGGACTGGCGCCTGTCATAGGAACGTGGAATTCCACCATTATCTCTGGGCAGCCAGCAGAGATGAGCACCACCCCACCCTCGTGTCAGTGTCACAGCTCAGAGAGAGAGAGAGCACCCCCAAACAAATACACGGTTAGAATGTCCAATTGAAACTCAATTTGTAGCGGTTTTCAATTAACAAGGAACCTCATTTGTCAGGCGACTTTTGTCTACGTCGTCTGGAATTTTTTCGTGGGTCATTTAGTTACAAAAGCATGGCCATCCGTGCCCTTTCAAGCGGATCTTAACGATGTTATGAAATCATCTCACTGTGGCAAAAACCCAAATGTCCGACTTTGTAAATGCGGCATTCCCCAAACGTCTATTGTTAAATAATTGATGTACTTTGGCCACTGGAGTTTTCCCCATTATTGTTTTGGAGAAAAAAAAGTATTATATACAGTAAAAAAACAGTTTCATTTGACCGAGTTAATTAAAGATTACCAGAATGTTTTGTTGGAAATATATTTAAAGTTACACAACTACTGTAAAACACGTTCCTATTTCATCAGTTGAGGCGCACGACATAGATTAGCACATTTTTTTGCGCTTATCGTGCGCGATTTTCCACTTTTTTTTGTTTACTGGGGTATTTTTACGTGAAGGTCGGATTCAGCATCACACACGCGCCAAGGTGAAAGATATTTACAGCTCACAGCAACATACAGACAATTCCCAGGGTTGCATGCAAACTCAAGGGAGGGTTTCAATATGCACAGCAACAGCCCGGTAAACATGCAACGTTGGGCTGGCATGTGGTTAGAACTGTAGGACCAACGTTGGCTTAACGTTGGCTCAACGTTCCAGGCTTACTTGTGAATAGTCTAATCCGGCCACCAGTTTGGAAGGCCGACAACAGGTGAAGGCTCTATGAGGGCTGCCTACTGATTATACATAAATAACGTTTTAATTGAGCCTGAGGATACATTTTCACTAAGCCGTATTTGCCCTTTTTCTTAAGCATATGCAAAAAAAACAAAGATAGCCATCAATCACTTTTGAGATTAGATTTTGGAGTTTGATCCGAGGTTACTTTTTTTGGAAACCGTTAATGATTACAACGCGTGAGATTAAACCACAAATTCAACATGTTTCACTTTTCGAACTTTGAACTTTGAATGCACCTTCCCGCAAACCGCTACGAATAGTCACTCTAATTTTCCCAGCCTCGTAATTGGTTCACGGCAGCGAGCTCCCTTTAAGTTTCTTCTTTTTTTAGCCAATGGATAACTTGGAAATGGTGACACACTAAACGTGAAATGCTGTGGGGAGGGAAAAAAATAGTTGTGCTTAATTGAGACTGGTGTGTTACTAGGTCACGTGTTTGTCTATTTATAAGTGTTCAATGATTAGAGTGCTGACTGGATAGAGCAAAGGTGAATGAATGCTGGGTTTCCAGAAGATTGATCATAACGAGGAATTGACGTCTTAAATAAACTCATGAAACTATATCCGTATATCTATCAATTCTGAAGTAGCGTATGCAGTATCTTGTACGAGGAATACCTGGATGATACATGCCCCTGACAAAATAATGGGGTTTCTTCTATATTTGGGGGGGGGGGGGGGGGGGCAGGAGTTCGCCTTGTCCCTCACATTAAGAATCGCGGGTGCATATATTTAATGCATTTTAAATATTAATTGTAAACTACTGAAAAATTAGTAATAAAGATGTCCAGTTTTAGGGGACGTTGCCCCCCACCCGTGCCCCCAGACTCCGCCCAGGGTCCTACTTGAAATAATCAATTACAGTATATCGTGCTAAGTGTTGTTTTAAAGACACTTGCTGGATCAAGGTGGGCTCACCTGGCTTTTGGTCGCTCTAGTTTTGTTTACTTTAGTAAGCCAGTCACGAAAGTAGCGTCTAAGAGCCAACAAAAACATTGGCATGAACCCATCAACACCAACGGTAGTCTGTGATTATACAAGGCAAATCCCGAATCGATTTAAACTCCTCTTAAGCCTCATCAACAAACTGTGGACAATTCATTTTACTTACGAAAGATTGTTTTTTTTCCCCCCAATGTTCTGAATGTTCGGTCGCTACCGTGCAGTGAGACGAAGTCCTCCGTTGTTATCCAGCGCAGCAGTGATGTGCAGTCATTGGCGAGCGGGCTGTATATAAATGTGCATGTTGGACTTTTTTCGTACCGTACGTAGCCAAACGTGCTCATCGGAGGTGCGGGGGGAAGGACAACAAAGTAAACACAAAAAGGCAGTTCTAAAGAATTGCGTTTTCAATCGAGATTTAAACGTGCATAGCTCCAGTTGTGTCCTGACATTTCACCTCTGGGCCTGTCAGTCGGTCACAATTACCCAAATGTATTTGATGACAACCTCAGATAAGCAGAACACAACGCAGCTATTCCAGAACTGTTGGTGGATGTTTGCATAATGTATGTGAGTCATTTTACTACACGTTTGTGTGTAGTTTGAAACGTATGGGTATCAGGCCTGAAGTGATTTTTTTAGGTTATGATTATGGCTTTTACAATTTTGATCTATAAGCCACAGAATTTCACCTTGGCTGGGGATGATTTTCAGAGCACTCCTTTGGTCGTACCGTGCAATACGCAGCGGTGTTAAGTGTGCCTGGTAGGAAGAGGATTGTTTATAGTGTTGTATTTGTATTTGTTTGGGTGATTTGTTCACCTTTCTTGTACTTTGCGCTCCTATCGTGTTTCTGTACCGTTTGTTGTTGTAACGTTCTTACCCGCCCCCTCCTGGACGTCTGTGAAAAAGAGCTTTATAGCTCATCGGATTCCTGCTGTATAAATAAATATTCTGATTTTGTAAATTGCAGGATCACACGGACACCGGTTAACCAGAGGAGTTTAACCCTCTCGCGATTGGTTTGATGATTGACATCGACAATTACTAAACACACAGCAACAACATCTTGGTTCAGGCATATTCCTAGATTGAGTTGCATGAAGTGTGTAGGAATGGTTGTTCTAAAATTGTAAGGCTCTTTGCATTACAGCGCCATCTGGTGCGATTTCATCGTAAATGAGAGAGCAGAGCACATTTAAGTTTATATTCGGGCACGTTGCGTTGTAATGTGATAAAAACTCAACACATTCCAATTTTTTTTTGACAATGTAATTTTTTTGTTAATTCAAATGCCAAATATTATCGATGTAGACTTGTTACAAATTAGAAAATCACATTTTTGGCAGTGGTACACAAGCACAAATTACAAAACTTGACAATTTTGTCAATGGCAATTTCCTAGAAGGAAATAAATTTGCAGGTGACGTTTCAGGCAATGACCCTTCTTTTTTGTGCAAAATTTGTAATGATGAGGAACACAACTTCTCAAAAGCAAAACGTGCGAGCATCCGAATATTTATTTCGCCTGCAGGAGGAATCCGATGAGCTATGAAGCTCTTTTACACAGATGTCCAGTAGGGGCGAGTCACAAAGTTACAGTTTAGAGGGAGTGATAAAAGTGGACGAATGATCAGCACGAGACTAAAAGAACATCAGAGAAATGTTAAATATTCCCAAATACATCTGTCAGCAGTAGCAGAACACACGTGCCAACAAGGACACTCAATTGATTTTGATAATGTTGAAGTTCTGTGCAAGACTAGCTACGACTGGCCAAGACTAATTAGAGAATCCATCGAATTTGAAAGAAATAAAAATAACTTTAACCGTTCGGATAGCTACCTCCTTAGTGCTGCGTGGAAGCGAATCATCAAATAATAAATTGTTTAAATGCATTCCTACAAAGGGCAGCGTACTTCAATAGGGATTACCGTTGGTAGGGCTACTTTAATAAACACAATATACAGGAAAGACAAGATCAAAGGGCTCGCATAATGCACATGCATAATGTACGTTGCCTCATTAATCCCCCCTACGTGGTGCAAGAGCGCACTAAGCGTGGTCAACACATCTACGCCTCTACATAAGGAACGAAACAGGTGGACTTCTCCACAAATCTGGCTGTCGCCTGATGAAGCTGGTTGTAATTACTGGCGAAACGTCGTACTCAGATTGTAAATGTTGTGGCTTGGCTCTCCAACACACAAGCGGTGTTGCTGTACAAGTGACGAATTGGCCACGTTCTGTTTACGTGACAACCCTTACTAGTTGGCTGTGTCGGGTGGTGGCGGGTTTTAATGACACATTTATATATTTACGCGATCTAATTCAAAATAACTCTCATCATGAATACATATTCTGTTTAAATATTGACTTAAAGCTTTGGTGACTGCAGGAATTCATATTCTTCGGGTCGATCGGTAAAGCCCCGTAAGATAGAACGAATAATACAAATAATAACATAAAATAATAACATTAAATAATAACCTTATTTGTATTATTTGTTCTATCTACGTGGAAAAAGTCACGTGGAAAGAAAATAAATTAAATAATAGAATACGACGTTTCCATTGCAACACAACCGAGGGAGGCTAACACAACAGTCGACACCCTACCTGGTTGATTTACGTTCTTCCAAAGAATGCTAAATTTGGAAGAGAGAGACAAAACACAGACACGGAGACACACAGACACACAAGGGGCCGTCCATAAATGACGTCACGCACCTGGGGGGGGGAGGGGTCAGACATTTGTGACGATGTGTGACGAGAGGAGGGGGGGGTTTGAGAAATGTGACGTCACATCAAAATGCGCAACTTTAAATAAATATAGACAACACGTTCCACTTAATTAAATAGACTTTTTAATAAATGTTTGCTCCTACAACATTAGAGTGCAGCGCCACATTAAATACGCACTACAATGACAATAGTTTAAAGCGATTTGAAGCATGTTTTATATTTTTTGAGGGGGGGGGCAGAGCTTTGTGACGTCATATTTGATGGGGGGTTTGACTTTTGTGACGCCGTGTGACAAGGAGGGGGGGGGGTCAAAAATCGTCCAAAATCGCGTGACGTCATTTATAGACGGCCCCTAAGTAGAGAGAGAGACAGAGAGGGACACACACATAGAAACGTCGTATTATATTATTTATTTTATTTCTACGTGACTTTACCGAAAAATGTCTGACCCCCCCAGGTGCGTGACGTCATTTATGGACGGCCCCTTGTGTCTGTCTGTGTCTCCGTGTCTGTGTTTTGTCTCTCTCTCAAATTTAACAGTCTCTGGGTTGTATTGCATTATATTTCTAAGTTTTTGCTAGGTTTCATATTCTTGGTTCTTTCGGTAAAGTCACGTAGAAGGGAAACAATAAAATAATAAAAATATAAAACGATAAAATTCTCACGACGTTTCAAGAATATGAATCCCTGCAGTCACGAAAGCTTTAAATCTAAGTTTACTAGGTTTATTTTCTCATTCATTCGTACCTGATGATGGTTGCTTGTGTTGCAATCGAAACGTCGTATTCTATTATTATTTAATTTATTTTCTTTCTAAGTGATTTTACCGAAAGAACCAAAGAGTAATAATTCCTGCAGTCACGAAAGTTTCGAATCTAGTTTTTATATATATTATATTTATATTCTTGGTTCTTTCGTTAAAGTCACGTAGAAGGGAAACGTCGTGAGAATTGTATTGTTTTATATTTTTTTATTTTATTGTTTCCCTTCAACGTGACTTTACCGAAAGAACCAAGAATATTAATCCCTGCAGTCACCAAAGCTTTAAATCAAAAAATATTATATTTTTATTTAAAGCTTTCGTGACTGCAGTAATTCATATTCTTAGTTCTTTCGGTAAAGTCACGTTGAAGGGAAACCATAAAATAAAAGATATATATAAAACAATAAAAATTCTCACGACGTTTCGACCATAACACAAACGGTCATCATCAGGTGACCTCAGGTGACCTGATGATGACCGTTTGGGAGGAGGGAGGGGGCAGGGGGTGTCATCTTGTGCGCATGCGCAGACGATTTCCCGCCACGTGACCACCGACAGCCGCTTCGACGTCCAATAGCGACTCCGTACTCGTGCGATGACAGAGGGGTACACGGCGGTTGGGGAGTGTTCCCTATTGGCCGCCTGCGATGCCACGTGATCCCGAGCTCGCGCCCGATTGGACCATCGGTTAACGGTCGCGGAATTTGAATTGTGGGTGAGTTGATGGAGGCGAGCCGGGCGACTTTTCTCCGTCAGCGACTGTCGAACACCCCGAATTGAATGCCTTCGGTAAATGTAACCTCTTAGAAGAGTAACGTGCTCACCACCCCCCCTTCCCCTGTGGCGAAGGCCGTCGTTTGCGTGACCGGCCGTCGTGTGCGCGACAACGCAACCCGGCGGGCTTTTGGCCCTCGCCGCGGCTCGTTTCATGCGCCGTGGGCTGTCAGGCAGGCGGGGGAGACGGGGTTTGCCGCCGCCGCCGCTGCTGCCGCTGCCGCCGCTGCCGCCGCTGCTGTTATTCTTGTCGTTGTGTTGCTGCTACGTTGAAGGAGCGCAGACGCGAACGAGTGGATGTTTTGGCACCTTCCCTCGACTGCCAGCGGATGTAAACGGAACGCCGCGCGTGTCACCCCGGTGGTTGTGGCGATGTTCTCGCAGTTATTCGTGTGTGTGTGTGGTTTTTTTAACATAATAAAATACTCACCATACGAGCCGATACTGCGTCGGGTTTATCAGAATATTTAGACTGGAGGGGAAATCCGATGAGCTGTGAAGCTCTTCCCACCCACCACATGTCCAGTGTGACGTCCGTGAACCGAAGTGGCTTTATCGCGGCCTGCTGTTGACTAGTTGCAAGCGGTGAACAGATTTGTTGCAAGATGCGTAGTGTTGTTACGTCTCTTTAAGCAGGTTTTACGATGAGTCAAATCGGTTTCACCGTAACCCCGAGTTTATCTTTGCGTGGTGAGAGCTACGGAGACACGCACTCTATAAAGTGTACTTTATCCACGATATAGTAAGCACTGTAGTTACATTGGTTAGTACTGTCAGTTTATATAACAGTAGTTTAAGAGACGGGTTGCTCAAGCGGCTCTGTGTGATGTTGTTAACCACTATTACCGGCATCAATGGGTACTATACTCGCTTACCTTATCGTCTATATATACGGAGGGGTGTTTATACAGTGAATATCTTTGCATTAGTGTCATATTAATTATGCCTGCTCTACAAGTCTGCTCAGCTTAGATTCCTCGCAATAACTCTTAATACTCGGCCTAAAAGAGTACCCGGTGAAGTGCGTGCAGAAGCTGTCAATGCCAACACGTGCTCGTCTTGTAAGGACTCGGCAAAAATTGGAGCGCCTGCACTTGGGTGGTCATGAGCGTCGGAGAAATAGTCAACAACCCTGGGCTGTCACCCACTCTGCAACTTTAACCCTCCCCATCCTACGAGGGAATGGTGTTGGCTGTGATGGTGAAATTAAAACTATGAAAGTTTTTTTTTTAAATATTACCAGGTAAGGCCCACTTAGCTATATATAGCTCTTTTTTCAGAAGCGACGTGGCCACAAATAATGATACTCGGCGAAGTGGTTTATCACGTGGAAATGTATAGCAGCCAAATACTCCCAAACAAGTTCAAAGCATACCCGAGAGGACACCTCTAGGGTTCGTTGATACGTCTCATTCATCAGGAGCAATAGTCCCTGGTGAGAAGAGACAGCCTGATTGGCATATTATAATCCTCAACCACTTTGTGATCAGATCGTAGTCAAAAGGTCGGGTGTGATACCTTGGCCCTTGCTACATCTCTACTGTTGCTGGCACGGTGCGAAATAGATTCAACATACATACCTTGCAGGTGACTGATGTGCCTGGCACATAAAAGTTGCAGTTTGGTTACCCATTCTTTGAAGTTCGTGAGGACATGAAAAAATATAAATTAATCAACTAAGAGGGGCAGATGCTGAATTAATATTTCAGGCATTCATATAGGTGCTTGTGCAGCTGCCCATGTGTACTGGCTTAATTTGGGTCTCATTCTAATCGGGTGGTTAACATCTCTTTTTTTATGACTTTATGGCCGCATAAAAAACCCCCAGTAAAAACCGTACAATGATTTCCGCACGTATAAATATGAATGGCAATATACAGTGAGGGAAAAAAGTATTTGATCCCCTGCTGATTTTGTACGTTTGCCCACTGACAAAGAAATGATCAGTCTATAATTTTAATGGTAGGTTTATTTGAACAGTGAGAGACAGAATAACAACAACAAAATCAAGAAAAACGCATGTCAAAAATGTTATAAATTGGTTTGCATTTTAATGAGGGAAATAAGTATTTGACCCCTCTGCAAAACATGACTTAGTACTTGGTGGCAAAACCCTTGTTGGCAATCACAGAGGTCAGACGTTTCTTGAAGTTGGCCACCAGATTTGCACACATTTCAGGAGGGATTTTGTCCCACTCCTCTTTGCAGATCTCCAAGTCATTAAGGTTTCGAGGCTGACGTTTGACAACTCGAACCTTCAGCTCCCTCCACAGATTTTCTATGGTATTAAGGTCTGGAGACTGGCTAGGCTACTCCAGGACCTTAATGTGCTTCTTCTTGAGCCACTCCTTTGTTGCCTTGGCCGTGTGTTTTGGGTCATTGTCATGCTGGAATACCCATCCACGACCCATTTTCAATTCCCTGGCTGAGGGAAGGAGGTTCTCACCCAAGATTTGACAGTACATGGCCCCGTCTATCGTCCCTTTGATGCGGTGAAGTTGTCCTGTCCCCTTAGCAGAAAAACACCCCCAAAGCATAATGTTTCCACCTCCATGTTTGACGGTGGGGATGGTGTTCTTGGGGTCATAGACAGCATTCCTCCTCCAAACACGGCGAGTTGAGTTGATGCCAAAGAGCTCCATTTTGGTCTCATCTGACCACAACACTTTCACCCAGTTGTCCTCTGAATCATTCAGATGTTCATTGGCAAACTTCAGACGGGCATGTATATGTGCTTTCTTGAGCAGGGGGACCTTGCGGGCGCTGCAGGATTTCAGTCCTTCACGGCGTAGTGTGTTACCAATTGTTTTCTTGGTGACTATGGTCCCAGCTACCTTGAGATCATTTGCAAGATCCTCCCGTGTAGTTGTGGGCTGATTCCTCACCGTTCTCATGATCATTGCAACTCCACGAGGTGAGATCTTGCATGGAGCCCCAGACCAAGGGAGATTGACAGTTCTTTTGTGTTTCTTCCATTTGCGAATAATCGCACCAACTGTTGTCACCTTCTCACCAAGCTGCTTGGCAGTGGTCTTGTAGCCCATTCCAGCCTTGTGTAGGTCTACAATCTTGTCCCTGACATCCTTGGAAAGCTCTTTGGTCTTGGCCATGGTGGAGAGTTTTGAATCTGATTGATTGATTGCTTCTGTGGACAGGTACTTATTTCCCTCATTAAAATGCAAATCAATTTATAACATTTTTGACATGCGTTTTTCTGGATTTTGTTTTTGTTATTCTGTCTCTCACTGTTAAAACAAACCTACCATTAAAATTATAGACAGATCATTTTTTTGTTAGTGGGCAAACGTACAAAATCAGCTGGGGATCAAATACTTTTTTCCCTCGCTGTACGTGAAATGCTACCCGTTTAACTGAGAAACAGAGTTATGGTTAGCACATACAGGACTTTTAATCCACGTGTCACCGGTTCAATTCATTCTCCCGGCATGGTGGTTTGTGCACTTAAATTTCAGAAGATTTAACTAAACCATTCATACTCTTTGGTTCTATTCTGTAACGTCACGTAGGTAAAAAATAAAATAACAAAAATCACGACGTTTCGGCCACAGCACAAGTGGCCTTCATCAGGTGTAAACATGTAAAACTTGGTTGAAAAAGTTCCTCAAAACATTTAAAACAGTTATAGACTGCCTCGAGTGGAGGGTGTTTTTAATTTTAGAGTTTGATTAAAGTGCTTCTACTAGAATGTTTCTCCCCCCCCCCCCCCCGACATGAGGGTTATGAACCGTTAAAGCCACTTATAAAACCCACGTGACTCTTTTTACCACCTGTTCTAACAGCACCAGCAAATCGCAGCCCTGAAACCCCACGTGGAAAGCAGCGGCGATGGACAGGGGGCGCCCACGGCCGCTCATTCTTAGGCGGAAGCGGCCGCACGATGGGGAGCAATGCCCACCGTCCAAGGGGGCCCTGCTGCAGGGGGGCATGCGAGACGACATTGCCACGGCTGGCTCCCAGGTATTGGTATATCCCTCAAAAGTCAGATATTCAAAGACGGTCACTGCGTCGCGCGCTTTCAGATGCGCTTCTGCGGCCGTCTGAAATGCTCGTCCTTTCGATATTAGGAAGCCGCTGGAGCTATGCATTTTTTTATCTGAATTGAAAGCGAATTTCTTTTGAACTGCTTTTTTTTGTTGTGATTCCCTCGCATCTCCGATTATAACAGTTGGCGACGTATGGTGCGAAATGAGTTCAACATTCTTTTGCAGCTGTTACGGAGTTTGTCTTTAAATGCAACATATAATTTACATAATGGCATCCAAACTCTAGAGCATTAGATCCTGATACAGTCATGGTCACCAGAAGCCAGAATACAGAACAACTTATGACATAGTAATATTCTAAGTATGATTCGAGATTTGTCATAACTGAGCAAGTATGAGAGTTTGGTCATTGAGTGTCAAAAATGTTTGAGAAATTTAATGAGTGGTCAGAACTACAAGTCGATCATAACCAACAATAATGAATACAATTACATAATATATTCCAAAATAAATTATTAATAACAATAATATTAATATAATCAATAATATAAAGATACCTCAATCCCAGACCAGTTGAAGCACACGGATTGAAGACGTAATCCCTAGCAACAACTTTCGTCGAGGGTGAGAGTTACACAATAGCTCCGACACCCGTCTGCACCCTTGACGTCATTTAGGATTGTACCACAACCGTAGCCTGCCGAACTTAACAAAGCGTAAGAGGAATGTCTGTGTTCTGGCACAGGTGCCGATAGTGGCGACGGTTGCAAGCGCACATTGCGGTCTGGCGGAGTCCGCGCGGCGTCGGCAGCACAACCGCAAGGAACAAGACTGCAGCGGCGCCGGCTTGAATCCACCGCGGCGCAAGGCCATCCTCCTCGAACACCCTCCTGCGCTGCGCCACGCAGGCCGCACCTACTTTCCTGGAAAGGAAAACATGGCACCCTCAACCGCGTGCTCGATGCAGTACGCCGACCACGCCGGGAGCTCTGTTGCGGTGCCGAAGTTGCCAACGCGTGCCTTTGGGACGGCGGCTGTGGGAAATTGTGGTGCAGGCATCGAGAAAGGTGTGTCATAATGCCGGTTGTTATATTTTAGTGATCCAGATGTGTGTATGTTGAGCTTCTTTTGCGGCGTACGTAGGCATCCGTGCTTATCGGAGGTGCAGATGAGAACTTGCTGAGATTCATATTAGCCTTGGAAACGAATTTGGGTACCTGCTAGTGGGTTAGTCAGCAGCCGTAAATGCAAACAGATCGACTGTGATTGAGGGGAAGGTGCAGTTTCATTAGTTACCTGGCGCTGAGAGTTAATCAATGCAAGTCTCACCGGCAGAGTTTATCAGTTCATTTGATTTTTAACCTTGGACAGTTTTGAAAGGTCGATTGAACATTGAACTGATGTTTGATTATACAAGTTAACATAAAATGCACCACCAACAGTGTCTCCAACTCGAGTCGGTTACAGTTGATTTTTTTCTAGTTGAATTTCTCACGAAAATGTAGTAAAACCTCTTGAAGCCAGTCTAATTGGTGAGAGATTATTTTTGGCGATGGAAAATGTCAGGCACGTTGCAGATAATGATAAAATTACAGTATCACTAGATCACGACAAAATGTAATCATGGTTAAAGATAATGATGATTATATGAACCTCATGTGGGGACCCCGGGGACCCATAAGCCCCCGGCTTGCATAAACTGCGTTGCGACGTCATTTTATGTCTGTTGAAGGCGAACAATATGGCAATCTATTCCTCTTGACGAGCTCTACACGATGCGCTAATCTAAATTTTGTTTCTTCTGCGCATTCGTCCTCGCTGGGCTTGGACGACACGACAACAGAATGATCCGCGCCAGGTGGGTCGCGGCGTTTATGTGCGCGGCGGGATGGAGTCGCCAAAATTAAAATAATTAATTACGATTTTTCACTTCCGTTTATTCTGGACCCCGGGGTCCCGCCATAAGGTTCATATTCAACTGTCACAGTTAGCAAGATTCAAACGTATACTGTGTCAGGTGTTTCTTTGATAACTTTCGTGGTTCAATGTCGAAGGTGCCGTGATGAACAAAAGCCTAACCAGCATACAGTGGCTGGGTCGACTCGAGGGGGAGCGTCTGCTGCCCGGTGTTGCCGAAAGCCACCCCGCGGTGGACAGGACAATAAAGCAGGAGCAGAGTCTGAGCTCTTGCGGTAGAGCAAAGGTGGCTAGCGACAAAAAGGACAGGGGCGTGGAGAGCTGTGTTTTCACCGAGGCCACCGATGCTGCCACTGCCAACAGCAAAAAACAACAAGACAATAAAAAGGTGGGGTCATGATTTATAGTAGAATTTAACAAGTCAAAGTTATTGTTTGAATGCATGTGCTGTTCATGTCATGACATCCATGAATCGACCATTGCCATATGTTTATGTTTGATATCAAAATCTATATATATAAAAGGGAAATTTGGGAATATGTGTGTCCATTTGAAATGTTTAGCATACTTCCCAACATGCAACAAACTTGAAATTTGGCATGTGGGTAGCTTCCAGACTGTACACAATGCAAAAAATATCAAAATAGACTTTTGTATTTGGGGGGGGGGGGGGGGGGGGCGCAATAATGGATATATTTTGCACGGCAAGTGAGCGGTGATGTCACCATGCATGCGGTAGCGTGACGCAGTGTGCCTGCTGACGTCACGCACCCCCACCCTCCGCGTAGGCCGTGTATTAATCCAAGACAAGAATCCAAGTCCCGGGCGAAGCCGGGTAGTAAAGCTAGTATTAAATATATGGGAGTTTACTAAGTTGCTTAGCTGATTCTCTAATCAGGGAAATGACCCACCTCCACTGACATGCTTTTTTCAAGTTACATTTTAGAAATGAATGCACTGATTGGCACGCGCAAACATTCAAAACTCGTGGCGCTTTTTTTGTAGTTTTCAACTTACTTTCAACTCAAAGTCAATCATTGCTATCAGACATTTCTATTGCTAAAGATTATTATGAAATATGAGTGCACATTTACCTGGTTTGAAATTATTGATATTATTACTGAAATGTGCGTTTTGGGTTTTCTTGTTTCCTTCCCCCCTCTCCCTCCCGGTGTTGGGTTGATCAGGATAACCACTCGAACCTGGAGCGGCCGCTCTTCTCTTACATGGCCATGATCCAGTTTGCGATCAACAGCAGCAGCAATGGGCGAATGAGTCTGCGTGAGATCTATGCCTGGATTGCACACCGCTTCCCGTACTTCAGACATTCAGCACGGCCCGGATGGAGGGTAACGCTCGCTTTGTGATGTTCGGGTAAATTAAATAAATGAAAATGGGTACCACGGTGGTGAGATGTTAATTACCTCGCCTGGTATACAGGAGTACGTGGGTTCAATCCTGACCATGACGCCTGTATATTTGGAGTTCGCATGTCTCTTTCCCCATAGTCGCGTGGATTTTTTCCCGGGTCCTCTGGTTTTTCCCTCCACATTTATAAACAATGTACTTTTAGAGTATTTGGATGCAATACATTTCCACATGATAGCCACTTCGTTGAGCTATCATTTGTGGCCTGGTCGATTCTGAAATAAGCTATATAGCTCAGCGGGCCTTACCTGGTACAATAAAAATAGTTTTTAGCTTAATTTTGCAGGTCAAGTTTTGTTTTTGTAGTTTAAGTGTTTGCCTTTACTCACTGTTTTTCCCCTGTCACCTGCTCTGCCCACAGAATTCAATCCGACACAACCTGTCGCTGCACACCATGTTTGTGCGCGAGACAGTGCCAGGAAGCAAGGAGTCCTTCTGGACTGTGTCCAATGAGAGTACGCACAGGCGGCACGCTTCGATTAGAGTAAGACAGATGCTTGGCTTTGTCCAAACCGCACGTAACCTGTTTTATTCCCCTTTTACACTAGCACATCCAAGCCGAGCCAACATGGGACCCTCAAAACTATGGGTGATTTTTTTCCCCACTGGTTATTTGTCACGCCATGAACCAAACCGTGCTACGCTGGCCTCACAAGACATTTGAATCTTGCTGGGAGCCAAGCAGAGCCAGGGCCAGGATTAATTATGCATTTATTGCATCTCGCATCATTACATAAAGAATATTGATAAGCCATTCGTTCACAGCCTTGGGGTGCTGAAAGAGTGTGCGTGTGAGAGTGTGAACGTGTAGAAATGTGAGCGTTTGTGTGCCGCTATATTGTAGCCAAACTCTGGCCACACTTCACTCGATGCAACCCCTGCTTGGAATAGACGATTGATGTGTGGCACACTTGTTATTTTCCTTCTCGTGTAATGTTTTATCTTGGGTTGCATTTAGATGTTTGACATTTCTGCTTATATCCCCTGGTTCTAAGTGAATGAATAATCGAGCCACATGGCTCCCATGTGTTGCAGGATACATCGCAAGCGAACCACAGTGCACTCATAGGTATGCCAATTGTTACCTCGCCTCTCGTACACCATTTCTTCAACGGTTTCTTAACTTTCGATTTAAAGCTTTCGTGACTGCAGGGATTCATCTTCTTGGTTCTTTCGGTAAAGTCACGTAGAAGGGAAATAATAAAAATAACACGTAATAGAATTTAATTCTCACGACGTTTCGGCCACAACACAGAGGACGGCTGCTTGTGTTGTGGCCGAAACGTCGTGAGAATTTTATTCTATTATGTTTTATTTTTCTTATTTCCCTTCTACGTGACTTTACCGAAAGAACCAAGAAGAGGTTTCTTAACTATTTCTTTCAATTGATCATGCATTGATCCCTTAGAAGAGGCTGTCTGTTGTTTGTGCTCATTCATGATCAGAATATGTATTCATACTGGAGGAATCCCATGAGCTATTAAGCTCATTTCCACAGATGTCCAGTAGGGGCAAGGGGTAAGAACGTTACAACAACAAACAGTACAAAAACACGATAGTAGCGCAAAGTACAAGAAAGGTAAATGAATCACCCAAACATAAACAAATGCAACTAAACCATCCCCATCCTACCAGGCAAAGCCCACTGAGGTATGAACTTATTTTTCAGAAGCAACCTGGCCACAAATAATAGCTCAACAAAGTGGCCCATCATTTGGACATTTAGAGCACCAATATAATCTATGTAATCTCATTCATGTTTCTAAATGTGGAGGGAAAAACCGGAGGACCCGGAGAAAAATCCACGTGACCACAGGGAGAACATGCAAACTCCAAATTTACAGGCGTTAGGGTCGGGATCGAACCCCCGACCCCCAGCATACCAGGCGAGGATGATATCATCTTGCCACCATGGTGCCCCTTTAATTGATAAAGGCTCCCATGGTGGGTTATAATACACGATGCTGGCCTTGTCCGTACAACCTCTGTGCTCACGTGCAGTGGATCTGTTGTGTGTCTGTGCGTGCGTATGGAATCCCAGCACCATCGTCAGCTCGACGGGTCCAGCCTCTGTTGCCTCGCCCACCCGTGCCACAGCCCATCAGCCTCCTGCTGACGCCTTCCTCATTGCACTTTATTCAGCCCACGCTTGTTGTTGCTGCTGCCATAAAGCAGGAGCAGCAGGTTGCAACGGTGTTAGACCGTGCCGTGAAGGCTAAACCCATGTCCACAGCGCCAGCAAAAATGACGAAGCAGCAGGAGGAGCAACAGCCTTCCTCATTGCACTTTATTCAGCCCACGCTTGTTGCTGCTGCCATAAAGCAGGAGCAGCAGGTTGCAACGGTGTTAGACCGTGCCGTGAAGGCTAAACCCATGTCCACAGCGCCAGCAAAAATGACGAAGCAGCAGGAGGAGCAACAGCAGCCGCAGATTGTAATGCAACAGCAAATGGTGGCACAGATACTGCAGCCACGGCAGATACAGCAGCGGCATCAGCAACCGGTGAAGGAGGAGCAGCAGGAAACGGTGCATAAGTGGATTGTACGGGATGAGAGTGTGCTGCAAGTTGTGCAGCAAGAGCAACAAGTGAAGGAGCATTTGGTGCGACAGCCGCAGAATGTGCGACAACTACAAATGACGAAGGAGGAGGACGAGAAGCCGACGCTACAGAGGGTGCACGAGTGCCTGGCCTCCAGCACGTCAGCCCGGTCGACGCAAGGCTTAACAGCTACGGTGAGAGGCATCCCTTCGAAATACAGCTGGTCTCCGACTTACGATGGTCCGACTTACGATATTTCGACCTTACGATGGCGATAGCGATATGACAAAATTGTCAAATATTTTTAATTTCGCGCGGCAGGCAAACGCAGCAGCGTACGAGGTACGATACTGTAACTTTATCATTGCCATCCTCCTCTTCCGACAACTAAGTTAATGTAGCCATCAACAACCTAGCATCGTTCAAGTATGCAGACGACGGACAGAATCTTGGTGAGTACAGTAGAATATGATATGTTACGATACGTTCAATGCATGTACGATAAATAGCTTTAGCGATTTCATTTTAGGGTTACCACGATACGATACATACGTTCAATGCATGTTAAAAGTTTTTTATAGCAGATAGGATTGTTTCCTGAAAAAACTTTCAATGAAATTGCAATTCATATAGGTAGGCTAAGAATTTACCTTGTTTTTTACTTTACATTTTACTGTGCAATACATTATTGTAATTAATAAATACATACACTATATAGTTTATACAGTACGGTACTGTAAATTGCTCTGTTTTGCTAAATTATCAACATTCTTTAAGACTCCTGGGTAGGTAAGGCCATTTTCGACTTACGATATTTTCGACTTACGATGGGGTCGTCGTAACGCATCTCCGTCGTAAGTCGGGGACTACCTGTGTGCTTTGACATCTTCATCACCTACATTGTCTTCATCACCACTGCCGTCGTGATCTATACCGCCACTGTTGTCGTGACAATAGCCTCATGAGTGTGTGGGATTGTAGAGTCACTGGCATGGGTGATTTTTTTCACTTTGTGAGCTTGTATGTGCGTACGTACGTTGAGCTTGTTCCGCACCGTACAAAGCCAACCGTGCTGATCGGAGGTGCGGGGGAAGGTCAACAAACTAAACACAATGAGCAATTTCGAAGGGAATTAGTTTTCAGTCCGGTAGTGTGATTGTGTATAATGATAGACTTCGGGAATCCGTGCGGTGACGTTAAGTTATTTCCCCTGTATTTTTTTAAAATGCGTTTTCCTTTTATCCACAGTTGCCGGCGTGCACCTGGCAACAGGGCGAAGTGGTCAGTAAAGGCGAGAGTCTTGCCTTTACTCCAAAGAAGCGAGCGCTCTACCGTACCCCAAAGTGCAGGCGGAAGCCGGGTCACTGGCGCAAGCAGAGCCTTGTGCACCAGCATCTTACACCCGCGTCAGAGTTAATGTTTATGGAGGAGTCTGTGGTCAAAGATTCCTCTGGAAGCGACTGGGGAGGTAAAAATTGGCTGCGCGACCAGCCTCTTGTATGTGTGTGTGTATGTGTAACTTCTTTCGCGCCGCACGTAGCCAAGCGCGTTAATGGGGAGGTGTCGATGCTTAGCAACGCAGCTACGGATCAAACACATTACATGCTCAACTATAATCCTGTCCCAAATCCACAGCCACTCTTAGTCACCAAAGACTAGCTAGTATCTGCAGATTGTGAATTGAGCGCAGTAACCTCGTCACAATCCGGCAGGATCTATCTTAATAATTATCCTGAGTTGTAATCCATTGCCGAGCCAAAATTTTAGTTTTATCCACAATCCAAACCTCAACCATCATTCCTTAACCTAAACCCAAACATCTCTAACATTCCAACCCAAACCTTAGGTCATACTCTCTACCCTCAACCAAAGCTTAATCTTAAACCCAAACATAATGTTCAACAATCTTTCGCCTAACTTTTACTTAAACGATATGTTTGACGCGCGTAACATTTTGCTTTCATATATCGATTGTATAAAAATTGTTTTCAGATATTAATTGTAGAATGGTAATCTTACATGTATGAATTGTATCAAAATTAGCTTTCAAATACTATACACGACACTTTACACTACACTACACTATTATACACGACACTACTATACACTACGCTACTATACACTACACTATACACTACACTACTCTATACACTACACTACTCTATATACTACACTACTATACACTACACTACTATACACTACACTACTATACACTACACAATACACTACACTACTATACACTACACTACTATATACTACACACTACACTACTATATACTACACACTACACTACTATACACTACACAATGCACCACACTACTATACACTACACTATACACTACACACTGAGCTCTATGGTGGTCTTTAAGAGGGGTTCTACTGTATTCAATTTAATGTTCACATGGTCTCCTGTGAGCATAAGGATTACCGTTCAAGAAGGCACGTCCGACTGATTGCGCCATCTCCTCTCGCGTGCAGACCCTGATGGACAACAAGCCGCGGACTGCGCAGACTTGGCGCTGTTTGCCACCCCGACGCGGAGGTTCAGCCTGACCACTTCGACGCCGTGCCAACTGACGGAGCCACCCACGTGCCTACTCTCCCCGTGGAGCCCCCCTTTCGCTCCGCCACCGCTGCCATTCTCCTCCTCGCCGTTTAGCCCAGGCACCGCCGCGATGGCCTACCACCACTCCCCTTGCACCCCGCACCGGCTGAGAGGCGTCACACCAAGCTCGTGGACGATGCGCGCAAGGGGGGACCGCGTGCCCAGAGTCAGTTTGTCATTCACCCCGATAAAAGCCAGTTGCGTTGCAGAGCGAAAAACGACCTCTGCCGCTGCACCATCAGTGCCGTTGGATATAGTGTTGGTTAAGGTGGAGGACGACGACGACGACGCCGACGTGGGGAACGACAGCGAAGGGATTGGCGGCTTCGCGTTGGCAGATGCGGACGCCGCAGCGGAGGTGGCGGCGATGGTGCCCGAGCACAGCGGTGCAGGGGGAGCCGGGACGAGCACCTGTGTGGGCAGTGGTGGGGGGGAACCGGCGGCATTGGGTGTGGCGGAGGCTGCGGAGGAGGCCAGCCGTGGTGTGGATGGAGCGAGCTGGACATGTGGCGAGGACAGCTTTGAGAAGATTCTGCATGAACTGAGCCTGCCCCAGCTGGAGGAGAACTGGACCGATTCAATGTTGGACATGAATAGTGTAAACTGGACGCTGCTCGACACACTGCACGCAGGCGTGCCGGGCTTCTAGGCGGCGGCGCAGTTTGTACTTTTCAATAATCGTTGGGCTTTCATTACCGTACACGATTTTAGATCTGCGGCGACTCGCCTGTCCTGGCACAGTGTTCGCGTCGTCGCCCCACAAACCCGGTGAGTTGAGTTTAGTTCCTGGAAATGGTTAGCGTCATTTGGTGAGCAGTACATGAACTGGTCCCGTATAATCAACTCGCCATGATCGGCATGGTGAAGTATGGTTAAGCAATCCATATGACACAACACAGCATGGGGATGCCTTCAACCAGCAGTGAATTGCCAAAGGGCGGTGTACATTCATCGGGCAGTTTTTAAGGGCAACTAAGCACGCATGCCAACTCGAATTTCTGTATTTGATAGTACGTTTTTCCCCATTCAAAATTATTTATAAAGCTTTTAAACCGCAACACATTGGGGATGAAGAAAACCATTGCACGCCCCTTGTTTTGAATTGGGTGGCTTGTATTCATATTCTTAGTTCTTTCGGTAAAGTCACGTTGAAGGGAAACAACAAAATAATAAAATATATATAAAACAATAAAAAAAGTCTCACGACGTTTCGACCATAACACAAACGGTCGTCTTCAGGTGTTATGGTCGAAACGTCGTGAGAATTTTTATTGTTTATATATTTTTTATTATTTTGTTGTTTCCCTTCAACGTGACTTTACCCAAAGAACTAAGAATATGAATTACTGCAGTCACGAAAGCTTTAAATCTAAATTTAAATGGGTGGCTTGTGTTTAACTTGTCGAGGCTGACCAATTCCACCGATGCAAATTCTCCACCTGGTCAAGGAAACCACGTCTTAAGTACTGTAGGCTTGTGTGCAGCTTGGTCAAGGGTTAAATTGTTTGGTATTTACCGCGAATCAGTTTTAGTCAATTGGATAACTACTTGGTTGTGAGAGTGTTTTTATTTAAACACATTTTTAGGTTTAAAGAGTTAATATATTCCCCCGCTCTATTTGTGTGTCTGTTTCGTGGCTTCATTAAGATAATCCAGTGTAATTAAAATTCGGTTATGAGGTTGTGTTGCTGTTCAAGACTCATCCTAGAGAAAACCCGGGCAAAATTGATCAGTCGCTAAGCCGCTTAGCCTTATGAGCAGGCCATAGTGTCCGCCTTACACAGTTACCATGTCTTGAGGCACGAGTCCATGCTTTGTTTTTCGGGATCCCATTGTCCTGCCTGACCTGGCACAACCAGGTGGCACGCTGAGCTCGGTGGTACCATTTTATTATTTTCTCGGCCGCACGAGGCTGCTGGCCTCGGCGTCCGGGTTTTGGGTCTGTCCTGGCCCGGGTGCTTTTCCCTGGCTGCCGGCATCTATTGTCGGCGTGCAGCCCGTGCGCTGCCAGCACCCACCGCTGCCCAGTTGTGGTCGGCGTGAATTGGGCGCGGCCCAACCGTCTATGGATCCGGACTTCCACTACCTCCGTGCAGGGCAAGTGGCGTCCGGGCTTGGAGTCCGTCCTGGCCATGATCACTCTGGCTGTCCGGATGCTTTTCCCCAACTGGCTATAGTCACTTTTTAGGCATAAGCAATTTCGAAATAACACTTAGTACGCAGGAACAAAAATTGTGTTACATAGTGCTATCGGACCTTTTGTCCTCCATTCTCATTCCACCCGATGGGTTCGTGCTTACCGGCAATTTCAACTGCCCGGGAACGACCCAATCAACCATTGACTTGCCAACACTCCCACTCAACCATTGACTTGCCAACACTCCCACTCTCCTCGGGAATCTCAATCACCGATTCATTCGTTCCGTTCTCCGACCATCTGAGATTTCTTGGCGTCACTCTGGATCCCACACTCTCCTTTGACACCCATGTCAACCTCGTACTCAAGTCCTGCAACTACCACCTCGGGGCCCTCCGCCATCTTCGTCCGCTCATCACCTCCAACATCGCGAATACTCTCGCCTGCAGCATCGTTGGGTCGTGGCTTGACTCTTGTAACTCAGTCCTCGTCCGGTCCACTCTAAGCAACCAAAATAAGCTGCAACGCCTCCAAAATCACATTGCCCGAGTTGTCCACGGCCCCCGCAACCCTCGTCCTGACTCCATGTCCATCCTTCGTGCCCTTCATTGCTTGCCCATTTCAACCAAATTTACCTTCAAGATCGCTTGCCTCTGCTACCGCGCCTTCTAATCCAGCACTTGCGCACAAACTGATTTCATTGCTGCAGCTTCTCGGCTGAAGTCCCCTTGGATGCATTCCGTTCCTTGGCTGCCATTTGATTATTTTTCTTCACCGTCCGTAATCCCTGTTCGTGATGTGTCCTGCGTTATCATGTTACAGATTGAATTTCCTTTAAACATCTTCAATATACTTGGGTCTCAATTGGTGATCAATAAACAATAATGGGTACACTATATTTGTGTGGTTTTTTTTGGTCATTATTTTCTTGTGCACTCTCTGCGACGGTTCACGTTGTTGCTGTTGGCTTGCATGCAACGTTTTGGTGAATGTGAATTTCCCACTTGTGAGGAATTCTTTTAATTCTCAAAAAGATTGGGTCAATTGGTGCCAAAAAAACGTGCAACACAAAAATTGTGGTAGCCTTGGAGTGACAAGTCTGTAAAGTGTCCAGCATGAAGTTGACGCTCGTTGGGTGATAAAAACAAATTTGTGTGAAAATGTTTAAAGCGTCAGCAACACCGCCATCTGTCAAAGCTCTATCTCGTGCAGTGGTTCTTAACCTTTACTGCAGCCTTGCACCCCTTAGGTTCTAAATCGTAAACAAATATATGTTAACGAGCCTTTTGCCCGTCCAAGGACGGGTGTATTGCAGTAACTCTGAAACGTGCAAGCGAAACGCAGACCGCGACGTGATATTCACTGCATCAATTCGTGTGCAATTTGTAAGGCCGCGGTGACACAGACTTATTTCATTTAAAGGTTATAATCCCTTGTTCATCGTGGCGTCCTTTTTACTTCTATGTCTCAGCGTTACGGAGTAGTGAGGGTTGTAAGTTGACGCCGAGGAGGGGGGAGGAGGCGCCTCGCCCCCCACCCATGTGGAGTGACGTCAGCCGCTAATTATTATGAATGGAGGGGGGTGTCCATTTGGAGGACGTCACATCTAGATTTGAAGCTTTCGTGACTGCAAGGATCCATACTCTTTGGTTCTATTGGGTGAAGTCACGTAGGTAAAAAAAACTCACGGTAGTGCTAATGTATTTTTGATGCTATTTGCGAGCTTGCACAGCTTTACATTTTATGCTAATTCCTTTGTCAAGGCGTTTTTTCTGTTTACCCACTCACAGCTTAAAGGAGGCGACCTGCGCTTGACCTTTTTTCACTCCAACGCTGTCCTCTGGACAGGTTGGTCCCTTCACCTGATGAAGGCCACTTGTGTTGTGGCCGATACGTCGTGATTTTTTTTTACCTACGTGACTTTACCGAATAGAACCAAAGAGTAAGGACGTCACCTGTTCATGATTATTAATGTAGGGGCTGTTCGATGTGGAGTGACGTCACCTGCTCATGATTATTAATGAGGGGGTGCTCCACGTGGAGTGACGTCCCCACTCATGATTATTAATGAGAGGGGGTGGGGGTCCATGTGGAGGACGTGACCAGTTAATGATTAATAATGAGGGGGGCTGGCCGACGTGGAGTGACGTCACGCGCGGGACACACAGACATTCTTGGCTCATAGTAGTAAATAAATACATCGGTTTGATGAACCAAACTAGTTATACTTCTTATTCTTAGTTCTTTCGGTAAAGTCACGTTGAAGGGAAACAATAAAATAATAAAATATATATATAACAATGAAAATTCTCACGACGTTCCGACCATAACACAAACGGTCGTCATCAGGTGTGTCGGTTAAATAAATACACCGTTTAAAAATAAATAAATGTATGCAAACCGACACACCTGATGACGACCGTTTGTGTTATGGTCGAAACGTGAGAATTTTTATTGTTTTATATATTTTTTATTATTTTATTGTTTCCCTTCAACGTGACTTTACCGAAAGAACTAAGAATATGAATTACTGCAGTCACGAAAGCTTTAAATCAAAATTTAGTTATACTTCTGTTCCCGTGCTTAATTTGTATTCCGATCATTTGCCTACTGAAGAAATGTGGTCATGTTTTGCACCCCCAGAAAGGGCATCTCGCACCCCTTACGGGGTGCGTGCACCCCAGGATAAGCACCACTGTTCTAATTGTCTCACCGGGTAGAACTGTCTTACATATATTAGTGCAATATTACTGAAGGGCGATCCATCCTACAGACATCGTACGTTCCCCACCCATCATCATTTCCGTGTTGGCCACACAACTCGACCAGTGACGTGCGGTGAGGTCAATGGCTGGGGAGGCGCTGGCTCGTATTAGAGCCAGATTTACACACTGAGGGGGGCGTGGCCTCACTGCGGGGGCGTGATCTCACTGAAGGGGGGCGTGTCAGACACGCCTCCCTCAGTGAGGCAGATGTGATAGCTGCCTCCCCTGGTGCTTTTTCATTGCAGTTTCATGACGAGACCAGCGAGCCTATATATCTTTATACATATACGTGAAATAAGTTACCTGGAGTATGGAAGGTGAGGACATGTAATGAAGGGTTCTACAAACATTACATTGGTGACACACAGAGAGATAGTAACAGGCACGCGCTTATTGCCCCTGCACCATCCAGTTACTGAGGGGTTGAGCAATCAGAGGGGAGGCTGAGCTCGTCGCTGCCTCACCTCTCGTCTCTTCCAGTATTTGCAGCGGAGCTCCGCAAATTTGCCGGTTTTGACGATTAAAAAAATGATTGGAATCGTACAGAAATTACATTCATAACACAGATCAGTGGAAAAATCTGAATATTAATTTTATTTGATTATTCTATTTTTTTAACTTTTTGTAACGGCTATTTTCATGGGAGTATGACAGGTGAGGCTCTGCCTCCCCTGCCTCCCCTGACCGCACGTCCCTGAACTCGATCCTCGCCAGACACCAATCGCTTCTGGCTGACGATTGAAGTGTCATGCAGGATGTACCGGTGGTGAAAGGGCACAGAGGTTTACTGCGATATCCCCTCGTTATTCACGAACTTGCAGTCTGCGATGTTGGCTATCCGCGAATCGCATCTGGAACTAGACATGACTTGTAATCGAGAGAGAAAGTGATGCGAGGTAATGTGATGATAGATTAAGCTTATGTATTTATTTATTTAAGGTAGTGTGTCAAAAAATATAGGTTTCCCTAGGCCAATATGCGCGAAATTTGCTATGCACGAGCATCTCCGGAACGTATCGCTCGCGAATAATGAGGGAATACTGCACTTTGCATGTTATATCAGGCGGTGCACTGCACTCCTTGCGATGAACGTTTTGGTCAACCGTTTATTGAGCATAGTCACGGATTCTGCGTAGATAATATTGAATGAAACCCCAAAATTCCAGTCAGAATGAGCCCGAAGAGCACATTCAATGGCAACGTTTACACAAGTAAATGAGGAAGAGGCCAAATCATCGTCCTCTTCAATACTCTAATCTAGATTTGAAGTTTTCGTGACTGCAGGGATCCATACTCTTTGGTTCTTTCGGTAAAGTCACGTAGGTATAAAAATATACTTGTAATTCTTTGGGGCAATATTATTGCTGTATCTGATGGGAGGGGGGTTATCCTACAATCTAATAACGTAGCTGAATTCTTTTTACGTCTTCATTTAAAAGTAATTAATTTTTTCTCGCCATGAGACAATACTCGGGTTAAGGTAAGTCGTAGCCGATTCATGATTTTCGTCCGCTTGTCATTCATCATTAACTCAACCAAAACTTTGTCGACCAATATTTTCGTCACTTAATTTCATTCACAATTACGTGAGACTATGGGCATGGAAAAGCAGGCCAAATACCTCCTCTGGAAGGGGCTCTGTAGCGAACTCTCAGTCCAGCTAGCCAGGGTTTTACTGTGCAGCTCGAATAACCTTACCGGGTGTGCGTTTTCATTTATTCTACAATAACATTTATTCTACAATATTCTACAATAACAAAAAAGAGCTGTAGAGTCAAAAAATGCTTATAAACAGTGGATGGGACAAATAGAAAAGTTTCCCGTCTAAAAAAAGATTAACTGAAGACAAAAATCCATATACTCTGTGATTCGTGAATAACGAGACATACTAAAAAAATATTAATTTGGGTACACGTGCAGCCCTTTTGTCAAACAACTTCTGAATGAGGGCCTCCCTATGCAGTGCAACGCTGGTAGGAATGGCTTGAAGGTGGACACAGCATAGACATGTTGAAGGACAGCACAACAGATTTTACACCGCTGCCCTCTGACTATCCACCGTGCAACCCAGCAAATATGAAGTAATATTTAAGTCCAGTATAGTGTCAAGAGTACGCCTGCCTAAGTTGGGGTTCTCTATACGATAGATAAAAAATGTAAGTGTATATAAAATGAAAAAATGTACAGAAATGTTAAATAAATCATCTGTATATGATAAATCCTGGACTTGCTTCTTCCGCGGGCGATACAGTTACACACCCTCAAATCCACATTCGCGTGATGTCGGGGGGGGGGCAATTTGACTCCTTACTTCACGCCCCGTGCGTGTAGCTAAAGTACGAGTCACAATTGTAAGTATGAATCGGGGGGGGGGATCAGTTGCGTATGAGCTGGATCCACGTACTCTCAGCCTGCGTACTCCGAGACTTTACTGTACATTGTATTAAATATGCATAGTATTGTATTCATAAACATTGTAAAGTGCTCCAAATATTAATGACATCATGCAAGCATTATCTAATGCTTGCACGATGACATTCTTCATCATCTTATGCAGCACGTGATTGCAGGCTGCTCTAACGAATCATTCACGATGCGTAAATTCATAGTTTAGGCTTCGGTGCTCCTCGGGACTGATTTTGGGGTCT
This sequence comes from Petromyzon marinus, assembly GCF_048934315.1. Classification (NCBI taxonomy): domain Eukaryota; kingdom Metazoa; phylum Chordata; class Hyperoartia; order Petromyzontiformes; family Petromyzontidae; genus Petromyzon; species Petromyzon marinus. The sequence continues at coordinate 7,953,549 of NC_133687.1, forward strand.
CCTCGGGCAGGTGAGGAGTCTGTTTTACATTAGTGCAGTCTCCAAGTAAAAATTGAAACATTTGAGACCAAGACTATGGCAGTAGGCCTTGCTGTTGCTGAGCCAATCAAGGTACAGATAAATATACAGGTGACCCCCGAATTATGACTGCTCGACTTGCGACCTCCCGCCTTTTACGACCTTACGACCTTCCCTTCCTTGTAGTAAGACCCCCCCCCCCACAGTAACTCGTATGACCGCCTTATGAGCACTACCGACGCCAAGTCGACTGATGGCGCTGCTTTGGTCTTCCACCATATGCATATGTACAGTATAGCCTGACAGTCTGCAGCTGCGCCTCGAGTGAATGCATACCTTTCACAATGTGCTTCATTTTTGTGAATTTTCTTCAAATTTTGAAAAAAGTTCACCTTCCGCAATGTCTGAGAAGAGTAAATGTGATGCACGTGCAGAAAAGTTCTTAAGAATTTTTAAATGTGTTTTTTACTGAATACATGTTTCTAAAGGTTATGTTAAGTTATCATAAATGCTGTAGGTGCGGAGGTCGCCTGTTTAACATCTTCAGCAAATGTATTTGTTATTTGGCAGATGGAGGAAATAAAAATTACAGGGTATGTGTATTAAACGTGGAATTTAGAATACCTACTGTGATGCAATCACGTGATAATGTTGTGGCTTGACTCTCCAACACATCGGTCTAATGTAGTGACAAATTGGCATGTTCTGTTTACGTGACAACCCTTACTAGATGGCCGTGTCGGGTGGTGGCGGGTTTTAACGACACATTTATATATTTACGCGATCTAACCCCAAAAAAAAATTATATACGTGATAATGGAATTACGATATCATTGACATATTTAATGAGGTCAAAATATGCATTCCTGAGCACCAATCTGTCATGCTAACATGTCATAGATGAAAACTGAAAGGCGTCAACCTTTTATCCATATATTATAATTTGTGTCAGGGCCTATAGATCAAAATGCCTTCTAAATATACATCCTGAAGAATTTCCTGAGAAGTCAAATGGCAAACAAAAGCTCAATTCACAATTTTGCCATCCCCACTTAAAATGTGCAATGCTGCTGTAAAATTGCCTATTCTTCAGAATTACCCTGTTACTTATTTTCTCCATAATGATCAAAAATAATATTATATATATAGATTATTTACATGTGTTTGGGTTCATAGAACAATTCCCTTTTCCACGTGTCCTGAACATACAGAAAACAAAACGAATAACTAGCATTGCTTGTATCATGTATTATTTAAGACCAAACACAACACTTCAGAAAGATGAGAGAGCAGCAATGACGTGACGTCTCAGTACAGACGAATGCTTCGTGGTGCCTTTAGTGGCCATCGCATGATAAAACAGCTTAATTATGACAGGCTTATTTAGGAGTCTGGCATCATCTCCCTCAACCTTGGCTGTTCTTCTTCTTGATTTTTCTGTGTGCCCAGCCGCCACCCTCCTCTGCTCCGGAGGAGAGGCTGGGTAACATGCTAATTCATATGTTAATTCCGCCCACACAGCTTAAAAGACGCGGTCCATGCTTGGCAGTGTTCACTCAAGCGCTGTCTTCTGGACAGTCCCGTTTCTTCACCTGAAGAAGGCTACTTGTGTTGTGGCCAAAACGTCATGAGAATTTTATTTTATTGTTTTTTTTCTTCCATTCTACGTGACTTTACCGAAAGAACCAAGAAGATCTCCCTCAATTGTATGAGAAAATGTAACAAACATCAAAGTGTTTGTGTGACTGAATGTCAACCCCATGCTTCCTGATGCGACGTTACACCAGGAACAGGGCAGTCCTTAACAGCTTTCCCATTCCAATGACGTATGCGTACAGCTACGTCATCAGTTTTACTCTTCCGTTTCCGTTCTGATGACATACGTGTACAGAATCAGTAGTAAAACTAAAATAAATGTACTTTATCGATACATATTCAGGTTGGAAGATGTACCGAGGATCCCACAAGGCCACGCAGGAGGGCGTGTGGCACAGTTTGACACCAACTATCAGAGTGCGGTCGTGTCGCTACAGTTCTATGCGGTGAGTACAATGTTTTTAAAAACAGCGCTACTACGCCTCTCCAAAAAAATTTACACTAAACCACATGCGCGTTCCAAGATTCAGCAACGAACGGGACCCACTCTGCAATTTGCAAACATCTCAGAAGGGGAAAAGGTTCAGAGATACGCAAGACCAAATGTGTGGCCTTTAAGGGACCGAGGCAGCGCTCAAATTTTGTAGGTCTTCTGAGTTGTTTGATGCGGCAAGCTGTTTGTGTAGCCAAAACCAACACACACGTGTTTTTTTTTTAATTGAGTTGTGATCCGAGTAACATGGACTGTGGATCATACCATCTCAGTTTCCATATCGTGGATGAGGATTTGTTATCCGAAACGTTTGAAATGCATTTCTGCCACCATTTTAAGCTTTGACCAAGAATAGTAAAATCTGGAAAAACTATTGAGATGTATTCATAACACAATGTGAATTATCATAACCCAGGACATTTTACTACGTTTCCATAAACTAAAGCAGCCTAATAATGAAGGCAAAAAATCAATCCGGGTCACACTGCTGCGGATGATATAACTTGCAAACTTTTAGCGCCCTCATCGGAAACAATACATCATTGCAAAAGGTTACTCAGATACAGAAAACACATGGCCACACTATGTGGATGATTGATTGATCAATAAGAAGCCCATATATAATCTGATGAGCGTACATATCAAAACATAATACCAAAGCGTACACAAATACGTGAAGCACATTTAGGCCACAAAGTACTGCACGGAAAGCCCATATTTCTCTTTGTTGCATGCACTTGCACTTGAGTCCGACATTGGCAAACAGCTATACGCGTGACCTTTAAATTTTGTGTGCTTTTGCAACATAGCAACCGTCACCAAAAACAAGATGGCTCGGTGTATATACTTACCAATACATGCATGGTATTAGGTATTTCCCCATTCATGACTTGTGGCCTAAACGTGTCACATGTTAGCCCGAATTCATTAATAGGTGAGGGGTTTAAATTGAATGTGAACCTGCGCCTCTCGGATGAGCACGCTCCATGCTTCGATGTCAAACGGGTTGTCCTCAAGTTTTCGCTCTGCTTTCTTCACTTTCTCTGGAACGTACTCCTGTGCCTGATGCACATGCACACGCGCACACACACACACATACGTACGGTTAAATTGGATGATTGCCTGGGTAGGCTGATAAGACAGTGGAGTAATCACACAGGTCAAACATTTATACTGTAATATATGAGAAGACTAACAAGTAATACATTCCATATTTTGAGTAAATAACTGTTGAGGAATTATCCAATCCTATAAACGAATGGTCCAATCACCTGACCGGTTGTGTTTAAAATTATCAATTCTAAACCAATCTTACCTTAAAAGAACTTTCATAAAGCCGCGAAGAATGCAAAATGGCAATTGAAATTCAAACACTCTAAAAAGAACAAAAATGGCAGAACCTACTTTGTCATGAAGCAAACGCTTGCTGTAAACAGAAACGTATTTCGCAAACTTCGGTACTCATACCAGTTAAAATGACTACAGAAGACAACTCCATTCATTGCCATTGTTAGAAGCTTCAAAGTGTAAAAGCATAAAACCTCACAGCTGTGTAATCAGTCATTCAAAAAGTTTGTGTTTCTCAAATATTTAACTATCACATAATCCAACCACATGAAAAAATAAGATATTTGCACGAGGGGAAAATATTTTCATACTATATTGGAAACAAGTTTTGCTGTCTGGATATCCTGTCCGCCTGGCTGGATTCCCAACTGACTGGATTCTCGGCCCCAGTGCACGATGATGATGGCTCACTTACAATTTAACAATCTTTGAAATAGCGTATTCAACCAGACCATGCGTTAATTGTGTTTTAACCGACCGTCTGTGTTGCTTTATATAGTTTCCAAATTTTGCTAAACCGTTTGATTTAGTGTGATGCTCTGTCTCTCTGTATCCCCTGGTATATCTGTGTTAATTCCCTCTACTTCAGGTCTGTATATATCTGCGGTTGTTTCCTCTACCTGATGATTGCTTGTGTTGCAATCGAAACGTCGTGTATTATGTCATTTTATTTTTTTCTTATTTCTACGTGACTTTACCGAAAAAACAAAGATTGAGAGTGAAATGGCATTAATCGGAGGACAAAGAAAGCAAAATCTAAAACAGAGTGAGGGAAAACGGGACAGGGAAGAGGTTGAGACGGCAAAGAAATGTGGAAATAAGGTGAGCAAGGGTGAGGTGGGAGAAACAGGGAGTGAGGTAGTGGGAAAGGAAGAGGGTGAGGCAGAGGAAGGAGAGATAGTGAGGGAGGGCGAGGTAGCAGAGGGAAGAGAGAAAGAGACAAAATGGGAAATTGAGATAAATTGAGATACACAGTACAAAGGCAAGAAAAATGTGGAGGCAGGGCTCTACATAAGATAACAAAAAGGCTTTGCTGGCTGGAACAGACGATCATGTGAAAAGGATGTGTATTCAACTGTCACAGTTAGCAAGATTCAAACGTATACTGTGTCAGGTTTTTCTTTGATAACTTTCGTGGTTCAATGTCGAAGGTGCCGTGATGAACAAAAGCCTAACCAGCATACAGTGGCTGGGTCGACTCGAGGGGGAGCGTCTGCTGCCCGGTGTTGCCGAAAGCCACCCCGCGGTGGACAGGACAATAAAGCAGGAGCAGAGTCTGAGCTCTTGCAGTAGAGCAAAGGTGGCTAGCGACAAAAAGGACAGGGGCGTGGAGAGCTGTGTTTTCACCGAGGCCACCGATGCTGCCACTGCCAACAGCAAAAAACAACAAGACAATAAAAAGGTGGGGTCATGATTTATAGTAGAATTTAACAAGTCAAAGTTATTGTTTGAATGCATGTGCTGTTCATGTCATGACATCCATGAATCGACCATTGCCATATGTTTATGTTTGATATCAAAATCTATATATATAAAAGGGAAATTTGGGAATATGTGTGTCCGTTTGAAATGTTTAGCATACTTCCCAACATGCAACAAACTTGAAATTTGGCATGTGGGTAGCTTCCAGACTGTACACAATGCAAAAAATATCAAAATAGACTTTTGTATTTGGGGGGGGGGGGGGGCGCAATAATGGATATATTTTGCACGGCAAGTGAGCGGTGATGTCACCATGCATGCGGTAGCGTGACGCAGTGTGCCTGCTGACGTCACGCACCCCCACCCTCCGCGTAGGCCGTGTATTAATCCAAGACAAGAATCCAAGTCCCGGGCGAAGCCGGGTAGTAAAGCTAGTATTAAATATATGGGAGTTTACCAAGTTGCTTAGCTGATTCTCTAATCAGGGAAATGACCCACCTCCACTGACATGCTTTTTTCAAGTTACATTTTAGAAATGAATGCACTGATTGGCACGCGCAAACATTCAAAACTCGTGGCGCTTTTTTTGTAGTTTTCAACTTACTTTCAACTCAAAGTCAATCATTGCTATCAGACATTTCTATTGCTAAAGATTATTATGAAATATGAGTGCACATTTACCTGGTTTGAAATTATTGATATTATTACTGAAATGTGCGTTTTGGGTTTTCTTGTTTCCTTCCCCCCTCTCCCTCCCGGTGTTGGGTTGATCAGGATAACCACTCGAACCTGGAGCGGCCGCTCTTCTCTTACATGGCCATGATCCAGTTTGCGATCAACAGCAGCAGCAATGGGCGAATGAGTCTGCGTGAGATCTATGCCTGGATTGCACACCGCTTCCCGTACTTCAGACATTCAGCACGGCCCGGATGGAGGGTAACGCTCGCTTTGTGATGTTCGGGTAAATTAAATAAATGAAAATGGGTACCACGGTGGTGAGATGTTAATTACCTCGCCTGGTATACAGGAGTACGTGGGTTCAATCCTGACCATGACGCCTGTATATTTGGAGTTCGCATGTCTCTTTCCCCATAGTCGCGTGGATTTTTTCCCGGGTCCTCTGGTTTTTCCCTCCACATTTATAAACAATGTACTTTTAGAGTATTTGGATGCAATACATTTCCACATGATAGCCACTTCGTTGAGCTATCATTTGTGGCCTGGTCGATTCTGAAATAAGCTATATAGCTCAGCGGGCCTTACCTGGTACAATAAAAATAGTTTTTAGCTTAATTTTGCAGGTCAAGTTTTGTTTTTGTAGTTTAAGTGTTTGCCTTTACTCACTGTTTTTCCCCTGTCACCTGCTCTGCCCACAGAATTCAATCCGACACAACCTGTCGCTGCACACCATGTTTGTGCGCGAGACAGTGCCAGGAAGCAAGGAGTCCTTCTGGACTGTGTCCAATGAGAGTACGCACAGGCGGCACGCTTCGATTAGAGTAAGACAGATGCTTGGCTTTGTCCAAACCGCACGTAACCTGTTTTATTCCCCTTTTACACTAGCACATCCAAGCCGAGCCAACATGGGACCCTCAAAACTATGGGTGATTTTTTTCCCCACTGGTTATTTGTCACGCCATGAACCAAACCGTGCTACGCTGGCCTCACAAGACATTTGAATCTTGCTGGGAGCCAAGCAGAGCCAGGGCCAGGATTAATTATGCATTTATTGCATCTCGCATCATTACATAAAGAATATTGATAAGCCATTCGTTCACAGCCTTGGGGTGCTGAAAGAGTGTGCGTGTGAGAGTGTGAACGTGTAGAAATGTGAGCGTTTGTGTGCCGCTATATTGTAGCCAAACTCTGGCCACACTTCACTCGATGCAACCCCTGCTTGGAATAGACGATTGATGTGTGGCACACTTGTTATTTTCCTTCTCGTGTAATGTTTTATCTTGGGTTGCATTTAGATGTTTGACATTTCTGCTTATATCCCCTGGTTCTAAGTGAATGAATAATCGAGCCACATGGCTCCCATGTGTTGCAGGATACATCGCAAGCGAACCACAGTGCACTCATAGGTATGCCAATTGTTACCTCGCCTCTCGTACACCATTTCTTCAACGGTTTCTTAACTTTCGATTTAAAGCTTTCGTGACTGCAGGGATTCATCTTCTTGGTTCTTTCGGTAAAGTCACGTAGAAGGGAAATAATAAAAATAACACGTAATAGAATTTAATTCTCACGACGTTTCGGCCACAACACAGAGGACGGCTGCTTGTGTTGTGGCCGAAACGTCGTGAGAATTTTATTCTATTATGTTTTATTTTTCTTATTTCCCTTCTACGTGACTTTACCGAAAGAACCAAGAAGAGGTTTCTTAACTATTTCTTTCAATTGATCATGCATTGATCCCTTAGAAGAGGCTGTCTGTTGTTTGTGCTCATTCATGATCAGAATATGTATTCATACTGGAGGAATCCCATGAGCTATTAAGCTCATTTCCACAGATGTCCAGTAGGGGCAAGGGGTAAGAACGTTACAACAACAAACAGTACAAAAACACGATAGTAGCGCAAAGTACAAGAAAGGTAAATGAATCACCCAAACATAAACAAATGCAACTAAACCATCCCCATCCTACCAGGCAAAGCCCACTGAGGTATGAACTTATTTTTCAGAAGCAACCTGGCCACAAATAATAGCTCAACAAAGTGGCCCATCATTTGGACATTTAGAGCACCAATATAATCTATGTAATCTCATTCATGTTTCTAAATGTGGAGGGAAAAACCGGAGGACCCGGAGAAAAATCCACGTGACCACAGGGAGAACATGCAAACTCCAAATTTACAGGCGTTAGGGTCGGGATCGAACCCCCGACCCCCAGCATACCAGGCGAGGATGATATCATCTTGCCACCATGGTGCCCCTTTAATTGATAAAGGCTCCCATGGTGGGTTATAATACACGATGCTGGCCTTGTCCGTACAACCTCTGTGCTCACGTGCAGTGGATCTGTTGTGTGTCTGTGCGTGCGTATGGAATCCCAGCACCATCGTCAGCTCGACGGGTCCAGCCTCTGTTGCCTCGCCCACCCGTGCCACAGCCCATCAGCCTCCTGCTGACGCCTTCCTCATTGCACTTTATTCAGCCCACGCTTGTTGTTGCTGCTGCCATAAAGCAGGAGCAGCAGGTTGCAACGGTGTTAGACCGTGCCGTGAAGGCTAAACCCATGTCCACAGCGCCAGCAAAAATGACGAAGCAGCAGGAGGAGCAACAGCCTTCCTCATTGCACTTTATTCAGCCCACGCTTGTTGCTGCTGCCATAAAGCAGGAGCAGCAGGTTGCAACGGTGTTAGACCGTGCCGTGAAGGCTAAACCCATGTCCACAGCGCCAGCAAAAATGACGAAGCAGCAGGAGGAGCAACAGCAGCCGCAGATTGTAATGCAACAGCAAATGGTGGCACAGATACTGCAGCCACGGCAGATACAGCAGCGGCATCAGCAACCGGTGAAGGAGGAGCAGCAGGAAACGGTGCATAAGTGGATTGTACGGGATGAGAGTGTGCTGCAAGTTGTGCAGCAAGAGCAACAAGTGAAGGAGCATTTGGTGCGACAGCCGCAGAATGTGCGACAACTACAAATGACGAAGGAGGAGGACGAGAAGCCGACGCTACAGAGGGTGCACGAGTGCCTGGCCTCCAGCACGTCAGCCCGGTCGACGCAAGGCTTAACAGCTACGGTGAGAGGCATCCCTTCGAAATACAGCTGGTCTCCGACTTACGATGGTCCGACTTACGATATTTCGACCTTACGATGGCGATAGCGATATGACAAAATTGTCAAATATTTTTAATTTCGCGCGGCAGGCAAACGCAGCAGCGTACGAGGTACGATACTGTAACTTTATCATTGCCATCCTCCTCTTCCGACAACTAAGTTAATGTAGCCATCAACAACCTAGCATCGTTCAAGTATGCAGACGACGGACAGAATCTTGGTGAGTACAGTAGAATATGATATGTTACGATACGTTCAATGCATGTACGATAAATAGCTTTAGCGATTTCATTTTAGGGTTACCACGATACGATACATACGTTCAATGCATGTTAAAAGTTTTTTATAGCAGATAGGATTGTTTCCTGAAAAAACTTTCAATGAAATTGCAATTCATATAGGTAGGCTAAGAATTTACCTTGTTTTTTACTTTACATTTTACTGTGCAATACATTATTGTAATTAATAAATACATACACTATATAGTTTATACAGTACGGTACTGTAAATTGCTCTGTTTTGCTAAATTATCAACATTCTTTAAGACTCCTGGGTAGGTAAGGCCATTTTCGACTTACGATATTTTCGACTTACGATGGGGTCGTCGTAACGCATCTCCGTCGTAAGTCGGGGACTACCTGTGTGCTTTGACATCTTCATCACCTACATTGTCTTCATCACCACTGCCGTCGTGATCTATACCGCCACTGTTGTCGTGACAATAGCCTCATGAGTGTGTGGGATTGTAGAGTCACTGGCATGGGTGATTTTTTTCACTTTGTGAGCTTGTATGTGCGTACGTACGTTGAGCTTGTTCCGCACCGTACAAAGCCAACCGTGCTGATCGGAGGTGCGGGGGAAGGTCAACAAACTAAACACAATGAGCAATTTCGAAGGGAATTAGTTTTCAGTCCGGTAGTGTGATTGTGTATAATGATAGACTTCGGGAATCCGTGCGGTGACGTTAAGTTATTTCCCCTGTATTTTTTTAAAATGCGTTTTCCTTTTATCCACAGTTGCCGGCGTGCACCTGGCAACAGGGCGAAGTGGTCAGTAAAGGCGAGAGTCTTGCCTTTACTCCAAAGAAGCGAGCGCTCTACCGTACCCCAAAGTGCAGGCGGAAGCCGGGTCACTGGCGCAAGCAGAGCCTTGTGCACCAGCATCTTACACCCGCGTCAGAGTTAATGTTTATGGAGGAGTCTGTGGTCAAAGATTCCTCTGGAAGCGACTGGGGAGGTAAAAATTGGCTGCGCGACCAGCCTCTTGTATGTGTGTGTGTATGTGTAACTTCTTTCGCGCCGCACGTAGCCAAGCGCGTTAATGGGGAGGTGTCGATGCTTAGCAACGCAGCTACGGATCAAACACATTACATGCTCAACTATAATCCTGTCCCAAATCCACAGCCACTCTTAGTCACCAAAGACTAGCTAGTATCTGCAGATTGTGAATTGAGCGCAGTAACCTCGTCACAATCCGGCAGGATCTATCTTAATAATTATCCTGAGTTGTAATCCATTGCCGAGCCAAAATTTTAGTTTTATCCACAATCCAAACCTCAACCATCATTCCTTAACCTAAACCCAAACATCTCTAACATTCCAACCCAAACCTTAGGTCATACTCTCTACCCTCAACCAAAGCTTAATCTTAAACCCAAACATAATGTTCAACAATCTTTCGCCTAACTTTTACTTAAACGATATGTTTGACGCGCGTAACATTTTGCTTTCATATATCGATTGTATAAAAATTGTTTTCAGATATTAATTGTAGAATGGTAATCTTACATGTATGAATTGTATCAAAATTAGCTTTCAAATACTATACACGACACTTTACACTACACTACACTATTATACACGACACTACTATACACTACGCTACTATACACTACACTATACACTACACTACTCTATACACTACACTACTCTATATACTACACTACTATACACTACACTACTATACACTACACTACTATACACTACACAATACACTACACTACTATACACTACACTACTATATACTACACACTACACTACTATATACTACACACTACACTACTATACACTACACAATGCACCACACTACTATACACTACACTATACACTACACACTGAGCTCTATGGTGGTCTTTAAGAGGGGTTCTACTGTATTCAATTTAATGTTCACATGGTCTCCTGTGAGCATAAGGATTACCGTTCAAGAAGGCACGTCCGACTGATTGCGCCATCTCCTCTCGCGTGCAGACCCTGATGGACAACAAGCCGCGGACTGCGCAGACTTGGCGCTGTTTGCCACCCCGACGCGGAGGTTCAGCCTGACCACTTCAACGCCGTGCCACCTGACGGAGCCACCCACGTGCCTACTCTCCCCGTGGAGCCCCCCTTTCGCTCCGCCACCGCTGCCATTCTCCTCCTCGCCGTTTAGCCCAGGCACCGCCGCGATGGCCTACCACCACTCCCCTTGCACCCCGCACCGGCTGAGAGGCGTCACACCAAGCTCGTGGACGATGCGCGCAAGGGGGGACCGCGTGCCCAGAGTCAGTTTGTCATTCACCCCGATAAAAGCCGGTTGCGTTGCAGAGAGAAAAACGACCTCTGCCGCTGCACCATCAGTGCCGTTGGATATAGTGTTGGTTAAGGTGGAGGACGACGACGCCGACGTGGGGAACGACAGCGAAGGGATTGGCGGCTTCGCGTTGGCAGATGCGGACGCCGCAGCGGAGGTGGCGGCGATGGTGCCCGAGCACAGCGGTGCAGGGGGAGCCGGGACGAGCACCTGTGTGGGCAGTGGTGGGGGGGAACCGGCGGCATTGGGTGTGGCGGAGGCTGCGGAGGAGGCCAGCCGTGGTGTGGATGGAGCGAGCTGGACATGTGGCGAGGACAGCTTTGAGAAGATTCTGCATGAACTGAGCCTGCCCCAGCTGGAGGAGAACTGGACCGATTCAATGTTGGACATGAATAGTGTAAACTGGACGCTGCTCGACACGCTGCACGCAGGCGTGCCGGGCTTCTAGGCGGCGGCGCAGTTTGTACTTTTCAATAATCGTTGGGCTTTCATTACCGTACACGATTTTAGATCTGCGGCGACTCGCCTGTCCTGGCACAGTGTTCGCGTCGTCGCCCCACAAACCCGGTGAGTTGAGTTTAGTTCCTGGAAATGGTTAGCGTCATTTGGTGAGCAGTACATGAACTGGTCCCGTATAATCAACTCGCCATGATCGGCATGGTGAAGTATGGTTAAGCAATCCATATGACACAACACAGCATGGGGATGCCTTCAACCAGCAGTGAATTGCCAAAGGGCGGTGTACATTCATCGGGCAGTTTTTAACGGCAACTAAGCACGCATGCCAACTCGAATTTCTGTATTTGATAGTACTTTTTCCCCATTCAAAATTATTTATAAAGCTTTTAAACCGCAACACATTGGGGATGAAGAAAACCATTGCACGCCCCTTGTTTTGAATTGGGTGGCTTGTATTCATATTCTCAGATCTTTCGGTAAAGTCACGTTGAAGGGAAACAACTAAATAATAAAATATATATAAAAAAATAAAAATTCTCACGACGTTTCGACCATAACACAAACGGTCGTCTTCAGGTGTTATGGTCGAAACGTCGTGAGAATTTTTATTGTTTTATATATATTTTATTATTTTGTTGTTTCCCTTCAACGTGACTTTACCCAAAGAACTAAGAATATGAATTACTGCAGTCACGAAAGCTTTAAATCTAAATTTAAATGGGTGGCTTGTGTTTAACTTGTCGAGGCTGACCAATTCCACCGATGCAAATTCTCCACCTGGTCAAGGAAACCACGTCTTAAGTACTGTAGGCTTGTGTGCAGCTTGGTCAAGGGTTAAATTATTTGGTATTTACCGCGAATCAGTTTTAGTCAATTGGATAACTACTTGGTTGTGAGAGTGTTTTTATTTAAACACATATTTAGGTTTAAAGAGTTAATATATTCCCCCGCTCTATTTGTGTGTCTGTTTCGTGGCTTCATTAAGATAATCCAGTGTAATTAAAATTCGGTTATGAGGTTGTGTTGCTGTTCAAGACTCATCCTAGAGAAAACCCGGGCAAAATTGATCAGTCGCTAAGCCGCTTAGCCTTATGAGCAGGCCATGGTGTCCGCCTTACACAGTTACCATGTCTTGAGGCACGATTCCATGCTTTGTTTTTCGGGATCCCATTGTCCTGCCTGACCTGGCACAACCAGGTGGCACGCTGAGTTCGGTGGTACCATTTTATTATTTTCTCGGCCGCACGAGGCTGCTGGCCTCGGCGTCCGGGTTTTGGGTCTGTCCTGGCCCGGGTGCTTTTCCCTGGCTGCCGGCATCTATTGTCCCCGTGCAGCCCGTGCGCTGCCAGCACCACCGCTGCCCAGTTGTGGTCGGCGTGAATTGGGCGCGGCCCAACCGTCTATGGATCCGGACTTCCACTACCTCCGTGCAGGGCAAGTGGCGTCCGGGCTTGGAGTCCGTCCTGGCCATGATCACTCTGGCTGTCCGGATGCTTTTCCCCAACTGGCTATAGTCACTTTTTAGGCATAAGCAATTTCGAAATAACACTTAGTACGCAGGAACAAAAATTGTGTTACATAGTGCTATCGGAACTTTTGTCCTCCATTCTCATTCCATCCCATGGGTTCGTGCTTACCGGCAATTTCAACTGCCCGGGAACGACCCAATCAACCATTGACTTGCCAACACTCCCACTCAACCATTGACTTGCCAACACTCCCACTCTCCTCGGGAATCTCAATCACCGATTCATTCGTTCCGTTCTCCGACCATCTGAGATTTCTCGGCGTCACTCTGGATCCCACACTCTCCTTTGACACCCATGTCAACCTCGTACTCAAGTCCTGCAACTACCACCTCGGGGCCCTCCGCCATCTTCGTCCGCTCATCACCTCCAACATCGCGAATACTCTCGCCTGCAGCATCGTTGGGTCGTGGCTTGACTCTTGTAACTCAGTCCTCGTCCGGTCCACTCTAAGCAACCAAAATAAGCTGCAACGCCTCCAAAATCACATTGCCCGAGTTGTCCACGGCCCCCGCAACCCTCGTCCTCACTCCATGTCCATCCTTCGTGCCCTTCATTGCCTGCCCATTTCGACCAAATTTACCTTCAAGATCGCTTGCCTCTGCTACCGCGCCCTCTAATCCAGCACTTGCGCACAAACTGCTTTCATTGCTGCAGCTTCTCGGCTGAAGTCCCCTTGGATGCATTCCGTTCCTTGGCTGCCATTTGATTATTTTTCTTCACCGTCCGTAATCCCTGTTCGTGATGTGTCCTGCGTTATCATGTTACAGATTGAATTTCCTTTAAACATCTTCAATATACTTGGGTCTCAATTGGTGATCAATAAACAATAATGGGTACACTATATTTGTGTGTTTTTTTTTGGTCATTATTTTCTTGTGCACTCTCTACGACGGTTCACGTTGTTGCTGTTGGCTTGCATGCAACGTTTTGATGAATGTGAATTTCCCATTTGTGAGGAATTCTTTTAATTCTCAAAAATATTGGGTAAATTGGTGTCAAAAAAACGTGCAGCACAAAAATTGTGGTAGCCTTGGAGTGACAAGTCTGTAAAGTGTCCAACATGAAGTTGAAGCTCGTTGGGTGATAAAAACAAATTTGTGTGAAAATGTTTAAAGCGTCAGCAACACCGCCATCTGTCAAAGCACTATCTCGTGCAGTGGTTCTTAACCTTTACTGGTTAAGTTGACGCCGAGGAGGGGGGAAGAGGCGCCTCGCCCCCCACCCATGTGGAGTGATGTCACCCGCTAATTATTATGAATGGAGGGGGGTGTCCATTTGGAGGACGTCACATCTAGATTTGAAGCTTTCGTGACTGCAAGGATCCATACTCTTTGGTTCTATTGGGTAAAGTCACGTAGGTAAAAAAAACTCTCACGGTGGTGCTAATGTATTTTTGATGCTATTTGCGAGCTTGCACAGCTTTACATTGTATGCTAATTCCTTTGTCAAGGCGTCTTTTCTGTTTACCCACTCACAGCTTAAAGGAGGCGACCTGCGCTTGACTTTTTCACTCCAACGCTGTCCTCTGGACAGGTTGGTCCCTTCACCTGATGAAGGCCACTTGTGTTGTGGCCGAAACGTGATTTTTTTTTACCTACGTGACTTTACCGAATAGAACCAAAGAGTAAGGACGTCACCTGTTCATGATTATTAATGTGGGGGCTGTTCGATGTGGAGTGACGTCACCTGCTCATGATTATTAATGAGGGGGTGCTCCACGTGGAGTGACGTCCCCACTCATGATTATTAATGAGAGGGGGTGGGGGGTCCATGTGGAGGACGTAACCAGTTAATGATTATTAATGAGGGGGGCTGGCCGACGTGGAGTGACGTCACGCGCGGGACGCACAGACATTCTTGGCTCATAGTAGTAAATAAATACATCGGTTTGATGCACCAAACTAGTTATACTTCTTATTCTTAGTTCTTTCGGTAAAGTCACGTTGAAGGGAAACAATAAAATAATAAAATATATATAACAATGAAAATTCTCACGACGTTTCGACCATAACACAAACGGTCGTCATCAGGTGTGTCGGTTAAATAAATACACCGTTTAAAAATAAATAAATTTATGCAAACCGACACACCTGATGACGACCGTTTGTGTTATGGTCGAAACGTGAGAATTTTTATTGTTATATATATATTTTATTGTTTCCCTTCAACGTGACTTTACCGAAAGAACTAAGAATATGAATTACTGCAGTCACGAAAGCTTTAAATCAAAATGTAGTTATACTTATGTTCCCGTGCTTAATTTGTATTCCGATCATTTGCCTACTGAAGAAATGTGGTCATGTTTTGCACCCCCAGAAAGGGCATCTCGCACCCCTTAGGGGGTGCGTGCACCCCAGGATAAGCACCACTGTTCTAATTGTCTCACCGGGTAGAACTGTCTTACATATATTAGTGCAATATTACTGAAGGGCGATCCATCCTACAGACATCGTACGTTCCCCACCCATCATCATTTCCGTGTTGGCCACATATCTCGACCAGTGACGTGCGGTGAGGTCAATGGCTGGGGAGGCGCTGGCTCGTATTAGAGCCAGATTTACACACTGAGGGGGGCGTGGCCTCACTGCGGGGGCGTGATCTCACTGAAGGGGGCGTGTCTGACACGCCCCCCTCAGTGAGGCAGATGTGATAGCTGCCTCCCCTGGTGCTTTTTCATTGCAGTTTCATGACGAGACCAGCGAGCCTATATATCTGTATACACATACGTGAAATAAGTTACCTGGAGTATGGAAGGCGAGGGCATGAAATGAAGGGGTCTACAAACATTACATTGGTGACACACTGAGATAGTAACAGGCACGCGCTTATTGCCCCTGCACCATCCAGTTACTGAGGGGTTGCGCAATCAGAGGGGAGGCTGAGCTCGTCGCTGCCTCACCTCTCGTCTCTTCCAGTATTTGCAGCAGAGCTCCGCAAATTTGGCGGTTTTGACGATAAAAATGATTGGAATCGTACAGAAATAACATTTATAGCACAGATCAGTGGAAAAATCTTAATATTTATTTTATTTAATTATTCTATTTTTTTTTACTTTTTGTAACAGCTATTTTCATTGGAGTATGACAGGTGAGGCTCTGCCTCCCCTGCCTCCCCTGACCGCACGTCCCTGAACTCGATCCTCGCCAGACACCAATCGCTTCTGGCTGACGATTGAAGTGTCATGCAGGATGTACCGGTGGTGAAAGGGCACAGAGGTTTACTGCGATATCCCCTCGTTATTCACGAACTTGCAGTCTGCGATGTTGGCTGTCCGCGAATCGCATCTGGAACTATACATGCCTGCAATCGAGAGAGAAAGTGATGCGAGATAATGTGATGATAGATTAAGCTTATGTATTTATTTATTTAAGGTAGTGTGTCAAAAAATATAGGTTTTCCTAGGCCAATATCCGCGAAATTTGCTATGCACGAGCATCTCCGGAACGTATCGCTCGCGAATAATGAGGGAATACTGCACTTTGCATGTTATATCAGGCAGTGCACTGCACTCCTTGCGATGAACGTTTTGGTCAACCGTTTATTGAGCATAGTCACGGATTCTGCGTAGATAATATTGAATGAAACCCCAAAATTCCAGTCAGAATGAGCCCGAAGAGCACATTCAATGGCAACGTTTACCCAAGTAAATGAGGAAGAGGCCAAATCATCGTCCTCTTCAATACTCTAATCTAGATTTGAAGTTTTCGTGACTGCAGGGATCCATACTCTTTGGTTCTTTTGGTAAAGTCACGTAGGTATAAAATATATACTTGTAATTCTTTGGGGCAATATTATTGCTGTATGTGATGGGATGGGGGGTTATCCTACAATCTAATAACGTAACTGAATTCTCTTTACGTCTTCATTTAAAAGTAATTAATTTTGTCTCGCCATGAGACAATACTCGGGTTAAGGTAAGTCGTAGCCGATTCATGATTTTCGTCCGCTCGTCATCCATCATTAACTCAACCAAAACTTTTTCGACCAATATTTTCGTCACTTAATTTCATTCACAATTACGTGAGACTATGGGCATGGAAAAGCAGGCCAAATACCTCCTCTGGAAGGGGCTCTGTAGCGAACTCTCAGTCCAGCTAGCCAGGGTTTTACTGTGCAGCTCGAATAACCTTACCGGGTGTGCGTTTTCATTTAAACTACAGTCGTTAATACAGGGTGCTTCAAAAAAATATTAACACTTTCATGGGACTATCTTTTAGATGAATAATACGCTCCAAAGCCCGGAGGCAGCAGCACATTTCTTTTCGATTTAAAGCTTTCGTGACTGCAAGGATTCATCTTCTTTGGTTCTTTCGGTAAAGTCACGTAGAATGAGAATAAAATAATAAATTGATAAAATAAAATAACACAATAATATTCTCACGACGTTTCGGCCACAACACAAGCGTGATGAAGGCCGCTTGTGTTGTGGCCGATACGTCGCGAGAATATTATTGTGTTATTTTATTTTATCAATTTATTATTTTATTCTCATTCTACGTGACTTTACCGAAAGAACCAAAGAAGATGAGCACATTTCTTGTGATATTCTCAGACGTGTTAGAACATTTTTTAAGCACCCTGGGTGTCTCGGCGTATCCACGCTCTTGTGTTTGGTGGGTAGTCCCAACCAAGGCCAACAACACAGTAAGACACTTCTGAAATTCGTGGTCCGCCAGGAAGTGTCTAACTGTGTTGTTGGCTTGACTGGATGTGCTTCACATAATGTTTTTTTCAAGTTTGTTGAATTCTCGTCTCTCATCTTTTTTGTTGCATTTACCTCCGTGATTTGTTCTTGACACCTGATGAAGATCGCTTGCGTTGTGATCGAAACGTCGTGATTGTTTTTTTGTTTTAATATAATTTTATTGTATTTCTACATAAGTGACTTTACCGAAAAAAACCAATGAGTAATTTTATGCAGTCACGAAAGCTTTAATACTTTATTAGTCCCAACCAAGTTGAATGATTTTCCTCCACTCATAGTTTTCGTTACCTCAACAACAACAACAACAAACACTCCACCACTTCATTGACGAATATATTCATCACTAATTTCACGAACAAACGTGAACACTGCTTTTTTAATGGTTAAGAGCGTGGGAGAGTGGGGCCAACGTTTGTCCTTACTCTTTGGTTATTTCGGTAAAGTCACGTAGGTAAAAAAATAAATAAAACAGAATTGAAAACAACTCAATTAAATCACGACGTTTCGCAGACAACACACAAGCTTCCTTCATCCGAAACGTCGTGATTTAATTTAGTTGTTTTCAATTTTGTTTATTTTATTTATTTTTTATACCTACGTGACTTTACCGAAATAACCAAAGAGTATGGATCCTTGCAGTCAAGAAAACTTCAAATCTAGAATTAACGTTTGTCCTCTTCATGAGAAGGACGGAGCTTCCTCTCGGCAGCGAGTGGTGGCCCTTCCACCAACGGTGTGCGTGAGCGAGTACATTACAGGGCTGCGCCTTCGCCTTGCCGTCTTCGTGAATCTGCTGTTGATGGAGAGCAACGTCAGTAATTTTGACTTTGTAGAGGTAGTTGAATAACCAGTTGTGTCGGGAGTCTCTTACCTATTATAGTAACAACAACATGAATCGTGACACATGCCTCAATAACACTGCCTTATAAGGCGAACGTGTCTTCATTGTTATCATAAGCAGCTGCAATGTATGTACGTCGAGATTCTTTTGCACCGTACGTAGCCAACCGTTCTAATCGCGGGGGAAGGACAACAGACTAAGCACAAAAAGCAGTTCTATAGAAATTAGTTTACAATCTAAGATGAGTTCATAGTGCTGAAGCTCCCAGTGGCTTCCGGCTGTCGGAAGGAAGAGCGTTCTAGATGGCCGCAGAAGCTGTTGGTGATGATGATGTTGGTATGTTTGTATGTTTAACTTCTTTAGCACCGTACGTAGACAGCCGTGCTAATCAGAGGTGCGGGGGAAGGACAACAAACTAAAGACAAATATCAGATCTAAAGAAATGTTAATCTAGACGATGTTTTAAAAGCGAATAGCTCCCAGTGGCTTCCTAATATCGGAAAGGAGAACGTTCCAAACGGCCGCAGAGGCGCATCTGAAAGCGCCGCGCGATGATGATGATGATGACGATGATGACGACGATAATGATGATGATCACGACAATAATGATGGTGATGACGATGATGACGACGATGATGATGGTGATGATGACGATAATGATGGTAACGATGATGATGATGACGACGATGATGACGACGATGATGATGATGATGACGATGGTGACGATGATGACGACGATGATGATGGTGATGATGACGATGATGATGACGACGATTGTGATGATGATGGCGATGATGACGATGATGATGACGATGATGACGACGATGATGATGGTGATGATGACGACGATTATGGTGATGATGACGACGATGATGATGGTGATGATGACGACGATGATGATGATGATGACGACGGTCATGATGGTGATGATGACGATGATGATGATGGTGATGATGACGATGATGGTGATGATGATGACGACGATAATGATGACGATGATGATGACGATGATGACGACGATGATGATAACGATGATGACGACGATGATACTGGTGATGATGACGACGATGATGATGGTGATGATGAGGATGATGATGGTGATGACGACGATGATGATGGTGATGATGACGATGATGACGATGATGGTGATGATGACGACGATGATACTGGTGATGATGACGACGATGATGATGATGGTGATGATGACGATGATGATGATGACGACGATGATGATGGTGATGATGACGACGATTATGGTGATGATGACGATGATGATGACGACGATGATGATGATGGTGATGATGGTGATGATGACGTTGATGGTGATGATGATGATGGCGATGATGACGATGATGATGGCGATGATGACGATGATGATAGTGATGATGACGACGATGATGATGATGATGACGATGATGACGATGATGGTGATGATGACGATGATGACGACGATGATGACGATGATGACGACGATGATACTGGTGATGATGACGACAATGATGATGGTGATGATGACGACGATGATGATAGTGATGATGACGACGATGATGATGGTGATGATGACGATAATGATTACGATGATGGCGATGATGATGACGATGATGATGACGATGATGGTGATGACGATGATGATGACGGTGATGATGACGGTGATGATGATGACGACGATGATGACGACGGTGATGCTTTGACCACCACCGTCTTTGTTCGATAGCTGAGCCCAAAAGCCGCTGCTGTTGCGAGAACGAACCGGAGTTCGCGTGGTTGATGGGTGCATGCTCCTTCGACGAGAACAGCGAGGTATTGTGGTGGTGCATCTGTGGCAAGCACTTTGTGTGTAATGAATGCGACCTTATACAATGGGGGGGGCGGGGGGGGTGTGAGTGGAGAGGGGGAGAGTCTGTGCCTTATCCTTAGCTAATGTTCGTCAATAACGCTTCCTTAAAAGAACGATCACCCATTTCCCCTGGGACTTTCGGTAAAGTCACGTAGATAGGTTAAACGAAAATAACAAACAAAAACCTACGAAGCTTCGATCACAACACGAACAATCGTGTTGTGATCGAAGGGGAGGGGGAGGAGGAGGGGGTGGAGGAGGTGGAGGAGGAGGAAGGAGGGGGAAGGATGGGGTGGGGAGGAAGGAGGGGGATGGAGGGGGAGGAGGGAGGATAGGGGTGGGGGAAGGAGGGAGGATAGGGGTGGAGGAAGGGGGGGAGGAAGGAGGGGGAAGGATGGGGGGGGGGGAGGATGAGGGTGGGAGGGGCTAAGGAGGGGGGCTAGCAAGGCCCCTCCCCCGCTGTCTGTACACGCGGAAGCTGAGAGGCGGCCCATCCGCTTCGAGGAAGTCGGCAGTCGGAGAGCGCCGCTCGCGGGCCACCATCGCCCGGTCCGCGCCGCGGTTCCAGCCGCTCCTCCCTTCATCTTCCCTTCATCCTCCCTCTTCCTCCTGCTCCTTCCTCCGATGGTTCTCGTGCCCACGGAGGCTGAGAGTCAAACACAGGTACGCAAGCAGCAGCAGCAATAGCAGAAACAGTTCAGGCGAGAGCGACGTTTCGTTATCACGCCACCTTTAGAACACTCCGGGTGTAGGCACATCTCCGGCACCCACCCACCCACCCCGTCTCCACCACCCGATCTAGAATCGTGGGGGGCTTTTTGTTCTCAACACGCTCGGACTATTGGGGGGGGTGCTGTTTGTGTGTTTACGGTCGAGGTGCAATCCCTTTGGATTGCCGGCGGTGGTCGCGGGCTCAGTGCGGACTGCAGCTGGCCCGCATATTTACGTGCGGTGCCTTTCATCCATCCACGGCAGGGGCGGGGAAGCTTTTTTTATATCTGCCAAGGGCCATTTGGATATTTATAAAACGTCGTTCGCGGTGCCATGCAAAATTATCAACGTACAAATTAGCCTTGTTATAATCGGTCAAACATTTAATTAACTCGCCTCCCTAATGCGACGGGCTGGAACTGCTTATCTTTGGCGAGGCGTGTGATGGTGTTAGCTGGTATTGATGATGTTAGCTGGTATTGACGATGTTAGCTGGTATTGATGATGTTAGCTGGTATTGATGATGTTAGCTGGTATTGACGATGTTAGCTGGTATTGATGATGTTAGCTGGTATTGATGATGTTAGCTGGTATTGACGATGTTAGCTGGCTATTGACGATGTTAGCTGGTATTGATGATGTTAGCTGGTATTGATGTTAGCTGGTAATGATGTTAGCTGCTATTGACGATGTTAGCTGGTATTGACGATGTTAGCTGGTATTGATGATGTTAGCTGGTATTGATGATGTTAGCTGGTATTGATGATGTTAGCTGGTATTGATGATGTTAGCTGGTATTGATGATGTTAGCTGGTATTGACGATGTTAGTTGGTATTGATGATGTTAGCTGGTATTGATGATGTTAGCTGGTATTGACGATGTTAGCTGGTATTGACGATGTTAGCTGGTATTGACGATGTTAGCTGGTATTGACGATGTTAGCTGGTGTTGACGATGTTAGCTGGTATTGACGATGTTAGCTGGTATTGACGATGTTAGCTGGTATTGACGATGTTAGCTGGTATTGACGATATTAGCTGGTATTGACGATGTTAGCTGGTATTGATGATGTTAGCTGGTATTGATGATGTTAGCTGGTATTGATGATGTTAGCTGGTATTGACGATGTTAGCTGGTATTGATGATGTTAGCTGGTATTGATGATGTTAGCTAGTATTGATGATGTTAGCTGGTATTGATGATGTTAGCTGGTATTGACGATGTTAGCTGGTATTGACGATGTTAGCTGGTATTGATGATGTTAGCTGGTATTGATGATGTTAGCTGGTATTGACGATGTTAGCAGGTATTGATGATGTTAGCTGGTATTGATGATGTTAGCTGGTATTGATGATGTTAGCTGGTATTGATGATGTTAGCAGGTATTGATGATGTTAGCTGGTATTGATGATGTTAGCTGGTATTGATGATGTTAGCCGGCTATTGATGATGTTAGCTGGTATTGATGATGTTAGCTGGTATTGACGATGTTAGCTGGCTATTGACGATGTTAGCTGGCTATTGACGATGTTAGCTGGTATTGATGATGTTAGCTGGTATTGATGATGTTAGCTGGTATTGATGATGTTAGCTGGTATTGACGATGTTAGCTGGTATTGGTGATGTTAGCTGGTATTGACGATGTTAGCTGGTATTGATGATGTTAGCTGGTATTGACGATGTTAGCTGGTATTGGTGATGTTAGCTGGTATTGATGATGTTAGCTGGTATTGATGATGTTAGCTGGTATTGATGATGTTAGCTAGTATTGATGATGTTAGCTGGTATTGATGTTAGCTGGTATTGATGATGTTAGCTGGTATTGACGATGTTAGCTGGTATTGATGATGTTAGCTAGTATTGACGATGTTAGCTGGTATTGATGATGTTAGCCGGCTATTGATGATGGTAGCTGGT
The DNA here is from genome assembly GCF_048934315.1 of Petromyzon marinus. NCBI lineage: Eukaryota > Metazoa > Chordata > Hyperoartia > Petromyzontiformes > Petromyzontidae > Petromyzon > Petromyzon marinus. The sequence goes on from NC_133687.1 coordinate 7,976,779, forward strand.
ATTGATGATGTTAGCTGGTATTGATGATGCTAGCTGGTATTGATGATGCTAGCTGGTATTGACGATGTTAGCTGGTATTGGTGATGTTAGCTAGTATTGATGATGTTAGCTGGCTATTGACGATGTTAGCTGGTATTGATGATGTTAGCTGGTATTGATTATGTTAGCTGCTATTGATGATGTTAGCTGCTATTGATGATGTTAGCTAGTATTGACGATGTTAGCTGGTATTGATGTTAGCTGGTATTGACGATGTTAGCTGGTATTGATGATGTTAGCTGGTATTGACGATGTTAGCTGGTATTGCCGATGTTAGCTGCTATTGATGATGTTAGCTGGTATTGACGATGTTAGCTGGTATTGATGATGTTAGCTGGTATTGATGATGTTAGCTGGTATTGGTGATGTTAGCTGGTATTGACGATGTTAGCTTGTATTGATGATGTTAGCTAGTATTGATGATGTTAGCTAGTATTGACGATGTTAGCTGGTATTGACGATGTTAGCTGGTGTTGATGATGTTAGCTAGTATTGACGATGTTAGCTGGTATTGACGATGTTAACTGGTATTGATGATGTTAGCTGCTATTGATGATGTTAGCTGGTATTGACGATGTTAGCTGGTATTGACGATGTTAGCTGGTATTGACGATGTTTGCTGGTATTGACGATGTTAGCTGGTATTGACGATGTTAGCTCGCTATTGATGATGTTAGCTGGTATTGACGATATTAGCTGGTATTGACGATGTTAGCTGGTATTGACGATGTTAGCTGGTATTGATTATGTTAGCTTGTATTGATGATGTTAGCTGGTATTGGTGATGTTAGCTGGTATTGACGATGTTAGCTTGTATTGATGATGTTAGCTGGTATTGATGATGTTAGCTAGCTATTGACGATGTTAGCTGGTATTGATGATGTTAGCTGGTATTGACGATGTTAGCTGGCTATTGACGATGTTAGCTGGTATTGACGATGTTAGCTGGTATTGATGATGTTAGCTGGTATTGACGATGTTAGCTGATATTGATGATGTTAGCTGGCTATTGACGATGTTAGCTTGTATTGATGTTAGCTGGTATTGACGATGTTAGCTGGTATTGACGATGTTAGCTGGTATTGACGATGTTAGCTGGTATTGACAATGTTAGCTGGTATTGATTATGTTAGCTGGTATTGATGATGTTAGCTGGTATTGACGATGTTAGCTGGTATTGATGATGTTAGCTAGTATTGATGATGTTAGCTGGTATTGACGATGTTAGCTGGTATTGATGATGTTACCTAGTATTGACGATGTTAGCTGGCTATTGACGATGTTAGCTGGTATTGATGATGTTAGCTGGTATTGACGATGTTAGCTGGTATTGATGATGTTAGCTGGTATTGATGATGTTAGCTGGTATTGATGATGTTAGCTGGTATTGATGATGTTAGCTGGTATTGATGTTAGCTGGTATTGATGATGTTAGCTGCTATTGACGATGTTAGCTGGTATTGACGATGTTAGCTGGTATTGATGATGTTAGCTGGCTATTGACGATGTTAGCTGGTATTGATGATGTTAGCTGGTATTGATGATGTTAGCTGGTATTGACGATGTTAGCTGGTATTGACGATGTTAGCTGGTATTGATGATAGTTAGTTGGTATTGATGATGTTAGCTGGTATTGATGATGTTAGTTGGTATTGACGATGTTAGCTGGTATTGATGATGTTAGCTGGTATTGACGATGTTAGCTGGTATTGATGATGTTAGCTGGTGTTGATGATGTTAGCTGGTATTGACGATGTTAGCTGGTATTGACGATGTTAGCTGGTATTGATGATGTTAGCTGGTATTGATGATGTTAGCTGGTATTGACGATGTTAGCTGATATTGACGATGTTAGCTGGTATTGACGATGTTAGCTGGTATTGACGATGTTAGCTGGTATTGACGATGTTAGCTGGTATTGACGATGTTAGCTGGTATTGATGATGTTAGCTGGTATTGACGATGTTAGCTGGTATTGATGTTAGCTGGTATTGATGTTAGCTGGTATTGATGTTAGCTGGTATTGATGATGTTAGCTGGTATTGACGATGTTAGCTGGTATTGATGATTTTAGCTGGTATTGACGATGTTAGCTGGTATTGATGATGTTAGCTAGTATTGATGTTAGCTGGTATTGATGATGTTAGCTGGTATTGATGATGTTAGCTGGTATTGATGATGTTAGCTGGTATTGACGATGTTAGCTGGTATTGACGATGTTAGCTGGTATTGATGATGTTAGCTGGTATTGATGATGTTAGCTAGTATTGATGATGTTAGCTGGTATTGATGATGTTAGCTGGTATTGACGATGTTAGCTGGTATTGACGATGTTAGCTGGTATTGATGATGTTAGCTAGTATTGACGATGTTAGCTGGTATTGATGATGTTAGCCGGCTATTGACGATGTTAGCTAGTATTGACGATGTTAGCTGGTATTGATGATGTTAGCTGGTATTGACGATATTAGCTGGTATTGACGATGTTAGCTGGTATTGACGATGTTAGCTGGTATTGATGATGTTAGCTGGTATTGATGATGTTAGCTGGTATTGATGATGTTAGCTGGTATTGATGATGTTAGCCGGCTATTGACGATGTTGCTGCTACTCGCAACTGCTTTTTCCAGATTTGCTCTCCTAGATTTGTTGAGTTTCGAGTCCCGCCTGCGGGTTGCCTTGGCAGGGCCAGAGACCCAAATGATTTCGTGGGGGCCTCATACGGCCCGCGGGCCTCATACGGCCCCCCACCCCTGATCCAAGGGGACGCTCTCTACCCAGGGGGGGTTGTTACACAATGAGGGTAGCTAAAGAGCGATGAGGTGAATAATGGGGGGGGGGGGGGACGGGGGGGTGGTACGGAGAGGGAGGTGAGTGGATATGGGGCATTACGGCGGGGGGGGGGGGGCTGTAGGGAAGGAATGGGGGGCCAGGGGGGAGAGAGATTTGGGGGGGGGGGGTCTTGAGTGAGGAGCGGAGACTCGACAGGTAGCAGGGTGCGTCTCGCTGCTTGACGTGGAGGGAAGTTTGTTCCAGTGGGGAATAAGGAGCGGAGACGGTGGGACTGTGCACAAAGAGACGGGATGGGTGTGGGGGGGTAGTGGGGAGAGATTGAGAGCGTGGCGGGGCGGGAATGGAGGGGGGGGGGGCACGGAACGAGACGGGGGAAGCGAGGTAAGGTTAGGGGACAAGGGCCGTGAAGAGATTTAAATAGCAGCGTGAGGAGCTTGAATAGACATCGGTAGGCTAAATATCAAGGCTGGATTATGGGCCGGGCCTGTGCGGCCAGTACCCCGGGGGCCTCGGACTGCCAGGGGGCCTCCCTCCAAGCCTCAAGATTTCCGAAGGAAGTTGAACGCCAGGGCCCTCAGTGCGCACAGCACAAGCTGACCCCCAGACCCCTGGGTGTTTAAAGAGTGAGCTGACCTCTAGGGCCCCCCAGACCCCTGGGTGTTTAAAGAGTGAGCTGACCACTAGGGCCCCCCAGACCCCTCGGTGTTTAAAGAGTGAGCTGAACACTAGGGCCCCCCAGACCCCTGGGTGTTTAAAGAGTGAGCTGACCACTAGGGCCCCCCAGACCCCTGGGTGTTTAAAGAGTGAGCTGACCACTAGGGCCCCCCAGACCCCTGGGTGTTTAAAGAGTGAGCTGACCACTAGGGCCCCCCAGGCCCCTGGGTGTTTAAAGAGTGAGCTGACCACTAGGGCCCCCCAGACCCCTGGGTGTTTAAAGAGTGAGCTGACCCCCAGACCCCTGGGTGTTTAAAGAGTGAGCTGACCACTAGGGCCCCCCAGACCCCTGGGTGTTTAAAGAGTGAGCTGACCCCCAGACCCCTGGGTGTTTAAAGAGTGAGCTGACCACTAGGGCCCCCCAGACCCCTGGGTGTTTAAAGAGTGAGCTGACCACTAGGGCCCCCCAGACCCCTGGGTGTTTAAAGAGTGAGCTGAACACTAGGGCCCCCCAGACCCCTGGGTGTTTAAAGAGTGAGCTGATCACTAGGGCCCCCCAGACCCCTGGGTGTTTAAAGAGTGAGCTGAACACTAGGGCCCCCCAGACCCCTGGGTGTTTAAAGAGTGAGCTGAACACTAGGGCCCCCCAGACCCCTGGGTGTTTAAAGAGTGAGCTGACCACTAGGGCCCCCCAGAACCCTCGGTGTTTAAAGAGTGAGCTGACCACTAGGGCCCCCCAGAACCCTCGGTGTTTAAAGAGTGAGCTGATCACTAGGGCCCCCCAGACCCCTGGGTGTTTAAAGAGTGAGCTGAACACTAGGGCCCCCCAGACCCCTGGGTGTTTAAAGAGTGAGCTGACCACTAGGGCCCCCCAGACCCCTCGGTGTTTAAAGAGTGAGCTGACCACTAGGGCCCCCCAGACCCCTGGGTGTTTAAAGAGTAAGCTGATCACTAGGGCCCCCCAGACCCCTTGGTGCACACACACAGCGCATGCTGAAAACGAGAGCCTCTCGGAGAGTGCAGTGCTTCTGTACAACTGAGCCACTGGTTGGCACGCTACAATACGCTGTGATACGATATTCACCAACAAGTCAGTTCATTCTGCATAACAGGACAGTTTGAAGGGCGTCATATTATGGCAAGCCATTCGTTATTTGACTTACCGTAACTAGCTATCCATTTATTTTAGCTAGCTGCCCAATTTCCCTAGTTAGCTGCCCATATGATTCAGCTTGTTAACAGAAATTTCAATCGCTAGCTGTCATTTTTGCCAGCTAGCTGCGCTTACAACCAACTTAGCTGCACTAAAAATCCAGCTAGTGAGACTGAGCGCTCGTCGTTTGTTGAGAACTTCTGATAGTAATAATGATGACGGCAGCACTTGTAAGCTGTGAGGAAGGAACTAGCACTATTTCAGTTTCAGTAATGTTGTCATTCCCCCAGAGCCATTCTTTGAAAGCAAACCCTCAACAGCTAATGGTATACAAGAACCATCATTTCCACCTCAGGAGCAGTTGGGCAGTTTACAATAATCAAATCAGCAACCAAGCCATTCCTGGTGCTATGCGGTCACTAACCCTGCATTATGGCAAAGCATTTCCAGTGACATCGTTAGGTCAGTACTTATTGAAAGAGGAGCAGTCCCCCTTCCAAAACCACGGTGAAAACTACCCAGCTTCAGTCCGAGATAGAGCGCTTGGTGGAAAGACTAGAAGTTTCAACAATGAACTTCTGAACTGTATATTGCGAAATGGGCAAACGGTTTCAAGACAGTGGCTACTGTACTCACCCTCTTAAGGTTGTGTGTTACTGTTTTGCATGCACAAACTGTTATCCAGCAAGATCGATGTTTTTAGTCAGGGGTTTAGTGACAGGAAGCACTCTGAAAGAATAGGGGAACGCAAAAAGAGTGCAGAACACAGATCATGCATGCTTGCCTTGCACCGGCGGACAAAGGGCAGTGCTATAGATGCAGATCTCATGCAGCAACTTGATGAGGAACGTAAATACTGGAGGGACATTTTGAAAAGACTTTAGCAGTGATCAAGTTCTTGGTTGAAAGAGGACTTGCGTTTAGGGGAGATGTGTCTACCCATAACGGTAATTTCCTTGGCATCCTAGAATGCTATCACAATTTGACCCATTCTTAGCTGAACATATTAAAACGTTTGGCGGAAAAGGAAAAGGCACGGTGTCCTATTTGTCATCGGCAATATGTGAAGAACTCGTTGAGCCAATGGGTCAAAAAACACTCCAAACAATAGCAGATGAGTTTCGGGATGCCAAATATGTTTCAATAATTGTTGACTCCACCCCAGACCTGTTACATGTTGACCAATTGACGTTCATATTCCGGTTTGTTAACAGCAGCAGGAATGTGGTGGAACGATTCCTGATGTCATAGTGGAAAAGGTAAAGGCACTCTCCACTGCATATCGATCAGACCTGGACATGAACTTTGCCAACGAACTCATCCAATTCAAGTCGTTCATGTCTGACTCTGAGGGTGAGAAGTGCCCAACTAAATTGCCTGAGACGTTGCAGGCACTTAATCTGCTGTCAGTGTTCCCCACTGTTTTCGTGGCACTTGGGATTTTTCTAACTTTGCCAGTGGCAAACTGCCAGGGTGAGCGGACATTTTCCCTTTTAGGCAGAATTAAAAATGAGCTGCAGAGCAGCATGTGCCAAACACGTCTCAGCTCATTGTCACTTATGTCAATAGATTCAGACCTTGACGATCTAGTGGATGATTTTGCGAGGAGGAAGGCAAGAAAGACACCAATATAGGAAAGCGGGCAGGGAGGGGTCTCTAAAAGACACGTGCCCAGGGGCCTCACGGGACCATGATCCGGCCCTGCCGGTAGTAGACGGGGGGGGGGGGGGCAGGCCTGGGGAATTTCCATAGGAAAGGGGGGCGGAGGTGCCGGCGGTGCTATGTTGGTAGATGAAACGTGAAGACGCATTTTGGATCTGTTGTAGTGGAATGAATGTGTTATGGCTGGGAGACCGAGTTAGGGGGGAGAGAATTACGGCAGTCCAACCGAGGGAAGATGAGCGAGTGTATTTAGTCGTTCGGCGGTGGGCTGTGGGATGGGAGGGCGAATTTTGGGAATGGTGACAAAAGGTGGAAACAATGGGGGCGGCGGGCGATGGCGGAGATGTTGAGAGGCGAGGGTACAGGGAGGGAGGATTCGAATAGGACGCCAAGGTTGTGGGCAGAGAGGGGGACCAAGGGGTTCAGCGAGATGGGGTGGGAAGGTGGTGGGGGTGTGGGTGGGTGGGTGGAGGGGAAAAAGCAGCGGGGTGGGGGGAATAAAGAGAAACCTGGGTTGGTTTCAGAGGGGTTGATGGCAAGGAGGAGGGTGTGGCGACATCCGAGGCTGAAGGGCGGCTAGGTGCGGGCTGACGACGCGAGAGAGGTCCCGGAGTGAAGGCGGGGAAGAAGATCTGGAGAAGTTAAAAGGAGGAGGCGGTGAGTGTCTCGAGAGGGGGAGGGGGGTGTAGAGAGGAGAAAGAGAAGAGAAGGGGGCCCAGGACAGAGGTTTGGGGAAACATCTCCTGTGACGGGTGGTGGGAGGAGGAGTGCAGGAGGAGTGATTGACGGAGACCGAGGATGAGTGTGAGATGATGTGATTGGTGCCAGGATAAAGCGGTGCTGGAAATCCGGCTTGCCTCCGTATTCTTGTACGGGGAAGTTGTGTTTTCGGGTCCTTACAGCAGTTTCAGTACGGGCAACATTTTTGTTGCCCGTATTTTCATAGCTGTCCAGTAAGGGTGCACGGGTCGGAACTTTGACAACAACAAACAGTACAAAATCACGATAGGAGTGCAAAGTGCAGGAAAGGTAAGCACATCACTAAACAAATATGTACAAATAAAACGAAACAATTTTTGTTATTTTATCAGGTAAAGCCCACGGAGTTATTATCTTCTTTCACAGAAGCGACCTGGCCACAAATGACAGCTCAACGAAGTGGCTTAACACGTGGAAACTTATAGCAGCCACTATAATCTAAGCGCGTGTTTCTCAAAGTGCAGGGTTTATGCCCCCTGTCTACCTGCAACACCGCATCTCCCTCCAATCCTGGGGCACATTCTGTAGCACTTCGATCCACGGCAAGGGCAAGACTTGTCCAGCTCTATGACACCCCCCCACCCCCGTACCGCTCCCATTCTGCTGTAACGTTCACCGATGGCTTCCTCTATCGCAGGCGACATTGGCATGTGTAATATGGATTGGGGTAGGCGCCGGACTCAAGACTCACGGCAGTGGTGGATTGTTACGATGCTATTGTCACAATGCTGCATTGATACGCAGTGTCATTATTATTGTCACTGCTGTACTGTTAGGGCTATTATGGTCTCTAGCACTTCTAGTCCTTATTGCAGTGCTGTGATTCATTATCACTACAGCATTAATATTATAGGCAGCTAATTCGTCAATAACACTGTGGCCATAAAAGGAAACGGGCAAACTCTGGACCGGGTTTTAGAAGTTCAGGGTCTCATCAGCAGTCAGGCTTTGATTCAATCTCACTGCAGGTCACCTAGCCAAATGGTTATAGGTAAAGGATACCTCTCTCTGTCTGGTCGATGTGGGTCGTAGTTATGGGGCCGTTTTCTCGTGTTGAGCAAACGCTGCCCCCAGAATGCTGTGTGGCTGATGAGATGTGTAAAAAAAACTTGTATATGTGTTCTGTAGAAAGATGGATCATGTTCTAGATGCTTCTTGTCCTGCTTATTTAAATTGTTTAATGTAGGCGATACAAATTCCTGCAAAGTCGTTACTTTTGGACCAATCTTAAACAACAACAACAAGTATACAAAAATAAGAATCGGTTTTGACCCTTCCTGGCAATAAAACAGGCGTCAAGATACTCTTTGGGTCTTTCGGTAAAGTCACGTAGATAGATAGAAAAATAAAAAAATATAAAAAAATCACGACGTTTCGATCGCAACACAAGTAGTCGTCTTCAGGTGAAAAAAAATGTTCAAACAACAAATAGAAACCTTTTGTGAGGAATCGGGCCCGCATTAACCACACGCTTGAACGCCGTGCGGCGCGTTACAAGTTGAAAATGATTGTCATCGGGTTCACGGTTAAAAGTGCCCCGTGCTCGGGCCATTATTTCGTTCGAGCTATTTGTCGGCACCCCCCCCCCCCTTCACGGCGTCTCTGTTGGCGACTTGAGCGAGCGACCGTGAACGGCGGTCGTGTTTCCGGCTTGAGTCGCCGTGGTTACAGGTGTCGGGGATGCCCGCGGCGTAGCGTCATAGTAAATGTGTACAGGTCCGGTCGTTTATGTACCGGGGCGTGTGTTAAAAGGAGGTTCATAGCTCATCGGATTCCTCCGGTCTAAGTAAAGATGCTGATTGATTTTGAAGTCCAGCGCCTAACCGATATACTTTGAACCAGAGTAAACCCTACTTTAACGGTACACAATCAATTGCACAGGCATGCGTGTAGACTAGTGTGTGCAGGATGTCAGTTGCGTAGAGCAGGGTTGCGTTTATAATTTTTTAGTTTTTTTAAGAAGCTGCCAGCACGAGCGAAAGGTCAGACGTGGGGTCGACAGCAGCATGCGGGCGCAACCCCCGTAAGCGTGTGGCGAGAGCTTTACCCCACGCAAACTGCTAAAACCTACGAAGTAGTACGACGCCTCCTGTCTACAGGCATCAAACCCCCGGTGACTCCGTGTGGGTGACTTATCGCACAAGTGCCCCATTATTGCATTGGGAAACAATTGCATTCCCCGCCCCTGCGCGGAATAATGCGCGGCGAGACGCTGCATGGACGCATTAGCGCGCCAGTTCTTCGACAACTGCTTTTTGTGTTTAGTTTAGTTTGTCGTCCTTCCCTGCCCCCCGCACCTCCGATTTAGCACGGTTGGCTACGTACGGTGCGGAGGAATTTCAACGCACGCGCGCGCACAACGTACCATCGCGTCGCATCGCCCTGCCACTCCCTCCCCTCGCGCAGACAGCCATGGAGGACGATAGAGGTGGCGGCGGCGGCGGCGGCAGTAACACCGGCGAGCCCGGTGGCCAGGGGGACAGCATCCTGTCGTTTAAGGACGAGACCAAGAAGGTGCTCGAGATGTTCCTGCGTCGCAGCCTGAGCGCGCCCGAGGAGACGGCGGTCGGTCGCGTCGGTGGCTGCTACCACTCGGATTACAACCACCGGCACCAACGGCGCCATCACCGGCGGCAGGGCAATGGCTCCGTCGTCAAAAGAGGTGGGCGGCGCCAGCGGCGTGTGCGCTCTCCGATCGCCACCGGTTACGGTAACCCAGCTGTGCTGTTTCTGGCTTGCGGGAGAAGTCCCGGAGGATAGGACTGTCGATAAACTTTTTGCATTTGGTCGTCGCGTTCAAACTTGTTGTTCCCGCCGTTTTAGGACCGTGAGGCGGAAGTATGGTGCGAGTGGGAGTGAGGCCGTGCTTTGTGGCTCTTCCCACGGTTGTCATTATTATTTTATTCTTAAAAGGCCATCCTGAGTGCGATCATCTTTTGACTACACCAGTTGCTAAGGAGCCGAATTCGGAAATAAACGACAGGGTGTACATACGCGTGTTGAACTTCTTTTGCGTCGTACATAGCCAACCGTTGCTTAATGGGAGGATAAAGTTTGACTTGAAAGTGGACGTCGCTTTTGCGCTCGCTGGTCCACGTTTGTGTTTTCCATGGTGCGGGTTTATTGGGTTTGCAAGTCCAGCTTTGTGGGTTCGTGGCCTAGGTTTATGGGTTCATAGTCCGAGTGTCAGGATTCTCAGTCCGGTGTCTGCAGCGTCTAGGGTGCGTTCATGGTGCAGCGTGTGCCGTTCGACCCTGTGTTCATGTGAAGTGCACCATGAACACCCGTCTGATTTAAGGAATGTGCTGCGGTTTTGAAAATCGGGATAAATATGCATTTAATGTTTTGTACCCTGGACACTTCTTACTGGTTTGTCCATCTCAAAATTGTCTTGATGTAATAACGTCCTGTGCTCCCTAACGAATTGTATTGTGAAGAGCGCTATATTAAAGAGAAGTATTGATCGTTCGGTTGATACTGGGAAGGTTTAAATGTCTCTGTGCGAGGCTCATACCACAAACGTCCTTTTATATGAGAAATTGTGAATAGAGGCAGACCCCGATTTACGGACACCCAACTTAGGAAACCGGCCTTCCATGAAATATATATTTTTCAACATTGACTTAAAACGCGAACTCGCACTTGCAAAACTGAACCGTGGAACTATTTTGTTCAGCGGAGCAATCCTCCGCGAGGTGTAGTGAGTCGGCCCTGCCCTGGGATTGAGTGTTTGTGTGTGTGTGTGTATACACAATCAGTCCAGGACACGGTGGACGTCGAGCGGAAAGACGAATTCTACGAGAAGGTGGCGCGGCAGCTGGAGCGTTTGGCAAATCAGCATCAGCTGCGCACAGCACAGTCTCACGACGTGGACTCCTGGGTGTCGCCCGATGGGGTGCCCAGACCCCTGCCAGGAACTCCCATCGAGGGGTGGAGGATCACGCCTGAGCCTGGCCCATCGCCGGGCGAGCCACTCGCACACACGCGAGTGGAACGTGTCGCGAAGCCCACCCCATCGCCGGACAGGACGCTGTCACACGCGTCGGCGAAGGATGGCAGCAGGGTGCCGAGGAAGGACCACAAAGTACCTGCCGGTCAGTGTCTGGTGTTGCTTTCACCCGCGTGTGTGTATTTTTAACTTCTTTCGCAACGTACGTAGCCAACCGTGCTAATCGGAGGTGCAGGGAAGGACAACAAACTGAACAAAAAAAGCAGTTCTAAAGAAATACGTTTTTAATCCAGTTTTAAAAGTGCACAGCTCCAGTTGCTTCCGAATACCGGAAGGAAGAACGTTCCAGACGTCCTCGGAGGCGCGTCTGAAAGCGTGCGATGCAGTGACCGTCTGTTTTCGACGGCTTAACCAAAAGCCGCCGGCTGTGAGGATGACCGGAGTTCGTGGTGATGATGGTTTCTGCTCCTTGTCGAGATCGGCAAGGCATCGTGGTTCGTTTGTGGCAAGCGTTTTGTGTGTGTGTGTGCAACGAGCGTGACCTTGTAAGTGCGACCTAATCGGTTGTGACCGGCGAATGCGACGACGACGTTGCAGGCACCAATAGCGGGTCCATGACGAGCTCGGCGCATCGCGATTGCGTGGAGGTGGACCCCGATTGGATGGAGACGCACGAGAGGATCAACAATGCCGAGGAGAAAAAGCACGGATTCAAAACGCGATTCAAAAAGCTCATCCGGTTCGTGGTGGGGCAGGGGTGGGGGTGGGGGGGGTCAATAGTTGACGGTTGTCTGGGAGGGTCAGGAGTTCGGAGGTCGCCAGAGCGAATTGTTTGGGCGCCGCGAGATGGGCTTTGTAACGTTTTAATGATTGCGATCGATCGTTACGCTCGCGTGTTAGAGTTTGTTAAGGCGTGCGCATCGTATAACTGTTCATCGATTCCAACGAAGGTCGAAAGTGTGAATGCGCTTGCCCTGTCAATCCGTCGAAGATAACCCACATAAAGACGATCCAGTGTGAACAAAGTTTGAAAAAAAAAGCTGTCTTGCTATTTAGAAAAACCCGGTAGATTTGACTAAAAGATTTCCCTGAATATCCTGACTACGGAAATCCAACGATAATTTCAAGATTCACCTTTGCCAGACAATACGAGCACACCTCCCCCCCCCCCCCCCGCTATCCTGTTGCGATGATGTCACCAGGCGTATGACAGCTGGTCGTCATCTCGTCATGCTGTTCCAAGTATATTTTTGAGTTTGCATGTCTCTCTCTCTCTCTCCCCGTGTTCGCATGGATTTTTAATCTCTGGGCCCTCCTGTTTTTTCCCACCATATTTAGAACATGCATTGAGATTATTTAGATTATCTTGATGCTTTAAATGTCTAAACGATTGGGGGCCACTTTGTTGAGCTTTCATATGTGGCCATCTGTGAACGAGAGCTTCACAGCTCATCGGATTCCTCCAGTATGAGTAATTGTTATGATTGCGATTCTGTAGCAGTCGCTGCTGATTGTTAAACCCTTGCGAGGACTACGGAAAGGGATCCGCGCATGTGTGGGAAAGCGCTGCGGAAACCCAACGCTCGCGCACGATTGCCTTGCTTGAAGGTTTTTTTTGCTCGTGTCATCAAAGCCCTCAGGTGCGACGCTCGCATATCATTCGCATGCCGCTTGAAGTTAATTTAGAGTCCATAGATTCTTATGCGCGCGCAATTTTTGGCGGACGCAGAAGCGAGAGCAAAGAAGTCACGTTGGCGAATTTGAATTCATACGTTGGGCCACCACGATAATTACGACGGTGCTCTTGACTTGGTGACGGTGGTAACAGTTGTGCCGTTGATGGTGATCGTGCCCATTATAGTTACGAAGTTCGGTAACAATCATGCGTGGCGAAACAATGCGACCAAAAATATAAAGGGTCTGTAGAGTCAATGCACCATTTGGATGACAGTTTTCCAACAGTAACTGTTTAAGCAAGGCAAGCTTTGCAGTGTATTTACCTTCGATGAGTATCGCCAGCGGGTTGTCACACGCTTAGTACAACAGCCGTCTCTTGTTGATCGTGTCCCGTTGGCACGAGCCTTGGCGAACGCGACGGCGTTCGATCGGACGAAGGTGGCAGTTTTCGCTCGTGTCCTCCCGTAGCTGGGAAAGTATCAAGCACGGCAAGAAGAAGAGGAAGAAGAAGAAGGAGGAGGAGGAGGAATCGGCGGACATGATGGTGACGCAGGGTTGGTCCGACCGTGACGAGGAGATGCTGAGGGGTCGGGCTCACCGGGGGGGGGTGCCCCTCGGCGAGGCGGAGGACGAGGCGGAGGACGAGGCGGAAGAGGAGGAGCGGAGGAGGAGTCCGCCACAGCCTGCCACGCCGCAGCTGCCCGTGAGCGGCACCGGCACCGTCGGTCACAGCGGCAAAACCAAGTGGCGAGGGTGAGGCTCGAGAGATCTCTGCCGGACATCTGCGACGGAGCACTTCGCAGCTCATTGGGATTCCTCCGGGCTATAAAGACTAATTCTGAATTCGGTGATCAAGGGGGCAAAGGCTGGAGTTGAGTAGCGGTTATTGTCCGAGTCTATGTTGCTGTATTGAATGCTGCCACCACGGTGGAGTGGTTGGCACGCTGGACTTGCAGTACGGAGGTTCGTCGGTTCAATCTCCCGGTGTGGCAGGTGGAACGACACACACCTGTAATCCGGCACTGTGGAGGCAGCGAGAGTTGGTGGATCGCAGAACAAACCCTCATCCTGCCTAGGATTTTATAGAGGGCTTTCGTCAAAGCCTTTTACAAGAATGAAAAAATACTACATTAGTCTTGGCTGATGGGGAAAAGGGATTGGGTTTGAGCTTCGGGGGGAGGTTGATGAGAGAGAAAGCGAGGGGCGAGGTTTAGGAGGCTGAAGGTGGAGGATGGTTGAGGTTTTAAAGATGGGGACAGGAAGCAGTAGAGGGATACGCTATTAAAAAAAGATGAGTCTTAAGGGAGGAACGAAAACTGGTGAGTGAAGTTGCCTGTTTTGATGTGAAGTGGAAGTTTATGCCAAATGGAGGGGAGCCAAGGAGGGAAAAGTAGCGGAAACGTGACTGAGCACGGGGGGTGGGCTGGGGACGCGTAGTGAGGGATAACAGATCGTGAACGCAGGGGCCAAGATGGGACGTAATAAGAAATAAGAGACGCGAGATAGGGTTGGGGCAAAATGTCGCTAAGTCTTTTCCGGTGGGCGTCTAGGAGCCAACAGCTCCCTGGATCAGCGGGAGATGGCGGTGTAGCAAGTGGACCAAATTGCCATTCTGCGTCAATTGGGTCCACTGTGCTCGAGGGTTTTTTTCGGGCTCCTCCGGTTTCCTCCCACGTGCACAATAAACAGCTCATCCATTCGTTTAACTTCTGCGACTGCAATAGAGGTTTTTGGGTTAGATCGCGTAAACGTAAATGTGTCGTTAAACCCGTCACCACCCGACACAGCCAACTAGTAAGGGTTGTCACGTAAACAGAACATGGCCAATTCGTCCGAGTACAGCACACCGGTGTGTTGGAGAACCAAGCCACAACATTTACACAATCTGAGTATGACGATTCGCCAGTAATTACAACTAGCTTAATCAGATTTGTGGAGATTTTCGATGTTGTTATCCACTTATTCGTCTGTTCAGAAGCAGAGTGGATCTCATCCGTTCCTCCTTTAAAAGAGTGAAGGCAGCAGCGGCGGCTGCTGGGTGTTTACGACGTGGGTCGATGGTTTGGCATTCGTGGCCGCAACACTCGCAGGCCGCCGAATCTTTGACGGCGCCAGTGCCATGAGGTGGCCGCGTCAGCCACGCGGCCCGGTTCCCCGATTCGGTTGATAGTCGTTTCGATGGGGGCCGGGGGCCTGCGGAGTTGGAACGAGAGGCGGAGGTGGTCACGCGCGCCGTGCAAAACTTTTCACAGGATCGGATTCTTCTCAATGAGAAGGAAATCCAAAGCGGCCGTTGCCTCGGGCGAGCCCGCCCCGACGTCCCCTCGGCCGTCCACGCTGCCGCTTAAGAACATCTTCCGGCCCAGCAAGAAGAAGGGGCAAAGCGCTGGTAAAGGGCACACCTCCCACCCACCCCCCCCCCCCCCCCCCCCCGTGTCTCTTGTCAAAATACTCTTCCGAAGAGATAGCTGCTCGACCCGAGCTATAAATCCTCTGACACTTGTACCGTCTTTGTATATTGTTCGGCTTTTGGCGTTCTCTGTGGTCTGGCACTGGCTGATGAGACTAGGCCCTAAAGAAGGCTGTTGTCTCTGGTGTAGGCCAATCAGTTTCAAAGACTATGCCCATAGTCTTATATGTTGTTCCCATGTTTTGCCACAAGTGCGTGTGGTTAATGCCGACTTGCTGCCGGGCAATGGGTTTCTCTTTGGTGATTGAACACCTTGACGCCTCTTGTCTTATTGCCAGGAAGGATGACGCCTATTATTTTTTTCATCATTTTGATACTGCCAAAAAATGCCCATAGATAAACCGCTGATACACTTTATCATTTATCTGTGCGTGTGTATATATATGTGTGTGTGTTTTTATCTCCACTCCCACAAGCCCCAGTTGGTGATGGGGCAGTTGTGGAGAGAGTGGAAAGCTTTCCATACCTGGGCAATGTGCTCATGACCGGCTCCATTTTGACAGCAGAGGTCTAACTCCGAGTCAGTCGAGCGGCATTATATTTTCATCGGCTGCGTAACGCTGTGTGGAAGCTCCCTGGTCTGTCGCTCCACACGAAGCTTCGGGTCTTCTTGGCCACGGTCATGCCCTCCTCTATGCTTGCGAAACGTGGACCCCCCCTAATGGAACATCTTCACCGGTTAGAAATAATAAGGCTGACCGGCCAACGATCCATCCTGGGTTTAACCAGGCTGGATTGTGTGAGGAGCTCACAAATCCTTGAAAGATCTGGACAAAGTCTCATCAGTGAGCTCCTCCGGCAGGCAAAGCTGCATTGACTGGGTAATGTAGCCCGCATGCCTAACCACATGCCTTAAAAAGCTTTTGTTCGGCCAGATAGAGGGGGCTAAATGGGCGCAGCACGGGCTAGAGAAGAGATGGAGTGATGTGGTACAGGAGGACGTGGAGCTGAGTGGACTTGCCGATGACCGGTACCAGCAGTGTCAAGATCGGCCTCTTTGGAGGACGCTACTGAGCAGTTGGAGGCAGTCGCCCTCCAGCAACAACGTAGGGCAGAGGAGCGACGCTCACAACAACGAACGGAGCGCCGGGCGGCTAAGACACAGAAAGTTGGCACAGTGGAGGGCACAGGTGGTGCATCGGCCTGTCCATCTCAGTCATCTCAGTCAGTCGAACCATGCCACCTGGGTCTGTCCCGTGACCTGGCAAAGGGCAACACTTCACGTGGCCTCATCGTGCATATAGCCTGGCACAAGCGCCGTGCTGACGTCCCCGCCACTTGGTGGCGAATGGAAGTTGTTGTGTATATCTGTGTGTGTATATAGAACACACAAACCACCACGATAAGGTTATGATCCTTCGGTGGGGTATATACGTATCTGATGCGTGTGTGTTTATCTGTGTGCGCGCAATCAGCCCAGGAAACGGTTGACATCGAGAAGCCCGAAATCGACGAGAAAGTGACGCGGCAGCTGGAGCGTCTGGCAAACGAGCTGTACACGGCACAGTCCCGGCACCTAGAATCCGGTGGGGTGCCCGGACACCCGCCGGGCACTCCCGTCGAGGAGCGGAGGAGCACGCTCGATCCTGGCCCACAGCTCTCCGGCCCCGTACGCATCGTGGGGGGAGCCTCCGACCAAACAATCCAGGGGGAATTGCGGTACGGCGACCGCACGCTCGTGCAGTCCGTCGAGGATCCCAGACAGTCGCAGGGCAGGACGCTGTCGCGCGCGTTGGCGAGTGATTGTGGCAAGGTGTCAAAGACGGACCACAAAGCAGCTGCCGGTCAGTGCCCGGTGTTGTGTGTGTGCGCGGTGGTGTGTGTGTGTGTGTGCGCGGTGTTGCTGTGTGTGTGTGCGGTGGTGTGTGTGTGTGTGTGTGCGCGGTGTTGCTGTGTGTGTGTGTGTGTGGTGTTGCTGTGTGTGTGTGTGTGCGGTGTTGCGGTGTGTGGTGTGTGTGTGTGTGCGGTGTTGCTGTGTGTGTGTGTGTGCGGTGTTGCGGTGTGTGTGTGTGTGGTGTGTGTGTGTGTGCGGTGTTGCTGTGTGTGTGTGTGTGTGCGGTGTTGCAGTGTGTGTGTGTGTGGTGTGTGTGTGTGTGTGCGGTGTTGCTGTGTGTGTGTGGTGTTGCTGTGTGTGTGTGTGTGTGTGCGCGGTGTTGCTGTGTGTGTGTGTGTGCGCGGTGTTGCTGTGTGTGTGTGTGTGCGCAGTGTTGCTGTGTGTGTGTGTGCGCGGTGTTACTGTGTGTGTGTGTGTGCGTGCACGGTGTTGCTGTGTGTGTGTGTGTGCGCGGTGTTGCTGTGTGTGTGTGGTGTTGCTGTGTGTGTGTATGGTGTTGTGTGTGTGTGTGTGCGCGGTGTGTTGCTGTGTGTGTGTGCGGTGTTGTGTGTGTGTGCGGTGTTGTGTGTGTGTGTGTGGTGTTGCTGTGTGTGTGTGTGGTGTTGCTGTGTGTGTGTGTGTGCGGTGTTGCTGTGTGTGTGCGTGGTGTTGCTGTGTGTGTGTGCGCGGTGTTGCTGTGTGTGTGTGTGTTGCTGTCTGTGTGTGTGTTGCTGTCTGTGTGTGCGCGGTGTTCCGGTGTTGCTGTCTGTGTGTGTGTTGCTGTGTGTGTGTGTTGCTGTCTGTGTGTGTTGCTGTGTGTGTGTGTGTTGCTGTGTGTGTGTGTGTGTGTTGCTGTCTGTGTGTGTGTTGCTGTGTGTGTGTGTGTTGCTGTGTGTGTGTGTGTTGCTGTCTGTGTGTGTGTTGCTGTGTGTGTGTGTGTTGCTGTGTGTGTGTTGCTGTCAGTGTGTGTTGCTGTGTGTGTGTGTTACTGTGTGTGTGTGTTGCTGTGTGTGTGTGTGTTGCTGTCTGTGTGTGTGTGTTGCTGTGTGTGTTGCTGTGTGTGTGTGTGTTGCTGTGTGTGTGTGTGTTGCTGTGTGTGTGTGTGTTGCTGTGTGTGTGTGTGTTGCTGTCTGTGTGTGTGTTGCTGTCTGTGTGTGTGTTGCTGTCTGTGTGTGTGTTGCTGTGTGTGTGTGTGTTGCTGTGTGTGTGTGTGTTGCTGTGTGTGTGTGTGTTGCTGTGTGTGTGTGTGTTGCTGTGTGTGTGTGTGTGTTGCTGTGTGTGTGTGTGTGTTGCTGTGTGTGTGTGCGTGCGGTGTTGCTGTGTGTGTGTGCGCGTGCAGTGTTGCTGTGTGTGTGTGTGTGGTGTTACTGTGTGTGTATGTGTGTGTGTGTTACTGTGTGTGTGTTACTGTGTGTGTGTTACTGTGTGTGTGTTACTGTGTGTGTGTGTGTGTTACTGTGTGTGTGTGTGTGTTACTGTGTGTGTGTGTGTGTGTTACTGTGTGTGTGTGTGTGTGTTACTGTGTGTGTGTGTTACTGTGTGTGTGTGTTACTGTGTGTGTGTGTGTGTTACTGTGTGTGTGTGTTACTGTGTGTGTGTGTTACTGTGTGTGTGTGCGCACGCGCGCATGTCCGTAAATGAGCGCGGCGCCCGCCAGCCGATTCGGTGTTGGGAGAGGAATTGTCACAACGCTTGCGGATCGCTCTCCAACGTACCAGTGTGCTGCAGCAAACGAAACAAATTCTTTGTGTTCGTTCACCTCATTTTGCCTCCCTCCGTCTCCTTCCACGTCACCTCTCATCCTCTTCATTTCCAATCTCCTCTCTGTCTCTGTCCCTCCTTCTCCCTGCGCCCAATCCCCGTGTGTGCTCCTTCCCCCTCCTTGCGTCACTCCACTGGAATCAATTTCCCCTGTACGTTGAGCAGCACCGCCCATAGACTCAGCACCGCCCATAGACTCAGCACCGCCCATAGACTCAGCACCGCCCATAGACTCAGCACTGCCCATAGACTCAGCACTGCCCATAGACTCAACACTGCCCATATACTTGATTCAAAACTTTTGTTATTGCAGGAATTAATCTTTGTTTTTTTTCTCGGTAAAGTCACGTATACATAAGAAATAATAAAATAACATAATAGCGTACAACGTTTTGGTTGCAACACAAGCAGCCATCATCAGCTACAGAAGAGCTAAATTTACGAGAGAGAGGAAACACATAACCCCAGATGTATATACAGAAACCCAAGTAGGGGGAACTAACACAGATACAACAGGGGACACAGAGAGAGAATCATACCAGACGAACAGGGTTTAGCAAAATTTGGAAACCATATAAAGCAACACATACGGTCGGTCAAAACACAATTAACGCATAGTCTGGTTGATTCCGCTATTTCAAAGATTGCTAAATTGCAAGTTAATTATGAAATTTTAAAATACAGACCGCCCATAGACTCAACACTGTCCAGAGACTCAACACTGTCCAGAGACTCAACACTGTCCAGAGACTCAACACTGCCCAGAGACTCAACACTTCACCATAGACTCAACACTGCTCATAGACTCAACACTGCCCATAGACTCAACACTGTCCAGAGAAAATTTTGATTTAAAGCTTTCGTGACTGCAGTAATTCATTTTCTTAGTTTTTTCGGTAAAGTCACGTTGAAGAGAAACAACAAAATAACAAAATATATATAAAACAATAAAAAATTCTCACGACGTTTCGACCATAACTCAAACGGTCATCATCACACACCAAAAAGTTAGACGTTAATAAAGTCGTAATTAATCGCAGTAACAGTTCTATTTCCGATGGTCTGAAATCCGTTTTAGCTAAAGGTCTAAACTTTGCAGTCACACCTAAACACATACCAGTTAATGATATAATTGCCCAAGTAGACGTTGCTCTCAGGGGCCTGGGTCACATCGCTGCAGACGTAGCAAGATCTGAAATCGCTGCAACCCTCAAAAACGCTAAGATGCCAGCTAGCAACCTCAGCAAAGATGAGCGTTTTGAATTATATAAATTAAAAAAGAGGAATGATATTGTAGTTCTCTCAGCTGACAAAGGCAATGCTACTGTCATCATGGATAAAATAGAATACAACAACAAAATTAAAGAATTACTCAACGATGGTAGTTATACAAAAATAAAAAGAGATCCCACCAACAGCCTCGTCACACAAACCAGCAAAATAATTTCTGATTCAACCGCATTAATTGATCAATCTAAACAGTTTTCGTTGAAACCTTCTGCTGCCAGGCCACCAAGATTATACGGCTTACCAAAAATACATAAAGTTGATACACCTCTTCGTCCCATAGTCTCTACTATCAGCTCCCCCACCTACAAACTAGCTCGTTTTTTGTTTGAAATCCTGCGTCCTTTCACTGGAAAGACCACCTCTGCGGTACAAAATTCTACTCACCTGGTATCAACAATCAAGGGTATTTCCCTGTCCCCAGACGACCTGCTTGTCAGTTTTGATGTAGTTTCCTTATTCACCAAGGTTCCTGTACCTGACACCATTGCAATCATTGAAGACTTGGTTCATCAAGGACTAAACACTGAGGTACCCCCCCTGGTGAGACACTGTTTAACCAATACATACTTCACTTGGAATGGAACTTTCTACAAACAAACTGAGGGCACCCCAATGGGCTCCCCCCTTTCTCCAGTTATAGCTAACATTTTCATGGAGAAATTTGAGACTGACGCCATCCAGACTGCCACTCTGCGCCCAACCTTATGGAAGAGGTACGTGGATGACACTTTTGTCATCTGGCCACATGGCCGGCCTGCTCTAGACCAATTCTTCGACCACATCAATTCCATACACCCAGCCATCAGATTTACCATGGAAGTCGAAATAGATGGCAAGATACCTTTTTTGGATGTCCTAATTAAAAAGAGACCTGATGGTTCAATGAGCCACTCTGTCTACAGGAAAGCTACCCATACGGATGCTTATCTGAAACCGGATTCCCACCACCATCCATCACAGAAGAATTCTCTCATCAAGACTCTGTATCATAGAGCCCAATGCATATCCGACCAGGAACACATAAGCAGTGAACTCAAGCACGTACACCAAGCTCTTAGGGCTAATGGTTACTCCGACTATACAATCCGCAAAGCTATCACTCAAACCATGAAGAAGAACCCTCTTGAGGAGCCTTTCAAAACCATCACTTTACCCTACATTGCTGGGATCACAAAAAAGATCTCCAAAATCTTGAATAAACACAAGATCCAGGTCCGTTTCAACACATTACATAAAATCCGTGATCTGGTTCCGTCTGTAAAAGATGTGATTCCGGACATACAATACCCTGGTGTCTACAAACTAAGTTGCCTCTGTGGTAGTAGTTACATTGGAGAAACCAAACGCCATGTCTCGGACCGCATTCGTGAACATAAAGCAGACCTTAAACACGGTAGGACCAACACCTCGGCCGTAGCAGATCATTGTTCTAATTCAGTAGGCTCACATGCCATTGACTTTTCCAAGACGGAGGTTCTTTGTAAGCCATCTGGCTTCCATGAGAGATTCGTTCATGAGGCTATCCACATATACAAGCACAGAGACAATTTCAACCGAGAAGATGGATTCTATCTTAGCAATCATTGGAAAGATTTGATAAATCATTTCAGTTCTTGATTGATTGTTCACGCTTACAGTGGCTTTCAGACAGCATACATTATAAAAAATTTCGTCTCCCCCCTCCTCTTTAAAAAAAAATAGATGGACTAGTCCTGGGCAAACTGCCAATCGCTGCGCGTGACGCCAACGTTTTTTTTTATAAATAAAAAAATGTGCCGTTTTAAAAATAAATTTATGCAAACCGACACACCTGATGATGACCGTTTGAGTTATGGTCGAAACGTCGTGAGAATTTTTTATTGTTTTATATATATTTTGTTATTTTGTTGTTTCTCTTCAACGTGACTTTACCGAAAAAAACTAAGAATACTGTCCAGAGACTTAACACTGCCCAGACTCAACACTGCACAATAGCCTCAACACTGCTCATAGACTCAAGACTGCAATATACTCAACATTGGCCATCGACTGAATACTGCCTATAGACTCAACACTGCCCAGAGACTCAACACTGCACCATAGACTCAACACTGCCCACAGACTCACACAGCCCAATGACTCAACACTGCCCATAGACTCAACACTGCACCATAGACTCAACACTGCCCACAGACTCACACAGCCCAATGACTCAACACTGCCCATAGACTCAACACTGCACCATAGACTCAACACTGCCCATAGACTCAACACTGCACCATAGACTCAACACTGCTCATAAACTCAACACTGCCCATAGACTCAAAACTGTCCAGAGACTCAACACTGCCCATAGACTCAACACTGCACCATAGACTCAAAACTGCTCATAGACTCAAGACTGCACTGTACTCAACACTGCCCATAGACTCAACACTGTCCATAGACTCAACACTACCCATAGACTCAACACTGTCCAGAGACTCAACACTGTCCAGAGACTCAACACTGCCCATAGACTCAACACTGCCCATAGACTCAACACTGCACCATAGACTCAACACTGCCCATAGACTCAACACTGCCCATAGACTCAACACTGTCCATAGACTCAACACTACCCATAGACTCAACACTGTCCAGAGACTCAACACTGTCCAGAGACTTAACACTGCCCAGAGACTCAACACTGCACCATAGACTCAACACTGCTCATAGACTCAACTGCCCATAGACTCACTGCCCATAGACTCAACACTGCCCATAGACTCAACACTGCACCAGAGACTCAACACTGCCCACAGACTCACACAGCCCATAGACTCAACACTGCCCATAGACTCAACACTGCCCATAGACTCAACACTGCCCATAGACTCAACACTGCCCATAGACTCAACACTGCCCATAGACTCAACACTGCCCATAGACTCAACACTGTCCATAGACTCAACTGCCCATAGACTCACTGCCCATAGACTCAACACTGCCCATAGACTCAACACTGCACCAGAGACTCAACACTGCCCACAGACTCACACAGCCCATAGACTCAACACTGCCCATAGACTCAACACTGCCCATAGACTCAACACTGCCCATAGACTCAACACTGCCCATAGACTCAACACTGCCCATAGACTCAACACTGCCCATAGACTCAACACTATCCATAGACTCAACACTGCACCATAGACTCAACACTGCCCATAGACTGAACACTGCCCATAGACTCAATACTGCCCATAGACTCAATACTGCCCATAGACTCAACACTACCCATAGACTTAACACTGCCCATTGCCTCAACATTGCCCATAGACTCAACACTGACCCATAGACTCAACACTATCCAGAGACTCAACACTGCCCAGAGACTCAACACTGCACCATACTCAACACTGCCTATAGACTCAACATCACCCATAGACTCAACACTGCTCATAGACTCAGCACTGCCCATAGACTGAACACTACCCATTGACTCAACACTGCCCCTGTACACGAAGCAGTCCCTCCCTAACCTCTTTTAGTTCCTCTTTGAAAGCCTCACCTCTTCTCTACTGCCCATTCTCATCCCTCCCCTCGCCCCTCCACTCCTTCCCGTCCCTCCCCTACCCTCCTGTAACCCATAAGTACCCTTCTAGCCTCAGCCCTTGCATGCCATCTAAATTATTCTTTTTTCATAAGGGTTTTTTAAATCTATGCCTTGAGTAAAGGCACTCTAAAAATATGAAAATACAAGACAAGACAATCTATTTGTCCGTGTCAGGTATGCAGGAGGTCAGGGGTTTGATCCCGACCGTGACGCCTACTGTATATTTGGAGTTTGCGTGTCTCTCTCTCTCTCTTTCATCATCATCACGGTGGCTAGGAGATGTTAACTACCTCACCCGGTATGCAGAAGGTCGTGGGTTTGATCCCGACCCTGACGTCTGCTGTATATTTGGAGTTTGCATGTCTCTCTCTCTCTCTTTCATCATCATCACGGTGGCTAGGAGATGTTAACTACCTCGCCCGGTATGCAGGAGGTCGTGGGTTTGATCTCGACCCTGACACCTGCTGTATATTTGGAGTTTGCATGTTCTCCTTGTTGCCGCGTGGGATTTTCTCCGGGTCCTCCGCGTTTTTCTCTCCACATTTAGAAATGTGCATTGAGATGATTTCGATTATTGTGATGCTACGAATGTCCAAATGATAAGCCACTTTGTGGAGCTATCATTTGTGGCCAGGTCTCTTTTGAACAATAAGTCAATACCCCAGTGGGCTTTGTCTGGCAGGATTGGGAATGGTTTAGTGTTTGTTTTTGTTTGGGTGATTTGTTAACCGTTCTTGTACTTTGCACTGTTATCGCGTTGTTGTGTGTTGTTTGTTGTTGTTGTAACGTTCTTACCCCTTGCCCCTACTGGACATCTGTGAACAATAAACTTCATAGCTTATCAGAGTCCTCCCCCAGTCTAAATAAATATTCAGATTCTGACATTGGCGTTGTACTCGCACGGCCATCTCGCCCCAACGCATCCGTTACGTTCGTGCTTTGCGTGTGCTTTGCGTGTGCGTTCGTGCTTTGCGTGTGCGTTTGTGTGCTTTGTGTGTGCTTTGCGTGTGCGTTTGTGTGCTTTGCGTGTGCATTCGTGTGCTTTGCGTGTGCTTTGCGTGTGCGTTCGTGTGCTTTGCGTGTGCGTTCGTGTGCGTTCGTGTGCTTTGCGTGTGCTTTGCGTGTGCGTTCGTGTGCTTTGCGTGTGCTTTGCGTGTGCTTTGCGTGTGCGTTCATCTTTTCGCGTGCGTCTTTGCGCAGGCTTGGCGGCGGCGGCGACGGCGAAAGAGACGGAGCTGCAAAACGAGACGGAGCTGATCGCGGAGCTCGTGACCCTGCTCGGATTAAGCGGCGACGCCCTCGAAAAGCAGGCACGCACGCAGATCCCTCGCACGTTCTCCCGCGGCACGAGTGTTCCAGCGCACACACGCGTGGCTCCCGCCGGTCGTCGTCGCTCTCAGCTCCTCAACTGCTCTGTCGTGCGCGGAGGGGCGGTTGTTATCGCCCACACCGTATTATGAATGCGATGTCGTGAGAAGTCGATCTGCACTCCGGCCCTCGATGACCATGACTGTGTGAGGATCACCGTGAAAACTCAACACCATCGAATGCCATGTAATGCGTAGAGTTTGGATTCAATTCTGTAAATTACGTCGCATTTAACAACAAATTCTATTGCAGCTACAAGAACGTGTGTATGCACATTGAACTTTCACACTGTACGAAAGAAATTCAACATGGATGCACGCGTTTCTATGTTCTGTGCTGATATCTTTCAGGAGCGGTTTCTGTGCGGCCCTCCATTCATCGGTGACCATCGAAATATAACTGAGAATATAGTGGCCGATTGACGGCAGTGAGCGATAGAGATGGGCATCCGTAGGGGCTGCCTGCCGATCAGTTGGTCACATCTGCTCGCATTTATTTTGTGGCGGCCTAAGTCAAGAAGAGCCCAAATGCAAGTCCTTCCGAAGCTGATAGTTTTTTTTTGCACAACACACACGCAGGCTGAGTGTTTTTTTTGCACGTGTTAGTCACGTGCTTTCATGGTTTTACAGCCTGCGCTCTTCTTCCGTCACAATGGGCTTTTACCGTCATCGTTTACACATTTGACCTACATATGGTGAACTTCTTTCGCACCGTGCTGATCGGAGGTGCGGGCGAAGGGCAACAAACTAAACGCCAAAAAGCAGTTCTGGAGAAACGAGTTCTCAACCTGTCGGATTTAAAAGTGCATAGCTCCGGTGGCTTCCTCATATTGGAAGGCAGGAGCGTTCCAGAGGGCCGCAGAAGCGCTTCTGGTAGCGCTGCACGATGCAGGTGACCGTCTTTGTTCGATGGCTTTAGCCAAAAGCCGCCACCGCTGCGAGGATGACGGAGTGTCGCGTGGTGATGGTGGTTTATGCTCGACCAGATTAGAAAGGTTCATTGGTGGCAAGTGCTTTTGTGTGTAATGAGTGCGACCATATGTAATGTTCTAGATTTAAAGCTTTCGTGACTGCTAGGATCCGTACTCTTTGGTTCTATTGGGTAAAGTCACGTAGGTAAAAAATAAAATAACAAAAATCACGACGTTTCGGCCACAATGTATTGGTTCGGGCCTTCTTTGTTTCATGGTTCATGTTTATGGAGAGCGACGGCCACAATTTAACATTTGAGGTGGTTGTTGAGCAAGTGAATTTTCCGCCGGAGTAGTGGAGTGTACCGCTGTGACATTGCCTCCTTCGTACGACATGATACATGATGAGGTCGTATTATATTCTGCCTCTTTATTTTTGTTACGTGTATTCTCCACAATGACGCTCGCGATTTACGTATTGTAATAGTGAACGTTTCGAACTCGTAAGCTGTAAATATGGACAATAGTAGGCCGTTGTTTTGGCGGTGCCTTAGCTCAAGTCCCAAAAGCTGACACGTACCCACATTATATTTATATTCATTATAATCGTATGCAAATCTTCATTATCATCGTATACAAAACTTCAAGACAGACAGCAGCACATGGTGCAGAGGATTGTGTAAATGTGAAGGGCGTTGGTGAAAAAAATGGGGCAATGAATGTGGGTAAACAGGAATGATTGGTCAGTGTTGGTAAACCAGTTTCTTAACCGAGCTCGGGTGGATACAGTGCAGGAATGCTTTATAAATATATAAAGGTGTGTATGTGTGTGCACCCAGGTGGGTGGGTTGGGGAGGTTGTGGAGCGGTTTTAGCGCGCTGTTACAAGCCCGCCAACCCTAGGTCAATCAATCGGTGCAGCGACTCAACATTTCCGACAATAACCGGCATGTGATGAGACCTTTTTAAATATGTAACCCAGAAAAAAACTTTGTAGAATCACACGCGAGGCAATTTCACGATTGTGCTGGCGAGCAAATTGGCAGGGAACGCAGCACCCAACAATCTCAACGACGGTGAAAGTCGCAGAATAAACATTGTCTAATTTAGCTTTGTTAACATCTCGCCACCGTGGCAAGATGTTAACTACCTCGCCTGGTATACAGGAGGTCGTGGGTAAGATCCCGACCCTGACGGCTGCTGTGTATTTGGAGTTTGCGTGTCTCTCTCTCATCATCATCATCATCACAGTGGCTAGGAGATGTTAACTACCTCACGAGGTATACAGGAGGTCGTGGATATGATCCCGACCCTGACGCCTGCTGCTGTATATTTGGAGTTTGCAGTGTCTCTCTCCCCGTGGTCGCGTGGAGTTTTCTCCAAGTCCTCCGTTTTTTTTCCCCTCCACATTTAGAATCGACATCACGCGTTTCGAGCATTTGGCTGCTATAGATTTACACTTGAGAAGCCACTTCGTTGAGCTATCATTTGTGATGGCCAGGTCGCTTCTGAAATAAGAGCTACATAGATCAGTGGGCCTTACCTGGTCAAATAAAAAACAGTTTAGTTTTATTAAACCTCCTTTCCATGGGCGTACGTAGGTTTTATGTGCTATGAAGTAGGGCCACAGCCTAAAACTTCGCCAGTTATACATCTCTTTTTTATTTTATTTTTAAGGCACGTCAAAGCCAAATCCAAAAGTAAAGCACATAAACCATAGAGCCGCATGAAAGGACGAATCGGTTTTCTTGTTCATTACGAATGATGGCTCAGTCACGCGTAAATACACGGGAGAAAAAAAAGACTGTGGTTATCTGCATAATGTGGTCGAGCGGAATTTCGGCGTTTGCTCGGTAGATGAGCGCACAGCAAAGACTCACTCGAGGAGAGCTGAAGACGGCACAGGAACGTCGTTACGCAAGACACCCTTGAAGGG
This sequence comes from Petromyzon marinus, assembly GCF_048934315.1. Taxonomy (NCBI): domain Eukaryota; kingdom Metazoa; phylum Chordata; class Hyperoartia; order Petromyzontiformes; family Petromyzontidae; genus Petromyzon; species Petromyzon marinus. The sequence continues at coordinate 8,004,589 of NC_133687.1, forward strand.
TTTCAGGTTTCCGGTTTTTCCGAATTTATGCGTTATAAAGTCGCACTCGTTACACACAAAAGTGCTTGCCACAAATGAATCTCAATAACCTTGCTGATCTCGTCAAGGACCGTAAACAATCGCGCGACACTCCGGTTCATCCTCGCGGCAGCGGCTTTTGGCTAAGCCACCGAACAAAGACGGTCACGGCAGTCGCGCACCACTTTCAGATGCGCTTCTGCAGCCGTCTGGAACGCTCTTCCGATATTAGGGAGCCACTGGAGCTATGCATTTTTATATCCATATTTTAAAAGACGTTCCTTTAGAACCGAATTTTCTGTTCGGTTTGTTGGCCTTCGCCCGCACCTCCGAATTACCACGGTTGGCTACGTGCGGTGCGAAAGAAGTTCAACATGCATGCATGCAGATGAAAGCTGGTGATACAACCTCAGGAATTTGCCATGTATTTGTGCTGCCACTCAGAACGGAACACCCTCTCCTTTGTGCCCTCTTCACCCTCAATGCTTCACTCGGAATGCACTAATTTTATAGCCCATGAAACGAATGTACTCGGAGGGGGTGATATGGGAACAATATACGTACGTTGAAATTCCTTTGCAACGTACGTAGCCGACCGCGCTAATCGGAGGTGCGGGACAATGGGAGCGGGCGGCACTCAACTCCCATTGCGTTGGCAACATTTAAACCGTGACAATCGTAATAAAATCCCACTTCTCTCTTTCCCTACGACGACTACCGTTGCAGATCCAACAGGACGTGGACCTGCGCGGAATTTCCTACATCTTTTTCTGCAAATTCATCAACGCGTACATCACGGCCGAGACGCAGGACACCACCCCCAGCCCGGAGGCCTGTCGCCCAGTCCATGTTCGCGCCGCCGCCGCCGCCGCCACTCCCAACAAATTTCCCGCCGCGGACGTCGCCGATTCGAGCGTCGTCACCCCGGTGGTGGCCCAGCAGCCGACGCCCGGTAGCGACGCATCGGTGCGGCCGCCGGAGGTGTTGCAGATCGCCTTGGCGATGGACCTGACCAAGAGGATGGCTGGAATAAACCAGCGGGCGGTGACGAGGATCATGGGCTTTGGAGCTCAGTACCTGGAGGAGAGGTTTTCGCCGTGGATTATGAAGCAGGGCGGCTGGGTGAGCCATGTGCACGCACGCACGCACGCGCACACTCGAGTACGACCAACGTCTAGAAAGTATTTATCGATGTCAATTATTGAGACGCCCCCTCCACCGCCCCCCCCACACCCCCCCACGGCACGTGCAGGGTGGCCCAAAAGTCAGGACAGCCGTAAAGATCCGGCGTATATCCACCGTGTAGCCTTAACAGGATGCTGGAGCAAGTGCTGTTAGCGATCAAGGGGGGTGGGTGGCCAACACCACGCCCGACCGCCTTTATCTCCCCAGTGGCAATGTTCACACATTGCACCAGGTGCTCATTTGAGGGTGAGTCGACCTAGGGGAGGGCCAGGGCCGGTTTAAGTAATCGTCACTGGTGTTGGTCGTGAGCAGGAATCAAACTCGGGCATCTGCCTCGCACCTTCTTGAATTGCTTAACCCGATTCCCAAAAATATAACTGGAACATTATTCTTCACATCTCGCCCAACTCCAATAGCATTGGGCAAAGTGAATAGCAAATTTAATACAAGAAAATTACATTTTCAGGGATGAGGATTTTTTTTATTGTTTGTAGGGCAATGCCGTGCCGGTGCCATGGTCCAAACTTGCTAAGCAACTAAATAAAAGCCCCACAAATTACTCAATAAACTTTATAGCAATTATTCTCCTCCACTGGGGGAACATTTAACAGGCTTTCCTGGGTAACCAAGCGTAAATAACACAAATAATACGTCCACCTGTCAGCTGAATAATGGATCTCACTCTCAATGACTCTGGTAGCAAGTTCATCAACTAGTCCATAACTAGGACATCTTATTTTTGTGGGAGGTACGTTGTCGGTGTCGATATATTGTACATTGGTGCTTCAGTAAAACCTTGGATTGCGAGTAATTTGGTCTGCGAGTGTTTTTCAAGACGAGCAAAAATTTTAAGTAAATATTAATTTGATAAACGAGCGAGGGTCTTGCAATACGAGTAGTAACGTATACGCTTTTGTCTGCCGAGCGTCACGTGATCACAACTGATATGCGAGTGCTTTGATATATACGAGCGCTTTGGATTACAAACACGTTTCCGGAACGAATTATGCTCGCAATCCCAGGTTTTTTACTGTACTTAGCGTTATTTCTCATTAGTAATGCACCCTTCACATTTTTGTCACGTAGTCGCAGACACAGTAGAATTATTCTTACACTAGCTTGTTTGCCCGTCCAAGGATGGGTATATATTACAGTAAATCTAAAATATTCAATAGAAAAATTGTTCAGCTTATGATTAATTATTAAAGGGGGGGGGGGGGTTGCCCCATGTGGAGTGACGTGACCCGCTAATTGTTATTGGGGAGGCGTGCAACGTGTAGTGACGTTACCCGCTCATGATTATTAATGAGGGGGGGGGGGGGGGCTCGTGGAGTGACGTCACGCGCGGGACACACACACACTTGGCTCACATTAGTAATTCCTGTTGCGATGCTTCCAGAATAAACGATGCTAATGTCAGCGGCCCAGCGGAATGGACCAAGTTGGTGTTGATCACAATTTGAACGTGCTACATTGCCAACCGGTGTGAAAAGTTGTAAACGAATAATAATTTTTAAAAAATCTCTTTCTTCCCCGCAGCACAACATTTTGGATCCCGACAGTGTCTCGGAGTTCGAAGTCGACTGAAGTTTTTGACAAGTGGGATGAAAACACTAATGTAGTTACGAAAAGAGGAGGGGGAGTCAGGTGTTTGGTTGTGCACTGTATGTATGCATGCCTTTATCGGAGGGAAAATGTATCACTGGTGACGGGAACACTGAGGTCAGATGCTTGGCACCTTGATGTCCCCACATGTTTTCAACGCACCCACAGTGCCGTTCTTGCAATGGTCAGCGATGAACATCCAGTCTGTTCTCCTATGAACGCGTGTTGTTTTCACGACGTGAATTGGATATAACGTGATGAATGTACTCGGGAACACTTTTTCACAACGCGGAATGCGAATTGGATATAACGCGAGGTTGGAATAAGCGGCTGTGCGGCTGCCTCGGCGTAGCATCTAAACAGGGCGGGATGCTGCTGGATGCTTCTAGATGCTACCCACGATCCTCAAGTCTTTGCTCAGCCTGCGTACGCATCTCCACACGTTGTCGCGAACCGTGCTTTAGCCTCTGACGTATGTTTAGTTATTATAACGCGAGATTTTTCCATAACGCGCGGTGTTCCTCAGGAAACGCGACCCACCGCCGCGTTCGAAGAGAACAGCCGTGTGTCGCTCCCGAGTGCCGATGCCGCGTGCGAGTGAGCCGCCGGCCATGGCGGTGCCGAGCGTTGACAAAATTCTTAAGTGATGGGACGCGCTTCACAGTTATGCTACACATTGACCAGATGTGATGAGAGAGGACCCCCCCCCCCAAAAAAAATATTTTAATGCAAATTAACCTGCTGCTGTGATGATTTATTTTTTTAGATAATTCTAATCGAATTTGGTGTTCACTTGGGTGCATTTTTTTATGCCAAGGCTCCTACATAATGCTCCAAGGGAATGACCCAAAGTTTATCAAACTTGTATTTTTAAAATTTTGATTTAAAGCTTTCGCGACTGCAGGGATTCATATTCTTGGCTCTTTCGGTAAAGTTTTATGTTTTTATTATTTTATTGTTTCCCTTCTACGTGACTTTGCCGAAATAACCAAGAATTTGTATTTTTTAATTTTCTTTGTACATTTACGGGGAAGCCATGTTTTTTCCTAAAAAAGTTCAAGTTAATTCCGACCAGCGCGAACACGCAGCGTACCGAGTTGCCGCGCCCTCGGTGATGTCCACGGTGCGTTTGTGGGAATTCTTACGTCGATTTCATTTTCCTAAAGGAAAAAACTGCCGCAGGGACAGAGGCCTTTTTACTTGAAATGGTTTTCAACGGGACACTGTGAATGCACCACGACTTTTTGCGGATCATGCCACTGAAACTCGTAAAAAAAACGCATACAGCCTGTGTTTTGAACGTTGTTGGGATCTTCCGTGCTATTAGTCGTCCGTGCCTTAATATACTGTTTACTACTGAACATAATGTTTGAATGCGTTTGTACGTGGCATATGGGCGTAATGTAATTTTAAAATGATGCTGTATTGCACGGAGCAATGAGTTTGCGAACTCTGCGACGCCGACGCCGCTGTCGGTCGTTTTTGTTGTTGTTGTTTTACGTTGAGGCTGCGACAAAAGACCTCAAAAGTGACAATCGGACGTCGGTTTCTGTGGCACTGAGGCTGTGATTTATCCATCACCTCCGGTGGTCGACGAGACCAGCGTTCTCGCCCGCCCGAATCCATTAATGAGTGGAGCGTTTTTACGTTTCTATTTTCTTTCCCCCCACCGCCATGGCGAACGCGGTCATGGGAAATGCCTCCAATTGTATTGTGATTTTCGCTGTTTTATCAAAGCGTTATTTAAATACGACCACATGTTGGTTCAATTTTCAGGAGTATAATTGGGAACGTAGCCACCGCCATTTCGGGTTAATTCGCAACAGTGAGGCGAAACATCCCGAAACGTTGGTTAACGTGTTTCTCAGCATACTTCTTGAAGGGCTGTCAGCTTTATTATTAAGTCGTCAAGTTCGCTCAAACTTAACCGATGACTTTTATCCCACAATGGGTGATGCATATTTAATTAGCTTTAATTGTGTGGGCTTGTTAAAATATTTCTCTCCTCGGTTATCAATGCATGAGGGTTCCACTTTTGTGTATTGGGTAATCGTGCAAGTGTTTGTAAATGTTAAAACTGGATTACGATGTTTATGGTACGAATGTTAGAACCAAACAACGGAAAAGGCAACTAGCAAAAATGAACTTTACACGTGCTTTAATAACCCTGAGGAAGGAATTTTCTTTTTTAAATGTTCATTTATTTCCCCCCCCCCCCCACACAAAGTTCACGCAGCGAGCCAATCGCGTACGACGGCGAAACTGACGCGCGTTACGGTTAAAGAGACTCGACTACACGCGAATGTCAGTCCAACTTTGGTCGGGCAAGCAAACACGGCAACAGCTTCCAGGGCCGCTTTCACGCGACGCGAACAACACACGACGCTGAGATGCTACGCGTGTGCAATCGCAATGCGTTTTACTGCATTGGCGTGAAGTGTGTGTTGGCATTAATGAGGTAGTCGCGAAATTGTTGAGCTGAATATGCGATCTGTTTTACATGTGTGAAGTGTGTTGAAGTCGTCAAAGGTGTTTGACCCCCTTACCGAGTACAGTTTGATAAGGATGCCCTGTTGCATAGCTGTCAACCCCTTATCAGTGCCCTGCCTTATTACAGACCAATTCAGACCTTATTGGTCACCACGTGCCCCTTATGAATCTCAATGTTTTTCCTACAAAGTCCCATCACAAGGGCTGCACGCCGTATGGCCTGCAAACTCGATTTCCCTGTACAAGAATATGGCGTAAACCGTATGGGTTGACAGCTGTGCTCTTGCTACCAGAATAGTGGATGAATGGCTTGGAGTACACGTTCAACCTCCATCCACCTCATATATAAAACTAGAGCATCATTCTTCATCACATCTTGCCCTACTCTAATAGCATCTATGCAAGTGAATAGCAAATTGAATACAAGATAATTACATTTTCAGGGATGAAGACTTTTCGTTTATTTGAAAAGTAAAAAAAACTAGTAACGTTTAATATCGAATGTTTAACTTAGTTTGTACTTAGCCAATGGATTCAACACGGGTGACAAATGGGTGAGAATGTCATTGCTATGTTTTACACTTGAAAATGTGAGCATGTTGAAGAGGAGTGGGTGGTGATTGATGGTGAATGTGTTTTTTTTACGATTATAATTTTTCATGCTTTTATAAAAAATAACATATTAAAAAAAATGCCTTCTGATTCGGAGGCACAAGTACGGGATGTGTACAGCATTTCCAATTAAAATGCATCGCGTACAAATGACAAACTGTCGTGCTTTTTTTTCCCGGAGTTGACGGCGAGAATTTGGAGGCGCGACGAGCGAATATCAAAAGGCCCACACCAAAGTCTCTCGTCGCTCAATCTACGGATTCATTGCGGGTCCGTCACTTGAGAATGAAAGACACCAAAGCCTGGTCTCGGAAACCGTGACAATGCCTATAGTTCACATCCAGCCGATCATCGATTGACCGACACAGCGATTATGCGGTGGTCACGGGCCGATCCGGCTAAGCCGTTCCAAAGGCTGTGGCACGGTCCGGCGATCGGCACCGTGTGTGCGTGACAGACAAAAAAAAGTAGCTACGCTTGATTTCAATGTCAAATATAATCGCCGCATTACACACTGCGTACATACAGCTTAAGCAATGAAAATACTGCACGTATATACGTCACCCCATATAGAGTCTTCGGGATTGGAGTGGTAAATACGGTACAGTAAATACAGTAATTAAAAAAAACTATATTTATTTTCGTCTGTGTACGTTTATTTATGGAAATTTCATATAGTAAACAAAGTTAACGCTAAAAAACAATGAAGATGCTCACCGCTTCGCGCACTTTCAGATGCGCTTTTGCGGCCGTCTGGAACGCTCTTGCCTTCCGAGCCACTGGAGCTATGCACTTTAAAATCTAAATTGAAAACTCGTTTCTTTATAATTGCTTTTTGCGTTTAGTTTGTTGTCCTTCCCCCGCACCTTCATATAGTACGGTGCGAAAGAAGCTCAGGATACATACGTCAAATCTGTAAACGATGACGATAAAACCCTATTGTAGCAGAACAAGAGTGCAGACTGGAAAACCATAAAAGCACGTGAAGAACACTTGTGTAATGACAGGGTGACACCGGTCGGCCGGGAGTGGTAACTACGGTCATAGCTGCATTACATAATGCCTTATTATAAGGGGGGCATATCTGGGGTAAAGGTGAAAGGCGGAGTCAGTCGAGAAGCTCCGGGAACAAGCTCGAAGGTTCTGGAAAGGGGGCGTGGCCAGAGGTGGAGCTTGACCGCGCCGGGACAGATATAAGAGGGACCGAACCAGAGGTTCGTGGCTGTTACGGGTCCTGGGTCCTGGCTGCGTCGCTGCTCAACGTCATCTCTTCGTCTCCGACCACGTGGCTGATCTTCTGGAAGACTCTCTCCGTCGCCGTCGCTGGTGCTGGTCGAACAAGCTTGCGTAGCGAAGCCGGAGATGGGGCTACGTGTTTGGATCGCCTATGTTTAGCTGCGTTACACAATGTATCGCCAAGTGTGCTCTTAATAAATAAGGCGCCTTCTACTCGACGTGTCTCAGAAGTCGCTCACTACACTCGTAAAGACACTCAGCCTGTGTGTGCAAAAAACATCAGCTTCGGAAGGACTACATTTTGGATTTTCTTGATTTTGGTCGCCAGAAAATAAATGTGAGCAGATGTTACTAGCTGACTGGCAGGCAGTTCTACAGACGCCAATCTCTCTATCACTCACTGCCGTCAATTGGCCACTAAAATCTCACTTATAATGTTGATGGCGACCTATGAATGGAGGACCACACGCAAACTGCTCATGAACGATATTGGCACAATGCACAAAGGCCGTGTCCTTTTTGTTGTTGTTGTTGTACACGTGTCTTGTGTGCGTGTGTTTTGAAATGCACCATGCCTGATGCTTGCAGTAAAGGATAAATAGCCACAACCACCACCACTGGGAACACCCTCTTTGAAATGAAGGCACGAGTCGGTCTCCTTACCCAGCGGATCTCGTGATGCACGGTGCGCAAACCTCCCCGTCTTCCACCCCGGCTCCACCCACGGATCATTGGACCGCGGGCGCGCAAATGCAGTCTCGGCAGCGTGCGTTTTGATTCTCATTCTTGCACATTGGCAGCACGGTGTAACAACGACGACGACGTGTTCGGGAGCCAATTGCCAATGTTTGAGCTCAGCTGAGCCACGCCGAAGGGGGCTTTCGGGAGGGAAAGTTTGCGTCGTCGTTCTTACTCCTCTCGTTGGAGGAGCGCACACCGCGGTGGGTTTAAGTTGCGGTCCATAATTTGGGTCGCACGGCCACAATGGCACGACTTGGGGGGGGGGGGGGGGTGGCAGCTTGTTTTAAATGTTGCCATTTGTGAAGGAGATGCGGTGCAGCAGCAGCAGTCGGCCTGTTGTTGATGTTCCAATGCGGTTGATTCTGAAAAAAAAACAATCTAGATTGAAAACTCATTGCATAGGAGTTGTTTTTTGTGTGCGACATTTCTTGTCTTTCCCCCGCACCTCCAATCAGCACGTAAGGTGCGAAAAATGTTCAATATACTTACCATGGCTTACACCAATATCTTCGAGAAGGAATATCAAAGACAATACAGAGACTCCTCTACGTACGAACATTCGACTTACGAATTTTCAGAGATACACACAAACCTGTCCCATATGTCCAGTTGCCTGTTCGAAGCGAGAGTCGTAAGTTCAACCACCGCGCAATAGACGGTGGTGATGGCATCTACATCTGTAGAACGTGAAGAACCAGTGGCATCTACATCTACAGAACGTGAAGAACCAGTGACATCTGCAGAATGTGAAGAACCAGTGGCATTTACATCTACAGAACGTGAAGAACCAGTGACATATACATCTACAGAACGTGAAGAACCAGTGGCATCTACATCTACAGAACGTGAAGAACCAGTGGCATCTACATCTACAGAACGTGAAGAACCAGTGACATCTACATCTGCAGAATGTGAAGAACCAGTGACATTTACATCTACAGAACGTGAAGAACCAGTGGCATTTACATCTATAGGAGAGTATACAACTTTTAAAGCCACTCCCCGTGTGTAACGACAGTAGAGTCAACCTGCGGGGTGAGTGGACTAGTGGCCACGGCAGGTAATGACAGGGGAGTCAGCCTGCAGTGCGAATGGCCTAGTGGCCACGGGAGGTAATGACAGGGGAGTCAGCCTACAGTGTGAAGAGACTAATGGCTACGGGAATGATTGAGAATATAAGCGTGGACAGGTGACGGAAGAGGACGGTAGAGTCTGCTGGTAGAGCGAGCGGTCGAGAACCAGCGATCTGGAGCCAGCGAGAAGGTTTGGGAAGGGGGTCGTGGCCTCCGTCCGTATATAAGGGAGATGCGCGGGAGACTCGGGGATGTTGCAGTGGGGGTCTCCGACCTGTTCGAGTAAACGTGTCTCTTCAATAAAGAAACCATCTCAAGACAAGTGTGTCAAGTCGTCATTACACGTGTTTCATGTACATGCCGTACAACATGTTTGGAGTCGACATGAGTAAAGTTGGACTTACGCACAGACCTCTGGAATAATAGTTTTTTTGGCTGTTCGCCTGATGATGCTCATTGTATTTACTGGCGAAACGTCGTACATAGATTGTAAATGTTGTGAATTTCCTCTCCGACACACCAGTGTGCTGTACAAGTAACGAATTGGCATGTTCTGTTTAAATGACAACCCTTACTAATAGGCTGTGCCGGTGGTGGCGGGTTTAATGACACATTTATATATTTTCGCGATCTAACCAAAAAACCCCCCTATATTATGGATGATATTGGTCGCGAAAGCCAACTGCGTGTTAAACAGACCTCTGGAACCTAACTCGTTCGTAAGTAGAGGAGTCCTTTTAAAGAGGCGTGCGATGATGCTTGGGGACTCCAATGGACATCTGGGAATGTTTCAACCGCTGGGTTGAAACGCAGCGACAGGCGGCGGCTGGGGAGGGCGGAGGTCGCACCCCGTGTCTCTTCTCCGTGAGTTGCGCCATCTGGGCACGTGGCGAGCGCAGGGGAGAAACTTCTGGAACGCAGAAGGCGACTTAAGCGGTGCCCTGCGGGGACGTGACGGGCACGCGGCACGGGCCTGCCCCGGTCTCGCCTCGGCCTCGATCCTTGCCGGGTGCTCGGCACGCCAGCTGTAGACGCCCTTCATAAGTAACCCGACCACCACAAGCATTTTTATTACCACAAATACCCCCACCACCACCACCACAAGCGCGCACGCCACCACAAGCACCCCCACCACCACTGGCGCCCCCACCACCACTAGCGCCCCCACCAACACAAGCGCCCCCACCAACACAAGCACCCCCACCACAAGCACCCCCACCACCACAAGCACCCCCACCACCACAAGCACCCCCACCACAAGCACCCCCACCACCACAAGTACCCCCACAACCACAAGCACCCCGACCACCACAAGCACCCCCACCACCACAAGCACCCCCATCACAAGTACCCCCACCACCACAAGCACCCCCACCACCACTGGCGCCCCCACCACCACAAGCACCCCGACCACCACAAGCACCCCGACCACCACAAGCACCCCCACCACCACAAGCACCCCCGGCTTCGCGGGAGGAGGCATTACAGACGAGACGGACAACACAAACGGGAAGGGACAGTCCAAACGAGACAGACGACACAAACTAGATTCGACAGCGCAGACGAGACGGTACAAAGGAGGTCACTGGAGTGCAAACGAGAGAGGCATGACACACGCGGGTCACAGACATGCGAGCGGAGTGCACGTGTTAAGAGGATTCAGTGCTTTTGTGATTGATCCACCTGCTGCGTTTGCAGTGGCACAGGTAACTAGAAAGAAAGGAAGGATATGAATTCCTGCAGTCAGGAAAGTGAAAAGGGTAACAATTTGTTTTGTTTACCGGGTAAGGCTCTCTCTCTCTCAGAAGCGACCTGGCCACCACAAACGATATAGCTCAACGAAGTGGCTCATCGTCGTTTGGAAAATGAATCGCAGCCAAATAATCTGAACGCCTGATGTTGAGTTCTAAATGTGGAGGGGAAAACCATCAGGGCCCGGAGAGAAAAGAAAAACACGCGACCACGGGGAGAGAGACACGAACAAACTCCAAATATACAGCAGCAGCAGCAGGCATCAGGGTCGGGATCTAAGCCACGACCTCCTGCATACCAGGCGAGGTTGTTAACATCTCCTAGCCACCGTGATGATGATGAAAATAAAAAAGAGACACGCAAACTCCAAATATACAGCAGGGGTCAGGGTCAGGTGGGGGCACGGGGGATGGGTGGGTGGGGGCACGGGGGATGGGTGGGTGGGGGCACGGGGGATGGGTGGGTGGGGGCACGGGGGGTGGGTGGGTGGGGGCACGGGGGGTGGGTGGGTGGGGGTTGGGTGGGTGGGGGCACGGGGGATGGGTGGGTGGGGGCACGGGGGATGGGTGGGTGAGGGCACGTGGGATGGGTGGGTGGGGGCACGGGGGTGTGGGTGGGCGGGGGCACAGGGGGTGGGTGGGTAGGGGTGGTAACAGCCACGTGGCTATAAATGCGAAGCGGCGTTGCCACTGCCGCATTGCGAAAGTGGTGCTCAGCACTGTGCGTGTGGAGTGGTGGTGGTGTGGTGGTGGTGGTGTTGGAGGGGTGGGGGGGGACTCACTTTGTTGAGTACTGTACAGACGAGGTCAGCGCGGTACACACGAAGCCACACGACTGCGAACGGGACGGTGGTGTTGAAGGCAGCACGGCGCAGCACGGCGCAGCACTCGGGACAGCGTGCGCGGGACACCGCGAAGTCTGCGCGCACCGAAACTGAAGTCGGGAAAGGAAGTTCGGCGTTTGGGTGAAGAGAGAGGGCGAGGTGGTGGTGGTGGTGCTGATTGGTGGTGGTGCTGCTGCTGGTAGTGCTGATTGGTGTTGGTGGTGGTGCTACTGCTAGTGCTGATTGGTGTTGGTGCTGCTGGTAGTGCTGATTGGTGTTGGTGCTGCTGGTAGTGCTGATTGGTGTTGGTGCTGCTGGTAGTGCTGATTGGTGTTGGTGGTGGTGCTGCTGCTGGTAGTGCTGATTGGTGTTGGTGCTGCTGGTAGTGCTGATTGGTGGTGCTGCTGCTGCTGGTAGTGCTGATTGGTGTTGGTGCTGCTGGTAGTGCTGATTGGTGGTGCTGCTGCTGCTGGTAGTGCTGATTGGTGCTGGTGGTGGTGGTGGTGTTAGTGCGCGCGGAGGAGGATCGAGCAGGGCAGGAGAGAGAGGGGTAGGAGGGGTGAGGGACCAGCGCCATGAAGACCGAGTTGACGAACGAGCACCGCTTGCTGCTCGAGTACCTGGCCCTGTGCCCCGAGCTGAGCCACGACTCTGTGGAGAAGCTGCGGCACCGCGACGGCCCCCGGGACGCCTCGAGCCGCAACGGGGTGGCCGCTGCGACCTCCCCCACCTCGCTGACCTCGCTGTCCGACGATGAGCTGCTGGACGCGGACGGGCCCACGTTTGGTAGCGAGACCTCCCCAGGTAGGCCACTGGCGTGTACCTCGGGGCGACGACGACAACGACGACTCTCTCGCCCTCCTGTCTCGGTGTTAACTACCTCGCGTGGTGTACAGGAGGTCGTGGGTTTGATCCAGACCCTGACGCCTGCTGCTGCTGCTGTGTATTTGGAGTTTGCGATGTCTCTCTCTCTCATCATCATCACGGTCGCTAGGAGATGTTAACTACCTCACCTGGTGTACAGGAGGTCGTGGGTAAGATCCAGACCCTGACGCCTGCTGCTGTATATTTGGAGTTTGCGTGTCTCTCTCATCATCATCACGGTGGTGTTGAGATGTTAACTACCTCGTCTGGTGTACAGGAGGACGTGGGATTGATCCCGACCCAGACGCCTGCTGCTGTATATTTTGAGTTTGCGATGTCTCTCTCTCTCTCTCCCCGTGGTCGCGTGGATTTTTCTCCGAGTCCTCCTGGTTTTTCCCCCCTCCACATTTAGAATCAACATCACGCGTTTAGAGTTTGTGGCTGCCATACGTATCCACGTCACGATAAGCCATTTCGTTGATCTATCATTTGTGACCTGGTCGCTTCTGAAGAAAAGAGCTGCTATACAGCTCAGTGGGCCCTTACCTAGTAAAATAAAAACACCCTTGAAATAAATTTTGATTTAAAGCTTTCGTGACTGCAGTAATTCATATTCTTATATAAATAAATATGCCGTTTTCAAAATAAATTTATGCAAACCGACACACCTGATGATGACCGTTTGAGTTATGGTCGAAACGTCGTGAGAATTTTTTATTGTTTTATATATATTTTGTTATTTTGTTGTTTCTCTTCAACGTGACTTTACCGAAAAAACTAAGAATATACCCTTGAAATAGTTTATCTCTCCAACTCGAGTCGTTAAAGCTTCGTTCTTGTGAAGCCTTTTAAAGTCGAGCGTGATGCCCATGCTCAGAATGAACATTGTGGCTGTCTGTGGTCGTCTTCTTCTCCTCCTTGGTGGCATCTCTACATTCCCGTGGCAGGGGCGAGCCTCTCCCTAGGACAACCTGTTGATGTTCTCGAACAAAGTGGTGCTCGTTGTTGTTTATCCACTCCGAAAGTGATGATGGGCTAAGTCGGGGGTCGGCCAACCTGCGGCTGCGGAGCCGCGTGCGGTGGCTCTTTAAGGAGTGTAAGTGCGGCTCTTGAAATTCGAACAAATGGCTCCTCTTGTTATTTTGGTTACCGACCCTTGACCTTGGGAGTCCAGTTCACCACGGGAGTCCAGTTCACCACGGGAGTCCAGTTCACCACGGGAGTCCAGTTCACCATGGGAGGCCATTTTACAATGGGATTCCAAATGTTGATTTAAAGCTTTCGTGACTGCAGGGATTCATATTCATGGTTCTTTCAGTAAAGTCACGTAGAAGGGTGAACAATAAAATATTGTTTTATAATTTTTATTATTTTATTGTTTCCCTTCTACGTGACTTTACCGAAAGAACCACGAAAATGGGAATCCAGTTCACCATGGGAGTCCAGTTCACCATGGGAGTCCAGTTCACCATGGGAGTCCAGTTCACCATGGGAGTCCAGTTCACCATGAGCAGGGGTCGGCAATCTGCGGCTCCGGAGCTGCATGCGGCTCATTAAGGGACTGCGTTAGGGCTCTTGAAATATTGAGGTTCTTTTTTTTTACCGAATTCGAAAAAAATGCCTCCTCTTGTTGTTTTGGTTGCCGACCCCCCCTGGGCCAAGTCAACTCCCACCCAACCCGGATTTGAACTCGCAACCTTCTGATTGCGAGCCACTCACTGCCCCACTAATTTAAGATCCCCCCCCGGCAGGGTTACAGTCGCCAGGAGTAGCAGTAGGCACCCTGCAGCGGTAGATACGAATCGATGGGTGACGGTGGCCCAGTGGACGAATCCCCGCTTATAGGACCCTTGTTACAGAGGTTCACGGTTGCGAATCCAGCGGCCGCCTGCTTCAAAGTGGATGTCAAAGAAGGCCCCCTGATGCCCGCTTCCCGGTCCAAATTTTTACATGACGCCGCAAATTTTCCCCGCTCAATTGGGGACTTATCCGCATCGATCTTCGCCCCCCCCCACCCCGTGACTCGCACACGAAAACCCCAGGGCTACTCTCGCAAATGGGACTCGTCGTCCTGGTCTCTCGACTTCTCACCCCGTTTGAAACCGAGCAAACTCGCAATTTGAGATGCGCGTCACGGCATTATGGCGGCGTTAATGTTGAGAGAAGATTTAAAAGTTGAGGTCGGGTCTGCCCGTTCTGACGCTCTGATGAAGTATCGCCTACGTGCACCCGTCACGGATTGGTGTCAAAATGCAAATGACAAATCTGGCTGTCGCCTGATGATGCTGGTGGTAATTTTTGGCGAAACGTGGCACTCGAAATTGTCACTGTTGTGGGTTTACCGTTCAACACACCGTTTAGTGCTGTACTAGTAACGAACTCGCACGTTTTGTTCGTGACAAACCCTTACCGATCGGCTGTGGGGTGGTGGCGGATTTACGCGATCTTACCCCCCAAAAATGACCTCTTATTATGGATGCTGACTGTTAAGAGATTTTATTTGGCGATGCTGATGGGTTTGCGGCGGCGGTGCACTTGCGCAAATAACGAAACAAACAAAAACAACCTCGACGTGTTAATCAATAACACTGCCTTGAAAGGAAAACTAATAGGCGACGTTCCGGGCAATGGTCCTTCTTCATAGCACATAAAAATTAAGAGACACAGCCACCAGACATGAAGACATGGTCACGAGACTCGACCACGGGACACGTAGGTTAAGGTCCTATGGAGATCATTGTTCACTTTTTTAAAATGCCCCGAGAAACTGTAAATTCATTCACGTCTAAACTATGCTGACTATGCTGGGGGGAAATCCTGCTTCATGCCATAAACAGCAGCCGCTCCTCATACCCATACTCCTTGCGTGCTGGAGGAGCCTGACCATCCCTTACCTAGAGTGGTTGGTGAGCAGGTGAGCGGGGTTGGTGAGGAGCTCACGAGGGGATTTATTGAGAGGGTGAGTGGGGTTGGTGGGTTCGCGAGGTGGGGTTGGTGAGAGGGTGAGCGGAGTGGGTGAGTGGGGTTGGTGAGTGGAGTGGATGAGAGAGGGTAAGGTGGGGTTGGTGAGTGGAGTGGGTGAGGGTGTTTGTGGTTGGTGAGTGGAATGGGGTTGGAGAGGGGTGAGAGGGCGAGTGCGGTGGGTGAGAGGGTGAGTGCGGTTGGTTGGTTCGCGAGTGGGGTTGGCGAGTGGGTGAGCGGAGTGGGTGAGTGGGGTTGGTGAGTGGAGTGGGTGAGGGTGTTTGTGGTTGGTGAGTGGAATGGGTGAGGGTGTTTGTGGTTGGTGAGTGGAGTGGGTGAGGGTGTTTGTGGTTGGTGAGTGGAGTGGGTGAGGGTGTTTGTGGTTGGTGAGTGGAGTGGGTGAGGGTGTTTGTGGTTGGTGAGTGGAGTGGGTGAGGGTGTTTGTGGTTGGTGAGTGGAGTGGGTGAGGGTGTTTGTGGTTGGTGAGTGGAATGGGGTTGGAGAGGGCGAGTGGGGTTGGTGAGTGGGTGAGGTGAGTGGGGTTGGTGAGTGGAGTGGGTGAGGGTGTTTGTGGTTGGTGAGTGGAATGGGGTTGGAGAGGGGTGAGAGGGTGTTTGTGGTTGGTGAGTGGAATGGGGTTGGAGAGGGGTGAGAGGGTGTTTGTGGTTGGTGAGTGGAATGGGGTTGGAGAGGGGTGAGAGGGTGTTTGTGGTTGGTGAGTGGAATGGGGTTGGAGAGGGGTGAGAGGGTGTTTGTGGTTGGTGAGTGGAATGGGGTTGGAGAGGGGTGAGAGGGTGTTTGTGGTTGGTGAGTGGAATGGGGTTGGAGAGGGGTGAGAGGGTGTTTGTGGTTGGTGAGTGGAATGGGGTTGGAGAGGGGTGAGAGGGTGTTTGTGGTTGGTGAGTGGAATGGGGTTGGAGAGGGGTGAGAGGGTGTTTGTGGTTGGTGAGTGGAATGGGGTTGGAGAGGGGTGAGAGGGTGTTTGTGGTTGGTGAGTGGAATGGGGTTGGAGAGGGGTGAGAGGGTGTTTGTGGTTGGTGAGTGGAATGGGGTTGGAGAGGGGTGAGAGGGTGAGTGCGGTTGGTGAAGCCCCCACCCAGCACGTTGTTTCCCATCCATCGCGTTTATTTCCACGTAGTGACGCAGTACTGCTCGGACCGCGTGACTCGGCACCGAGAGTTCATCACACCCAGCAGCGACTCTGCCCAATACCTCCGTTCGCGTGTCCCCTGTACACCCACACACTGCTGTTATTCACAGGTTGTCAAATATTTGCAGATAGTATTTGTTGATTGGCAATGTCAAGGGAATTCGTAGCTTGTACGGCACTGTGGCGAGATGCTCACTACCTCGCCTGGTGTACAGGAGGTCTTGGTTACGATCCCGACTTTGACGCCTGTATATGTGGAGTCTGCATGTAAAGCCTGACGATCTCGGTTGGATCACGTGCCATGGATAACACAAGTGGTTTCCGTGGATAACATTGTGCAGCAGCACTCAAAGTGGTACTGATTTTTATCGACCCCAGGTGGATGATGGGCCGAGTCAATCCCCAACCAGGAGTTGAACTCAAGAAAGTAACTTTTGGAGGCTGCGTTGTTAAGACTTGAACTCCCTGACCTGTGTGGTAACTCAATTTTTGTACCCCATTACTGTCTCTTCAAGTAAGCTGTAACCCAAACACCGAGCAGGTCTTATCTAGTGGAAAGCACCTGTGACTCTGTCCTGGACTTGCTGACACGAGTGTCAGACTTTGTTTACGAGAGAGCGACAAAAATAACATTTAAAGTCCCGGTATAACCAGCTCACAGCATGGCTGCTGTCTTTCCCCCTTGTCGCTGGTTTCATCACTGGCAGAGCCAGTGGGGGGGGGAGGTGGGGTGGCACGTGCCCCCCCCCCCCCCCCCACAATGATCCGATCGAAATCCCTAATTTCGAACGGATAATTGGGATTTATTAGTAACAAATCGTCATTTTGCGACCCCCACTGCCACTGTGTAGCATATTATTACGTGCCAGGGACTCTATGAGATGATAGGACAATAGTCTGAGTCACTTCTCTAAACCAGCTTAAAAGACGCTACGAATCTTAACAACGTTCATTGAAGCTCTGTCGTCCCGACAGGTTTGTTACTTTCACCTGAAGAAGGCCACTTGTGTTGTGGCCGAAACGTCGTGAGAATTTTATTGTGTTCTCATTCTACGTGACTTTACCGAAAGAACCAAAGAAGATGAATCCTTGCAGTCAGAAAAGCTTTAAATCGAAAAATCTGAGTCCATAATTGGCAATAAGTAACAGCAAAGCGGTTATAAGTGACTCACAGAATTGTGCGCAGTTGCGTATACAGTCCACGACTTCCCTGAAGGCATCAACACCTTCAGCGAGCGCGGTGCCGATCACACAACGCGGTTCGAACTCGACCCTCGGTTGATGGTTGCGCCATCGCCGCACACGCGTCGCATAAAAAGCAAGGGACAAGTCCTTACTTGCTAACAACTCCTCTATCATTTTTCATTGCTGGAGGGGTTGCCCCCCCCCCCGCCCCCCCCACCTGAAAATCCTGGCTCAGCCATTGTGGTTCCTCCTTGGCGCACCCCCTGAGTGAGTTGCTATCTTCGCGGGTGGGCGAATTAATACGGTGCAGCGGTGCGTTACAAGTTCAAAATTTCGACCACTGTTAGAGTGCGCAATTGTGAGCGTTGTATAGCGCAATGATGAGCACTGCATGCGGCAGGTTTCAGTTTGTTGAACTGCAGTCGTCGGGGAAAAAAAAAAAAACTTCAACCGTTTTTACTCTTGCCAGAAAGTAGGGAAAGCATAAAAAAATAATAGGAAAAAAAAAAACCGTGCAATGTCATTAGGGTGCAAATCTATTGGAAATCGATATTGAGTTGAGTGCCTTTATTGTGAAATAGGATATATCGGAGTGTGTCGTGTTGTGAAAAAGTATATCGCAGCAACTCGAGTGGAAAGCCTCCCCTCTGATATCCTGCAGCCTCATAAAGTGCAACTGCCAAACGCTAATCCACGGACCTACCGGTTTGAGAGAGGCACACCATCCACATTTCCAAAGCCTCGTAGCTGCAACAGACTCGCTGCACAAGTGTTTTGCTCGAGGTAAGCCGCTCGCGACGCGTGGCTGTTTTTGAACGCTCGCCGGAATTCGCCATCGCGCCATTCAATTGTCTGTGCATGCGGCACGCTTCCCTGTGCGGTGCAAAAGATGCGGAGTTGGTGACCGAGTGCATATCGCCACCCACCACACACCCTTACAAAAAAGAATGATGAAAGTACGTGGTTGGAAGCATTCCCCCTCCCCCCGCCTCCCCCTTGCTTTCATTAGTCTGGGCCGCTGTGCCATCCAAAAGAGGTGGGTGTTTGAGGCAGAAGTAATGTCCGCATCTACTGTACAGGTCATTTAATTGGACTTTAACGACGAAAGCAAATGAAGCAGAAGCTTCTGAACTTTGGATATATAGGGTCTCTGGCATACACAGCATGGCCGTGTATGCCAGCCACCATTAGGTAAAAGGCAAAGGTTAGGGTCCAGCCCTGCACATAGCTTGCTCATGCCACTGCCGGCAGAAGGGACTCCATTGGAGTGAGGCCTCGCGAGCCCTCCGAGGGTACGTTGACAATTTCTTCTAACGTTGGCCGGACAACTTGGGAGTCGCCCACACTTTATCCCACCACAGGCGACCTGACGATCGACGATACCACCCTAATTTGTTCACCCATAGCGTCGAGGTATTATCTGTGACGTGCCAGCCAGTCTGCACCGATCGACATGGCCTCAAAGAGCACCTAGGCCGGCACGAGCACCGATGATATCATGAATGGAAACGGTTGATTTGCTTCGAGGAATTTTATGGCAGAGCAGAGTTGTGGAAATGGAAAGTTCAGAATGGCACGTGGCAAGAAAGCATTGTGGGATACAATGAGCGGAGGTTGGGATGGGTGTGGCACGTGTTCAGGAAGGACGCGTGCAGAATAATAAGACGTGCACTTGATCGGCACCCAGAGCTTGGACAGGGAGAAGGGAAAAACCTCAGTACCCAGTTGTGTGATGCGAGGGGGTTGGACTTCAAAGGTGTAAACTTTGTAAGAGTTGCAGGATCTAACAGATGGCGAGGTGCCGTGGAATCGGTTGGCAAGGCCTCTTGACTGGGCTTTGACTTAAAAAAACGCCTTTTCAGCAACTACAATAATGTAAACCTTCAGCGCAAGGGGATGGATACGCTGTGTTACGGAAGCACGAGCCTGTTTGCGCAAGGATAACTTTACTGGTTGAGCAAACAAGAAGACACAAGCAGAGATTGCATGCACAGGCAAAACTACTTTGTGCCTACAGTGGGAGAAGTGGCGGCGGTGCCGCGATTTAGCGCACCTCTCTGTAAAGCCTGACGATCTCGCTTCGATCCCGTGCCATGGATAACATCCGTGGGTCCGTGGATAACATCCGTGGGTCCTTGGATAACATCCGTGGGTCCGTGGATAGCATTGTGCGGCCGCGCTGTTGCAGTGACAGTTATGCAGCTACACTGTTGCACCCGCAATTTTGCAGCCACGCAGCTGCCCTTTGCAGAGCAGAGGAGAGCTTTGTGGGGAAGGATGGATCATTCAACAACTGCGATTCAATTAATCTTGGTTCTACCACGTATTGGAAAACGTTTCCTTTCGTCCACTTTTTATTGGTGACGTCCCTCGGGCACCTCCGTTCAAGGATGGGAAGAACTGCCAGACGAGATGCGAACGTGGTTCTCTCTGTGTCATGTTATTTGCAAAAGTAGGCAGATTTGCGTCGGTGTCAATAGGTCAAATCAAAAATTGTAAACAAACTTTTGTTGTTTCATTTTTATTTATTGCACTTGTAGTTATGTGCTGCACAAATGTATCTGTGTGTATCTGGTTTTGCCATGTAAGAACAAGAAAAATTGATAAAGGAAGCCGCACAACTTCTCAGGAACATTGGGGACAAGTGGACGATGACGGTCTCCCCTGAACAGATGCAGGACCTTATGTGTGGCATCGTCAAGGCCTCCACAAAAGAGGTGTGTGTACTACCTTCACCACCACGCCTGCCTGCACACACTCGCTCCTACTGGGCATGTGAGAGACCCGTTGAATGGGTGAGTGACGAAGCCCAGTGTTGCTGCCGTATCATCATCAATGCCCGGCTACTTGTGTAGGCCTTGAAATTGTTGCTAGTGTAAATCCTGGTTGGTGGTTGATTCAACCCATCATCCTTCTGGGGCGGGTCTATAAAATAAGTACTGTTTTGTGGGGAGAACAACAGCGATTGTCCTATGGATTGTCTCGCCCCCATCATAGAAGTGTGGAATGAACACCACTGGCTCAGGGCTGTAATGGGGAGAGAAGCATCGCTTCATTGCTTACTTTAGCAGGAAATCGCTGTCTTTTTAAGTTTGACCAATAGTCAGGAGGCATGTGTGCGTTGCAGGCTTTGGTGGGCGTGATGCGCAATGCTGTACAACAATCGGTGTCGTTGCTGGTGGACAATGGGCAATCGTGCTCAATGCAGCAGGCGCAGGCGATGGCCACGATCCAGTTGATGCGCAGGACCATGATTGAGGCACAAGGCATGGTGGAGACGGTGAGCCGGGTGTTCAACGCCGCCGCATTCTACCTCAAGGAGCTTGGAGGCTGGGTGAGTGGTGCTTGCGTAATGATGATCGGATTAATTTTTCCACGGCTGCGAACAAAAACTCGGGATAAGATGCAATAATTGCTTCCTGGGTGTGCTTCTTATCCACGGATAAAAGTGGATAATCGGATGAATTTTCCATGTGACTTCTCTTATCCATGAAAGCATACCAATAGGAGTGTATTTGGATCAATTGGGGGTCACAGATAACACTGGTCTACAGCCAAAATGCTTCCGAAATCAATGTAGTCAAACTTGACTAATTCTTGGTCATTGAGAATGAAAATTATGCTTAAAATTGTCGATTGGCTCTAGTTTTCAAGATATGCTACTGAGTCAGTATATACGACCCTTGACTTGGAAATGGCGGAGGATAAGTGAGTTATATAAAGGGAAAGGATCTCAAATTAAACTTCATCAAGATAGATTGGCCACTCCGGCAGTCATTGAAGCCTGGGAAGAGAAAAGTGTTTAGCATCCACCACTTGTTGAATCAAGGAAGATTTTATTACCACCTTTAGATATCAAGCTGAGTCTGATGAAGAACTTTGTCAAAGCCATGGACAAAACACAAGCAGCTTTCAAGTACCTCCGTGGAAAATGTCCAAAGTTAAGTGAAACTAAGATGGTCCTCAGATTCGTTAACTTCTTCGAGATGATGCATTTGACAGTGCACTGCGTGGCAAGGAAAAGACGGCATAGAAAGCCTTCCAGTTAGTGGCAACACATTTTCTTGGAAATATCAAGGCAGACAACTACAGGGAGTTAGTGGAAAACCTCAAGGCATACAAAAGCATTGGTTGCAACATGTCCCAAAGGATCAATTTTTTGCACTCTCATCTAGATTTTTCCCACCGAACTGCGGAGCAGTGAGCAAAGAGCATGGCTAGCGACTTCACTAGGACATTGCAACAATGGAGAAACGATATCAGGGCAAATGGTGCTAACGTTAACAAAAAAACGCCACTTTTTTCAAATTTTCTTGCTGTGGTTTTCACACCTGATGATGATTGCTTGTGTTGCAATCGAAATGTGATAATTTTATTGTTTTATTTGTATTATTTTATTATTTCCCTTCTACGTGACTTTACCGAAAGAACCAACAGTTAAATATAATGTAAGCACGGATAATAGCAGAGTCCATTGGATTTTTGTAAGCAAAGCTGGACAGTGTTATATTTAACACATTCCTGCGGAGGGAGCTGGTAGGAACGTTGGGTTGCTCGGTCAATGGCCAGGGTCAACGGCGACACCACGTGGTGCATTCCGCAAATATGCCCGACTGTGAGGGCGGGCACAAGCCGGCGGGAGTAGGTTAAACGAGTTTTATAAGGTCACCACGGGGTGACCAGCCCCACCCCTGCCCCTCCCCTCCCCACCCAGCCCCTCCCTCCCCACCCTCCCCTCTCCACCCAGCGCCACCCCTCCCATTTTTGGATGCACGACGGACGGACACAATAATCCCCTGTGGTCTGGTGTAACCAGGAGGTTCCTACCAGTATAAGTCAATGTGCTTGTTTGCTGACATTGTTTAAACATGTTTTGCGGAAGCTGCAGTGATGGTGTAATTTTTTTGCGTTTTTTTGTTGTTGCAGACAATCGTTTCTGATGAGCATTTATACGAGTGACGAAGATGAAAGGCAGAACAAAATGCACCTGGAAAGTTCCTGCAAGATGGGATTAGCTGCCCTTGGGAAGCTGTGAATTAGTCTTGATGAATATGCCTTTTTGGTCTTACAGGGTCCTCGTAAATTGTGCTTCCTCGTTTCCCGCTGCTTGTTTCGTGCCATTTGACTGCTTGTACGAATGGTGCAGATGTTTCAGTGGCAATACTATAAGCTGCTTTCCTGGTGGGTTACTGAAAAAAAAGCACAGGTCTGGGTGGATTTTGATACCACCAATTGAAAAAATTTAGACTTTGTGTGGTCGTTGCACTTTGGTGATTCCAGTGAGCCAAATGTTATTCCTGGCATTGCTGGCCATGTGTAAAAGTTCAAAAGGGGAATTCATTGAAAGCGATTTTGAGTTTTATGCTTTTTTTTAGTGGTGAGCCAAAGATGACCGGGTACTGACTTCGTTAGCTATTTAAAAAAATGTTTGCGATCTTAAAATGAATAATGGTCAACCGTCTATCAATGCCATAATTTTGTTTAAGTGGGAGGTTAATAGTTAAAAGTGTATTTAAAAAATACTGCTCATGAAAGATGTCTGTTTTAAGGGCAGCGAACAATCGTGTTTTAAAATAATGCTTTTGTAATTGTTGAGGATTTCCTGTCAAAAAAAATTGCGTTGTAAGCTGCGTGCTCATGATTTTCCTCTTAAACATGAATGCTCCCATGAAAAAAACTGAGTGGCCCATCGCCGAGTGGATTAGCCGTTATGTTCTTCTTTAACAAGACATTTTCAGTCTTGGTATCATGGAATATTTCCAAATACAATACAGGGATACCTTATGAATGCTTTTTTTTTTCGAAAGCAGCCTTAACTCGTGTCGTTGCAATGGCACGTGACGCATGGGAGGCATAGCTTCAACCAATTACAATTGAGCCATGCCTGAGATGTATGTTTGTTGAACTTCTTTGGTACCATATGTAGCCAACCGTGCCAATCGGAGGTACAGGCAATCGCAGATGTTGGAAATAGCAGCTGCTCCTTGTCAAGTGGATCTCAGACCTGCTCATTTTACAAAACCAACTGGCACACAAAATGACTTACGATTCTCAGATTCAGAAGGGGCTCTTAGGTGTCGTTATTTATTGTCCTGTTTCCAAAACAACATCGTTATTTATACAGAGACGAGCAAGGTCTATAAATGGCGTTTTAATTCAGTACTCGAATGTGTTTGTGCACTGTATAGTAACAGCACATTGTGTCATGGTGTTATGGAGCAATCCGGATTTGTACAAAAATTAAAAATAAACACATTTGTGCGGTCTGTTCATGTGTCGAAGCAGTCAAAATAAAAGCTAAAGCGTGCACGTCGTGTGGTCATTTTTATGCACTACATTTAAGACTGAGGACATCGACACATCAGTGCCTTGTCAAGCCAGCTCAGGGTGGCTCAGGTGGTAGCAGGTTTTTCCACTGCAGAAGCCGTGCCAAGCCAGCTCGGGGCGGCTCAGGATGCACCAGGCTGTTTTGCACTGCAGGTGCCGTGCCAAGCCAGCTCGGGATGCACCAGGCTGTTTTTGCACTGCAGGTGCCGTGCCAAGCCAGCTCGGGATGCACCAGGATGTTTTTCCACTGCAGAAGCCGTGCCGTGCCAAGCCAGCTCGGAGCAGCTCGGGATGTACCAGGCTTAACACGTAGGCTTTCGTGACCAATGTCATCCATAATAGAGGTTCTTTGGGCTAGATCGCGTAAATATATAAATGTGTAGTTAAAACCCGCCACCACCCGAAACAGCCAACTTGTAAGGGTTGTCACGTAAACAGAACATGCAATTCGTCACTAGTACAGCACACTGGTGTGTTGGAGAGCCAAGCCACAACATTTACAATCCGAGTACAACGTTTCGCCAGTAGTTACAACTAGCTTCCTCAGACGACAGCCAGATTTGTGGAGAAGTCTAACTTTTCCTTAAAGGCGTAGATGTGGTGGCCACATTTCTGCGCTCTTGCGCAAAGTGGGGGGGGGATTAATGAGTCAATGTGTATTATGCATGTGCATCATGCTAGCCCTTTGATCTTGTCCTTCCTCTCAGATTTGTGCCTGTCCCCTGATGAAGCTAATTGTAATTACTGGCGAAACGTCGTCCTTGGATTGTAAATGTTGTGGCTTGGCTCCAAAATACCGGTGTGCTGTACAAGTGACGAATTGGCATGTTCTCTTTACGTGATAACCCTTACTAGTTGGCTGTGTCGGGTGGTGCCAGGTTTTAACGACACATTTATATATTTACGTGATCTAACCCAAAAAACCTCTTGTGCTTGTATTCCCCTCGGCGTGGCTTGGCTCCGCCCTAGCCGTGCCTCCCTTCTCGAACCCTCTATAGGGTTCCAGGGGCTTCCACACGAGGTCTAGCATGACCCTTGCCCCAGTTCCTCCGCC
This sequence comes from Petromyzon marinus, assembly GCF_048934315.1. Classification (NCBI taxonomy): domain Eukaryota; kingdom Metazoa; phylum Chordata; class Hyperoartia; order Petromyzontiformes; family Petromyzontidae; genus Petromyzon; species Petromyzon marinus. Next base: position 8,029,665 of record NC_133687.1, read on the forward strand.
CTGCCGGCACACCCGCGGCATGTGGGCCAAGTGCCCACCTGTAGTTGCTGCTGCTGTCCAACAGTCACCACTATGTTTGTTGTGGTTGCCCCCGATTCAAGAGCCGAATGGCTCACAGGGCTATACCAAAATAAATAAACTGAAATAAATAAAACTGAAACTACACAGATATAGACTTTATCGAGCAGTGGTTCTCAACCTTTTTGGCTACTGCTATACTACACACTTGTTGAATTTTGTTTCAACAGAGAAAATAAATGTTATGAATAACGACACATTGATATCTTAAGCAATTGTCCATTTTGTGAGGTATATCCTAACTCGCCAGTAGTCTTCTTTGGGTCTTTCGGTAAAGCCACGTAGATAGATCAAATAATAAAAAAGAATAACGTTTCGATCGCAACACAAGCAATCGTCATCAGGTGAGAATATATGGTGGGAGTGCTGCTAAGGTAAGGAGTTGTCAAGGTTTGGGAATGGGTGTAGCCCAAGGGTCAGTGGGAGGGGCTAGAGATGAGATTTGCATGTAAATGCAAGATCGGGTAAATCTTGACAAATGAAGCTGTGGAGGTGGCCATTGTATTGTGAGAGATTGGCATGTCAATGTAGGAGATTTGCTTGTAGATGTAAACTCGGAGAGAGCTCGGCAAGAGCTATCGCCACATGGAAGTGGACAAGGATGGCCACCCCCACAGCTGTTTGTAAATGGAGTTGTCTTTGTGCTGAACGCCTTTTGGCGTCCTCTGGTCTAACACCATTTGAGACGAGGCTCAAAAGAAAGCTGTCTCTGGTGTGGACCAATAAGTTTCAAGGACAATGCATATGTAGTGGTAGACTTCACTCTGACAACTTTGTTCTTTTGTCTGACACCACTTTATTTACAACTCTCCGCATTCCATCCCTATCATTAGACCTCCTTTGCCAGTACCAAAATGTAATAATAGGGTTTTTCTCCTTTTTATTACATTTTGGTACTGGCAAAGGAGGTCTAATGATGTAGATGCTCACTCCGAGCCCTCATTACTTTGATAGTGCATTGTCTTTGAGCTGTACGCCTTCTGGCGTCATGTGGTCGAGCAACAATTGGGTCGAGGCTCAAAAGAAAGCCGTCCCTTAGTGTGGACCAATCAGTTTAAAGGACAATGCATATATTATCATAGTATGTTTTTTGTTTGCATTTTGACTGCAGGTATTGTGGTTAATGCAGGCATGAATCCTTGTAAAAAGGTTTCAGTTTTGTTGCCAGAAAAAAGGGGAAAAACCCTATTATTATTATTTCCGCATTCCGTCGATAACTCCACAGTTCCTCTGATTGCCACGGCTCGCTCGCCGCACTCTGCCCATCTCGCTCGCTCCGCTTCCTCCGCTGTCTTTCTCCGTCTCCCTCCGTCGCTCGCTGTCTCCGTCCCTCTCCGTCTCTCTACGTCTCACTGGTTATCTCTCCCCGTCTCTCTCTGTCTCCGCTTCCCTCTGTACTCTCTCTCCGTCTCTCTCTGTCTCACTCCGCTGATCTCCCTCTGTATCTCTCTGTCTCACTTGCCGTCCTTGTCTCTCGCCGTCTTGCTCCGTCTATCTGTCCCTGTCTCTCTGTGTCTCCGCTTCCCTCTGTACTCTCTCTCTGCTCGTCTCCGCTTGTCTCTCTCCACTGCTAGCTGCTCCGTCTCCTATGTCTTCTCCCCGTTCTCTCCCACCTGCGTCGTTCCAGCCCTAATCACAACTCCCCTCTGTCTTCCCGTCTCCCCCTTATAACCCCGGTCTCATTACTCACCAATGAATTAGCCACGTGCCCCCCCCCGACGCCCAGCGTCCTCCTGCACCTGTTGCCTGCCTCCTCTATTCCCAGACGTTCCGGCGCCACCCTTGCCCTTGACAACAACCTCAGCCAATCACAGCCGTCCATCGCTCCCCAGCTTAATTGGCCCGTCATTACCTCACCGTACCCCGCCGCCGCACCTGGCCGGCCCGACATGACCCCAACTGCCCATCACTCGCGCGTCTTTACCAGTTTCCCCTGTATGCGCGTGTTACTCTAACTACACATATATTATCGGTGTGTTTTTTTTGTTTGCATTCTGACCACAAGTATTGTGGTTAATGCAGACAATGATTCCTTGTGAAAAGTTTTTTTTGCTTGCCAGAAAAAGGGGGGGGGGCAAAAAAAACCTATTATCATATTTTGGTACTGGCAAAGCAGGTCCCATGTCGGTAAACCAATTGTCACGTTTCGTTAATGTGACAATCCCGAATCGATTGTCTGTGTCCGGGGTTGGTGGTGGCGGGTTTAACGACGCGTTGTATATTTACGCGATCTAACACACACACACATACGAACAACAACAAAAAACAAACCGCAGTGCCGTGGGTAACATTTTGGTCGCGAAAGCCGACCTGGGTGTTGGTCACACGTGTGGTTGAAGCCCAAGAAACTCACGTAACCCCGCCGTGACTCCAACATAGCCTCACTGCGCATGCGCCGAGGTCACCCCCGACCCCGACCCCGCCCCCCACCCCTCCCCCAGCCCTCTTACCCCGCCCCCTTCTCCGCCAACCCTCTCGCCCCCCCCCCACTCCACAATTAATCATCTCGCTATTGGCCGAGGGGACCTGGCAGTTTGCTCACGTGACGGCGGCTCGGCCAATCGAGAAGGTCGCGGGGAGCGCGCGTGCGCAGTGCGGGCGTTAACGGAGGGAGGGGGGGGGTGGCAGGGGGAGCGCCATCTTTGGAGCGGCGAGTTGAGGGAGCAGCGCCAGCTTCGTCTGTTGTTTTTTTATTCGTTATTATTGTCATCGTTATCATCTTGTCGTCGTCGTCGTCGTGGTTAGCGCCACTTGGTCGTATCGACGGGCGGGCAACGCGTTTTTTGTTTGTTTGTTTTGTTAAACCCACCGCCTCACGTCGCCATCGCGGCCACCCTCAGCCGCCGCTCGGCGCGTGCGAGCGAGCCCATGGCCTCCGAAGGCAACGCAGAGCAGGTACGGATGCAACGAAGGGCGTCGTTACGGATCTTGCTAATCGCCGTGGGCGCGTTTTGGTTAAGGGCGGCGATGTGGAAAAAAGTGCTCTGGGAGTTGGGGGGTGGGTGGGTGGGTTGGGGGGGGGAGGGTTTTGTCGATGTTTGCCGGAGGATAGGTCGAGTCGAGGCGACCCGGGCCTCGTTTTTCACTCCGCGCGGGATTCTCGCTCGGCCGTGAATACGAAATCCCAGAGTGTCGTCCACGTGTTCTAGAGAAAAAAAGATACTGAGGGAGACGGGACAACAACAACAAATGAGGCCGAACGGCGGTTAGATTAGACTGCGGGGGAGTGTGTGTGTATTTTTTTAAAAAAAGGTTTTAATGGAAAGCGCTTCTAACCTTGCGCAATTGAATGAACGTGTCCACTAACCCTTAATGACCCTGCGACTTTGATGGTGCTGTTTGTTACCTGGCCGTTCGGGCCTAAAAAACAACAACTACTGTGTTAATAATAATTGTGGAGTGGTGCATACGTGAAGGCCACTTTAAGCTGATTATACTTAAAACTATACCCTTCGTCTTTGTAGAAATGTCTAAATGTCGCCGCGTCTCACCGTTCCAAACATACAGGGGGCATACGCATCGTGGCCACAACCACAGACCGTGCATTGCATTAGACATTACTGCAGCATACTTGTAACTGCAGTGTTCTACAGTTTACCGTAATACAATGGCACATATTCGAGTTCCACAATACAACCTATACAATACACAGGACCACAATATACGGTATACCTCATTAAGGTCCAATTTGTTTAGGTTCACCGTGCTCCAGCACTGTTGTGCACTGCAATATAATTAAGTGAGACGCACCATGCCACACTGCAATAAAACGCACCGCAATAAGCACAATGCACTATTTTTTAATCATCAACTTCTAGAGTGGCACCACGAAATACATTCTAAGTCTAGTGATTAAGCGTGTCCATTCCTGCGATCTCTGCTCTGAAGTACTGTACAGTATGCATGTATGCATGATCCCATGTTTATACAGTATTTAACTTAAAGCAGTTTTAATAACCAACGTGATTTTCTCAACGTATGTTCGCATTGGTCGCCGCAAAATGCCGTTGCTTAATGGTGTTGCTACGTGTTAGCTTTGCGTTGAGTGGATGTAATTCCATGCCAAATGAAAGAAACGTTTTATTTAAAGGGTGGTCAAAAGCCGCATAAAGTCAGCCAGTTAAATAATTGTTGATGAAGTAAAACGGCTCGGAGTGAGCCTAGTGGACCATTGCATAACACTCCTTATGGGGACATTTCCCTTTTTCGAACAAAGGGATTACCATTAAGATAGTTTATGCAACCGACAGGTGTTTAAATAACTCTGTTAGGTTGAGTTTCACCTTCCACGGTGGCTTTGTTTCCAGTGGATGTTTGGTCCAAGTTTTGCCTATTTCTGTTATTGACGAAAGCTTCAAATATAAATATTGACTTAAAGTTTTCGTTACCGAAAGACCCAAAGAATATGAATAAGCTTCAAATATATGACCACACCTTTGAGTTGTTTTTGCAGTTAAACCATTGGTTTTACTATTAATGTGTTTTAGTCTTGGAAAGCACATTGCCGGTTCATGTAATATAAATGTTGGATTTTTTTCAATGAGGCTTGTGAATGGTACATTGCTAATAAAAATGATGATTAATGATGGAAATGGGTCCCGTGACTTCCTTAGTCATGGTTGATCTTCACGCGACCAAATGTGTGTGACGTGATGACCGTGTGTGATGTGATGACCATGTGTGTGGTGGGACCAACTGTGACATCAAATATTTATGAAGTGATGATCACATGCTTGTGAAGTGATGATCACATGCGTGTGATGTGTATGATGTGAGCAAATGTGTGATGTGACAATCTGTAATCAAGAAAATCCTTGGTGTGTAGTTGTGTAGCTTTGTCACTGCATTCCCACGTTTAGCAACTAAGTCCCTATTGCATCACGATGAGATCATACCTTGTCAATACTATAAATGTTCATATTCTTAGCTCTTTCGGTAAAGTCACGTTGAAGGGAAACAATAAAATATATATAAAAACAATAAAAATTCTCACGACGTTTCGACCATAACAAACGGTCATCATCAGGTGATGATGACCGAATTTTTATTGTTATATATATTTTATTATTTTATTGTTTCCCTTCAACGTGACTTTACCTAAAGAGCTAAGAATATGAATTACTGCAGTCACGAAAGCTTTAAATCAAAACTATAAATGTTGCTTGGAAGAATTGAGTTTAAAGGTCCTCGTGTTAATGTATTTATGTAATGTTGCTTCGGAATGTTGATACGTGCTGAATTTAGCCGCAGCACTGGGGAAAATAAGAAACCATCTTTCGTCTCATTTCATGGCGTTGGTGTGGCCGGTAAATTTTTTTTAATGCTTTTCAACCAAGGTTGAAAGTGTTAATGCTTGAACTTTACTCATCTCTGTAGTTGGTGTAAAAAAAAACCTGTAAAGTTGATCCTTCCAATGTAAAGGAAGTGTGGTGCACAAGCACAACAATGGAACTCCACATTCATCAATAACACTGCCTTAAAACGTCTATATATTTTTTTCTTTTGGACCAAATAAAAAGATATAGGCGACGTTTTGGGCAATGGCCCTTTGTAGCACAGACATTTAAGGCAGTTATTGATGAATGTGTTATTTTTGTGTCATAAGGGCACCACGATATTATTCCTGGTTCTAAATTTGCTCTGTAAGCTATTGCCCTTGATTCACCTCCGATTAGCACGGTTGGCTACATACGGTGCGAAAGAAGTCCAACATAACATCGGTCCATTTACTGGCAACCCAGTTTAGCAATTCGATAAACGAGCAAGCCACATCCTTTTCACATGATCGTCTGTTCCAGCCAGCAAAGCCTTTTTTTATCTTATGTAGAGCCCTGCCTCCACATTTTTCTTGCCTTTGTACTGTGTATCTCAATTTATCTCAATTTCCCATTTTGTCTCTTTCTCTCTTCCCTCTGCTACCTCGCCCTCCCTCACTATCTCTCCTTCCTCTGCCTCACCCTCTTTCTTTCCCACTACCTCACTCCCCGTTTCTCCCACCTCATCCTTGCTCACCTTATTTCCACATTTCTTTGCCGTCTCAACCTCTTCCCTGTCCCGTTTTCTCTCACTCTGTTTTAGATTTTGCTTTCTTTGTCCTCCGGTTAATGCCATTTCACTCTCAATCTTTGTTTTTTCGGTAAAGTCACGTAGAAATGAGAAAAAATAAAATTACATAATACACGACGTTTCGATTGCAACACAAGCAATCATCAGGTAGAGGAAACAACCGCAGATATATACAGACCTGAAGTAGAGGGAATTAACACAGATATACCAGGGGATACAGAGAGACAGAGCATCACACTAAATCAAACAGGGTTTAGCAAAATTTGGAAACTATATAAAGCAACACAGACGGTCGGTTAAAACACAATTAACGCATGGTCTGGTTGAATACGCTATTTCAAAGATTGTTAAATTGTAAGTGAGCCATCATCATCGTGCACTGGGGCCGAGAATCCAGTCAGTTGGGAATCCAGCCAGGCGGACAGGATATCCAGACAGCGAAACTTGTTTCCAATATAGTATGAAAAATATTTTCCCCTCGTGCAAATATCTTATTTTTTCATGTAGTTGGATTATGTGATAGTTAAATATTTGAGAAACACAAACTTTTTGAATGACTGATTACACAGCTGTGGGGTTTTATGCTTTTACACTTTGAAGCTTCTAACAATGGCAATGAATGGAGTTGTCTTCTGTAGTCATTTTAACTGGTATGAGTACCGAAGTTTGCGAAATACGTTTCTGTTTACAGCAAGCGTTTGCTTCATGACAAAGTAGGTTCTGCCATTTTTGTTCTTTTTAGAGTGTTTGAATTTCAATTGCCATTTTGCATTCTTCGCGGCTTTATGAAAGTTCTTTTAAGGTAAGATTGGTTTAGAATTGATAATTTTAAACACAACCGGTCAGGTGATTGGACCATTCGTTTATAGGATTGGATAATTCCTCAACAGTTATTTACTCAAAATATGGAATGTATTACTTGTTAGTCTTCTCATATATTACAGTATAAATGTTTGACCTGTGTGATTACTCCACTGTCTTATCAGCCTACCCAGGCAATCATCCAATTTAACCGTACGTATGTGTGTGTGTGCGCGTGTGCATGTGCATCAGGCACAGGAGTACGTTCCAGAGAAAGTGAAGAAAGCAGAGCGAAAACTTGAGGACAACCCGTTTGACATCGAAGCATGGAGCGTGCTCATCCGAGAGGCGCAGGTTCACATTCAATTTAAACCCCTCACCTATTAATGAATTCGGGCTAACATGTGACACGTTTAGGCCACAAGTCATGAATGGGGAAATACCTAATACCATGCATGTATTGGTAAGTATATACACCGAGCCATCTTGTTTTTGGTGACGGTTGCTATGTTGCAAAAGCACACAAAATTTAAAGATCACGCATATAGCTGTTTGCCAATGTCGGACTCAAGTGCAAGTGCATGCAACAAAGAGAAATATGGGCTTTCCGTGCAGTACTTTGTGGCCTAAATGTGCTTCACGTATTTGTGTACGCTTTGGTATTATGTTTTGATATGTACGCTCATCAGATTATATATGGGCTTCTTATTGATCAATCAATCATCCACATAGTGTGGCCATGTGTTTTCTGTATCTGAGTAACCTTTTGCAATGATGTATTGTTTCCGATGAGGGCGCTAAAAGTTTGCAAGTTATATCATCCGCAGCAGTGTGACCCGGATTGATTTTTTGCCTTCATTATTAGGCTGCTTTAGTTTATGGAAACGTAGTAAAATGTCCTGGGTTATGATAATTCACATTGTGTTATGAATACATCTCAATAGTTTTTCCAGATTTTACTATTCTTGGTCAAAGCTTAAAATGGTGGCAGAAATGCATTTCAAACGTTTCGGATAACAAATCCTCATCCACGATATGGAAACTGAGATGGTATGATCCACAGTCCATGTTACTCGGATCACAACTCAATTAAAAAAAAAACACGTGTGTGTGTTGGTTTTGGCTACACAAACAGCTTGCCGCATCAAACAACTCAGAAGACCTACAAAATTTGAGCGCTGCCTCGGTCCCTTAAAGGCCACACATTTGGTCTTGCGTATCTCTGAACCTTTTCCCCTTCTGAGATGTTTGCAAATTGCAGAGTGGGTCCCGTTCGTTGCTGAATCTTGGAACGCGCATGTGGTTTAGTGTAAATTTTTTTGGAGAGGCGTAGTAGCGCTGTTTTTAAAAACATTGTACTCACCGCATAGAACTGTAGCGACACGACCGCACTCTGATAGTTGGTGTCAAACTGTGCCACACGCCCTCCTGCGTGGCCTTGTGGGATCCTCGGTACATCTTCCAACCTGAATATGTATCGATAAAGTACATTTATTTTAGTTTTACTACTGATTCTGTACACGTATGTCATCAGAACGGAAACGGAAGAGTAAAACTGATGACGTAGCTGTACGCATACGTCATTGGAATGGGAAAGCTGTTAAGGACTGCCCTGTTCCTGGTGTAACGTCGCATCAGGAAGCATGGGGTTGACATTCAGTCACACAAACACTTTGATGTTTGTTACATTTTCTCATACAATTGAGGGAGATCTTCTTGGTTCTTTCGGTAAAGTCACGTAGAATGGAAGAAAAAAAACAATAAAATAAAATTCTCATGACGTTTTGGCCACAACACAAGTAGCCTTCTTCAGGTGAAGAAACGGGACTGTCCAGAAGACAGCGCTTGAGTGAACACTGCCAAGCATGGACCGCGTCTTTTAAGCTGTGTGGGCGGAATTAACATATGAATTAGCATGTTACCCAGCCTCTCCTCCGGAGCAGAGGAGGGTGGCGGCTGGGCACACAGAAAAATCAAGAAGAAGAACAGCCAAGGTTGAGGGAGATGATGCCAGACTCCTAAATAAGCCTGTCATAATTAAGCTGTTTTATCATGCGATGGCCACTAAAGGCACCACGAAGCATTCGTCTGTACTGAGACGTCACGTCATTGCTGCTCTCTCATCTTTCTGAAGTGTTGTGTTTGGTCTTAAATAATACATGATACAAGCAATGCTAGTTATTCGTTTTGTTTTCTGTATGTTCAGGACACGTGGAAAAGGGAATTGTTCTATGAACCCAAACACATGTAAATAATCTATATATATAATATTATTTTTGATCATTATGGAGAAAATAAGTAACAGGGTAATTCTGAAGAATAGGCAATTTTACAGCAGCATTGCACATTTTAAGTGGGGATGGCAAAATTGTGAATTGAGCTTTTGTTTGCCATTTGACTTCTCAGGAAATTCTTCAGGATGTATATTTAGAAGGCATTTTGATCTATAGGCCCTGACACAAATTATAATATATGGATAAAAGGTTGACGCCTTTCAGTTTTCATCTATGACATGTTAGCATGACAGATTGGTGCTCAGGAATGCATATTTTGACCTCATTAAATATGTCAATGATATCGTAATTCCATTATCACGTATATAATTTTTTTTTTGGGGTTAGATCGCGTAAATATATAAATGTGTCGTTAAAACCCGCCACCACCCGACACGGCCATCTAGTAAGGGTTGTCACGTAAACAGAACATGCCAATTTGTCACTACATTAGACCGATGTGTTGGAGAGTCAAGCCACAACATTATCACGTGATTGCATCACAGTAGGTATTCTAAATTCCACGTTTAATACACATACCCTGTAATTTTTATTTCCTCCATCTGCCAAATAACAAATACATTTGCTGAAGATGTTAAACAGGCGACCTCCGCACCTACAGCATTTATGATAACTTAACATAACCTTTAGAAACATGTATTCAGTAAAAAACACATTTAAAAATTCTTAAGAACTTTTCTGCACGTGCATCACATTTACTCTTCTCAGACATTGCGGAAGGTGAACTTTTTTCAAAATTTGAAGAAAATTCACAAAAATGAAGCACATTGTGAAAGGTATGCATTCACTCGAGGCGCAGCTGCAGACTGTCAGGCTATACTGTACATATGCATATGGTGGAAGACCAAAGCAGCGCCATCAGTCGACTTGGCGTCGGTAGTGCTCATAAGGCGGTCATACGAGTTACTGTGGGGGGGGGGGGTCTTACTACAAGGAAGGGAAGGTCGTAAGGTCGTAAAAGGCGGGAGGTCGCAAGTCGAGCAGTCATAATTCGGGGGTCACCTGTATATTTATCTGTACCTTGATTGGCTCAGCAACAGCAAGGCCTACTGCCATAGTCTTGGTCTCAAATGTTTCAATTTTTACTTGGAGACTGCACTAATGTAAAACAGACTCCTCACCTGCCCGAGGAGACCCCAAAATCAGTCCCGAGGAGCACCGAAGCCTAAACTATGAATTTACGCATCGTGAATGATTCGTTAGAGCAGCCTGCAATCACGTGCTGCATAAGATGATGAAGAATGTCATCGTGCAAGCATTAGATAATGCTTGCATGATGTCATTAATATTTGGAGCACTTTACAATGTTTATGAATACAATACTATGCATATTTAATACAATGTACAGTAAAGTCTCGGAGTACGCAGGCTGAGAGTACGTGGATCCAGCTCATACGCAACTGATCCCCCCCCCCGATTCATACTTACAATTGTGACTCGTACTTTAGCTACACGCACGGGGCGTGAAGTAAGGAGTCAAATTGCCCCCCCCCCGACATCACGCGAATGTGGATTTGAGGGTGTGTAACTGTATCGCCCGCGGAAGAAGCAAGTCCAGGATTTATCATATACAGATGATTTATTTAACATTTCTGTACATTTTTTCATTTTATATACACTTACATTTTTTATCTATCGTATAGAGAACCCCAACTTAGGCAGGCGTACTCTTGACACTATACTGGACTTAAATATTACTTCATATTTGCTGGGTTGCACGGTGGATAGTCAGAGGGCAGCGGTGTAAAATCTGTTGTGCTGTCCTTCAACATGTCTATGCTGTGTCCACCTTCAAGCCATTCCTACCAGCGTTGCACTGCATAGGGAGGCCCTCATTCAGAAGTTGTTTGACAAAAGGGCTGCACGTGTACCCAAATTAATATTTTTTTAGTATGTCTCGTTATTCACGAATCACAGAGTATATGGATTTTTGTCTTCAGTTAATCTTTTTTTAGACGGGAAACTTTTCTATTTGTCCCATCCACTGTTTATAAGCATTTTTTGACTCTACAGCTCTTTTTTGTTATTGTAGAATAAAAACATTAAGTCTTGTATCAGTTGTGTTGCCAAAATGCATGCAATTTTTTGTCAAGTAAAATTTTTAGAATTAACACTTTGTGCTTTAAGGTGGTTATTTGTCACAGCCATGGTGCATTAGCATGCATGTGAATGCGGTTGTAAGATTACACAATAAATCTTGGACTCTTCCCCCAAAAGGGTAATCTTGTAAATTAGTCACAAATGGGCCCCCTGGTGTTAGTGCGGCTAGATGGGCTTTGCCTGTGCACAAAATTGAGATTAGAAGAGCTAAACTACGAAATGATGATTAGGGTTCGGTAAAAATGGCTAAGACCTCGAGGCCAAACGAAGGCTTTTTTAGCCTTTGGATGCATTTGGGTGAGGCTAAGGTCACTTGGGTGCGCACTCTACATTGGTTTGCACAGCTGCTCTTTTTTAAATAAACTTAACCCTGCCTTGAAGTTTCATTGATTTTCTCCAAAGATTGGGTTCAACTTCCCTGCTATGAGCATCCCCCGCCTTACCGGGTGGCCACGGTGGCAAGATGTTAACTACCTTGCCTGGTACACAGGAGGTTGTGGGTTCGATCCCAACCCTGATGCCTGTATATTTGGTGTTTGTGTGTCTCGCTCTCCCCGTGGTTGCATAGATTTTTTCCCAGTCCTCTGGTTTTTCCCTCCATACTAAGAATCAACATAATGCAGATTTAGAGTCTTTTTGTGCCATACATTTCAACGCGATAAGCCAACTTCGTTGAGCTATCATTTGTGGCCAGGTCGCTTCTGAAAAAGAGCCATACATCTCGGTGGGCCTTACCTGGTAAAAAAAAAATATTTACACTAGAAATTCCCTCCACTTTTCTGTACACCTGCACAATATTGTCTTTACCGTTATGAAGTCACCTCCCGTACACAAACACCACCTTATCAAACGGTCCAATGTTTAACCAAGATTGGCCCTGGACCAGAGTCTTTGTTCTCCTGGCTAAATGTTGACCGAGACGTGTCACTCAAATTGGGCAGGAAATTTTAATTCAGTTTTGGGATTTATGTTCTGGTCTAGCATAAAAAAGGGAAACTTACCTGAATAAATTTTGATTTAAAGCTTTCGCGACTGCAGGGATTCATATTCTTGGTTCTTTTGGTAAAGTCACGTAGAAGGGAAACAATAAAAATATGAAACAATCAAATTCTCACGAAGCTTCGACTGCAACACAAGCAATCATCATCAGGTGTGAAAACCACAACAACATTTTAAAAAAGTGGCGGTTTTTTTTAACGTTAGCACCACGGAGAGAATGTGACAGTTTGTTCAGATGGATGAGTCCATCTATGCTCGGAAAAGAAGAGGGGGGAGACGAAAAATAATGGATTCGGTCTGAAAGCCACCTTAAGCGTGATCAATCAATTAAGACCCAAAATGGTTTATCAAATCCTTCCAATGATTGCTCAGCCAGAATCCATCTTCTCGGTTGAAATTGTCTGTATAAGTGGATGACCTCATGAATGAATCTCTCATGGTAGCCAGATGGCTGGCAAAGGAGCCTTTCAAACCCATGACTTTACCCTACATTGCGAGGATCACAAAAAAGATATCCAAAATCTTGAATAAACACAAGATCCAGGTCCGATTCAACACATTACATAAAATCCGTCATCTGGTTCCGTCTGTAAAAGATGTGATTCCGGACATACAGTACCCTGGCGTCTACAAACTAAGTTGCCTCTGTGGTAGTAGTTATATTGGAGAAACCAAATGACATGTCTCGGACCGCATTCGTGAACACAAAGCAGACCTGAAACACGGTAGGACCAACACCTCGGCTGTGGCAGATCATTGTTATAATTCAGTAGGTTCACATGACATTGACTTCTCCAAGACAGAGGTTCTTTGCAAGTCATCAGGCTACCATGAGAGATTCGTTCATGAGTCTATCCACATATACAAACACAGAGACAAATTCAACCGAGAAGATGGATTCTGGCTTAGCAATCATTGGAAGGATTTGATAAACAATTTCGGGTCTAAATTGATTGTTCACGCTTATGGTGGCTGTCAGACCGCATCCATTATTCTTCGTCTCCCCCCTCCTCTTTTCCGAACATAGATGGACTCGTCCATCTGAACAAACTGTCAAAACTCTCTCCATGGTGCTAACGTTAAAAATAACCGCCACTTTTTTAAAATGTTCTTGTGGTTTTCACACCTGATGATGATTGCTTGTGTTGCAGTCGAAACGTCGTGATAATTTTATTGTTTTATATTTTTATTACTTTATTGTTTCCCTTCTACGTGACTTTACCGAAAGAACCAAGAATATACTTACCTGAATGCTTCGAAAAAAAAACCCCTATAAATAATTGCTTCACTCAGCATTTAACTTGCGTAGCTCTGAGACGTTTGTTACATTATAGGTACATTACAAATCTAAAATTGGTGTAAAGCTCCCGGAAGCTGACCAGGATGGTTACCCGAACATTTTTGAGCGTTGGGAGACCTCAAATTAGGTGACCTGACAACAGTCTATCACAGCTGTTGCTTATTTCTCACGCCCCCACATATTGCCTTATAAAATCTACCTACCGTTTACTTATTATTTTAGTTTCATTTGTAGTTAAAATAATTACAGATAAAGTTTAAAAACATATCCCTGACTGTTTTCACCTTTAGTGGTGATCACAGTTGACGATTAATTTTCTGCCTTAAGGTCAAAGCATTAAGATTGTAAGAGTCACATTTATGTAACTGTACAGTGAAAATGTCCTCATTTTATTTAAATTTCACACCTCTACGTTGCAGCCAGATTTTGTCTCGTGACCAGTTTTATACAAAAAAAAAGTTTGCATTTTTCTCCCCCTGTTTCATATAATAATTTCAATGCATAGCTGCCAAGAATGGACTGAACCCATGTCAGAGATGATAAGTTTCACCGTGACAGTCCATTTTGTTGCATCCCAAAAATCGGTCAAACGAGTCGTCTTGTTAAATAGTGGACTGACATGAGATGCAGTCCTGTCAAATAGGCACGGGCTACGGGGGGTCGTTGCCCTCTTACATCGTCGCACACCTTGCTCAGCCACCTGCCGACTAAGTTGTGATTTGAGAGCCTTAATATTAACTGGGCAACGATCCACAGTGCTCCTGAATCTCACGACCCTGTTTCCATTCCCAGAAAGACTTGGTGACATGGATTAGACAAATAGACACTGACAAAGGAAAATTAACAAGCTTTAAAGTGTGTAAAGAGGCATAGAGAAGTGTGTGTGCTTGGATTGATACTGAAAGCCAGATGGAGCAACAGGATTAAGAGAACATGCAAGTTAAAATGCATTGATTGTGAAGGAAATACAGTGGGTTTGGGCAGTACATCACTTGTAGAAGGGATGGTAGCTGTTGGTGAAACTGATGGAAGCACAGCCAAAGGAGGGAGTGTGCCCAAGAAAATTACCACCATGGAGATGAAGTGATATAAGATGATCTCATGTGTAGTAGCGAGATGGATTGTCACAGCATCGCGACGACTTGGGGAAACCTTCATATAGCTGAGAATGTGAGAAATTACTAAATATTAATATTGTAACTTCCAAATCACAGCCTGACCTAAACCATGGTTAAGTCAAGCTTTGTCTAAAATTGCACTTTAATATGTCACACCTCATCCTTCAGGCCTGGACCTTACACATGTATCTGCCTAGTTGAAGATGGGGCCTTTAATGGTTGGTCACTGGGTGCTTGCATCGATTAATGAATTATTGTAGGTATGCCCACGATATGCTGATAAAATAAGGCATATAAGAATTGAGCAATTATGGTTTGTGCAACCTGTTTGCAATTAATGTTACATTTGGACTAATTGAGTGAAATAGAATCGATGCAAACTAGACGTAATTAGACATGCATTTGTTTTAAATCGAATCGCTACAAATGTTGATAATTGATCAAATCATTGGGGTGGGGGGACAGAGGGTATAGGCCACTGTTGTTCCTTGCATGGCCCCACGGGCCGTTGGTGGCCTTTAGTGCACCCCCTGACGTCCGGCTCCCAATACACAAAAGTGAAACACCCCCCCATCATCGTGCTTCTGTAAAACCCCTAATGGTTTCAAATGTCTGGCGGACCCTCGCACTGATGTCTTATTGGCGAAAGTCCCCCCCCCCCCCAGGGTGGTAGAGGGGAGGGCATGCCATGGGAGTTTGGAGAGAGGGGTGACTAGGATGTAGCAGGCAAGGCCGAAGACAATCGATGCTACTTTAATGGATTAGGCGTGAGGGTAGGAGCCAGAGCTGTTCCTTCGCCGCGCATTTTGGGGTAGAGATGGGGCAAACATTGAAGTGGTTGTCGGTGCCGTGTCCCTTGGTACTGGAGTGAGGAGGACGAAGGAAACACCACAGTTCGCACGGATTGTATATGGGACACAAGTATTGAAAGTGCGCGTGGGTGCTTTCCCACGCGTATAATGTGCACGATGTGTGTCACCACAGGTGGTTCCCGATAGCTATGCTGTTTTTGATGCTGGCTGTCTCTTCAGATAACACTGGTCTACAGCCAAAATGCTTCCAAAATAATTGTCCAACTTTACTAATTCTGGGTCACTGAGAATGAAAATGATGCTTAAATTATTGATTGGCTCTAGTTTGCAAGATATGCTACTGGGTCAGTATATACGACCCTTGACTTGGGAATTGCAGAGAATAAGTGAGTTATAAAGGGAAGGGATCTCAATTTAAACTACAAATTATTAAATACATCTTTGACTGGATCTATGAATAAATCTATGACTGGGTTTAGAAAATACTTTTTTTTGAGCAAAACAATGAATGATGCAATCTGAACCTGGTATTGCATCATACATGATATGAATTGCATCATGCTATTCCTTGAAGTCATGGATGATGCAATCTTAACTAGCCTTACATCCCTCTGCTGAACAAATTGCCCTATATCAGCTCTAGAAATCATGCAGTGTCGTGCTCCCTTATTTGTCAGTGTTTGATTTTGCGAAGGGACACCTTTTTAGCCGTTGTAAGCAGATGCCTCGTACTTGTGTGAACAAAGCCGATAACTTATGCTATGTTTGTAGTGAAGTGACTTTTGCATCATAAATGCGCAGTTGAACTATGGTTAAGAAAGCCTATCACCTTTATTTTGGCTGCAATATTGGAGATCAGGACAGGATGTGGGCCCCACATGCTATTCAACACTTGTGCAACAAATCTTTGCCAGTGGTTGAACAGGAAAAGGAAATCTATACCTTTTGCAGTGCCAATGATTTGGGGAGAGCCAACATCATATCAGCAATTGTTACTTTTGTATGGCGCCTCTAATTGGGAAAGGTGTGTCAAAAAAGAAAAAGTGGACTGCATTATCCAAACATTCCATCAGCTATACACCCAGTAACCCAATGGAGAAGGGCTGCCGGTTCCTGATGCACCAGAATCATTCTCACTTGAGTCAGACAAGGATGAGGTTGAAACTTCTGGTCCTGAACCATCAAGGTCAAATGATCCAGATTTTCTCCCATCCTCTTCCTCTGAACCACACCTCATAACACAAGCTGAACTGAAAGACCTTGTCAGGGATTTGAAACTACCCAAGAGTAAGGCAGTACTGTTGGGCTCCAGACTGCAGCAGTCGAATCTCCTGGCAGGTGATGTTAGGGTTTTTATGTTCCGTGACCGTCAAAAGGATCATCTTCCATTCTTCATGGAAGGTGATCTTGTAGCCTGAAACAACATCAATGGTGTAATGGCAGCCCTCAACATAGTTCATTATCCAGATGAGTGGAGACTTCATTGATTCACTGAAGATGGGTCTTAAAGCTGTTTTGCCATAAATTACAGTTGGTCATGCAGTCCATATGAAGGATACCTATGACAACATGAAACAAACTATGACCAACATCAGTGGCAGCTTTGTGGCGATTTGAAGGTTGCTCTCTTGCTTGGTCTGCAGACTGGATACACAAAATACTGCTGTTTTCTCTGCGAATGGGATAGTCGCGCGAGAGATTCCCACTACATCAAGATAGATTGACATTCATTGGATCCTGGGAGGAAAAGTGTTGAGCATCCACCACTGAATCACCCTTGAATGATGAAGAACTTTGTCAAAGCAATGGAGAAAACACAAGCAGCTGTCAAGTACCTCCGTGGAAAATTTCCAAGGTTAAGTGACGCTTATATAAAGGTAGGTGTCTATGTTGGTCCTCAGATTAGTAAACTTCTTAGAGGTGATGCATTTGACAGTGCACTGCGTGGCAAGGAAAAGGACATGGAACGCCTTCCAGTTAGTGGCAACAAATTTTCTCGGAAACAACAAGGCAGACAACTACAGGGAGTTGGTGGGACACCTCAAGGCATACAAAAGCCTTGGTTGCAACATGTCACTAAAGATACATTTTTTGCACTCTCATAGATTTTTTTCCCACGGAAATGCGGAGCATTGAACGATGAGCATGGCGAGCGATTTCACCGGGACATTGCAAAAATGGAGAAACGCTATCAGGGCAAATGGAGCCCATCAATGCTTGCAGACTTATTGCTGGGCAGTGGCAAGAGATGCTCCATGTAATGAATACAAGAGACAAGTCAAGAAGCGCCGAGTGGACACTGAATATGGACTAAACTATGTACTTATATATACGTAATTATTTTTTTTCCTTTTGTTTCATCATACATTTTATTTCTAATCTTTTTGCTGATTTTTTTAAGTGTTACATGAACAGAACAGGGGTGACATGTTATCATGTAAAGCAACCATAAACACATGAAAAGACCTAGGTTTACAATTTGAGGAAAACTCTATCTACACTACATAGACGTAAATTGTAAAAACTTTAAACAGTAGCCAATCGGTTGTTTTAATTGCCATATTTAAATTCAGCACATCAAAATCCATAATAAACAGCACATGTAATCTCTGAAGCAGATGACGTCTAAAAAATTGCAGGCCTGTGTTATTCACAATGTGGTTAATTAAACTGGTTCTGTGAGCCTTTGGCATTAACAGGCAATACAAATTATCCTAATGGTGTCTCCCATTGTTGCTTAGGTCTTAAAATTAGTATCTGGCAAAAACACGAGAATTCGAGCGGCAAGGGCAGTTTGCTGTGGTCCGTGCAACACTGCCCCACTCATCTGCCGATTTGACCCTAATGGGATGCAGCATCAGGTTCACATTAAATTGCAGATGCTCTCCTCTCATTGAATCTTTTGTGGCTCCCCGTACGATGCAATGGGCTTTTATCGACTTTGCAGGAGCATACGCCTCGTATGAAAATAAAATAAATAGAGAATGTTTTTTTGGCTTTTGATTAAATACCTTAAAGGAAGTTGAAGCCTAAAAAAAACGAAAGAGGTGTTATTTCACAACGTAGCTTCAAACTTTTGTTGGACAGCACTGGGGAATACGGATGAGTTATGTTTCTTGACAGGGTTAAGAGGAGCACTCAGTTTGCTCTCAAAGAGTTTTACCTGCTCTCCCGTGAGGGGTATGTAGAATTGGATCTGGGTTGCGGGGGCGGTGGCTTAAGTTGTGATAAATAAACAAAATTAAATATAACCCAATCAAAATTGAGGCTTCCCCAAAATCTTCAGCTTTGGTGCCTGGCTACAAGAGGGGGCCCCCCAATATATCCTCATGCCCATTACACGTCTCAATAAGAATGATGAAGGAAAATATTGAACAGAGACTACATGTCAAGGGAACGTTTCCTGGTATAATTGCAGGCCACAAAGGAGAACCACTTGCCCTTGCGATATCGAGGCGGTCATGGTGGTCTAGGGTGCCACGGTGGCGAGATGTTAACTACCTCGCCTGGTATACAGGAGGTCGTGGGTTCGATCCCGATCCTGACACCTGCTGTATATTTGGAGTTTGCATGTTTTCCCCGTAGTGTGGATTTTTCTCCAGGTCCTCCGCGTTTTTCTCTCCACATTTAGAAATTTGCATTGAGATTATTTAGATTATTTTGATGCTACGAATGTCCACATGGTAAGCCACTTTATGGAGCTATCATTTGTGGCCAGGTCTCTTTTGAGAAACGTGCGTTTAGAGTATTTAGCTGCTATGCATTTCCACATGATAAACCACTTGCTTATGAAAAAGAGCTATATAGCTCAGTGGGTCTTCCCTGGTAAATAATAAAATATTTTAATAGTTAAACAATTTTTTCATAGTTTGGTTTCTATTGAGCCACTCAACCTCATCCGTTGTAAACAAAGATATGCCATTTTTTGTTAATATCACTACAAGGGCTAGAATAATTAACTGACACATTTATTTATATTGATTCTTAAAGTTCTTAATGCATTCAGAAAAATTGCAAATGTAAAAATAGCTTTTATTGTGTCATTAAACATAATCCCTGCAGCCGTTAGAGACACTAACCTTTCGTTGAAATGGTTCTTCAATCGAATCATGACCCTGAAATTGCGAAGTCATCGAATAGTCATGGGGAGAGTGAATTGTTTCACGCACTTGTGTATATTTATGTTGTCGTTTCAGTTACACAGCAGGCTGATAATTTTAAATTCTAAGTAATCTGAGAACAAAAGCTTCTTATATCCACACACTCTTACGACTCACCGCGTTATTGCGGATAGGAGGACTTGTGTCGGACATCGATGTTCGGTTGGTTTCGATAAAATACACTGAGGAAGTGTACCAAGGTGATTGTGACATTTAAATTTTTAGCCACTCGCGAACATCTGCTGTATATAAATTTAGAATTGATTTCCAGTTTATTATAAAGGTATTTTCTTAAAAATACTGAAATTCTCTCAATCATCAATTGGTTCCATAAAAAAATGTTGAGTTTGGTGTGTTCATTGTAAGTAAAATGTTTATTATATACATTTGACTTTTATTTACAACATAAATATTCACAAGTGCGTACATTTGACTTTTATTTGAAGGATTAGAGATAATAACCAACAACATGGTTTTCCGAAATATATATTTTCACGATACACTTCATTTTTGATGACATTACAATTGTCACAATTTATGTATTTTACATTATTCTGTAGTGGAATGGATAAGGTGGAGCACCTCTATTGAAAAATAAGAATAGTTTTTGCCCTTTATGGCAGTAAAACAGGAGGTGTTACGATGTTGAAACATCAAATAGAAACGTTTGCAAGAAATCAAATCTGTACTCACCACACACAGTACTTGTGGTGAACATGCAAACAAACATGCTCTGTTAATATATGGCATTGTCTCTAAATTTGAAGCTTTCGTGACTGCAGGGATTCATGCTCTTTGTTTTTTTTCGGTAAAGCCACGTAGATAAAACAAAATCAAAATAAAAGAAAACAACTAAATCAAATCACGACAACATAACAAAAGACGGATTAACTTGGCCTCGTCGTCGTTCCCTGCTTAGCTCCTCCCCCCACCTTAACCTGTATATAAGCTCGAGGGTCTCAGAGCTCACCACTTGATGCAGCTCCCTTGCTGTGACTGTTCCACCTGAAGACGGAAGCTTGTGTTGCCTCCGAAACGTCGTGATTTATTTGGTTGTTTTATTTTGATTTTGTTTTATCTACGTGACTTTACCGAAAAAAACAAAGAGTTTATATGGCATTGTCTTTGAAACTGATTGGCCTACACCAGAGACGGGCTTCGTTATGGCCTAGTCTCACCATTGTCAGACCAGAGAACAACGCCAAAAGGCGAACAGTACAAAGACAATGCCACACGTATCAGAGCACGGCTATATCATGGGATACCTTATGGTGATTTGTTTTTTTTTCTCTGGGATTCCCGCCGTCACGCTTATGCGCAATCATAATTTTATCTCTAACAATTTCATCTTAATTTTTTTGTCGGTCCATATATATTGACACTTCCCATGTCTGCAACTTACTGATCAGAAGTTGATACATTGCAGGAGATGCACTGCGTATGATATGAGCTTATTACATGGACTAATTTCTTTAGAACATTTTTTTTGTATTTAGTTTGTCCTTCCCCCCCCTCCCTCACCTCCGATTATCACGGTTGGCTACGCACGTTGCAAATTAAGTTCTACATACATACACTTTTAGAAATGTTGTTCTATTCGTTTTGAATGCTTCAGTTCTATCAATACCTAGCATTGCGACCGCAACGTAAATTCAGCTTGACATAGCCGCGACAATCTGCTCCGCGGTGTGTGGAACTGTGGGGCGAGTGTCGGGCTTTGTTGCTGCCTTTTTACGAGCGTGTGCGTGTGTCTGTGTTTCTGCCCTTTCCCCGTCCGCTTCTGACCCAATCCCACAGAATCAAGTTCCCGACAAGGCCCGGCGCATCCTGGAGCGGCTCGTTAACCAATTCACCAATTCTGGTCGATACTGGAAGACCTACATAGAGGCAGAGGTTACTATCTTTTTACATTTTTTTTATTTTTAATTTCTTTACCAGTGTTATCACTTGAGGATAACGTTATAAATGGACAATGCATATAACATCACTTTTAACAAAAAAACGCCATATACTTAAATTATTATTTGTACATTGTCTGGCTCTGTAATTATGCGTTCACGGACGCTTTATTTGCATCTTGCTGCCTTGCTGTTGCAACACGCAGTGTTGTCGCGAAAATGACAATTTAGTCAAGTTTTTGTTTGTTTACACATCGCAGAATTAAAAAAAAACTGACAAAGTTATTTTACGTTTGTCGAATGCAAGTTGCCGACACTGGCAATGTTTTTTTTTACATGGCAATTTTAACCAATTTTCCCTCCCCTATTGTAAACGCAGGTATTATAAAAAAAAACCCAGTCACCCACAGCCACGTTAAGCCGTGGGCCGTACGACCGTGCCGTTTGGCTACGTACTTTCATATTCACTCTTGTGAGTATCTTCAACATATTCCCTTTCAGCGTTTTCTTGCACTGCGGTGGGGACGGCCACGCTGCGTTTCTGTTGTTGCCGCTGAGTCTGCAAGAAAACCTGGTCTGCCGTGCCAAAAAATAGGAATCCTCACGTTTTTAAATCATAGCTTACGGTTAGCGTGAAAAACGGTGAAATTATATCAAATTGTGTGAATATGATTCAAGTCGACCGAACAAAATATACCCTTGAAAATAAACTGTAATGTTTACCAAATAAGAGAAAATATGGTATGTTGTCGGTGATTGGGTTTAGCGATATATATTATTATTTTTAAAAAATCGTACGTGGTGGGTATTGAAAATACTTTTTTTAATATATCAAGCAATCATATTGCAAAGAAATGTTTGTTGCATGTTGGAGTTGCAACAACATTAAAATGTGTATATTAACGTCTGGCTGTGTGGCCCTGACTTTTATTCACTTGTGGTTGTCTGAATTTCCTGACTCCTGTGTCAATTTATTTTTGGGCTAAAGTGTCCTTTTATTTATAATATATTTCAATAGTACATCTTATCCCACACAAGTGTTTCCTTGTCCTCAATACCCAGAGCGAGCTTTCGCTTCGTGTTTATTTAAAGTGCAACTTTTATCTAATCTCTTAAACCATTTACGTTTGCTTCTAAAATATGTTCGTGTGTGTTGTTTAGTTGACAATGTCTAAAATAACTTTTTTAAGTGATGACTGTTTTGGAAAAATCTTTGCTGTGAGTCACGTGATAGCGTTAAAACATGTTTTAGTTAATGCATTCGGTTTGCTCAGGTCAGTGATGCATACGACAGGGTGGCTGCTGTTGCTGCTGCCGATAGCCGTCGTGAATTGAGGGTTATTTGTAGATCATGTTATTAAGTATATTTGTATACCATGTTATGTAGAATTAGTATAATTTAAACTCTTGTCTCGTGTATGTGTGAACACGTTTGTGTTTTGCAATATTTTGCAGATACAATATTACGTGTGCCTATTGGTGTGTGTGTGTGTGTTTGGGCTTTTGTATGCGTGTGCATGCAATCATGAGTGAAGAGCAGTATAAGAATGGGCATGCACAATTGAATGAATATAATTAGTGTGCATATGTGTATGCATGATTGATGTTGTCTGCAAATATATGCACTTGGGTATGGCAATGGATGCATGTATGAATAAGTTTGCGTTTGAAAATACACTGGTGTATGTGCGGTGCGCATAGTATGTGGAATAATGTATGAGCGTGTGTCATGGGTCACAATCTTAATTTAAATTGCATCCAAACACAGCAACGTATCAACACGCTTCACAGAAAAGTTTAAGAGTTTAGTGAGTGAGTTTGGATGAATGAAAAATACATAAAAACAGCAATGAACATGAATAAAAATGTGCGTGTGCATGCGCTAGTGTGGGTTTGTGTCGTGGCAAACGAAGTGGCATGATCATGTACGAATCGTTGCGTGTGCTTGTGAAACTGCACTTGAATGTACTTGGCTTGCGTGCATGCTGTTAAATGCACTTGCGTGTGGCAGTATGACTGGGGTATGTTGTAGAGTGTAATTGTGTGCGCATATTCATGCGCTCACAGCCAACACCGGTGACGATTAACTGAACTGGTCTTGGGCCTCCACTAGGTCGACTCAGCCTCAAATTAGTACCTGGTACGGTGTATAAATATCACCACTGGGGAGACAAAGGCGACTGGGCGTGGTGCTGACTACCCACCTCCTCGTGTACCGTACCAGCCTTCATTGGTGCTTGCTAACAAGCAGTTAACACCGCGCCATGGTGGCGAGATATTGCCTCGCCTGGTATGCAGGAGTATGTTTGTTCGATCCTGACCCTGACGCCTTTATATTTGGAGTTTGCATGTTGTCCCCATGGTCATGTGGTTTTTTCCGGGTCTTCTGGTTTTTCCCTCCGCATTTAGAAACATGCGTTTAGGGTATGTGGCTGCTGTACATGTCCACATGATAAGCCGCTTTGTTGAGCTATCATGTGGCCAGGTCGCTTCTGAAAAAGTTAGTTTAGTTTACTTGCCCCAACAGTCTGTAAAGGCTATACGGGGATCTTTGGGTGTGTGTGTGTGTGTGCATGCATTTGTGTGTGTGGAAGTGTGGATGTATGCACTCATGTATGTATGGATACAGACACTTTGTGGTTGTGTGTTCATGCACCTGCACAGGAATGGCTGTGACTACGATTGGGAACTTTCAGTGATACTGTTTGTGTGCGCCCATTTGTAATGTGATGGTGAGGTAATGCCGAAAAATAACACCATGGAAATTACTACCCATTGGCGGATAAGTAAACTCAAAGCTCGATATTTTTTTATATTTAGCCTACCTATCTGAGATATAAACAGGTTCTCTGAAACTTTGCAAGTCTGCTGGTGGAACGTGCAGGCACGGCCTTGCCATTCAAAGCTCTTGAGGGTTCATTTGGTGTGCTAATATGAAGCTAACCCCCCCCCCCCCTCGTTTGTCTCTGCCTCTAAAACAAAGAGTTCTGAAGCTTTATCAGCTATTTCTCTTTGTAGGCTGTTGCACAAAGGCCCCGTGATGACACTTTTCTGTCTGCTCGCGTATTATTGACATGTGGTTGTTAGGGTCTAAAGTGCAGTCTGGGATGGTGGGTGGTGCACCTCCCGGGTACATTTGAGTGTGTAATGAGGAAACGGTGACATTTCAATGCAAAGTAAAATGCAAAATTCAACTCGGAGTGACAAATCCGCCTTAGAGAATGTGTACAAGGGAACATCGAGAAAATGCGTGGATCTAGATCGTACGCAACTAATTCATAATAAAAGCCTGTCTTCGCCAGGCAAAATTTTCAATATGTAATTTTTCTCAATATTATTTCTTACCATTTTTATCTATGATCAGATACTCCACATTTTTTTTATTTTTTTGCAAAAAAAATCCATTGTTGACTTTATTCAACTTATATTTAATGATGTACCCATCAGAAACCAATAAATTTAAAGATTCCATTTTTGTATTAGAACAAAAATTAATGTAGTTAATACTCTATGATGGGGAGCTCTTTAACCGTATTGGAATTATTCCAATATGAACATAAAATATGTATTTTTGACTTAAAAACCGCTTGAATCCGAAATATCTCAAAAACAATATCGAACAATGGTTCTCACTTTAATTGTGCTTGCTGTTTAATGCTCCTATCAAACGAAAAAAACGCAATCTTATTTTGAACGGTGTCTGAATGACATGCACAAGCATGTTTATGGGGCACTTAAAAATCGAGATTTAGGGGCCTTAAAATAAAAAATCTCGGATTTTGAGATTCGTCCTGTTTGCGTCTTAAATGCTACACATGTACCAAATTTCAGTTTTGTACCTCGTCCGGAAGTGCCCGAGAGGTTTTTGAGACGTACAGAGGAAGGTCTTTATTTATAGAATAGGCACAGTTTTCACTGTGCCCCGGGTCTACAAAAACTAAAGGGGCCTTCGAAAGAAAATGTGACCATGTCTTTTTTTGGTTGTAGGATAAAAATATGTAACAAGGATATACTCTCTGGTTCTTACGTGACTTTACCTAAAGAACCAAAGAGTATGGATTCCTGCAGTCACGAAAGCTTCAAATTAGCACAGATATCTTGAATAAATATATTTATATAGCAAGGATATGCTTACTGTATATACAGAGACGGTCATGTCAATGTCAGTCGTTTTTTTTTCACAAGGTGTGAGAAATTAACACTGGAGATTAACTTTTCGTGATTTTTTTTAAATTGCGTAATTAGCAAATAACATCGTCAAATTGTGAATTTCGTACAATGTCGTTCTCGATAGAGAGTAGCAGTGCAAGGGAAGACGAGGCGTTTTTGTGCGCGTAACAGCGGCAGTTGTAACATTGGTGGGGGAGGTGGGGCAGCATTACCAACTGTAGAAACGAGTGCCTCGGGCCTACAAGAACCTTAATCCGGCCTGCTTGCATCCTCGTGGGAGGATTATTTATTGCAGCAAAATTACTTCTCACAGGAATGTGATTCTTTGTTTTAAAGTTAATCTTATTTCGGTAAATGTATTAACCTCAACTGACAGGCCTGTTGAGATTGTATAATTGGAGAATAATTTTTTGCAACTGCACCACCATTAAGTTATTCCAGAAGCAGCCAGGTTATGTGGCTGCTTTGTTGATTTAAATTCTATTATCTCACGAACGCAGCCATGGATCTCATGTTCTGACTGGGAAATGTATAGGTACAAGAAGCCGGCGAATCAAGTTACGTGAGAAATTTGAATAATTGGATGCAACTCGGAGCATCCGATGGAAGTATTTTGAGTAAATATTGTGGAGAGAGCTGAAGGGAAGGAAGGCCACGATCGCCGACGTCTTTGAGAGAGGACACGGCACGTGTAGAGAGAGGAGGCTGCTATGTTTTTGTTAGATGGGGGGGGGCGGTATTAATTTTTAGATTTAAATCGCAGTACGTTATTACGCAAATTATGTACGTTTTGTACCGCTGTCACGACTCTACAGTGTGTCTCGGGTTTAAAGTTTTGCAAGCCATATCGTCGCAAAATTACGTCAGCATGACTCTTTTTTAAGTCGGCTTGCACGAGCAGCGTTCTCTTTTCCGCGTGACCGCGAACGCCGTCCACTTTGACTCCTCTTAAGCCACATGTCCTCGTGTTTATCTTTTAGCTCGCCGTTTGTAATCCATGTGCTCCCTAAAACATTTCTTACTGTTTAAACATTTCTAATTAACATCCAAATTGTGAAAATTGATCGGCTTACGATCTCTACCGTCGCTATCTGCACATCACTTGCCCTGTGCCCAGTCTCACTCTCTCGCTCTTTTCTTGCTCCCCTTCACTGGAACCAACTTCCACTGCAGCACATAAAACAATCACCTTCACTCTAACAACCGGCTTCCATTCCTTCGTTCAAACAACCCCCATCATCTCTTCTCCCTTGCCCAGCTTACTGTTACCCTCTAGCTACAACCAGGTTTACCCCAAACCCTATCACTCCCTTGCCCAGCTTACTGTTACCCTCTAGCTACAACCAGGTTTACCCCAAACCCTATCACTACCCCAATGCCTAGTACTAACCCTATCACTACCCCAACCCCGATCACTACCCCTATCACTAGCCCTATGACTACCCCAATCCCTATCACTACTCCAACCCCTCCTTAACCACTCACACCTTTCCTAACTGTCATAACCATAACTACACCACTTTTTACATCCCCACTCTTAATTTTAACCACGGTCATCTTACGTACAATGTTATAATTGTTCTGAAGCACTGGATTAAGGCGGTATATAATGAGATGAGATGAGATCAAATGGTTGGGCTGTCTTTATTGGCGTTTAGAAACTTCTAGTCCAATATGTCAGCTCGAGCGTAGTCTTCATCAACAAGTGTATAACGCCTCATCCACAAGGATGTGATGGGAGGGTGTCAGTGGTAAGATAATTTACAGATAGGAATCCGTGTATTTGAGGACAAACCTTTTGACGGGCATTGCTTCCTCGTGATGGGAGTCTACGCCCTGTAGTAAGTGATGCAGGCAAATTTGGCCAAGCCTAGTGATGTGTTCGGCTTAATGTATCTTCATAGAAGCCAATTACCGGGCAATCTTCACTTGAGGGATGACTTTGGTCATGGTTAATTTAATTGTTTTCCAATGTAAAAGAATAATTACCATTTGCTGGATAACGGCACAAGAAGGCATGGAATATCTCTGGTTCGGAGTACATGCAGTCTGAATATAATTTATAATGTTTGCGTTATCTCTTCTGCAAAGATATGCGGCGGGCATATGGTGAACAAGCAAGCACCCCACTTTTAGCGAATATAACCCAATTGCGATCTGTAGTCTACCTCTTAACTCAAGCGACATTGGAGTTGAACCATCAACTGACCTACCACTTGCTTTTTAATCACAACTGGTAGAATCCACATTTTTGTAAAGGTTATAATATAGTTCTCAAAATATTACTTAACCCTTCCATAGTTTTCACCTTCAGAGGACAAAAATATAGCAGATCGCTGCTCTTTTACGATATGTATGTTATTAAGCAGCAAAATCTGGAGTGAAAAGCAAATATACCTGTGCACTGAAATTTCTATGGAAGTCTAACCAACTTAAATTGCACAATTATTGAAAGACTTTTTTCGGGACACTTGTTTAAATACTAAGAAATGTGTGTGGGCTTTATCTGCCTTTTAAGTGTTTAGGGTGAGACTTTTCAGGAAAGTTACAACTTTACATTATGCGAAGCCAATCAATCTCCGGGCCATAATTTATTTATGGTGGCCAAACTTTCCGGATTTTCTTAGATTTGTTCATAAGCAAAGACTCCCAGTTACGTTTGCGAAAAGGTCAGCTTTACCAACCCTTCTCTAACACTACGAGAATTAGATTAAGCCACCATTGTCTACATAAATAGGACTAATGTCATTCACAGAATACACTTAAATCCACAATTCATTACATTGTTGCAATTTGGCTGTTTAATCTGGGGAATTTGTAGATGAGTAGATGACTGCGACAGACATGGAGCCAGATTTGCATCTTTTTTATGGCCAAAACTTTTTACTCTGTTGGGAATAGGCATTGGTACGTTTTATCTTCGGGCCAAAAATGGGGCGAAAACATTTGGCAACGTGTTGAGTCAAGCTTGTACTGTGTTACTCCTGTGAATGGTTATGATTTCAAGGTTATGCATTTTAAAAAAGGGAAACAGGATTTATAGTGCTGTTATACCAGTTAAACAGGAACATATTCCTGTTTTCTTGGCAACAATACAAGCCGGATTAACAACAACGTATTTCTTTTTATCACTTTACTTTAATGGTGGTAATTGTTTCTGCTGTCTGCTCTCGCGTGCAGGTAAGGGGCTATAAAGGTTAATGTCAGGATTTTTAAGGGTCACCATTTTTGTTAACTTGCGCATTTTTTGTTAGGATACGCGCTATTTGTGCGACATTTACGCACGATGATCGGTTTCCTTAACCTCTGCGATTTTTTTAAAATGATACGTGCTTCGAGCTGCACTTGAGAATCGTGTACAGGTATTTACAATTTGCGTAAAATATTTGGTTCACGTGACCTGCAGCTTCCAGAAGTGCTACGATGCACCATGGTGTAAAATAATTGATTCTTGAACCGTGACGGTTCATTGATTTGTAAGTGGAGAGGGGGCGGGGGGCTGAGGGGTTCAGGCCTGTTTCCTGGGTTATGGCCAGCGATAATGTTTTGCATCTACCAAGATAGCTAGAGAAACATGTTGAACTTCTTTCGCAACACGCGTTAGACAACCGTGATAATCGGAGGTGCGGGGAGTTTTACAAGCAATTGTATAATATCATTTTTCGCATCTTACTGCGGAACACAAACGCGAAAACGGAAAAGTCTTGACGTTGCCTTATCCAAGCAATTAAGCAAACAACTACAGTTGTAATCTCAGGACTGACGGATTAAAGATGTTCAGGAAACATCGTGCTGCATGTGGGATAGGGGCCATCCATTTAGTACGTACGCATGGAGGGGGGTTAACCCAAATGCGTACACTTGCGTTTGGGGGGTCTACTGACAATGTACGTACGCATAGAAAACAGGGGGGGGGTGAAGCCTCGATAATGCAGCGGTGGTGGACTATCTGTTTGCTTAAACACGTTAATATTATTAATCCTTTATCGTTTCTGCGTGGATTTAATATCGGCCGTTCTATAGGATTTGGGGCGGGGGGGCTGGAGGGGGTGCGTCAAGCGTATGTACGCAGGTGGGGTTGTAAAAAGTACGCGTGCGTACAGGGAGGGCGGGAGGGGTTAAGTTTCGTCAGATTTTTGCGTACCTACTAAATGGATGGCTTCATCTTGCGTGCAAGAATAATTGCCGTGGGTAACGGGATATAAGCATCACCTTTTTACTATCGCCAAATTAGAGCTGCGATTGGATCGGCGTTGAATACTTCCGTGATGACGGCTTTTTTGGGTTCACCATGAAGTGCAGTTTTGACCACCGGTCCCCGTTTTTAAAAATGCCAGTAAAAAAAGTAACATTACACTGGCCACTCTTTATTTCACACGAGGGGGAACAGCTCTGGTTTCGTCTCGGGGGGGGGGGGAGAACCGGTGGAGCAGTCATTATTGCTCCGCTGTGCAGCGCCACCGAGCGGAAACATTTTCTCTCGGGGCCCCTTTATGGTCGCCTTTACACTTCAACACGCAGGTTTTCGCCAACAATGTCCATAAGTTATTTTTTTGTGTTAGATTGCGTAAATATAAATGTGTCGTGAAACCATAACCCAGCCAAACAATAGGTACTTCATTTTCTCAGCTGTACGCGATCCATTGTAACTTCTATGACAACATTAACTCCCCTCAGGTCATCGCATCTGAAAGGCTCACAGTGATGACATCGCCTTTACCCCCCCCTATTTAAGGCCAATACGGAAGGACTTTCTAAAAGTTCTGTCTATCGCCTGATGAGGTTGTTGTAATCACCAGAGAAAAGTCATACTCGAATTGTAAACGTTGTGGGTTTTCTTTCCCAACACATCAGTGTGCTGTACGAGTAACTAATTTGCGCGTTTTGTTTACGTGACAAACCTTACTAATTGGGTATGACGGGTGGTGGCGGGTTTAACGACACATTTACGCGATCTAACAAAAACAAAAACCCCTTTTGTTGCCTTTACGCTGCCTGATGGTGTCTTAAAGATGCCGTCCGTTGGTTGCGTGGAGGGCTGCTCCAAGCCCCGGGATCGGTCACGCAACCCAATCGCTCTCGACATCGCGCAACTTTGTTGGCTGCAGCTGCCTTGTCGTGCGTCTTTGCCGTGCCCCTCACAACCAACACCTGCTCTCTTTCTGGTTAGCTAGCTACCGCTCCCCCCCCCACCTGCATCAGGATTGTAAGAACCGTATTTCGCCAAGCGTCACATGGTTTTGAAGCATGGCGCTACAAGTCGCTGAACAGTAGTACGATGCTTGCAGTTAGAGTCTCGTCTTTACTGCGAGCAATCCAATTGCACAACTGATCGCTTAACTGGTTTTGGAGACGCTCAGTCACGAGAGCGATTCAGTTGCATGCAACCCCAGTTGCTTGCAACTGTTTGCTCGGGTGTGATCGCTCCGCCTTCAGGAAAGCCCCATCCCACACTTGGCGCAGAGCAGCTGTTGCCAGCAGTGTTGCTCTGTCGTCGCTCGGTATCGCTCTGCGTACCGTCGCGCTCAACCGCACCGATCGTCGGTCGACGAGCCAGTCTCGAATTACTATGGCATTGTGTGGCTCTGGCTCAACCACCCTGGCCATGGATCCCATTCCATCGGACGGCTACCGCATGAAATTAACGCTGCCCTCGCTTAGCCGGCACCGGAGGCTTCTTTGTTAACCAAGGAGGAGCTGGGTTGCAACGAGAATTTGTCTGCGGTGCGACGTAACGATTGCGCCGATCGCGCTGTTAACGGGACGTTTTGGAGGACAGTCGGGCGGGGACGTTGGCGCATTGGTTCATAAAGGGCCGCGCTGTGAAATTCATTTTAGCACTTGTGTTAAATCTGTTTTTTCTTGGGTGGTCATCGACACGCTCGGCATCTGCATGTACGTATGTTGAACTCCTTTCGCGTCCGTGCGTAGCCAACCGTGCTAATCTGTACCTCATCCGGAGCGTGTCGGCGACCGACCGTACGAACAACCCGGCATCATGGGTTTAGGTTCATGGCCACGGTTAACATCAGTGGGCGAGCGGTATCTGAACAGGTCATCTTGGCTCTTCACGTTCAACCTGTGCTGGCTAGCGCAGTGAAGTATGGGAAAACAACTTCCATGACAGGCGTGACAAAGGGGGGAGAACTTCATTCAGCAGTGGGTGGAAAAGGGGGTGTGCATTTGTTTAATTACCGCACTCTACAGCGTATTAGGCAAAGGCCTACGTTGTCAAACCCGTGTCGTTGAATGTAGCCGTGCAACGGTTGTAGAGATGTAAGGCAACAAAAGCATACATTAAGGAACTCTGTTAAAGATGTCAAAAAACACAACGTCCATAACGACACGACGTCTCTGGTGTGCTCTGAAGGAGGTTCGTTACCCGAAACAGCACCTGTTGTGTAGTGTTCCTTTTTTGGGCAGCGTTGTTTTGACGCATGTGTCGGCAGCGTTTTTAACACGAGGAATGAGATCTCCGTCGATTCCGCTCTGTAGGCGACATCCTTCTGCGCGCTCGTCTCGCATGACGCTGACATCACGCATTCACGCACGCCACTTCTTCCTCTCGGCTGTTCGAATCAGACGTGGCTTGGGGAAAAAGAGAATGGGTCGCATTTCAAATCTCGTCTTAGATTGCATTATCTTTTCCATAACCCTTGAAAATGTAGTTTGATTGGTTGTATATAGTTTAAGTTCAATGTGTGCATCGTGTCTCTGGGGGTGCCGTGGTGGCGAGATGTTAACTGGCTCGCCTAGTACGCAGGAGGATGTGGGTTTGATCCCGACGCTGACGCCTGCTGTATATTTGTGGTGTGCATGTCTCTCTCATCGTGGCCGCGTGGATTTTTTCCGGTGCCTCTGTTTTTTCCCTCCACATTTAGAATCAACATCGCGCGTTTATAGTATTATTTAGCTTACTATAAATTTCCACGTGATAAGCCAATTCATTGCGCCAGCAATTGTGATAGCCAGTTCGCTTCTGAAAAAGAGCTATGTAGCTCGGTGTCGGCCTTACCTTAAAATAAAAGTTGTTTATTTTATTCTTTGGTGAAATCTGACTGGCACAATTTAATTACGCATTACACATCCATCACGACGCCTCACACTTGAGACAAGAATCTTGATTCGAAGCTTTCGTGACTGCAGGAATCCATACTCATTGGTTCTTTCGGTAAAGTCACGTAGGTAGCAAATACAAAAATAAATGAAAACGACTAAGTATCTACGTGACTTTACCGAAAGAACCAAAGAGTATTGAGACAAGAAGTTATTTTCTCAAGAGCTGACATGTTTCCTAAACAAATTGGAATATATGAAGCAATTGGAGGGACCCCGGGGTCCCATCACTGCCCCGGGGTGGGAAAAACCGCGTAGCGACACGAGTCTTGCTGCCTTACCGACAACACAACTAGTGGTCAATCGATTGGCCTCGTCGAGAGCTACTCGGGGACACTAAGTTTCGTAAACAGTTGAAAAATTACATAAACACGTTCAATTCACTGCCTGGGGGCGGCGGGCTCGCCTTGGCAAAGAAGCTAAGGATCGACGGCTGACGGAGGGCGTTGTCACCGCGCGCGACTGCGGCGGACGCCCGGGCTTGCGTTTGGGCCGGTGGGGTGGCCAAACGCAAGCCCAGACTCGCGTCAACAAGCGCCAGCTTGTTGACGCGAGTCTGGGCGGGCGGCGCGTTGCTGTCGAGATCTCGAGTGGGCGGACTGAAAAATAATAATTATTATTGACCTGGTTTTTGCGGGACCCCGTGGTCCCGCCAAATGATTCATATTATCGTACTGTATATACATGTAAGATGCCGTCTAGTAGCATCAACGGAAAATAAAATTAACAATGGTGATTAAAACTGATTAATAATTCAGCCACTTTGTCAGTCCACTGCTGTACGAAGACCTCCGCCACACCAATGCGAGTTATGGGAGTTGTTTAACCATACCTCGCCACGCTGGAAGCCAATGGCCAGATCAGATATCACTCGACGCTGACGGTGGGCTGAGCCAAGGAATGAACTCGGGGTCATCGGGTCCATAGAAGAGAAGTGTACGTACGTTGAACTTCCTTCGCCACCCTACGTGGACAACCGGGCTTAAACGGAGGCGCGGGAAGTCTGCGAACCACTATGCTGCTGCTCGACTGCACGCGGAACAGCGCTCTTTAATTTTTATTTTCAGCGTGGTCTGCACGCACACGATGACTATGAAGCTTGACTAGTATGGGACTTGATTATATGTCCACTGAGATGTTTGGTGTATGATTGATTAATTTCAAGACTTGAATATAGAAACTGGACCTTTTTAACTCGTGAATAATACTGGCCTATGTTGTATGAAGCTATATATTGGTGTTTTCATATCCATGTTTATTTTGGTGGCGTACATAACATTACAACTCGTGTGATGTGCAGCGTATGCATTCGTGAAACACAACTGATGCCGACTTATTCATAGCACATCGGTGGCCCATTTTTGCATATACTACAGAAATTAATACTTTCGTAAATGCCATGCGTTATGAAGAAGGCCCATTGCCCAAAACGTCGCCCATCATATACACTGCCGTTTTTCTTTTAAGACCCGCCTTGTTGTTGACGAGTGTGTTGAGTTAAT
The DNA here is from genome assembly GCF_048934315.1 of Petromyzon marinus. Taxonomy (NCBI): domain Eukaryota; kingdom Metazoa; phylum Chordata; class Hyperoartia; order Petromyzontiformes; family Petromyzontidae; genus Petromyzon; species Petromyzon marinus. The sequence goes on from NC_133687.1 coordinate 8,064,079, forward strand.
TCAGAAATGTTGTGAATCTCGACGGCGTGTGAGTTTGTGCATACCTTTAAATAAATCTGCGTGAAAACCCGGTGACTTATTGTAGGTGCACGTTAATTGAATTCAGTTTGCGACGTTGCACGTGAAATGCGAGCGATGCGTGAGTCCCGAATGTACCGTCGTGCTCGCGTTCATTTCATGTCGATTTCCCCCGATGTGTGTGTGTGTGTGCTCGCGCGCAACGTGCGTCACCTAGTTTCTTTTGCCCGTACTGTGCTGCAGAAATGACTTTGCGATGCTTTTCCCCTCTTGTGCTGCGTTCCAGATAAAATCCAAACACTTTGACAGAGTAGAGAAGGTAAGCTGCGTGACAACCGTTGTGATGGGTCGGGGTGGGGGGGGGGGAATGCCCAGACCGACGAGCTGTGAATTTCGCTGCTTTGCCGGTTGTTATTAACGCGACCGATCGTTGTTTTCCTGGGGGGGGAACCCTCGCTATGATTATAAATCCTGTCGAAGCCGGACTAATTCGAGTTATTTTCTGGCTACGGGGGATGTCCCGCATACTGGAAATAATAAAATGTAAAAAAAATACTGGATTAAAATTACATTTACGCGCAATAACATTGGCGCACATTTACTTATCACTTGATAGTGAATTCCTGTTCACATCAGGCAGGGTTGAGCCACAATGAATCCAGTCTTCAACTTCGTACAGAATGCCTCTGATAAAACTACTGATCATTAGGCTAGCCCTTGGGATTTAGATTCCTAAAGGTGTAACATCACATCAGCAGTGCGTGGCAAAAATGGTTTCGGTGGTGAAAAGTGTTTGGTGCGGGCATCCTTTAGTCCACTACATCCAAACGTGAGCTTGTGGAGCATATGCGTGTGTGTGTTAGTCTGCCCAGTGTTGTGTGCGCATGTGTGGTACAGTAGGGGGCACAGGTGGTGCAACGGGCCAGTCATCCCAGTGAGTCAACCCATGGCACCTGGGTCTGTCCCATGACCTGCCAGTGGGCGTTCGACACTTCACGTGGCCTTAACGTGCGCATGGCCTGGCGCAGGCGCCGTGGTGACGTCGCCGCCACTTCTTGCCGAATGGCGGCGGTTGTTGTTGTTGTTGCGCGCGTGCGTGGTCAACAAATGCCTGCGACTGGACTACTACGCGCCGTGGTACCCTCCCCCACCACGCCGCTTTGTGGCCGGATCGAGTGGCACGCTCGCCGACGGCGACCGTGCCCTCGCCGAGAAACGCTGCCCAACGCTAACGCTGGGGCTCCGCTATCTTGTGTGGAGCAGCTGTTCCAGCGATGTCTCATGAAGGTTCTGCACATCGATTTGTGGAAATGCTACCTCACCTACGTGCGCGACACCAAGGGAAAGCTGCCCAGTTTCAAGTGAGCCTCTCCGCCGGATTGTTTTCACGGTTTCTTAAACTCGCTCCCGGCCCCCCACACACACACACCCTGTCTCCCGTGCATCGTATCTTTTCTAGGAGTTTATAGAGCGTGTTTTGTCAAAGCGCTTTACAAGAATTATAAATGGTGCGTTAGTTGTTGGCTGGTGGGGAATAGGGATGGGGTTTGAGTGTTGGGGAGGGGAAGGGATGGCAAGGAAGAGGGGTGATCATAGGCAAAGGGAGGGGCGAGGTTAGGAAGGGGAATGGGTGGCAAGGGAGGATGTTGAAAGGGAGGGGACAAGGTTAGGAAGGGGGAAGTTGGTTAAGGTTTTAAGGATGCGGACAGGAAGTAGTAGAGGGATACGTACACATGGCCATAGCACTACTGTTTTATTCTAGGAAGCCGCTGGGAGCTACGCACCGCTAAATCAAGATTGAAAAATCATATCTTTAGAACTACTTTTTGTATTTAATTTGTTTTCCTTCCCCCGCACCTCTGCGATTAGCACGGTTGGCTATGTACGTACATTCGCGCTCATTTTATTTATCGTGCATTGTGGCTGCCGCTGTAGGCTGGGTTCTTTCGCTCCACGTGTTACGGAGTGGTCGCGAGAGAGCCGCTGAAATTTAAATGACGTGCCTTTTGGTGTCAAGTGACCAATACTCCCTTTTAGCCCAACCAAGCCTTAGCGTTAGAGCGGCGGTTCTCAAACTTTGTTTTGGCCCGTGGACACTCAGTCGAAGCAAACATTTCCGCGGACCACCCAGCCGCCCTCCACCCCTGGTGACAAAACGCATTCGCCTCTCTAAATACCACTCTTACAAATTGATTCGTATTGACCAGAACATATATTTTTTTATAACTCAGCTATAAGGTTTTTTTTTTTTAGGGGTGGCATCTAGATCTTAGGGTCAGGGTAGTTTGCCTAACGTAATTTTAAAATTAAACATCGTAAGTAAAAATATTCATTTAATGTCCGAAACATTTTATAACTCAGCTATAAGGTTTTTTTTTAGGGGTGGAATCTAGATCTTAGGGTCAGGGTAGTTTGCCTAACGTAATTTTAAAATTAAACATCGTAAGAAAAAATATTCATTTAATGTCCGAAACAAAAGGTGTAATAAACGTCTTCGTTATTGTCCGGATCAACCTGCGTTTGCATCGCAGCCCCCGTGGACCCACCCGGAGGACCGTCACGGACCACCCTGTGGTGCCCGGAGTCCACGCCTTGAGAACCACTGACCTAGAGAGATTGGCTTTCTAGTCACAGGATGAGCTCCGATGAATGGATGTAGCTCAGAGAACTGTTGTTTATAAAGCAAGCTCGCTACCACTGCGCTAACCGGAAAGAACGTGCGGTTTGTGCCGTATCGCTTGCCGGACGCCTGTGAAATAGACCTTAGTAGCTCATCGGATTCCTCCAGTATAAATGTTCTGATTCTTGCACGTAGCCTTGACACCGCAAACGCGATACCTCCGGGCACGGACGTTACAATTATTCTCAACCTCCCCGCCACCCCCCTCCCCCCCTGCTTCCCTCCTCGCCTTAGAGAGAAGATGGCTCAGGCCTATGACTTTGCCCTGGACAAGATTGGAATGGACATCATGTCTTACCCAGTAAGGCACCCACCCACCCCCCCCACCTCAACCCCCCCTCTTCCCCCCCACGGCTTATCGGTTGAAGTAAATTGTATAAATGTTACCGCATATCAAGATGCCGTGCAGGAAACAGCGCAGCCTCGTGTCGTTATAAATCGACATTCACTTGGCGTTATCATTGTGTTTGGACTGCAATTGCAAACCTGACGTTAATTCCAGTGTTTTATTGTTTCTCCTTTTTAGATCTGGGTTGACTACATCAGCTTCCTTAAGGGAGTGTAAGTACTTTTACGAAATATTATTTGCCAAGGTCCGTCTATTAAAGCCTTTGGGTCTCTCCTGCAAGGCTGCTTAACATGGCACTCAAAGTGCATCTAGTCTGGCACAAGCTCAAGGGTCATGTAACCGCCACTTAAGTGACGTGGTAGATGTTCGAATAATTACACCACTTGTTTTGCACGTGTGTGAGGATTTACATGCGGTTGGAAGTGGAAGTGCAGTATATAGCGCACTGCCATCCCGGCACGCCGAGTTCGAGTCCCGGCCGTGGCTAACATCAGAGGTGATTTTCTGAACCGGTCTTGGGCCTCCTCTAGGTCGATTCAGCCTCGCGTCAGCACCTGACTCGCAGTGCGAGAAACATCAGCACTGGGTCGGACAAAAGCGGCCGGGCGTGGTGTTGGCCACGCACCACCTCGTGTGCCGTGTCGGCCGAGGGGTCCCTAGGGTACCGGGAATCTGGGCGGCTGCCCTGGGCCCCGCGCCTTGGGGGGGGGGGGGGCCCGTGCTTCGACGTCACGGTGGTCTCAAATGTAATTCTTCCGGTTTAGTTTCAAAGCGTCGGTGGGGGCGGCCCACACGCTGTGATTTGTCCCAGGCTGCGCACCCCCCTCCCCTTTGGACGGCCCTGAGTGCCGGCCTTAATCGGTGCTCGCTAACAGCACTTTCCCCGGTGCAGTCTCTGAAGGGCTTTTATCTTTGTGTAGGGAGGCGGTGGGCTCGTACGCGGAGAACCAGCGCATCACGGCCGTGCGCAGGGTCTACCAGCGTGGATGCGTCAACCCCATGATCAACATCGAGCACCTGTGGCGGGACTACAGCAAATACGAGGAGGTGAGGCTTCGAGTGAGAGCATGTACGTACGTTGAGGTTTGCTCGCACCGTACGTAGCCAACCGCGCTAATCAGAGAGTAGACGCAGCGGCAAACCCTTCGCATGTTAAGGGATGCTGTGCCCGTCGAGACCACCAGCTGACTCATTTCATCCTGTCATCTCGTCCTCATCATCATCGGCAGCAGCAGCCATTATCTCATACCTGTCAATCTCTTATCAGTGCCTGCCTTATTACTGACCAATTTAGACCTTATTAGTCACCCTGTGTGTGCCCTTATAAATCCTACAAAGTCCCATCACAAGGGAGAAACACAAACAAATAAACGCATTTTCTTAGCCCGTTTTGAAATGGCTGCACGCCGTATGGACCTGAAAACTCAATTTCCCTGTACAAGAATACGGCTAAACCGTGTGGGTTGACAGGTGTGTTATTTATCAACTGCTGGATGAAGGCCTGCCTCTGTCAGTACCATCCTTCATGGTCCCACAATGCAGCAGTGCGTCTCGCTTCTGTACACGAGCTGATCACAATGAAAAATATGATTAGATTTTAGTTTTAGCATTGTACCAGGTAAGGCTCACTGAGCTATACAGCCCTTTTTCAGAAGTGACCTGGCCACAAATGATAGCTCAACAAGTTGCTTTTCACGTGGGCATTTATAGCAGCCAAATACTCTAAACGCATGTTTCTAAATGTGGAGGTAAAAACCGGAGGACCCGGTGAAAAATCCACATGACCATGGGGAGAGAGGCACGCAAACTCCAATTACACAGCAGGCGTCAGGGTTGGGATCGAACCCACGAACCTCCTGTATACCAGGTGAGGTAGTTAACATCTCTTAGCCACTGTAGCGCCCATCCCCTGGGGTGTCGTCTTCGCTCGATGCGCATTCTCTCCGTTAGCTGCCATTGGCTGTCACCAGTCTCATCCGTTGGGCATCAATTCTGTCTGGCGGTGTGCGCTGCCCGAGTCCACCGACTTTTTCTCAAAAGTGAACATGATGTCTCCGACTTGCATTTGCCTGTCAGAGTGTAAGTTCCCTTCCTGTTTCTCTCCACGCTTCTCTGCATACTCTTCAGCTCTTGTTACGTACGTATGTATGTTGAACTTCTTTCGCACCATACGTAGCCAACCTTGCTAATCGGAGGTGCGGGGGAAGGACGTTGTTCGGAGTCTTGTACCTGCGCCGGGTACGGTTTGACCTTCGCGCGTTTGCGTTCTTTGCGCAGGGCATTAACGTGCACCTTGCCAAGAAGATGATCGAGGATCGTAGCCGAGATTACATGAACGCACGGCGCGTCGCCAAGGTGGGTCTGGGGGTCTATTCTAAGCATTTAACGAAGTAATAAACCTACAAATCTACAGTGCATGTAACTTGCTGGCCGTATTGCCGGCGAGTGTTGATCATGTGGTGGTCACCGACATGCTCTGGGTATGGTACAGATGAGCTGTCACCTCTACCCTACCCGGAGCGTGTCGATAGTCACCTATGAGAAACAGACTTTAATGTAAGTACTACAAGCTAAATTTTGATTTAAAGCTTTCGTGACTGCAGGGATTCATATTCTTGGTTCTTTCGGTAAAGTCACGTAGAAGGGAAACAATAAAGTAATTATATTGTTTTTTTTATTTTTATTATTTTATTGTTTCCCTTCTATGTGACGTTACTGAAAGAACCAAGAATGCTAAATGCTAGTTTTTTTGTTGTCTTTACATCGCTGCTGTCGTCGCATTCATTAATCGCTGCTACCGCTGCGCGTTTTGCATGCGTGCGTTTCTGTGCGCGCGTGTGTGTGCATGTGTGTGCGTGTGTGCGTGTGTGTGCGTGTGTGTGCGTGTGTGTGCGTGCGTGTGTGTGCATGTGTGTGTGCGTGTGTGCGTGTGTGTGCGCGTGCGTCTGTGTGCGTGTATGTGTGTGCGTGTATGTGTGTGTGTGCATGTGTGTGCATGTGTGTGCATGTGTGTATGCGTGTCTGTGTGTGCGCGTGTGTGCGTGTGTGTGTGCGTGCGTGTGTGCGTGTGTGTGCATGTGTGTGCGTGCGCGCGCGTGTGTGTGTGTGCATGTGTGTGCGTGTGCGTGCGTGTGCTTTTTCCCCCGCGACCAGGAGTATGAGACCGTGACCAAGGGGCTGGACAGGAATGCGCCGTCGGTGCCGCCCCAGAACACGCCGCAGGAGGCGCACCAGGTGGAGCTGTGGAAGCGCTACATCCAGTGGGAGAAGGGCAACCCCCTGCGCACCGAGGACCAGACGCTGCTCACCAAGCGCGGTGAGGGAGGCTGCTCAACTAAACTATTCAACTAAACTATTTTTATTTTACCAGGTCAGGCCCACCACTGAACTGTATAGTAGCTCTTCTTCAGGAAGAAACCTGGCTATCACAAATGATAGTTCAAGGCAATGGCTTATCGTCACGTGGAAATGTGTATAGCAGCCCATACTCCAGGGAAGAGCAGTCATCACACAGTTAATAGATAGAAACATGTTACTTGCAAGTCTGGGATTACAACCAGTATTGCTGGCTCATTCTTACGTGACCTGGAAATTGTGTTTTGATTTCCGTTTCTGGAGTTTATTTTCCACCGCTGTGGGCGTGCGACCTGTGGTGAGCCCGCGTATAGCCCACGAACTGCAGTTGGCCGTGTCCTCTCGTGTACCGTGTGCGCGCCCGTGCATGTGCCCGTATGTGCGTGCGTGTGTAGTGGTTAGCACGCTGCGCTACGAACCTAGCGCCACAAGTTCGATTCCCCCTCACGGCCAACACACCAGTGATTATCTTTACCGGTCTTGGGCTTCCCCTAGGTCGACTCAGCCTCAAGCGAGCACCTGGTGCGGTGTGTAAACATCGCCACTGGGGACACAAAGGCGACCGGGCGTGGTGCTGGCCACCCTCGCCCCCTCATGTGCCGTTCCGGCCTTCATAGGTGCTCGCTAGCAGCACTTGCCCCCAACAGTCTATTAAGGCTACGTGGGGGGGATCTTTGTCTTTGTTTTGTGTGCAGTGATGTTTTCATACGAGCAGTGCCTGCTGGTACTCGGCCACCACCCCGACATCTGGTACGAAGCGGCGCAGTACCTGGAGCACTCGAGCAAGCTTCTCGCGGAGAAGGGGGTAAGGGGCCTGTCTGTGTGACACAACAACCACAACGATGGCCGCCGTTCGTCGCTAAGTGGCGGCGACGTCACCATGGCACTTGTGCCAAGCTAGGCGCACTTTGAGGCGATCGCGTGAAGTGGCGATGGCTCGCTGGCAGGAGGTCACGGGACAGACCCAGGTGCCATGGGTTGACTGACTGAGATGACTGGCAGATGCGTTATCTGTGCCCGCTACTGTGCCAACTTTTGCTCTGTTTTAGCCGCCCGGCGCTCCGCTCGTTGTGAGCATCGCTCCTCTGCCCTATTACTGAAGGGGGCGACTGCCTCCATCTGCCCAGTAGCATCCTTCACGCACACAGAAAGACTTTTGGCCTGGATATATTGAGGGCGCGCGTAGCAAGCAACAATCAAGTTCTTACTTCCCCGTGCCAGTAAAAATTGTATTTCTTAATGTCAGTGCACCCTTAGCTTCTACGTTTTTGGGTTTCATCAGCATGGTGTAGCTGTACACAGAAAGTTTACAGGCAGATGCACATCCATGGCATTTACCTCGGCAATCCGTCGTCTAGAACGATGTTGACTTGTACACTGGCAGGCAAACACACGTGTGTGGTGTCGTAGATGGGCCGCACTTACCGGCAGTGGTGGAGGGGGGCTGCGGGGTGTCCCAGGATCCCACGCAGCCCCCACCCCTCGATGGGTAAGGGGCATGAAAGGGGACCGCCCGAGAAGCTCGGGACCAGTCGCAGCCGAAGAATCAAGAGCAGCAGCCAGCTTAGGACCCTGGACCCCCTCGCCCCGCTGTCCTTGCAAGGGCCGGGGCGCTGTGCGGGCCGGTGGTGGGACTCTGGGACTCCAGGCCCGACGCCCTTGTAAGGGCGAGGCCCGAGGGAGCCAGAGGTCTCGACCCGCACCTTGGCTGGGTCGATTCAGGTAGCCTCCCCTAGGGTAATCGTAGCCGGAGGACCCGAGAGCGTAGCCAGTGTCGGGCACGCTAGAAGTGGGCTGTGTCCCTAGGCTGTACAAGGACTGTGGGCGTGCTGTGTCGGAATGAAGAAGTCGCCTCGACGAGTGTCTCCGGAACCCATTACGCGTGCGTGCAACTTCACCCCGCTTGCCAAAGTTTAACCGATTTTCCCGCCACCTCTGTTTCCGCCTCAGGACATCAACAACTCGAAACTCTTTAGCGACGAGGCGGCCGCCATCTATGAGCGTGCCATCAGCACCCTGCTACGCAAAAACATGCTCCTCTACTTCGCATACGCAGACTTCGAAGAGGTGTGTGTGTGTGTGTAGCGTAGGCAGTTAGCGCGCTGCGCTACGAACCCGGCGACCCGGGTTCGGTTCCCGCTCACGGTCACCAACACCAGTGACGATGATATGAAACGGTCCTGGGCCTCCCCTAGGTCGACTCGGCCTCAAATGGGTACCTGGTGCGGTGTGTAAAACATCGCCACTGGGGAGACAAAGGCGGTAGGGCGTGGTACTGACCACCCACCCCCTCGTGCGCCGTGCCGGCCTTCATAGGTGCTACTCGCTAACAGCACTTGCCCCAACAGTCTGCTAAGGCTATCCGGGGGATCTCTGTGTTATCCGCAGTCTCACCGTTTGTCTTCCTTACCGGCAATTCTGATTGGCACGGTTCACTTCGTACGCTGGGAAAGAAGTTTAACATGCATATATACGTACAGGGCATACACCGTGGTTCAGCAGCCATTATTAAGTGGTTTGAATTGTGTCATCTCCCAATTGATGCCAGCGGGAGGGTTATGTGTGTGGAATATAGCTGTTATGTCTGTGGGATATAGCTGTTATGTCTGTGGGATATAGCTGTTATGTCTGTGGGATATAGCTGTTATGTCTGTGGGATATAGCTGTTATGTCTGTGGGATATAGCTGTTATGTCTGTGGGATATAGCTGTTATGTCTGTGGGATATAGCTGTTATGTCTGTGGAATATAGCTGTTATGTCTGTGGGATATAGCTGTTATGTCTGTGGGATATAGCTGTTATGTCTGTGGGATATAGCTGTTATGTCTGTGGGATATAGCTGTTATGTCTGGGATATAGCTGTTATGTCTGTGGAATATAGCTGTTATGTCTGTGGGATATAGCTGTTATGTCTGTGGGATATAGCTGTTATGTCTGTGGGATATAGCTGTTATGTCTGTGGGATATAGCTGTTATGTCTGTGGGATATAGCTGTTATGTCTGTGGGATATAGCTGTTATGTCTGTGGGATATAGCTGTTATGTCTGTGGAATATAGCTGTTATGTATGTGGGATATAGCTGTTATGTCTGTGGGATATAGCTGTTATGTCTGTGGGATATAGCTGTTATGTCTGTGGGATATCGCTGTTATGTCTGTGGGATATAGCTGTTATGTCTGTGGGATATAGCTGTTATGTCTGTGGGATATAGCTGTTATGTCTGTGGGATATAGCTGTTATGTCTGTGGGATATAGCTGTTATGTCTGTGGGATATAGCTGTTATGTCTGTGGGATATAGCTGTTATGTCTGTGGGACATAGCTGTTATGTCTGTGGGATATAGCTGTTATGTCTGTGGAATATAGCTGTTATGTCCGTGGGACATACATAACTGGGAAAATGTGTTGTGCACTTAGAACGCATAATGAAGAGCCTGCTGCGTTGTTGACGATTGTGTCCTCCACCAGCAGAGCATCTCTGAGCCCAGTGGGGAGCGTCTGCGCAAATAGCCGAGGGGATGGCGCCCCCTACCGGGGCCTTGCTGGGGGGCTCCACGGTGACAAGATGTTAACCACCTAGCCTGGTGTACAGGAGTTCGTGGGTTTGATCCCAACCCTGAGACCAAATGTGCTAAGGGTATGCCCCCTACGTGGCCTGATGCTAGTGTGTGCGCCCACCTCCCCCACCCGCCTCTGTTTCTCCCTCAGAGCCGCATGAAATACGAAAAGGTGCACAGCATTTACAGCCGCCTGGCCGCCGTGGAGGACATCGACCCCACGCTGGTGAGTTGTCGCCGATGCATTCTCACACACGAACACGCGACCTGGTGGCTTGGGACCGGCGCTGCTTCCGTGTCAATAAAATACACCATCATCGCGATCCATGGGTAGATAGCCCATAGGTGTCCACTGTAATGAGATGTTAACTACCTCGCGTGGTATACAGGAGGTTGTGGACTCGATATAGACCCTGACGCCTGCTGTATGTTTGAAGTTTGCGTGTCTCTCTCGCCGTGGTCGCGTGGATTTTTCTCCGGGTCCTCCGGTTTTTCCCTCCACGTTTAGAATCAACATCACAACGCGTTTAGAGTGTTTGGCTGCTGCTATAAATGCCCACGTGGTAAGCCACTTCGTTGAGCTATCATTTATGTAATAGCCAGGTCGCTTCTGAATAAAGAGCTACTGTATAGCTCAGTGGTGGCCTTTCCTGCTAAAATAAAATTAAGTTTAGTTTTTTTTAGTCGCATGTCATCTCTTTCCCCGGCGCTACACACGACGGTGTTTGCCCCCCTAGGTCTACATCCAGTACATGAAGTTTGCGCGGCGCGCGGAAGGCATCAAGGCGGGCCGCACCGTGTTCAAGAAGGCGCGCGAGGACATTCGCACGCGGCACCACGTCTATGTGGCGGCCGCCCTCATGGAGTACTACTGCAGCAAGGCATGCTGGGGGAAAAAAAAAGGGTGGCGCCGGTCTCCTGGGATGTTTCAGAATCAATAATCTGGTTTTTGATGATGGGTTTTCCACTTTTTCAGTGTTTTTCAACAAAACGGGGTTGTTGTTGTTGGTTCGTTTGAAAAACGAGTCAGCTCACTGAACAAACGCAAATGTTCACGAATGTTGGTGGATTGCGATCTTAAATGTTTGACACTTCATCGGTTAGTGAGGAGGGAGGGAATGATTTGAAAGGCCTAATTATAATCCTATACCTTCGACATCATTGTCCAATGATAGTGAACCTTCTTAAATGTCTCAATTTTTTTTACAGATGCCGTGAAAATATGTAAAAATATAAAATCAAGGAATCGATTAATTAATACATTAAGACATCAAAACCATGAACGTCATGTAAAGCATACGAGTTAAATATTAAGTATAAATAAAACTAATACATTTGCTAAAAAATTATAATCACAGCAATAGTAACAGCTTACAAAAAATTCATGAAACCTAATGTCAGTGAAATCATTTGTACATTAAACGTGTTTTTTTGTAATTTGTTTACCTTTCATATACTTTGCACTTCTTTTGTGTTTTTGTATTGTTGTTGTAACGCTCTGACCCCGTGCCCCTACTGGATATCTGTGAAAAATTAGCTTTATAGCTCATTGGATTCCTCCAGTATAAATAACTATTCTGATTCTAAGTTGACAGGCATGCGTGCACTCACACTTTTTTTGTCAAGTCAGTTCCTGACGTTTATTTGTTTGTTGTTGTTGCTGCTTACAGGACAAGGCGGTCGCGTTCAAGATTTTCGAGTTGGGATTAAAGAAATATGGCGACACGCCCGAGTATATCCTCGCGTACATTGACTACCTCTCGCATCTCAATGGTGAGCGGGCAGCCGTGCCGGGGTCGGCGTTTTACCATTTCCCGTCTTTTGACACGGACGGCGCGGAAAAAGTGGCGTGACTTTTGAATTGTTAAAAAAACAAAACAAAAAATTCTAGCGGCGTGATTTTTGAATCGTTACAAAAACGAAAACAAATCCTGCTGTTTGCCAAATGAACGTAATCCTTCGTGAGCAGGCGATGCCAGTGAGTTAAAATGGGAGTGAGGGATTGACTGATCCCAGCCCAATGTCATTCTGGAATTGATGAGTACTAGTTTTGTAGTTTGAGACTATAGACGCACAAAAATAAAACTTGACTGTTTGGCCTGGCCTACACTTCCCATGTATGATTCAGTGGACTCTGGACTTTGCGGAATGTATCTTTCCCAACATTGTCAATAGCGCACTGAGATCCCTGAATGAATTGTGCCTTGCAAATGTAAATTGTGGCATGTAAGCAACAGTTTGTATGGCATGTTGCCACATGCCATATGAAAAAAGAATCATTTTTGTTATTATTATGGCTGTGACCGATGATGACTTTGTCCGTGACCGATGATGATTACGGCCGTGACCGCTGTCAATGGGAAGTTCGCACACCGGTGTTGACACTGATAATTTTTTCCCCTGCAGAGGACAACAACACCAGAGTGCTGTTCGAGCGAGTGCTGACGTCTGGGAGCCTACCGCCTGAAAAATCCAGGTAGTGTGGCATCACTCTCACCAAAATCGTTGCCATCATCGCAATTTTTTTCAACTTACGGGTGAGCTGAAAAATGCATCATCGGCCGGTTAAACGCTTGTTGATTTAATTCATTTGGCTTTGTCGGGTGGCGGAGAGGGTATCGCAACGTACATTTTGGCCCAGATCATTTCCGTGGAAGAACCTCGAAATCAACACACGAATCGTGCCATCGGCTGTGCAAAGCTACGCGTTGAGTTTCACGGTTTAAATCGCTGCCTTTCCTGAGACCAGTGCCGGACGAAGCTTACGCATTCTCGCCCGCCCCCCTCTCTCGTTCCTCCTCCCACGTGGACGCGCCACGCCGCCGCCGTCGTGACCCCAGCGAGATTTGGGCACGCTTCCTGAGCTTCGAGAGCAGCATCGGCGACCTGGCGAGCATCCTCAAGGTGGAGAAGCGGCGCTTCACCGCGTTCCGCGAGGAGTACGATGGCAAGGAGACGGCGCTGCTTGTCGACCGCTACCAGTTCATGGACCTGTACCCCTGCTCTTCGTCCGAGCTCAAGGCTCTGGGATACAAGGTGACCCTACCCCCCACCCCCCCCACCCCCCCCCCCCCCACCCCCCCCCCCCCAAAAAAAATCCCCACGCAAGGCAGTCTGCATGCGAACTCCGGTCATCCTTGCAGCGTGATTTTTTTTCCCCTCCTGGTTTGACTCCGTGTCTCTGTCTCTCTCGTACAGGACGTAACGCGCGCTAAGATGACGTCGTCCCAGCCAGACCCTGTGTCCGTCCCGTCGGCCGCGCCGACCTCCTCGGAGGAGGACGTAACGAGGAGGCCTGAATACCCCAAGCCAAACATCCACCAGATGGCGCCGTTTCAGCCAAGACACATGGCTCGTGAGTGTTCGCGGGCGTGCGAGTGCGTGCGTCCGTGTGAGTGTTCGCGTCCGTGTGAGTGCGCGCATCCATGTGAGTGTTCGCGGGCGTGTGAGTGCGTGCGTCCGTGTGAGTGTTCGCGGGCATGTGAGTGCGTGCGTCCGTGTGAGTGTTCGCGGGCGTGTGAGTGCGCGCGTCCGTGTGAGTGTTCGCGGGCGTGTGAGTGCGTGCGTCCGTGTGAGTGTTCGCGGGCGTGTGAGTGCGTGCGTCTCCGAGTGGCCTGGCGGTGCGTGTTCTGTCCGCAGTCGTTTCGTACGGGGGGGGGAGGGTGTGACGATTTCCATTTTGTGCAACCGCCTGGTGATCTATGCATTGCTTTATTTTTTATATTGGGTGCAATTGTGAACAACAGCCATATCAGATATTAGTACATCTAATCGGCATAATTGTTGGTTCACTGCAGGCGTATGGTGAAGTTAGGAGATGTACCATACGCTCGGCATTTGAAGGCCTGGAGACCAGAATCAGTGATAGGGAATGATTTCCATATCCGGACAGCAGAGAGTGAAGTTGTAAATTGTACCTCAAGCACCCACAGAGTTAATTCACATGTGGAGACTGTTGTGGGTAGTTTTTGAATATCAAGTATCATCAAAAGGTCTCCTCTTGCCACAGGAAACGTTCGTGACTCTCACCGAGATTCTAGTCTCGTAAAATCATGAATGGTGGCACTTGAAACTGAATGACCTGCAATGGTTAAAGTAACCTGTAATCTGTAATTATATTTCATCTAAACCTACGAGATTTAAAACTGAAAATGAGTAAGCGCAAATGACAAATAACGTTTGTAACAGCTGTAAATGAATTGGGGTGTAGAGCAAAGGTCGCCACCAAGAGAATGGCTGAAAACCAACTTCACCAACATTCAAACCAACATTTTCGCACTCATTGCACACAAAGTGCTTGCCGAATATGAACCACAATGCCTTGCTGATCTCATCAAGGCACATAAACCCATCACCATGCGAACTCCGGTCATCCACACAGCAGCGGCTTTTGGCTAAGCCATCGAATAAAGACGGTTTACTGCATCGCGCGCTTTCAGATGCACTTCTGCGATCGTCTGCAACACTCTTCCTTCCGATATTAGGAAGCCAATAGGAGCTATGCATTTTTCAATCTAGATTGAAAATTATTTTATTTAGAACTGCCCGTTGCTGTGCTTAGTTTGTTGTTCTTCCACGCACTTCCGATTAGCACGGTCGGCTACGTACAGCGCTAAAAAGCTCAACATACGTACACACACACAACCTGCGTAAACTCGGAACGCATTTCGGGCCCACGCACCTGTGCGGCATTGGGAGGGCTGAATGGCAGGGATTGAAGACGCTGGAGCGATGTAGTTTAAATCATCTAGATTTAAAACTAATTTCTTTAGAACTGCTTTTTGCGTTTAGTTTGTTGTCCTTCCCCCCGGTGGGAATCGAAGACTCGCGGTAGCGACCCTCTCTGATTGTGGTTTCCCTTTCCCTGTGCTTCCCCACCGCAGCTCCTGGCCTGCACCCTGTTCCGGGAGGAGTGTTCCCCGTGCCTCCCGCCGCCGTGCACCTCATGAAGCTTTGTCCGCCCCCCTTAAGCTTCCAGGTGACGCTTTAGATTGTACCGCCCCGATTTAAGAGATGCTTTAGATTGTACCGCCCCTCGTTCAATGCTTTAGATTGTACCGCCCCTCATTAGGGGACGCTTTAGATTGTACCGCCCCTCTTTAGGAGATGCTTTAGATTGTACCGCCCCTCGTTAAGAGATGCTTTAGATTGTACCGCCCCTCGTTAAGAGATGCTTTAGATTGTACCGCCCCTCATTAAGAGATGCTTTAGATTGTACCGCCCCTCGTTAGGAGATGCTTTAGATTGTACCGCCCCTCGTTAGGAGATGCTTTAGATTGTACCGCCCCTCGTTAGGAGATGCTTTAGATTGTACCGCCCCTCGTTAGGAGACGCTTTAGATTGTACCGCCCCTCGTTAGGAGATGCTTTAGATTGTACCGCCCCTCGTTAGGAGATGCTTTAGATTATACCGCCCCTCATTACGAGGAGGCGGAGGTAAAGACAAAATTGCACCTCCGATTATCCATTGGTTGGCGACGTATGGTGCGAAAGAAGTTCAGCATATTGTACATTCCACATACGTACATGATTGTGCAAGTGTTCGCTTACGTCACTGCTATGCGGAAGGACCTCTACTTGATCTATACAGGAGCGCCTTATTCCAAGGCGCTTTACAACAATTATAGCGTTGTACTTAAGATGATAGTGGTTGAGATAATAAAGAGTGGAGTTGTTATTAAAAGTGGTGGTGTAGTTATGGCGACAGGAGAACATCCGTGAAAAAGAGCATCATAGCTCATCAGATTTCTCCAGGATAAATCAAGATTCAGATTCTTTGAGAGATGGTGTTTTGTTTGTCTGCTTAAGGATGGCTAAGCCAGACACCTGGACATTTGTAGCATTGATGCATTTGTGATTTCTTATTGTGCCCCAGCCTAATAGCTGCATTTCAAACTAAAACTATTTTTTTTATTTTACTAGGTATGGCTCACTTAGCTATATAGTAGCTATTTTTCAGAAGCGACCTGGGTACCACAAATGGACAGCTCGACGAAGTGGCTTATCATCACACGGAAATTTACATCAGCAGCCAAAAACTCTTAAACGCATGTTTTGTAGTATGGGGTTGTTTTATTAAAAGTGCGGTTATTATTTTCTTCAGGCTTTTTACAACTTACCTGGCCAAGAGGGACGATCATTGACTCGACCCCCTGCGTGCGTCTTTGCTTGTTTCCAGGGCCCGTTCGTGCACGTGGACAAGCTGATCGACCTCTTCAGGGAATTCAAGCTCCCGGAGAGTATGTATGGCGGGAGCACGTTGGGATGCGTTTGCGTGAAGTGAAAATGCATAAGCGCCTCCACACCCATCCATACATTGCATTATTACACACAGTGCTTGCCACAAATGAACCGCAATGCCTTGCTGATCTCGTCAAGGAACATACTATGAGGGAAAAAAGTATTTGATCCCCTGCTGAATTTGTACGTTTGCTCACTGACAAAAAAATGATCAGTCTATAATTTTAATGGTAGGTTTATTTGAACAGTGAGAGACAGAATAACAACAAAAAAAATCCAGAAAAACGCATGTCAAAAATGTTATAAATTGATTTGCATTTTAATGAGAGAAATAAGTATTTGACCCCCTCTCAATCAGAAAGATTTCTGGCTCCCAGGTGTCTTTTATACAGGTAACGAGCTGAGATTAGGAGCACACTCTTAAAGGGAGTGCTCCTAATCTCAGTTTGTTACCTGTATAAAAGACACCTGTCCACAGAAGCAATCAATCAGATTCCAAACTCTTCACCATGGCCAAGACCAAAGAGCTCTCCAAGGATGTCAGGGACAAGATTGTAGACCTACACAAAGCTGGAATGGGCTACAAGACCATTGCCAAGCAGCTTGGTGAGAAGGTGACAACAGTTGGTGCGATTATTCGCAAATGGAAGAAACACAAAAGAACTGTCAATCTCCCTCGACCTGGGGCTGCATGCAAGATCTCACCTCGTGGAGTTGCAATGATCATGAGAAGGGTGAGGAATCAGCCCAGAACTACACGGGAGGATCTTGTCAATGATCTCAAGGCAGCTGGGATCATAGTCACCAATACAACAATTGGTAACACACTACGCCGTGAAGGACTGAAATCCTGCAGCGCCCGCAAGGTCCCCCTGCTCAAGAAAGCACATATACATGCCCATCTGCAGTTTGCCAATGAACATCTGAATGATTTAGAGGACAACTGGGTGAAAGTGTTGTGGTCAGATGAGACCAAAATGGAGCTCTTTGGCATCAACTCAACTCGCCGTGTTTGGAAGAGGAGGAATGCTGCCTATGACCCCAAGAACACCATCCCCACCGTTAAATATGCAGGTGGAAACATGCTTTGGGGGTGTTTTTCTGCTAAGGGGACAGGACAACTTCACCGCATCAAAGGGACGATGGACGGGGCCATGTACTGTCAATGCTTGGGTGAGAACCTCCTTCCCTCAGCCAGGGCATTGAAAATGGGTCGTGGATGGGTATTCCAGCATGACAATGACCCAAAACACACGGCCAAGGCAACAAAGGAGTGGCTCAAGAAGAATCACATTAAGGTCCTGGAGTGGCCTAGCCAGTCTCCAGACCTTAATCCCATAGAAAATCTGTGGAGGGAGCTGAAGGTTCGAGTTGCCAAACGTCAGCCTCGAAACCTTAATGACTTGGAGAAGATCTGCAAAGAGGAGTGGGACAAAATCTCTCCTGAGATGTGTGCAAACCTGGTGGCCAACTACAAGAAACGTCTGACCTCTGTGATTGCCAACAATGGTTTTGCCACCAAGTACTAAGTCATGTTTTGCAGAGGCTGATAAACGTACAAAATCAGCAGGGGATCAAATACTTTTTTCCCTCACTGTACACCGTCATCACGCGAACTCCGGTCGTCCACACAGCAGCGGTTTTTGGCTAAGCCATCGAACAAAAGCCGGCCACCGCATCGCGCACTTTCAGATGCGCTTCTGCGGCCGTCTGGAACGCTCTTCCGATATTAGCAAGCCACTGGGAGCTATGCACTTTTAAATAATCTAGAACTGCTTTTTGTGTTTAGTTTGTTGTCCTTTCCCCACGCCTCCGATCAGCACGGTTGGCTACGTACGGTGCGAAAGAGGTTCAACGTACGTACATACATTAACGAATCCAAACATTATTTTTTTATTCAGGCTACATGACACCGCAACCAAAATAAAATATACCTGAGCGAGTTTTCAGAATTCACGCTTTATTAAACCGCCAGCAACTCCTTTGACATCGGAGGATCCTCGGCGCAATGTACTTTGTTTACCGGTTGTAAATCTCTTACCCCCACCGCCTCTTCCAGACAGGACGGAGCTGAACTCCGAAACGTCTCTCGAGAATGACATTTCGCTTGCGGTGCCATTCTAAAAAAACTTAGACTATTTAAATTGTTTATTTTACCAGGTAAGGCCCCAGTGAGTTACGGAGCTCTTTTTCAGAAGTGACCTGGCCACAAATGGTGGCTCAACGAAGCGGTTTATACGTCATTTGGAAATTTATAGCAGCAAAAGTACTGGAAACGCACGTCGATTCTTAATGTGGAGGGGAAAAAAACTGGAGAACCAGGATAAAAATCCACGCGACCACCACAGGGAGAGAGATCGAACCCACGACCTCCTGCATACCAGGCGAGGTAGTTAACATCTCGCCACCGTGGCTCCCCTATAATATTTGTGTGCCCGACTGCAAATATTCTGTGAAGTTTCTCTGTTAAGCTGAATGACGGGTGCTCAGCCGTGCGACATGCCCCCTTCTCTCCCCCCACCTCCCCGCCCCTCACGATTTCCCAACACCAAGCGGTGGGAAAGGCGGTCGAGCTCATCTCCCTGAGCCACGCGGCGGCCGAGGCGGCCGCGGCCACGGCGTCGGCGGCCGAGGGGAACAACGGCAGCGCCGACGGCGGCGCCCACCGGGGTCACGACCCCGTGCGCAGGTCGGGGGCGGTGAAGCGCTCGGCGGCGGACGACTCGGACGAGGAGGACGACAAGGCGAGGGTGGGCGGAGCGGCGTCCTCGTCCTCCGTCTCTTCGGCGTCGTCCGTGAACGCTAAACGGGCGATGACTTCTACCACCCCGCCCGCCCATGACATTTACCGCGTGCGGCAGCAGAAGAAAGTGCGATAGTGCCGCTACGCCCCTCCCCTCCCTCCCTCCCTCCCTCCCTCCCTCCCTCCCTCCCTCCCTCCCTCCCTCCCTCCCTCCCTCCCTCCCTCCCTCCCTCCCTCCCTCCCTCCCTCCCTCCCTCCCTCCCTCCCTCCCTCCCTCCCTCCCTCCCTCCCTCCTTCCCGTAGCACGCTCAGCGCACTCGCACACTGGGCTTGCCACCTGTAAAGATGGGTTTACCATTCACACCGGGCTTGTCCACCACCAGTGTACATTGGGCTTGCCGCCTGTACAGACTGCTGTTGCCTCCGTTGCATGCATTAAACTTACCAACACTTTTCAATACCTGTCTTTGTGGGTTTGTCTTTACAAACTGAGCTGACTGCAAGTATAAATTGGGCTTGCCACTTGCACAGACTAGACTTGCCATCTATCGGGACGTGGTATACAACCTCTGCTGACAGGCCTTACTCAGACGTATACAGCTACCAGTCTGCACTGGGTGTGATGTCGTTTAAAGCATTGAACTTGCCCCCCACTCGACTGGGTTTGGCACCTGTACATCCCGGGCTTTCCACCGATATATAATCCTGACTTGCCAAATGTGTCCAATGTGCTTACACCAGTACAGGTTAGGCCTATTAATTGTACCTGTGGTGTGGTCCATTGTGTCTACAATAGTCCCAAGACAATGCTCCACGCACAAGGGGCGCTGATGGCGCTGCGGTGGCAGGCGATGCCGGTGGCGTCGGTAGTGTTAGCCGCTGCCAGCGTTATTGCGCAATCTGTGGAGCATGTGTGTGTGTGTGTTGGAGGAGGAGGAGCGGTAGTGTAGCGGTTAGCGCGCTGCGCTGCGAATCCAGCAACCCGGATTCGATTCCCGCTCACGGCCAACACGAGTGCAGGACTATCCTGAACCGGTTGTGGGCTTTCCCCTAGATCGACTCGGCCTGAAATGAGTACCTGGTGCGGTGTGTAAAACATCGCCACTAGGGAGACAAAGGCGGCCGTGCATGGTGTTGGCCACCCACCCCCTCGTGTGCCGTTCCGGCCTTAATAGGTGTTCGTGAACAGCACTTGCCCCAACATTATGTTAAGGCTATACGGGGCGTCTTTCTCTTTGCTGTGTCGATTGGGAGCCCCTCATGATTGCTCCAGGCCTTTCGTGCTACGGTGCTTGCAAATACTCTTTTGCAATGTGGATAATTAAACATCTATAACATGACAGCTAAGAGAATACAAACAAAATGGACTTCATTTTTTGCTATTTTATAAAGTTCACTTTCCACGGCCGCGTGGGAAAGAGAGTGACATTCTTTGCGTTCAGTTTGTAACAACAAAAAGGCCTTGAGGAATTGACATGCCCGACACTGTCCTGAGTTAACGTGGGACCAGATGCGAGTTGCTGAGATGAGCTACGTTTGTTAAATTTGAAAACTCTTTTGAAAAAAATGAATACTTAAAGGAGGACGCATCGCAAACAAAAAAGCAATTAGCTCTTGTTGGTGTTTTCTCAGACTGTCTCAAGCTGTCTTTACATCAATTTGTGGCTTTGCTAACGAGAGAAAAATCATTTCATCATCATGGCCGTAGCTTCTCTAGTGGGTGTCACTTTAAACGTCACTGCAGGGCTACAGCACCGTACTTAATTTTTTTTAATCTCAATCTCGTGTTGGGCAACCTGGGACACAACGGCCTAGATTTGTACCAACGGGATGCGAACTTGCGTATCGAGTTGCTCACTTGGTGATCCGACGTAAAAAGTTTGGGCACGTTAATCGGCACGTGATGTTTTGTGCCACGCGGCAGGCCAATCGGATCTTTCCAGATAAAGAGCTCTGGCCCATTAACGCCTTCAGCAATGCTGCTGGAGTAAAGTTTTTTGTGGCATTTTGGGTTGGAGAGGCCGCTCAACGGCTCTTGAGAGTGGCTGCTTGTGATGTCACCGCGTGGGAACGTGCACCACCGTCCTCGTTCTTTTAATTTCCCATCGACGTGGGAAATTAAAAGTACGAGATATCACGACATCATGAACGATTTGTTCTATATCTACGTTAAATGAGGACGTGCAAGCCTCTTCATGAGCTACTAGCAGTCGGTAAATGATGGTGTAACTATTTTTCACCTCTTCGACCAAATCAACTGACATGAGACCGATCTTTTAATATTTCAGAAGTTAAGCAGCGTCAATAGTGCTTGGACGGGCGACCACGGCATGAATGCGGGTGCAGGCTCTCGCGTGGCTACGCCGCTGGTCGAGATTGGTGAGGAAAAATCCATTGTACTGTACTATTTTCCAATATCTGCGCTCCCTGTTATCCCGAGCCGGTGCCGGTGAAGTATGGCATCGAGGCCTCCACAAGCGACGTGGCAAGGGGGGGGGGTGGGGGATGGGGGGGAGGCCTTTGTCCAGCTGTGCAATTTCACCTTCATATTTTCTGCACATTCCCGTGGGTTTGTGGGGGGCGGGAGACTCGACTGCTGGTAACGGATGCCGAGGATGTTGAGCTCGGAATTGGGGCAGTCTGCCAGTCACGGGTTCCCTCTGTGCACCGTTTGTGGATCATCTTCGATGGAATTGAGATGCTATTAGAGGAATTGCCCCTTTGTGGACGTCGTTCAAAGGGGAGCAAATTCCTGAAATGTCAATTCCACCCTTCAGGGACGGTCTTGATATTTATGGAAAAAACGAACCTCTTAAACGCGTGCACTCTGCTCTTCTCAACACGCAGACCCGACGCAGTCCGCACGAGAATGTACTGACAAATCATGCTTGATGATGGGAAGAGTTGGGGGGGGGGGGGGTGGTGGAGAAAAAAAAACCCCTAAAAATATTTTTAAATGCATTGTATAAATTTACATCAATGTGTGAGACACTGTAAGTCAAACTGCGTTTTTATTGCGTGCGTTGCAGAGGTGTACATAAGACGGCGCGAACGCATTTTTTGTTAGTTTGTTTCACGCCTCACTTTTTTGCGCGCGTCAAAATGCGACGGCCGCGCTCTTCGATGCTTTCTCTGACGCGACTCTCCACACGCAGGGCCGACGGCGACAGCCGCCGAATTGACGCGCTGTGTCGAATCGCGCAAAAAAAGACACACACACACACACACCTGAAAGTTGGGGGGGGGGAACCAGTTCCTAGCCAGCCAAGCGATGTCGACTTGATGTTTCGCGTGGAATGTTTCGACGTTGAGCCACGGTTAGATTTGTCATTTTTTTGTTTTGTCGCCGTATTTCCATTGCCAAAACTTTCATGTTCGATGAGCAGCACCATTCTATATATGTCGTTTTGGATTTTTTTTTTTTTTAGCAGTGGTCAAAATCGGTTTTAACACGTAGGCTTTCGCGACCGCAACTCTGGCTGTTGCCTGATGATGCTAGTGGTTATTACTGGTGAAGCGTCGTACTCGAATTGTAAATGTTGTGGGTTTACTCTCCCAACACACCGGTGTGCTGTACTTGTAACGAATTGCCATGTTTTATCCAAGTGAAAAACCTTACTAATTGGCTGTGTCGGGTGGTGGCGGGCTTAACGACACAATATTCATGCGATCTAACCCTAAAAACCTAACCCCAAAAACCTCTGTCGTGGAGTTGACAATATACAAATAGAGGGTGCTTCAAAAGAACGTTAACACTTCAGAGAATTTGCAACAACACCACGAGAAAGTGGGAGCCTTTGACTTTTTGAAGCTATTAACGTTACATTTGTTATCACGTTCTTTATCCATGAAAAACGAAAATGCCGTAAAAAAAAAAGTGTTAACATTTTTTTGAAGCGCCCTGTATGCAAGTCCCCACCGTGTGAAACGTATTTGTCCTGCTTGGCCATGTTCTCCGGCGCTTTCCCTCTGCGGTGAAACATCGTGGTGTAGAAGTAGGACCCCAGTTCTGAAGAGTTCCGTTTCGGTGGTATCCACGTTGTGCTCCAATGAGAAGCGCCGGCGTGGTGTTACCGTCATATGTTGGCTCATTTCAACCACCGCTTTGTAAGTATATGTAAAAAAAAAACTAAAACCTCCCACAAAATGGAAATGTTTTCATACTTTTGTTAAATATATAGCAGGACGTCATTCTTTTTCCACTTACAAATGTGTACAGTAATGCCAGCGCGCCGCGGACGTTTATACGTGGATGTGCATGTTACACTAACTAGGGCGTGAAAGTGAAATACATACATGGAAACATTCAAGGATCGTGTGCATTGCTTCAGGTAGGATGCCTTAGACCAAGATAGTGTCTCCGAGGCTTACATTTCACGTCTTGAAAATGTATTCTGAAGTGGCTTAATAAAAAAAAATGTCCCTGTATCTAAATTGCAGGCGATGCCAATGTGAATATTTGATGCCCCGTGCCTGGTGGATGGTCCACGAGGTTCCACGTGTGAGCCAGTTTCAGGTGCAAGTGGGAGAAGGACATTTGCAAATGTGGTGGACTGTGCCTGGTTCCCGAAGCCACGTGACATTGCCACGTGAACCGGACAGCCCAGACCACTGAAATGTTTGGCGCTTTTGCAGTGACCCGTGCGCCAAATTAAATTAGAACCGGCTATGATTTTAATGTATTTAGGACCCCGTGAATCCACCACACCGTGGCTTGTACATTTGACTAAAAACGAAATAAATGGAAATTATTGACCACCCCGGCGTTTGTTTTCTTTAATCGCGGTTGTTGAGCACAGGCCCCAAAGGTCCAGAACAGCGGGCGTCCAGTAACAAACAGCACTATTGTAGGTACCGTATGATAGACGTTAATACGGAGACCAGAACCACTCCTGTTTGTACGTTACGTTGAACTTCCTTCGCACCGGCCGTAGCCCCACCGTGCACATCGGTGAGGAGAGGCCAGTCGTGCAGATGTCAGAAATTGTCAAACAAGTTTCGCACAGCAGTCCCCCCTTGAATTTGGCGATGACCTTGGGTTATCAGGGTTCACGGGGGGTGGGGGAGGCGATTGCCCTCGACCCATGGCACCGTGAAGGAGTCGGTTGACTGTCAGTTCTTCACTGGGGGGCGGGCGTGATGCGTGGTGTGGTGCGTCGCGTGAACCTCAGTAGCTGGTGGTGGGTTTTCGGCCGACGTGAAGAAAAAGAGGACGACGTCGGGGGAACCGGACCGTGGCTGCAGGAAGTTGAGCACCCTGGGATGGAGTTTGCACTCCCACCTGGCTCGACCCACCCTCGACTGGGCGCTGTTGTCGGTTCCTGCCAGGGTGGGTCGCTCGTAACGTCACTCGCCATGACTCGACCGAGCCGAGGAGCTCGCAAGCCTCCCCCTAACCCTAACCTTTGGGGCCGTCCATAAATGACGTCACGCACCTGGTGGGGGGGGGGGGGTCAGACATTTGTGACGATTTGTGACGGGGCGGGGGGGGGTTGAGAAATGTGACGTCACATCAAAATGCGCAACTTTAAATAAATATAGACAACACGTTCTACTTAATTAAATAGACTTTTTTAATAAATGTTTTCTCCTACAACATCAGAGTGCAGCGCCATATTAAATAACGCACTACAATGCTAATAGTTTAAAGTGATTTGAAGCATGTTTTATATATTTTTTTTGGGGGGGGGGCAGAGCTTTGTAACGTCATATTTGAGGGGGGGGGGTCTGACTTTTTGTGACGCCGTGTGACGAGGGGGTCAAAATCGTCTAAAATCGCGTGACATCATTTATGGACGGCCCCTTTGGGATCATTGGCGGTTCACCATTGCTACTCGACAGCAGAGATTTAACCAAATTTCGCATGAAAAAATCATTTTTATGTCATGGGTTTGTTTGTGTGTGCAGTGGACTGGGCTAAGGCAGTCAACTCGGGCTATAGCCTGGGTTCGAATTCTGGATTTCAGCGATACCAACTCGGCGCTGACCTCCTGAGACATCTGGCAACTTCACAGAGTGAATTTAAATGCCCACAACTGTCCGATGGCACAACCAAGGGACGATCGTGTTTAAGTCACTGGGTCCAAAACCACAACCATTCGCAACCATGCTTCGGGGCTATTGTTTCCTGGAGAAAACCCACAATACCATGGCAACCCATCATATAGGGTACAAATAGCAGGCCAATAAAGCCAGCATTGTAAAATGTTATACAAATCAGTCCGTCAAAATAATTTTGTTTCCAAAGAATACATCAACATAGCATGTGTTAGTGTGCTGGGAAAAAATTCTCCATTCACTGGCCACCACTTAACAATTCACTCACGTTCAACTCACTCAATGAATGCACCATGGGAAACTGCACAGTTAGACTTTGACAATGGGTAAACCTAGACAGTAAGCAGGGTCTCCCCCTCGAAGATTTGACGATTGTCACAATTACAAATGCCAGGTCATGACTTCATTCTTTGTCTCATGAACTGTAACTAGTCTACTTACGAACATTCGATCTACGAACTTTCAGAGATACGGACAATCCTGTCCGTATGTCCAGTTGCCTGTTCAGACCGAGAGTCGGAAGTTCAACTGCCGCGTAATTACATGGTGGTGGTGGCATCTACATCTGCAGAATGTGAAGAACCAGTGGCATCTACATCTACAGAACGTGAAGAACCAGTGGCATCTACATCTACAGAACGTGAAGAACCAGTGGCATCTACATCTGTAGAACGTGAAGAACCAGTGGCATCTACATCTACAGAACGTGAAGAACCAGTGGCATCTACATCTGTAGAACGTGAAGAACCAGTGGCATCTACATCTACAGAACGTGAAGAACCAGTGGCATCTACATCTACAGAACGTGAAGAACCAGTGGCATCTACATCTGCAGAACGTGAAGAACCAGTGGCATCTACATCTCCAGAACATGAAGAACCAGTAGCATCTACATCTGCAGAACGTGAAGAACCAGTGGCATCTACATCTACAGAACGTGAAGAACCAGTGGCATCTACATCTCCAGAACATGAAGAACCAGTGGCATCTACATCTGTAGAACGTGAAGAACCAGTGGCGTCTACATCTACAGAACGTGAAGAACCAGTGTCATCTACATCTGTAGAACGTAAAGAACCAGTGGCATCTACATCTCCGTGAAGAACCAGTGGAATCTACATCTGCAGAACGTGAAGAACCAGTGGCATCAACATCTGCAGAACGTGAAGAACCAGTGGCATCTACATCTCCAGAACATGAAGAACCAGTAGCATCTACATCTGCAGAACGTGAAGAACCAGTGGCATCTACATCTACAGAACGTGAAGAACCAGTGGCATCTACATCTCCAGAACATGAAGAACCAGTGGCATCTACATCTGTAGAACGTGAAGAACCAGTGGCATCTACATCTACAGAACGTGAAGAACCAGAGGCATCTACATCTGTAGAACGTAAAGAACCAGTGGCATCTACATCTCCGTGAAGAACCAGTGGCATCTACATCTGCAGAACGTGAAGAACCAGTGGCATCAACATCTGCATAACGCGAAGAACCAGTGGCATCTACATCTGTAGAACGTGAAGAACCAGTGGCATCTACATCTACAGAACGTGAAGAACCAGTGGCATCTACATCTGCAGAACGTGATGAACCAGTGGCATCTACATCTCCAGAACATGAAGAACCAGTGGCATCTACATCTGTAGAACGTGAAGAACCAGTGGCATCTACATCTACAGAACGTGAAGAACCAGTGGCATCTACATCTGCAGAACATGAAGAACCAGTGGCATCTACATCTGTAGAACGTGAAGAACCAGTGGCATCTACATCTACAGAACGTGAAGAACCAGTGGCATCTATATCTGCAGAACGTGAAGAACCAGGGGCATCTACATCTGCATGAGATCATAAAACTTTTACATTTCCCGTGTTTAGTGTACACGCCGTACAACATATTTGGAATCCTCAGGAGTAAATTTGGACTTATAAACAAATCGACATGAATAAACCTCTGGAACCTAACTCGTTCGTAAGTAGAGGAATCCCTGTACAGTATACCCTCTTATTTATATCGTCTCTTAATTTTCATCTTGTTTTGCCTTGTATCATACATGCATATTTACGTATTATTTGTTTTTTTTTTCCTCCGGGTCCTCCGGTATTTCCCTCCACATTTAGAAAAATGCATTGAATTATTTAGATTATTTTAATGCTATAAATGTTTAAATGATAAGCCACTTTGTTGAGCTATGATTTGTGGCCAGGTCTCTTTTGAACAATAAGTCCATAACCTCGGTGGGCTTTGTCTGGCAGGATGGGGATGATTTAGTGTTGTAGTTGTAGTTGTTTGGGTGATTTGATTACTTTTCTTGTACTTTGCACTCCGATCGTGTTTTTGTACTGTTTGTTGTACCATTCTTACCCCGTGCCCCGACTGGACGTGTGAAAAGGGGCTTTATAGCTCATCGGATTCCTCCAGTATACAATACATATTCTGATTCTCATATTTAGTTTTTTTTCTTCCAGAAGTCGAAAAAAAGAGGCTCTTCTTGTTATTTCGTTTGCCGACCCCTAGGATAGAGGGAGCGTGGAGGAGGAGGGGGTTTGCGATCGAAACGTCGTGATCTATTAATTTTATACCTACGTGACTTTACCGAAAGAACCAAAGAGTATGGATTCCTGTGGTCACGAAAGCTTCAAATCAAGATAGGAGGGAGTGGGTTAATGCCAAAATGAAGAGAAACTCATCAACCAGATCGCCATTGAATTCCTGACCATCCCCGGAGGAGGGGGGGTTACCCCTTGCACCCAATCCCCTCCTCCTTGACCCTCCTTGTGTGCTCGCTTCACATCAGGCTCCGTAGGGGTCAAACTCACTTTGCTTCGACAGTCCAAAATTAATTAACAGTGAGCAGCCAATAACAGGGATTGCGATTTCTTGCACCCAACAAAACGGCAGGATTGGGCATGCGTGGCGTGCGTCCGTACATAATGTGCACGCACATTACGTATTTTGATTACCCTATGAATAATGCATATCAATTGTAAGTTATAGGCAAATGTAGTGGCATGGTTGAACATGATCGCCACGACCTATAGCCGGCAGTGCTAGCGTGTGCCAGTAGGGAGCGGAAGGGAGACTGAACCCTGCTGGACGGGCCATTGGCCCTAGGCAATCCCTGGGGGGGGGGGGGTAATGTCATTCTCCAGGCCCTTGGAGAAGGTCCTGGAATGAAGGCGTGGCTAGGGGCGGAGTTAACCGGGACCCTGTATATAAGACAGGTCCCTGAGCGGTCCCGGCAGTCATCGTCCGGCCGAAAACCGAAGAGCCTCACCTGGAGCCCTGAAGAGAGCCGAACCCCTGGCTAGGGTCGGCTCGAGCTTGTACCAGTGAGAGCTCCGGCTTATAACCAGTGAAGACTCAAGAGAAGACCCAAACCCCAGCAGTGTAGGCGTAGTGATAGCCAGTAAGAGTCGAGCTAGCCCGGAGGGACTCCCCTCCATAGAGTATCGGGTGAAAGGGGCCGTTTACCCTTTTGTGTTGTAGTCTGTTGGGGTTGTAATAAACGTGTTGCATCAGAGTAAGCTTCCTCCAGTTTAATACCCACTACACATACATTACCCCCCCCCCGTTCCCTCTGGTCTTCGCACCTGATTGGCTCACAAGTGACGACATCACATTAACACCCCCCCCCCCCGTCTATTTAAGAACGAGCCAGAAGGATTTCTCCGCAGCTCTGTCTGTCGCCTGATGATTCTGGTTGTTGTTGTAATTACAGGCGGAACGTCGCGGTACTCGAATTGTAAACGTTGTGGTGGGTTTACTCTCCAACATACCGGGTGTGTGCTGTAGTAGCAACGAATTGGCACGTCGTTTTGTTCACGTGGAAAACCTTACTAATTGGCTGTCTGGTGTTGGCGGGTTTAACGACACATTCATATTTACGCGACCTAACCCAAAAAGCTCTATTATAGTCTACATTATATCTTTAACGTGAGCATGTCGTCTGACGTGTATGTGCCTGTGTCTCTCAGCACAATCTCAAGCATTCAATCTCCTCCATGCCTCTTTGCACACGATTTGGATATACTAATACATCGGTTCGTTGATGCACGAATTGATGGATGTGTCTTTAAACTTAACAACTGATTTGAATTGTTACGCTACAATTGGGTCGCATGTGGGAGCGTTTCACTCATTCTATAAAAGGAGTGTCTGGTCAGCCCCACTGTGTGAAGTAAAAGTCTAGTTTGCTTTTAAACAAGAATATTCATAGTTCACAGACACATTTTACAAGTTTAATTACTTAATAGACAGACAATATCATTGCATGTAATTGTTGACAGTACATTTCGATTTAAAGCTTTCGTGACTGCAAGGATTCATCTTCTTTGGTTCTTTCGGTAAAGTCACGTAGAATGAGAATAAAATAATACATTGATAAAATAAAATAACACAATAATATTCTCACGACGTTTCGGCCACAACACAAGCGGCCTTCATCAGGTGAAGGGACGATCAATTTATTATTTTATTCTCATTCTACGTGACTTTACCGAAAGAACCAAAGAAGACAGTACATTTGTTGATTAGCACATAAAAGATGAGGCTTTAGCCTAATCCTCACTTGTAATGTTTTTTACCGTGTTAGCATAGAGGCCCAAGATGTGCCGAGAAACGCGGTGATGTAAATTAAATAAGGAAACTGAACCATTCTATTCTAAGATAATATACGTGTGTTGCATATACTATACATAATTACATTGATGCCACACATTCAATTCCACGTGGGCGTTCGTACTAAAGTGGAATTAATGTGTTCATAAAAACCACGGTTATTAAATTGGTCTCGGTGCAGATAAAAACTGAAAAAACTCGACTGTTAAAAGGGCACCAACATTGGCAGCTGAACGACAGTTCACTTTAATCATAACATACAGATCACGTGAAGCCCTAACCCCACGTGCTTGCTTCACATGAATATTTACCATCGATTCCAGAGTTTAAGAAAACAGTAAGGTGGAGGAAAAGCGCCTCGCAATTTCTAACGCGGTTAATATTCGGCCGCGAGTTGAACATTTGACGTTTTAAAAGATAGATGCAGGCACGATAACAACAATATTGGCAAAGACAAGTTGTCAACACGGTTGGCGTCCAGCGTGTGGCTCTTCCCTTTGTCGGATTGTAATCGATTGATAATGGCGGCATTCTCTCAATGAGAATGTGCTTCCAATGTGGTCGTGCATGTATGTATGTAGAACTTCTTTCACACCGTACATAGCCAACCATGCCGATTGGAGGTGCATGACCCATCAATGTGCATGTAGTGGCTTGTGGAGGACAAAAACCTGGCACCAGACAAAATAAAAAAAAACCCTCCCAACGGGATCCAAACCCAGCTCTCGGGCCCCCTCAAATATCTCTCGTGAGATTCGTGACCCTGCCCATGGCTGTCACCACTTCCATCAGGCAGAGGATGCCCCTCTGCTGTGGTGTGTACCCAAGCAGCTGGATGGACTTGGGGCAGGAGCTCTCCGCTAAACCCCAACAACACTCGCAGTTTGTGTCGGGGGACTTGTTTCATTCACGTGCGCCCGTCTTATCTAAACCAGATGCCGCCTATATTGTTGAGAGAATGTGACATTAAAATAACTGCAGCTTTCATCGCCCTTAAACTACAGGTGGACTCTTGATCGACTACATTTGCAACGCTGACCACGGCTAACATCTTCTCCCAGTTGGTGATAAATGCCAACCCCGATTGAAAACACCAGCAGTGATCGAAAATGTCTGCGTGCCTTATGTCACAGGCCTCGTGTTTTACCTTTCACAGTGGTGTTTGGGAATTCACCTACAACCCGGTTCTTTTGTGATCTGATCAAGCAGCAAAGCGTGGATTGCCTTCCTGCACAATGTCGTGACTCCTGCATGGACAGCGTCCCTAACCTCTCCAGCTCCACTGGATGCGGCTTTGTGGTGGTGCAGTTGCAGGTATTATGTTCCTAGCAATCCGAATTCTACTACACAGTTGTCTTTATTACGAGGGGTTGGTCAAAACAATGTTTTGGCCAATAGGAGATCAAAAGGTTGGAAGGAATATTTGGCATTGTGCGCTATTCTTTTTACCATGGCTAGGTAAGAGGGGTGAGACGCTGGGTGTTCATTTTTAATGTCCCTACCGAGAGAGCATATCCTGAGTCCCCACTCCGATATTCCCACGGCTGTCTGCGCAATTCCAAGATAACCCATATCCCATTAAAATCCACTCAAATAATTCCCACATTTACTCTCTTTTACAATTTAGATGTTTCTTTACCACCAACGTACACATGCGAGTTAAAAATCTAGGCAAAACGACAGTGCTCACGAAAAAAACTTGAAAGCCTTAATTCGGAAAAAGACTCGATTACAGGAAGGCAAATTCATCTTCTTCTGCAACCGCGCCTCCCGTGTGCATCGCGCTCGAATCCAAGCCGTGGGGGCCACCGCTGCCAGGAGCCGCTGCTCCGGAGGACTCTTTCCCCTCCGCGTCATCCGCCGGCTCGCCATCGAACCTCACCCCCCCGGCCCTGCCGTCCGCCTCGTCCGCTGCCTCGCCGCCGTCGGGGATGACCTCGTCCTTGAACCACACGGCCTTGTAGCCGGCCTTGTCGTTGGCCGCCTTTTCGTTGCTGTTCACCGTCACGAGGATGGACTTGGTGTGGATGGCCTGCTCGTCGTCGGCGGCGGCGGCGGCGGCGGCGACGGCGGCCGCGTCCTCCGCGAACGCCGGATTGTCGCGCGGCTGCGGCTGCGGCGCCGGATCCTCCTCCGCGTCCCGCAGCGGCGTCGTCGGCCTGCCCGACACCGAGTTGTACCCGCTGCTGCGATCCACGTCCGTGTCCTGCATGTGATCTTTAGGCAAGTGGATGTAATAGTTCACCATGTTGGGATCGTCATCCTGGGGAGGGCGGGGGGGGGGGGGGGGCGGGGAGGTGGACACGGAGCGGGGGAGGGTGGAAAAACGAATTATCGTGTCGTAACGGTTCGATCGTCGCGCTGTTCGTTCAACGGACGGGGCAGGCGGTGGTTTGAAGTAGGGTTGCCGTGATGTGGTTCATTTCCCGGCAGGACGCCCTGGTTATTAACGTGGGTGTAATCACCGTAAAATATGCCGCTGTTTACTTCGGAGTGAACGTCAAAGATTTCCTGGCGTCATTCGAAACGAGCGGGGCCCTTGTGTGCTAGTGGTCATGGTCCAATTTTTTTTTACAACATTTGAAATATGACTGAATATTCACTTAATTGGCATTGCACGTTGTGGCATCATCTCATACTGTGAAACAACTGAAAACTATGTATGTGAAACATCGCACCTTCCTGATAGACTTTCACTCCAAGAATACCAACTGTGCTAAACTATTATCGTTTACTACCCAATGCATGATGAATTTCTCGACCGGGAGAGCACACATTTGAGACAACATGCTTTGAAGTCATCGTCACCGTGAGGGAAGTCACTTGCTTTACTCATTCATAAACGTTGCTGTGCAGATCTGGTCTTAGGTTTAGTGACAGCAGTTAAATGTATTCCATTGAGGGCATGGTGAAACGGACTTGGGGTGGTCGTAGCAGACGATTGTTGTCCCACGCAGGTTGTGACTGTGGAGAAAAAAAATGGATAGTTGAACTCACCCTTCCCATATCTGCGATGGAAATGTCATCTTGCTGTCCGCTTCCGTTGCGGCTGTTGGCATAGCCGCCATCATCATCACCACCACCGCCGCCGTATTTGGCATCGTCCTCAATTTTGACTGCCTTCTTTTGCTTGGAAAGCACCTTAAAGAGGAGGAATCCGATAACCCCAAGTGCGACCGCCAGAAGCGCACCGAGGACTCCACCCACGATGGCCATATCCTGTGCCGTGTAGATTTTTTCTGGTCCTTTTGGAGGTGAAAAGCAGAATGGACAGTTATACACGGGTCAAAAGTTCAAGTCGCCTATCCAGCAAATAAAATTTTGTTCTGGAGTTTAATCATTATTCTACTTTGGCTATCATTGTACCTTGAGCTTGTGTTGCTGTCCGAGTATTATCAGAGCTTTGTGGTGATTGTGGGCGTTATGTTTGGTGAATTACCTCCAGCGGTCGGACGTGGGTCAGGGAGAGTTGGGCTGTCAGAACCTTTCCCGCAACAAATGGAAAGAAAATATCCAAGTTGCAAACATCCGTGCCACTGGTCAAAATATTAAGTAACCCATTCCTCGAAATGTCATGATGCCATAGTTCGTCTAGCTCCTACAGTCTCACCATGGGCTGTAAGACCACCTGCCTGCCACAAAGGGAAGTTTGAAATGTAGCGTTGTCCCTTGGCCACTTAAAGTTAGTCTCACAGCTTAGCTCAGGGTTCGGCAGCCAAAATAACAAGAGCCATTTTTTTTCGATTTCAGAAAAAAACAACCTCAGGCAATGTGAATACAAGACGGTGGTCCTCAATAAATAACGTTAAAAAGCAGTCCTTAATGAGCCACATGCATCTCCTGAGCCGCAGGTTGCCGACTCCTGCCCATGGTGAACTGGACTTCCATCGTAAACTGGACTTCCATGGTGAACTGGACTCCCATGGTGAATTGGACTTCCATGGTAAACTGGACTCACATGGTAAACTGGACTGCCATGGTTAACTGGACTCCCATGATAAACTGGACTCCCATGGTAATATGGACTTCCATGGTAAACTGAACTTCCATGGTGAACTGGACTCCCATGGTGAACTGGACTTCCATGGTGAACTGGACTCCCATGGTGAACTGGACTCCCATGGTAAACTGGACTCCCATGGTAATATGGACTTCCACGGTGAACTGGACTCCCATGGTAAACTGGACTCCCATGGTGATATGGACATCCATGGTCAGGGGTCGGCAACCAAATATAACAGGAAGAGCCATTTTTTTCAAATTCGGTAAAAAAAAACCCCCTTAATATTTCAAGAGCTGCACCGCACTCCTTAAAGAGCCGCATGGAGCTCTGGAGCCGCAGGTTTTCTGAGCCCTGGCTTAGCTGATCCATCTCACCCGGCATGTCAATCGGTGAGTGGAATGATTGTCCCTGGGGCATGAAAATTAATGCAAGTTTTTTTTTTAAATATATCAAATTTTACCTTGAAGCTTGTGTTGTTGCCCGAGTATTATCAGAGCTTTGTGTTGATGTGGGGCGTTATGTTTGGTGAATTACCTCCAGCGGTTGGGCGTGGGTCAGGGGCAGTTGGTCTGTTGGAACCTTTATCGTGACAAAAAAAAAACAAAAAATATTCCAAGTTGCAGACATCTGTGCCACTGGTCAAAATATTAAGTGCACATCACTCATGGCTTCGTGATGCCACAATCCATTATGGTACCACAATCTAATCACGGGCTGTTAAGACTCCACCTGTCTGCCACGGAGTTGAAATTTTAAGTGCAGCGGCGTTCCTGATGTCCATAGTTTTGTTGTACCTTGGCCATTTAAAGTTCGTCTCACGGCTTAGCTGATCCATCTCGCCCAAAATGTAAGACCTGCGAATGCTTGCTCTAGGGCATGAATATTGGTACAAGTTTTTTTGAAATATTTCAAATTTTACCTTGACCTTGTGTTGTTGTCCGAGTATTATATGAGCTTTGTGTTGATGTGGGTGATATTTTTGGTTAATTACCTCCATCGGTTGGATGTGGCCCGGTGACAGTTGGTCTGTCGGAACCTTGACCGTGACAAATAAAAGATAAAACATTACAAGTCGCTGTGCCACTGGAAACAAAATTAAAGTGTGGTGAACATGTGCTCCATGTCTAAATCATCTACAGGGCATCCAATTACGGTATGCTCCATTCTTAACGAATTATAATTAAGACAGCAGTTTGAACGGTGCCGTTGAAAGTGCAGCGTTCGAACTTTCCAGCGATAAAAAAATAAAGTACTCTAACGCCCCTTCCTGAGCCACGGCAAAAAATATATTTCACGATTGATAGCTAGCTGCGTGATCATCATCGGCCACGATCTATCCACTACTTGGTGAATACTTCCCCAAGCCATGGCAGATCCCTCGCGTTGTCGTGATGCATCTCATTGCCCTCCCTCCACAGGAGTCATCTTCTCGGCTGTGTTTCCTGCTTTGGCTGCCATTTCATCTCATCAAAGTTATCCTTCGGTATCAAATAATTATAATAGGACTGTATTTCGAAATGCACCGTTGAAAGAACAGCATAAAAATTTGCCAACTATAGGAAAACGAAAACTCGAAGTCTCTCCTCTTCGTAAGCCACAGCAAGACTTTATTCCAAAATTGATAGCTGTACGATCATCATCAGCCAGTATCTATCTGCTGCTCGATGAAGGCTTTCCCAAGTTACCGCAAATCCCTCATGGTTTTGTGATGGGGCTGTGACACCCCACATATTCGATCCCAGTGAAGGTATTAAATCCAGTTTGTTGCCACTTAAGCTTGTTCTGGAGTTTAATAATAATGCTGCTTTACTTTTGTTATCGTTGTACTTTGAGCTTGAGTCATGGCCGGGTGCTGTCTGAGCTCTGTGTTGATGTGGGTGATGCATTTAGTGGTTTACCTCCAGCGGTTGGCTGTGGCACGGGGGCAGTTGGTCTATCGGAACCTTTACCGCGACAAATAGAACACAAATATTCCAAGTTGCAAACATCCGTGCCACCAGGAAAATAAAATGAAGTGGACATCCCTCGTGGTTTCGTGATGCCATAGTCCGTCTAGCTCCCCCAGCTTCATCACGGGCTGTTAAGACTCCACCACCTATCTGCCAGAGTGAAGTTTTAAGTGCAGCGGCGTTCCTGATGCTGAGAGTTTTGTTGTCCCTTGGCCATTTAAAGTTCGTATCACAGCTTAGCTGATCCATCTCACCCAAAATGTAAACCTATGAATGCTTTCTCTGGGGCATGAATATGAATACCAGTTTTTAAAACATATACAATTTTACCTTGAATTTGTGTAGTTTCCCGAGTATTATCTGAGCTTTGTGTTGATGTGGGTGATATTTTTGTTGAATTACCTCCAACGGTTGGATGTGGCCCGGTCACAGTTGGTCTATCGGAACCTTGACCATGCCAAATAGAAAACAAATATTGGAAGTTGCTGTGCCACTGGAAACAAAATAAAGTGTGCCGAGCATTTTTTTTACTTAAAACTTTCGTGACTGCAGGAATTCATTTCTCTCCGCCTGATGAAGACCGCTTGTGTTGCAATCAAAACGTCGTGGGTTTTGATGCTTTTATTATTTTCAATTTTTTTTTTATTTTATACTCTTTGTTTTTTTCGGTAAATTCATGTAGGTAAAATGAAATAAATGAAAACAACTAAATTAAATCACGACGTTTCGGAGGCAACACAAGCTTCCGTCTTCAGGTGGAAACCGTCACAGCAAATTTGCTGTATCAAGTGAAGAGAGACGGAAGCTTGTGTTGCCTCCGAAACGTCGTGATTTAATTTCGTTGTTTTCATTTATTTTATTTTACCTACGTGACTTTACCGAAAAAAAAAACAAAGGTTATGAATCCTTGCAGTCACGAAAGCTTCAAATCTAGAATTTTATTATTTTTTTATTTTAATTTTATTATCTGTCTACGTGACATTACCGAAAGAACCAAGAAAATGTGATGGACTTGTGCTGCATGTCTACTTCTCGGTTGTGTGTTTTCTACTTTGGCTGCAACTTCATCCCATCAATCTGGACCACTGTCCATGTATGAATATATGTTGCACTTCTTTCGCACAGTACGTAGCCAAACGTGCTAATCGGAGGTGCGGGGGGAGGACATCAAATGATATGTCCTGTCAAAGCCTACTTTCTTAAGAGTCAATGTGATGTTCCAAATTTGCATTTTCCTATGACTGTCAGATTCTCTCTACGCAATAAAGATGCCCGTTGTGTCTGCACGGCGTTTTGAGATGCAGTCACATGCAATGTAAATTTACATTCTATTGATAATTATGCCATCTTTGCAATTGTTTTCAGGTCTGTCACCATCGCATCATTATCTTTGTTATCGCCATCATCATCATCATGCGTTGTCACCATCAAAATTATCATCTGTTTGGTTAATTACCTTCAGCGGTTGGATGTGGCCGAGTGACAGTAGGTTTATCGGAACCTTGACCATGACAAATAGAAAACAAATTCACCTTATGGCGGTACCCCGGGGTACCATACTATCCAGGCTCTCGCACAATGTCCGTGATGCGGTCGTTTTTAGTCTGCTGATGGTCGGCGATGCGGCAATCGACTCATCTCGACGAGCTGCGCACGGTGCACCGCTACGGTACGTACCGCGAGCGTTCAGGGTTTCGGCGCGATCGTCCTCTTCTGCGTTTCGACATCGCGGAGTGTGGCACTGACGTCGGATTGATTGGTTACCCCACTCGCGGAGTTAAGTAACACCCCTGGACAAAAAATAGTGTTGCAGAAATAAAATATTTAATTGCCTCGGCCCATTTTGTATTATTTGGTACCCCGGGGTACCGCCGACACCATCAAATATTGGAATTTGCTATGCCACTGGAAACATAACCTCGTGGACTGTGAGACTCCCACCTGCCTGACCCACACTGAAAAGAGATTGTAAATTCAGTGTGTACTTCTGTAAAGAGTTTGTTACCACTTAAAGTTAGTCTTACATCCACAGCTTAGCTGTCCTCCGAGCTGAATGTTTGTTCTGGGGTAATAATTAAGTTTTTTTTTTTTACACTTGAGCTTGTGTTGTGGCCTGGGTGTTGTCTGAGCTCTGTGTTGGTGCGGGCGATAACGCCCCGGTGATTTACCTCCAGCGGTTGGCTGTGGCCCGGTGACTGTTGGTCTATCCGAACCTTTACCCCGGCAAACAGAAGACAAACATTGCAAGTTGCGAATAGCTGTGCCACTGGCAAAATACTAATAATAATAATGCGCATTGAATATGTGCCACATGTCCAAAGTCACCTGCAGGGTGTCCATAAAGATAGCATTCGGTATCAAATAATTATAATAAGACGGTAGTTTGAAATGCACCGTTTGAAATAACAGCATTCAAATTTGCCAACGATGGAGAAAAAAAAAATACCCTAACTCTCTCCCCTTCGTAAGCCACAGCAAAACTTTATTCCACAATCGATAGCTGTACGATGATCATCAGCCAGGATCTATCCGCTGCTTGATGAAGGCTTCCCCAAGTTACCACAAATCCATCATGGTTTTGTGATGGGGCTGTGAGACCCCCACCTATTCGATCCCAGTGAAGGTATGAAATCCAGTGTTTACTCACGTAGAGAGTTTGTTGCCACTTAAGACTTGTTCTGGAGTTTAATAATAGTAATGCCGTTTTACTTTTGTTATCGTTGTACCTTGAGCTTGAGTCATGGCCAGGTGTTGTTTGAGCTCTGTGTTGATGTGGGTGATGCATTGGGTGATTTACCTCCAGCAGTTATCTGTGGCCCGGTCACAGTTGATCCATCGGAGCCTTTCCCGAAACAAATATAAAACAGTTATTGAATAGTCGCAAACACCTGTGCCACTGGCAAAAAAAATAATAACGAGTGTTGAAAATCTGCGACATGTCTAAATCCTTTACAGGGTGCCCATTAAGGTATCATGCATTCTTAAAGAACTATAATAACACAACAGTTTGAACATTGTGGGTGAAACATTGGCAACTTATTAAAACCTCAAGTCATCTTAAACCAGCAGATAATATAAGAATAAAAAAGAGAGTTCCATACGTTAAATAGTGGTGGGGTGGAATTTTATGTTTCTCTGGGAATTAAAATATATTCATTTAGGATTTGAAAGAAATAAAAGTAGTTTTACAGTCGTTTGAAGCACTGCACGCAAATATGTATTCAAATGTATGCCCCAACAACATTTTAAGATGTAGACTGGAAGTAAACTGGAAGCATGAATACATTAACACACTTCTAAATTAGGGTAAAACAACAATATCATAATGGGATAAGTTAACGCAGATTAAAACTAAACAGCAGCCTTTGACCAAACTACTGATGGGTAAAGGACTCCTCATGCCGATGTCATTGATTGGGGGTTGTTTGACCATACTTCACCGTGCTGGTCAACAGTGCGGGATGGTGAAAGTCATGACCACAAAAATGCCATCACTTACTCGCAATGACAGTGAATTAAGGTAATTGTGGTCAATCGCAAGAAGCCCCGATAAGTCGAAGCATGCGGGTGACATATCTACGATGGCTTATGTCTACGCTCAACACCGGTAATTAATATACTTATGATACCACATCTCTAAATGTCTCCCCTCTGCCAATAAAGTCAAATACACAAGATAAAAATTACTCATTGGTTTTTTCGGTAAAGTCATGTATGTAGAAATACAACAAAATTATATTAAAACAAATTTTATTGTATTTCTACATACATAGCTTTACCGAAAAAACCAATGAGTAATTTCATGCAGTCACGAAAGCTTTAATACTTGATTAAGAAAAAAATTGCATAAATGCAATGGGCCAATGTCGTAGGGTGGGTAAACGGTTGAGAATCAGCAAACGGGAGTGAGGCTCTCAACTTGTGTTTTCTTTTCAGACGCATTCCACGACAGTACCATTACAAGCAACCATTTATCCATATGTGAGACTATATCAACCGAGAAAAACAAGTGAAAATGTACAATGTTTAGCCCCCGGCTGCATCTGCAAAGTCAAGTTGAAGTGTCAGAGTACGGGATGGTGCCCATCTCATTGGCCCTTAGGAAACGGTGAAAATCTATTATTGAATCTATTATTGAATGCCACGCAGAGCTTCGTTTTCCCCGCATATGCATGCTCTTTTCTCAAGGCACTCTACGGGTTCTTCTCACAAGCCAAACCACGTGTTAATCGAATCGTCCATACGTTACAATGCAGGGCTGTCCTGAATAAGAGCCTAGACTCCTAGAGACTATAATCTTGGTTCTTTCGGTAAAGTCACGTAGAAGGGAAACAATAAAATCATTAAAAAATGTTTAATTATTTTAAAGTCACGTGACTTTACCGAAAGAACCAAGAATATGAATCCCTGCAGTCACGAAAGCTTTAAATCCTAGAGACTAGGTAAGTCTTTCTTGGATATATATTTGAACTTGCAACCTGCCAATTGCGAGCACATTGTTCTAACCACAGCTGGTCAATGTGACAGCTGACTACAATTAAACGTTGCATACCCGGACAGATGTTCTTGACGGAACGCCAGAGTTAATGCGGAAATGTATCAACAACTACTGCATATATTGAGCTATAGATTAAAAAGTTAAGAAAGCTTGAAGTCCAAGCTTGTAGAATAGAGTGGATGCCAAATGATGGTGGCTTGGCAACTGCAGCCGTGTGGCATGCCAGATACAGTCAAATGCTTTAGAAACACCGAGGTTTATGATCATAGACCCTACTAAATGTTCCAGCTTTGCGCCCCAAATCAAGCCACTGGAAAACCCGTAGATCGTGCATTACGGAATCCACAACCGATGGTCACGGAGAAATGATGGCTCCAAGTGATGGAGGAGGTGATGAAGGAGGAGCAATGTAGTCAAGGCGATAGGGGAATAATTATGAATTTTAAAAAAGATGGATTACCCTTACGTGGGACTGGCAACACCTGAGATTGTATTTCCAAGTTGTTGGAACCTTGTGGTTACTACATCGAAGACCCAATTAAGAATGAGTGCAAGTTCTGGAGCACATATTTTAAGCACTTGCCTTAGAGATACTAGGTATGGGCAGTACCTGACGTACGCCATGCACTGTGAATCTCAGTTGCTTGATCTGACTGCTAGAAGGAGTGTTACTCCATCAAAAAACTATGTACGTGATGAGAAAATCTACTACAAAAGAGAAAAAAACATGACGTAGGCAGGAAACAAATAGATTTAACAACACACATAAAAGTGTGTGCATTGCATGCAGACAAGCTGTCAGCCTTATCCAGACCACAAGCTGACAAAATAACTGAATGTGTGGCCATTGTGTAGTTCAGTTTAACACGTAGGCTTTCGCGACCAATATCATCCACAATACAGGGTTTTTTTAGTTTGTAGTTTTAGACTTCATCAACAAAACTAGCAATCTGACTGTTAAAAGGAATCGCTGCAGGTGGTGTTTGTCGATTATAAACAAGTAAAGTTTATTTTCAATGTAACTATTTGGGGCCTCTATTATGCGAATTGTCGAGATTCCTTCATTCTGAAAAAAGGTGTTCATTGTCTTTATGTATCTGTTGGCTAAGAACTCTAAAATGCATTCTCCTCACTCGGCATTTCCATGAAATCCTCGCACCTCTGTTACTTTTACTAACTTTGGCATTAAATATTCCCATTACGATGTTGTGATGTGTTTTTTTTTGCCGTCACTTAAGACGCTGCCTTAATTTATTTGTACAAACATTTGGCCTACTGCTAACACCTGGGCGGTTTTCTATGGCATATATTTGACTTCCTGATTTGGTACTGCATCTTGTTGCACGGCGGTCCTCCTGTTGTCTCTTTGTAGCTGCCTCGATCGGGCAACTGTGTAACCTAGATGAGTGAGAGATAGGCAGCACACTGTGCTTCCGATCTGTGTGATCTGTGTGATCTGAGCACACTCCACTCCAGCGCAAAGTAACCACAGGTCACGGCAGGCATGGTCAATAAGAGCCTGGTTTGCTCCACCCTATTATTCTGGACTAAAAGCAGTAAATTAGGTCAACTTAGCACGACACATGCCATCAACTGTGATCGATTGATCAATAAAAGTGTCCTTTAGCATCTTATCTGTATGCCCTAAGCATACATTAGACAAGTGTGGTAATTTTTTTTCCATATTTTGACATACAGTACTTAAACTTACATGGTTACTGTCCGTGATTGACCCTCAACACACTGACTTTTAATATCTTACCATGAGTTTATATTTCTTATGTAGGTTGGCATACAATGTTTAAATCTACGTGGTCACTGAGCACGGATAAACGTCGACTGGCACAGTGATATCAGTTCCATGACAACATCTCCCAAACAGTAATTGTATTGAAACCCCTACCATCTCCAATTCACGCCATACTCAGTTCTTACAGTCGTTCCAGGCAAACCCCCCCCCTTAAAATGTACACGTTCGACTGCTGATCAGGTTCAGGAATCAAAAGTTACAAAGATGTGGGCTAAGGCCATGAAGGGATTTAAAGGCTCACGTCGAGTATTTGAAGAGACAGCGGCGTAGTAAACGGGACGCCAGTTGAGTTGAAGGAGGAGAGGCGACGTGTGACAGTTAAAGGGGAGATTGAAAGTGAATCGTGTGGAAGCATTTTGGATTTGTTGGAGGGGAGTGAGGCCAGAGGCGTTGAGACCAAGAAGAAGAAGTCCAAGCCTTTTCATTGGCTAATTTCCCAAGCGGCACCTGGGAAATTAAAAGTATTTGGCCGCTATAAATTTCCACATGGTTAAGCCACTTCGTTGAACTATCATTTGTGGCCAGGTTGCTTCTGAAAAAAAGAGCTATATAGCTCAGCGCGCCTTATCTTGTAAAATAAAAAAAATAGTTAGTTAACCGTATCTAGTTTACCGCTCCAAATACGTTTCTGCAGAGATCATTCAAAGCAGCATCAGCTGTGTAATGCCTGACACTCTCATCTCCTCTCCAAGAGTGAAGGAAAATCTGCTCCACTTTGGTGATGACTCTTCTAGTCAATACAATAACTGGTTCAATCCTACTGATCTTTGACACCAGGAGCTGAACCACAAGTTGGACACTGAATAGAACTCGTTTGCAACTTCACGTGACAAAGGCCCTTCGCGATGGTATTGTGGGAGCTGTCAAGTTAATGACTGCAAAGACAAGCCTGCAGCATCTGATTGATGGTTATATTTGAACACCGTAAAATGTGTTCTTTCTTAAATACTGCCTCCACAGCATAGCGTACATCTCTTTTATATGAAAAATAAATCATAATCAATGCCGATCATCGAGAACAAATGTTCAAGTCGGCATTGGGAACTCGGATTCATCCACTTTTCCCGGCCCGAGCGTCAAATCTCTTCCCTCTCAGTGCATGAGACACTTTCTCTTCTGCGAAGGCGAATCCAAAGCGGAGGAAGAAAATGCAGAAGATGCAGTCAAATAGGAGGGAATTTGTTTCTTCCATCTGAACATCTCTGTAGAATCTGGAGACTTAGCTAAGTCAGCCGTGGTGAAATTGCAGCAGTTTCAATTCCAAGAGATAGATAGGAAATCTTTGGGTATCCCTTGACAACACTTTTCAGTGTTGAATGCCCGACTATTACTTCATTTTCCTCGAGAGGCTAAACGCTTTGGCATCAAGACATGAAAACGAATGGGAGACTGTGGAGACATCGAGGGTGATCGACTCGTGTGACTTTTGCGTGAGCAAGTTACTGGACTCGTAACCCGACTACTATTTAG
The DNA here is from genome assembly GCF_048934315.1 of Petromyzon marinus. NCBI lineage: Eukaryota > Metazoa > Chordata > Hyperoartia > Petromyzontiformes > Petromyzontidae > Petromyzon > Petromyzon marinus. Next base: position 8,107,430 of record NC_133687.1, read on the forward strand.
ATTTCTATTAAATGGAGATGGTAGGGTAGGGTTGTTTTTTTGTTGTTACAGAAAATAAGAATAATACTTTCCTGTGACTTTGTACATTATAAGCCGAGACCTTGACCTATCCTTGGAATTTATTTTAAAATGTTGTGGTTTCGCCTTATGGTTAATTCATAAGTTTAACTTTGTTTTCCCAATGTATTTTTTACTGCATTTCTATAATAGCAATGCAATTTTCAATAAAACTACGTCTAACACAAATGCCTCGCTCTCAAGGTGTTTTAGTACATGGTTCTGTTGTGGTTGGGAGGAGCTATCCACGCATAATATTTATTTTGACCTCTTTATAACTTTTAAACCATGAATTTCATTTTGTAAAATTTTTTAGATTTTTTTTTGTCTGGAATAACCGTAAGAACCAAGTTTAAAATCAGAGATGGCAAAAGGTGTTTTCTACCGGTTTGGTAACTTCCTCTGCCACTTAGAACGGCTACATTTAAATGTAGCATTAAGATACTATGATACCACTTACGTTTCAGCTGAACAGTATCAGAACAACAGGGAAGACAATATTGCATCAGCGTTATGGCTCTAAACTGATCATGGGTTAATATTAAGGTTTTCATCCTCAAGAATAAATATTCCCACAATGCACTGCACCAGCAACATTTTATAATTTTATTTTCAATATAAATGATTTTTTTTATTGAAGGGTTTGTCCATTACTCACTTGCTACTGTTAGGTAACTATTCATATGGCCAATTAAAAAACTGGTCTTCAAAGAACATGTTTACATGTAATTCTTATCAAGTAAAGAGCAGTCTCCGAATAGTTATTATCCACTCTCTCTGACCTCTATTTCCGTGGTATGAAGGGTCATTGCCCAAAAACATCACCTATTATCCATATACATTTATAATTTTAAGGCCACAGTGTTATTGATGAATGTGTCGAGTTTTTTTGTAAATTGTGCACCTCTACTAATGCAGCATCACCAACTAATTTATTTCCATCAGACTTCGGGGTCATTGGATTTGCATCTCCCATGGTGTGAGCTGTCGTAGATGACAATTTACCTTCGGCTGTTGTCGATTGTGGACCAGGCACACTTGGCATGGTGGAGTATGACCCTACGGGTTTGGACATGGTTGTAGGAGGTTTGTGGCTACCTTGGGTAGTTTGCGGAGTTGAACCTGCAGGCACATTCACTGTTGTTCCAGTTCCTCCTGGCCTGGCAGTGGTAGAAGAAATAGCACCATGAGGCGTGGTCTTGGCAGTGGTTCCTCCTGTAGGCCTGCTCAAGTTGGACGCAGTCGACTGCTGAGGATTGGTTGATAAAGTCGTGGTCGCTTTGCTAATTCCAGGCCCTGTGGGAATGTCTGCTGGGTTACTGGTAGGGGTTACACCACCTCCTGGTGACACACTTTCGGGTCTGTTGGAAGAGGAGACAGGACCATCAGTTCTGGGGGTAGTGATGATGCCTCCTCCTGACCTTGTGGTGGTGGTAAGATCGCCACCAGGTCTTGTCGTCGGTGAGGGATTACCACCAGGCCTGGTCGTTGGCGAGACATTACCACCAGGCCTGGTCGTTGGCGAGACATTACCACCAGGCCTGGTCGTTGGCGAGACATTACCACCAGGCCTGGTCGTTGGCGAGACACCGCCACCAGGTCGAGTTGTCGGCGAGGCATTACCGCCCGGGTTTGTGATAGCACTCCCGGTGTTAGCAGTCACGTGCCTTGTTGTCGTAACAACAGGGATTGTCGCGGAAGTTGTTGTGGTCGGCGGCTTTGTGGTTGTCGGAGCGGTGGTCGTTTCTGCAAGATTAAATGGTTGATTTAGAACAGCTAAATATTAATGCAACTCTTCCTTGGTGTTTCGTGACTCCTGAAAGGTTTCGTCAATCGTGCTTCAGATTTTTATTTCAACGACAAAATTGTTTAAGCGGCACACACTTCTGCCTGGCAAGAGAGTCTTGAGAGACTGACAGCACCACTAATTTTGGGCACAATTTACATAGAGGCAAACGCCGTAATTCTTGGGTGGTTCTTTTGCAGAATGATTGCTGCATTTTGTGGGTAACAGTGGCAGAATCATTCCGCACTATTGAACCGAACACATTCTGTTCTGTGGGGAACTCAATGCACTATGCCAGCATTATTGCATCACAAACGGTCCGCTCTGGGTGCATCTAGGGCAGAACAACACGGAGTATCCCACAAAGTAAACTATTTAAAAAAATATTGTTTTACCAGGTAAGGCGCGATAAGCTATATAAGCCTTTTACAGAAGTGACCTGGCCACAAATGGCTTATCACGTGGAAATGAATAGCAGTAAAATACTCTTAGAAGGATGTTAATTCTAATTGTGGAGGGAAAAACCGGAGAACCCGGAGAAAAATCCACGCGACTTTGGGGACAGCACGTGGACTCCAAATATATTGACATCGTCAAGATCTGGATCGAATCCACAACCTCTTGTATACCAGGCGAGGTAGTTAACATCTCAACACCGTGGTGCCCTATGATGATGAGACATGTATATTGAAACTAGTCCAGAGTTTACTTTACTGAATCAATGCTGCTGACAATAATGCATTCCCAGAAGGCCATGCGGCTGATGGGTTGTGTGAGAAGTGTGAGAAGTAATTGTATTGTGTAATGTGAAATAACAGCTCTATGAATGAGACGTATTATACAATACGCAGTATATTAATAAATGAGCTGCACTGATGTTGCCATGATGGTGGGACAATCCCCTTCTGTGTTGGTTTTATTGTGGATAGACGTGTTATTTCGAAAACGTGATGAGTCATGCTCTCTAAGCTATTTTATTGTCCTGAAACGGCCTCCCCAGTGACCTATCAGCTACTGATGATATTGTGTGATTGTTCAAAGCATAGGGGCTGGTGTTTATTGCAAAAGAGCTGCTTGTCTCAGTTGGGCCTTACCAGACGAAATAAAACCTGGGTCTGAGTCTGATGTAGTGAATCAGAAAATCTGCGACTCACTGCAAAGATAAATGAGTCACTACTGTTGGGGCAGTGCTGTAGGAAAGTGCAAGGCCCCTTTATCCAGGATAATCTGAAGCTACTGTTTCAATTGGCAGGTGCTCGCCTCGTATTAATCGTGCTCACAGTTACGTGAAGTGAATTATTTGAACAGGCATCTTTGTTTTGTATTTATCTGTAAGAGTAAAGTCTTCAAAGCAGTAAAAAACAGTGACTAAAGACAAACAAGTATTATGCTTTAGAGAATGATTAGCCAATAGCGAACGTTGAAAAATCAAGCGTACCGTTTTCATGAATTGCATGCATCGTCATTGTTGTAAAGTTATGTGCGACCATCAGCATTGTCTATTTCACAATACAGGAAGGGGTTTACCCCATGAAAGTTTCACAACATCTTTCAAGTTATATTCTTAGTTCTTTCGGTAAAGTCACGTTGAAGGGAAACAACAAAATAATAAAAAATATATAAAACAATATAAATTCTCACGACGTTTCGACCATAACACAAACGGTCGTCTTCAGGTGTGTTGGTTTGCATAAATGTATTTTTAAACGGTGCATTTATTTATTTAAAAAACGTTAGCGCCACGCGCAGCGATTTGGCGTTTATTTAGGACTAGTCCATCTATATTCTGAAAAGAGGAGGGGGGAGACGAAATTTTGTTTAATGTATGCTGTCTGAAAGCCACTGTAAGCGTGAACAATCAATTAAGACCTGAAATGGTTTATCAAATCTTTCCAATGATTGCTAAGATAGAATCAAAATCTTTCAAGTTCCTTTCTGACCGATCCAAAAATTGTATATTTCATAGATATATTTTTGTTCCTCGCTGAGGGGTGCCCTTGGGTGATATTTCCACTTGGGAAGACGACAGAAACACTCAGCAGAAGTCATTTCCCCTGCGCAACACTTTTTTGGTTGAGCCTGCTCGATCCGAATCTACTGGAACTTCACCAGCGAGGCCCGTGGCTGTCCCACGCAGGGTCACATTTCACTCGCTGTGACATTAACAACAGAGGCGTACAACAGGCATCGCACGCACGCACGCAGGGCAAATATGTTTGCTCGAGCAACAAGGTCACCGCGCTTACACCTCCGTATGGAACCTTAGCCGTGGACCAGCCAAAATATTTTACGGAATATGACCAAAAAGAGCGGTGTTCAAGGAGATTTCTTTAAAATGTAATATTTCGAATTGATGGTACGATATATCAGTGAACGTACACTATATTGCACTGTTTTGTGAGATTTATGACATTCACAGCTCCAGGTTTTCGACCTCTCCATTAGATGGGAAGTTGTAGCAGATCCTTGTAGCAATGAACAAGTGAATGTCGGAGTTGAAGCGCTGAGTCGGAGCAAACTAGTTTAGTGGCAAGCGTTTTCACTGCTAGGGGGATCGGCTCGATATCGCTGACTTTGTGCATCCATAAATATGTGTAACTGTACGAACAAGCACCTATATACCAGGTATCAGAATCAGAATATTTATTAAATCCTGGATAAATCTGATGAACTATGAAGCTATTTTTCACAAATGTCCAGGAGAGGCGGGTCAGATGTTACAACATTGTTAAAAAAAACGATAGGAGTGCAAAGTATAGGAAAGGTAAGCAAATAACTAAAAATAAATAACCACTAAACTATGTTTTTTTTTAATATCAGGTAAAGCCCACTGAGCTATTTAGCCAATTTTAGAAGCGACCTGGCCACAAATTCTAGCTCAACGAAGTGGCTTATCACGTGGAAATTTATAGCAGCCAAATAATTTTAACGCATGTATCACACCTGCGCACAGGTCAATATGTTAACTCTACAAATGCCATGACATCTAATTTCCTGATAAAAATGGAATGTCAAATATTCACATTTTTACGTATAATATTGTACATTATACATTTGGGAAACACAATTCAGAAGAAATGGCACTCCTGCCAACATGTAAATAATGGCCAGTGTATTTATATCATAGGTAATCATGAGCTGTTCATACCAAGAAATAAAAAAAATACTTGTGCTGGCTTGGTGCACTGTGGGTGATAAATACATTGTTGATAAGCGCTGTAGTTGTTTCCTCACTAATGTGTTAACCAATAACGAGCAGCCTTCCAAACCAAGGGTTCTCGGTAACCTTTGCGTTATAACCAGAGTAAGAAGTTAAAGGTGCAGCCCTGCAATTGCTTGTTCGCGCCACTTGTGGCAGAAGCGCCTCCACCGCGGACTGTTCCAAGCTTGCGAGGCAACTTGAAAGTATGTAGGGGTTACCCACACTTTACCCCGCCACACGCGACCTGTGGTGCACCCATTTATACTGCTCGGAAGACAGAGGCGGAGGTGGTTTAAGAAGCATGCCCCATTGTTCCAACCGCCATGCCTGTGTAGAGAATCATCGCATGTCGCCGTGTGCGGGGTTGCCTGTCGGGGCTGGGGGTAAATGCACTCCCAGCCCAGAGTGAAGGGGGCAGGAAGGGGGACCTACCCGAGGACCCCCCGAGGGAGGGGGGGGGGCGAGGGGACACCGTGCTGTGGAGGGATCCTGGCTGGAGGGTCCGTAAAGGAGGTGGGCCTGAGGGCGGAGCCAGCCCCGCATGGGGGATAAAAAGCCGGGACCGCCCCCAGGGGGGGATAGGGGGTTGATGATAACGTAGAAGACGCTACACCCAAGCCTGAAGAGGTGCAACACCTGGGAACGCGGACTCGTGAAGAGGACTAGGGTGTTACGTCGGGGCGTGTGTGTTAGGTTAGCTAGTTCGGTGGGTTACCACCTTAGCTAACCTGGTGTAGGGGCCGTTAAGCCCTTTTGTGCTAAGTGTTAATAAACGTGTTGCCTCCAGTGCTGTGAATGAGTCTCCATTCAACCCGCCACACCTACAGCTCGAACCGGCTGACCTCTGGATTGCAAGTCCGGTGTGATGACAATTGCACCCATGGTGGCATTTGTCCGCCCCATAAAATGCACTTCAATTCCCAATATTAACAACACATGTCCATAAACAGCACGTAAACTTATATAAAAAAAATCAGGATCCTAAACGAATCTGAGGTTAAAAAAACAGCCCATTTAGACAAAACGCCCAGCCTTATATGTGCCAAGAGAGAAGTCCACCACTAACCCATCGGGGCATAAGAGCAACCCCACTCACTGCACACCAAATGCAAGCGTTGTGGGGGGGGGGGGGGGAGAAGGTTTATCCGAAAAAACTGCTTAAAATATAAGCAGAGAGCTCTCCCTTAATCGATTATTCCTTTATTCAATCCAGCTGTTTCTCCAATTACCCCACTCACTGGGGAGTCGCCACACCACCCTGGGTGTGGGCTGCAGCATACCCCAGCAAACCGGCTCGCCCCTCCAATCACACACATAGCAACCCAACCGCCAGCCACTTCCACAAGTGTGGCCACAGGTCACAAAGCGAGGCAAGGAACCCCTGAACAGCCCAGCGATCACCATAATCCAGGGGTGGGGAACGTCCGGCCCGCGGGCCGTATGAGGCCCGCGAAATCATTTAATCTCTGGCCATGCCAAGGCAACCGCAGGTGGGACTCGAAATTCAATAAATCTAGGAGCAAACGTGGCAAAGCAGTTGCGAGTAGCAACAACATCGTCAATACCAGCTAACGTCACACGCCTCGCCAAAGAGAAGCAGTTCCATCCGTCGCATTAGGGGTGAGTTAATTAAATATTTGACAAAATATAACCGGCTCATTTTTAAGTTGATAATTTTGTATGGCCCGCGAATGATGTTATAGATATCCAAATGGCCCTTGGCAGAAAAAACCTTGCCCACCCCTGCCATAAACAGTCCTCCAGATTGCAGAAGCTGCTCCTTTGATAATTAACTCCACGCTACTGTGACGCGATTAATCGTCGTGCTTGGATGAACACAGTTGGCTGCATACGGTGCTAAAGAAGTTCAACATACAAACCTACGTGCTTCGAGATACAATTCAATTTGCGACTCCTATAATGTCTCGTTTGTAGTGTCTTGTAAGCTCTGTCTCATTCGTTCTGCCATTCATTCCATTTCCCTCCAGGTCACATTTGAGGGCGTAAATTATTGATGCTTGGTACATGCCTACTGAAAGTGACCATAATTGTTAGTTTATACACTAAAACGGAACAGTGTTTATATAGTATGTGCCCTGATAAATTCTATAATACATGCCACTCATCCTAAGCTTGCCTACCATTACAGTGCACTTTGATTTGGTACAGTATATTTTGACAGCATCAGGATGCTCTCAATAGATTCACTGTTTGCTTGCTGTTGCCGCTATAAAACTAAAACAAACATTTACAACGTCATTAAATCACCGTTTTTACTTTGTCCCAAACTAGCAGACTCAGCCACCGGAAGGCCTCCTGCACAATTCTTGGTCTCAAATGAAATCTGGGTGCCTCTTCTCAGAACTAGCAACATTCTAAATGCATGACCTCTGTTAGTTTGCTTTAAATCTTTATTTTAAGAAGCCTGTTGACATTGTCTGACCTAAAAAGGAGGGCGCATACATTGGTGGATGTCTAGTTATTTTCGCACGTTTATTGAGCATACGCTGTCAAGTCACTCGTAATGTCCAGGTGTGTGGGGGGGGGGTGCAGACAATAGGTGCCAGGGTCAATTGCTGAACACTAAACCCTCAGAAATCCGCCTGCCGCCTACGAGTTCACGCAACTCGACATTTATGGCATCATGAGCATGTACGTGACGATGTCACGCGCGCATTACACCGCGCGCGCTCCACAGTGAACATTAAAGAGGTTTCAAAACATAATCCTGTCTCGCATTCATTTACTTATAGGGTTATTAGGTTTCGGTGGCAACGCGCCAATCTCAACGGATGGGGTAAATATTTGCGGGCGACACCTCCTTGCGCCTGTCTGTCCAAGGTACTTTGTTCTCTGCCTCTTGAGAAAATCTCTTGAGATTTCACCCAGCTTGTTGCCCCAGCATCGCGCGGCGCTTTCAGATGCGCCTCTGCGGCCGTCTGGAACGCTCTTCCGATATTTGGAAGCCTATAGGAGCTATGCACTTAACTACTTTCTTTAGAACTGATTTTCTTTGTGCTTAGTTTGTTGTCCTTCCCCCGCACCTCCGATTAGCACGGTTGGCTGCGTACTGTGCGAAAGCAGTTCAACGTGCATACAAAGGTGATTTACGTGGAGTAGGAAGTGGATGGTGGTGGTGCGACCATGGACGAAAAGGTTAGAGGTAACACGCCCACATTTACATCCACACGTGTGGATTATCGGTGCTTTTGTGAGGTGGGCCAAAGTCTGTTTCCCCTTCAGTGCATGCAATAAGAGGACCGGCGCAGTGGAAACTGCCCGTGGTAATGCGGCATTAGAAATGCTTGTCCTGGTGCTGCCTGTCGTGGTAATCGTACTGTTGGTGATCACTAGTTTGCACTTGTTTTTCAGGCTGAATAGTCTATAAATATCGTGCGATGCATGTCTAGAGGTGTTACGGGAAGGTGACACGCGGTTGTAGGGCGGTGGCCACAAACACGTCCGCTATGGCGACCACCCTGGGGGGCTGTGGGGGACGCTGTGATCCCTCCCAGCCCCACCCCTCAGTGAGGGACAGTATAAAAGGTGGAACCCGGAGAGCTGAGAGTTCAGTTCGACTCAAGCAAGACGAAGAGCCAGTGAAGAAAGAAGATCGACTAGCTAGACCCTGGAACTCCTTTGGCCCGCTGTCCTTCTGAGGGCCGGGCTCGTGTGGCTGGTGATCGGGACCTGTGCCGAAGCTGGGCCAGGTCAGATAGCCTCCTGAGAGAGGACCAGGATAGAGGGAACCAGGGAGCTAGCGTGGGCTAAAGCTCGGGGAACATTCCCTCTATAGAGTACGGGTGAAGAGGCCGTTACCTCTTCAAGTATCAGATTCGCCACTGTAATTGAAGCGTCTGTAATAAATACGTGTTGCCTCAAGTGAACAGTCTCCGACGTCAATAAGGCCACTACACATGCATCAAGTTATTTATAAAAAAAAATATACCAATATAACCATAGCACATTTACAATGTGGAGCCTACAACTAAATGTCAAATAGTAATTCAAAAGAAGATGTCATGAAAGAGTTGACTCACCGGCTTGCACATTTATCGTGAGGCGAGTTGTGGAAATGTCACCGTTTTCAATATCCTTCGCTTCTATCTGTTTGAAAAATGTAACGTAAAACATCAAAAAATATTATTAATTTGCATCCGTACGTGTGGAAAGCCAGACCTTGTGACGGATATGGTGTGAGTGGTCGATTTTCATTTCAAACTCGGCCGTATAAGCCATGGACGTGTCATCTTTTGAGTTGATTTTGTTTAAACGAATGTTGAAATGTACACGAGTGGAAACGTGAAGGAACGTCTGCAATGACCAGCTGATCTGGAAAAATTGGCTGTTATCTATGATCAGGAATATTGTAGGACCTATTGTCTAATGGGACCTTTTTTGCCAGTATCAAAGTATGATGAAAAAAATCAATAATAGGTTTTACCCTTTCTGGCAATAAAACAGGAGTTAAGATGTTCAGAACTAAATAGAAACCTTTAGCAAGGAATCAAACCTGCATTAACGACACATGCTTGTGGTGAACATGCAAACAAACATGCTTTGATAATGTATGGGCATTGTCTTTGAAACTGATTGGCCTACACCAGGAACAGCCTTCTTCATGGCCTAGTCTCACCAGTGTCAGACCAGAGAACACCAAAATGCGGACAGTACAAGCACAATGCACGTATCACAGCATTGAGAGCTCAGGATGAGCAGCTATAACACGGGACCTTTCTCCATTATCAAAGTATGAAAAAGAATAATAGGTTTAACCACTTGATTCCTTACAAGATATTTCTATTTGGTGTTTGAACATCTTAACACCTGTTTCATTGCCAGAAAGGGTAAAACCTATTCTTATTTTTTCGTCCTATTTTCTAATATTTATCAAACGCAGTTCTTTGGTTTTCTTACAGTTCACGTGAATCAGAAATGATTCAATAATACAGAATATAAAGAAATACACAGACTACTTCTAGAATAATTGTTGGTTTTGATTGGTTTGGAGCAAAACATATATAAATTGAATGACTAAAATGATAGTCAAATACTAAACCACAGAACAGTTACCAATACTGCTTCACAAAACTCAATTTCTGACCCGCCCCTACAGGACTTCTGTGAAAAATAGCTTCACAGCTCATCGGATTCCTCCGGTACGAATACAAATTTTGATTCTCATTTAGAATCAACATGCATTTTAGAGTATTTGGCTGAGATACAATTTCCACGTGATAAGCCACTTAGTTGAGCTATAATTTGTGGCCAGGTCGCTTCTGAAAACGAGCTATATAGCTCAGTGGCCCTTAGCTGGTAAAACAAAAATAGTTTAGTTTAAATTTCGATTTAAAGCTTTCGTGACTGCAGGGATTCATCTTCTTTGTTCTTTCGGTAAAGTCACGTAGAATGTTTTATTTTTATTATTTTATTTCCATTCTACGTGACTTTACCGAAAGAACCAAGAAGTTTAGTTTAAACCCCGAATAACATTCGTTCTCTCTGCACAGTGCGGACTGCGCCCCTTGGAGACTCTTGCAGGGATTATGTTCTGTGTGGAGTATTGATAGAAAACGTCACTGACCTAGCATTTCACAAATGTATGTATCACAAACTGCATTGTGGAATCAGCATTGCTGTGTGCTGCGGTGCTGCTCGTATTCCTAAAGCTTCCCATATTCTTAGCTCTTTCGGTAAAGTCACGTTGAAGGGAAACAATAAAATAATAAATAAAAATATATAAAACAATAAAAATTCTCACGACGTTTCGACCATAACACAAACGGTCGTCATCAGGTGTGGCGGTTTCGCATTAATTTATTTATTTTAAAACGGTGCATTTATTTATTTATAAAAAACGTCAGCGCCACGCGCAGCGATTTGGCAGTTTATTTAGAAGGACGAGTCCATCTATGTTCTGAAAAGAGGAGGGGGGAGACGAAAAATTAATGTATGCTGTCTGAAAGCCACTGTAAGCGTGAACCATCAATTAAGACCTGAAATGGTTAATCAAATCTTTCCAATGATTGCTAAGCCAGAATCCATCTTCTTGGTTGAAATTTTCTCTGTGCTTGTATATGTGGATAGCCTATACAAGCACAGAGACAATTTCAACCGAGAAGATGGATTCTGGCTTAGCAATCATTGGAAAGATTTGATTAACCATTTCAGGTATTAATTGATTGTTCACGCTTACAGTGGCTTTCAGACAGCATACATAAATTTTTCGTCTTCCCCCTCCTCTTTTCAGAACATAGATGGACTCGTTCTTCTAAATAAACTGCCAAATCACTGCGCGTGTCGCTGACGTTTTTATAAATAAATAAACCGTTTAAAAATAACTAAATTAATACAAACCGACACACCTGATGACGACCGTTTGTGTTATGGTCGAAACGTCGTGAGAATTTTTATTGTTTTATATATTTTTATTTATTATTTTATTGTTTCCCTTCAACGTGGCTTTACCGAAAGAGCTAAGAATATGAATTACTGCAGTCACGAAAGCTTTAAATCAAAATTTAACCGCCTCTACAGGGAGGGTTTCCACATAACTTTAAGATCCTTCAACAAACTCCGGGATAAAAAGGCTCAGCTGATCGGGTCTCTCACCTTTCTGAAGAGATGCCGCGACTCTGGGGTAATACCAATCGCATTTACACTGACCTCTGCTGCTGTAACTTCTTCTAATGCGAAACGAATTATTTTCAAAACTAGCTTAGCTCTTATCTCAGAAAAAATCAGACTTATACGCACCGAACTAGATCAGTTAGACAAGACACTCTACAAATCACACTTATCATTGACGGCAATAATGTCCACATCGGATTGGGAACATGTAGACAATATGACTGCCTCTTCAGCTGCTACTATGTCGACCAAATGTAAGGACAACCTGATTTCCAAATTTAACCTCCTCTTCAACAAAAGACCGGACCCACACACCAAAAAGTTAGACGTTAACAAAGTCGTAATTAATCGCAGTAACAGTTCTATTTCCGATGGTCTGAAATCCGTTTTAGCTAAAGGTCTAAACTTTGCAGTCACACCTAAACACATACCAGTTAATGATATAATTGCCCAAGTAGACGTTGCTCTCAGGGGCCTGGGTCACATCGCTGCAGACGTAGCAAGATCTGAAATCGCTGCAACCCTCAAAAACGCTAAGATGCCAGCTAGCAACCTCAGCAAAGATGAGCGTTTTGAATTATATAAATTAAAAAAGAGGGATATTGTAGTCCTCTCAGCTGACAAGGGCAATGCTACTGTCATCATGGATGAAATAGAATACAACAACAAAATTAAATAATTATTCGACGATGGTAGTTATACAAAAATAAAAAGAGATCCCACCAACAGCCTCGTCACACAAACCAACAAAATAATTTCTGATTCAACCGCATTAATTGATCAATCTAAACAGTTTTCATTGAAACTTTCTGCTGCCAGGCCACCAAGATTATACGGCTTACCAAAAATACATGAAGTAGATACACCCCTTCGTCCCATCGTCTCTACTATCAACTCCCCCACCTACAAACTGGCTCGTTTTTTGTCTGAAATCCTGTGTCCTTTCACTGGAAAAACCACCTCTGCAGTACAAAATTCTACCCCAGACGACCTGCTTGTCAGTTTTGATGTAGTTTCCTTATTCACCAAGGTTCCTGTACCTGACACCATCGCAATCATTGAAGACTTGGTTCATCAAGGACTAAACACTGAGGTACCCCCCCTGGTGAGACACTGTTTAACCAATACATACTTCACTTGGAATGGAACTTTCTACAAACAAACTGAGGGCACCCCAATGGGCTCCCCCCTATATCCGGTTATAGCTAACATTTTCACGGAGAAATTTGAGACTGATGCCATCCAGACTGCCACTCTGCGCCCAACCTTATGAAAGAGGTACGTGGATGACACTTTTGTCATCTGGCCACATGGCCGGCCTGCTCTAGACCAATTCTTCGACCACATCAATTCCATACACCCAGCCATCAGATTTACCATGGAAGTCGAAAAAGATGGCAAGCTACCTTTTTTAGATGTCCTAATAAAAAAGAGAACCGATGGTTCAATGAGCCACTCTGTCTACAGGAAAGCTACCCATAAGGATGCTTATCTGAAACCGGATTCCCACCACCATCCATCACAGAAGAATTCTCTCATCAAGACTCTGTACCATAGAGCCCAATGCATATCCGACCAGGAACACATAGGCAGTGAACTCAAGCACGTACACCAAGCTCTTAAGGCTAATGGTTACTCCGACTATACAATCCGCAAAGCTATCACTCAAACCATGAAGAAGGACCCTCTTGAGGAGCCTTTCAAAACCATCACTTTACCCTACATTGCGGGGATCATAAAAAATATCTCCAAAATCTTGAATAAACACAAGATCCAGGTCCGTTTCAACACATTACATAAATCCGTGATCTGGTTCCGTCTGTAAAAGATGTGATTCCGGACATACAGTACCCTGGTGTCTACAAACTAAGTTGCCTCTGTGGTAGTAGTTACATTGGAGAAACCAAACGCCATGTCTCGGACCGCATTCGTGAACACAAAGCAGACCTTAAACACGGTAGGACCAACACCTCGGCCATGGCAGATCATTGTTATAATTCAGTAGGCTCACATGACATTGACTTTTCCAAGACAGAGGTTCTTTGTAAGCCATCTGGCTACCATGAGAGATTCGTTCATGAGGCTATCCACATATACAAACATAGAGACAATTTCAATCGAGAAGATGGATTCTGGCTTAGCAATCATTGGAAAGATTTGATTAACCACTTCAGGTCTTAATTGATTGTTCACGCTTACAGTGGCTTTCAGACAGCATACGTTAATTTTTCGTCTCCCCCCTCCTCTTTTCAGAACATAGATGGACTCGTCCTTCTAAATAAACTGCCAAATCACTGCGCGTGGCGCTGACAGGTTTTAAATAAATACACCGTTCGGAAATAAATAATTTAATGCAGACCGACACACCTGACAACCGTTTGTGTTATGGTCGAAACGTCGTGAGAATTTTTATTGTTATATATATTTTTTATTATTTTATTGTTTCCCTTCAACGTGACTTTACCGAAAGAGCTAAGAATATGGATTACTGCAGTCACGAAAGCTTTAAATCGAAATGTAACTTCCCATATAAATTACGAGTTTAGATGATGTAACTATATTTGGTTACCTGTGCATGTGCAAGCAACAAGCATTGAGCCTGGTTAGCAAGTTGGATAGGAGACTGCCTGGTAATACCAGGTGTTGGAGGCAATAGGCTGCAACGTGGTCAAGTAATGACAGTACAGCAATGGAATCTTGATACCGTCTGTGTGGAGATTTGAGTGTTTTCTCCTCACAAAGGTGGTTTTCTGAGAACTTTGGCTCCGCTCATATGCCTAACACTCTTTAATCGATATGCCGAAACGTGCCAAATGAAGGGTCATCTTGAAACATCACCCCAGGCCTCAGTGAGCCTTGCTTGAGTAAATTAAGCCTATTCTTTGTTCTTGATATGAATTATAACTAATTCAGTAACGTATCGACTTTCACAATGGGCGCAATCAAATGCTGGCTTATGTTGAGTGCAACTTAGTAAACAAAATGAAAGTATGATCACAAATAATGCTGGGAAAGGGTAGTTTTGATAATCGTAGTTGTGATAACGTTGGAAAGTTCTGCTTATGAGCAACTGTTCCTGGCCTAATCTAGATTTGAAGCTTTCGGTAAAGTTATACCTACGTGACTTTACCGAAAGAACCAAAGAGTATGTTCCTGGCCTAGTCTGCACTGGCTGATTGGTAATACATTTGACAAAGCAAAGTGAAGCTGGTCTAAGGAGGCGCTCGTGGGACTAGTCTAGCAGAGGAAGCTGAGGAAAACCTCAGCCTATGGCTAAAGGAAAGAGTATCAGTGCAAATACACTTGAACGCAAACACATTCTGCTGCGGAGGGAGCTGGTAGGAACGTTGGGTTGCTCGGTCAATGGCTAGGGTCAACGGCGGCACCACCACGTGGTGTATTCCGCAAATATGCCTGACTGTGAGGGCGGGCACAAGCCGGCGTGAGTAGGTTAAACGTTGAGTTTTATAAGGGCACCACGGGGTGATCAGCCCCTCCCCACCCAGCCCCATTCCTCTCACCCCACCCAGCCCCTCCCCACCCTCCCCTCCCCACCCGGCCCCACCCCTCACATTTTTGGATGCACGACGGACAGACGGACACAATAATCCCCTGTGGGCTGGTGTAACTAGGAGGTTCCTACCAATATAATGCAAAAAATATACTAGGAATATAATGATTAAGTGAATAACAATTATACATAGATTCATCTTAATAGGAAGAACAAATCCTAAATTAATTACGAGACTAATAAAACAAACAAAAACTGATACAATGTAGAAATATATAACAGACATCATAAACAAGAAAATACAAACTAGATAACATTGCTTCGTGATGTAATGTCCACTGCTTCGTGACGTAATGTACGTGCGTACGCATTCACAATCACGGGCTGCTTCGTGACATAATGCGTGCGCATTCACAATCACGGGCTGCATCGTGACGTAATGTGTGTGCGCATTCACAATCACGGACTGCTTCGTGACGTAATGTGTGTGCGCATTCACAATCACGGACTGCTTCGTGACGTAATGTGTGTGCGCATTCACAATCACGGACTGCTTCGTGACGTAATGTACGTGTGTGCGCATTCACAATCACGGACTGCTTCGTGACGTAATGTACGTGTGTGCGCATTCACAATCACGGACTGCTTCGTGACGTAATGTACGTGTGTGCGCATTCACAATCACGGACTGCTTCGTGACGTAACGTACGTCGCTCTTTACAGACTGCGTCGTGACGTAATCTAATGTGTGTACGCATTCCGTAGCCGCGGGTTGCCACCCCTTTAGTATATAAACAATATACTTATAATATACTTAGCAAATCTAGATTAATATACTTATTCACACACAAGATTTGGCGGGGGGGGGGGTTCTTACGTCAAACATGTACTGCTGGCCTGCGTCGAGGTTGGAGCTGCGAACGAGGACATAGCCAGTCGGATTTATCTCGATGTGTTCCATGCCTGCTCCCACAATCGTGTATTCAACAATTGGATGTCCCTGAAGAAGGTAACATTGTGAGTTTTAATTTCATATCTCCAAGCCATTGTCATAGCACCCATCAGCTTACTCAACGTTTAGAATCGTAACACGGAAGCTCATGGGAACATGACAACATTTCGTGCGTCCCAAATTCAACAGATACCTCAAAACAGTTGTCAATAACACCGTGGCCTTAAAAGGAAGACAAATAGAATAGGCGACGTTTCAGGAAATGGGCCAAAAATGTTGCTTTCTGCAAAGTCAACCGAACGATAACCATCATGGAACCTGCCTTGCCAGTATAAAAATTATAATCTTAGAATAGATTTTCCTCTTTGTGGCAATAACACGCAGGTGTTTTGATGTTAAAACACCAAACAGAAACCTTTTTGTAAGCAATCGTGTCTGAATTAACCGCACACACATATACTTGTGATGAACATGCAAACAAAAAAACATGCTCTGGTAAAATTTCGATTTGAAGCATTTCGTGACTGCAAGGATTCATCTTCTTGGTTCTTTCGGTAAAGTCACCACGTAGAAGGGAAATAATAAAATAATAAAAGTAAATCAAATGTTTTATATTCTTAGCTCTTTCGGTAAAGTCACGTTGAAGGGAAACAATAAAATAATAACGTGACTTTATACCGAAAGAGCTAAGAATATGAATTACTGCAGTCACGAAAGCTTTAAATAAAAAAATCAAATGTTTTATATCTATTATTTTATTATTTCCCTTCTACGTGGTGACTTTACCGAAAGAACCAAGAAGATGCTCTGGTAATATGATGATGCATTGCCTTTGCAACTGATTGGTCCACACCAGAGACAGCTTTCTTCAGAGCCAAGCCTCAAACGGTGTTAGACCAGAGGACGCCAAAGGTGGCGACCAGCACAAAGACAATGCCACTATCAGGGCATTCAGACCTCCCTTGCCAGTATCAAAACATGCACTGCATATGTTAACAGAGCACGTTTTTCTGTTTGCATGTTCACCACAAGTTCTGTGTGTGTGGTTAATGCAGACACGATTCCTTACAAAAGGTTTCTGTTTGGTGTTTTAAGATCTTAACATCTGCTGTTTGATTGGCAGAAAGGGTAAAACCTTTTCTTATATTAATTATATCAGTTTCACACGTTAACGTTTTTCTCCTTGTATCCACAATTGTTTTGTGGACAGTAGGGAGGTTGCAAAGTACAGTATGTGAAAATAATAATTTGGAAAAACTTCCATTTATATGATTTACAAAAGTATTAAGAGTTCAGCAGCAAATGTATCCAGTTATTTGTAGTTTTTGTCAATGAGAGAAGTTTTGGTTTGGGATTTTAATGTAAAAAAAATACTCCCTTGGATGTTTGTTTGAATCTGTAATGACGAGAAAATCCCCACAGTAAACATAGTGTCAGACAGAAACAGAAATGTGCATGTGCACAGCCTCTCAGCCTTACGCTTTATGCGAAATAACCAGTTCAGAAGAAGTGCATTTTGGTAATTGTGTCCTTCTCGTCAAGGAGCATAAAGCATCATGAGAACGCCGGTGATCCTAGCAGCAGCTTTTGGCCAATCATCGAACAAAGAAGGTGATCACTGCATCGCGTGGCGCTTTCAGATGCGCTTCAGCACCCGTCTGGAACGCTCTTCCTTCCGATATTAGGAAGCCACTGGAGCTATGCACTTTTAAATCGAGATTGGAAACTTAATTTCTTTAAAACTGCTTTGTGTGTCTTCTTTGGTTCTTTCGGTAAAGTCACGTAGAATGAGAATAAAATAATAAATTGATAAAATAAAATAACGCAATAATATTCTCACGGCGTTTCGGCCAATTAGCACTGTTGGCTACGTAGGGTGCGAAAGAAGTTAAAAAAATAAGATCCCTTCTGTTGTCTGGGATGTTGGTAGCAGCACGCGCCGGTGTAAGGTGCCACTCACAGTGGCGTAATCCGCATCGTTGACTTGCAGCTGTAGGGTGTTTGGGCTGTTGCACATCGTGGCAAAGACGACGTCGGCGTTGTTGGGAACATGGCCACAGTATTCCACTTCAGGGAACGCGGGGTGACTCTCATTTTTGGTGACCACTTTAATGGTGGCTGTGGTAGTTGTGAATTTTTGAAAGTCATCTTGATATGCCTGTGAAAAAACAAACTCTATTTGAATGCTTCATTTCGTTCGGACGGTTTACGGCACTTGCGCAACACACAAAAATGGATGCTACTTCAATGTTATTAGATTATTTGACTTTTTTTTTATGGCAGACATTCTTTAAAAAATTTATATAGTGGTACTGTTTATATTTAGTCAGGTCAAAGTCTAGACTTCATGGTTACATAGTGGCGTTGCATAACCATTATCTATCTTATGAGATTGTTATATAACCAAAAATATCCCCCCCCCCCAAATCTTTGTAAGCAGATTTAAATACGGTGAAACATTCCACAAAAATCATGCCCCACGAGGAGGAATTCATGACTTATTTTGTGGAATGAATGTAAAACATGGTAAATGTAAGAACATAATGCCATATTTACACACCACAATCTGCAAATTAATTTCAGGTGTCTGAGTCTTGCTCGGCACTACTTCTTTCATGCGTATTTGTCCATTGCTTGCATCGATTTCAAAGAAATCATTTTCTAAAAACACAACATCACAAGGTTAGTATCCTAATATATAAACACCCAGATCTGTGATTCTGTCATTGTGACTAACGCGGCATGGATTGGTTGAAGTGCGTCACGTGACCGGGACCAAGCAGCCAACCAACGCTTGGCAGGGGCTATAGAGGGGCGGGTGAAAGTCCGCATCGAACCAAACCCCCAGCAAGGCCATCTACTTAAGGGCGAGAAGAAATTCACACGAAATGTGGTTTTCAATGAAGTCTTCCAGATGTAAAATAATATAAGCTTTTAATGAAGAAATACAATGATCTAATTCTAAACATAATACAATTCAAAATATGTTTCATTTCAAAACTTCAAAACGGAGCATCGGGTGCTTGCGTGAATGTGTCGTTCGTGTGCAATTTTTTTCGTGACATTCCTGGCCGAAGAACGTAAATGGTTGTGAGGGGCGCCACAGGCGTCCCCGAACAATCCCTAGTATAGAGATAAGAGGCAATGCAGCGAGCTCACTTTTTCAACTTAATCAGAAACAGATATCAAAGTCGAACCATGCAGTGCTGGCACATACAAAAACTGAACAAATATCCCACGTACAGCCTTAACCAGACTCTTGGGCAAATTCTGTTAGCGAGCACCTCTGAAGGTTAGCAGGGTGGCAAGCACCACGCCCGGCTGCGTTTGTCTCCCAGGTGGCCAAGTTTACACACAACACCAAGCACTCATTTGAGGCCGAGCTGACCTAGGGGAGGCCCAGGACCGGTGATGTTGGTCGTGAGCGGGAATCACTACACTACCGCTCCCCACCATTTGCACGTACAATGACATACGGACACACATTTTAGCAGTTCGTGCAAATCAAAAGCAAACGAAGCTAACTTAAGATGGCCAGACATCCAGTTTGGATTCGCACGGTGTTCAAATGTGATCACAGTTCAAAAGGCCCGATGAGGGCTTAACAGGAGGGGCGCGTTTCTGTTTTCTATTGATTTAGGACAGGGGGTCAGCAACTAGCGGCAACGGAGCCGCATGCGGTTGCTCTTTGGCTGCCCCATTGCGGGAAGCCGTTTATACACATTTGTTTTAAATCTTAAAACATAATTTAACGTCAAGATAATTTCTGAAATATGGCAGGGAATGGGTCACTATGGAATGTCTTGGCGACAACAGTAATGTACCACGGTCAAACTGTATCGTTAAATAATAACTAAGGGGCAAACAACTAAATAGACTTTTGATCACCTAATTTGTTTATACTGTTTGGTTCTTTCGGTAAAGTCACGTAGGTAGGAAAAAAATCACGACGTTTCGATCGCAACACAAGCATTCGTCATCAGGTAGAAAGATACAGCAGTAGAACCGCTGTATCTAAATACGTGATTTTACCAAAAGAACCAAAGAGTAAGGATTCCTGCAGTCACGAAAACTTCAAATCAACACTATTTTGTTTATTTAAGTCAGAATGCGTGTTTGCCATCTGCTGTATACCTGCTGTGTTTGTGTACAAGTAGCTCTGCGTATGATTCGGCTCTCGAACTAGTTTGGTCAGACAAAAATAAAAAAAAATATTTAAAAAATGGCTCTTCTGCTTCGAAAGTTTGCCGACCCCTGGTCTAGGAGACAGGGAGGAGATGGTGGATATGGCCCAGTGAGAGTTTGGTGTCTTACAAAGGGTCCAATTTCTACGTCATGTGCTTGGGAAGACTAAAAGTCAGGTGAGCACGTGGATGGGTTTGGGGAGCTTTGAGAAGTGAGAGATTCGAGGGGGGATATTTGCCATGTGACACTGCTGCCGGGTTTGGCTGTGGAGTAGTGAGGGAGACTGGCAAATATGGGGTTAAACACACCTGAGCATTTCTCGCGATAACAAAATATGGCAGAACCTGCATCATGATACACAGTTGTGCAACGTTTTTAAATGTCAACAAATATAGCTGACTTTGACTTCAGCGCTGTCAGAGTTATCTTTTACCGAGTCTACTGAATACTTCGGTAAATTACAGCACCACTACACCGAAGACAGCTCTTTCATGTGCAAATGTTTGAACGTTTTAACGGTCATGATACGCTTTATGAAATAAGTAACACAAGTGTAAAACGCGATGATTCATCTTTGTGGTCTGACTGTGCAATCCAAATTGGACGTGATGTTTCAGGACAGCACTTACCAGACAGAAGCGCGTACTTTATGATAGCGTTGATTCCCTTATCGCCATCTTCCGCACGGATTTGTGCAGGAGCAAAGACAATACTTTCCTAGATGTAAAGAGACCTCAGTGACTGTGAAAACTGTCAAGATACACTGTGGAGCATTCTAGAGTGGAATTGTATTTCTGCACTAAGTTGCCCACTGCCACGTATGCAGGGCAGCCATGACATCCCTTTGACCACTTTGCTTTGTCGCAGCTGGGAAACAGTTCAACACGCCGGTAATCTGATCTCAACACGGCAGATTACTATTTATTAGGGTCACCTCAAGGCTCCTGTTTACCAGGAATATGCCATTTAATCACCACTCGTGCTGAAGAATGCAATTCAAAGGAAAGGCACTTGAATACCTCAGGACACGTTTCAAATAGATTTTTTTACAGGACTGGATGTTGTGGTAATATTAATTGATTTATGTGTATCTGCTGATATTGTCTCCCATGTGTTTATGATTGTTTTTCCATTGTCACCTTCGTACATTGTATCGTTTCTCAGCCATGACACTGGAAAGTGGCCAAAACATTATATTGCCATTGTTAATATTAAGGGGAAGTGCTTGCATTGAAACTAAAGCTGTAAATCACGCAGTTGTACATTTAATTCATAGACTTCGCCAAACACAATGTCTTATAGAATATGCAATGTGCACATATAGCCAATTAAAATAACCTCACTTTCCATTGTAACCGGTAAATGTAATTGCATGTTGGGAGCGTTAAGGGCCAACTCACCTCCATCACATTCTCTCTGACCGTTGCTGAGTACTTTGCGTTCACGCACAGCTGTTTGTCAGCCACTGTGGAGCAGACCTTCGGCTGGAAGATTGGTGGCTGATCATCTTGGTCTATCACGGAGACGGTGACTGTGGCGGTGCTCGTCCTATTCGTGTAGCCTGTGGCGTTTCTACTCGGGTTGGAGTCCTGAAACGAAGGAGCCCAATTTGTGAAGGTTCATACGAAGGGTCTGTAAACTCGTTTGATAACACGCCGTGTTCAGTTGCTGTCACTTCAAGCCGGCGTCTTGACGTTCCATTGCGTGTGATTTAGTTGTACGGTGTTTTGCGTTTGACCAAATGTCCCGAGTGAAATGAACATAATTGTTTTTTCAATATTTCTCGAAGACAATATGAACACGTCACAGTTAATGAAGGTTTTTTTCTTGGGTCAGAGCACATCAATATAAATGCGTCGTTAACTCACCACCACCCGACACAGTCAATTAGCGAGGCTTGTCACGTTAATAAAACGTGCCAATGAGTTACTAGTACAACACACCGGGTGTGTTGGAGAGTAAACCCAAATTCAAGTACTGTGATGTTTCGCTGGTGATTCTAACCATCATCACAGTTGTAGACACTCTTCAGTCAGACAACATTGAGCAGTTAATTAAGAACGGTTCCACATAGCTGTCTATCAACAGCACATATTGTAGTTCATCCCCACAATAATTATGTTCTTTTGTTCCAAAGTTATAACAATGTAACTGTCTCTAAGAGTTAAAGAAATCCACACAGGCACACTCCTGATTCTAATAACGAGCTGCTTTAACATGGAATGTTGTCCCAGTCACACTACAATATGGCAGCGATAATTAAGGCACACTCCCACACCATGTGTAAATGTTACAGCTCGAGTACATTCTGAATGGATTGGCAGTGTAATAGATATAATTATTTATGCATTTATTACGTGTTTGATTGGGTATGACTCTCAATGTGTGAAAGTGTACTGTATAAGTTAGAGATTCCTGTACGTGTTTGTGACGTGACAACTGATACCCTGGACACCCTTGCAAACGAGATGTTCCATCTTCAGGCTTTTTTCCTGCTGAAATATTTTAGCAAGGAATACATCTATATAAACAAAGGAGGATGTGTGTGTGTCTGTATATTCGCTTGCCAGGATGCATTCACACCGTTTTGAAGATAGAGAGACGTGAATCCTTTGCAGGGTGAACCAGGAGTTTTACCTTCAGGTCTTAGGCTAGTTTAACCACACCCCCTCCCCTCCGGCCGCCCAACTAGGTTTCTAAATGGGTGTTCGCGGGCACCTAAAAATGTGTGGACAACGGATTGGGGGTTCCAGAACCCAGTTGGGAACGTTTGATTTTGGTTAGCGACCTCTCGTGTTACTTGGCCAAAACCGTGGGGTCTGCAGGGCCCCCCTCTGTGGGTTGGGAAACTTTTCGGTTGCAACCTTCGCAGGGTGGTCAAGGATGACCACCTTCAGGTCTTAGGGCAGGTCAGGGTCTGCTCTGGATTCAGGGGGTGGATCGGAGGGGTTGTTTTTTGTCCCGCCAACTAAACAAAGTAGCCCAAGGAGTCCAGATATATATTAAAAAAAAGCTTCACGAGGGCAAAGTTGTTCGGGCATCCTTGGTTTCATAAAAAAAGTGATGTCTGATTTCACGTCAGGATCCAGGGAGGGGATTGGGGGAGGTTCTTTGCCCTGCCCACAGACAAAGTACCAAACGAGTCCAGATATTCAGAAACTTTATACAAACAGTGGTTTGGCACCCTTGATTTCATGTAAAAAGTGCTCTCCATTTTCCGCTTGGTGGTCTCTGTGGTCCCAGAGAAGGACTGCAAGGCCAAATCTGTGGGTTTTGAAGCTGAAATTTTTGGGGGTGGTCAGGGACAACTATAGTAGGGTCACCGTGCTGTTAGCCCGCACCCCAGACATCCCCGGAAGGTCCCTGGATGCAACAATGGTTATTCAATGCCGCACAATGCTCACAACTGATTCAAGGGAGTAAAACTTGCTATGCATTGTGTCTCAGTGTGGTTGCATTCCCTCCAGGGTAATCAGGAGGAACATACAGTCTCAATGATGATGATCCATAAGGCATTACCAACCGCAGAACAGAACTAACTGCACACAAGTTGATGCATTCCACAATGAGAGAACTGCGTAACAGAAATAACTGCATAATAGAAATAACTGCACACAAGTTTAAGTGGTAAACAACAAACCATACCAACTATGGGTATATGTTTGGATTAATATACCCCACAAGCAACCACAAAAACTTCCCCTGCTCCGAAAGTCCTCCAGTCCTCTTCATGACTAAACAATACTGACAGAAAAACCTTGGTCCTTTTTCAAGAAGCAATTCAACAAACAATATGGGTCCCAAAACACATCCCAAATTGGGGCCTAGCTCCTCCTCACAGGAAAGAAGGAGGCAGGAATCGAGTTGAAGAAAGACGCCTCTGATTTGAAAGCTCAAAAAACTAGAGACGCAACAACCAGAGCCACTGAAACCCCATCAACTAGGCAGTCACGTCTGGATGCTGAGAGAGCAAGAGCTTCAACGTATAGAGCATCTGAGATGCCTCGACTTCCAGGGCAGCTGACACGCATGAAGTCACACAAACGCGTCAAAATGCTGACAGGACAAGAGCCTCCACGTATAGGACAGCTGAGACACCTGAAGCCAGAGAGACACGTCTGATATGTATGCAAAAAGTAAAAGCGAGAGACTTCTATATTTCAAACTTTACCAGAACAAACTTAGGTTGGAGATTTATGAACACTTGAGAGATGCCATTGCCAATTATAGAAATCCAGACAACATTGGACAACCCATCCTCCTTTTCTAGTGGTCCCAGATACATGTAAGAGAGGACCCAAGATGCCACAACATATGTCAGAAACTATGCCATTCCAGATCTGTTCATCATCTTCACATGCAATCCAAATTGCCCTGAAATAAAATCAGAGTTCCTGCCTGGTCAAAAGACAGAAGATAGAAATGAACTAGAGGACAGAGTTTTCCATCAAAATGTCATAATCCTCATGAAACTCCTGAAACATAACAAAGCTAAAGTCTTTGGTGAAGTGCGCTTGCTACGTGTACTCGATTGAGTGGCAAAAAAGGGGACTGCCTCATGCACGCATTTTTCCTTAGCTCAAGAAACAGATCAGATCAAACCAGATTGACTCATGCATAAGTGCCGAGCTTTAAAATGCAAATGAGGATCTAGCACTTTTCCCAGATTGGGTTCAAACATATGCTGCATGGTCCATGTGGGACTTTGAACTGTGCCTCATCATGCATGAAAGATGCCAAATGTGGCTGTGTGAAAGAGCCATCCTTGCACATAAAAATGATACAGTAAACATTATTAATGACAATATCCTCAAGCATCTACCTGATCAAGAACGGACATACATGTCGATTGACAATGTTCTTGAAACGGACCAGGCAGTCCATTATCCCACAGAGTTCCTCAATGCATTGGCAGCCACCATGAATGCCACCTCACAAACGAGTCCTAGAGAAAGGTTCCCCTATCATGCTGCTAAGGAATCTAGATCCTCCAAAGTGCTGCAACGGGACTCGGCTGTGTGTGAAAAATCGACTTCCTCGTGTCATTGAGGAAACTAATTACAGAGTGTGCCAAAAAAGACGATGTCATTATTCCTGACCTACCACTAATTCCAAATGATGTTCCTTATGAGTTCAAACGACTCCAGTTTCCTGTCGGGCTGTCCTTGTTAATGTCCATTAACAAGGCACAAGGACAGTCGCTGCAGGTTGCACGAGTTGACCTGCTAACTTTAGGTTTCTCCCATGGGCAGTTATGCAGCACGCTCCAGGGTTGGTGCAAGCAGGAACCTTTTCATACTTGCGCCCAATGGAAAGACCACAAATGCGGTTTACCCACATCCCTGCATTAACGTCAAATACATTTGAATGGCCAGATAATACATTTTAGAAAATAACTTCATGCAATGTCTTAAACTTAATCATATTTCCTTTCCTCAATTTAGCTTCTGCCCCTTAATGTTGGCACCCACTAATTTATTCCGTTCAACGCCGGGTACCTCAGCTAAGAAATAAATACACATTCAATCTTAATTAAATAAGTTTCGTGAAAACATAAAATGTACTGAACTTTTCGGGATACATTTAATTCAAGGGACTTTCTTACCGTAGCTTTCACAATGAGTGCAATGGTCGTCAGATTACGTGCGTACAGATCTTCATACTTCAATGTTTTATTGAGGGAAATTTCTCCCTTGAAGAGCAATGGAACCTCGAAATATTCGACACCAGGCTGTGGAATGAAAGACAGTGAACATGATCAGATATGAACTGCAAACAGATAACGCCAATCCGACCTCTGAAGTTAAACCCTTGTTTCCAAACACACCCTGTTGCTTCAACAGTCCTCAGCTGGACTAAGTGCTCCAAAAGTGCTTGATGGCATTTGTGGTGCCACTACCACGGAGAAACTCCGCAAATGCCGCACTCCCCTCCCGGCCCCCACACTAAACACACACAGTGCACCCACGTAGTGTCCTGATGGGGGGTTGCCTGACACATCGGGTTTTAATCCGAAGGGCCTCTAGAGGGAGAGTCCCACGGTTTCCCGGTGCCAGGAGATTGGCCGACCCTCACAGGACAGGTCACACTGCGGTGCCCCTAAATTGGCTGAAGATTTGCATGGGCGCAGAACGAAAAGATTCACTGGGCCAACCGCATTGAGTTACTCACGACACTGGGAGAGGCGGAGGGTGAAATATTAGGCCAGAAGGGCAGCAGCAGACCCCGCGGCCCTCCATGTAGACGGCGCAGGTGAGCACGCGATTGGCTGCGCAGTACAATGCCACCCTGGGCCTTTGAAGTGAGGGGAGTAGGCCACGGTAGAGACGGTGGAGAGGGACGATGACGGTGAGCACGGGTAAGCGCCCGATTGGCCGCGCGGTATGACGTCACCCTGGGCCTTTGAAGTGTAGAGAATAAAGATAGGTGCCCCGGGACGGTGAAGGGAGTTGTCTTCAACCTCCAGGCGATCCAGACCCCTCCCCTGCTGTCCTGCCTCCTTGAGCCGCTCGCAGCATCCGTGTGATGCCCGCGAGTGCTGCTACGAGGCAGTGATAAGCGAGGGTTTCACTCGTCCTTCTCCTTCCGACTCTCACAGCGTCCGTGCAACGCCGTGAGTACAGCTACGAGGTATGTGGTAGAACGTTTGAGGAACTGGGTTTATAGGCAGAGTTACACTAGGCTCTCTTTGCAAAATATTCCTCCTCTGGGTAATGCGTATTGGCGCCATTAATAAACTTTAGCACAGAGGATCCGTGTGGTGTGATTTCTGTGCGGGTGGGGACAGCGTAGGTGTGGTGCGAGTACGTGCGGGTGTGTGAGGCAGCGCGGGTAGTAATTCATTAACGGCTCCCATCATGTTCGTGCAGCCGCGTGATTAATAGGGCGAGGGAGGGGTGAGTTAAAGCCGCCCGCGTGCGTGTTTGCACAGTGCGTTTTACGCAGTGTGTTCACGAGCGCACGTAGCCAGCTCCGCATTCGTGGTGGTGTACGTGGGGAGTGTGTGGGATAACCCCAGGCGGTGGGGAGCCAGCCACTAGCCATGTCCCACAGAGAGGACGCTGGTGCGGGGAGGCCGATCACTTGATCGGCGGCAGCTCGACGAGAAGGGGCGGAGGAGGAGGGGGGAGAGGAGGAGGGCGGCATCAGCCCCCACACGTTCCCCTTGATTAATGTATGCGCGTTTCTGCTAATTCCGTTCCCCAGTCCACGTGCTAGTCCACACATTGGTAGTAGAGCAGCTGCCACGCCGATGCCGTTTCGGATTCCCCCCAATGAGTTGAGCGATGCCAATTTTAGACACGTGGGGCCAATGTAATCACCACAGCAAATGCATTTTCCGTAATACCTCTTGATTTACGTCTCCCCCCTTTTTTTACATCGTTTCGCAAAAACGCCGTCGCTTTACTAACAATAACTAGCCTAAAGCCTGTCCAAGGACGGGTTGATTGCAGTAAATCTGAAGTATTTAATTACAACTATAATAGGCCAAGAATGTGTGTCCCGCACGTGACGTCACTCCACATAAGCCCCCCACGCGTGACGTCACTCCACATGAGGCCCACCCCCCTTAATTAATATTCATGAGTGGGTGGATTTTTACACTAACACAGAGGAAGGTCGAACTGAAATAAATAATCTATTCCACAAAGTCGCTTCAAATGACATTTCTTTCCAGAAAGTGACGGTAAAAAGTAAATCTACGCAGCACAGTGCTACATCCGTGTGTGACGTCACTGCAAAAGAGGCCCCCCCCCCCCTTCATTAATATTCATGCCCGTGTGGAAATTTACACGAACGCACAAAAAGGTAGCGCACTACACATGTCGCACCCCCCCCCTCATTAATAATCATGAGCGGGTGACGTCACTCCACATGTCGCACCCCCCCCCCCCTCATTAATAATCATGAGCGGGTGACGTCACTCCACATGCCGCACCCCTCCCCAATAACCATTAGCGGGTGACGTCACTCTACATGGGGCAACCCCCCGCCCCCCCCTCATTAATAATCATGAGCTGAACAATTTTTCTGTTGAATATTTCAAATTTACTGCAATATACACCCGTCCTTGGACGGGCAAAAAAAGCTCGTCTGAAATCATGTTCCGCTCATGATTATTGAGGTGGTGTTCTATATGGTGTGATGTCACCAGCTCATGATTATTAATTAGGGAGGGGTGCTCCAGGTGGAATGACGTCACCCGCTCATTATTGAGGGGGGTGCACCATGTGGGGTGACGTCACCCATGAGGGGGGCGGGGCATGTGGAGTGACGTAAACCACTCATGATTATTAATGAGAGGGTGGTGCTCCATGCGGAGTGACGTGACCCGCTCATGATCATTAATGAGCGCGTTGCGGCGTTAGCGTGACATCAGGGTTCTGGCTTTTTACATATTAAAGAAAATATACCACGACCCGATTCATGTCGCCTCAGTCCACACTTTACGTCGCTCGCAGCATCATCCGTCCGCTCTCGTGTCCGTCGCCTCTCGGCCTTCGCCTCCGGAATCAGAATCTTAATTTAAGCTGTAGCAATCCGACGAGCTATGAAGCTACCCTGTGAATTGCTTTGGATTACGCCGTTTGGATGTCCGTTGCGTCGCTCAGGAATGCATCCCCGACGTAAAACCGGGGTATTGCTCTACAGTACTTTAAATCCCGTGCTATCAACACATCGTTTCATGAAATGAAGTGCTACATCGGGTCTGACAGTGGAATGCTCAAACGTAAACTCATCGTTTTACACCTAAGTGATCGCTTCCACATTGTCGAACTACGGTATATATATATTATTTTCTATTAAAACAAGTACGTAGACCATTGCAGTAATTTACATTGAAAGTAATTACAGAATACAGATTGCATTTGTAAAGTATACTCTTTGGTTCTTTCGGTAAAAGTCGCGTAGGAATAAAATAAAATAAATCACGACGTTTCGGGCGCGACACAAGCGTCCGTCACGTGACTTTACCGAAGGAACCAAAGAGTATGGATTCCTGCAGTCACGAAAGCTTAAAATCAAAGTGGAACCGCCAACTCTGGGCACATGGTCGGGGCATGCATGCACATTGACACGGCTGAGTAGATTTGAAAAAATAATAAGAGGCAATGTATGTATGTTGAACTTCTTTCGCACCGTACGTAGCTAACCGTGCGTATCGGTGGTGCAACAGATGGCTTACTTAGCAGGGTAGAGATGAGTATTGTTAAGGTGCAGACGAAGACAATTTTTGTTACAGAGGAAGAGAGTCATCGGCAGAGGAGACAGGACATTCTTGAGACTGGACTATGAGCAAGGAAAGGGTTTCTACAATTCGTAGGCTGGCAGGAGGGAATTGTATACAACAGGAACAGCCGAGGAGTGACCTGAGACTGAATGGAAGTTGACTGGAGGTTTTGACAAGAGGCTTTTAGGTTAAACTATAAACTAAACTTATTTTCATCTAGATTTGAAATTTCGTGACTGCAGGGATCCATACTCTTTGGTTCTTTCGGTAAAGTCACGTAGGTATAAAACAAAATAAATTAAAGCAGCGCTCCACTCCCCCTACCCCACACCCCCCCTCTCTATCTCTCCTCCCTGGCTCCTCCCCCCTCTCTTACCTATATAGCCTCTTGTCACGGCAGCCCTTTTGCCCACCTCAGAAATTGTTTCTTGCTGTGGTTGTCCCACCTGATGACGGACGCTTGTGTTGCGCCCGAAACGTCGTGATTTAATTTATACCTACGTGACTTTACCAAATGAACCAAAGAGTAAACTTATTTTTTTAACCAGGTAAGGCTCACTGAGCTATATATATTTATTTCAGAAGCGACCTGCCCACAAATCATTGCTCAATGAAGTGGCTTATCACGTGGACATTTATAGCAGCCATATACTGTAAACGCGTGATGTTGATTCTAAATGTGAAGAGGAAACCCGGAGGACCTGGAGAATAATCCACAAGACCACGGGGAGAACATGCCAACTCCAAATATATAGGGGTCAGGGTTCGGGATCGAACCCACGGCCTGCATACCAGGCGAAGGAGATAACATCTCACCACCGTGGCACCTGAGGTTACTGGAATGGAGACTAGGTGATGGGGAGTGGTAGAGTGAGATGAGATATAGGTGGGTAGGGGTGAGCCCATAGATTATGTTATCACTGACATGATCCAATGTATAGGCTTCCCTCGCTTTACATGGTAGATGCGTTTCAAAAACAAGGCGCACAAAGTGAAATGGCACAGTCACCTACAATGCATTGCACGAGATGGAGCATAGAGTACATATAATATTGTCCCACGTCCGACCGAGTGAATTCAAACCGCATATAGCTCATTTCGGGTAGAAATATCACACAAACAGAACCCACATAAAACGAGGGAAACCTGCATTGGAATGATTGTGGTCTTGTAAAATGAAGTCTGGTGGTGGCATTCTGGATGATTTGGTGTTGCAGGTTGAGGGGTTCAATGTTCTGTTGTCTGCAACACAGAGTTCTGTACTACAAGTGTCATACATTTCAACTTTGAACGTTTAATGTATTATTGCCTTATCGCCTTACCACTGATTCATCCAAGGTGTATGTGATTTGTCCTCTATCCTTGTCCGTTGCTGGTACAGGAAACGTCGTTGACACTGAAGAAAACTATAAGAATATGGTGTGAGAGGTTTCACTCATTATGATATTGGTAATTTCAGCCAGGTGTATCGTGCCTGATAGGTTTTACACAGTTTTTACTTTAAACTATTCTCAACCAGGTTAACACGTAAAGCTCTCGCGACTAATATTATTAATAATCAAGGTTTTTTTGGGTTAGATCGCATAAGTATGAATGTGTCGTAACCCTCCACCACCCGACACAGCCAGTAAGGGTTGTCACGTAAACAAAACGTTCCAATTAGTTACTAGTATAGTGCCATGTATAATATAGTGTATAGTGTAGTGTATAGTGTAGTGTAGTATGCTACTTCAGCCCATCGGTGTGTTGGAGAGTAAATCCACAACATTTACAATTTGAGTACGACGTTTCTCTGGTAATTACATCCAGCACTATTCTAGCAAATTTATGCTTTGTCTCAATTCAGGGTTCTCGGTCCAGTTTTGTAAACGATGGGATTTTGAGGTGACCCCAGAGGATGACAAATAGCTATTAATAACGAAAATAGATTAAATATCAAAATAAAATGTTTACAATTAAAATGTTTCAATGCCAGTGTTAAAGTAAATAAACTAACCCAATGTGTCCTGACTTTTGGACCACCCTGTATATAAAAGTGTAACAATTTAGCGTTGTCTAAGAATTATAGATATTATTGTAATTTTAGGTTTACCAATATTCTTCGCACGGAAATTTATAGTTTAGTCCTAGTTTTAAGTTTATTCAATGAACGAATATAGATTATATTGTCGCGTTCACTTAGAAATTCCAGACAGCAGAAGCTGTGCAAATTTCATGACGTCAGAGCTCAGCGTTAGAGAGGTCTTACTGCGGGTTGACGTCACACACTTCATGGTCATCCCCCCCCCCCAAAAAAAATATACAAACGTCTATTTTTATACTTTTTACATTGTGTACAGTATGGGAGCTACCCGCATGCCAAATTTCAAGTTTGTAGCATGTTGGGAAGTATGCTAAACATTTCGAACACACATATCCAAAAATTTCCATTATATAGCGATAACTATTCCCTGATTATAAATACAGATACTGAACCATGACGGGCTCAACTTGTGACAATGAGCTGTGCATCTTTGTGAAATAGAGAATGTGTTTTTGGGAAATGGCTCTTTTCAAATTAACTTTGCAAAGTATCTCAATTAACACAGCTGCTCTCATTGGGCACACATTTTTTAAACTTTTTTTTTACATTTAATGAGTATTTTCTGATCAAAGAGTGCGACTACGTCTTGTACTTACCTCGGATATATTCCATTTGTAAGGGGTACCTTGAAATTCTGGGTCAAATTCATTGACATCGAGAATATTTACTGCAATAGTAGCCTGAAAGTGTCAAAGTAGGCAATTAGAATGTTTAAGGAAACAAGATTGATCAACAATAACTTGTATAACAACAAATGATTGTTACATTTTTCTTAAATTTTTTTTTTTTTCTCAACAGCTAAAGTAGGTTACACTGTTTGAAGACACACTCCACATATTCTGATTTGAATAATTATTTTCTGAGCTCGCAGTTTTGTAAGAGAGCAAAATGTAACGATCAATATACAGTAAAGAAAAAGGTAGAAAACATAAAGGGAAAGTGATTAAATTTGGCTTTATTGAAGCTTCAAGATGGGCATAATACATATATGAAACTTCAAGGTATCCTGACCACAATTTTGAACATCTTATATGTGCTCAGAATACTAGAATGCATTCATCAATAACACTGCCTTAATAGCAAACATATCTCAAGAAGGGCCATTGCCCAAAACGTCACCTGTTATATATTGAAAATATTAAGGCCACAGTGTTTTGGGCAAATGTGTTGAGTGTTTTGTTATTTGTGCTTATGCACCCCTACCAATGCAGTATCATCATATAATGTGTTATATTTTCTCAGTAATGTTGCTTTATACGCTATATACAAATTCAATGCCTATCAGTGTGCTCATTTTAAAGTGATTAATCTACGAGTATCAAGATAAAAAGGAAAATCCAGCCTTCTGCAGCCAGCCTCGTGATTGTGGAATCTCCTTCCTCGATCCATGAGGGATTCCGAGTCTGTTTCACTTTTTAAATCGTGTCTTAAAACTCACCTGTTTGTACAGGCTTTCCCCGTAACTTAAAATTTGAAAGCCTATTTTGTCGCCTGATTGGATTGCTCTGTAATGATTATTATTCACTCCAATCATAGTTTTTCACATCATTGGAATTTAGAGTGTAGTCATTGATATTGTTATTATCAGCTTTCTACTTCACTTAAATATTATCTATACTTGTCACATTTCAAAATGAAAGGATCTTCATAAAATAGTTGCCGACCATTTGGTCTTAGGTCTTCTCCTTGGTCGCCAACCTCATTCCAAATCTTATCTCGGTCACCAGCTCCCATCCATCCTACACAAATGTCCTAACCCAGCAAAAACTTATTTGCCTGATTATATCTATAATACTTAACTGCCATGTTCCCTTCATTACATATACTGTCTTGCCAATTATTTCCTAGCATCTGTGTCATAAATATATCCTAAAATGCCCACAAGTCTTTTTTGAGATACTTCATTCAGGTCTAGCCCAAGCACTCCTGCCTTAAATACCCCATTCTTTACACCGACTCATCTCCTCTCCCCTCTTCCAAAGTGGTTTCCACAGCCCATTAAAAACCTGCGCCCAAGCCACTGATGTCAACCATGGGTAGGAATTGAACTCAGGTCACGCTATTCATAGCGCTGTGCGCTAACCACTAATCCACCGCGTTCTACACTGCACACCAATGACATTACTACAGCTCTTGTGCCTGGCTAGGTGCACTATGAGCAGTGCCGGATTATCCTCGCAGAAAAAGTAACATATGCTACAGGCCCCGCACTTTCAAGGGACCATGCGCTATTTGCTTTCAAGCTATCAATTCTGGTTCAGTGATTCTGCACTTGCTCTATTACTATAGTACTATACCGCCTTCGACTTTTATGAACGACTGGGTGTTTAAGGTTAGCGATTTGTCGTATTATCTGGCTGTATAGCAAATGAAAAAATACAATTACTTTACTGTGCAAGTAAAGTAATTGTATTTTTTACAGACCCCGCACAAGCTTAGTCCGGCACTGACTATGAGGCTACGTAAAGTGAGACCACGCTGGCAGGTCACAGGATAGGCCCAAGTGTTACAAGTCAATTGACTGATATGACAGCAGATGCAAACACTGCATTCCCGGGTATGTCATCTTACTCTGCTTTAGTGGATCGACACTTTAGTCGTTGTGAGTGTCCCTGCTCTGCCCTTCCTGTTACTGGAGGGTGGCTGCCTCTAACTGGCCTGTAGCATTTTTCATGAGCCCTCTCTCCAGAAGGTGATCTTGACACCACTGGCACCTATCATTGGTAAGTCAACCCAGCTCCAAATCCGTGCAGCTTTAATGTTGCCCCCCATTAGTCGGTCAAACAAAAGGTGCTTTGCAATGTAGTGACTGGGCATGTGGTGCGCTTGATTCAGCACTGCAGACATTACAACTGTGATCAATACATATATTGTTCATCTGTGATGTAGGTATGTAAAATATCTTACCCGATTTTCGACATCATTAAATTTGCATGTCAACGCGAGAATAACAGTCTCTCCCAGTGTCTGTTATAATTGTACAAAAAAAGAAATAGCAGTTTAATGCAACCGATGTATTAAATTAAACATGTAATTTGAAATAATATTAATTGTCAGGTGGCTGGGTGCCTCCAATGTCACAGTCTTCTTCTTCAGCTCAGCTTGCACCACTTAAATTCAGGAGGATTTGAAGCCAGCAAGCCACGTGTGATTAACCTGAGTTCTGAAATGCAGTACGTTAATAGTTACCAATGATTACATTATAAACCATTAATCCTCTGTGAGTTGGGTGGGTGGGTTTCGTTAAGCCTGTAAGCTGCTATGTACCGCAATGTTACTCCAAAAATCCTTTTTCAAACTTTGCATATTTTCATGAGATTTTAGCCGTGCCACTCCAATAATCTACGAAAATTAGTTTGCCTTGTCGCGCTAAAAATAGAAATAATTCCGAAGTTAGTGTCTCACCAATTTTAGGAGGAATTCGCCTCTTTAAACTGCGACTTTTTACGTGGATTATAGTTTTCAGCCGCCCTCCAAAACAAATAAAAAATCCGTAAACTTATTGAGGCTAGGGGTTTCCTCCCAGTGCATTATGGGAATTGCTGTGAATTGTGGGGTCACTGCTCCATTGGGGTCTTAGAATAAAAATTGTCTCCTATAATCCTGATATTTATCATGGATTAATGGAGCCACAAGTCAATGCTGTACTTCCCTTATAATTTGTAATTTATTTAGCGAGTTAATGGCAGAAATCCATAGCACACCGCACAGGTGTGAATATGTGGAAAAGTTGTTGTGGATTTCCAGTCTAACCTCCATGGTGCGCCGCATATTATAGGATCCCGCGATATGGTTCACCCGTTTTGACGCAAATGTTTGGAGACCGGCAGTATTTGAAAGCTGTTTGGTGCATGTGCAATAACAGATTTTAAGTTGCAGTAATGTTTGTGACTGTGATTACCTCTCTGTCCAATGCTGTTTTATTAGCCACTTGCAGCTGTTTATCTCGCAATGTGAAAATATTATTTGGTATGATGGCTAAAACAATTTCTGTTATATTTCCTTCAACAGGTATGTTGAAAAATGCATAATTGTTTTCTGAATTTTCAGTGACTTCCGCATTAAATATAGATGAATTAGGTTGAAAGTTAAAATTGCAGGGAACTGATGGAGAAATACAAAAACAGCATAGAGTTAGCATCACGTAACAATGCATTTTACAACCGAGCAAGAATTTACAGAACACAGCAATGATAATTGAGTAACAGCAGTATCGCAAACCGATGAAAATCACACGATCGTGGTAAAGGATTAACACTTAACTTTTTTTATCTACACGTTTATTTTGTTGTAACAAAGAGGAGTCTTACCTGCATCCGTATTTTCTGAAAAACAAAAGCATAAATTATAATTTGTTTATTTGAAACTAAACATTCGTACTCTTATACTATGTAAGCGCACAACTTTATCCATCTGTAATGGACACTGCCTTTTCCGTCGTTTTCATGCAGGGGGCGCTGCAAACCTACACGTGCCCCCTGCATTAACGACAGAGCCGCAGGGACAAGACGTTCGATTACGTTGGAATCGATCTGCAGACGGCGGTCTTCTCGCACGGCCAGCAGCTCTACGTCGCCTTATCTCGATCCCGCAATCCCAAACAGGTGAAAGTCCCGCATCGAACCGAACCCCAAGCAAGGCCATCTTACTTAACGACGAGAGGAAATTCACACGAAATGTAGTTTTCAATTAAGTCTTCCAGATGTAAAATGATATAAGCTTTTAATGAAGAAATACAATAATCTAATTGAAAACATAATACAATTCAAAGACGTTTCATTTTAAAACTTCAAAATGGAGCATCGGGTGCTTGCGTGAATGCGTCGTTCGTGTGCAATTTGTTTCATGACTTTCCTGGCCGAAGGCCGTAAATGGTTGTTCAACAACCCCTAGTATGCTATATTTGTGTGCAAAAAAAACAACAACAAAAACACACATAAAAGCAAATTCAAATACCACCTGCGAGCTGAAAACATTTCTAACTCTGCGTGGTGATAAGATGTATATAGTGTGCGAATTCACCTGCCCAGAGCATTAAAGAAAATAGAAGACAGAGGGCCCACGGGCGGAGTGCCATTTTGTTTGGGAGGGTCCCACCAACGTCTTTGCAACTTGTCAGCCAAAAACACCTGGGAAGTAGAGGGCTTCACCTTTTAGCAAACAAACACCAGGTGACCACACGTCACAGTGAGTCACTTGTTCAATACCACAGACACTGAGCGCAGGCCCAACAGCCTACAATGCAAAGTGGCCAGCAACCAGGAGCTAATGTGTAAATAGCACGTCAGTTACGAACTGACGCATTGGATTGTGGAATTGAGGGAGATCATAGGAGTTGAGCAAAAGATCGATCATGGAAGCGAGTTTCAAAGTCAAGCAGTGAAGGAGAGAATGGTGAATATAAACGTGCCCTCCTGCAATGTGGTGGTTGAACACAACGTGGATTAAAGTGAACGGCAGGTTTGTTGAAATTCATCTTTGACATTGGTTGAACGAATCGTGGGTGACGTTTATGGGGAAATGACTGCGCAGTAGCGATGACAGAATTACAAATATGCAATTGAAATATGGTGAGAGAGTGACCGGAGGTTATGTTGAATTACATCTGCAAAGTCATGTATGAACTAGAAACTTGAGCTTCATACAGCAGTACTAACTGTTGTATGAATCTGTTTCAAAAGTTAATTGAGCCAAAGAAGACTGACTGAAACCCCCTGATTCGATCATAATCGATTATTCGACTCTCAGAACCTGGCTGCACTTGTGAGCTGGTTTACCACCTTTTGGGCCACCATCTTCTTAATTTACAAGGTGGAACAAGAAACAGCCGATGGCGGGGTTGAATATGCGGTAATCATATAATGCGGTACACTTTGATATCAATGAGTTCATCTGATCATGTGAGACGTGGTAATGGAGATATGTTACGTGGACAAATTATACCGATCCATTATCGTGCAATATTAATCCTTTTAACGGAGCTCTCAAGTTGATACTGCTAATGTGTAAGACAGCCCAGAGTTTACGTCTTCCCCTTTGACGCCGTTTCACAAATGTGTCGCCGCTTTATTATGAACACCGCTATCCGATTTGCGTCACCTCAAGCCACGCTTAATGTCGCCGACAGCATCATCCATCCACCTCTCGTATCTGTCGCCTTTCACTCAGCCTTCGCCTGCACCTACCCTCTAAACCGCTTTCATTGACGTCGTTTAGAAATTCGTCATCGCACCTTTCAGGAACACATCCCCGACGTAAATCGGGGTATTACCGTGTTTGTGTTCGCACCCCTCCACGCACCCAACCTCCCCTGTCGGGTAGGAGCGTGGGAAAGATAGGGAAGGGAATGGGGGACCGATTCTGATTCTTTTCCCAAATTAAGACCTGATTGAAAAGTCACCAGGGAGGACAGCAGGGGTTTTGGTAAACGTGTGCTGTTACCACGTTTGCGATCTGTATTATGCCTTTTGGTTGCTTACTACGTAACTATTAATACGCCCCGCACATGTGTGAGGTTCAGCAGAGTTTCTGTCAGAGGGTCATGCTCAGGTGCGTGACGCTTGAGAGCTCTGCTGTTATTGGGAAGAAAATCATACT
The DNA here is from genome assembly GCF_048934315.1 of Petromyzon marinus. Lineage (NCBI taxonomy): Eukaryota > Metazoa > Chordata > Hyperoartia > Petromyzontiformes > Petromyzontidae > Petromyzon > Petromyzon marinus. Next base: position 8,145,665 of record NC_133687.1, read on the forward strand.
CTACTTTTATCTTTAATCGCGTGTTTGCAATATTATGGATGAGAAGAAGGCTTGATTGATGACCGTTATTAACGAGGTAAAATCCAATTGAGACTACTAGGATGACTTAGTATCAAAATCCACCGATATGTTAAGAAAACGAAAGCCTTTCTTTCACTTATTTTACTCAAACGTAATTTCCGCTGTGTGGATAAAGCATGGGAAATGTTTGGGTTTGCTACAGCTGGCAGCATATTGAGGCTCTATGTAACAACTCATCTACTATTACCAATAACACCTCAGTACAAATGTAACACTGACCATAATGTGCCCCTGTAAATGTAAGTTTATCAAACGCGCGCCGCGTGCAGTTAACCTTCCGCACAACCTTCCAGAATGTTCTCACCACAAACCTAAATTCTAGGCCTCACCCTAATTCCTCTTATTTGTGTCAAATTGCAAAAGAGTGAATGGACTGTACATATTGATATAATTTCGTCATTTGATTACACCCACTAACCTCTGGTTGACTATGATTAGGATTATAATTTGTACAATGATAGCAAAATGCATGGAAAGTGTCGCGACTCTTTCAGTGGTATGCGGCCATTTTAACTCTTGACTCCGACGAAAGTAATTCGTGTTATATTCGTGTTATCCGTAATTATTTCAGCACGACGAGGTGTAATGAGCGATCACACATTCCTCTTCTAACAAAAGCAACATCGATAGGCTGGTGCTGTGACAGACCGATTGTCTCACAAATCCCGATGTGATGGGCCGAATAGGTCCATCATCCAGCCAGAAAAGACAAAATAAGTTACCACTTTGTGGGAAGCCAACAGTTGCTTGACTTACATAAATACAATTGCACCTGCCATAGGAATGTGGAATTTCACCACTGGTGAAACGGGCGCTATTTGTAAATGGGAACTGCACAAGTACACAAGATGAGGCCCTGACAGTAAAAATCCAACCAATAACAGGGATATCTTGTCACTTCTCTTATCCGCCAATTTGTGGAAAATGGGAGTTATGCGGTACATGGACAATGGATTAATCGTGCACCCCGATGACAAAAAATACGGTATTGTGGGTAAAGCTAAATGTGGATATTGTAAATAGATGGTTATGGACAGTTTTTTGGCCGTTGTAGTTCTGGGATTAAAAACAATACTGGACGGCAGACGTCATGCCAAAAATTCTATATAATATTGTCCTTCCCCCGCACCTCCAATTAACACGGTTGGCTACGTACAATGCGAAAGAATTTCAACAAACATACATACAGTATATATTTACCAATGTGACAGACACGTAACATTGTTAATTCATGCATTTTAGTGTATAAGATTTATACACGACGTACATTGATCCAACCAACGCCGTTAGCTATTTTAGCACGCGATTACCACCCCTTGCGGTTGCGTTGCGCTTCTAGGTTGATAACAAGTCATTCGTAAAAAGAAAACGTGTAAAGATGCGATGCAAATATAGCTGTCGATATGAAGTATCATTCACTCGCGTTACGACATCAAATATAGAGTGATTTCTGAAGAGACTCACCTCGAGTGAATTTGACGATATTATCCAAATAGCTTCTTTCAGTAAAGTCCGTCTTCACAGTTTATAGAGAAATGGGCCTTGTGGCACAAGGAAGTAAATTTTAAAGCTCTTTGAAGCAGATGGTTAACGGTTAACTGATAGATTTTGGGTTCAAGAGTACTAAGGTCGGATTTACAGCTTCGAGCGGTGTGCCGTTTCATAGTAATAATTAACCAGATTGAGAGATCTCAGGTTGTTTCACACCCGGGCGGGCTTACCAGATGACAAGGACCTCTGCACAGGCGTGTCTGTGTGAGAGCTGCTTTGTATGAAGAATGGCAGACCGCGTTGAATGGAATCCCAAGCAATGGACATTTACTGACCAATTGAAAATAGCCGTAAATATCAGTGGCAACGGAGCCACTGTGCGTCCCCCACCTTCTCTCGAGTGTTGGACATCTCTACGGTTTGTGGACAGCCAGTGGTGGAAACGTGAATATTCACTGCGATGTGGCCTGTGATCTGAATAGTGAATACAACTACAATCTCCTGTCAAGTGTCAATCATGCGCACAAACTCTTTGGGATGACGCTGATTAACTAAGTAAAAGTTCACCAAGATCTGTTACTGAAAGTATTACATACATTATTCACGATAACTTTTGACAACACGTTTAATTTGTGAAAGGGATGAAAACAAGCAACCCACGATTGAGATTTGCGTCTCCCCAAATCAATGTTTCACAATGAAATCAGTCCACAAACTTCAACTTAACTCCTACACTAATAGCATGTATGTTCAATATTTATTGATGTCAAAGCTCCATAAACATACGTTTTGAGAGGAAAAGTAATTTGTTGACAGCCAGGTTAAAGCTGCCGTGACTGAATTATTTGCTATATTTGAAGGTATTGGCTCAGCACATTCTGAATGCTGTAGGTTCAGAAATAGCCGGAGTGATATGCCAAAGACAATTCGCAAATATGATCATTCGGGAGCTGCTGCTGCTGAAAATGGCCAAAATAATTCTGCTTCCTCTAATATTCTTAAAGCTTAAGATAAAAAAAATGCAAGAGAATGCCCATTTACAAGGTCGGCCTGCTTGCTTGCTCGACATTAACATCACCAGACATCATCGTCTGAAGTTGGTGAAATGTTGTGATATATTTTGTGTTCATCAGAATTAGTTTTTTTACTTTATTTCATAAGCATATTAAGCATGACACGTAGGTAATCCGCCTGATGACGATTGCTTACGTTGCGATCGAAACGTCGTAATCTATTTTTTTTTCTACCTACGTGACTTTACCGAAAGAACCAAAGAGTAAGGATTCCTACAGTCACGGAAGCTTAAAATCAATATTAAGCATTGTTCACAATGTTTGGACGAGACAATGGGGTGGAGGTGTACAATACAAATCAGGACTTATTTGTGGGTTTTAATCGTGGGCTGAAGGGAGAAGGGTGTTGAGTCGTTAATGGAAGGATGAGGGTGCAGGAGTTCTGCATGAACGAATGTGTGGCAGAATGTGGTGGCAATGACAGAGGTGTATTGAACGGACATGACTTGTGATGCGTTGATGGAGTCTTCATGAAGGGAGTGAACCGCGACATTTTACAGCAAAATGCCAGTGAGCCCACGAGTTTATTATCGTGGTGGTCAGGGGTGGAGCCACAGGGGGGGCTGGGGGGGGGGCTTAGTCCCCCCTGAAATTTTGGGAAAGTCGGTAATCGGGATAACCGGATATCCGGCTGCTGCAAAATGCTGCAGCCTGCCACCTCGTGCTGCCCTGCAGGCTGCCACCTTGTGCTGCCCTGCAGGCTGCCACCTTGTGCTGCCCTGCAGGCTGCCACCTTGTGCTGCCCTGCAGCCTGCCACCTCGTGCTGCCCTGCAGGCTGCCACCTCGTGCTGCCCTGCAGGCTGCCACCTTGTGCTGCCCTGCAGGCTGCCACCTCGTGCTGCCCTGCAGGCTGCCCTGCAGGCTGCCACCTTGTGCTGCCACCTTGTGCTGCCCTGCAGGCTGCCACCTCGTGCTGCCCTGCAGGCTGCCCTGCAGGCTGCCACCTTGTGCTGCCACCTTGTGCTGCCCTGCAGGCTGCCACCTCGTGCTGCCCTGCAGGCTGCCACCTTGTGTACTGCCCTGCAGGCTGCTTGAGCGGCAGCCTTTCGAACTTATCGAACTTATTAGCCACATCAGCGGCTCCGATCTATTAATTAACTCCGCGTTCAAATCCAATAAAATTTGTTTTATACATTTGTGGCGCCCATTGGAAAACATAAACTGGATATCTCAGAATATTGAAATCAGCCCCCCCCCCCAAATTCAAAGTCAAAATCCTGGCTCCGCCCCTGGTGGTGGTGAGATGTTAATTCCTTCACTTGGTATGCAGGAGGTCGTGGGTTCCATATTTGGAGTTCGCTTGCTCGCGTGGATTTTTCTCCAGGTCCTCCGAATTTTTCCCTGCACATGTAGAAAAGCATGCGTTTAGAGTATTTGGCTACTATAGAATTCCACGTGATGATAAGGCAGATAAGCCATTTCTCTGGGCTATCACTTGTGGTCAGGTCGCTTCTGAAAAAAGAGCTATATAGCTCGGTGGGCCTTACCTTTATGAAATAAAACATTGTTTAGTTTTAATGCCACGACAAAATACACAGGCTCGGTTCTAGAGAGGGGTGTACTATAATGCAACAAACATTCCCGTCTTTGGCTGAGCACTCAACTTGCAGAGGTGGTCAAGGGTTCACAAACTACTCACGAGCCTTTATCAAAGTCTACACTGGAGGTAGATTGTATGGCAAATACCCTGTGATTAAACAAGCAAAATAAATTGCCTCATTAAAGACTGTTGACTTAACTGGTACAGTATATTTTTTTATTTTGTTTAAAAATACAACTTTTAATCTGAGCTATCCCAAACAAATATTGAGATTGATATAGTTGTTCCCGCGATAACTTACGTTAACGGTCAGTTTTAATTAAAATACATGGTTTCTTAAGGGAGCGGTGGCGCAGTGGTTAACCCATTGGCATACGAACCTGGCAAAACGAATCAATTTTTTTCCACGGCTGTCATCAGTGGCAAAGAGATATCTGGAACCAGTCCTGCTCCCGGCCCCCTTTCAGCAACCCGCTATTGACCAGCATGGTGAAGTATGGCCAAATAATCCCCATGTCCGGCAACTGTGTTGGGAGGCAATCATCCAGCAGTGGATTGACAGAGGGCTGAAAACAGTCCCTCGCGGATTCCCTGGTACTCGTTGGTGAATGGGCCCAAGTCCCTCACGGATTCCCTGGAACTCATTGGTGAATGGGCCCTAGTCCCTCACGGATTCTCTGGTACTCGTTGTTGAATGGGCTCAAGTCCCTCACTGATTCTCTGGTAGTCGTTCATGAATCTGCCCCAGTCCCCTCACGGATTCCCCGGTTCCCCCACCGCCCTCACCCCAGTTGTGCCGCTGGACGGGAGGTGACGAGCGGGGCTTGACGATAATCACGGGCATCATGACCCCGTCACGCCACGCTCGCTCGCTGGCCGCCGAGCCTTGTCAGAGAGAGTTTCTCGCCCTCGAGAAGGCTTCCAGAGGTGGACGTTCTGTGACACTTTTCAAGGGGGAACCGAGTAAATTGATTAAATTAATCACCAGTTGATTCATCGACTTACCTCGACTCATCGCCCCAGCGTATCGATCTAACCAAAGTCCTATCGATATTCGCAGAGAGCCTGGTGTGACCTTTCTTGGCGAGACCGTACGGTAAATTGATTTGCAAAAGAAAAAAAAAACAACCAACAACTGAACGCTACACACGACAATAGTAATTCCGAGTTGATTCATCGATTACCTCGACTCAGCTTATCGATCTACCTACCCATAGTCCTACCGGTACGCGCAGAGAGCCGGGTGTGACCCGCTTGGCAGCTAACTCATTGTCTTCGTCATTTTTTGGGGGGGGCCATAACCAAAGGGCCGTCCATAAATGACGTCACGCGATTTTTGACGATTTTTGACCCCTCCGCCCCTCGTTACACGGCGTCATAAAAAGTCAGGCCCTCCCTCAAATATGACGTCACAAAGCTCTGCTCCCCCCCCCCCCCAAAAAAAATGAAACATGCTTCAAATCGCTTTAAACTATTGTCCTTGTAGCGCGTATTTAATGTGGCGCTGCACTCTGATGTTGTAGGAGAAAACATTTATTAAAAAGTCTATTTACTTAAGTACAACGTGTTGTCTATATTTATTTAAAGTTGCGCATTTTTACGTGACGTCACATTTCTCAAACCCCCCCCCCCCTCGTCACACATCGTCACAAATGTCTGACCCCCCCCCCCTTAGGTGCGTGATGTTATTTATGGACGGCACCCAACGGGGTCGACAAATCAAAATAGCCAGAAGAGAAGTTTTTCCTCGGTAAAACAAGAAAAAATCCCCTCCCAATCTCAATAATTCGCACGTGCTGAATACGAGACGGACGTCTTCCTGGGCAAATAAACTTCCTTTAAAAGAGATCCGCCCGCAATGCCGTTCCGAAGCCGCATGTTAACCGGTTCAACCCATCCCACTCCGACCCCTGACACACAATCACGTTCCCATTATCTCCGTAGCTAACAACAGCAACAGCAGCTGGAGCAAGTTGCAAACCTGTCAACCCCTTATATTATGTCTGTAATATGTATGTATTAAGGTAGTCTGTAACAAGGTAGGGCCCTACCTTATTACAGACTAATTCAGACCTCATTGGTCACTTCATAAGAAAGGTTTTTGGGTTTGATCGCGTTATTTATAAATGTGTCGCATCCCTCCACCACCCGACACGGCCAATCAGTAAAAAAATGTGTCACGTTGACAAAAAGGCAAATCAAATACGATTCTGGCAAATCGCCCGATAATGCTGGATGTAATTTCCAGCGAAACGTCGTTCTCGAATTGTAAATGTTGTGGATTCACTCTTCAACACACCAGTGGGTTAAAGTCGTGAACTATTTGTGTTTTGTCAACGTGGCACATTTTTTTTACAAATTGGCCGTGTCGGGTGGTGGAGGGTTGCGACACAACGCGATCTAACCCAAAAACCTTTATTATGAATAATACTGGTCGCGAAAGCCTACGTGTTAAACTCATTGCTGAACCGTGCCCCTTATAAATCTCAAAGTCCATCCTACAAAGTCTCATCACAACAGAGAAACACAAACAAATAGACAATCGCCACTACTATACTCACCACTAGTACACTCACCACTCGTACACTCACCACTCATACACTCACCACTAGTACACTCACCACTACACTCACCACGAGTACACTCACCACTAGTACACTCACCACTAAATCGCTGTCAACCCCTTATCAATGCCCTACCTTATTACAGACCAACTTAGACCGTATTCGTCACCCCGTGCCCCTTATAAATCTCAACGTTCATCCTACAACGTCCCATCACAAGGGAGAAACACGCCGTATGGACCTGAAAACTCAATTTCCCTGTACAAGAATACGGCTAAACCATATGGTTTGACAGGTATGGTTGTTTTAGTCGTGTTTCTTTTTTTTATTATGTGAAGATGTTAAGTCGAGCCCATAGTGGGTGACCATAGGTAGGGTCTAAGAGCAGATACGGAAACCCGAGGTGGTAAAGCGTTAGTCATACCAACTCCTTTATACGGCCCATAAAAGCTACAACCACAAATACTCTATGGCACCTGTGTACCGGAATTTCGTACCACGAAGCTTACTGCACCTCCCTGGGGAACAGTACCAGTTGCTCATGCCCTTACCCTGGCCTATGGAGCCACCATGGACGCCACGGTGGCTAGGAGATGTTAACTACCTCGCCTGGTTTGCAGGAGGTCGTGGGTTCGATCCCGACCCTGATGCCTGCTGCTGAAAATTTGAAGTTTGCGTCTCTCTCTCTCTCTTCCCGTGGTAGCGTGGATGTTCCTCCGGGTCGTCCGGGTTTTCCCCTCCACATTTAGAATCAACGTGATAAGCAGCCTCATTGAGTTATCATTTGTGGCCAGGTCGCTTCTGAAAAGGAGCTACAATACAGCTCAGTGGCCCTTACCTGGTAAATTTTTTTTATAGTTTTAAATGCCCAGGTTGGGAGGAGTGGACTTGTGAGAGAGTATATTCTTGGTTCTTTCGGTAAAGTCACGTAGAAGGGAAACGATAAAATAATACAAATATAAAACAATAAAATTCTCACGACGTTTCGACTGCAACACAAGCAATCATCATCAGGTGTGAAAACCACAACAAGAAAATTTGAAAAAAGTGGCGGTTATTTTAAATTTTCTTGTTGTGGTTTTCACACCTGATGATGATTGCTTGTGTTGCAGTCGAAACGTCGTGAGAATTTTATTGTTTTATATTTTTATTATTTTATTGTTTCCCTTCTACGTGACTTTACCGAAAGAACCAAGAATATGAATCCCTGCAGTCACGAAAGCTTTAAATCAAAATTGTGAGAGCGTGTCCAGTAGATGGCGTGAGATTAATCGCGGACGGAACGACGGTCAGCGTGTGGAGGTTAAGGATGGAGGAGAAGCCCCCTGGTCACGTTGGATGACGGAGGCTTGAGACAAAGTACTGTGTCCATAGTATAGGGAGGGGGGTTTGGGGGGGGTAGATCGCGTAAATATATAAATGCGTCGTTAAACCGGCCACCACCCGACACGGCCAATTAGTAATGTTTGTCACGTAAACAGAACGTGCCAATTCGTTACTAGTACAGCACGCCGGTGTGTTGGAGAGCCAAGCCAAAACATTTAAAAGTGTTGTCATCACATCTACGCCTCTATTCAAGGAACGAAACAGGAGGATTTCTCCACAAATCTGTCTGTCGCCTGATGAAGTTAATACAGGTCAACGCATGTTTCTAAAATGTGGGGGGGCAAAACCCAGAGGACATGGTGACGAATCCACGCGCCCACAGCGAGAGAGGAGAACACGCCGACTCCAACCATACAACAGGCGACGTCAGAGATCGGGATCGAAGCCACGACATTCGTGATAGTTTGTGCAGCTTTGCTTTACCTCCATTTGACTACGAAATGATCCACAGCTTTTGGGTTGCATCGCCACAAAATCGCGCTAGAGTGTGACTTGCGTCTTTTATTTTTCACTTGTGGAGGGGATGATGTTGATGGGTGTTTACGCCATGAAAACACAGCACTCGGCAAATCCTTGTTTTTCTTGTTTTTATTGGAAGACCATATATACTTATGCAGGTTTAAAACAAAGATCAGATCCGGCGAGCTGTGAGGTCCACCGGCCGAGGAATAACATGCAATGCATTTTTGTTTTCTTCCAGTGTGAAATCAAACTAAATAAATGGAGAAAAAATGAAGTAAATGTTTTACAACTTTTTTTTATTTTGGTAGAAAAATTCTATTTGGCTTCCAAGGCCTAGTCTGAAAAAACATGAAAAGAGACTATGAACAAGTCAAACGTCTCCGGCAAGAAAAATATTAAACCTCGGTATATATTATGATGAGTTTTCCCCGTGATTTGTACACGTTTATACATGTAAATGTTTGTAAATTAGCTCTTAAATTAGATTCAATGATATGTACAGGGTATTTATTTTTTGTTTTAAAAATGATTTCAGAATACAAAAACGGTTCGAATATACTGTATATGACAACAAATGTATTAGGTAATGCGATGCTTCAACATCTATAGCTAATGTTTTCTCACTTCCTAGATTCATCATTTCGTAATATGACGTATACATTCACAATATTTTCACAATATAGTTTTTTTTTATCAAGTAATAATGTGTCGTTTTAAATATAAAGTTGATAAATTTTGGCACTCTTTATACATGTAGATGTGTAAATTTTGTCGTCGTGTTAAATTCCCTACGTGAACTGAACATTTTTTTTATTGTTTTATTTTTTCTAAAGAGCATGCGTAACCAGTTCATAGTATACTTGTTCCTGATTGTCACTGAATCGTAACATGCAAAAAATCCTACCAACGTATGTGAGATATTAAAGTCTAACGGAAACGGATAAATGCAAACATTTAGGGTAATGTAACGTCTTGCCCTTTAACTGCATCGTGAATGTGACTTCAAGCTTGGCACATTAAAACAGCTTTTAATTGGCACCGTATGTTCAATTATCCATTTCGAATCGTTATAACCAGCGCGGGTTTTGGCATACAAGACAATAAATATGGCGTCACCACCTAAATAGGACCTTGTGCAGAGTTCGGTTTGGCGTGTTGATTTTTAAAATAAGGAAATCATACTTCCAGACCAGCTTTAAACCCCCGTTCTAATCATTGCTCGACCGCCACAGACTCTGTCCCCGTAACTTTACGGTCAACTACTGCCTATTACAAGCAGAACCAATTGCTTAAGGTGTTCGCAAGCGTCTGTGAAATGAAATAGGCATGGTGATGCTTTTTGCCAATAAATCCCTCCTGCGGATGAGCCCTGGTGAAACACATGAGGCCATATAATGTTATTTTGTATTAAGTGAATTACATAACACGAGATTCAAGTTTCTGTTTTCAAGTGATGATGCAGATATTTGATGGCTTTATGGAACTATGCCGTGGGAGCTCTGCACGGGCTCACCGTTCCAAGTACGTCCCCCAACTCCCGAGTACAAAGCAAAATTATGCTGACATTCGCGAAAAATACAGAAGCCTGCCTCTGCAAGAGCAGTCTGTCTGGACCAAGCCCGGTGCTATTCTGTGCACGTTTGGCTAGACGTACGCGTTTGGCTCTGTCAATGTCCAACGAAGCTTCGTCTACAATGTATCAAAGTCAAGAGGTCATCACAGACAATTACACTGATGTCACCCAAACCTTTCCAACCTCTTCCTTCTTACGGATCCCACAACTGTTGTGCAGTCAATACCAGACCTCAAATGTCTTCTGTTAAAAGTATCCCACCGGCTCTGGCTTTAGGGTTTCCTCTTGGTAATCTCTCCTTCTCCACCCTACACACGTGCCCCAACGCATGGCATAAAAATATCTTTCTGATTGTGCCTACAATGCTTCCTTGGCACTTTCTATTCTAACTTCAGAGTTGTCATTCCTACCGTGGATTTCCTTGCTTGCTTCCGCTTTGAACTGCAAGTAAAAGGCCAAAAGCTTTATCTAGTTGTCTAGAAAAAGCCCAAAGTTCACATCTTGCTGAAATAGCTGACACAAATTTGCCTTGCCAATTTGTCCCCATCGTTGATAACGGAGACATTGGAAACTTTTTGTCAAAATTTAGAAAAAAATATACCTTTCGCCGACATGTTAATTATGCCCCAGGTCTCCGAATGACATAGAAGCAAATCAAGTATACCTGTGATGATATGACATTATACCTGCCTCAAACACCTGTGCTTCAACTCCAAAGTTCACCTCTCCATAGTTCCAAAGTGGTTGTTTATTCAGGCCTCTACTGCCTTCGCGTGGTCATTAATAATTGGCACCTGTAGTAGGGATGCAGAAGTTCCACTTGCAACCGCTGCCAGAAACTTTGTGTGTGTGTTTTTTTCAGGGCTCACCTCCAATACCGAAAGAAATGGCCCCAGCCAGTCCGAGTTAACCAACCTGCACTACTACCTGCATTGCAAACTGAAAGTCTCCCATACTCTGGCTAAACGTAGCGTTACCAAAGGCAGACCCGGGCCTCCGATGGCCAGCGACATCCACAAAACGCCGCAAAACTCTCTGCCGCTCAGTGTCCCATCAAGTCACAAACCACCACACCATGGACACGACTCGGTTATAGGAAAGACCACAGCATTGATAATGTTGCTACAAAACGTATTTCGGAGGCTTGAGTCAAGTGATGGACATGTCGGCACAATTTCAGCGGAATCAGTCCAGAGCAATTGATGAAAAAAAAATTACGTTTCACGACAAAATGCCTCGACCTTTCACAGATAGATACACTCAAAGCAGTTAAAAGGTTCAAACGAGTAAATTCGAAGTGGTCGGTATGACTTTGATTAGAAGGAAATCGTGTAACGCAGAGAGCCCCATTAAGCGACTCTGAGAAATAATTACGCAAAATGCATAATTTCCAATGCAAAAGAAAAAAATACATTAAATCCCATAGCTTCAAAACGTTATCATACAACCACTGCATTTTACTCACCCCAAGAAAGAAACGTGAATCAACACAACGGTCCCGGACGCTATAACGGCGAATTTAAAAAATCGCTTTTAAAGATGCTAATAAAGCAATAATACTGCAACTGGTAATGCTGTGAAGACGCAGAATTAAGAAAGCGGTGTAAATATTTCGTCGTTTTTTTTAAACACGGTAAAGGGAACGGGGGGAAAAGGGTACATTTCCACTAAGTGTTAAAATTTAGATTGGTTCCGACAGCATTTGATGGAGGTATATGTCATCATGGTAGTATTCTAATATTCCACTTAATTAGTAATAAATACATTTTTTCTCTCTCTCTCTCATCAACACAATGCAATACAAGGTACAGTACAGTGGCTAATTGCAGTGTAAATACAGTAAATAAGCTTTACAAATCCTATAGCTACTATGGAGGCTTTGTTTTGAGGACCTAAAGTGGCTATAACTATTATACATACATTGTGGTTATGTGGACGGAAGCATTATAAAAGCGGAAGCCGGTCCAGACGATGTTGGGAGTCTCATTGTCTCCCCCTGTACGGTGAGACAACGCCGGGACAAAGACAAAGATCCCCCGTATAGCCATAACAGACTTTTTGGGGCAAGTGTGGTTAGCGAGCACCTATGAAGGCCGGAACGGCACACGAGGGAGAGTGGTATGGCCAACACCACGCCCGACCGCCTTTGTCTCCCCAGTGGCGATGTTTACACACCGCACCAGGTACTCATTTGAGGCTGAGTCGACCTAGGGGAGGGCCCAGGACCGGTTCAGATAATCCGTCACTGGGTGTTGGTGGGCGTGAGCGGGAATCGAACTCGGGTCGCCGGGTTTCATAGCGCGTTGCGCTCATCGCTACGCTACCGCTCCCCACGGTGAGACAATGCCGTGACACGCGCACGCACGCACGCACACGCACACACACACATCGCACATCAACGTTCTCGCTTGCTGTTCAACCAAGTGTGTGTGATTTTTTTTCCAGTATTCCTCTTTTTTGTTGTTAACGTTCCATTAAGATTAATTATTCTTTTTCAGATTTCCATTAAAATATACACTGACGATGCTTTACAAGAGAACATATACCCATGTTGGCTGAACAGCTAAGCAGCCTTCAATAACGTCAGGCGTTTCCCATCAGCAAGGCAGGGGAAATGAGTTGAAAGGGAGCTGGAGACTCTCGCGAGCCGAGCATCCTCAAGTCTTGGCCGCAAGGTTGATATCTTACGTCCCCGCGCATAAAAGACCCGGGGCAACGGTTTTCTGGCCACCGTGACCTCCGGAGTCGCGAGGTCAGAGACGGCTGGCCCGAGGCCAGCGCAATGGCTTCCACACAGGGCCCCGGCGTGCCCGAGTTGAAGTTTCCACGCTCGCCTCACCAAAACATTTGACAGACGTGCGTAAAAGCTACCGGGCAGCCGGTTCTCACATATTTTTGTCCGGTTGATAAAAGAGTTGTCAGACGTTACAGCGTATTCTTTGTTATTATTGTTGTTGTTGTTGTCTTCGTCGTCGTCGGATGTGGACAAAAATGTGCAAGCTGGAAACACTTCGATCAACCGTAACTTTTGTGGGCCTTGATAACGATTAAGCAAATAGGCCACAAATAACACTCACATGGCATTTGTGGGTTTCATCAATATGCACAGCCCTTTTAGGTTAAATAGTTACCATTTAACTAGATACGTTAAAACTAAATATATTTAAATCAAATATAAAAATATCTGTTACTTTGATTAACCTTTACATCATTTTCAGACCAATTTGTGTCTGTCAAGTATCGTCATATATATATGCGTGTGTGTATATTTAATGTGAACATTCCAATATTTTTACCTTTCCATCCATAATACCAGTAAAACCTTGGATTGCGAGCAAAATTCGTTCCGGAAACGTGTTTGTAATCCAAAGCACTCGTATATCAAAGCACTCGTATATCAGTTGTGATCACGTGACGCTCGGCAGTACAAAGCGTGTATACGTACTACTCGTATTGCAAGACCTCGCTCGTTTATCAAATTAATATTTATTTAAAAAATTTGCTCATCTTGCAAAACACTCGCAGACCAAGTTACTCGCAATCCAAGGTTTTACTGTAAAACCAAATGTGCAGTGGTGTAGGGGCCAGTAAATGAAGCATTTGGCATACATATTTTAAATAACGTAACCACCCTAAAGTAAAAAAAAACTCTAGAAGCACTCTTGTTCAGTTCTCTCTTGATTCGTTGTGAGATTAGCACTCCATCCTCCCTCCTTCCCCGTCACCCCATCAGCGTCCACGCAGCCCCCCCCCCCTCTCCTGCCGCCCCCCCTCCCAATCTAAAAAAATAAACGTGTGCCGAATGTTCGTAAGAAGAGGCACCCACTGTTTTTGGGGTGATATACTGTTTTAACAGTGCCAAGACCCCCTCCCACCCCCCCCACGGCCACCCACTCCCTCAATAATTGTGTCAGGCGGCATGGATTCCAAAGTGTCATTTCTTTTAACGCCTCAAAAGTCAAATGGGGATCGCTAGAGCGTGCCCGTGTTTTGTTTTGACACGACGTTTTTGGACATGCGGCAGGCCCACCCCCCCCTACCCCCTTTAGGGGTCGTTCCAGTTAAGGGGGGGGGGGGGTCGGGAAAAACGTTACGCCGACGAAATTCTCCCTTCGTTGTTTTTCTGTCGGTAAAATTTTAAAAGCACTGAGCAACGTGACACACTTGACATTAACGTGAAAACATCGTGGTTTTGTTTTTCCCCCTTTCTAAACTTGCGACACAAAAAAGGTTTAAGAAAAATAACCTTTTCTTTTGGACTGTCAGCTGTTTCTTTTATATTTTTGAAGTCATAGATTAAAAACATTGGAGGGCACTGTGGTATTATAGAAGGCATATATAGCACAAGATAAGCACCTATGTTACTATGTACCATCAAAATATCTCCCCGTCTCTTTTATGTGTGTGTGTGTGGCCATCGAACGAGCTACCTTGGACAGCGACACCGCACATCCTTCAGAATCTTGAGATAGCTTCTCGCGGTGTGAAAAGGAGCCACGCGTCTCAAATCCTTTAACGCCGCTCGCAATCGACGTCGGAATGCGAATTGCGGCTCGTGTCCCGTCGTCGGGACGCTCGTTTACATATTGTGTGTGTTGTTTGTTTGTTTTCTCTTATTGTTCCCGTGTCAGAATAAAACTCTCGATTATTGGGAGGGGAAATATATACGAACGAGGCCAAACGAATACGTAAGAAAATATTTTTTTGATCTGATTGCAGTTACAAAAAATGTTCATGCTGCTGAGTTGTTGTTTTTATATATATGTTTATATTTTAACTTGGCACCGTGGTTGCAGCAGTTTTTTTTTTACGTGTGGCTCAGGTCAAAAGTCGGATTTCTGCAACGTAAGCTCGGTTTTGTATTTTGTTAGGTATGACATACCCGAAATTTTATTTTCTCATTAATGGCAATGCCTCCTGTCTTAAGAATGGAATGGCAGCACCAAACCACAGTACCCTCTGGTACAATCTAAGAAATCGAGTTATTTTCCTGCAACTTTTTGTTGTTATTATCAGCAATTCCACATCTTTGGCGCTTGTCCAAATGGTGTATGTCTTGAAAATAAAAAAAAAACAATTTCAACCCTATCCCTGCCAATATGCCAGTTTGCTTTAAAAAAGAAATGTGGGGGGTATCTTTGTTGTTGTTGTTGTTGTTTCGGATCCACATAAACTGTAAACTGCAATCGTTAAAAAAGTAAACAAATACAGACTCGCAAATCTGTTTGCTTCCAAGAACCAAAGTGGCTCTGGACCAGAGCCATTTTGCTCAGGGTCCACAGTCTCCTGAAGCAACAATTCTCCCCGGTCTGCGTTTAAAAAAAAAAGTAACCAAAGAACTGGTTGATTAAAGTGACGTAATGCCATCTTCATCCCCTAAAACTTCTTTACAAGTGGATTGCAGGAAAACAAACGAAACAAATCCCTCTTGCAAAGTCAAAGAACACTTTTTTTTACCATTCCCAAACCTGCATCAAAGGCAAGCGACTTAATCAACCACTTCACCAATCGAGTATCTAAAACAAAAAAAATCAGATGTCAATTTCCTAAAATAATTGCACGAGGAAATGCAGTAGTACTGTCATTCCAAAGAAGTAATAATTTAATGGATAATGTTAAATATATTACTAGTTTTCAATAAGTGTTGTACCGTTTGTGAATTTTTCTTTCTTTCTTTCTTAAAATTCATCAACAATTCGGCGTTTGACCATATTTCACCGTGGGCGTGTTTGGGGACCATCTCTGGGGGCGTGACACTATCTCTCCAGGAGCTGCCGAAGCGCCCGCTCGATGTTCATGCGATGGCCGACCCGCGTGACCCCCAGCTCCAGAAGGTCGTCCTTCTGCAGCGACGGAAGGTGCGTGCCGTCGATCTCGTTCTCCAGGAAGCTGTCCCGGTGCTCCCCCAACCTGAGGCTGTCCAGCCAGTCCGCCACGTCGAACTTGCTCCACAGCTCGATGGGCTTGCGCGAGAACGGCTGGATGCCCAGCGACAGTTGCTGCTGCGGCTGCATTTGCTGCAGCAGGGAGGGCGACGGCGACGACACGGAGGAGGAGGGCTGCTGCAGCTGTTGCAGCAGAGACGGAGCCGACAGCGGCTGCTGCATCTGCTGCAGGAGCTGGGGCGGCGGCGGCGACGGGCCGGGAGAGCGCGCCGCCGCCGCCGCCGCCGCCGCCGCCGCCGCCCGGCCCAGCAGCGGCGGCGACGCGTGCTGCGGCGAGATCGAGAACTTGACCTCCCGCGTCGGGGTCGGCGCGCGCGGCTTCAGCGGGGGCGGCAGCGGCGGCGGCGGGGGCAGCCCGGGCGGTTGAGAGAGCGCCAGCATGAGGGGCGACGGCACGGCGGGCATGGGGGGAAGCGTGAGAGCGGGTGGGGGGGCGATGGCCCCGCCGGCGGTGGCAGCCGCTTGGGGTCCCCCCACGAAGCTTTCCGATTGGTCGCCGCCGGAGGGGCTGGGCGTTGCCCTCCCGACCTGCGCGGCTGGCTGCGGTCGGAGGTTGAAGGTGATGCTTGGGGCCCTGTCTGCGCTGCTGATGGGCCTGCGTTTTAGACGAATGAACAAGCAAAGCGAGAGATTAGATAGAGAAGCCGAGGAACTGAAGTGGTAACCTCATCGTCATGAGGTGATTTGTCTGCTGCACATACAGTGCTTTGTTCATTAATACAGTCTATCATTACCTATGTAATACTGCTCTACAAAGTACATATACACATATTTAAGTTTTGTAATGATGTTTTTGGATAATGTACAATGTCAATTATTTTGCTGTCTTATTACCGACAATAGGGATAAAGCTCATGTTCTCGCTCAAATGAGCATTGAGACAGTGCTCATCTCCTTGTATGGAGCACTGAGCCAGCGGTGGAAATTCCACGCTTCTCTGGTGAAGACATCCGGAGGAGAAGCACCGTGGGACCCTCCCCACAAGTGGCGTCGACCCCGGGGAAGACGATGGGACGAGTCAACCGCCAACGAGGATTTGAACCCCGGAACCTTTCCGGTTGCGAGCCGCTCGCTCTCGCGCCGAGCCAAGGTGAAGGCGAAGCGCTTCGCTCGGTAAACCGTTACCCCGCTCGCTCACAAACGACGTTGGATGCACGTCCTTTTGGTCTTCGGTTTTTAACGTTGTGCTCGCGCACGCCTGAACGTTAACACACAGACTAGATTCGAGGCTTTCGTGACTGCAGGAATTACTCTTTGGTTCCATCGGTAAAGTAACGTAGGAAATAAAATCAAATGATAGTAGAATACAACGTTTCGGTTGCAACACAAGCAACCGTCATCAGGTAAGAATGAGTGATGAAACACAGACACGGGAACAGCATAGGCAGACACACGTGTCTTTGTGTGTGTCTCTCTCTGCATGTGTGTCTGCCTATGCTGTCCCTGTGTCTGTGTTTTATCGTTCGTTCTTACCTGATGACGGTTGCTTGTGTTGCAACCGAAGCGTCGTATTCTATTATCATTTGATTTGATTTTCTACGTCACTTTACCGATGGAACCAAAGAGTTAACACACAAACCCCCCCCAAAAAAACTCTCGTGCCATAAATTCTTTAGAGGGCACGTTTTAACGGTCGAAGCAGTTTCTCGCATTTCCCTTTTCCAAACCATTTCCCATTCCGTTTGACGTATGTGTACACGTCACCAGGTTTTCTCCCGATTCCATTCCGATGACGTACGTGTATGTTCTGATGACGCGTACGTTATTGGAGCGGAAAAAAAAATTCAAATGAAATAACTTTTTTCGGAACGTTTCCAGGGCAGAAGACGTACCGAGGCTCCCACAAGGCCATGCGGGAGGGCGCGTGGCACAGTTTGGCGCCAGCTGTCGTAGATGAAGGCTTTTTGGGGTTAGGTCGCGTGAATATAAAGGTCTAGTTAAACCCGCCACCACTCGACACAGCCAATCAGTAAGGTTTGTCACGTAAACAAAGCGTGCTAATTAGTTACTGCTTCAGCACACCGGTGTGTTGGAGAGAAAACCCACAACATTTACAATTTGAGTACGACGTTCCGCTGGTGATGACAACAACCAGCTTCATCAGGCGATTAGCCAGAATTGTGAAGAAGTCCTCCTGTTTCGGTTTTAAATAGAGTAAAGGTAAAAGTGATGTCATCACTGTGACCCTATCAGGTGAATCACCTTAATTTGAGACTACGCAGCCCCTATTATCCATTGTAATTTATATATCATATTTACCCCACAATCAGAATCTTTATTTAGACTGGAAGGAACCCGATGAGCTATGAAGCTCTTTTTCACAGACGCCCAGTGCCAGATATATATATATAAAAAAAAATACCCGTCACAAGTGAATATGTTTTCACGTTACGATGAACGTGTCTGGGCCCAACTATCCTTAAGTGTTTTAGTTTTACCTGACCACCGGCTCGGCTGCGGCTCTTCGCCTCTCCCGGCTCATCTCCTGCAGCCGTGAACTCAGCTCGCTGATCACGCTCGTCTTGGCATCAAGCGGCGCGGCCTTGTGACCCTCGACCCTCTCCAGCGACGTCTCCGCCTCCCACAGCCTGGTTTCGCCACCGCGCGCAGGTCGCGTTCACAAGAGGCACACAAAAGTCAACGATTCCCCCGGGTAGCCTCAAAACACCGTTTTTGGGGGGGGCGAGTAAGCCGTGACTGCGAGCACCTGTACGAAGGGCGGCACGGCACGGGATGAGGCGGTGTCGCCGGCCCAACCACGCCCGTCCGCCGCCTTTGTTCTGCCGTAGTGTTACATTCATCGTTTCCAAGTTTTAAGTTCGCTTTGTTTGAGAACTCGAGAGGCGAGGCAGAGTCTCATTTGCAAGGGTGACCCGGGTCCCCAAAATGGCAACAACAACAACAAACAAAACAAATAAAGCAAATGGATAGCAACGGAAGCGAACAGACGTGACGGCGAAAGCAAAGCGGGTCGCACGAGAGCGCGAAGATGTGGAGCAGACGTTACACCGAAGCAGACAAAGGGGATACTTGAATCATTTGGCGGGACCTCGGGGTTCCGCAAAAATCAGGTCAATAATTATTATTGTTGTTCAGTCCGCCCACTCGTGATCCCGACAGCGACGCGCCGCCCGCCCAGACTCGCGCCAACAAGCGCCAGCAGCAGCAGGCGGCGATCAACACGATGGGCGCCACCCCACCGGCCAAACGCAAGCCCCGGGGGGCGTCCGCCGCGGTCGCGCGTGGCGGCGACGACGCCCTCCGGTCAGCCGTCGACCCTCAGCTTCTTTGCCAAGGCGAGCCCGCCGCCCCCCCAGGCGGTGAATTTAACGTGTTTATGTAATTTTTCAACTTTTTACGAAACTTAGTGTCCCCGAGTAGCTCTCGACGATTCCAATCGATTGACCACTAGTTTTGTCGTCGGTAAGGCAGCAAGACTCGTGTCGCTACGCGGTTTCTCCCCACCCCGGGGCAGTGACGGTGACCCCGGGGTCCCGCCAATGGCTTCACTTGTCGAACGAAACCGAGCGAGAGTGAAGTAGGTGATCGCTGAAGGTTCGACCGCCCCGCATCGAACCGCAACGCAGACGCCCGAGGCACCGAGGCGACAATAACGAGCACAGGTCGTCGATGAGCTCAGCACCTTGCCTTCGCCGTAACTTCGTCGTCACGGGATCCAAATGATTTGGTCGCCGCGCACGCGGTGCTTTGTGAATTCATGCACTCATATCATTACCCATGTAATACTCGCTCTACAATTTACATCTGCAGCAAAACCCCTCTTAACGGCCACCCCTGCTGACGACTAATCGCTAAATGACTGGCCTCCATAGAGCCGAATGTGTAGTGTATAGTGTAGTGTATAGTAGGGTAGTGTATAGTGTAGTGTATAGTAGTGTATAGTAGTGTAGTGTATAGTAGTGTAGTGTGTAGTAGTGTAGTGTATAGTAGTGTAGTGTATAGTAGTGTAGTATATAGTAGTGTAGTGTATAGTAGGGTAGTGTATAGTAGTGTAGTGTATAGTAGTGTAGTGTATAGTGTAGTGTATAGTAGTGAAGTGTATAGTAGTGTAGTGTATGGTAGTGTAGTGTATAGTAGTGTAGAGTGTAGTGTATAGTAGTGCAGTGTATAGTAGTGTAGTGTATAATAGTGTAGAGTGTAGTGTATAGTAGTGCAGTGTATAGTAGTGTAGTATACAGTGTAGTGCATAGTAGTGTTGTGTATATTAGTATAGTGTAGTGTACAGTGTAGTTATAGTAGTGTAGTGTATAGTGTAGTGTATAGTGTAGTGTATAGTAGTATAGTGTAGTGTATAGTGTAGTGTATAGTAGTATAGTGTAGTGTATAGTGTAGTGTATAGAAGTGTAGTGCCTCCATAGAGCCCCATGTGTTCGCTTACTGACCATTCCCCTGTTAACAATGGGGTGTTGTAGGTACAGCAAATATGAATTTATGCATTGATTAACCATGTTTCTTTTAATATTATGTGTTTATAATGCTGTTAGTATCTCTATGTATGAATATCCATTGTTTAAATATTATAACGTACGCTTTTTTGTGGCGAAAAAGGGTCACTTTCGATGTTACCGGAACAATTAAGCCTATCACGTGTGCTTCCTATACTCGCTTAATGACCGAATCGCTTAACGACCGGCTTCGTAGAACCGATTACCGTCGTCAAGAGGGGTGCTACTGCGCACATGTTTAAATTTGAGTAATTATGCACGGCACGGGGTTGGGGGTGGCGGCTAGCGGCACCGCCGACGTGCGTGGCACCGCCGACGTGCGTGGCACCGCCGACGTAAGTGGCACCGCCGACGTGCGTGGCACCGCCGACGTGCGTGGCACCGCCGACGTGCGTGGCACCGCGCGGCTCCCACGGCCGCTCCTCCCGCTGCCCTCACCTCTGCACCGACGACTTCGGGCGCGGGGCCACGGGCGGCGGCGGCGGCGGCGGCGGCACGGGCGGCGGCGGCGCCATCATCATCATCATCGTCGCGGCGGCGGCGGCGCCCATCTCCTGCTTGTGCAGCGGCTCGCTGAACGTCACCACGGAACTCCGCAGCGCGGGCGGCCGGAGCTTGGGTTTGGGAGGGACGGGCGGTTTGTCCTGCTGCTGCTGCTGCTGCTGCAGCAGCTGCTGCTGCTGCTGCAGCTGCTGCTGCTGCTGCAGCTGCTGCTGCTGCCCGTAGTGGTGGGGCACCAGGCACGGCTGGCCATCGGCGAAGGAGGTGTGCGTGTCGGGCGGCTCTCCCGTTTCGGACGACAGCGTGGAGATGCTCGACACGGTGGAGACGGTGCTCGTCGTCTCGGCCGGCTGCTCGCTGGCCCCGCTCCGGGACGACTCGATCTCCTCCAGGCCCGAGTCCAGCGACTCGCTCCCCACGCCTCTGTGCCCCTGCTGATGAAGTTGGTGAAGATGTTGATGCTGCTGCTGCTGCTGCCTCCTCGCGTCCAGGGAACCTTGCTGCTGCTGCTGCTGCTGAGGCATGGAAGTGGCGAAGCCATTGGCGAACTCCAGCGGAGGTGGGATGGTCTCGGTGGCAAAGGCAGAGAACTCCCCTTCCTGGGGGACGCCGGGCGACGCGGGCGGGGACGGCACGCACATTTGCAGCGGGCTGCCGCCCGCCCGCAGTTCACTCGAGCCCATCGGCGACGAGGCACCCCTCTTGCTCCGCCGATCGACGCCTCTCTCCGGGGCCACTCCCACGTCGTGGCCGAGCTCCGAGCCGACGCCGCCACCGCCGTCTTCGCTCGTGGTGTGCACCATGAGCAGCCCGGCCGACTTCTGCTGCGACGTGTCCATGATGTTGATGATGACGCTCTTCCGCTCCACCACCGTCTGCGGCGGTGGCGGAGGTTCTTTCCTAAATTTGGGCGCGTGCTGCTGCTGCTGCTGCTGCATCAGTGACTGCTGTATGGACTGTTGCATCGAGTGCTGCATCAGCGGCTGCTGCATCGAGTGCTGCATCAGCGGCTGCTGCATCACAGCCTGCTGCATCAGCGGCTGTTGCTGCTGCAACGGAGGCAGCTCCCACACCACACTCCGGGGCGGCGGAAGGGGCGGCAGCTCCTTCCTCGTCCTGCTCTCGAAGGCGGTGGGGTGGTGGTGGTGGTGGTGGAGCGGCTGATGTTGGTGGTGGTGTGGGTGATGAGGCTGGGGGTGGTGAGTCTGCCCGGGCACCACGATGGACACTTGCCTCTGCTCCGGCCGTGCGAACGTAAGCCCGGTGGCCGGCGGGCCAGTGATGACGTTCGCCGCTCCGAAGAGGTACGTGAGCGAGCCCATTGGCTGCTGCTGCTGCTGCATGTGCTGCTGCATCTGCTGCTGCTGCTGCTGCATGTGCTGCTGCATGTGCTGCTGCATGTGCTGCGGGAGCGGCGGCGGAGGCGGCGGCGCCGCCATGCGCGCCTGCATGTTGCTCGCCAGGTGCTCTTCGTCCACCGACTTGGAGTGCTTGAGGATGGGCTTGGGCGGGCGGCGCTGCTGGCGCGAGGGGTCGCCCGACAGCAGCGAGAGGTCTCCCGTGGAGCGGTGGCGCTCCTCGATGCGCCGCTGCCTCTCGTGCACGGCGAACGCGATCGCCGCCGAGAAGGGGTCCTGCCGGGAGGTGGCGGTGAGCACGCGCGTCGCGATCGCCGCTCGGGACGCCCGCCGCCGCTCGTCGCCGCGCGCCGGCTTGCCGCCGTCCGGCTGCTCGACTGACGGCGCGGCTCGGCGGAGACGGCGGCCAGAGCCGATCGATTCCCACGTCTCGTCCAGAGGACAACCGCCGGAGGCGGAGGGACGCCATTCCAAGCCGCGCGCAGCGTCGGAATTGAAAAAAAGTCTAAACCGCGGGTTTCCCTCGCTCGACGCGGGTTTTCGGTCGGTGCGATTTCGCGTGTCCGCTGCCGACCCATTGGCTAGGCTAAATTCGCTCCGTGCGGTTTGAATTGACCCACACGCGGCTATGCGGTCGGACGTGGGACAACATCCTGTGTTTACTGTAGGCACTACTCGGCTGGAAGGTCATTAACATAATGATTTAGAATGATCCAATATACGGCGCTCGGTGTGATTTTATGTAATATTGTTTTTTAGTGCTGATGGCCTGCGGTGTAGAAAGAGGGCACTTAGCAATAGCATCTGGAAATTTTGGAACATCCTAGTAACCAATCTTGACATTCCAAATTCACTCTCTCTAACCACGTGTGTGTTCAGGCCATGCTGCAGGCTCAACTCTGCCACGACTGCTGTGAACGCTTTCGCGAAACTCCGTTACGTCTGGGGCTATGCGCACGCAGGTCTGTCACGTGATTTTCTTTTTGGCACCGTTTTTTATTTGTATTTTTAAACACCGTATATTGTTTACCCTGTTTGCGGTACATTCCGGCGTGGGTTTACAGTAAGTTCTGCCGTGGGTCTCGCTTAAGAAGCCGATTTAACCGCAGGCGGCTGCCTGGTTTTCGAACCCAGGATGTGTCAGCGGTGTGAGCTCCCAGCGCTCCGCATCTGTGGGCCACCTGACCCCCGTTCGAGTGTGATCCCACCTTGAGACCGAACAGGAAAAACGAAGACCGGCTGCAGCTACCACTACAAGGAGGGGATGTGAGGGTGGGTTGCTGTGATAGATGTGATGATGATGATGATAATCAATACTAAGGAAAGCCACACTTAGTACGACAACTCTCCGCAGGAGGGTCCTGCTTAATTTGGATGTTCGGTCCAACGCCAATTAGATTGTAGGTTTGTTTATCTACGCGAGGCAATCGGAGAACCCGGAGGAAACCCGTGCGGAACGGGGAAGACAACGCAAAAGGCTCAAGCCCTTCTTGCTGCGATGCACAAGTTTTAGCACCGCGCCACTGAAATGTCACGCGCGTGCACGCTGACATCCCACCCCCACCCCCCTCGCTCCGTACGTAGCCGACCGCTCAACGGAGCGCGCACGGCAAAAGCAACGCGCACCTGGAACGACGCGGAGGGAGGTGCGGTCTCTCCCAGCGCGGCGGACCCCGCCTCGGATTGCAGGCCGCTGAAGGTCACCTCGGGGATTTCCATCTCCTTGGGCTCAGGGCCTGGGGTCTCGCACTCCATGCTGGAGCCCTGGCTGCTTCGGCCACTGCTGCTCGTCGAGGGCTCTGGGGACAGCACGGCACGGAGAGAGACAGCCGTGGGTGAGTGGGTGAGAGAGAGACAGCTGTGGGTGAGTGGGTGAGAGAGAGACAGCTGTGGGTTAGCGGGAGAGAGACAGACAGCTGTGGGTGAGTGGGTGAGAGAGAGACGGCTGTGGGTGAGTCGGTTAGAGAGAGAGACAGCCATGGTGAGTGAGTTAGTGAGAGAGACATCCGTGGTGAGTGAGTTAGAGAGAGACAGCCGTGGTGAGTGTGTTAGAGAGAGACATCCATGGTGAGTGAGTTAGAGAGAGACAGCCGTGGTGAGTGAGTTAGAGAGAGATGGCCGTGGTGAGTGGGTGAGAGAGAGACAGCCGTGGTGAGTGAGTTAGAGAGACAGCCGTGGTGAGTGGGTTAGAGAGAGACATCCGTGGTGAGTGGGTTAGAGAGAGATGGCCGTGGTGAGTGAGTTAAAGAGAGACATCCGTGGTGAGTGGGTTAGAGAGAGATGGCCGTGGTGAGTGAGTTAGAGAAAGACATCCGTGGTGAGTGAGTTAGAGAGAGACAGCCGTGGTGAGTGAGTTAGTGAGAGACAGCCATGGTGAGTGAGTTAGAGAGAGATGGCCGTGGTGAGTGGGTTAGAGAGAGGTGACTGGTATGTATGTCGGCAGGTCCATGCTAAATCTAATTCACCTTTACTTAGCTTTTCTTTAGGGAGGTGAGGATGCATTGAAATTCGGAACCTCTTCCCATCAATCGACGACACCTGCAACTTTCACAACGAATTTTTATCTTCCCGATTAATTTGTAGAACGCTATATATATTATCTTTTTATTCCGTGGCTTACTCTCGCGAATCGTGTTAGCGGGATCTTTATAGGGGATGATGCACGCTTTGGAAATTAATCGTAAGTAACGAAAAATTTTTGAAACAAAAATATTAAAGGTGGCCCCCGCAGGAATTAAATAATCGACGGTGCAAAGTGGCCGGGCGATGGATGTGCGAACGTGCCCGCGGCTCGGAAAATCGTCCGTTTTACGGGGCGCATAAAAAAGGGTCACCTCGTGCTCGCCGCCACACGGCAGGGCACCGTTTCACAGGCGGCGAACATCAACGGGGGGACACCGAGGGGTGTACGTGGGGGGGGAGGGGGGGCAGGTTCGTACGTGCGGTGTTCCCTTGCCGTTCGCCAACTTGCTACCCGCAATTTCGGCTATCCGTGAAACGCACCTGGAACTCTACCTGGCTACGTCGAGAGAGAGGGAGGGGGCAAGAGAGAAAGTGGTGAGACAGAATGTGACACGAGAAAGTGATGAGATGAAGTGATGAGAGATAAAGTGATGACATTTATTATTTGCGTATTTATTTCGTGGATAATTCATCATTATCCGCGAAATTTGCTATTCACGAGCATCTCCGGAATGTACCCCTCGCGAATAACGGGGGATTACTGGAGTCTGTCATTTTCCAGCGTCCCTAACAAGTTGAGAATGAGTTGAATGCAACCGAGCATTGCTGAATCAGACACTGCTGTGATATTATGAGAAAACATCTGTCCAATGATGAGAAAACCCACCGTGACAGAAACATCGGTGCACTCATTACACACAAGGTGCTCGCCACAAATGAACCACAAAACCTCGCCGATCTCACCAAGGAGCATAAACCATCACGCAAACTCCGGTCATCCTCGCAGCAGCAGCGGCTTTTTGTTGGCCATCGAACAATGACGGTGGTCACCGCATCGCGCGCTTTCAGATGCATTTCTGCGGCCGTCTGGAACGCACCTCCTTCGACTGGAGCCGAGCACTTTATAATCTAGAATGAAAACTCATTTCTTTAGAACTGCTTTCTGTGCATTAGTTTGCTGTCCTTCCCCCGCACCTCCGATGAGCGCGGTTGGCTACGTACGGTGCGAAAGAAGTTCAACACACACGTACGTGCATACAGTGTGGGTCTGAAAACAAAAAGAAAACCCGCGGAGGTCTTGTTAGTTGGCACACTGCACTTGCAATCCAGAGGGCTGGCTATCGCCTGATGATGCTGGTTGTAATTACCGGCGAAAAGTCGTACTCAAATTGTAGAACCTGTGAGTTTACTCTCCAATACACCGGTGTACTGTACTAGCAACGAATTGGCATGTTCTGCTTACGTGACAAACCTCACTATATGGCTGTGTCGGGTGGTGGCAGGTTTAATGACATACTTATTACGCGATCTAACACAAAAACCTCTATTATGGATATTGGTCGCGAAAGCTTACGTGTTAAACTAATCCAGCGGTTGCCCGTGTTATTAGTTCCCTGCAGCTGCATTAACGATAAATATGCACCGTCTGCTTCTCAGTGGGCATAAACGAAATCTTATGCGTCACGGTCCGAATTTTGTCCAAATTTGGTCGAAATGTGAACAATGCTGACATGGTGTAATGGTTGGCACGCTGGACAAGCTTTTTAACTACCGCGCCTCGTATGCAGGAGGTCGTGGGTTCAATCCCGACCCTGACGCCTGCTGTGCATTTGGTGTTCGCGCGGATTTCCCTCCGGGTCCTCCGCTTTGTCCCCTCCACATTTAGAATCAACGTCGCGTGTTCAGAGCATTTGGCCATCTACACGTTTCCGTGCGATGAGCCGCTTCCTTGAGCTATCGTTTGCGATGACCGCGTCGCTTCCTAAAATGAGCTCTGAAGCTCAGTGGGGCCTTGCCTGGAGTCGTGTACGTAGTAGTAGTAGTAGCAAATAAATAAATAATGGCAATCCAAGACGTCCGGGCCAGCGTGCGTAGAGAAAGGCCCAAAATATGCGCTCTTCCCCTTACCCTTGATGATGATCGTCGGCAGCGGGTTCGGCGAGCCACTCCCAGCCCTGTCGGGGCTGCCCTCGATCTTGGTCTGCTTGGTGAGGTGCGCCTTCTTGCGGGAGCTCGCCGTGGCGGTGGCGCCGGTGCCGCTGCCCGGCACGGCCAGGACGGCGCCAGCCGCCCCGGCGCCCACGTTGGCGTAGACGTGCTCCGTCGGAGTCTTGGGACGTTTGTGCCTCAGCTCCATTTGCCGCATTTGCTCGTACTGCATCTGTTGCTGCTGCTGCTGCTGTTGCTGCTGCATCTGCTGCTGCTGCTGTTGCTGCTGCTGCTGCTGCTGCTTCTGCTGGGCCTCGAAGTGCCGCTGCTGCTCGTACTGCATTTGCTGCTGCTGCGCCTCGAACTGTCGCTGCTGCTCGAAGTGCCTCTGCTGCTGCTCGAAGTGCCTCTGCTGCTGCTCGAACTGCCTCTGCTGCTCAAACTGCCTCTGCTGTTGCTCAAACTGCAACTGCTGTTGTTGCTGCTGCTGCTGCTGCTCGTATTTCCGCTGCTGCTGCTGCTGCTCCAAGGAGAATTCTTGCGCGGGGACGACCGCCGACTCCTGGCCGCCAAACAGCGGCGTTTTCCTCCTGCGCGGCCTCTCCGGCGCCGGTGGCGCCGCAAAGTAGGCGGACGCCGACGACTCCAAATACCCCACGGACTGTTCGCTCTCCGGCGCGAAGCCGAACTGCGCGAGCTCAAACGCCTGCCGCAGCTGCTGCGACTGCTGCAGCGCCTGCTGCTGCTGCTGCTGTTGCTGCTGCTGCTGCTGCTGCGTCAGGAAAATGTCCGGCAGGTCTTCGGCGTCTTGCGCGAAGAGCGGCGGCCGCGCCGGCTTGGGCTGCGCTGGGGCGGAGGGCCCGTACATGAAGGGCGGCTCGGAGGCGGTGGGCGCCAGGAAGGGCGGCAGCGGCTGCAGCGCGTGCAGGGAGGGCAGCGAGCCGTGGAGGGCGCCGTGGAACGGGCTGTGCAGCAGCCCCGGCTCGATCTCCAGCTCCCGGCGCAGGGCCGAGAGCTGCGCCGCCTCGTAGAGCCGCCGCGGGGAATGCATGGGCGGGTACTCGCCCGGCGCCGCGGGCGACGGCGGGGAGTAGAAGACGGGCGAGTAGGAGGGGGTGACCATGCCGCCGTCGCCGTACTGCGGCTGCAGGGGCGGCGAGGGGTTGAACTGGGAGGGGAGGTCCACCGCGGAGCCGTAGAAGCGTCCGTCGGCCGTCATGCCTACGCGCGGAGCGCGCACACAGACGAAGATCCCCCCCCACCCCCCACCCCCGAAGTACAGCCTTAACAGACTGTTGGGGCGAGTGTAGTTAGTGAGCGCGCGCGCACGAGCGGAGAAGGCGGCAATGTGTGTACGTATGTTGAACTTCTGTCGCACCGTGCGTAGAAAACCGCGCTAAACGGGGGTGCGGAAAATTAACAAAAGTGTCGGCAACGGCTGTGCCAACGAAAGTCCTCGTGCTTATTGCGTGTGTTTCTTTTTTTTAAATAATCAAATGTCGTGCTTTAGCTATTTCTGGTTTACATCCAAAGGAAGAAAATGAACAACGTGCAAAACGACTGACCGGTGCCTGACAACCGCTCGCTCGCAAAAGGAGTCCAACGAGGAACTCCGTGCCCAAGACAAGTCACACATGGTGTCCCTCATCATTCCCTTCCGCTGGGTGGCTCTGGTGCCAGTGAGGCGGTGGAAATTCTCCTCCCACGAGTTTGGGCAGGGATCCGTGTCACCAAGTAACTCTACTCATTGACCCTGAGCAGATTATATTCTTGCGACTGGCAATGCCAACGTCAGGGTCTGCCGCTTTGCCACGACGAGAGGCCCTTCTGGAGAGTTTGGTCGAACTAGTTTCGCGGCTGCAGGAATTAATATTCTTGGTTTTTTCGGTAAAGTCACGTAGATAGAAAACAAAAAAGGAGACCGCTTGTGTTGCGATGGAAACGTCGTGGGTTTTTTGCTTTTATTATTTTTATTTTATTATTATTTAAATTATTTTATTTTAATTTTTTATTTTCTACCTACGTGACTTTACCGAAAGAACCAAGAATACTATATTATATTCTATATTATATTCTTGGTTCTTTCGGTAAAGTCACGTAGAAGGGAAACAATAAAATAATAAAAATATAAAACGATAAAATTCTCACGACGTTCCGACTGCAACACAACACACCTCCGTGGTGCTAACGTTAAATAAACCGCCACTTTTTTCAAATTTTCTTGCTGTGGTTTTCACACCTGACATCCTTGGAGAGCTCTTTGGTCTTGGCCATGGTGGAGAGTTTGGAATCTGATTGATTGATTGCTTCTGTGGACAGGTGTCTTTTATACAGGTAACAAGCTGAGGTTAGGAGCACTCCCTTTAAGAGTGTGCTCCTAATCTCAGCTCGTTACCTGTATAAAAGACACTTGGGAGCCAGAAATCTTTGTGATTGAGAGGGGGTCAAATACTTATTTCCCTCATTAAAATGCAAATAAATTTATAACATTTTTGACATGCGTTTTTCTGGATTTTTCTGTTGTTATTCTGCCTCTCACTGTCCAAATAAACCTACCATTAAAATGATAGACTGATCATTTCTTTGTCAGTGGGCAATCGTACAAAATCAGCAGGGGATCAAATACTTCTTTCCCTCACTGTAAGAGACCTCCATCCTCTGGCCTGGAATCTCACGGTGGAATCTCACGGAATGCGCCAGAGATCCCAAACCGACCTACCACCACCGCCGTCTGTGCCGTTTTGCACAGACGGCGCCTCCCCCCCCGCCCCTGCCCCAAGGGCACTTAAACCAGGCGGAAACAGTCCAGAGATAGGTTGCGACCTAAATGCCAACCGGGGCAAAAGAACAACATTCAGTGTTACATTGAAGACGGTAGCGGCGTTCAATTTGAAATCTCGCAAGGGCCGTCCGTCGCTGCCGTCGGCCGTGGATTACCGGTTGCTGGGTGGACGCGCTCGTGCGCAGCGACCGTCCGCTGCGGCCCGAGCGGCTCGACTTCGGTCAACCGCGGAGCCGCTGGGCGCGTGCCATCGAGTCGTCGCGCGTTCTCTTATTACCGGTCGCTTACAACGACGCTTTCACGATTGCCTCCACGGGCTCCCTCAAGCGGAGGCCCTTCTCGCCAGCAGCGGCGCGAACGAGGACGAATCAGCCCCGAAATGGGCACCTGACGTGGTGTGTAATCATCGGCACCGGGGAGACAAAGGCGTCCATCCGGGCATGGTATTGGCCACCCAACCACCCTCGTGCGCCATGCTGGCCTTCATCGGTGCTACTCGCTAACAGCACTTGACTAGACGGTCTGTTAAAGGCTGACACGGGCGGGGGGGGTGGGGGGAATCTTTGTCTTTGGTCAGAGTGCATGTGACGGAGAGGAGAGGCGTGCGACGGTGCCACGCTTACCCGTGGGCGAGTGGGCGTACGCCCCGCCGGGCCTCTGCAGCGGCATGAATGGCCGATCTGGCGGGCCCAGAGGTGGCGACGGGCCCTGCCCAGGCCCCATCAGGTCAAAGCCGTACTGCACCTGGCACTGCGAAGCCACAGACAGCGGGGAAAGGCGACACGCGTTTGAACTGGATTCATCGCCGACGCTCGCACAGCCCCAAGCATGTTGCTTCTAATTTCAGGGGTCGGGCCACACATTCATTCTCTCGCAAGTTCTTGCCACGCACAGTAGAACCCCTCTTAATGACCACCCCTGTGAATGACTTATCGTGAAACGATGGGCCTCCATAGAGCCCAATGTGTAGTGTATAGTGTAGTGTAGAGTAGTGTATAGTGCAGTGTCTAGTGTAATGTATAGTAGTGTATAGTGTAGTGTATAGTGTAGTGTACAGTGTAGTGTATCGTAGTGTAATGTGAATGACTTATCGTGAAACGATGGGCCTCCATAGAGCCCAATGTGTAGTGTATAGTGTAGTGTAGAGTAGTGTATAGTGCAGTGTATAGTGTAATGTATAGTAGTGTATAGTGTAGTGTACAGTGTAGTGTATCGTAGTGTAGTGTATAGTGTAGTGTATAGTGTAATGTATAGTAGTGTATAGTGTAGTGTATAGTGTAGTGTATAGTAGTGTAGGGTCTCTATAGAGCCCAATGTATTTGTTTACCGACCATTCCCCTGTAAACGACGGGCTGTTGTAGGTACAGTAAATATGAATGAATGCATTGATTAACCATGTTTCTTTGAATATTATGTGTTTATATGTATTAATATGCATTTTTAAAATATTATAAAGAGGTGTAACTTTCGATGCTATCGGAAGGAATGAAGCCTTTAACGTGCATTTCCTATACTCGCTTAACGACCAAATCACGTAATGACCGGCTCCGTGGAACTAATTAACGTCGTTAAAGAGGGGTTCTACTCTACTGCTCACTGCGGGCATCTTCACCCAGAGCCACCGTACTCAACTCCTGCTGCCGCTCGTGTCTAACTGGCGCTCCCTCGGGAGAGATCAAAGCGGCTGACCTCCGGATCGTCGTGAGCCCAGTGCGCTAAATACTTTACCACGGCAGCATCGCGATGACAATTCTGCGCATTCGGCATTCGTGGCACACGAAAAAAAAGCGCCGCGCTTCACAGCCACGCGCGCTACAGCCATTGCCCCCCGCCGTTCCGGGCGGCGGGGGCGGTGGGGGGCACGTACCTCCTGCGGGAAGAGGCGGCTGGGCGGGCGCGCCCGTGCCGTGGCGGGTACGATCGGCGGCTCAGAGTCCGCGACCTCGTGAACTAACACCTGTTCCACCTTTTCTGTCAGAAAGAAGCGCAGATTCCACGTCAGCTGTTAGCTGAAGTCGGGAAGAGAGAAAGCCGAAGCGTCGTCGTCGTCGTCGTGACGACGACGCCGACGCCGCCGGATGACCAACGTCCCGACGAGGGCGTTGCCGGGCCCAAGCGGGGAGAGTTCCCGCGCGAGGCTGGACGGGAGTGGGGTGTCTGCGTCGGATAAGCCCGCAACGTGACGATCAATTCAGCAGCGACTGTGCCCGAGCAGGGTCGAAGGGGTAGCCCCTGGCGCCCCCCTCCCCCCCCCGCCCCTTCCCTGCGTTCTCGATAAATGTTTAAGATGCGAGCCATTTTGTGATGCTGAAGTACCTTGGCATTTTATCCTGTTTTGTGCACTTTGTGCATTAAGCTCCGAGTCTCTGTTGGAACATTGCACAGGGCGGGGGGCAACGTCAACTGAGAGCAAATGCAGTACTCACCCTGTTTCTTCTTCCTCCCAGCCGCTTTTTTTTTTCAAAAAACAAGAGACAGAACACACATCTTGTGAACCTTAAACGAACGGTCAGGAAGCAGGAAAAAAGTGATCGGTGTTCATGTGTGATAAAAAAAATCACGCGTAAAATATAGGAGGGCAGGGGGGGGGTGGGGGGGTGGGGGGGTGGGTGGGTGAGGAAATGCACATCTGATACAAAAAATAATATGTAAGAGACTCACCTCTGTCCACTGCACATTGGTTTTAGGTCAATCGGGGGGGGGGGGGGTGGCGAGAGAATTTTACAGGAGGCGGAGGAATGCGAGATGGTGACAAATGGAGAAAACAGAAACAAGAAGGGGGGAAAGAATTCGTGACAATTTCGCAATGCAATAATCAACTCCGTATACATGTATACATGCGGAAACGTATACAATATATACCGCATGTCTCGTGTATGTAAGTAGGTATGCACGCACGCATGGGTGCACGCAAACTCGAGCGGATAGGGACGATGCCGAGTGTAAATGTGGCACCGATGCTGCGGGACGTGACTATGCTTGTGATGTTAAACACGGTTTTGAGCTCACGCATGCTTTGCTGTTCACGCAACTCAAGTCGAGGAAACGTCGACGTAAAATTCCGGTTTGAACAAAAAAAAATTGCAGTTGTAGCAGAGGCATGCGCGGTCTTCCCCCATGTGATCTCATAACGGTCAGAACGCTTGCACGTGCGTGTACGATGGGAGCGGATGAGCAGCGGTCGGCGCGCTGGGCTACGAACCCTGCGAACCGAGTTCGATTCCCGCTCACGGCCAACACCGGCGACGATTATCTGAACCGGTCCTGGGCCTCCCCCTAGGTCAACTCGGCCTCAAATGAGTACCCGGTGCGGTGTGTAGCCAACATCGCCACTCGGGAGACAAAGGTGGTTTGGCGTGGTGCTGGCCACCCACCCCCTCGTGTGCCGTGCCGGTCTTTTATTAGGTGCTCGCTAACAGCACTTGCTCCAATTGCCTGTTTCGGCTATACGGGGGGGGGGGTGGGGGGTGGGGTGGAACTTTGCCTTTGTGTGCGATGGGACGCGTTGTACAGAGGGGCCACGTCGGCCCTGTTATTAACCCGCGCGCGTGTGTGAGTGAGCGTGTGATGGTGATGCGCATTCACGGACAGGACGGTCACACGCAGCGGCGCGCCTCTGACGAACACGACGACGATGACGACGATAACGACCACAGCGCCGTGAACTAAACGGCCCTGCTCCGTGCGGCGGATGCCGCGCTGCGTTAGTTACGCCCCGGGGTTTAACTTGAGTTTATTTTATTTTTTTCGCGCAAGGAGAGCGGCAGCCGCAGTCGCGAAGAGAGAGAAACGGCTCCAGCGGGCGAGGCTGCCTTTCTATGATTAACGTGCCGGGTTCTCGCCGTCGCCAATTTGGGGAGCGCGCCGGCGCTTTGGCAAGAACTGCAACGTTTGCGATGTTTCCCCGGAGGGAGATAACGCTTACAATTCCCCCCAACCAACGCACCCCCCCCCCCCCCCCCCCACTCCGCGTTAATAACGTCGCTTAAAAGCGGGCGATTTGTGAAAATGACAGACTCAGCGCGAACCTATAGGGTGGCTCCGGGACAGTCACTTAAATCGGGGGGGGGGGGGGGGGTCATCAATCAACGCGCTGCGAGCGGCGGGACAGGAGCCAGCCGCCGCTTGTCCGATTGAACGCGCGACGCCGAGAGGAAATCCCGTTTAGCCGGGACGGCTGCGGGGGGGGGCGGCTTTGCTTTGCGCTCGAGAGTGACGTTTTTTTCCGTGAGCCCTCAAAACGTAACGCGACGTGTCCTGTCATTCAGGCCCACGTAAAATGTCGGCAGCCCTCGGAATTAAGAGAGCGATGTACACGAGCCCGCTGTCTCTTGAACGCTCCCTCCCCTCCGATGAAGGCACGTGTTTAAAGGCCGACAAACACCGCTGCACTGCGACTAGGTTTACACGGGCAGAGGGCCCTCAGCGACGGATGTAGTTCCTCTCGTCCGTTCCGGTGAAGCTGAGAACCCAGGGCCACTTCGAGGCATCTGGCCCCTCCTTACTCCCCACGCTTTAGTTTTTTTGTTTTCCTCGAACGAACGTTCACCGATGGGCGACGTGCGCGCTACTGCACGGCGCGCAATCGGAGTAACCGGCGTTGTATCCCGCGGAGGGGGTGGGGGGTGGGGAGCCCAACCGCTGCGAACGTGGAATCATCTCTCAAAAGTTATAAAATTAAATCAAGCGGCGGGAAGTTCGCCGCTCGTGAGCGGGCTTTTCTCCGTCTCCATTTGGATAAAAGCCCGGCCTGACGGAATTTCGTTGCGCGGGGCTGAGCGTCGGGCACCCGCGCATCAAATACTCCTGGGAGGTCCTTCTCTCGCGGCGTCCCGCTTGCAACGGATCCCGCCCCCCACCCTCGGCGCGCTTAACGAATCTCGTTCAGGGAGAGAACGAGGGCGATGCCAGCAGGCGGGCGGCAAGGCCCATCAACGTGGCCGCCGCGAGGCGCACGGAAAGTAAAAGTTCAAACGCGAGCGCAAAGCGGTGCCCGGAGAGAGGCGCCGGGATGCCGGCAAAGTCCGCGGGGTGTAAATCTCGAGCACAGGCGCGACCACTTCCTCACGCCCGTCTTTTGTTGTTGTTGCAAACAGCGAAAGCGTCGACAGTAAAAATGTTATGCAACCTGGTGACTGCAAGTCTCTTTACCTCCAGGGGTGATGAAAAACATCGCTGCAAGACTTGGTCTAAAATGTCACAGATTCATCGGTTAAGGTGCAATTGTTTCAGTGGCACAAATATAGCACACACAAACACACACACACAGTGCGTGGTTGAAGGGGGACCCCCCCACCCCCCCACCCCCCCACCCCGTTTTCCCCCTCAGCTTGGCGCCTCTCTAGACGGCCGCAGTTCGGGGGGGGAAAAAATGACACGTGGTGAAAAACGTGACACGGATCGTCGCCAGTGCCCACGCTCCATTCGGCGGCGCCTTTCTTAAATCGTGGGGCATGCGTTCGCCAATCGAGAATATCCTGGCACACAGCCTTGGGGTTCAAGCGACAAGGCTACGGCCATGGTTTTAGGGTTATCGGTCGAGTCAGGGGGTTAGAGCGTGAGGTTGGGCCTAGTGCGAGGGCTGCGGCGGGTTGGGTTTGTTGTTGAACACAGCTCGGGGTGGGGGGTGGGGGGGGGTGGGGTCACTTTCTCGCCGCGTGTCATCTTTTCCCAGTGCGGGCGTCGCAAACCAAAGATGGAACCCTCAAGTTACCGTGCACATTGTTTACCCCAAAAATTAGTTCGGGAAAAGGCCAGGGGCCCCACAGTGATTCAACGTGACGCAGCTTTGAAGCCATTTTTTTTTTTTACATTTTCGGTTTAACGGCACACCTCACTTCAAAAAGGAATCTTTTTTAAAGTGTTCAACAGAAACAGGGGGTATATCGGGGGGGTGAGGGTGTTTGGGGGGGGCACAACCTGGGGCACAACAAATTAACGGCCCAGGGCTATGGCAGCAACCGCTACCGCTTGCTGGGGGTTTGCCACCGGCGCGTACTCCCTGGCCGGCGGGGTGGGGGGCGGTGGCCTCTCCCGAGGTCGCCCCTTCTCTAGAGCGAGGACTCCACCGCCGCCACCGCCCTGCCGTCGTCGTTGTCGTCGTCGTCATCGTCGTCATCGCCGGCGGCGGCGGCGGCCCTGCCGGAAGGCCACTCACCAATTTCCTCCAGCTCGGCCGTCATCGACTTGGAGCGGAACGACACCGTGGCACTTTGGGACTTCTTTGGCAGTGGGGGAGCTGATAAACCAAACCAAGGAGACAGCGAGAGAGAGAGAGGGAGAGCTGTGATAGTGTGGCACTAATTCAACTAGAAACTCTAAAAATAAATTATTTTAACAGGTTGAGGCCCACTGAGCTATGTAGATATTTTCAGAAGTGACCCGGCCACACAAATCATAGCTTGACGAAGTGGCTTATCACGTGGACATTTATAGCAGCTAAATACCCTAAAAGCGTGATTCTAAATGCGGAGGGGAAAACCGGAGGAACCAGAGAAAACCACACGACCGCAGGGAGAGAGACATGCAAACTCCAAATATACAGGCGTCTCTGGGTCAGGATCGGACCCATGGCCTCCTTTAATGGGCCACGTGGGGTGGGGTCGTGATAAATATCGAGATTTATTAAGAAACTTGCGCCATTGTTTTATCGGTACCGAGGCTCCCGCTAGGTCATGCAGGAGGGCGTGTGCCACAGTTTGGCGCCAGCTTATGATAGAGTGCGGTCGTGTCGCTACAGTTCTCTGCGGTGAGTGCAGTGTCTTTCAAAACAACGACGTTACGCATCTCTCAATAAAAACGAAGCTGAAGCGCTCGCCACAATTCCGAGATTCGCCAGTGAACGGAAAACCCGCATCCTGCAAACTTGGCGGACGTCCCGGAATGGGAACAGGGTTAATAATCCTCAAACTACTCGGACGCGGTATCGTCCATAGATTGCATAAACGGCGTCTTGCGCTCGAGCAAAGCGCACGCAGAGTGGCCTCCTCCCCCCCCCCCGCTGAACACCACCCCCCACCCCCAGTGTGCTCTTTCACACGACATCGCAGCAGTCGCGCGGCGGAGCGTGCGCTTAATGAATGAGCAATGCGCAGCGCCCGATCCCTAACGGTCCCAGGGCCATTTGTCAAGAGAATAAAAAATGGATGGAATTGAACATTTTTGGCTTCAATGCTCGGCTCGTAAAAGTAAAAAAACAAAAAAAAACAAGGCCCTCCCGCGCGACCGCCAGCCGCCACGGCCGCCTCCGTCGTGAACGTTTGCAGAGACGCACGCGCGCCTGTCCTCCAGACAGTCTCGTCCCTTCACCTGATGAAGGCCGCTTGTGTTGTGGCCGAAACGTCGTGAGAATATTATTGTGTTATTTTATCAATTTATTATTTTATTCTCATTCTACGTGACTTTACCGAAAGAACCAAAGAAGATGAATCCTTGCAGTCACGAAAGCTTTAAATCGAAATTTATTACGGATATACCGAGCGGAATCAATTAATCTCGATTAACGATCCGCAGTCACAATATATGGCCAAAGAGATACCCCTTCGGCCAAAGCCACGCCCACTTTATTCCATATATGGGCAAATCTCTGACAGGTGATTTTGTCGGGTGTACAATTCTATTGTATTACGGCGTTCATCACCTGTCCGTCGTGCCTGAGCCAGGAGGCCAACGTCAGTGGCGAGCGATACGTTCCCCCCAAAATACGAATGAAAAAAACGGCTTTAAGCCCATCGGCCTGTTCGCTTTTCCACACCAACATTATCCAGCAGCAGCAGCAGCAAATTGTCTCGAAGCAAAAGCAAAAAAACACTCTGGACCGGTTTTTCCGACCTTCCGGGTCTCATCGGCAGAGTCGGCCCCGTCGAGCAAACGCTGCCGTGTTGCCAGGCGGTATTGGCAGCGGCGACTCCGTCTAAACGTCGGTTCAACGCAGCGCAATGCGACGCGATCGAACTCACGTGGGACGTTGAACTTCTTGACCACAGTAAGTAGCCAACCGTGCCAATCGGAGGTGCGGCGGAAGGACAGACAAGGAAACGCGTCGTCGGTTCACAACAGAAATGTTGCACTCCGGGCCCCTCGCCTTTTCTGCGCAGGCCATCCTCCTGGTCCGGGCGCCGGCTCACCGACACCACCTTCATCACCAGGCTGTTCCCGCCCTGGCGGATGAGCCCCACCACGTGCTTGTGGCCGCACTTGATGATGTTCTCGCCGTTCACCTGCCCCGCCGCGGAGGAGAGGGAGGAGGAGGAGGAGGAGGAGGAGAAGGAATGACAACAGGGGCAGGAGGCGCGAGCTCTCGCTTGTGCGAGTAACGAAGGGCCCGCGGGATGAGCCAACCCGAGAGAGGCGATGACCCGGTGTTCTTCTTCGCAAGGCCACCACGGCGGGGGCACTGGCGGTGGCCTTTAGTGCGGCACCCGGACGTGAGGGTCCCCCGACAAGACACAAATGGTGAAAACACCCCCCCCCCCTCCCCCCCCCCCATCATCGTCATCATCATCATCATCGTACTGCTGTCACAAACCCCTCAATGGTTTCAAACGTGTGACGGCCCTCACACTGATGACTGAAGTGGCACCCCCTCCCAACCCCCCCCCCCCCCCCCGCCTCTGAAAACTAGTGAAGGACACCGCGCTATTAGAACGCACGGCCCAAGTCTACCCGTGCGGCGCACGCACGCACACACACTCGCGCGCGCGCTCGTTGTTGTGCCTGGCAGGCATCGATGGGTGCAGCCGTGCACATGACAACTGTGTATCCGCACACACGCCATGGGAAGGGGTGCACAGTCGTGGGTGTAATGCACAGATATTTATGTTTGCTGAACTTCTTTCGCACCGTACGCAACCCACCGTGCCAATTGTTGGCACGGGGGGGAAGGACAACAAACTAAGGACACAAAAAGCGGTTTCCAAAAGAAATTAGCTCGTCAATCTAGATGATTTAAAGGTGCATAGCTCCGGTGGCTACCTAATATCGGAAGGAAGAGCGTTCCAGACGGCCGCAGAAGCGCATCCGAAAGCGCGCGATGCGGTGACCACCGTCTTTGTTCGACGGCTTGAGCCAAAAGCCGCTGCCGCTGTGAGGACGGACCGGAGTTTGCGTGATGGTGGTTCATGCTCCTTGACGAGGAATGTGGAGCAGCAGCACTCCTCCCCAAATTTCAGAACTTCATGATTTGCCTAGGGTTGCCACCTTTACCACTTTAGGCCAAACACGGATGCATTCCTCAGTCAGCGCTCGGTCGATTAGCAAAACTAGCGCAGTCTTATTGGGATCGAGTTCAACACAGAATACAATTGCTGCTGCCACCCGAACACGGGCGCCGATTCCCGGCAACCCTCGCTGTGCCCCCATAAGGTGTTTGTGGATCTGCTTCACAACTCAACATGGAGAGTGACTTACCAACCTCAAGATTGCACCATCAACAACACCAAACAAAGATCCCCCGCAAAGTCTTAACAGACCGTTGGGGCAAGTGTTGTTAGTGAGGACCTATGAAGGCTAGCATGGCACACGAGGGGTTGGTGGCCAACACCACGCCCGGCCGCCTTTGTCTCCCCAGTGGCGATGTTTACACATCGCACCAGGTACTCATTTTAAGCTGAGTCCACCTAGGTGAGGTCCAGAACTGGTGTTGGCTGTGAGCGGGAATGGAACTCGTTTCGTTGAGTTCGTAGTGCAGCGCGCTAACCGCTACACTACCACTCCCCATCAACAATCACCAACAAACACAACTGCAACTTCACCCATCACCATCCTCAACACTATCATTATCAACAAAACCCTCAACACGTTCCATCAATAAATACTGCCTTTGAAGGCAGAATATAGAGGAGGTGGCGTTTTGGGGTGATGGTCCTTCTTCATAGCAATTAGCCGTCATGATTAAATTGCTGCCCGCGATTGTGCTGGTGCGCCTGGCCAAGGAGAGACCGGCGATCCGGGAGCCACGGTTAATGCCGCTGGCGGAGGACAGGGCAGGTGGAAGAAGGCCTTTGTGGAGTCGCTGAACCTGCGACTCGATTCAGTTCGGAAAAGCGGGCCGGTACTGATTGATTGATATTATATCACGACCAAGAGCACCACCACAACACGTACCATCAACAACACAATCAAGCACCATAACCGCATCACCACGACCACCATCATCATCACCACCAACACCTTCACTAGAAGCAACCCGATCACTATCGTCATAATTGTTATAGTTGCGAAGAGCAGCCCCCACCAGCACCGCCGCTAGCAACGACACCATCGCACCTGTGAGCGAGCACCTGTGAAATCCGGCAAGGTGCACGATGGGGAGGGTGGCCAAACACCAATGTTGATGTTTAGATAGCGGACCCGGTACTTATTTATGGTGTGAGTCAATCTATGGAAGGCCCAGAATTCGATTCAGATATTCATCACCGATGTTGGTTGTCAGCAGGAATCTGATCTCGGTTCACACTTCACGTGGCACTTAACGTGCACCTGGCCTGGCACAAGCGCCGTCGTGACATCACCGCCGCTTAGTGGCGAAGGCCGGTTGTTGTTGTTGTTGTTGTCGAGCTACGAACCCGACGGCCCGAGTTCGAGAGAGAGGGAAGAGAGGTAGAAGAGAGAAGGAAGGAAGGACCAGAAGTGAGCTGCACAAAGTTGCAGTGTCCGTTTACACGGGGCGGCGGGGAGGGACTCTTAAATTAAACTAAACGTTTTATTTGGCCAGATAAGGCCCACTGAGCTATGTAGCTCTTTATACAGAAGCGGCCTGGCTATCATATATGATCGCTCAATGAAGTGGCTTATCACGTGGAAATGTATAGCAGCCAAATACTCTAAAGACGTGAGAATAGGGTTTTCCCCTTTTATCTGTCCACAAAACAGTTGTGTTAAGTTGTTAAAACACCAAAATGACACCTTTTACAAGGAATCATGTCTGCATTAATCACAATACCTGTGGTCAAAATGCAAACAAAAAAACATACTCTGATAATATGATGCATTGTCCTTGAAACTGATTGGTCCACACCAGAGACAGCTTTCTTTTGAGCCTCGCCTCAAACGGTGTTAGACCAGAGGACGCCAAAAGGCGGACAGCCAACTCTATAGATGTGTTTATGAAATGTGGACGGAAAAATTGGAGGACCTGGAGGAAAAAAAAAAACGGGACCAGGGGGAGAACATGCAAACTCAAAATATACAGGGTTGTCAGGGTCAGGATCGAACCCACGACCAAGTGTATAATACCAGGCGAGGTCGTTAACATCTCGCCACCGTGCCACCCCGTGTGCGCTAAACCACTGCACCGCTGCTTCACACATCACATCCGCCACCGCTAACACCACTGCCGTCCCAAATCAAAACCCAATGCCACCACAGACTGAAGCTCATGATTGAAAAAGCATGCCGTTTCAACGAGCCTCCTGGCCCTGTCGCTAGTGATCACAATGTATTTCTGCCACAAGGCCGCAGCCTTTAACAGAGGCATTCCGCACAGTGTGTGTACGCTCACAACAGGACTGATACTTTACGACATTTCGCAATTATTTTCTTTTGACCGAAACACATTTTTGGACGCTTTTACGGCCGAATGCTTTTGTGCGATGCAACCTTTGAAAAATACCCCACACTGTCTTTTCTCTATTCAAATTACATCACTAATGAACGAAAACCACGCAAATGTCACATCACGCCGTCCTCTTACGGTTTGCAGCACTTCCGCTGTTGCCGTGACAACGGCGGGTTCCTAGCAACAGCTGAGCATCGCCATGGCAACTACTCCAAGCTATTAACCCCCTCCTCCTGCCGCTAAAAAAAAAAAAACCACGCACGAAATCCCAACCTTCAAGGCCCGACTCGGGCTCCGTCAACACTGAGCATCCACGCGACGTTCCCCCGGTCGAACATTTGAAACTGAGTTGACAACGCTGGTGTCGCGCGGCGTTGCCGTTTCTCGTTTCGCGGACGACGCAAAAATCCCTCCGCGAGCCGCGAGGCTCTTCGCGGCGCGGAGGCAAGCGGCGGGTCGCAGGCAGGCACGCAGGGCACCCGCCGGGGTTAAAAAAGGAGGCGAAGCCCTGCCGGAACGCGGCGGCACCAAGTGGGCTGGCGGGGCTGTCAGCCAGAGAATGACAGCAAGAGGGGGCGACCGGCACGGATGGGGCCGGGCGGCCAGAGGGTTTGGGTGAAGGGGAGGGAGGGGGGGGGGGTTGAGAAGCGGTGTGGTGGTGGTGGTGGTGGGAAGGGGAGGTGATGGTTATGGGGAGCGGTGGTGGTAGCGGTTAGGGGGCCGTCCATAAATGACGTCACGCGATTTTGGACGATTTTTGACCCCCGCCTTCGTCACACGGCGTCACAAAAAGTTAGATCCCCCCTCAAATATGACGTCACAAAGCTCTGCCCCCCCCCCGCTCCCCAAAAAATAAAACATGCTTCAAATCTTGATTTAAAGCTTTCGTGACTGCAGGGATTCATATTCTTGGTTCTTTCGGTAAAGTCACGTAGAAGGGAAACAATAAAGTAATAAAAATATAAAACAATAAAATTATCGCGACGTTTCGACTGCAACACAAGCAATCATCATCAGGTGTGAAAACCACAGCAAGAAAATTTGAAAAAAAAATCTTGCTAAGGTTTTCACACCTGATGATGATTGCTTGTGTTGCAGTCGAAACGTCGTGATAATTTTATTTTTTTATATTTTTATTATTTTATTGTTTCCCTTCTACGTGACTTTACCGAAAGAACCAAGAATATGCTTCAAATCGCTTTAAACTATTGTCATTGTAGTGCATATTTAATGTGGCGCTGCACTCTGATGTTGTAGGAGAAAACATTTATTAAAAAGTCTTATTTAATTAATTAGAACGTGTCATTTATAGTTATTTAAAGTTGCACATTTTGATGTGACGTCACATTTCTCAACCCCCCCCCCCCTCGTCACACATCGTCACAAATGTTTGACCCCCCCCCACCCCCCCAGGTGCGTGACGTCATTTATGGTCGACCCCTAGCGCTACGCTGCGCTTCTAACCCGACGACTCGAATTCGCTTCGCGCTCACGGCCAACACCACCAGTGACGATTGTCTCAACCGGTCCTGGGCCTCCCCTAGGTCGACTCAGCCTCAAATGAGTACCTGGCGCGATGTGCGAACGTCGCCACTGGGGAGACAAAGGCGGCCGGGCGTGGTGCTGGCCACCCACCCCCTCGTGTGTCACAGTGCCGGATTTTTATAGGTGATGTTGGCTCGCTTACAGCACTTGCCCCAAAAGTCTTTTGCAGTTTAACATGTTGGCTTTCGCAACCAATATTATCCATAATAGAGGTTTTTGGGTTAGATCGCGTGAATATATAAATGTGTCGTTAAACCCGCCACCACCCGACACAGACAATTAGTAAAGTTTTGTCGCGTAAACAAAACGTGCCAATTCGTTACTCGTACAGCACACCGGCGTGTTGGAGAGTAAAATCCACAACATTTACAATTCGAGTACGACGTTTCGCCTGATGATGCTCGTTGTAATTACCGGCGAAACGTCATAGCGTGGAGCAGCTGTTTGTTGCCGAGGGGGGGGGGGGGGGAGGGAGGTTAGGCAGGCAGCATCCTTCCACCCGATTTTTAATTCACAATTTTTTAGTAATATTACCAGGTAAGGCACCACCCACTGAGCGGCGCGGCTCTTTTTCAGAAGCGACCTGGCCATCGCGAATGATAGCTCAACGAAGTGGGCCCTCATCGCAGCCGAATACTCTGAACGCACGATGCTGTTCCTAAAGGTGGAGGGGAAAACTGAGGAACAGGAGAAAAATCCACGCAAATATACAGCAGGCGTCAGGGTCGGGATCGAACCCACAGCCTCCTGCATTCCAGGCGAGGTAATTAACATCTCACAACACCGTGGCATCCCGCCTGCCGAGGGGGGGTGGGGGGTGTAAATGGCGAATTGGGTTGTTCAAGCCACGTAAATAAACGCAGGAGCGAACGCGTGGCGGTTTCCGATCGCGCAGTGCTTCCGACTCGAAACGTAATTTCGCGTCTTAACTTGGGGTTGGTGGAGGAGGACGCGATGTTTAGAACGAGCCAATCAATGGACGCTTCTTTCCTCCGTCAATTTGGCGTCGATTGTCATCGCCGCAGTGGCTTTAACCAGTGTGAGTGGAAACGCCCATTCCGCCGTTGTCTTTTTAAGCCATCGGGTCAGATAATTTGCAAAGCTGCTTAAAAATAAATAAAAAAGAGGGTTTCAAATATCATCGGCAAACACTTCCAAGCGACTGGGTGTTTGATACAAAAATATTGTGACTTGAAGGTTGCTGGTGAAAAGCGTTGGTGAAAATAAGATAACGTGCTTGAATAGATTGAAATCTTTAATTTGATTAAACGACGCGTTTATAATCAAAAGAGAGCAACAAAATATCATCTTTATTTTCCCTTGTAAGAACCCTGGCATCAAACTGTAGGCAATGCCACGGGTGCTGGAATGTATGCGGATGTGGTATTATGTGGGTTCGATCCCGACCCTAACACCTGTAACATTTGGAGTTTGCATGTTCTCCCCGTGGTCGCGTGGATTTTTCTCTGGGTCCTCCAGTTTTTCCCACCACATTTAGAATCAACATGCGTTTAGAGTATTTGCCTGCTCTAGATTTCCACGTGATAAGCCACTTCGTTGCGCTATCATTTGTGGCCAGGTCACTTCTGAAAAAAAAAACTATAAAGCTCAGTGGGCCTTGCCTGATAAAAAAATAAAAAATAAAGTTTTAGTTTAGTTTAGAAAGGATTGTGTAACTACCCTCCTAAGCCAAGATTGAAAATTATCCTCTGCTGATCGATGACTACGTATCGTGGGAAAAAAAATAACCTGGCTTCAGATACGTAGCAAAAGTATGAAGCGCGTCTTCAAACATGATGTATGTTGAACTTCTTTCGCACCGTGTGTGGCCGACTGTGCTAATCGGGGGTGCAGGAAAGCACAACAGGCAACTTTTGTCGAGTAATATTGTCTCGTGTGTCCCTTTTGCATCACCAGACGGACGTAAGATGAAATACCAATGTAAAATTTAACATGAAAGTAAA
The DNA here is from genome assembly GCF_048934315.1 of Petromyzon marinus. Classification (NCBI taxonomy): domain Eukaryota; kingdom Metazoa; phylum Chordata; class Hyperoartia; order Petromyzontiformes; family Petromyzontidae; genus Petromyzon; species Petromyzon marinus. The sequence goes on from NC_133687.1 coordinate 8,190,565, forward strand.
ATGTGTACAATATACACATTAGTAGAGGTTTTTTTGGGGGTTAGATCGCGTAAATATATAAATGTTGTGTCGTTAAAACCCGCCACCACCCGACACAGCCAACTAGTAAGGGTTTGTCACGTAAACAGAACGTGGCCAATTCGTCACTAGTACAGCAACACCGCTTGTGTGTTGGAGAGCCAAGCCACAACATTTACAATCTGAGTACGACGTTTCGCCGGTAATTACAACCAGCTTCATCAGGCGACAGCCAGATTTGTGGAGAAGTCCACCTGTTTCGTTTCTTATGTAGAGGCGTAGATGTGGTGACCACGCTTAGTGTGCTCTTGCGCAAAGTGTGTGTGTGTGTGGGGAGATTACTGAGTCAACGTACATTATGCGTGCGCGTTATGCGAGCCCTTTTGATACACACCTTCCTTCAGCCGACATAGCCAATTCATAAAGTTGTCACGTGATGAACAAACTGTGGCAAAATGTATTACCGCTTCATTTGTTGAATGTTGTGAGATTGCTCTTAAACACAGGAGTATTGCTTTAGCACTCGTACATTGGCAGGTTCTTTGTTCATCACGTGACAACTTCTATTAACTGGCCCTGTCTGGTGGAGAATTGCGTACGACGCACATTTTACTCGCGCGATCCAACCCAAAATGTCAGTTATAAATCACAAATGTTGTTATTGCCACATCAATTAGAATCATCACCGTACCTTGGGGTATCACGCGGCAATAACCTCCGAGTTGGGGAACCAATTGGGATTGGTAAAAAACGAAAAACTGGGCAAGGGAAAAAAATCAATCGGAGTCACCTCGTTACATTACGAAAATTGCGTCACGCGAAAACATTGGCGCTCATTGTCCACGTCCGTCCTGACATTTGATTTTCCAGTGGCTCACGGGGAAATGACTTTCACGGCTCCTCAAACAAAGTCAAAAACAACCGTGGCCGCAGTCTAAAATCGGCCGATGTTCGCCGCGTGTGAAAATCTGTCTGCGAGACTTTCCGAGCTGTTGACTGAACGCGTTCTTTGTGTTTTTGTAAGGCCACCGCAAGCATGCACTAAAGCTTTCAAGGGGGCTGCCTTTGCAACAACAAAAAAATCTTGCTGTCGATAGTTTTCTGAGCAAGGAATACGCATCGTGTCATCAAATCAAATTAATTCTTACACTCCTGATACAGGCTTTGCATCATGGGAGATTATTAGTCGTGCAGATTGTATGCAAATACATGCACTGAGGATAACGGAACAAACCTCGACAAGAGATGGAACGAATGATAATACAAACGAGGCAGTAACGGGGAAGGAAAAACACGCGTATGCAACAGTGGATAGATCGTGAATATGATGAAGAGTGACTTAGGCCCACCAGGGTCTTTCCCTCCTCCTTCCCCTTCCCAAAGAGGCACGGGGAGCGCCCGGGGAGGGAAATCAGGCGACGTAAACCGGGCCCTCCCCCATCTCTTCACCCTCGCATCTCTCCAGTCTCCCAGCAACCCTCACCCCCCCCCAACACCACCGGGTAGGGGTCTCAAGGGGAGACCCAAGTTTCACCCAAGTTTCACCCAAGTCACTTCCCATGTCATCCGTCAGCCATAGCGTCCGATATCGCGCAAATTTCCGAAGAGGCGCTCCCCCACCCCCCTCCCCCCCCCCTCCCCCCCCGTGTAATTAACGGTGAGTGACAATTGCATCAACGCTGTCAAGCAAGCTTAGTTGAGATATTATTGGATGAAACCTTTGATCAATTTGCCCCGTTTTCTCCAGGGGAAGCCTCTTAGAGCTACACAACTTTCATACCGGCCCTTCGTGTACGTTAAATCATCTTAACGGGAGGTTACGTGACCCCCCCCCCCCGTCCCTCCTCCTCCAACCCCCGCGCGACAGACGTAGAGAGACGAGCGGGGCGAAGGCATCGACGCTTTCGAGGTTAGCTGGAAAGCGTTAAAAAATTAATTACTCAAAGAAAGGCTAATACTGCATACATTATGTTGTCTCCGGGCCAAAACTACATCTCTCAATCAGCTCAAGTTTCACGTGACTCTGAGTCAGGGTGGCGAGATATTTACTACCTCGCCTGGTATACAGGAGATCGTGGGTTCGATCCCAACCTTGATACCTGTATATTGGGAGTTTGCGTGTCTCTCTCTCTCTCTGTGGTCGCGTGGATTTTCCCTCTGGGCCCTCCGGTCTTTCCCCTCCACATTGAGACTCAAACATGCGGTTTAGAGTATTTGGCTACTCTAAACTTCCACATGATGATAAGCCAATTTCGTTGGGCTATTATTTGCGGGCCAGGTCGCTTCTGAAAAAGAGCTACTATGCAGCTCAGTGATGGGCCTTACCAGGTAAAATAAAAAAAATTTGTTTCATTTTAGAGTCCCTCCCCGCCGCCCCGTGTAAACGGACACTGCAACTTTGTGCAGCTCACTTCTGGTCCTTCCTTCCTTCTCTCTTCTACCTCTCTTCCCTCTCTCTCGAACTCGGGCCGTCGGGTTCGTAGCTCGACAACAACAACCGCCGTTCGCCACTAAGTGGCGGTGATGTCACGACGGCGCTTGTGCCAGGCCAGGTGCACGTTAAGTGCCACGTGGAGTGTCGAACGCCCGCTGGCAGGAGGTCACGGGGCAGACCCAGCAGGTGCCATGGGTCGACTGAGTTGTAGCGCAATAAAAAAAAGACAAATATCCCCCCGTACAGCCTTAACAAACTGTAGGGGCAAGTGCTGTTAGCGAGCACCTATGAAGGCCGGCACGGCACACGAGGGGGTGGGTGGCCAACACCACGCCCGACCGCCTTTGTCTCCCTACTGGCGATGTTTACACACCGCACCGGGTACTCATTTGAGGCTGAGTTGACCTAGGGGAGGCCCAGGACCGGTTCAAATAATCGTCGCTGGTGTTGGCCATGAGCGGGAATCGAACTCGGGTAGCAGGGTTCGTAGCGCAGCGCTTTAACCGCGACACGAGCGTAATACACACACACATGCAGCACCGCATCGCAGCACGGCATTGCGCGCTTTCAGGTGCACTCCTGCGGCCGTCTGGAACGCTCTTCCTTACGATTTTAGAGAGCCACTGGAGCTGCGCATTGTTTAAATCTACATTGAAAACTCATTTCTTTATAACTGCTTTTTGTGCTCAGTTCGCTGTCCTTTCCCACGCATCTCCGACAAGATACATACGTACCTCCGATTAGCACGGTTGGCTACGTACAGTGAGAAGTTCAGCATACAGTGCATACGTGCAGGTGAGAATGGTGATAAAGTAATAATATCGTGGTAATATCAATATAACTAACACTGACATCTAAAGTGTGGAGGGCAGTTAAACCTGGATTAGTCTGCGGGGGTAAATGTGATGCCAGAGCAGAGCTTCTAGGTAGCTCAGTCCATGGGCCAGAGCACACGAAATGAGTAACCATCTCTTGGTAGCACCTATTTATTTTTACGGCAAACAGAGTGCATTGCTTGATAAGCCCGCTGATTGTAAGTGGATATTGCATTATTCACTATTATGGGGCCACATCATGAAATTGGAATCACGAAAGTTATGCCACCGAGGGTGGTAGGTGCCGACGAGTGTGATATTGTCGATCATCGATCATCCGGCGGCATCTGGGAGGAAGAGGGCGCCGGATTTTCAAGAACGCTGGATAATCACTAATCATCGTTATTTAAAATAGCTTGTGTTTTCACATTATTGTTGAACGTTTCTGTTTCAGGTGCTGTGTGTGCGAGTTTTTTGTGTGCTGTAAACGTGTTTACTACATCAAATTGGCATGGGTAAACATACAAATCGGCGAAAAATAAATATCCTAATGTAAAAAGTTACTGTATTTACTGTTCTATACTTACCACTCCAATCTCGAAGACTCTGCATGGGGTTATGTAACTCGTACTATGCTCTTCTTTCAACAACCATGTATTTGATGATCGCCAGACTGGTTCCAGCCTTTGCAGCGGTTTCGCCGGATCGGCCCGGGACCGCTGGATAATTTTGGAAGGAGCCGGGATAATCGATGATCAACTGCATATCGAGTCGGGGCTCATGGATTAAAAGGGGGCCTACAGTTTGAATTTCACAACCCATCCCGAGTCACCTTACCAAGAAAGCACAGTGCTCCAAATTACCCACGCTCTCATCTCCTCGACCTGGTCCTGTCCAGTCCTCGGGGCGAGTGTTTCGTGACCTCAATAGCGGGGCTCGAGGTTGTGCATTTTCTTTACACGTACAAGTTGTTTTATGGCTGTGCTTCCAAGGACTGCCGAGGGTTAATTTTGCGCTTTCCAGTTTTAATCTCTAATCTCGACTAAGCCATGGCTGTTCAAGTCTTTGCGATAATGCACAGCACACACACGAGACAGCTCGACCCCGGCCCCTTACCGGATATCGGTAAAAAGAGCTTAACAGCTCATCGGATTTCTCCATGATAAATAAGGATTCTGACGCTGACCTTGATTTACACGGTGATTGACAATGATGACACATAGCAACACTAAGACTTGTGTGCTTCAAAACGTACACTATTTGAATTGGCATGTTTAAAAACCGCAGGGGAACATGAAGTATGAAATACTTTCAATAAAAACGAAAAGGTGGCACACAACGTTGACGACAGCCGAGTTCCTCAACTGGATGCAGGTTTGAGTGATTACAACCAAACACAAACCAACACAACTCAACACACAACCCAAAACAACCCAACACACAAACCCAAAACAACCCAACACAAATTCAACACAACTCAACACGACCCAACCCAACCCAAAAGGACACAACACAACTCAACACAAACCAAACACAACCCAACGCAACCCAACAAAACCCAACCCAACACAAGTCAACTCCACCCAACCAAACACAACTCAACACGACTTAACTGAACTCAACACAACTCAACAAAACTCAACCAAACCCACAACTAAACCAAACACAACTCAACACGAACTCAACCCAAGCCAACTCAACGAACCCCACAACACAACTCAACCCAACACAGCTACAACAGCAACTCCGACTAGCAACGGTTGGCCACGCATGGTCGAGAA